>NC_080637.1:40379175-41629175 GCF_027579445.1 Ammospiza nelsoni
GCCGTAAAACTAGGGTTCTTCAAAAACACAGAGTTCAGCAAAAAATTGCTTAGGTGAAATAAAACAAAAACCTCCTAGCACATCTCAGAGGTCACCACAGAAGACGTTTCAGGGTTCCTGGGAGTTGGTTTAGTGGAATAAGGCTAGATTGTCAATGTCAGATCCTGCACAGAGCAGTGGAAAATGGGCTAAGTTTAAGGAAATTTAAAAGCCATAGCCTTGTCACATTTGGGATGTTTTATTTTGAATGGGAAAAAGAAGTAGCCACATATTTTCTTTCAATTAGCTAGACTATTTTCATATTATCAACTGTCTTGCATAATACTTTTGACAATAAAATACAACAGCTATTGTATTTACCCATATGCAGGTGCTCTGCTAGATTTGTGACTGACTAAGTAGATACCAGTCAAAGGAAAAACCTTGAGAATTTATTCTTAATCTGATGAACACTATTCATAAAAAAAAAACAAAAACAAACAAACAAACAACAAAACCACCAAAGGAAAAAACCCTGAAAAATCATAAAGAAAAATGTTTCATTTTGTCAGTTTAGAAATTAATTGTTTTGGTGTTTGCTTCAGAATCAATTGCTGCTTCAAAATAGTGTGTCAAGAGTTAATGACCTTATATTTATTTAAAAACTAATAGTGAAAAGGAAAAGCAGGCAAACTTCCAGACTCAAATGAGTTACTTCTTAAGTAAAACAAAGACTCTTGCTAAATCCAAACCAATGTGTTTGTTTAAATCCTTAAGGTTTCCTCACAGGTGAGGTGTTCTCAGGCTGGGGCTGCTGCCAGTGCCCACAGAACAGTTTGAGACAGCACCCAGGACTGAGAACAGCTGGATGCTGAATGATGCTACCTTCCTGAAAAAAACTGGGCAGGAATCTTGGAGCAACTTCTTCCTCTCAAAAAATTGATAAGTTGTCAAAATTAATATTTTTACTGGATTTGTATGTTTGAAGAAAGAAAAAAAATCTGTCTGTAGTTTCTTTTTAAGGAAAAATTCCTGAAAAGCTCAGTGGTTAGGCAGGATGTGGGAAACCTAGATTAAAATCTCCCTTTAGTCTTAATCTTTGCAGTCCAAATAAGATTTGATGATTTATGGAAAGTGGGACAGTTCAAACAACTTAATTTGTGTGACTGAATTATGACCAATCACCAGAGCCTGGATGTCGTACAAGGCAGTTTATTATTTATAGGAGGAGAAAAGTAGGGATTTAGTCCAGATGAGGAATTTCTGAAATCTTGCTCTTGTAAGAAGCAAATCCAACTCTAGTTTTTATCTGTCTGAAGTCAGGTCTAAGTGGAACTACGCTGGACTAAACATCTAAATCAGAGCTTTCAGAGTATTGCTAGAATGAAATATTTTAAAAGTATCCAAAAAATAGGATATAGTAGGGCAGAAAGAGCATTTTAAGGAAAGAGAGGATCATTAGTCATTTATTGCAAAATTGCTTTTCTTCATAAGTCACAAAACATTGTGGATGACAAAGAGTTAGATGTACTTTTATAAGCTTTCAGCTGGTGAAAGAGTACCTCTATTAGTGCAGCCAGATTGTACTCCTTTCTTTCCCAATACTTCTGTAACTTTCTTCAGTTTAAATCAATACTTCTCTGGGAAAATGAATTATCTACTTCTACTATGAGAAGTTTAGTTGAGCAGAGTAGAAAAAAATATTTGTTTGTGCTTTGAATGCCCATGTGGGGACTCTAAGGATTCAATTTATGTATTGCATTTATTATACCTTCTTCTACCTGATGAAATACTAAAGTGGTAGGGGTGGGGGGTGGTGGGGTGGGTGTTAAAAAGAGGCAGGGAGATAGAAGGAGACTGAAACAAGAAGAGCTTAATATATTGAAATATGTGGGAAAATACTGAAAAGCACTGTAAAAATATCAGTAATCACCACAATTTCAGGTCAGTCTCAGAAGACATAAAAATAGGAGAAGGAGAGAAGCTAAATTACCCAGGAATATCATGGGAGAGAAGACTTTGGATACAGTAGCTGTTGCTATAAAAGTCCTACAAATAAGACCTTCCTTTATGGCCCTGGAATAGTAGCGGTGAAGTTTAAAATAATATTAGAAAAATATTTTTTTGTTTATTTTTGTAAGAAATAGCTTGCGAAAAAAGAATTAAATGAGAATTAAATGTAAATAGAAAAGGTGCCACTACAAATGTTCTTAGGCAACAAGAGCAGGAGCTGTCAAAACAACCCCTGTGTGTACTGCAGTCCAGGAGAAGCGAAGGAAGTACATTCTTCCATGCCACTGAGGTGACAGTGGACATGTTCAGCTGCACACTGATCATCTTTCCTGGCTAATCTTACAAACTTACCACAAAAATTCTGGGTAAATAACTCCAACTTTAGGTTTTCGCTCAGCATAGAAAGTAGGCAGGTGTTTGATTGGAATTCCTCAGTCAGTCTTTGCTCTGATAAATGAGCTATGAGTGAAGTCAAAGCACTGAAAAACATCATTGTTTATGATAATTTACCAGTTAAGAAGAACATTTTAATTCAGGGGAAATCAACCTAGCATGAAACAGCCTGTGTAGGCAACACAGCCATAAACTGTGCTGCTTTTACTTGGTAAAGTCTTGGCCAAGGAGAACATTTGAGACACTTAGAGACAATGTTTTGTCTTTACTTTTATAGGCTCTTTTTACACTGTGCCTACAAGGTATGCTGTGTGTTGACGATATTTTGTTGGCTGGTTATTTTACCACTGTGCACAGGCCTGATGAATTCTATTCAGAACCCTGATTGCTTTCATTTGTTTGATATGCCCTGCTGCATTTGTATTGCAAGAAATAGTGCTAAGACACCCAATATTGTGACACCAGAAGTGACATCTGTACTCTTCATTTTCCTTTAATGTAAGGCTTCTACATCAGATCACATCACAACTATATACTTTTAACTTAATCACCTTAATTTTAGTGCTTCTATCATACAGCTCTAGAAAAGCACATGGAGACCTGTATACTCTGGTCACTCATACCTTGTTGTGTCTCTCTATTTTTCTATTAACATTTTTCTTACTCTTTAACTGAATTGAACTAATGTACTCTGGAAAATAATGTATAGATTTTAGTTACAAAGAGGAGATGTTAATTCTGTTGTTCACATTTGGAGGCCACATTATGGAAAGAATCTGAGTGACCAAATTTTGTTTGTGTGCCAAAAAAAGTATTTGAAGCATGATAAGTATGAATATTTCTAGAAAATCTCATGAGAAGTCAAATTCTGCTGTTCTGATATTCATCAGTTATTTCCTATGGTTTTGAAACCAAACCAGGTGCAGGAGGTGCACTGTATGCTCATCTGCAAAAGATCTACATTTCTGTCAATCAAAGAAATGATGGGATAAACATATACTGTCACTTTGGTCTACCAAACCTGACAATTAGGAAGTTCTTACATCAGCATCTGGATTTTTTATTATTACTCATGTGAAATGTAGCAGATTATAGTGGTCTGCCAAAATTTGTCACATAGAAACTGCTTTCTGTAAATATCTTTTGAAAAGTGTTAAAAGCACTTTAACGCTCATTTGAAGGTAAGCAATATAAGGAGCTTTAGAGCTTGCTTCTCATCAGGAAGGAAAATTGCACTGAGGACATCAACATCTAAACACTTTTCCTATCAAAAAAATGGGGGATTTTTGTGCTATTAATGTTGGTGGTAAGACAAAGAAGTCATTCTCCACAGGATATTTGGAAGAGTAAAAGTCTGCTATAGGTTTCTCCATTACTCAAAGTAGTGGGATGATTGCCTTCTATTTACCACACAGGGATCTCAGTTTGCTCTCTTTGGTATATGGTACATGCTTCAAGTGAGATAAGTTTATTTTGGAGAACAGAGAAGTGGAGGAAATTCCTTTGTGAGCAAATCCAAGACCACTGAGAAACTAGTCTGTTTCAGGGAAGTACTCTGCTTTTCAGTTCTTATATCAGTTAGCAGAATTTCACTGTTGGGGCCCTTGTACAGAGAACAAGATAATGTTCATTTTTTATCGCTCCTTTCCTTCTCTTTCCATGCTGGAAAGGGCTGATTCCTGGTCCAGAAAAATACAAAGGGATGCTTTAAATAGGCAACAGAACCATATTTTTGCTGTGCCAGCTGCTGGGTCTGGTTGCTGCCGTCCTTCTCAGGTAATTTGAACCATATTGGAGACCAGATTATGCTGAAAACTTTGTCTAATTATGCTTCCCTGAATTTTGCTGGCAACCAGCATTCCTTTGATACTTTTTGTGTTGTTTACTTGTTAAACTTGTTTGAAACTCTGAAGATCTCTTTTTTGTACATTTTACACAACTCCATTTTAATAATTTTCTAAGCAGAGGTGTTTTGGGTGTTTTATGTGAAATAGAAAATATAATTTGCCTTTCTACCTTTTTGTTTAGATTTATCAGGGTTTTCAAAAGTATGATAAAGTAACTTGCTTGTGCCTCAGTCTACATTTCTTTTGAATGCATATTTCTTTTCTGTTTAGAAAACAGTCAGATGTGAGCGTCACAATCAACGGTGTTTTCTTGGGTAATCATAGTTAATGCAATCATGCCAGATCTCCTCTTTCTTGGCATTCCCATGTGTCTGAATGAATGACAAAAACACTTCTTCCAGAGCCTTAAAAGGGGGTTGTTTTCAAGTGGAAGTAATATTGCAAAAAGCTGGAATTTTTCTATATTTTTTGTTCCATACAGGCCATGCCCAACATAGGTAGCCCTAATAATCATATGAAAAATCTTTTCCAAAGACAATCATCTGGTTATGTAAAAGGCTTGGTATTGAAAGGATGTCTTAGTGGAACATTATAAGTTTTCCTAACTGTCATTAAAAAACTCCCAAACAAACCAGAATGAATGAGATGATGAGCAATGCAGCTAATTGAGCCTATTCTGCTCAATTTGGCTGAATATTACATGGCATTTTTCACCTGAGGCTAAAAAGCTGAGAGACCCAGTTTGCTTTTAGATGTTTTGCTTTGAAAGGAACTAATCTCAAAAACACCCCAAAAGCTATTTTACATAAGAAAAGAAAGAGGCTGGTAGTTTCATTGGCACCTGCAATTTTCAGGATTACTTAGCACAACTTTGAACTTCCAGATGTGTGTAGTTTATTTTCATTACACCTCTAGTATCCAATGGTTTTGCTGTAGGGTGGTTTTTTTCACATCATGGCTTTCCTTACTTCATCAGATGCACGTGAGGGTCTGAAATGCCTGTGAGCAGGCAGGAATACCCTCTCAGGGGAAGTGAACTCTTGTAAGTCCCCATGACCTGTCTGCTCAAAGGAATGGATTTGGCAGAGCACGGACGGACATTCCAAAACACGCATGCAAAATGGTTCAGTTTAACTGGACAGGCACTTCAAAAGTGCTCTTTAGAAAAGGCTGCTGTTTCATTCATTTGTGAGAAAAGTGAACATTTGAAACCAAAGGTTTAAGGGGGGGATGGTTTTCTACTTCTTGAAATTACCATTTGAATACAGAAATGCTGTTAGTTTCTCTGATGCAAGCGCAGGTTGTGGTCTGACAAATATAGCCTCTTAATGGTTTGATATTGAAATCAGGGAGTTTGCTCTCTGAAATTAGCAATTTATATTCTGTGTGGTTGCTACAGTAGTTGCTGCATTTAAATTATTTATGCAAAGGATTCTGTTCTCGTCTTCCTTACAAATCACGCTGACCGCATGCTCTGAAAGGGTGGAGTTTCCCTCTGAAACTCTGCTCTGTTCCAGGAGGGTATCTTTATCTTGTCACTGGCTGTGAACTGTGATGAAGACAAACTGAGATCACACAGCACTGCACCTTTCACTGACGCTGGAAACAGAATCAGCTTTGTGCAGAGATCGGAGAATCTACGGCAGCAGAGAATTCCTCTTCCATCAGTCATTGGCAATTCTTGTAGACCATAGAACCAAATCCTTCAGGGGATGAAACCAAGTCCAGAGAGTGCTGTGTGCCTGTCAATATAAATCTGCTTTTGAGAGGAAGAGAAGAGGAATCCTTTTAGTTTCCCATGAAAAAAAGGAAGAAAGCGACAACACTGACACTATTTAAGAACAAATTAAATAGAATTGATGCTTGTGGAAGTAAGCAAACAACAAACAGACTCCATTTTTCAGGATGGTTGATTTGGCATGCTAAGTACTTCAAGAAGAGAAAATTCACTGCCATCTGTAGATCAGTGACTCCAGCAGCCTCATACATATCCACTTACAATTCTGTTTATTTCACAAAGCCTTAAATGCAATTCTTCCTGCACTAACCATGCGTAAATAAGAATTTCTCCCACAAAAGTACAGCTTATTTATATATTTTTTACACACCTTGTGTGCTAGGGTCTTCAGTTAGTAATGATTTGTATTATTTTTAGCTCGTTTTTTTTAGATCAAATCAAAGTAAAATATTGACCTACATCATTGGTCTGATTTTTCATGCATGGTCTGACATAAAATTAGTTTTTATACATCACTAATTTGAAATTAGCCCTTAAATTTGCATAGGTTGACGGCAGTCTCACCTCTTTTGTCCTGTCTCTTTGAAAATGTGTTCTGCCTATTCACTTAGAACAAGGTATAATCTTCTTAAAAAAAAAATAAATTGTGTAAGTTCTTGCTTTCTTTCTGTGGGACCTATTTTAGGATACAAACATCATAAAAATAAGGCTAAGAATGAGTAAATGTTTCTCTCCAAGCCTGTGTTGCCAAATCCCTGCTCTGGTCTCCTTCTCTCCAGCTGTGTCCCACTGCAAAGAGCACCTGAGCCCTGGGTGAGCATGAGTGAGTGTCTGTCAGTTCTAACTGCTCTCTGTTTGGTACCTGATGCTCTGCTACTCTTCCTGATAGTACAGTTCTAGTTACATTGATAAATTTATCCAAGTCATGGGAATCTCTTCTTCAATGATTTTTTTTTCTTCCATTTTATTTCCCTTATCTTATAAAAGTTTAATCTGAGTGAACAGAATACCAAGATGTAATAATCTCCCTCAGCGAGGCATTACTACCAACCTCCAGGTAAAAACAAAGGGGTTTGGGGGAAGAATTTTGGTGCTCAACAGTAAGTATGATCAGAGAGGCTACAAAAATCTAAGACTCATAACAGGAGACTTCTGCTACCCACTTGTAGCACATACAAATGTACAGTGCTTATGAAAACTATTTCTTGACACTTTAAGTGGTTGCTTTTCAAAATAGATAATTGCAGAGAATGGCACCAAATGTCCTTGCTTAGTCTGAAGTAATTCTCCAGAAAGCTCATTCAAATCAAAGCTGTAACAAAACACCATGATAAAGTTCAACACACCTATAGGACAGCAGGTGACACAAGCAGAAAACATGCTATAAAAGATTCAGTTAAAAGAGGGGTCTAATAAAAAACAACAAACCCCAAGTACATAAGTAAATCAAGTAAAGTCTTCAGAAGTTTGAGAAAATTTTTAAAAAGAAAAAATGACTGTTTATACGACAACTATCGTATTACTGGATGTAAGCCACTTACTGCTGGCCCTTTGGTATAGAGTATTTGCCAGATCAGAAAGGAAAGGAGTCCAAAATTTTCTGGGCTCTTGAGTCAGGAGAATTGCCCAAAGGGACTGTTCTGGCTGGTGCAAGAAAGAATAGATCAAATCAGATGCAACTTAAAGGCAAAACAGAACCCTGAAATAGTCAAGCGGCAAGACAAAGTTTTGGGTTTTTTCTTTGTTTCTTTTTTTGTATTCTCTTTGCCAGAATTTTGGAAAGCTGGCCAAGAAAAATTGAAGTGTTGCCAAGAAGTGAAAGAGCCAAAGAGGAAGCTAAAGTTTAGGCAGATCTCTTGTGACACTTTTATGTTCTTGGCCTTAGGGGAAAGCCTGACTGGTGGAAGCCAAAAGGAAGGCTGTCGTGGATTTGCTGAGAGCAAGGCTTGCATACCTTGTCCAGCTCCAAACAAGTTTTATAAATATGCATACCAAATTGTGTCCTTGGGCACAGGGACAAAACCTCCTCTTAGCATGACTTGAATTCATGTCTTCAGAGTGGAAAGGTTAGACCACAAATAGCTGGTGTCAAAGAGTACCTTCAACGCTTCAGTTGCCAAAAGAAACAAGATTTAATAATCACTGACTCCAGTCACAGTTTAAGCAATATTTGCCATTCATGTAATAATACAATCTCTAGACAAGAATGAGCAGCATTTCTATCTTCTCTGCAAAATGAACTGCAAGGAATTCCTTCTCAAGTATGTGCAAGTATCTTGCAGTTTGTACAGATAGGCAATTTACACTTTGTGTGTATGTGCTGCTTCTCCACAATTTACAGAGATACTTCATTATACTTTCACATCCATTCTCTTTTCAGAAAGGAGAAATAAACCTTAATGAGACTTCTTTTCTCATGGCTAGATTTTTGACTCCTTATTCACCCATCAAATTCCATAATGATATGAGCAATCTCAATGAACACAAAAGAATTTATTATGCAAATTGAGTTTCTTATTCACTGCTTTAAAGAATTTAAGGTTTAGCAGCTGGAATTCTGCATGGTGCCAATCAGCCTGCTAGAATGTCCACTGTAATCAGGTTGTTGATCTTGCTGAAGTACACTGAATAATTGTCATCTGAAGAAAGAGGATACACAGAGCTACATTTAATGGTACCTAAAAGCAGAAGAACAATTTTAATGCCAGTGAGGTTTAAGCAACTTGTAGTAACTTAGTGGATTTGATCAGGATTTTTTCAGTTATGAGAAGAAAACGAATATTAATTTGTCAATTCTAGTGAGAAATTATTATTCAATACAGTTTTATTCTAATAACATTTATTGTTTAAAGTAAATAGTTTATTCCTATAATCATTGACTTAAGTTAAACTCTAACATGTAAGTGTAGTTTTATTTATTTAAATACTACTGCAGCCTGCTATGTGGAAAGTATTAGCAAAATGTTTTTTAAACATTTATGAATACTCACTGTATGTCAATAAGTTGTCCAAAAGGAGACATGAACTATTGTTTTAAAGAAACAAACACAGTGGGAAGTTTTTCGAACCTTGCAACAATGATTGACATGATAACTTTTTAAAGCAATAAGAATATGTAAAAACATATGTTTGCAGGCATTATTGGTTTGTGTCTCAGAAATGTACATCTGGGGTTGCCTGTCCAGATCAGAATCTTTATGCTTTGTCAAATTTTCTTCTTAAAAGAAATTACTATTTGAAATGGAAAACCATTTTACTTATGAATTACCAATAAATAAATTTGGTAGGATTTATTTTGATTTAGCCATATGATAATTTTCTACAGATAGAAAATATTTCATTTTAATCACACAATTTTGTTACTTGTTTCAACACCTGTGATAGTTTATAAATCTATAAGGGAGAGAAGTGGGTTAGTTAAGTGTGTGTATATAAGAATATCTGGAGGTCTTAATTCAAGTCATGTCAACAACTTTATTTTTCCTTGATATTTTGCTTCAAATTTGTTGTCTGTACAAAGGTGATTCTACTTCGTGCATATTACATTAGATGTGAAGCTTCATTAGAGCTTGATAACACAGAAATTAGCTATTCCTGAATAATTCTACATGAGAATCCATTTGCAAAGTTAATTATGTTGAAAGGGAATTGCATTTCAAATTTGAATAGCTGCTATATTTAGAAAACACTATTCCTTAATGCATATAATTTTTTAGCTGGGCTAACGTGGTCATTTGTTAAGGTTTTTCTAAGTGTGGAAAGTCAGCTCAGGAGATTACATTCTTACACGTCCCATTCTTATATGTTCAAAGTACCACATAGGAAATAATTTATGAATACCCAACTGATGCCAACAGGATCTCCTGAGAGTGTCTGCATGCATATTGTCCTGAGTAGTGGTGTGGTGTTCTGCTGAAGCAAGATGAATTTGGGAGGTATTATCATTCAATTTCTAAGAAAGAGGCTGTATGACAACTTTAAAAGAAATGTTGCCATATTAGTGAATATTCCTGTGACATTATCTTAATAATTTAAAACTAATTTTCTAGTAGCATTATGATGTGAGAAAACCACTTCTTGGCAATTCTGTGGAGATAAACTTGAGAAAAATGCAAATGTTGCCAGTTGTTATACTATAATGGAGTCAATGACATTATAGGCGTTTTTTTGTGTCACAATTCTGAAAAAAAACCAAAGCTCTTTCCAAAGGGGCTGTTGAAATCTCTGTTAATTCAAGGTGTTACCACCTTGGCATGTGTATTGCCATGCACAGGCCTGCATGAAAAGGTTGCACAACGTTTGGGCCAATAACACGTTGCAGAAAACTATTTATCAAATCAATGGGAGCTAAGTTTGTATATGAGTAAAAATATTTTCAATAGTATCTACTTTCCATTTAAAAATAAGTCTTACCCAATGATATTTAGAATCAAATCACCACATGTGCAACATATCTGGACCCTTAAACAGATTTTTTTCCAGATTTCTATTGTTGCTGCAAGAAAAACATTTCAATGGTCCTTAGTGGGGTGTGGGGGGCTTCTCCATGTGAAAGTTACTGTGGAATTGTCTGGTGTGGAATTGACTGGCATGGATTTAAAACACAAGGAGTATTCTGAAGAAATTATTCATAAAGACTTGAAATTAATGCTTTTGTCCAGTTAATCTTACTGAGATTTATATGAAAATGGAGTTTTAACCCATAATAATTGTATGCAGGAACTTGAGGGAGAAAAGACCAACAATCTTCTTATAGGTGGTGGCTTTCCTGCAAGGCAGGAAATCGCTATCAGTTCGACTCCTGAATTCCCTATTTCTCCTCACTGGCAAAAAACATTGCTCCACACAGTTCCACAGGAAATACCTACCCAATGCTACTTGGCAGACAGCGAGAAATTGAGCAAGAAATGGTCCTGGTACCTCCTGGTGTTGAGGCAGTGCTCTGTGCCCTGCAGCTGGGGCCGTGGTGCCTGGGCTGGGCTGCTGGAAAACAGGGCTGGAGTGGGATTCCTGTCCCATAGTGGGGTCTCCTGCCATGGCAATTAGAGAATGTGTGGAAAAATGGTGGGTACTTGTGTTTTCCCCTGAGGCAAACAGCTGGATAGTGTTCTCAGATCTTGTACATGTCCAGGGCTATTTGAGCGCTGCTATTACTTTTGGTGTGACACCTCTCAGTTTTGTGGACACCTACCAGCCTCCCTCTTTTCCAGCACAGGAGACAGTCTGCCCTGGGTCAGCCCTCCTCTCCCCATGGTCACAGGTAAGAAGCTGCAGGTGTCTGAGGTGGATTGCATGCTGAGTGCGCATGGCATAGCCGGGGCAGAGCTTCTCATGCTGGCAGTGCCCTGGCCTCTCTCCTGCTGGAGTCCACAGGCTGTGTGCAAGGGATTGGCGAGACAAAAGCTGCCCAGTTGGTGAGCTGCAGTGAGAACAGCAGGTAACTGAGATGGAGACCAAATTAATGGGTGAGACACAAAGGGAATGACTTCTCACAGCTGCCATTGCCTGGAGCCTGTTTCTTATGTTGCTGAAAGAGAAGGGAAACTGGAAAAGAAGGAAAACTACACCTTGAGCATATACACTTTACATTCTAGTATGCAATTTCTTCCTTAGAGACTAAGCAAACAATGTAAGTTTGAGGTTTGGTTTGTTTTGCTTTGTTTCCTCCCCCCCCCCCCCAGGTATGTTCTTTAGAGTCTCTTCCCTTTCATAGGTTCCTACCCTGTAGGATTTTTATATCTGGACTTTTTAATTCCCGGGGAGAAATAAGCCTGGCAAATTTAATCCTACATGAATGGCTGTGTCAGAATAGGGATTTAGTGAACTTTTACCTCTCTTAGGATGATTCAGGAGGCTTTAGAGGATTTTGAACCAAATGGGAGGTTCAGTGGTTCACAGATGAGTTTGGCATTCTCAGCAGCTGTAAGTAGAAATTCAGGTGTGTGACAGACAAATTTAAGCAAACAGGTAAGAAATGATATCTGGCTGCTTGAGCATGGTTTTGAAACAGAAGGCTCTTGATGGTACTTATTTTTAGATTACTTATGTAAGAAACTTCAAGAAGAAATGGGAAAGGAGACAAAGATTATTTGGTGAGCTTCTGATAGAGAAAATAGGGATGTTGTGACAAGGTGAGGTATTTTCAGCTCAGTAATTAGTGGTAGTAGAATGGATGTTTGGAGGAATGAGGATATGATGATCTTTGCTATGGCAGGAATCCAGTGTTGTAGTGCTTTGAAGATGTGGTAATGTCAAAGGAGATTTCTAATGTCATTCCAAACCACTCAGGGGGTAAGGGGTCATCCACAGGGAGAAAAGAGACAGGGCCTTGGATCATTTGTAAGAACAGGGAGTGGGCTCACAGGAAAAATATTTGGAACAGAAGATAAAGGATAATCCCCATGTTTTTACAGTAGCTTGTCTGAAGACCCTCTCTCCTTCCCTACTAGTCTTCTTTTCAGGGTATTGCTAAAAAGAATAAGCAAGAGGATCAAAATCTGGAATTAAATTCTAAGTTTAGGGAGATGGTGAAAGTTCAGGTTTATCAGCTCTTGCAGGAGGGTTGTGGGATTTGAAGGTCTTCTGGTTTATCCTTCCCTGACCTGGAATTCATACAGAATTTAGTTTGTGTGGACAGAGAATTTGGGACTGTTTGCCCTTTCACATTCCTCTCTCTGCTTTGTGATACACAACATCTTCAGACTGTTCCGCAGAAACCTTTTTCCCTTTGTGGACTCTAATTTATAGCTTAAAAAGCTGAAATATGAACTGAACACCCTTTAATATCTGTCTGTTTCTCTAGGTCAATGTTTAAACAAGAGGCCTTGAAACTTCACAGTTCTACTTTGACCTGTAATTTGTATGGCTTAGACTTCATGTTTCCTGGACTTGGAGAGCTCAGGATTTAGAGTGGACACACTGGACCTCCTGCTGCTGAATCTGTGCTCTGAAGTGCTGCCTCAGAGGAATTCACTGCATTTGCTGGTGCTGGTTCGATATTAGGCATTCAACAATTCAGTGAGTGCTCTGTGCTATCAATGTGTTCAGCATCCTTTGTTCTATGCTTTAGAGAAATGAGATGAGCAAGAGGAAAGTGTGCAGCCCTTGCTTCTAACATTTTTATTGGACTCTACCTTAATGTTTGAAATACCAAAATATTGACCACAGAAGTGATTCTCCTTCTCCACAACCACCCACATGACACATTACCTCCCCTACTAAAATGTTAGAAGGGCAGAAACACAAATCACCTGAGTGTGAAATCACTGAAGTTACACAAATTGAGCAATTGCTTGATAGCATCGACAGAGTTGGTACTTGCATATGAAAGTTAACTTGCAAGCTTATCTTTACCCCAGGCAGAAGGACTTTTAAAGGGGCAGTTATTGTTTTAGTGAAACCTTTGGACAATAACCTTCTAGAAACTGAAGCAGAGGAGGCACTTTGTTTATACAGAACCCTGATTAGTATTCTTCACACACCATTTATCTGCTGGATCTTGTTGCAGAGCAGTTGCCAGGATGTGTTCCTGTGATCGGGAAGGTATAAAGTGACTGGTTTTTTTCTTTGAAAGGTATAAATTGTTTTAGAAACTATTCTGCTTTGAATGATGTGAATCCACCAAAAAGGTCATTTATTGCTTAAGGAAGTAACAGGATAGTGTTCCTACTCAAAACTGAGGGTTGCATATCAGATACTTTTTATTTTATGTGGTCTTGTAAAATGCTTTTTTTTTCTCCCTTTAAAACTGAGTGTTAGGATATAAACCATAAATTATCTTTCAACAAAAGGCTTCTATCATCTGCAAGCATATAAAAAAAATAAGGACAATTCAGAATCTACTCCTTGAACATCAGTTGTACAAAATATACCTCGAAAAAATAGGATATTTTGAGAGTCTGAAACAAGAGATGGTGGTATTTTAAAAGATGATATTCTTCCCTCTTTGCCAATATTAATTAAATTAATGTTTCTGCATAATTGTCCATGATGTTGGAGTTGAATCTTTTCACGGAAGAGTTTAATCAAGATGTTAATTACTTGTCATTACTTGTCATCTCCTGATGATATTTTCAAGAGGAAGAGGGATAGTTCCATTGTTCTATCTAAATTCCAGCTCTGCTAATTGCACTGTGCTTATCTAAATGACGCCAGCTGTAGAGTCTCATGAATGTGTAGATTGGCTGTTAGTGACTGATATGTTCCATCTTCCATATTTTCAGATCTTGCCAAATTGATGTCTAAATGCTGAGGAATGTTTTTGGGCCCAGTCCACTTCATTCTGTTGTTCGGGAAATGGCACCCTCCTTCACCCCTGTGTGAGTATTTCTACAGTTAAAGAGAGAGAGAATAAGGTAAGTTATTCCTGTGCTGCACAAATTAACTCCAAGCAGTCATGCAAGGTAATGTGCAGCAGAAAAAGAAAAGAAAACAAAATCCATTCTCAACCTAGAAAATTAGTTACATGAAAAAAGTTGACAATCAGTTCTGAAAAGTTTAAAATATCAAGGTTAATCAATATCCAAAGGAAAATTATGCCTGTAAACTGAATTCCTTCCTCTAAGAAGTTGCTTTTAGTTCTTTTATACATTTGGTGTGAAGAGTGAGAAGTAAAGCAACAAAAGGCAGGAAGGTAAGGTTTCCATCAAGATTAAGGCTATTGGATACTGGGAAGGTTGTTTACCTTTTCCAGTGTTCAGAAATGCACACACACACACCAATGGAAGTGCTGTACATTTTCTCATCACATGGCCTGTTTTCATCAAAGTGTTCACATTTTTGTATCTAGGTGTGTTGGACAAGATTTTCAAGTAATTTCTTTATGTATAGATTGAGACATTTAACTCTCACTTTCTTCATATTTATAGCATATTTTTTCCTACTTCAGTATGCAATTTTAATATTACTTTGATGCAAAATTTAATATTACATATTTATAATTGTAGTAAAACCCCCAACAATTTTCCAAGGTAAGCAAAAAAGCGATCATGATGACTAAAATTGTCATGTCAGTAAGAGAGAAATAGATGGATGGGTTCAATGACCTTGATATCCCCTCTGTAACTGTTGTATAATGAGAAACTTTGAACAGATAGCCTATTCCAGCTAGAATGCTTCTATGAAATAATTTCCTTCAAAAATAATAGCAAAATGGTTTAAAGCTACTGCCAGGACACCTTTGCGGAAAGTTCCAGTATTCGGGATATTCAGCACAGGTCCTTCCACATTCCTCTGTGTACCCTAGAGAAAATAACAAAGTAAAACTGCAGAAACTTCAAATATCTAGCTGTAAAAAGATCCATTTTGTCCTGTCTATTCTCAGTGCATGAAGATGATTTTCCAGTTATTGAGAAAACCAACCCAAAAATTGTACTGATATTGAGAAAATGCGAGTAGACTCTCTTAAGTCCCTAAAGATCTCTAGAACATTTTTAGGCCCTAGATAATTATAAGCAGAAATTAGGCTGCTGTGGTTTCCAGAGATTATTTTCTGTAGCAATTAATTAAATAAAAAAAACAACAAAACAAACAAACAGAAAAGCCACCACCAAAACTGTATTTCCTGGCAAATATATCCTTGTTTTTACTTAGCACAAATTTAACATTGCCTGGTCAACAACATACATATGAAAATATACCAGGTGTAACACCCTGCAATATAATTTTTTTCAACCAGTGAACCAATATTTTTCTTAAAGAAAAATATGCTATGGTATATATTTTATCAGTTTTTGTGTTCTTCTGTACTAAATCTTGTATTAACTTTGGATGCCTTTTTCTAATCACTAAGTGTGCCAAGCAATTTATGAAAACCCATACATGCACACACTTACATGCACTGTCAACACTATAATTGCCCAAGTCAAATTCAATTTCACTGAATTATTTTAGCACCTGCCTATCAACTGTTTCCTTCTGAATGCCCTGACATTTCCTTCTGTTGTGTTCCAGGAGGAAAAAACAAAGCCATAAAGCAGCTTCTTTCCATGCATCTGACATTTCTTCAGTCATATCCAAAGCAGAAACCCTTCTATGAGGGATGATGTTGCAAAAATATTAGTAAGAGATTTGTACTTGTCTAAAAGAAAAAAAATCTCTCACAGCCTGAGAAATTGCAACATCCATGGTTTTTCCCTTCTCTAAATCTTCACATACATTCATACTTTAAAATCTTATCAAAGTTTTAAATGTTTTTAAGTAACTAAAACTGAAACTTGGGGTGTGTCTCCTCTGGGCTTTTTGACCAAAAAAAATGGACGGGCTGAATAAAGAAATTGAAAAAAGAACCAAAAAAGGTTGCAGGATATGGCGATTTTCACAGCACTTCAGTCTTCTGCTGGTTCTGGACTAGGAATTAATCTACTTTTATTGGTGAGCTACAGTCTGACTAGAGTTCATCCCTAGAACACTGTTTTAACACAGGGGACTAAATTGAAGTTTGTATAAATAATAATCCTCTCTGGCCTACTGACCCAGTGCTGGCCCATGAAGTTGGTAAAAACACTTACAAATTCTGGTTCCTATCTTCCAAAATGCACTTTGTCCAGGTCGTAAGTTGCAGTAATTGGAAATGACACAGTTTCACACTACCAGTTGGCTTCCAAGTGGAAACAACTATGTTGCAAAATGCTTGCTTTTTAATGATTTATTCTTTAAAATTTTCATATATATTATATAGTCTGTATTTAAGAAAAACGTGCCATTAGTTTGCAATAGAGAAAGAAACATAAAAAGAAATAAGGACTTAATTTTAGGATCTGGACAGTGATAAATGGGCTGTTTGTTACCTGATCCCACATGAAGGAAAAATTTGAACTCATTTAGTTAAAGACATGTCTGTATGGACATAATTACCTCTTCTGACAGAGTTTTTGAAGCTCTGTTTTCTTAGCAAAAAACATCAGTAGATCAGGTTCCAAGACTTTTGTCCTAATGAACCAAAACTGAAAAACAACCCAGGGCTTCCTGTTAAATCTAAGTCATGAAATTCACATTTCATCTATATTTCCATTTCAGTGAAACAACCTACTGTTTCTCTAGAATTATTCCTTTTCATAAACAGTCACACTTACTTAGCTTTTTCTTCAGGAACCTAACTCTACCATACCCACACCTCTATGTCTGGCAGTCTGGGGCAGAGACATATTTTAGAGGTAGGGACATATAGCAAGTGGAACTGAACTAGAGCTACTGAATGGCTCTAATTGAGTTCCATTCATTCCTTCAGTGGAAGGTCTCCCTGACCACTATCACACTTTTAGCACATCTCATCACTGAGCTAATGGATTTTATCTCCCAGCCAGGGCAGGTCAGCTGTGTCAGCTCAGCTGTCAGTGTGCAAATTGTTGATCAGGGTGAGATGATAACATTTAGTCATGAGTCCAGAAACATATGAAAATCTGAAAGAAAAACTGCTTTTACAAAAGGGAAATAAACACAGAATAATAATTTAAAAAGCTTAAATCCAAACCAGATTTTCCTGACATAAAGGTTAGTGAATGTCAGCGTGACAACCAGATATGTGTGGGCTTTTTTGTATGCCATACCCCATCCATATTTACACCTTCTTTTTTAAGTCTCAGTGGAGAAGAGAAGATATGTGTACTTTTCAGCAGTATTGCCTATTTCACTTCAATCTTCCACAAGTACCTGTATTTACTAATTAGTTTGAGAATAATAATTACCTTTGCCACAGTATTTGAGATTCTGTTGTGAAGATTGAGTTCTAAAAGGTGAAACTCGGCATTGAAACCACATTCTGATATCTCTTTGAGTCTGAGCTTGTTATTCAGCAGGTTTATGTTGCTGCCAGTGATTTAAAGCCAGGCGCTACAGCATTTTAGAATACTGACGTTTTATGGAATAAATGCAAATCAAATGTGAAAACATAGCGGCACCTCTGAGTGTAAAACATTATGTTGCTGTTATACTGGCTATAGATACTTGAACAAAACATGTCTGACAGTGAAAGAAGTCCTTAGGCAATGGAGATGGCACATTGTCAAAGGGAGAATAAAACGATCTTTCTGTTCCACATGGTTATTGATCACTGAGGCAAAATTTCTGTAAATAGGATGCATTGACAGAGACTTCAGCCTCTCCCACTCTGTCTTTTCCAACCAGGCCACTGACATCTTCCAAAAGCTCGTAGCTTGTTGCTTGAGAGCTATGTAAGGCTTCAAAGGAAACTTTGCACTGGAAAAGAGACTTGGGAAGCAGTATTAGAGAAAATCTGACACCCACACCCCCAAAGTGATTATTTCAAGAGTAAGATATGTACTGCATGGCTTTTCATCCAAGTTTTGATGATTGAGCTGGTTTGTTACCTTTTGAATTTAGATAAGATTATATGTGAGGCACCCTTGAACAAAGAAGTAACTTTTGACTTTGAATCTGGCTTAATAATATGGCTTTGCTGTCTCAAGAAGGTGGTGAATCTTATTGCCTACCTGGTGCCTTACTATAAAATACCTCTCTTTTAAAAACCCATTTAAGTACCATTTTTTTAGATTTCTTGTTTTGGTAGGGTGTTTAGAGTCAGAACTGGTCATGAATATGTATCCAGTTTGCACGTGAATGTGATGCACAAAGAGTGAATTAATGCATATTAGGAGAGGGAAAAGCCAGAGAAGGAGAAAGGCAGGGAGAGGGGCAGGTGGGCAGAGAGGCTGAGTGAGACAGGGACAGAAATCACTTCCAGGGACCAGAACCAGCAGGACCAGGTCCAGAGAACTTACTGGGACCAGGGATGGGCCTTGTCTCCCAAAATGGTTAAAACAGAAGGAAACAAAGTCCCTGGAAGGCAAATTCAATCCCTAAACTTAGGATGTGGCTTTGAGATGTTTATTTTAAAATGCTCAAATTTTAACAGGCCTCTGAAAGTCACAAATATTTAAACCATGTTACATCATCAGACATACCACTGAAATTTTTGTGGTTAATTAACAGGTGATATTACCAGAGGGGAAGTTTTAGAGGTTTTTTTTTTGCTCCAAGCAAAACAGAAATGTTGACATAAGATATCTTTTATGTTCTTTTTTACCAGATACTTTAAAAATGTTGTTGGTATATGTTACTAAAGCATAATTTAAATTACATTCATATTTTATTTTCTTTAAACAAAAATAATAAAATAATTCTAAAGATGAACGACAAAGTAAAAGTTAAATGCCCTCTATTTCCTAGTTTTTATGTAATTACATTTACTGAAAAAAAATTCAATTTCCTATACCTCACTAGCTACTGTTCCATCCATACTTTTCAAACTATAAACCAATCTGTTTTCCACATCATTCATGAACAGTACTGTAAAAAGCTTACAGGTTCGATTAATCATTAAGAAAGAAGGAAGTTTAAGTAAACTGTTAAATAACAGTTGCCAAATATTCGTCTGAAATATTTTTTTCACCAATTTAAATTATATATATTAGTCATTTGGCCACATTCACCAAAATTTCTAACATTATGTGACTCAAAAATTTTCAGGAAACATTTCTTTCCTTAAAATTTCTTTGCTTATCTGTTATTTCTTCCTCTACTTTTGTATTAGGCAAAGAATACACAAAGCTTCTGGTTAATTTTCTCTCTCTCCTTTTTTTTTTTTTTTTAATTTATACCAAAATCAATGTGAGGTTTTCTCAGTGTAGGAATTCACTGTAATTCTAAGAGCGTGGCTTAAATGGGCTCAGCTTTCAGTTGCTTCAAAGAACTGTTTGACAAGAACTGAGTTTGACTGGCTTCAAAAACACCTTGCTCTTTTTTTAAATTTTTTGGTTAATTTGATTTGAAAATTACTTGATATATTTGTACTTGCTCAGGAAAGCTTTCCCATTTTAATGCTTAAGCACAATGAGAAATCACTACCAGTTGATTCTTGTTTACTCCTACTGCCCCAGTATTAATAAATGCTTGCTCTGTACCAGCATACAAATGATCATAACCAGCACCAAGAAACATTTTTGTTAATCAGCTCTTAAGGAATTTAGTGGTTGGGATAAAAAACTCTCAAATTAAATAATACTATTTTCTTTTTAGGACTTTTTTCTTTTTGGATAAAGCTGAGGGCATAGGCATTGTAGCAATGGATAAAACTTGCGCTGTTTCCTGCATTATTTTTTGGGAAAAATCGAGATTTAGAGATCAGGTTAGGCAGTATGACATATTTGGGAAGTGTTGGAATGGAACACATATGTAACAGGTTCCATTAGATTAACAGGCTTTTTCTTTCATCTCAACAGCAGTATTTATATCTTCAATAGCATTGTTTTTTGTAGGTTGAAAGAAAGAAGTAATTCAGAAAACTAGATGGATGTAGCTCAGTTTAAATAAATTACTCTCAGATAATATTAAGACAACAAATCAAGACACTCGAGGAGATGGAAAGATGTTCAACAAAGGTTGATTATATTTGACAAAACTAGTACCTTCTTTGGTAATTCATTTTGTAAGCAACAGAATTGTCATGTATTTTCCAGTAATGATTTCACTTGAAGATCTTTTAGTTAAACTGGACTTCAGAAGAAATATGTTGAAGAGGATGAACAAGGCAGTGGGGTGAAGGCATTGAAAAATAAGCAGCCTGTATGCATGTACTGCTATGGAAATCTTTGCAAAGGTGAGTCTCGGGAACTGACTAGATTCAACATTTCACAAAAAGTAGAAAAATGACAATAAAAGAAAAATAAAATGTATAATCAGATGCAATTCCATAAAGAAGAACTGAGTAAACTAATTAATGATAATTTAAACAGTATAACATTCCATATTATACCATGCATGATTATGCATGAGAAGAATATGTGTGTTTTAATTTATGGAGGGTTTGCTGTGAGCTACCAATGTGATTCAGCTCTGAAAATAGATATAGCAGATCATACAAGGAGGGGCATTTCCACTAGAGAAAGTAGTGCAAGACACTGGAATCAGTCCAGAGGAACATGGGTTCAGTTCTGCTCCCCCATGGTCTAGTTCAGGTTCTTGTGAATACAGGAAAAGGCTATTGGCTGATTACAGTTGGGAGGGCTAATCTTATGAGAGGAGACTAGAACAGATTATCTTAATTTTGGTAGGGAAATGAAAGGTTGGAAAATATTTTTTCACTCTAAAAAGCTCATAAAATTTAACACTAGGGAATAAAACTACTATTTTAGCTGAAAACTAGTACTTGGCATGTGAACATAGGTAAGCAAAGCGCTCGTGTATAGGTCTAGGGTGGAAATTACTATAAAGGTTTTTAACTATTAGATGAATGAGGTTTGGGCCAGTCTACTACTTTGCAGCACTGGAAGCCAAAAATGCCTAAATGATTTTAAGGGGAAGCTTAAGAGGACTGTGTTGTGTGATTTACTTCAAGAAGAAGAATTTATATTTGATACAATGGGTGGCTTCTTCAGGTTCTTGTTATCAACAAATTGAAACAATCAATAAATAAAACAAAAATTTTTCAAAAATTAAGATATTAGTGCCAGTAATATTTAGTTTATAAATTGCAATCATTTACATTACAGTAGCAGTATAATCTAACTGTACTAAAACACTTGGAGTAAAAAAGAATGTATCCCAAATTCATGGTCAGCACTAACGTTATGAGCTCTCTAATCAGATCACAGCTACTGTGGACCCCATCAAATTACATATAGTTACCTTCCCAGGATTGAAGGTCTTCAAAATCTATTTGTTAAAAACATGTTGCGGTATCATTAACACACTTATTTATTTTTATTGTATTTATGACAGGTTATGTACAAGTTGTAACGGATATTTATTGTCTTGGAAGAGTGTCATTAGAGGGGTGGGATGTGAAAACAAGATGCACTTTCCTGTTTGTGCTAAAACTAGAAGCAGATTGAGTTCACTAAATTTCAGCAGCTGACATGTAAATCAGAATTTTCTGACAAAACAGTATAGGGTGAGACTTCTAATAACAATGATTATATGGTCTTGATGAGTCATAAAACTCCCTCTGCAAAAGCTGGCATTAATTAGACACCCAGCAATTATTCATTTTTGTATTGTCAGAAGGCTGCAAACAGGGCAGAAGGTAAAGTCAAGTCCAATGTCACCTAACAGCATAACACATTAGCAAGAATGAAAAATAAATTTCCATCGTATACTAAGTTACAAGCAGTATTCATCTCTATATGCTGGCTTGTTTTTTACTGTTGAAAAAGCTCAGAAACAATTAGAAATATATTATGTTTTTAGTGTTTACATTTGCCTAAGATATCTAGCATTACAGAGCAAGGTTTGAACAAGGATGCCATCTGATCACGCAAAATAACTCATCTTCTCTGAATGAAAATGTATACTGGAGGTGTAGTCAGGGAATGCACTGTATCCTCAGGGAAAGCCTCCTTAGAAAATTTCAGTAAATAATTTGGTTTTAATTTATTATGAGCAATTGGAGCTCACTGGCTCTTTGAATAGTCTTAACTTTGCTGAAATGATCTGTTGCATGTAGGGGGTTACTGGAACACAAATAATTTGGAGAGTTGCCTCAGAATTGTTTGGAAAAAAATCTTTTTGGTCTTTAGCTGTGCTGTTTTATTTTCATTGTAAGTTTTTTGTTCTCCAACTTAGCCTTTCTTAGAAAAAAAAAAAGTCTATGTGTTCCTAATGCCAGTTGAATTACTTAAGCAAGCAAGTCTGAGCCCAGATGTAAAAACTTAAGGAAAGAAATTGATAGCCCCCAACAGAAAATAGGAATTATAGCTGTTTTCTTTTCTATGAGACACTTTCTCTCAGGTCGCAGTTTGGCAGAACACTGGGACCTAAGAGAAGGCGTTATTTCAAGGAAAGAAATAGCTCTAGTTTGCTTCAATAGGACTACTTCTCTACTAAGGAATCACATGGGTTTAAATATCTTACTGGATCAGCCTTTTAGGTTTCAGAATTTTCACTGGCTGGATGGAGACTTACTATTGGGTCATTGCTTTTACTACCATGGCAATAAAATTTGAAACCCCTCTGAATAGACTGAGATGGGGAGTTCCAGACTAAAAATGGAAATGTGTGAGATTCAGTTATTGTTCATGCATTTTCCTCACACTCAAAACTTAAATCTAGCAAGTAGTTATGCAGGCATTTTCCCTGCACATACTTTTAACTGTGTAAAAGCACTTGTATGGATGGTCCCAAGTCATCATGATGACTTAGTTCCACAAACTGAGAATGAACGCTTTCTACTGAAAAAAAAAAATCATCTGGAAACTCTGGATTTATTTTGACGATGTGGAATACTTTGCATGGGGTAGTAACTTTGCACAGATTCACATTAGACACTGCTTCCAGTGGCAGTGGGTGGTGGATTTCCTTTGTCTCTCTGCTATGGCTAAGACATAAACCAAAACTGCATATGAACATACTACTGATCAGCTGAGCATTTGCTGCTAACTGTGCACATACTCCAGCTTGAACTGCAGCGTGTTAACTGAAACCTCTTTCCCTGAGCCTGTTGTTTCAGTTGAGGCAGAGTAAATCTCAAAGCTATAATAATGCAATCATGTGCAAGAGCCCTTTCAAATAGAAATTTGGGACTCTTAAAGAAATTGGTGGGTTTTGAAGTTCAAACAGGATATGCAAGGACAACAGTGCTTTACTTTTTTATCAGAATGTAATAGATCGGGTCGGGCACAAAACAGCTTATATGAAAAGTGTCTTTTAATGGTCTCTTTTGGCAAGACTTTTTAATGGCAAGATATCCTTTTGGTTTTTTAGTTGTCTCATCCAAAGAAGCAGCCCTCCATGTTAAAGTTCCTTAATGTAGCTGGTGTTAAAGGACATTATATTCTGGCTCTTCTTTGAGTGGTTGAACTGAGCAGTCTTCAGAGATCCCTTCCAACCTCTGAATTCATGAGTCAAAACTTAAATTTGTCACCTTGAAGGTGGGGCTATCAGTCAGCTTCAGGCATTGATTTCTTCTTTGCAGAAGATTAAAGACTGCCTCTGCTGTATGATGAGGACTTACAGGACTGTTGTGCACTGAGTATTTCTCTTATTGGTTTTTAGTGCAGTGGGAGCTCACTGATGCACAGCCAGGAAGACCCTGACCATTCAACTGTGCCAGTAGCAAACACAGCCATATGCTAACGATCCCAACATCCAGGTCAACATACAGCAGTCACAAATAGTAGCTGAATAATACATAATCCATCACATTCAGTCTAAAAAACCTGATTTAATAGCATAGTTAGATTTTATAAGCACTTGAAATAGCACTCGGTTAGTAAAACCAAATAAGACAGAGCTTTTATAGCAATACAATATGTATGTAATATTACACAGCTAATCATGTCTGAATTTGTTTTTAACAATCAGTTAGTATTTACCAGTTGTACTGTCCAATAGCTGTCTGGTTAAATTCATAACTGGAAAACTTAATTTGAACTGTCATTGTAAGTTTCTCATTCAAAGTCTCTCTTACTCAACAGCCTAGCAAAAACAAACAAACCAAAAGAAATAAAAAGTCCAATATATACAAGAGGTATATTGTAAAAAATATCAAAGTCACTGAAACACATATATTGAATGAGATTGCTTTGCTTTATTTTAGAGATTATTCTCAGTGAGACAAGCACAAAATATTTCTTACCATTTGAGCAGGAGCCACAATTCAGAGCCTGACAGTTCATTGAATTTGTTTCTGTATCTATGGAAAAAAGAGAAATGGCATTGCAGAGAACGACTGGGTAATGTACTCAAACAAAACATCAGGAGTACAGTATCCCTTCCTACTAGATTACTTTGCCAAAAACTTTATGATATTTGAATAGTGTACAGTATTGAGAAGGGAAAGGAGACATAAAATTTCCACATAAAGCTTTCTCTAATGGGCTGTCAGCGACATGAAAATCAAATGTATATGTCTGCAATTGTTGCAAGAGTGCAGAGAGTGTTGTCTTGCTGTACTTGCACCTTTGTTTTCAGTACTTTTCAGTGGGAGAAATTACTAGTTAGTAATTGCTAGAAAAACTGGTGTGCTGTATGATGTCCAAAATCAGGATCCTTCTGAATCCTGTGTAGAGCGAGAAGCAGAAAGCTCCTACAGTCTCTGAATGAAATTGAAACCTTCACATCATCTGGGTGGTTAACACAGATTATTATATAGCCCAATTGTCTTAAGTGCCTAATAATAATGATGTTTGACTTTGTTATGGACATGGAATCCAAACATTTAATGAAGTACTTAAAATATGGCGTGTCTGGACTCTAATTTAGGTTGTAGTTTTGGCTGCAAGGTAAATATAGCAGTGTAGATACCATCCAGGAATGTTTCAGTTGCAGTAAGTTTGGTGAGCTGAGACACAAATGATCCTGGCTGGCTATTTATCTTGGTTCTTTCACAGCTTATGGTGTTTCCAGTGTATAAAAATCTTTTCACTGTGAGACTATTGCTCAATTATTAGAGCTGTTGTGGAGGGACACAGTCACTTTATGAATGAAAAGAAACACACAACCTGACTGCCCAAATACACGTCCAAATGGATATCCAGTCACCCAAATACAGAGCTTTTATATACCTATTTATGTATGGCAAATGTGCTTTCTGTCATGTTGTATTGAATCCAATTGCTCCATTAAAAACTTTGAACATAATATAGTTGTTAAAATGGCCTCTTTTCAATGTTTTTGCACATCATTTTAAATGCAATGGCTAATAGAATTTTCTCATTGCAAGGGACATGATGGATATCCTGCAAGATTAGAAGAACCTGCCTGGTGAGCTGACTTTCTGTCTTATTTTTTATATCTGTCTCTAGGCTCAGCAACCTTTAACGAGTTCAATTAAACATCTTTGTTTTCAATTTAAAATATATTTACTTATACTTTAATGCTCTACCTGGAAGCCCTAAGTTTCTGGAAGAACTGGGACATTTAAATATTCAAGAAGAAATAAGCTGGCAGAAAACCTGTGAGGTTAAACTGTATTTTGAAATCAAAATTCAGTTCTATAATCAGATTTATCATTATAATGCATCTACCTCTGAGCTAGCATTGCTCCAGAGATCTCTTTTACAACAGATTGCAGCAGTTTGTATGTTCATCAGACATTTAGTAGCATAAATTCTTTTTCAAGTGTTTAAAATCTTTTCTGTATTTCTGTATGCAAGCATGCCCTAGCATGTCTTATGTGAAGGTAAGGTAAGGCCAAAAACCTACGTCCATGCTTAACAGCAGCCTTAAGGAGAGCAATCCAGGACATGCTCTGATGGCTGTCTGTTCCTAAAAGCTCCTATAATAAGATGCTGAGTCCTACCTATGGGTTTCTCTGCTAGTGTGTATATATATATATATATATATATATATACACACACACAGAAGAATTCAGACCACTAAGCATTCCTTTTAGGCTTGACCACTAAAGACTTGATATGTCGAAAAAAATGCTGCAATTTCTCATTTAAAACTCTCTACAGCTATCTTAAAGTGACTAATAAAGCTGCAAGAAACTTGTCTCCCACTTGTTCTTTCAGAGAAACTGTGCACTTTAATTGTCAACACAAGGTGCTGCTGGCCATTTCTCTGCTCTAGATTGGAAGTTAACACTTCTGGAGCAGTTGTGCACCAACCAAATACTTTATCTGCAATTGTGTACTATCACAAATACCATAGCTATAATATATAATAGATGTCTGACTGCAAGTCTTAATACTCTTTTTATTACTAAATGAAGTATGTAATTTATATTCTATTCTATTTTTTGCAGAAACTGCAAGAAATAATTTTCTGAAAATTAATAATGTAAAAAAAACCCTGCAGAACACTAGACAACTTTTATGGAAGGTTTAATAACCACTTTAAAACATAATCTTTAGTTAATTGTTTTGAGTATAGGCCTGCCAATCAAGATACAAAAATGTGCATGACTGCTAGCAAATCCACTGTAAGAATTTTAACTTGATGTTTTCTCAATTTGAAAGGAAATCTGCTTTGATACTGTGAAAGAGAAAATTATAAACAAATAATTTAAAGCTTCCTATTTGAAAAATGATTTTAAACTCAATCTCTATTTTCACGACCTCAGAGCAATGAGGAAAAGAATCAAAGGAAAAATGCAAGAAGCTTCATTCAGTAGATGCTTCACCTGTCAGTGTGGGTGAGTTGTTAGCCTAGCACTGCCTAGTTCTACAAAGGATGGTTGGGTTTTTTCAGGAGTCGAACTTTGATGAGCCTTATGGGTCCCTTCCAACTCAGGATATTCAGTGATTCTGTGATTCTATGATTTCCTCACAGGGATTTCATTTTGTGGATCCTATAATGCATTTATAATTGATTCATCCTTGACTCCATTTTTTTTCTTAGAGGAGGCTTTTGAATGTCATTAACATTTGCCTGAAATCTGGAAATCTTGGATTTCAGAGAGCCCCAGAATGTGAGAGGCAGACACCACCTCTGTGGACACCTCTTGGAAGTAACTGTAATCTTGTAGGAGTTAAAGAAAATGTATGTAAGAGAATATTTACCTGATATACATACCTAGACTATAAAAATATGAATTTTTAACAGCTGGAATTTTGCACTATTAAAACATGCAATGGAAAAAATCCCAAGCACTTGTATACAACATACTTTTTATAGTAATAACTCAAAAGTATAGTTTAAGGGATTGAATAAATGAGATTAGTTTATCACTTTTCCAAAAATGAATATATAAAGCAATCCTTTGTTATTTATAAGCATTAGGGGTACAATGGCACTCTCTACAGCGGCATTGTAACTTCAACATTGAGAAGTGCTAAATGATTTGGTGAGGGAGTTATGTTTTGTCATTAGGGAATTAAATTACACAAAAATTCTTCCTGGATTAAGATAAATTCTTCTGTCCATGGAGCCATTATATTCTGATGTTAATTTCCTGTATATGGTAGATCAGGCATTGGAATTTCAGATTTCAGAATGATTACTGCTGTGTGACAGTTCACCCTATTCCTTCATTCTTACATGGAAATGAGCTTTAAAATAACCCAAAATTACAATTTTTACATATTTGACATAATCTCAAAAATAGTTCAAGAAAAGGTACCTGATTTAGACACATAATTGAAAATTTACTTAATGTCCTTTATTACTCAAGAAATATGTACTTCTAACTTGAAAATATTGACATCTCTGCTTTTTTAATATAGTGATAGCACATATAGGATTTTTAAAATTGTTTTCTTTCTTAAATAAAAGCTAAATTTTCAATTAAGGGATATTTAAATAATTTCGGGAATTTAATTCTAATTACGTTTAATACAGAGTTATTTTGATTTGTAAGAAATCCTCAGTCATCTTGGTAGATGAGGTGATTTGTGAGAAGTACAAATTATGTACACTGTTCAGCAAAACAGGTTTAATGTGTTGAACTTTGCAGCCCACTCCCATATGGGGTTTAGAGCTGAGTTTATGGCATGTTTGGTATTATCATGAGTTGTAGGCAGCTCACAGATGATCTCCAATAATTCTTTTTCTTCTTCATTAGCTTTCGCTGCTCCTGATACCACTTCCATTGATAAACTTCCAGAAGCTCCTCATTAGATATCTTTATAAAATGTGATAATTTTCTTTTAGAATTTCACCTTGAAAGAACATTTTAGCTTGATTTGGCAAAGCATTTCTTCAGCTGCCTAAAAGAAAATAGTTCCACTGACTGTTCTCGTTCTTCACCTGAACAAATTAGATGTTAATGGGTTTTTATTTGTTTGTAACTGCTTGGGATAATTACAAGTCTATACCATAGTTAGACAGTTTGATAGTACTTCAGATGTTCAGATGTTCTTCATAAATAATTATGAGTCTAAGATAAGCACATTAACAAAAAATATTGTATTTTACAATACTCAGACTGGTACATTTATCAAAACAATGTCAGACCATGCTGTTTAATTTAAATTATGCCTAGATTTTCCTCTCCACTGTTCAGCTCCCTGTGGTTTATCAGATTTTTTTAGCTCATTTTCTACCCTCCATCTTTAACATAATATTTCATTTTCACCTGTGATATTTAACAGCATGTAAATACTTATGTCAGAAAATAGACAATGCACATACATACATTTCCTCAAAAATAAAACAATTTTTTTCATTTTTTCTTGTTCATATTATCCCAAATATTTTTTGAGGATATTGATTTTTACACTAACATTTTTCCTCAAGTTAACTGATTTTAGTATTTGTGTACTAATTATTTTGCTCTTATAAAAAATGTCTAATTACCATATTTCCAAGTTTTTAAATTATTCTTGAGAATGGAATGTCATTATTACCTTGTATTGCACTAACCAACAATGTGCTACAAAGGATTTTGGTGTTTATGTTTCATCACTTTATTTACCACAATAAGTTGAGTATTAGAACAATAAAGTAGTAACACTTCTGAGATTCCTTTGAGGTTTTAAATAGTTAGTGCTATAGAAACAGTGCTGTGAGCTGATGCCAACATGTGTTCCTGGAAACATTTATAATAATAACACAGCTTCAGCAGAGATGGTAATGGTATAAACAGGGCAAAGGAAATACCAGAAATGCAGCAGATGCAATTGATTATATGCCTTGGAGAATATTCCACTTATGTATTTTAGGTCCTGTCAATGTAAATCAAAAGGAGGTGATGTTGTCAGTAGGATATATCACAGTCAAAATAATACGCAGTGACAGCAGTTTCCCCATGCTGATGGAACAGATCATGACTTTTGAAATGAGGAAGACATCCGTAGCACAGCTGAGGTGTTATAAACCAGGGAAAGTAATCTGATATAAGGATCTGAATCATTGTGAGCTGTGATCAAATTTATGCTGAAAGTTCATGTGACTGATAGGGCCATATCAGCTTTATTTGAAGCTGATAGGGCTGCTTTACATTGAGTTGACTGGTGTGCTTGAACTTGATCTATGTTTTATTCCTGCCCTAAATGTTTGCAGCTTTCATTATTTCTCAGGCCTGTAAATCTGGAAGCTGAGCAGTTTTTGAGGAACGGGAATAAATACCCATCAAAGGCAAGCATACAAGTCTTGATTTAGAAGGCAGCGCTCAGAGTTCCTGTGGTGGTTAAGCACAGCATGGGCCTGAAGGAAAACTTTTCTCGTTTTTATGAATTCAGAGATGCAAAGGGCTATTTTACCGATTTTGGAATGAATATTTTAAACACACAAGTAAAATATTGCATGCTTTAAAAATCTTTCTCACTCCTCATTATAAATATCTTTATATATTTTATTCTAAAGAATTCTGTGCTAAGAATTTGAGATAGATTTGCCTTTTGTAATATGGAAATTCTCGCAGTGTCCCCTGAAATTCCCTTAAAAATAGAAGATTAGCCTTACAAGTTTCTATAAAGATGAGAGTAACAAAAAATTTTTAAGCTGTTCTATAACTAAAGTATATTTAATGTACATTGGTATAATAATTTCTTTGAAATGACATATTATGTGGATATTTATATCAAAAGATATTTTATTTGAATAAACAGGAAAAAAGATTGTATTTTGCCAAATAATGCTGACAATCTCCTGGAAAATAGATTCATTTTTAACCCTATTAATTAATACTAGATAATTTGATAATGAAAAGTCTGAGTTGCATTTTTTTTTTAATTAACAAACTGTGTCTTAAAACAGTAGCAAGGGACAGACCACATTCTGATGCTGTGTACTTAAATCAAAGCTTTTCTGCTTGTTAGCTCACTGAAAACTTGGAGATTAGTGAGAAAATCCACTTGTGGTCACTTATCAGTGTAGATGGATGGGCAATTGTCTTTGCCACCTGGTGGGAGGTACCACAGCTCCCTAGGTTTTAAGTGGGCTGTGTAGTTTTGGGTAGCTGATGTGACAGTAATGTATGAATCAGTAATTCACAGACAGTTTTTTATAACTCATCTACAGCAACTGATTGAGTGACTTTTTTAGGTAATCTCAACGCTTTCAAATATTGTGCTGAATGGATTGTAAAAAAACCAGAAAATGCCAAAAGTTATTTTAAAAAATTGTAACAGGAATGTGCACTTTGTGGTTCAGAAGGAAATCTTTCATGGAAAGAGGCAAAAAGGGGTGTCAAGTTGTGGATAGCTTTCCCATCTGAGATTGCATATTTCGTGAATTTGGACAGATTCTGATATCAATTATGCTGCAATAATCTACTGTCTTATCAAGCAGCTTTACCTACCCTATCACTTCATTTAATTTCCCCTTAACTGAGTGTAGGATACTTGCAGCACTTACTGCAGCACATAATAAACTTTGATTTATACAGATTTTTCAGGATTTCATTCCTTGGTTTTTTTTTTCTATAAAATCACTTATACTGTGCACATAAAATCACTTATACTGTGTACAGAGTGCTGAAGAACTACCCCCAGAATATCATGTGTTTGGTAGTAGGAACAGAATTAATGAAGATTCACATAATTTTCACAGGGAAAACTTTTAATAGGTTCTCTGTAGTGATTTAATTTCAATATGAAAACTATCCTTATTAAGAAAAACTCCTTGGTTTTATTATTGAATCATGAGATTGAGCTCCAAAAATTTCCAAGTGTCTCAGCTAACTCATGTAAAAATGATCCTTCATTTTATTCTCCCTGAACACCTTGGAATGCAATTCCCAGGTATATTCTCATCATGGAATAATTCATCAGGTTTCACGGCAAAGTCATAAGAGCAGGTGTTAATTTACCTGGAGCCTCTTCAGGTTCCTTCAACATTTCCAAAGTCATCATATCCAGGAGTTCCATATTATGTAATGAATTCAGCCAACAACAGTGGTGGTTCTTCGTGTTGGTACTACATGTGACCTCAGTTAGGTAGCAAGCAAAGTTCCCTCTGATACTGCATGTTTTTCATTGAAGGACAGCTGACACATGATAATTTATTGCTTAACTGTGACACTGACCATAAAGAGCTGCAGCAATTGATTTATCCATTCTGCTGAACTCATATAATAAGATACTCAAGTCTTCCTGCTACTGCCAGTCCTTTCTATCTGATAACTTTCTGGACACATTGCTATCTCCACAAAGATGCCTTTGGTGCTTGTGTTTTAAGATTTAAATCTAATTTTTTTCTGATGTCCTCAAAATTACAGGTTATGAAAGCAGAGTTTTACAATAAAGGACTTTAAATGTCATATGAAGCAGGCTATTAGCCTTTAGTGATAACAAAACTCAAACCAAAAGAAGCCATGCTTTCCCTAAATATTGGAATTATGTAGTTTTTTTCAAGAGTGGAAACTCATAGTTATCATTGACTCACCACAGACTCATTTTTTCTCCACTCTATCACTGTTAAATCTTATCCTGTTACCTAAGGATGTATCTGATTTTTTGATATTCAGTAGCTGAGAACTGTGTTTTAGGTGTGAAATCTGTCTATTGTTCTCACACATTCTCCAAGGAAACCAGAGGACATGAATTGGGTTTTCTTTTGATGATATCACACTGGAAGTTGTGTTCCAGGTTGAACTATTTCAGCAGCTGATTTTCTCAGTCCCACAAACTAAAATCCTGAATATTTCCAGAACTTGAATATTTCAATGTACAGGTGTCTTCCTAGCAAGCTGTTTCTTTTAATTTTATTATTAATAATTGTTTATGATATCCTGATCCTTCAGGGGATGATTAGATGGATGGATGGATGGATGGATGGATGGATGGATGGATGGATGGATGGATGGAACTCTGCTTTTAGAAATAAAATATCAGTTTGAGTCTTGAAGAAAAAGTCTCACTAGTCCTACACTATTACTTAATAATTAACATAGGTTTGGGAACTGGTACTCCTATAAAATCACTTTCCTTACACAAGAAAAAAATTTGCCATTTTTCCATCTCTAAATTGGGGCTTGTCTTTCCACTCTTATAAATCTCATAATCTGGTAAACACTTTAGTTCAAATCTCTGTTTTTGGAAGTGTGTGGAACTGTAGCTTATTAACTCTATTTGAATTCTTCACATTCAAAGGCAGCTGTGAGCCTATTGGACAGTTTTTGGTCCTGGAATCACTATTTAATGATTCAACTTCCTTGCAGAAGTTATAGCCAGCCTGATCAGAGAGCTGGTGGGACACACATCCCTTCTCCATGGCACTGAGCAAAAAGGTATGAGCTGGCATCGGGTGCAGTTGTGCTGTATTGCATGTTTGTACAACTGGCTCAGTTGATTTGAGGGTTCCCAGCTGTGTGCTGATGCAGCAGTGAAATACTGCCTGCTGAAAAACATTAGTATCCTTGCCATTCTTAAAAGAAAGGATCTTTGGTAAGAGATAAGATTAAAAGATATTAGCTATTAAAAGATATTAGCTAGTAAGATCTATTAGCTCTTACTCTTTGTGAGTAAGGATGTATAATTACATAAGATGTATTCCAGATTTTTGTACATAATTGACTACATGGACAACTTTTTGAACTATGATATGAAATTAAAATTATGTCTAATCCTACTAATTTATCAGAATTAGAGCAGAAAAAAGTATGTTCATCAGATACAAAAATCATCAATGTAAGCTGACAAGAAAGGCCTCATTATTATTTGTCATGAATGATATAATTAATTTTGAATAGTATACAATACTATTTATAATAATTCATTATGAATAATACTGCAACTATTTTTCATTAACTAAAAAGTGTGCAAAAAAAGAACTGCATATTGCATTTGAATCTTGATAAACTGAAAAATCTGGAAGAGAACATACAGCTGTACATATCTATAAAAAGCACATATTTGAATGCATCAAGGTCTGCATAATATCTGCTGGTTGTAGCACCTCCCTCTTTTTGGCTCTATGTTTTCCAGTGTGTAATATTCCAGTGTGTCCAAATCAGGGGTGAATTTGACCATCTGAATAACTGTAAATTTTATTATTTTCTTCTTAGAAGCCAAGCAAAATTTTATGGCACAGGCATTTAATGCAGATTTTAAATACTTTCATAATAATGTTCTTTGAAGGTCTTTTAAAATTCATAGTGTATTTCTTCCTCATATAACAAAAAAAGCATTCTTTTCTTATTTAAGTTTAAATTATATAAATTACAAAATATTACAGATGTGAAAGAAATACCCAACTGCTGTAAACTTATTTAAACAGCACAAATGAATATTGAAGAGTTATTACTGATACTAAATTTCCCTAAATATTGGTAAAAACATGAAGTAAATTCTCAGTGTCAAGAGACAATAGTTATCATGGTTTTTGGATCACTATGATACCATCATCTATCCATCCAAATGCTTTTAAAAGATTCAAGACTGGCAGAAACCAAGTGACTATACACAAATCAAAGTGCTGCTCATGTGTCCCACAAGGAAAACATTTAACCTTTTTCTGACATGAAAGGATCATACACAGGATTTTGAAAGATTGTTATTTACTTTAGTCCTCCTTCAGGAGAGTTCTTTGAGCAGCTGAAGTTGCAAGACTTGCTGCACAACAAGCCCCTGAAAACCAAGTCAGATGAAACTGTCCAAATTGGATATTCTAAGTAAAGTGATGTGTACTCAGAGATTCTTGCCCCTGTGAATTTGTTCCCATTTAAAGTCTAGACCTAACAGAGCCGAAGGATTACCATATTATCAGTTTTCCAAGCCAAGCAAATTAGGATGTTTTTCAGCAGTTGGATATACCAGCCTTGAATTATACAGTGAAGACTGTCACTCAATAAGAAATATACGAGCTGCTGGCTCTGATAAGATTCAATAAATATTAGCTCTGCAAGGCTGAGCTCTTTAAATTATGAGTGCTTCTGGAAAGGACAATTCCTGGCATCTCGGAATCACTGAGAATTAAAAATTTATATAAGAGCCTTGTGAAGGAAATTAAAATATTTTATTATGTGCTGAAATTTTTAATTGCATATTGTGAGATGCTATCTTTTGCTGAAAAGTTAAAGAGCAGTTTGTTAATCCTTCAGAAAAAATCTTCACTCATACCATTACTGTTTATAATGTTCGTAAGAGACCGGGGTTAAGAATTCTTGATCCACCATTAAAGGGCCAAAGAAAAGTTTTGTTGTAAAACATTGTAAGCAGACATCTAAATCTATGGCATCATGAAATGCAACTTTGAGTGCCTTAAAACATTCAGTTGTGTTATTTATTTTTCCATCTTTTCATAGATCAGAGTTAGGCATGTCCACGAACGTGTGGCAGAATGAGAAACTCTTGTCTTGCCATTACTGTTTCATGTCCAGGTTAATAAGGGACCATGAGTTAATGTGAAATTGGGTTTCCTACAATTAACATGTGAAGATATAGAACTGCAATTACCAGGAATTTTGAAAAAATCCAAGTATAATACTAAAAGCTATGAACTGCAGGCAGCTAAGGGAAGTTTGTTTCAGTCCTGATCCTTACTCTGAAGCTCTGATGGGACTTAACATTCACTAAGAAAAAATAAAAATTAAGTCACAATTGATTGGAAAATTGATTCCAGTCATGGGAAGAAACAAAGCAGATGAGTTGACAATACTAAATATTCATGAGTGCTGTCTGATGTAAAGCAATAAGAAACCTGTTTGTCTAGAGAAATGCAAGACAAAAATGTGAGATCTGTGGGACAGTATTTAAGAATTTCTTAAAAATAAGTTTGCTCTGATAAAGGTTTACCTTGTGTATTTGACTAAGAGAGAATTCATAATATGAAAAATAAAATAAACACTTGGTCATTCCTATGTTAATTTTCAAGCATAATTGTAGAACAAAATCTTGGAGAAACATTGAGTAGCTGCATGATGGCTTGAAAAACTAAAAGTTTGCATAGGTAAGGATTGGATCTGATTTCTGAAGCATTGCCTGAAACATGTAAAGGTAAATGTGCTATGATATATTGTCTGCAATGGAAGCATTTATGAAACAGACTAAACAAGAAGGGAGTTCCTTTAAAATGTGTGGATTTACCACTGGCTTACATTTTATTTCACTCTTTCTGGGAATCTGAATGTAACTCTAGATGCACCTTTGATCCATTTCTTTAAAACAACTATTACTTGAATTTCTCATCCTTTTAATTAGAAATCATGTACCTATAGAGGCAAAATAGATGATTCAATTTACTTGTTGGCTGATGCATTCTGGCTGAGTTGCTCTAGAACCAAATTGCTGCTTGTCCCTGTTTTGTACTTCATGTAAAGCTGATGAAAAGCTTTTCAGTGAGTTATTAAAAACTTCCTTTTTTTAGAGCTGATTTTGAGTTTCATTTTACTTTGCTCTACTTAACAAGTCATAAAGAAACTTCTTATTCTGGTTGCATGCTGAGGTTGAATTTCTGAAGAAAAGAAAATAGAGTGTGTGAGCTAATATTCTTAGTTCAGAATAAGTGGAAAGGAAAAAAAAACCAAAACAGCATCTGATGCAGCGTCATTGCAATGAGCAGTCAAATGTCAAGTTGTTTACTTAGACCATGAAGCTGAAACGAAATTACAATAGAGTGCATTCTCAGGAGTCCTATTGCTGGATACCAAGGAGAAGAGACCAACACCTTGTTCTGCACTTCCCCTCTTTGGGAAGCTGGAGAGAGCCATGAGGTCATCCCTCCTGCTCTCCAAACTAGGCAAAGCCAAAGTCCTTAGCTCCTCCTCATAGGACGTTCATTTCTGCCCTTTAATCAGCTGCTCTTTGTGCCCTCGAGATGCACTGATGGACCTTCACATCCTCAAACAAAGGAAGGAAAGGAAAGGAAAGGAAAGGAAAGGAAAGGAAAGGAAAGGAAAGGAAAGGAAAGGAAAGGAAAGGAAAGGAAAGGAAAGGAAAGGAAAGGAAAGGAAAGGAAAGGAAAGGAAAGGAAAGGAAAGGAAAGGAAAGGAAAGGAAAAAGGAAAGGGAAAGATGCAGCTGGAGTAGTTAGTACTGGAAAGTAGCTGTCAAAAGAAATTTTGGGAAACTTTGTTGTGGGAAGTTCTAAATTAAGAGGGGATAGAGATCCTTGTGTAAGGCTTAGGCTTTATTTAAGCCTGGAGCTAGGTTGAGGGAAAAAGAACTGTGGATAGAGTGGGACTGCAAAGGCTGTGTCCAAGGCAAGAACAGATGGAGAGAATTTTGCTTTTAGCAAAAGGCTGTGAGGGCTTTCATAAGGCTTGTCCTTCAATAATGGTTTCAATTAAATTCATGATTTCTCATATATATCCTATAATTTCCCTGTAAGGAAAAATCTTAAATAGTCCTGTGAATGCCTAAGGTTACTGCTGCTTCAATTAGGTCAGTGACTAATATTCAAATGAAAATATGGCAATCTTTCCTTTCAAAAATAAACAGGGATAAGTCCTAATTTTTGTCCATGTTTCAAAAAAGGTCCAAGACATAATACTTTACTAATATGGGTTTTTCATGTGAATTTGTACTGTTTCCGGGAAGGTAATAGGTTTTCTGGTGAAGTAAAAACCCCATGACTTGGTAAGGATTCTGAAGTGCCAAATGGATATACCAGACTTGTAATCAAATTTTCATTAGCTGTTTTTGTACTACTGTATCATCTCAGGCGTGTTAGCTTTAAACTGTTATTGAAGATAAGTGCTAATAAATGCTAGGTTTGTAAATTAAATTCAGGTTTTGTAATGTTAACTGAAGGAAGGCGGAGTAAATTGAACAAAGATATGACAGGGATCAGAGGGACAGTGAAAACCAGGAGATTACTGTGGGATGTTTAGGTGACAGGTTGAAGACAGAGAAAATGATGACTCAAGCAAGACTTATGTGAAATTGGAAGGAGTAATAATAGAATTCTGTGGCCACATACAAGCAGCTGCTGGTTGCTCAGTAGCTGTATTTGGCTGAGTCTGCAACTTCATCATCATCATATGTTCTCTACACTCATTAAATATTATTTTTGGCTGTTGTGTGTAAAGCTCACCTGCTCTACTGTCTGTTACTGGGGACAAGGAAAAGCAGGTCTGAGACAGAAGAAATCCTACAGATTCTATAGTCAACCAAATTCAACAGCCTTAGGCAAGCTGGATTATATTATGTTCTTCATACACAATCTGTGATAAGTAAATAATAGAGTGTGATCACTGTTTTTCAGTGTTGATCATCATTTATGTGATACTGTAAATTTTAAATTTGAGTCTCTGAACTACAAGGGGAAAGCACTGAAAGTATGCATCTTCACGATGGTTCTCAGCTAACTCACTTTTAATTCTAGCATGTGTGTGGCAAATATTTCACTCTCTCATGTTTTGATTTGTCTCTTAAAAGATGTGCCAGTCAGGGATATTCAATGCCTACGGTGGCAATAGGCATATCTAGCTTAAAGCAGATTTTGGAGTATGACAGAATTGAAACAGAAGCAATTTGTGACTCAGTTTCTGCTCTAGATGATTATTAAATAAATGCTGGGATTAAAAAATAAAAATAAAATTCTAAACAGAAGCTAGTTTATATTTTAATAAAATTTGGTATTGCTGCTTTCTTAACTACTGCAATGTAAAAGAAATAATAATTAGGCTAGGAGTATTTGCATATATATTTCCAAAACTAAGAAAAATATACCAAATAAATGAGGTTAAGTGTATATTCTGACTTTCATTATAATTCCTGACTTTGTCACTGACTCCCAGATGGAATTCTGTAAGTATCTACATGGGAGCACTGGGACTGTAGAACAGTGTAAATCAATGGCTGATATTTGTGAGAGTCATCTGGAATCAATTACACAGACTTCTTTTTCATTACTGTGATACACAGCTATTTGTATAAAGCTATTCTTAAAATAAAAGTAATTTCTGTACAGAAGTAGGGGCTACATTTTCAGATTAAGAAGTTTTGAAGGAGTGCACTGGACATTGGCCTCAAAATCCAAAATTTCATGTCCACTTTCTTTTCTCCTTTGAATTTGGCCATGCCTTGGCCATTTCCTCCAGGCAAATTTGATATTCTCTGGTGAAGTATGTAAACATCTTGCCAGGTGTTTTTTATTTGTTTCTTTGCATTAATTATTCCTTATTAGAGTAACATGATAATCATTTGGCATGATTTCTTAACATGTCCTTTTTGCAGATGGGTATTTATATTCAGCCATCTTTCCCTCCCTCCTGGCTTTATTTCTTTCTCATCCATTGCAAGATTTTATGCTGCTGAGTCAAAGTCTACAACTATCCAGAATCTGTCTCTGCAAAGGCATAGTAAGATGTTATGATTTAATCCCAAGTATATCACAAGCATGGGTGTCTGACATCTTGACTTTATGTGCGTAGCTCTCTTGAATTCCATGAAACCATGTTTATTTACACCTGCTGCAGGTTTGCCTTAAATAGTCAAGATGTAATCAAATTTATTCTTATGTATATTCATTGCTACCTACGTTAGTTTTTTGTTTGGGTTTTCCTAAACAGAATGGAAATAAGAATTAGAGTTTGATGACATAAAAAAGCAAGTCTAAAGTTCCTGGCCACCGACTCTTGCCAGTACTTAAATTAGCTTAGATCTGCACCAAACCAGTCTGTCAGCATCCTTGCTGTGCTTTGTCAAGACTCTTGTGCTTATTGGAAAAATGCTTGCCAAAATAGTAAAATATTGATGAGGAACTCGTTAAATAGAAAAAATAAATTGGAATTTGCTTTGTGACACAGGACATATTTGTATATATATATGTACATGTTTTTCCATATTTTAATATATACCCCACTTCAAATTAAATCTGACAACAGAGTCTTATCAAGAATCTTCAAAGTCTAAAATCAGGCTTAGAATAAGTGAGTCTTCTAAGAAGTATCACTGCATGGACAGGTTGCTTAGACTGGTAATATATAATAGAGGTCTACTTTAATATTGATATTAATATTAGTAATATTAGTAATTATATATTATAATATATATAATTATATATATTTTTATTTATATCCATTAATATCAATAGAGTTATATAATTTTTGGTTTGAAATACCATATAAAATCATCAAGTCTGACTATTAATCTAACAATACCAAGGCAACAAATGAACCATGTCTCCAAGTGCCACATCTACACATTTTTTTGAGAACTTCCAGGGATAGTGATTCTACCACTTCCTTGGACAGTCAGTTCTGCTGCTCAGACAACCCTTTTGGTAAAGATTTTTTCTCTAATATCCAATATAAACTTCTCTGGTACAATTTGAGGCTGTTTCTTCTTATCCAATCTCTTGTCACCTCACCTTGCTACAACTTCCTTTCAGTCAGTTGTAGAGGGTGATAAAAAACTTAAACTCCTTTTCCCCAGGCCAAGCACCCCCAGCTGCTCCTCATCAGACTTGTGCTCCAGACCCTTCACCACTTACATTGTCCTTCTTTATACATGCTATGTCACAGTGCATCAAGAACAATGAGACACTTGATTACACTGACCTAAAAGAAGCAAATTGACATTTTTAAAGTTTAGTTTCTCCAGAACTGAAGAATGTTATTCCCACTGTGCTCTAAAAGCTTCTCTCATATGCCCCTATTCAAAGCTCTAAGTATTTTTCAGTAGGATCCATAGATGTATAAATGGCCATGGATTATATGAGTTCCGGGTTATTGTATCTCAGAGTTTTGAAAGACCTTGATTGGCCTTCACACTATAGGTGTTTGCTAGCAGTAAATTCCAGTTACAGTTAAATTAGAGAACTTAAACACTTTTTGCCAATTTATACCAAAGCAATATGCAGTCTCACAAGTGTTTACTAGTTTCTGACATTCTCAAAGCAAAGCATCTATTGGTGTTTTGGATAATACTTTATACAAAAGGAAAAGTTAGATAAAAATTAGAGAGGTCTCTTTCAGAACTCATAAAAGATGAATTCTTATTTTATTAGCTTTAAATGTTATTCTCACAGTGAATGTATCTCCCACTCTGGGAGGAAGAAAGTTAAAGAAAAGACACTTGATCTTTTCACTTACTCTGTATTCAGTCAGGATGCTGAGGCCCTCAATAAAGGCAGAGATCCACATGGGTTCAAACGACCTATCCTAAGTTCATACTCAGTAGCTTTTTGTTCTTAGTAGGAGACCAGTCACTTCTGAGAGACTGTCTTTACAATAAAATTTCATGATATGTACTTTAACCATTGGCATTAAGTTTTCTTATGCTACTTTATTTCTGCTGGTTTCAAGAGCCCAGAGGGCAAAACAAAAAAGGCAGGGATTTCAGGAGAAGTAGAACACATTATATTATACTTGGCATAGACTAAGGATAATGTAAAATAATAGAATCATTTAGGTGGCTCCATCACTTCCTTGGGCAGCCTGTTGCAATGCTTGATAACCCTTTTGATGAGGACATTTTTGCTAATTTTGATAATACATCTCCTGGCACAGCTTGAGGCCATTGCTTCTTGTCCTTTCACTAGTTGCCTGGTAGAAGAGGCCGACCCCCACCTGACTAAGAGCTCCATTCCATAGTTGTAGAGAGGAATAAGGTCTCCTTGTCTCCGAGCTGGACAACCCCAGCTCCCTCAGCTGCTCCTCACAGGACTTGTGCTCCAGACCCTTTACCAGATCCATTGCCCTTCTCTGGGCACGCGCCAGCCCCTCAATGTCCTTCTTGCAGTGAGGGGCACAGGACTCAAGGTGGGGCCTCACCAGGGCCAAGCAAACCAGGACAATCCCTACCTTACTACTACACACTGCAGTGTTCTGGACACTATTATTGATGTCACCCTGATGCTGTTGGCCCTCTTGGCCACCTGGTCACACTGCTTGCATCCCCAGGTCCTTTTTTCTGTGCAGTTTTCCAGCCCCTCTTCCCCAGCCCTGTAGTACTGCACTGGGGTCATTGTGATCCAGCTGTGGGACCTGGGACTTAGGAATAGCTGCAGTCTCTTCCCAAACTCTTTCCAAGAAATATTTCCAGACGCATTCTTCTTAATCAGTCCCCACTCCATGCAGTCACATGTATCTTTTAATAACTCCACTTTCCTCTGATCTGTGCAAATGCTGGAGGGCTGGATCACTGGATTTGAAAGAAGTCTCTATTAGCTGCTACCTATTATGTTTGTGTTAAGTGACATTACACTTTACACCGGAGTCTGGTTAATATGAGCAGATCATTTAGTGAAACATCATGAATCTGTGTTAATTTTCTGTTTCATCTCACTTCCCCTGGACTTATAAGTTTAGATCAGTTAATAGCTTTCTTTTTAATGAGAGTTTAGTGGCAAAAATGCTGTTTTACAACTGGATTTAGTGTTGTCATGGTTACACAGTTGGCAGATATTAGATGTCATGTTAAAAGATGTTATCTGTTTTTATCTGTTTAGGGGTTTTTTTCTTGAATGAATTATAAAAATTAAGAAACCCAAATCATTAATTGGCATGATTTGTTAAAGAGACTTCAGGGAAAAAAGAGAAAACATTTTCAAATCCTAAATATCACTTGAAGCTTGTTTTGCATCTTCTGTAATTGCCATTTAATATTATGTGTAATTAGGGCACAGTTCAGTAAAATCACATTATTTGAATTTCTTATCTCCAGAGTCTCAGAGAATTTTATTCTCACAGTGGGCTGAAGGACTTAAGGAACACTTGGCAGCAACTGCTCCTAATGGTACTTGTGGGATAAGTGTAGTGAATGCAGACCTCACGTACTCTTCAAAGGGTAACATTAAAATCATATTTGTTTTCTAACACGTTTTAGTCTTGTAGAAGCAAGACAGTTGCTATTAACTGGTGTAAAAAATATTCACAGTGGAATTTTCTGGAAGAAAAACAAGAAAATTTCTGGAAGAACAACTAGACCGGCTTAAACTAGTAGTTTTTACAAATGTAAACCTGAAGTTGAATAATGAACATTACCAGCCTTTTAACTTATTACAATGCCTAGAGAAAATATTATATCTTTATGTATTATTTATTTGCTTTCTGAACTGCACAGTTATGCACTCCATTGAACGTAACTGCAAGCCTTCTTTAAAGAGTGAAGAACCTGTGGAAATGACCAACCATATGAAGTTCAACAAGGGCACCTGTCAAGTTCTTCAGCAGGGATGTGATGACCCTGGATGCATGGACAGATCAGGGAATGAGATGCTGGAAAGAAGGACTGCAGAAAGGCACCTGGTGGTCCTGGTCCTGGCAAGTTGAATGTGAGTCAGCAGTGCCCTGGCAGCCAGGAGGGCCAGCCTGGGTTGTGCTGGGGGGCATCAGGCCCAGCATCACAACTGGGCAAGGGAGGGGATTGTCCCACTCTGCTCTGAACTGGAGTGGCCTCACCTCGAGTACTGGGAGCAGTTTTGGGTGCCATTATATAAGAAAGATCTTAAACTATTAGAAACCATCCAAAAGATGGCCACAGAGATGATGAAGAGCCTTAAGTGAAGCCATATGAGGAGCAGCAGAGGTTACTTGTTCTACTCAGCCTGGAGGAGGCTGAGGGAAGACCTCACTGCAGTCTACAAATTGCTCGTAGGGGACGAGGTGGGGCAGGCACTGCTCAGTGACAGGACCTGAGGGAATGGCCTGAAGGGGCCATAGGGGAGGTTAAGGTTGGATATGAGGAAAAGATTCTTCACCCAGGGGGCGATTGGACACTGGAGCAGGCTCCCAGGGACGTGGTGACAGAACCAAGCTGATATAGTTTGGAAACCGTTTAGACGATGCTCTCAGGCACATGGTGTGGCTTTTGAGGATGGTGCTGTGCAGGGCCAGGAGTTGGGTTTGATGGTCCTTGGAGGTTCCTTCCAACTCAGCATGTTCTGTGACTGTGTGTGTATGTGTGTGTGATATGAAACTTGAATGAGTGAATGATCCTTATGAATCCTAACTTCCTGGTTCAGATTACTTGATTGCCAAATGTTCTTGCCATTACCCAGGAAAAAAGCAGGATATTAAAAATTCAGATACCCTTAACCTCTACTGTTATGACTGAGATACACACTTCAAGTGAAAAAAATGTCAGACAGCTTTTTTGTTCTTTCTTGAGTTTTCATGATAATTGTAAATGGGTTTCCACACCAAGCCAAGGGTATAGTTTCACTTTCTTCTTGCTGGTATTGTTTTTATTTTTAATCTGGGAGGTTGAAATTTGAGGCAAAATGATGAATCTTCATGAACCCATAGTACATATCTTGGCAAAGCAATGCTGGACCAGTCTGACATGGCCAGAGTTAAATATGTCTATGTAATGTTCCAATGTTGCAATGACTGAGAATTATCTAGACTGTCTTAGATCAGACTGTCCTAGATCAGATGCCGTTATTTGTACCCTTCAGATTTTTTCACAAGCCAGCCTTATCTCCAACTGTTTTTAGAAAAGGCACAGTCTTAATCATAGTCTACATGTATAAACATATTAGATTGGGTGAGAATGCTGATCCTAATTTTATGGGGAGAAGCAATAATTTGTTCCTATGACAAAGTAGCATTTACTGGCTTAGCATGTTATGACGAGGATGGTGAAAGCCCTGTTAGGTTTCTTAAAAAACCTGGGCTTAGTTGTCTCTATAATTATACTGTTGGATTTCTTGATCAAGTTTTAGCAGAAGATTCTTCTGAGGGCTCTCACAGCTAAGTTGCATGTGCTCCTAACCTTTTATTGTGTGCAGCCATGAAAATTTCTGTATATTTTTTGATACATTTGTAGTTCTTTCCTGTCTATTTCTACCCAGATTGACCTCAGAATCTGTGGCATTGTGAAAAAGGATTGTTCAAATCCCTCACCTAACAAGGGCATAAGTTCTAAAGAGAAAGAAAACATACATGAATTGTAAGAAAAATAAATTCACAATCAATGTTTTTGCCACATTTACTTACAAAATTCCTTAAAGGTTCATTGCCATGGTACAATACAGAAAAAAATATTCCATGGAGATATGTGAATGCCTTGACATGAGCCTTTTGTATGTAACTAGAATATTTTTATTGTTAAATATTCAAAAATGTACATAATCTATTTTTAATAGATGCATCAACCTTTTTTATGTGTATGTATTTATCAATCAGGGTCAAATGCTTGGAAAATTAGACACACGCATACATTTTGAAGATATTTATGTTAGTTATAAGTCAGGACTGAAATAACTTCTCCTCCTTCAATTGTCATGTGGTGTGTTTAGAATGTAAATTAAAACCAGCCAATTGTGTCTTTCCCTTAAGTTCACCAGAAGGTTAGAAATGAAGCTGTCTCTAAACAGACATGGAGTAAGACTGTTAAACCAGATGGCTCTGTTAGTGACCATGGAAAAAATCTATTACTGGCAAGACATTAATGTGCACACATTTGCAGTGCCTCAACAAAATTTTTCATTATATTCTTCCAGAGCGGATCTTTTCTGAATTAAATTTTACATGTATCTTTCGCTGGAAAATGATAAAGTATTGTCCATTTATTTGAAGACAGAAACTTTTCTTTATTCCTAATTTTGCCCAGAAAGTCAACTGCATCCTGGGCAGCATCAAAGATTAGTGACTAGCAGGTCAAGGGAGATGATTCTTCCCCTCTGACCTCATGAGACCTCACCTGGGGTACTTTTCTAAGTTGGGCCTCCCAGCACAAGAAAGACATGCTCCTGTTGGAAACAGTGCAGAAGAGAACTGCTAAGTCAATCACAGAGCTGGAACACCTCTCCTATAAAGACAGGCTGAGAGAATTGCTGTTGTTCAGTCTGGGGAAGAGGAGGCTCTGGGGAGACCATAGTGCACCTTCCAGTAGATAAAGGGAGCCCAACAGAGAGATGGAGAGGGGTTTTTTAGAAAGGCATGCAGCAACAGGACAAGGGGGAAGGAGAGTAGGTTTGGGTTGGATGTTAGTAAGAAATTCTTTTCTGTGAGGGTGGTGAGGCCCTGAAACAGGTTGACCAGAGAGGCTGTGATCTACCCATCCTGGGAAGTGCTCAAGAACAAGCTGGTTGGGGCTCTAAGGAACTAGGTCTAGTGGAAGGTTTCCTGCCAGTGGCAGGGTGTTTACAGCTGGATGATGTGTAAGTTCCTTTTCAGCCCTAACCATTCTATAATTCTATGGCTCTATGAATATCCAGATGCTCTCTCCACGTACTTGAAGGAAGAAAACCACTCTGATTGCATTAGGTTTGCCTGGTGGAAAGCATGGTCTGCAACCTCCAGCAGCAGAGAATCAAGATTCTTCCATGTTTGTCCCTCACTTGCGGCTGTGACTGTGTCCAGGACGGCCTCAGCTTTTCTCTTTTTTGTCTTTTCTCTTTTCTCTTTTCTCTTTTCTCTTTTCTCTTCTTTTCTGTTTTCTCTCTTTTCTCTGATTCAAGAAAATACTGTTCACGTTTTGCCTGTTAGTTAGTGCTCAGATTAAAAGTGCTTTGGAATAACATACTTTTAATATTGGTCTTGATGCAACAGAGGAGAGAGTCACAGGGAGACCCTTGTGTTACCTCAATTATTCTATTGGAAAGTGGAAAGAGTGAAAATCTAAAAAAAAAATACATCTCTTTTCAGTACTTATTCTGCTGTTCTAAAGAATTCTTCATTCTGTTCTGTTAACCTGATTTATCTTTGCAGGTTTACAAGTATTATGAGAAAATGTTTGGAAAGAATACTTTGTTTTGAAGATGAGAATTAATCTATACGTTGAATTCCAGGGATGAGTCAGAAGGTCGGGTAAAGGGAGCAGTTTTTAGTCTCATTAGGTGTTGGCAAATTTTCAGAAAACCCTAGGAATATGAAAGAAATAAAATAATCAGAATTTTGTTGAGAATAACAGAGTGGGGAGAAACTCCATGCAAAGCTCAAACCAAAATATAAAAGGAATATGCTTTCCAGGGCTTTGAGAGGCATGAAATTGGTATGTGAAAGCTGCTTCCTCCTTTGAAGCCTATAATGATATTAAAATGCTTCAGAGGAGCTTTTTGCTTAGTAACAGTGACATAATGTTACCTTGTGAATATCATAAAAAAAATTAGGATTAATGGAGAAATGCAAAGTTTGTTCCTATTATGGTTAGAGCACAGTCCTCAGGGACTGCTTTTCTCTGCAGGGATGTCAGACTCTCTTAGAAAGAAATGCTTCAACTTCTCCCAATGTACATATGTAATGGCAGAAAATACTAGAACAGAATTTCCTTCATTTATCCATGTGTCTTTCTGTCTATCTGTACATATCATATATGTCTCAAGTGCGTAGAGATTTATGTACCTATCATTTCTATCTGTGGTCAGTCTATGCACACAGGATATAGATATATACACCCACAAGCATTTATATAGATAATTTACTGTATCCAGTGTCTTGAATTTGCAAATGCTTTAAATAACTGAATTACAATTTTTATTTAAAATCCTTTAAAAAATATACATAGATGATGGATCAACACTAAAACCAGAAATTTAACTATATGTGAGTAAAGTATCATCCAGTAGTTTTGGAGAAATGAAATTAAAAATTTGATACTATAGCAGTTAATATATAATTTCAGATTTCTGTTTTACCAGAGAATTAAGCCTAGATTGTCAGGTTGCTTAAGCAACTATTTCTTACTTGTGAAAATATGGGATCTATGAAGATTTCCTAAAACAGAGGTTGAGATAAATGCTCTAAACAACATGCACAAATGCAAGAGAAATTGCAAGCCAATGGCAGCATTAAAATTGGGTTAGAAACATTACATTACCTCACCGTAACAGTTTTGAATTCAAAATAGTGGTGTTCTGGAAATCCCTGTAGAAGTCTTCAATTAAGTCACCAGATATTGTACAAAAAAAAAAAACCTGCATTTTTTTTCTCCTTTTTCTTTCCATTCTGCTTTACACAGGTAAGTTCCAAACATAATAGTTTCCTACTGCATTTGTCTCAATTTCTTACCCAAACAGAGAGAAAAGCCAGAGAAAGCTCTCTGTAAGGACTGTGTAACTATAAGGTAAGTAAAAGAAAAAGATAAGGTCTGTTTAATATTAGATTTTAAGGTTATTGTGTCCCCATTAACAATTTATCTTGCAAAATTCAAAGAAAAAAATGAAGATTCTCACAGCTTATCTTGAGATACCACATGGTAATTTTCCAGTTTCTGGCCTGAAAATAAGACTTGGACAACTACATTTCTTACCCTACAATCAGGTCCACAAGAATGAGCTCCTGCACTTACACTTTAAGTGGTGGGCTATCATATGGGCAAAATTTTTTCATGACTACAGCCAAGTCATTCATACTTAATTCTTTATTTATGAATACTTTTTTCATACTTGATAAGTGAGCATATTCTAGACAGTGCAATGTATTTATAGTTCTTGAAGTCTGTCCTTCAGCTTAAAATGATGGGAACACAAACATGACTGAATTTAAAACATAAAATTGTCATTATCCTTTCTCAAAACCACTGCTTAATTGGAAACTCCATTTGGAACAACTTTTTTTTTCTATGAGACATGCTATTTGGCTCTAAAATGCTGAGGAAAAATTGGTTCTCCTCTAGTTTAAGTACAGGACTCATCATCCTCAGAAATTGTATGTATTTGCATCAAATCTACTGCATAAAAAGCTTGGAATGTGCAGTGGTTGGTGAAAACATGAGTCATATTTTAAAACTCATTGGTAAAAAGTTCCATCTAAATCAATCCCTTTCTCAAATCACAGAGCATTTTTAAATATTACATTTTTTCAATTTATGAAAAATCCAATCTTGTATCACCCAAAAATACTATTTAGTAGATATCTGAGAAAACTGTGACTCAAAATGAGAAGAAAGAACAGCTGCCCGCCTGAAATGTTAACTGACCTGATATTAGAAATCACAAAATAAATAAAATATATGCTTTAATGTTCTTGGAAAAATTCACCTATCATCATTAAAAAATAATATAAAGTTTGATCTTTCCAGTCTCTTTCTTGGTCCTCTTTACAAAACCAAATGGAGCAAATGTGACTCCAGAGTTAAGAGAGCTCTCTATTAGCAGATACTTTTTCTTCTTAAATTAAATGATTTCAACTTGATTGCTTTTGATCACTGCAACTGAAATCTATTGCACAGGAGGCAGAGGTTGCAAATACAAGGTAAGTCCCAGGATATCAAATTCTGCTTTCTCTCCCTCTGCTCTTTTGAGGATTTACCAATTAGAAATATGAGATATTCCCAAGCAAGTCTAGCAACCCAAGTTATGGACAGTTCCTTTTCTTGCTAAAAAATTACTCTCAAGAATACATATGAAATTCATTAAACAAAACCCCTGTTCATTGCATTTAATTTGAAACTTCTGAGAGGTTCCTATGATAGGGATTTGGTCCATCTTTATTATCAGTGGTAAATGCAATGTTCTTCCAGAAGGCAATTTTTGGCTCCAAATTAAAGAGGATTTCGAAGAAACTTTTATTAAAGTAGATTCTACTGGAAAGCTTCTAATATTTTCATACAAAGAAATTCCATTTTCCTGGTTTTCTTATCTGTGTAGTTGTCCTTCTTATATCCAAATTCTGTCATGTTAAACCTTACATATTTTTTCAATTTTGGCCTGGGTGTAAGGCCTGTGTGATTAAGTCTGTAACACCTGCAGCAAAAGTATGATCATGATGTTCTTCAGGGTGCTGCTACATTAAGTTCTACTGTGGATAATGATCCAAGCAATATATGGTGCTGGTGTACTGAGAGTGATGAAATTGCATTAACAAGTATGTGTGTCCTTCTACATCTGGTCCATATTACATTAGTTACTCTGTGTTTGGGGAATTTTATCTGAGCCAGGTTTAAGAATGGGTCAATGTGCTGTTAACATATACATCTCTCTGACATTTAAACAATTCCATAATCTTTTAGGGAATTTTTCCTTGATCTTTTTAGTATTTTTTCTTTTTTTATTTCCCTATCTGTGATTGTTTCATCCATGTGATTAGATGATATTTATTATCAATTGCAGATGATGCATGAGCTGAGGAGAGATACAAGTCAGACACTACACAGGACAGACTCAGTTTTATGATAAGTTAAGAGAAAACTTTTCCCAATAGCGGCACAGCAGAATCAGTTTTGCAATTACTGCAATCACAGATAACTTTAATAAACTGAGATCATCTTAAGAAGTTGAAAGACATCCTGAATCCAGGGAGAGTATGTTTTGTGGGATTGCAGAGAACCTTTATGGTCTTCTTAGTTTGTGTGCTTGAAGAGGGAATTAGTCAAATCAGTAATGGCTCGGGAGAGCAGCAAAAGACATAAGCATTTGCACACTCAGCCCACAAAAATGCCAAGGGAGGAAAGTTACTGCAAACCTAGAGTGGTATCACAGAAATTAAAAGGAAAAATTTGAGCCTGCCAAAGTGGGAAAGGGGAGATTTCTGTAGGGAGGACTTCCTTCTGGCTTGTAGGAGCATTGGGCTGGAGATGGCTCTCCTCAACACAGCCCAACATCCACATTGCTCCTGCATTCCAAAACCAAATTGAGCAAATGTGACTCCAGAGTTAAGAGACCTCTGTACTAGCAGATGCTCTTTCTTTTTAAATTAAATTATTTCAGCTTGATTGGTTTTGATCACTGACACTGAGGGCTGTTACACAGGGGACAAAGGTTGCAAATACAAGGCAAGTCCTGGGATATCATATTCTGCTTTGATATCTCAACACAGCCCCAACCAGCAACTATATCAGGCAATCCCATTCACACATTTTACAAGCTCTACCTTTAGACTACTGAGCTTTGTTGCACCTAGGCTTTTACTGGTGGAAAAACTTTTCATATGTCTGAAGTGATCTTATACTCTTAAGACAGAATAAGGCCATGGTGCCACTTTCCATTCTGCTTCCTGCTCCTATGATAGATACAAAGATCACAAGACACAATCTGCATTCCTCTTATGAGAGGCTGAGCTTATTTAAAGAATAATGGGCAAGAAAGTGAAATATTTGAGTGTATTATTGACACAAGAATTGCTTGAAGCTTGTAATTGAAAAATATGAGGGTTAGATATGAAGGTTAGATTAGGACAGCCTCTCTGTGGAAATGACAAAGCCCAATACTAATATACTAAGAAAAAGAAAGCAACTCAGCTTTATTGTTTCCATTTCATTTTTCAAAATGGTATTGTAATTCTGTAAATACAAATTCCTGTCTCCTTCCCTCTGAGTAAGTGAAAGCACAACTGTATGTACAAAATAAAAGACTTAGGAATTAAAGGGAAACTAAGGTAACTAAGTAAAAGTTTACAGTTCATCGAATATGAGAGCCTCTTAACACATCTTAGCAAAAGATTCTCAATTGTTTCTGAAAAATGAGTGCTAGAAAGTGTTAAAGAGCATCCTGTGACAGAGCTACATTTCTAAAATGACTGTTTCTCTTTTCTGTGTTACAACAGAAAAAAAATATTTCTGCAACATAAAAATGAATACATTTATATAAAAAAAGCTGATATATTCTTCAGTTCATCAAAAAGGAGGACCAAACATACAGGTTCATAAATATACATAATTTTAGCACCTTAATTTTTACATAAGGAATTGTAGTTGTTAGAAAAATAGGGTACACTATTCATGAAAGCTGTTGTAAGAGGGTTGAAATAGTGATAGTTCACAACATAGTCCCTATTAAGAACAAGCTATTTCGATGCTCTCTTGCAAACTCCGGTGTAAAGAAGACAGTGTAAATTGGAACAAGTAGGTTGCCAGGACAACCATAAAGCCATGGCTGAAATGCACAGTAAATTTATTTAATTACTTGGCTGGCTGGAGGATCTTAGAGCAAAGCCCAGGCAGAGCCACAAGCAGGAACAGCAGGCACTATTAGGTGCACTTGATCCTAGCCCATGGCAGGCCTCTTGTTTCCCCCAATTTGTCAAAACACTCGCGCACAAGCAGTTTACCAATATGCCGTGTGTTTTTTTGTGATGTCTGAGCTTTTGATCTCTCTATCCCCCAGCAGGAGGCTCAAGCCTGTCTGTGAGAGTGTGTTATCTCTACACAGGAATTCTACTTCTCAAGACAGGCAGAAGATAAAGCAGGATTAGGTGTAATAAATGGAGTTTTCCCACTCTGGTATTCCCAGCTTCAAGGTCATTTAAGCAGAACGACTCCCCTCTTTTCCAAATCTGCTTTGAACTCTTTTCTCTAATAATTAATGTTTTTTACCAACCTAACTTCCGTCATAGTGAACAAGCTGTGATCATAATCTGTAAGGGGATTCTGATGTCTAAAGTGATTGCAAAGGAATTACACAGATACAAATTCTGAAAGTTACATGGATGTTGTTTGCATCCCACAAAATGTGAAATATAAATACTAAAAGGACAGACATGGATCTATACGGACTGTGGTCTTACCCAGTACACTTATGCTTCAACAGTGTAATATTTCCATAGCTTTACTTATCCTTCCATAATTGTTTATGTAATTTAGAAATACATTTAGAAATACATATCTTTTTAATTTGGATGGCTGGTTTGTGATATTTTTGAATCTCTACCTGGTGTCCTTCATAATTAGATCATGAATGAATTCATCAGTATTAAATCAAGCTGCTTGAAATTTATGTGCTCTTTTCCTCTGCCTGCACTTCTACAATTTCCATGCCTAGCTACACTGTATTTTAGCTTAAACAAAAGCCCTGGGAAGAGTATTATGCTCTACTTAGCCTAGTGTGTAGTCTGCTGGTTTAGATAGTTTCTTCAAGGACTGATGCAATAGGTCAAAAGACCAAAAAACCCCACAAAAAAATCTCATGAGGAATGTCAATAGACATTTAGGATGCCAAAAACTTCTGCAAGCAAAAAAGGTGCCTTACAAAATGTCAAGTTTTCCTTGGTACTATTAATATGTTTTAAATGGTCTCCATGATGAGAAGAAAGTGAGCTTCTATGATGAATTATGTGGGGTAAGTGTGGTAAAGATGCAGTTTCATGCTCTTCTCTGGCATGTGACATATTACACAAAGCAGGATATAGATAAATTGTGAGTCATTATAACCTGAGGCGGTATAAATAGAAAAGCTGTGCTTTCAATGAAATAACTTTTCCAAAGGTGCATGCAGGAAACACAGGAGGATTGTATTTGAACACGGTCATAAAGGCGATGCAGACTGAGAGCTCTCAGAAAGGCAAAGCAAGATTCCTGAACTAGCCCACTGCCTCAACATTAAAGGATGAATCTTGCTCCTAGTAATATTTATCATCATATTTCAGCTATATATTTGCTTTTTTACTACTCACATTCTTATTTTCCCATTATTAGAATTATATATTTGCTTTGCTGAAAATAGGAAAAAATTATCTGTAAGTATATTTGCCTCTTAAAATGAACTTTGGTGATTACAAGCGCGCAATGGATTTTTTTCCTTGGGTATAAAAAATTCAGTAATGTAAGAAAGCCTGCCTTCTGATGCCTGTAACTTGGAGTGTTTTGGCCTATAAAAGACCTGTTATTCTGAAGGGAGGTATGTCATATGCTGTAGTATGTAGTAGTAAGAGGCAAAGCCTCCAGTGAAGTAGCACCCCCCTGATGAAGGAAAAAGCCCTACGGGGACAACTCATAACTTCATGACCTATTTCCACAGACATCAACATGTATTTGAATAAATGATTTTCTGCTCAGTACTGTGCATCTGCTTTAGATATATGCAAAATGCATCAAAGGATTTAAGGTCTTTGAGGGACTTAGATTTAAGAACACCTAATGGTTGATTTTCCAAGAGGCCTGGTTATTAAACAGATACAGAGCTGCTCTGCTCAGTCAAAACAGGAGGAGGTCTTGATAAACCCAGACACAAAATTTGAGTTTATTAAATATGTTTAATTTTCAAATATAAATTCCATGGTAGTGTGAAATGTCTCTCTAAACTTTTGTTACTAAATTGATCCTAAACCATTTTCTATTTGCTTAAGTTTGCTATCCACACGCCTTTTTGGCTTGGTCCATGGCACCCTAGTAGCAAGCATGACACTTTTTGGATGTGCTTCTTGGCATAATGCTAAAGGCTGTCTCTGTTTGCACCTCACCTTTGAACACTATCAATAGTTTTTGGGTGTTTGTGGACCCAAAGGTATCATTTTGACCTCTTTACACACAAGGAAATATAGATAGGTGAGGTTTTTTGCTGGAAATCAGTCTGAAAATTATTAGTAGAACCAAGGATATAACTGATGAATCTTTCCTGGGTGTTAACCCATATCACACTGACATTTTAAAATATGAGACAACTGTGATGACCTATCAAAACCATTTAGCTGCTGAAATCTTTGGGTCAGCTGTTTATGTTTTAAAGCAGAAAATGAAACAGAACTTTATTAAAAAATTAGATGAATTTGATAGATAAAGGTTCGTTTGGCCCATTCATTACATTCTTGGACGTTCTCTTTGGAGCAACTGTTTCCTTCCTGTCTCTTAGACATAACCCATGCAATGAAAATAATTATGACAAGTGAGAATCTTCACATAGTCCTGATCCTGACATAAGTATTGAAGATTGTGTCCTGAAGTTTATTGTAGTTCTTTTTTTTTAACTCTCAAAGGTTGATATAGCCGTCCTAAACACATTAGACAGAAATACTGTGGCTACCATTTAATGGTTTCCATTTCTTGTGGGTCATCTCAGAGTTATCCAAGCCTTCTGCCATGTCAAGTCATAAAATACTGTTTTATCTTCTTTTATGCATGGATCACAACTGTGACCTAGAAAAACAGATATAATTCCTGTTGTAGTTTTTTCTATCTTTTACCCAAGGGTTCCTTACACTCTGAAGTAACCTAGCAATGGCATACTTGGATCACTGACCTCCCATTTTTCAGTGTTGAAGAAAGCTTATCTGTTTTCTATTCCTTCCTATATTTGTATATTGTATAGTTGATTAGTTGAATGTTTCCAAGTCTCCCAGTTAATTCTTGTAAAAGAACTCCTCTATTAGCATGATAAATGAAATTTTGCACATTTTTTGTTTATGTTGTTGAATCATTTGCTTTTCAGCTGTCATATGCAGGTAATATAGGCAGAGAAACATCTTCCTTACCATGACAAGTTAGATTGCCTGTGTGATGCCAGATGTGTAAAGCAGATAATATGCTCCCAGGTTAGTGATGATTCATTTTGGAAATGCTAATCATACAGGTAAATATTTTTGAATGTCCAAATTATTATATTTTTAAAAGTGGTTATACATCAAAATCACTCTTTTCTCAAACCACTAAAAGGAAACCAGAATTTTCTAAGTGTCTTGCGGGTTGAATGAGCTGTACAATTTTAATATGAGTAGGAATTAATTGAATTGAGTCTGAGTTCACTAATGAAAGATTACGAACATTGTTATTCCTAAGTGCAACCACATGTTTGAAATGGGTGCTTGGAGCATTACAAATATGAAGATCTTCTTTAGTTTTGCAATATCTCAAATGTAAAAAAAAATGTATAAGCATCATTTGGAAGGGGATTTGAAAATTTCTGGTGCTAGATCAAGCACACAAGAGTAACTAATCTAATTTTGGAAAAAAAACCCCTAATTTAAAAATCTTTGCCCTTCCTGTACATGGCGGAAATTTCAGCAGCATAGGCAAATACAGGATTCTTCATTTCATGTTAATTTTTTGTGAAAGATATTGCAGTACAAATCCACCATTCCCACCACTGTTAAAAGTGACTCATATGTATAAAAATTAGGTGGACACACGGGAAGAGAGTAGAATGCAAATATCTGAATGAAAATATTTTCAAATTTTGGACTGATCCTCAAAGTGACTTCACAATCTATGAAATGAACAACACTGAGATATTACTATTAAAGTAGGCTCAGAACTATACTGACTTTTCATTTCTCTGGGCTTCCTGCTTATGGAATTAAAAAGACATCTGGAAGAAAATTTCTGTCTGGGGGCAGTAAATGCCTTTGTAAAAAAATCTACAAAATTAATTGTTTACACTTCACTTTTAAATTCCATGCTTAAAAAAAAATCAAAAATATTTCAATATGTGGTTGGGCAGTCATGTTACCTTCATATTGTAAAGGAGGCCTTCTGAATCCTAGTAAATATAAGGCAGAGCACTGGGAAAATGTGAGAAAATGTTATTGAATCTCATGGTGCCAGTTAAAAGTTTTCTTTAAAATACTATTTTGTTATGAACATTCTACTATGTTTCCATAGTGCTGAATGTCCTATTTAACTTAGATGTTTTGATTCACATCTGTATTGTAAGAATACATACTTGCTTTCTGACCAAAATTGTTTAAGACTTGATCTAACCACTCATTCAAGAGGAACAGACTTAAAATAAAGCTAAGTCTATATGGACACCTGCATTCTCCCTTGAACTTTCTGAAATCCCTTAATTTTACTTTCATCCATGTGCAGTCTATAATTTGGGTAGAAATAGAAATCCTGAATAGCTGAAAATCTGTAACAAGTAGCTATGACCCTCAAAGTGCTGCCTTTTCATAAAATGTGCACGTGAAAGTTGGTATTGGAATCCAAATTTTGGACAAAATTACATGTTCTGTCAACTCTTATTTTTTTCACCACCTTTGTAGAGCACCCAAGGAAAGACTGCATACTTCAGATTGTAGTCACTCAGCTGAGAAAGGTATTATTTTTGGTATTATGGTGCTTAGACCAAAATTTCCTCCCTGCCCCTATCCCCTCCTTTCTGTTGGTATATGTATTTATAAAGACACACAACTGAACAGATATGGAGATATAATCTGAATACAAATTTTCTTGATGAACAAAAAATAACAGTTTAAGAAGCATTCAGGAAAAGGTGCTTGCAGTACATGGAGAGCAAGAGTGAGCATTATATAGCCATTTTGTCTTCTGTCTCTTCATAATCCTGATTTATGCCTCTTTAAAGAGATGAGAAAGCCATATTTTACATGTAGTTTCATTAAGTGGAAGGAAAATAAAAGGTGTCATTAAGCCAGGAATTAATTTCCTGTCAGGTAGATGAGACAACACTCTTGACTCAAGAATGCTATGTGCAACAACAAGGTCAATACAATGTAAATACCACAAAAACACACACGTGTAAACAGGACTAACAGAAGAAAAAAAAAAAAGTCCACAAACCCCAACACATTATTTTTATCCCTAATTGATTGAAGCTGTAGCTGTGCATCTTGAAGCAGCACAAATGAGCTGATGAACTATGGCAAGGATAATGATCCTTTATGCTGAATCTGCTGCCCATAGAGACAATGTGTGAAACTGTCAAAGCCTTTGGGCTCAATAAAGGAAATAGTTGTAAAGAATATTTAAGATTTCTTCAGATCAGAGTCTTCAATTTCCAGCAAAAGCTTGATCTAAAATAATACTCATTATTTATCTCCTCTGGCAGCTGTACGTTTCTTTGAGTAGCTGTCCTAATCCCAAATGCCAGTGCCTTTAGGTTTTCTCTTCAGGTACTGCATTGCCTTTTTCTTATTTACTGATAAATACAGACATCAGAAACCACAGCTCTGTTGTCATGTGAAAAGAGGAATGATAAACCTTTAGATAGAAGTTGGGTCAGCCTCTCTGTGGCAGGTATGCTGTGTGAATCTCTTTGTTCTCTGGCAAACATTTTAGCTGGGTCTGAAGCTGTCTTAATGCATCTCAGAGGAGGTTCATATGAACTTTGCTTGTCTAAGGAAAGCAGCTGCAATGTCACCAATATTTCCAAAGGCTATACTTATGGGTCACTGCACTGAAGACCAATTCTAACATTTAAGATGTCCCTAGCAGCACTTCACAGCTGTGCTATTATCAAAGCTGGAAGGCTTGAATTAAGTTGTCATCACTGCTGCTTCTTCTAAGAGCTGGTTTGGCCAAATACAGCATCCACGCTGTTATACCCTCTGGAATATTTTACCACAGGCTAATGAAACACATCATTGCTCTAAGAATATAAAATCTTTTCTCTGAGTTGGCTGTTTGGTACAGAAGAGCCTGGCCTTGTTATTACCAACATATGTATGTCAGTGTAGTGGCTTATTTGGATCCACCTTGAAAACATTATCCTGCATAAGAAAGTATACAGATGCTGGGAAAACAGTAGTGCTGGCTTTACCTGAAGGTATTTGGTGCATCATATATTTTTGCATGACTTTAACAGCTTCATTCTGTTCCTTGAACCCTGCTCTCTTTGAGAACTTAATCCAAAGCCCACTGAAACTTCTAGAAAAGGGTGTCATTAATCAAAAGCATATTGTGGATCACATCCTTACTTGAAATTTGTGCAAGATTCAGGATTTTACTCATATGAAACACGTAGTTGATTAGCATGCACTTTTCATATAACTGTCCTACTTTTCACATAACTGGCACAGCAGTAAGTAAAGCAAAATGTAGTATAAAGCCTACTGCATTTCAGTTTTCAGATGTTCAGGATGCTGTGGGTAAACATCACACAGATAAATTACTGTTAAATTCTTCCTTTGCAGCTCAGCTCAAAAAAAATGATGTGTCTCTGGCGCAAGATAACAGCAATTTTCAGTTATTTTTCTTGATTAATTTTGATAGCTCATGTTATATTGTCCTCTTTATCTATTACTTACATTCCATAGATAGCCTGACACATGTTTAACTGTACAGCTACAGCTCATGACACGTTTATATAAATAAGAGAGTATGAAAATGTAAAAAGCCTATTTATAAGTAACAAACCTGGAATCAGCCCAAGAAGGCTGCACAAGTTATCTCTGAACCATAAGAGCATAATATGTTGTAATAAAATAATTTTCCACAACATGCAAAATAATGTCTGTTGCTTACAAGAACAGGAAAAAAAAAGAGAGAGAGAAAATTACATACTATTCCCTCTAATGTCAAAATGAGTTTCTTGCAGGTTCAACAGAAGAGAAAATGCTCCATAGGAGCAGGCTGAGTAAATTGGCAGAACTTGGAAACATCACAAAGCATATGTTAGTAAGTGAATGAGAAACTTCCTGTTGCATTACTATATGACATATGGACAGCATGGATGCCTTATGGGTAGTCCAAGAGACAAATTTCAGGTATGCACATGGACTTGGCTTCTTAGAAATTCTTGATAGAGAAGGATGAAATACTTAGGGTTTTCTGGCAAAAATTACACTCTCAGGCCAACTTTTTACCATAATTTCTTCTTTGTTTCAGACGTAACAAAAAATTTTAGGAGCATTTCAGTATAATTCATACTATTTTCTTCAATATCTTTTAAATTTAAAGTAACCTTATACTTTACATTTACTTCAGCATTATATCTTAAAAAGAAGTTGCTTTTTCAGATTCACTCTTTCCCACTTGTTCTGTAATGAAAGTGAGACACCAGTTATGATTACAGATGTAATTCATAGCACATAGGTGATCTATAATCAGTAAAAACTCATTTGAAACTTAGTTTGTAAGAGTGTGGACAAGCATGTACTCCATTTTGCATCCTTCAAAAATAAGGGGGAGGTGATTTGAAAGAAGTGTGATGGTTGTTTTCTATTTATCCATTTCCATATGTAAATGAAATCTAAAGCCTGAAAATATGAACTAAGGAACAAAAAATACACGGCTCCCCAGATAACTTTTATTTTTAATAGGAAAGGTCAAACTTCAGATGTGGACTGTGAATAGTAGTTCAGGCCATTGTTAACTTTCTTGACATTTGAAAGGTACAGCATTCGGTCTATTCTTCTCTTTCCCTTCTTTCTAAGTTAACTTGTTATAAATTCCTCTAACACTGACACATAATCCAAATATGGCTTCAGAACACTTATTTTTTTAAAGTGGAAATCAAGTCCTCAAGACTATGGAATTTTTCAGTTTTCTTGAAAGAAAGTGAAAAGTTTTATGAAAGAATCAACCATGACAAGGCTGTCTGTATTAGAAACTTACAAAATTTTAATCATCTGCGTTTCACTTGCTTCAATAAATATTGAGACCTGTCAAATGTCCAACAGGTTCAGAGCTTGGCTGGCATGAGATCTTCTATCATGTTTGAAAATAAGGCTTTCTAATTCTTTCTTCTTTTATTAACCAGCTGACTTAAAGTATGTATAAAACATGTTTTCCTTCTGTAACCATTTACTGGTTTGCAACATTATTCATGCATTTTACAGCAAATGTGGTAGAAAAATGTGTAAGGTAAGTAGCTGGGTAGTGTTCACTGTATTGTAGCAATTTTTTGTGGTTTGCTTTTTACTACAAATAACAAGATAGAGATAATTTACTTGTTTGAAAAGAAAAGTGTGTAGGGGGAATAATTCCCACACAGTTCCTCGCTTTTGCATTTTTAAATTTTAATATTACCTTAACAAATTGAGCCAAGTATATTGATATTAAAAAAAAATATTCTCCAGAGTTTCAGGTTTGTTTCAAGTATATATTTCCTGGAGGCTTTTAATGATCTCAGAGGGCTTTGTTGAATCAGAATGAATACAACAGGATCTAAGAAGAAATGTGTTTAATGAACTGCCTCACAAAAAGAAAAACAGAAGATAAAATGCTATTATGTAGTGTCCACAAAACCACTGACATAAAATTAATGATAGCCCTACAGTATATTTTATTGGGACTTTTCCCACTTCAGTTGCAAAAATATTTGTGGAACTAGTCATGGATCTCTGTTAATTTGGAGAGAAACCTGAAATACAAAACAATTGGAGGCATGTTAAAGTAGAGGTGTTATCTATTGTATCCTGCAAATTCAATTTTGTGCATACAGCTGAGAGTTTTACACTAATTACAGTATTACCTAATGTGTGCTTAATAAAACCAGTACTATGGAGCTATGCCTGAATCATAGGTGGGCCCATATCTTTAGCAATGCAAGAGTTTCTCCAGAACATCTGCAGGCATACATGTTATTCTTAATTTGAGCTTGCACACAGTCTTCTGTGCTGAGAAGTACTTCAGTGTCACAGACTCCCAAATTCACATGCTAGGATGTTCATAGCTTGTGGATTTCTTATTTTTTGTGAGGTATGTAGAGATATGGTTTGAATGTTTGCAGTATCAAAAGGTCTTTGGATTTTCCTTTCCAGAATTCCAGAAAATTTGAATTTGGAAAGGAACTCCATATATGATCAGGTCCAAATTCCTGCTTAACCAGTCACCTAGAGCTTATTGCCCAGGACCATGGCCAGACAGCTTTTGAATATCTCCAAGCAGGGAGACTGCACAGCTGCTCTGAGAAACCTGTGCCAGTGCTAAGTAAAAGAAGAGTTTTCTGATGTTTCATTTTGCACCCATTGCCTCTGACCTTGTCACTGAGCACTGCGGAAAACAGCCTGGGTCTGTCTTCTTTACATCCTGCTTTCAGATAATTGTTCACATTAAAGTAATTTCTCACTGAGTCTTCCCTTTTCTGGGCTGAACAGTCCCAGATCTCTCAGCCTTTCCTTGTAAGACAGACGGTCCTGCCCTTAATTATCTCTGGGCCCCTTTTTTTGCCTCCCTCCAATGCCTCTCTTGCACTGAGAGATGCAGAGCTGGACACAGCATTCTCCAGATGCAGTCTCACCTGTGCTAAGCAGAAGGGAAAGGTCCTCCCATGACCTAGTGGTAACACTCCTCCTGCAACTGAGAGCAGCACCAGCTGTCTTTGCCACAGGAGCACATTCCTGACTTGTGCTCAACTTGGGAGCCACCACGACCCTCAGTCCTTTCAGGCAAACCTGCTTTCCAGCTGGGTGGCCCCCAGCATATCTCTGTGCATGGGGCTGTTCCTCCCCAGCTGCAGGACTTTGCAGTTCCTCTTATTGAACCTCATCAGGTTCCTCTAAGCCCATTTCTCCAGCCTATGAAGATCTCTTTGGATGCAGCACAGCTCTGGTGATTTATAAAAGCCTGATATATAATAGCATCTTCAAAGGACCTGTGTCTCTTTTGAGTCATATGACACATAAGTTAGTCCCGTGTAATTATTCTAGGGTCAAAAATTGCATGAATTTTCTACTGGTAAGCATATGAAACATTGTCAGTGTGTTTGCCAAGCTATAATTGTTCTGATCTTCCTGGAAGATGGAAAGCTTCTCCGCATTACAGACTGAACTATATGCGCACCTCATAAAACTAAACATATGATATGACATCTATTATTTTTCTTTTATAAAACTGTTCGCTATGTAAGTCACATAGAAGCTTTCTCTATGAATGAAATTATATGTTTATGTTATTATCAGAAGATATAAAAATCTCTACAGTTTCTCAGAATTACTGGGCATCAAGTATTCTACCATCAAGGCATGTTTTCACTTTTCCAATATTGTACTATGCTACAACACTTATACATTAATTCCAATGTTATTTCATTTGTATTATCCCATCTGCTTTAAGTCTCATTATACATGCCCATTACATTATTTGAATTTCTGCAGCAATTTTGTACTGACAATTTTGCTGACTAATAAATATGTTAATATGCCATGAGTCATCATGCTCTTCCTATTATAGGTAGTACACTGCATGATGTTCTTAAAATCCTCATACATATAGTTCTTCATTGATGTTCACTGTAAGTTAGGCTTAGAATTTTAATATTCTGCCATTCTAGGCTTAAAATTTTTAAATTACCTTACTGATTGTATTAAAGGTTGAGTTTGTAGCAATTCATTTCCATTTAGAAAATTGCTGAGTCAAAGAAATTAAAATAATCATGCATAAAAGAGGAAGTATCCTATCTTAATTCGTTACTATTCTGCTACTATGCCTTCTAAGTTTCTCTATGTGATTTCTCAGCTGTTACTTTGTACCTCTCTGGTGTTTGCATGGAGATCAGAGTGGAGAGACAATGTCAAGAATGTTAAATGAAGAAAATCAGTAGCACCAAAAATGACCATCAATTTATAATCAACAAATTAGAGCTCTGCGCATAGTGAAAGTGACAGAGGGAAGCAGGCAGTGCTGCAGTGTGCACCCCAAGGTTATGCTCTGACAAGTGGCACCAGCCAGGACTGCCATCAATTAGGTACTCTCAGCAGAGGCTGCAAACACAGAACTCATTTTGGGATCACTATTCACTAGCCAGCAGAATGGAATTGTCTCATTTATTTTCAGACATCAACTCACCTGATCTTTGAACCCAAAACTGCTGTTGTTAACAACACCTGCTATTATACTATGCTAATACCCAATTGTAGCAGACCCATTTGAAATACATGCTCTGCAAATACCCTGCTGGAAGTGACCTTTTCCCTAAGTAGCCTGCAGCCTAATTTGAAATTAATTCAATCAGTGTGTAAAATGAATGAGGGAGGAAGAGATACCTTAAATGTTGCTATGAAGAAACACATTATTCAAAGCAGTTGAAAGGTAAAAGAGAAGTCACTTTAATCTATAAATTTGTTTTGTATAATAGCTATTGAAAGAAAATGTGCAATGAGGTCAGAAAAGTTATGCAAGTTAAACTCATAATGAACTGAAAAAAGTGCTTTTGATTGGATACTTTGAGTGAGCTTGGGAAGTTGTATAAACCACCATAAATTTAATATGAAAGTTTTTAAGGTGACAAAAATAATGTCTTGTATAACGAACCCATGACTTGATTTGGTACCTGTGTGGATATTTTTTCTCTGGGGAATATTTTGTTCAGTCTTTGCTTTTGCACTTCTTCCCAAAATGCTCCTACATAGCCCTTTAAATTGTCTTGGAATCTGAAGAGTTGTACATCAACATTTGAGTCTGTACTGTGTAAGAGTTGCAATGCTCTGACACTGGAAATTTTTGAGGTTATGCAGTAAGATTTTGATGAGTGTTTTAATTTTTTTTGGTTGGGGTTTTTGTTTAGTTTCTTTTTGTTTTGGTTGGTTGGTTGGTTGGTTGGTTTTTTGGGACGTGTTGGGGCTCTTTTTGTTGCCAACAATGCTTAGATACCTCAAGTTTGGTTTCTGATTCCAGATGTGAGGTAAACCAGGAATATCTATGCATGCATGAGTATAAAAGTGTGTGTCTATTTTTTTTCATATAGGTATGAAGAATAATGGCACTTTTAAAGACATTTCTATAGATACTAGGTCTCCTGCTAACAAGAAAATAAAAAATAAGACAGAATTGCTTCTTGCAGATTTCCCCAAACTATTTCTTCTTTCTTCTCTCTATCTTTAAATTTCCTGTGAAATTTAGTTCAAATTAGAGCATCTCCATTCTCCTCAGGCTAATTGTCTTCCTAGCTCTTCAGTAAATAACATCTTAGGAGAGGATAACAGCTGGGAGAGTGGTTAGAAGTTGTCTTAATCACCAGACAAAAATCCCTTTTCCAGCTTTGATGCCTGTGGGTAACTGGGAGCTATTTTATTTACATTAAATTTGCATGACTTTCTACTGCCTTTTTCAAGCCCTTTCTTCTTGCAGCCTTTGCTTCTGCTTTCCTCCCAATTTCCTGTAGGTTGCCAAGATACAACCATAAGATTTTAACTGTATTAAGTGAATTCTTGTTACTTGTGATTTCAGCCATATCTGGATAGTGCAGAGAAACATCAGATTATTGCTAATGATAGAGAAAAAGCAATGTAGAGATTATTTTAAGCTAAGTTAAAGGCGAAATGAAAACTAACAGCTTACAAAACATAGTTGAAGAAAATGAGTGAATTTTCCTAAGGAAATATCTGAGACCTTTTTTTTTCAACTACACAGTCTTTCCTTCTCGCTGCTTGTAGAAAGGGTGAGGGAAGGTACAGCGAATGCTGTTTAAACTGTAGTATACACAGGAAGCAACAGAATTAGTAATAAATCCATTGTTTTACCACAAGTTGAAAAAAATAAATCTGATACTTGGTTCATTGATTCAGTTTACGAACACTGAGGCAGGCAGACAGAGAGGTAAACTCCAAAGTCAGTGCTTGGCAGGATATAATGGCACAGGAATTGGCATTCTGAGTATTTGGTTTGTATAAGTCCTGCACCCCTGGACGAAGGGGGAGGGATTTCTGCTCTACCCCCACCTCAGGATGTCTTAGATGCTATTGTTTCTTTCAAGATTCATATGTACTAAAGACATGCTCATTTTAATTTTTCTAATACCCTGTTGGTAAATGACCTTTGCAGTATGGCATATGTCCCACTTTTCTGATGGCTATTTCCCAACTAAATTGTTTTGTTCTGCACAGCCTCTTGTTTCCTTCTTTTCGTCTATCTTCAAACCAAATAATAATGCACATAGGAAAGTGGTATTTTTGAATTGAAAAACAATTAACCTCATATGGGCTTTAGTGCCTACAGGATAGCAGACATCCTGCTGTATGTCTACAGATGGCTCTCATTTGGATTCCCATACAGCATCCTGGATTTGGACACCCTGCACTCTCTGTTACTGGCCTTGGAAAATTAAAGTGTGTGTCTTTTGTGCTGGCACTGGTTACAGCTGCTTGGATGGTCAGTGTGTTGAATAGATTAATGAAAAAAAGAACAGAATAACTATAAATTTAGAAAATCTACATGGTCAAAGTTGATAGCTAGAATGTCCTGGGCTCCTTCCTTCAGCACAAAAGAAGGGGCTTAGACATCTGTACACACAGACAGCCACAACGAGGTCAGGAGGATTGCTCAGAATGAATGCCACCCCTACATAAAAGAAAAGCTGTGAAGATGCTACAAACCTAGCACTACCTCTCTACTGTGCAGGAGAAAACTGTACATCACATCTCTTCAGAGGGGGCAAACCTGCCAATCTAATTTACATTTCTGCTCTTTTCAGGTTTCTGCTATAGTGTAGTCGACTCCTCATTACACAGTGCAAGCCAAGGCTAGAAGTGACAACCATGAATATTGTCATGCCTCAGAGAGGTGGAGTGAAGCATGAAGCATGAAAGTCAAAATAACTCTTGCATTTAGAGTGGAACAATTTTTATACAGCACCAAGGGAAAATGCTGTAACTGGAGACTGAATTAAGGCATAGATTCAGTGTCAGTTTGTATGTTTGTTTTAAATACATAAAAACAGTAAAATAGAAGCTTTTCTAAGGAACAAACCATTTTCTTTTTACATTAAAGTATTTCATTTTTGAAGCATACAAGCATTTATGCAGTATTCAAAGATTGAAATAGTTCGTATTTTAATTTTGATTAAACATTTATATATTTCAGATTTGCATGCATAAAGTAGAAAACAAGAAGACAAGATGTTTAAACATCCTTGAAATAATCCAAAGTTGCCCTGAAATTTCCAGTGGTTTTCTTGTGCACTTGTTTGATCAACACCTTGAAAATTTCAGTCTGAAATTGTCCATTTCAGTCTTCTTCTTCTCTTCCCCCTTTCTGCAAATTTCTTGGTTTCGGTAAAACACCCAAACAGTCCATTTTTACTACTAATAGCTTTGGTGAATTGATAACAGAACTCAAATATCACCAGCATTAGAAAGAGGGAAATTAGTATTGTTAATATTGTAAAAATTTCTTTCATCATCAAACTGCCAAATACTTAATTCATTTTTATGGAATAATGTTAAGAGTAGAAGTTAATCGTCACCCTCTTTGACTCAAGCACAGTAGAAAAAAATTATTGCCTGGTCCATCTAAACAGACCACCTAAAGACCGCAGTCTCTAGGTCACAGCAAGGGCAGCAACAGGATAGTCCTCATCTGTTCTCTGCTGACATTTGCCTCAGCTTCTCCTTCATGCTGATTTCATCCTATGTCAGTCAGAATTTTATTTTTTGCAGGTGTGCAAATGCAACTACTTTTTAAAAAGATCATACAAATAATGTCTGCTTACTGGTGTCATTTAGGACAATGTGGTTAGTTATAATTCACAACAAAACCAAAATAAGCTCAGCTGTTTCCAGTACAAGATGAACTGCTCCATATGTTCAAATGAGTCCTAGACATTCACAAAGATGATACATCTTTTAAATTTGTCAAAGATTCAACATGATATGTAATTTTTCTTAAAAGGAGAAAATAGCGCTCTAATAGATGCCTCTTTTGACAAAAATTCCACATGACAGAACATGTCTTGGAACAATTCTCTAGTGAACCTCAATAATTGGAGAATACGAGTCCCCACCTCCGTTTTGTTGTTAATATTCTTCCCAGTGACAGACTGTTGCTTGCCTGTATCCAGATGAAAAGTCTACTGGTTAGTTCCACAAAGATCACAATATCTACTATCCTTTTTAGGGATTCAGGAGAGGCCCTTATTCCCATTTTCTGCAGCCTCAACTTGCTACTGGTCAAATGTGTGCCCTTCAGATACAACCATCTGCCAGAAAAATCTCTTTTAAATTTTTAGACCAGACACTAAAATGATACTCCTTACCTCTTCCCTCCCTATCAAAGTGAAGGCAAAACAGCAATTAAGGCTTGTCAGGTCCTACCTTTCAAGCATCTGTTATTAAGCTGGGAACAAACAGGCCTATTTTCCATTCACGCAGCAATTGCAGGCAGCAGTCAGGGTTCATAGCATTGGATCAACTGCCTGCAGCTTGTCACCTGCTCAGAGTTTAAATCAGCACAGCTGTCTGTCCCAAAAGGATCTTAAGGAAATTTTGCTAGCCTCTTTTTCTGATAAGTAACTATTTTTCTCCCTTTTTTTTTTTCTCCTGGTGGAGCACTTGACCAATTCATTTTCCCCTATCTTTTCTCTGGTTTTTGCAAAATTAGTCGGCAGTCTTTCTAGAAATGTATTGGCCTGAAACTGAGGAACAAGAACTCAAAATTCATTCAGCTATCAGGATCCTACTTGCCCTTCCTATCATGTTTTTTCATACTTCAGCTTATGCACTGAGACAAGATAGTGTATGGCAGATAAACTGAGGCAGGCACATAACACCACGCACAAGATGATGCTCTGTCTTCCCCCATCACCTCATCTTCAGTTCTTCCCTCTGCACATGCCAGCACAATCCCCCACTCCCCCCTCAAACCCAAGACAAGTTAGGTTCTTCATTAGGTTCAGCAACACATCTGTAAAACTACATCAGCCATGGCTGCCTTCTCTTGAACTTTGAAGGCTGTTCTGGTGTTATTAAAGGGGAATTTGAAAAAAGACCTGTGAGCCTTTATAGAAGTATAAAATTTTCTTTGTCAGATTATGCCCTATTCAGTTCTTTGAAAAACCCTTTGCTTATCCACAGACTCCTGGGTATTTCTCAGCTTTTGTTTATGTGTTTTATTGTAAAATTAATGGTAACATTTTTTAAAGAAATACATATTAATGCTGTTTATTGAACTTACTATCACAAGAAAAATATTTTTTTTATTTTTTACAAACTTATTTTCAAGTTTTTATTTCTATACAATATTCTTTCCCATACAATTATTTCCTTTTAATATTTTCATAAACCAAACGGGTTATAGCATAATAGCTTTTTCCATATTCCTCCTTGCAAAATGAAATATATTAAATTACTGCCACTTTAAGTTAAATCACATCTCAGCAGAGCTTTGATCTCTTTTATTTTTCCCTGTAATTTGTTGATTGATAAAGAGCATTTCTCTCTTTATGTAATGTCTTCTGTTCCCATCCTTTGAGTCAGACTAAGATGTAAGTGGAAGTGCTCCAGTTAATGGCAGTATACTCTCCTTATGAGGTGGATGCAAACACAAAGGCATCTTTGAGGATAGAAGTAAAAAAAATACAACTCGATACCTTTGTCATTGCGCATCTGATACAAAAAAAATGTATGTAGCAGACTTAAATCCCTTCAGAGTTTTGATCTGAGCACAGATATGGTGAGCTCCTTCCTATGTTCAGGTTCTTAGCTGAACTAACTACAGCTTAGTCCAGAGGTGGATAGAAATTGCCCATTTGTACAGCTCTCCAGCCTTTGGCTAAAACAGCACCTGTATTTTTACTTTTGCAACAATTCATTTTTTTTTACATAACTTTGTCCAATACTACGTTAAGATGCAATGCCCTCTGATTTTGTGTAATGATGGTGTCTTTCCTCAAAAGTAAATTGACTTCCATCTTTAAAAAATTGACTCATTTTAAAGTGTTTCAATTCCAAAGGGACCGTGATTGTGCTTTGTGACACAAGTCCTTTTAGGTTGTTTGCCATCACTAGTATGTTTTATTTCTTCCTTAACATTGTGATCTAATGGAACTCACCTATATTGTATTTTTTTTCCAAAAATTATCTTTTTATTTAATGAGACTGTGTTTCTAGCATTTCCCTTCGAAATGCTTACTTTAAAAACACCAAGTAATTTGAAGAAATTATATTTTCTCAGAATCTGCAACAATCTAACCCAGTATGTTTGATGTTTGAACAATCTTCACAGGAATGCCTAAGCTCATAATTGTTTTAATTGTTAATTATAAAGTTTGCCATAAGAACAAGCAGCTATGTATGCTTACTTCCTGATATTTTTGTGTAATAAGTGCAGGATATAATATAGTACAGTACAAAAATATATAACTTGATGGAGGCCATAAAGATATTCTCTTATTGCTGGAATCTATTTTATTAGAAAAATGTATTAGAGGAACTAGTATATCATTCATTGTTAGTCTTCAATTAGATTTTTAAAAATGATCAAAAATTTTTATGGTATTGCTAAAATTACAGAAAGGCATTGACACTGACACTTCCCATTTGAGTTTGACTTCTGCCTGCTGGAGTCTATGAAATTTCTGAACTTAGTAGCAGAATAGTTCGTAGTCAGCTTTTGCTACTTGTTTTATTTTTTATTTAAAGCAAAGAACCTAACACTGTAAAAATCTGTCCTAGGGAAAGAGATTTGATGATTCCTTTTCTTATGCCATGGTGTTCATAAGACATTTGTTAGCACTGTATTTTCCTTTTATTTTGTCAAATATTAAATGATATTTAAATGGGCATCAGATCCAGAGATCCTGATTCAATTTCAGACATTGTGACACTTGGGTATATGGTTTAGGATAGATTTTGGTGGTTCTAGATCAAAGTTGGAATAGATTATCTTGGTGATCTTTTCCAGCTTGATGATTCTGTGATTCTGTTAAACCTGCAGAGACCATTCAGACAAAAGCAAAAAAAAAAAAAAAAAAAAAAAAAGCCAGCAAGAGTTTTACAAGCAGTCTGGTAACCTGCCTGACAGATGATCTACTTTTATATGAGTAAAAAGTAAACTGGATGTGAAATGTAAAGACAGGACTTTGGAGACACAGTTCATGTCTTTAAATAATGGTGCAGTGAACTGCCAGGTTGTTCACAACTGGCTCAAGTACAATCCTCAAGTTTGAATACATTAAGTAATCAGTCACAAGGACCTGTGTGACTCATATTTTCTCCTATAAAATTTAGGAACACAAACCTGACTTGTAATGAAATGTGATGAAGTGGGACTTTCTTGGAACTTCATTTTGCGCCTGGATAGATCAACAGTAGACAGGAAATTAGATGTCTCTGATTAAAAGGAAAACCAATTTTATGACCATAACCACAAAAATCCCTGTCATATCTATTCTGTGCATGTTAAAGTGATTTATAACAATATAAATAAATTTTTAAAAAAATTAAAATACTAATTGGATTTCTAAATACAAACATTCAGAACAGAGGTAGAGGAAACACTGACTAGAAAAGATCAGACCAAATGATTACTGTCTTGGGCCTTTGTCCATGACTATGACAGATTTCCTCAGATTTCTGCTGATAAACCTAACAGACTATTTTTCTTTGTTTGAATAAATTACCTCTTGAGCTGGCAAGTGTGTTTCCAATAATGTTCTTAAATTTAGTTTCTGGTAGATATGCAAATATAGTCACACTTTCAAAAGAGTTGAAACTTATGTCTCAACATGGTGATTCTGACCTTTGATTTTTTAGCAGAGTTAATACTACACTATTAATTAACTTTTTTGACTTTGAAACTGAGGAACCTAATCGGTGTTTAAAGTACAACTTCTTGCCTTTCGAAAGCAGGCTTGCTTTCTACTTCTGGAGCCTGAGCATTTCCAGGCAAGGACACCTTTTTCTTCTATTGAAAAGACAAAATAAACTGTGGTGAAGTTATAGGGAAGAGCTTTCATAACGAAGGAAGGGAAATAGGCTGGAAAAATTAGGTCATGGTAGTAGTGGGAGCTTCTGGCATACGGTACTTACCAGAAGGGTTGCACTTCATCTCACCTAAGTTCAGATGAATAGTACTTTTATAGTGTTTCAGGATTCCAAAAGTAAAAGCAAAATATAATTACTTTTCATTCAGTTCAATCTTCAGAGAACTGAAGACCAGAGTAAGTATCAGATAAGGATCTTCCATCTCACCAATTTCTCTTTTTATTAAAATAAATGTTAGTTTAATGAATTTGTTTTGAGCATTACTTTCTTCTATATAAAGACACTCTTTACAGCAGTTTTCAGTAGGTGTCCTGTCTGACATTTCTGTAGAGTGTCTCCCAGGAATAATAAAATCTCTTCCATGCCTGTAGGCTCCATTATCAACCTTGCTTTTCCCTTTACTTGGAATAACTACCTAGGGTGACTCACGAGGTCCTAATAATACTGAAAGTTAAGAGAGCCTGTATTAAAATGTAGTGACCCTCAACTTCTCTGCTTGGCCAAGTAACAGCAATAATAATCAGTTACATGGAAAGCACTATTATTGATTTTCATCTCCTGCTAGCTCAGATTTGGTTTCTGAAAGGCTGAAAAATTAGGGCGAAACCCAAACCTTGGCTCAGGTCCTCTCCTGACATGATGCTTCACTTGAGGTTAAATGTCGGGAGTTTAGTTCAAGCATGGCTTAAAGAAAAAGGCCATGAAGGCATACAGTGAGAGAAAAGTAAAAGGTAGTTGCAAAGCAGTTCCAAAAGCAGTTCCCAGCCTGATTTCTATAAACAATTAGACTCTCTCAGGCATCACTTTATAAACAATAAGGTTCTCAGGCAGTCTTCCCATAACAAGCAAAACACCCTCTCTGGGAAAAGATGGCACCCTGGGAACAGATATGGAAGTTTTGGGAACCTTTCATATCACAGTGGGAACACTGGTTTTGTTTTGTGTAAAAAATTATCAGTATTGTAAAACAAAAGGAGTGGTTAGAGTTTTCTCTGTTAGCCTATCATAAACCTGGATTTTGGAATATGCATGAAGTTAATTAACACTGTTATTTAAAGTGACTGATTGATCAATAAATTGGAGTTCGATGCATTACAGGATGGTCGTCTCCCCTTCACTTCAACAGTTAAAGAGTAGTCCTGTTCAAATCAGAGCCAAATTCAGCTGGCCTCTACAGCAGATCCTGAACAGATTCCCAGGATATTGATAGGGGAAGACACCTGACTGTTGGAGAATTGCACCAGAGCAGATGTTGGGTAGCAACACGCCTAGAAAACAAATATCACATTGACTTGGTAGGTGCCTCCAGCAGGCAGCAGCAGTGAGGGGCAGCCGTGGCTTACTGATGTGCAGTGTGATGGCATGGATGCACCTCACTGGGAACCACCAACACAGATCTCTGCATCCCCAAGTCTGGGGACTGTTTATCTCCTTGAAATAAGGGTGAGGATCAATTTTCTGTCTCCTTAAAATATCATGGGCATCAGAGAGAACAGAAGTGCTAGCTTCAGATAGTGTCCTTGTTTTGGCTGGGATAAAGCTAATTTTCTTCCTACTACCTAACATTTTTCATCCTACTTCTTGTACCTGGTACAGTGCTGTGTTTTGAAATTAGTCAATAATAATGTTGATAAAGCAGTAATGCTTTGGTTGTTGTTAAGTAGTGCTTACTCCAAGTCAAGAACTTTTCAGTTCCTCCTGTTTTGCCAGTGAGAAGGTGCACAAGAAACTGAGAGGTAACATGGCCAGGACAGCTGACCTGAGCTGCACAAAGGGATTTTCCAGACCAAAAATCACCAATCTCATTATATAAATTGGAGAAGCTGTTTGGCAAGGGCCAGTTGGCTGAGTTAGTGGGTGGTAAGCTATTGTACTGCGCATTACCAGTCTCTGTCTCTCTCTGCCATTATTAAAATATTTTGGAGTTCTTTTAATTACTAAACTCATCTTATTCAATTCAAATGTTGCTTAGTTGCCAGCTGGGGTTGAACAACAACAGGTGGATGCAGATACAGTGAAGTTATCTTTGCCAACAGATTAATAATTTCCCTGATGACATTAAGAAAACTCAATCCAATATGCATATATTGGATTGCTTTTAGCTTGTAATTAAAACAATGCCATTTTGATTGCCACTTTTCTCTGAGATAAGCATTTTATTCCAATTCATTGCAAGCTTAACACTGTGGAGACTCCTTAAATTAGAAGAATTTGTTTTTGGTGAAAATTAACTGCATTCTAAAATAGCTTGATATCATGGAAATTAGGTTTCTGAGATCAGAAAAAAAAATGGATATATGCAAAGGACATTTTTCTCAGGCAGATCATTAGTATAGAGCTGTTCTGCAAGTTACAATATATGGTAATAACCAGTCTCCAGAGCTTTACCTTATTTAAATTGGTCACCTACTAAAGGGCCTGGGCTGGATTTGTGGAGCATATTAGGTGAATAACACAGTATTGCTTTATGGCAAATGCATTTTTTAGCTGCTATAGGGTATATTACATATAATTCTTTGGTGCTGACTTATGGGCTTGACAACACACATCAGGCTGTTTAAATCATTAGAGTGTTATTTTTCTTCCCCAGAGGAATCATAATGGGAAGCCCTGCTAACCTGTCAGCTCTACTTTGCCCTCCTTTCCCCCTTTGTTGTATGAAACCTTAAATATGTAGGTGGGATTCCTGGAGCTTGGCTGGTTTCAGAGCAGCCTGGGGACTGATTTGGTTGAGCTGCCCAAAGCCCGTAAATTCTGGACGACTGGATGGAAACAGGAGGCCGAGTTCAAGGGTAGAAAGCTGGGTGAAATAGTCTGATGATTTGTGTATCCAAGGCTTTCAGGTGGAATGTTTTCCCCGTCAGTCATAAAGAGTAAGGGGAGGTGTGATGTCTCAATGTTCCATCTGTTAAAAAAGGGGAGAAAAGGCTAACTCCAGTTTGGGAGAAGAATTTAGACTGAATTGTGCATTGTTGCAGTGGAGGCTGAGTTTTGGGATCCTGCCAGGGGAGGGGGGATTTTTTTGCATCACCATAATGCTATTCATAACTGCAAGGATAAGCCTTATCCTTATGTTAAGACTGGGAAGGCTGAAGAAAACTGTGGAGAGTATTGGTGTTGGAAGGCAGTGAGATAAAAAAGGAAAATCCAGACTCACATAAAATGAAGTAAGATTCAGGGCTTTTCTGGAAAATAGAAATACCCCTAAACATACAGATTCAGAAGTACTGGAGCAAGAAACCCTTGTGACTATAAATATGTCCCAAAATCCACCAACCTCTTACTTGTACTATAAAAATACTGGATATTGTTCTCTATATAAATTATGCATTTGAGTCTCTTGTGAAATTTCATGTGAGGAGATGACACTGGAAACTTTTATTTTATCTGCATTTTCAGTCAATTATTCATGTTCAAACATAAAACAGCTTCAATCAAAGGGTCATAAGATGAACAAGGCACAGAAAAGACAACTGCTCTCCAGTGACATCTCTTTAATCTCATTCACTACAGACTATTTTTTCACTCTGTCTGGAATAGTTAAAAAAAAAAAACCAAAAACTAAACCCTTTTAAAAATTTTATGATTTTTAAAGTTTGTCTTGTTCCTCAGGGTTTAAATTAGAGAGTTATGATATTTTTTCTTGACATCATTAAAAAAAATAATATGGGTATTTTCTGGTTGTTTCTTTGATTTTCCTTTAGGCTACTGAGCACAGTATTCTAAATGCTTTCTAAATTGCTTTTCCTCTTCGTGTTTTCTTTTTACTTTTTCACTTGCTTTTCTTTGTGTGTGCTGCTCTGTAACTTTTGCTAAATATTATTAGATTCTAAAAGATTCCTGAGAGACAGAGTTAAATGTAATCTTTTTCCAAGTTCTTCTAAGGAGGGGCACAATAATAAAATTCAGTGACCCCAGATGTCTGTCATTTTTCAGATGTAAGAAGTCTTCATTTCCTCATGCAACAGGCTTGTACTAGCATTCTGCAAAGGGCAGAGAGATCTCCTATTGTTTGAAAGTTCTGATTTGACTGATGAATGAAGCTGTGAGCTGCAGTTTTTATCTAGGCATATACATGTGATGGGTAGCCCAGTCATCTTCAAACGCTGAAGATAAAAGACACGATGAACTTTCCTCAACATTGTAAGAAGTGTCAAATTTGAGTTTCTCAAAGCCCATTTATAAATTTAGCATCCTGTATTGCTGAAGAGTCTTGAAATTTTGTGATTTTATGTGGATGATTTTGAAGTATGTTATCAAGAGCATTTTAAAATTAATTTAAAATGGGCTTAGATCTCAGGGAAAACTGAATCAACTTTTTGCAATACAACTTGAGACTTTAAATACAATCTTGATTTCAAATGAGCTAAATGGATGTTTTCAAAACATCCCATTTATCCTGAGCATGGAAGCCTTTAAAATATTTAGTAAGCAATGTAATTTTCAAACCCCTTGAAATTGGCACAAGAACTGCTATTAAAGACTATTTCATTACATAATTTTATTTTTTTCTTATTTAATCAACAATATATACACAACTGAGATTACTTCTCCTATGCTTTCCCTCAGTTTTTATGTGCAGACACTGATTTTTACACTACTTTCATACATGTAAATCCATGCTTAAACCGATCAAATCTGATAAAACTTGTTTAAATTAAATCAGTCCCTTGTATATTTATTTCTACCAATACTAAAGCTAGATATTTTCAAGTTCTGAAACATAGAATTTCCCTTTTCTTACCAAGCATGTCCAATTTATCATTTGTGCATATTTCTACAATTATGGGAACCAGCAAGAATTTGAAATATACTTTTTTGCCAAATTTTGTTGGCTCTGGCGCTTTGTACGAGCTTGGATAACAATTCCTATTTGGAGATTTAATCAATATAGGGATTTCCCCATATTGCATCTTTTTGATGAATACTTCATAGCCATTAGTTGTTCTGCGTAGAGTAAGAAAAATTACTTATTACTTACAAGTAAGATGCCAAGAGGTTGGTACTGCTATAGTTTCTGAGGCAATATATGCTGTTAGTGTACTGTAGTGTCAGTAAACTTTCCAGAGTGTTTTACTTACCTTTTGCAATCAAAGGTGTTCATTGAAATCAATGCTTCCATATCCATTTTTATAGGCAGGGGAATTGTGCTAATTAATGACACACATTCTGTAATGATTTTTTTTTTAACTGTGTAGCTGGAGAGTCTCAGTAATGGAAGAAGTGAGAAATACAGAAGTGGGAGAACAGAGAAAGTTGTGTTTGCCATCACTGCAGACCTTGAAGGATGATCTTTGTGGGGTTCCCACAAGCCCCTCCTAAGGGCTTGGTTGCTGATGTTCAAGACCCACATAATTTCTCTGGCCTGATGGGTACATCGTTTCTGGTCAGACTCCCTGACTTCACCTGGGACCTTCATCATTGCTTCAGACCTATCTGACTGTCTGGGCTGTGGCCAGCTCTGGTCATCATCGCCAGATCGTCTCTGATCTCCTTGCCTTGAAAACTACCAAGTCTTCCTGTAGAAATTTTATAATTATTAGAGAAATTTTATAATTATTATGCATTCTGAAGGTGTGTCAGGATTCTAGTTTGGATCTGGATTTATGAGAATATGGTAGTAAACAGATAATATTAGACAGTTTTGGAATAAGATAATGACACTGGCCCTTGGTCTTCTTCAGGTTTTTATACCCAAACCAGAGCCCATATTGCCATATAACAGTAAGAACATGTTCTTACTGTACTATCAAGAATAAGTATTATTCTTGATAGTACAGTAAGAACATGTTCTGTCAATCTGCAGTGGCTGTAGCCTGGTACCTCCAAAAAACCATTCCTGGGAGGGCCTCACACAATTGCCATGTAAAATTGCAGGCAGGTTGACTGCATTATCCACCAATTTGTCACATTTAAATTGCAAAGTTAAGACAAGCCCTAGCCCTGAGGCCTTGTATAACTCTAACAGAGCCTGTGGCCTGTTCTCAGCGATGACAATAATGTACTTATCGGGTTACAGGAGTGTATAGCCTTAAATCTAAGCTAACAATTTGCATTAAAATACAAGTATCTAAAGAAAGCAGATGTATCTATAGGGAAACAGCTTTTATTCAGATTTATCTCATGCTTTGCTGCTCAAGAAGAAATCTTCTGTTGGACTGCTAGATAATTTCTTTCTGACCACTTTGATTCTTCTAGAAGCTTGTGGGGATGCAGGCTATTTGCTACCTATCTGTATAAGGTTGAGGGAAGATGGAAAAATGATTTATGAGCCAGTTTTTCAGATCAGCTGCTTCCTCTGTCCACTAGCATGAGTAATGATGATTGTCTGCATGAAAATGTAGAATTTCAGTGCCTGAAAAGGAGCCAAGGCAAAGACAGTTTTGTCTTCCATTTTCTTCAGAATATGAGATAGTGGTAGGATGTGATAAATGTTTATTCTCTATGAAAGGCAGAAAAGAGAGCCTTTTGTTTATTCACTTCTGACTGTCATTTTCATATTCTCCTTGGTTTCCCTTTTCAGAACACAGTCAGGCTTGGGCTAGAAAGGAGGAGAAAAGGAAGGAAACCACTGCAGGAGGAATCCTTTCAAGATGGTCCTTTTCACTATTGCACTTTTTGTGAAATACCACTTGATCTTGTTTTGAAAAATTAATGTTAAAGGCCAGAAACTCAATTCATGAATGTCATAAATATTTCAGCAAATGCTTCCAAGTTGGCAATACTGGAATGTTTCTGAGATATTTTATAAGTCAAAAGACAAAAAAAAAAGTAAACTACCAACAAAACCTCCCAGTGCTATGATATTTTTACTGTCTACACTTGCCAGTAACCTCTGTCTTTTATCCTGTTCCATTTCAGTCCAAACTTGCAAGAAAACAAGCTGTGGTCATTGCTTGGATGATTGGACTGTGGAGATAGGAATATTCCTGAAATCCACAGGCTGTCAGTGGGCAATTCTGAAGCCTTTACTGCATCATTAGAACTCCCCATATGTTGATATGTCTGGAATTTGGACTATTAATCACTGGAGTTGCTGATAACATTTCACCTTGGAACTATTCTAACACATATGCCTTTTGCAATAAACAACCTTTTGAATTAGCTTCTTGGATTGTACTGCCACCTTTCCAGAGCAAACATGTCAATTTTTTAGCAATTGCACCTACAAGGTTACAGAACCAGAAGAAAAGTGGTGTCGTCATTTTAGCTAACACATAAGAATACGCAATTGAAATAATTTGGTTTCCCTTCTGACTGTGCCGGTGTTGTTCAGTTGTGGTGGAATAACCATTTGTAGCATCAGAATCCTCACAAATGGTAATCAGATGTTTAGAGAGAGTCAGTGAAGAAACATATCATGGAAGAGGGGAGAATGGGGAGAGTGAGGAAGTCTAGCAGCTGTGATTAAAGTATAATCTTGACTTCTGGTGGGCAAGATATGTATCACATTCAGGTTGTCAAGCCTGTCTGGCAGACCTGATGGTGGAACTGCGACAGGAGCTGTAAATGGTCAGATGCCACATGGAAATCCTGGCATCAATGAGAAGAAACTTCATGTTCTTACTGTTTCAGGAATCTCACAGATGCAAACTCAGAGTAAATTAAACTCAAGATGTGAAAACCTAGTCCATGATGCTTCCATACAAAGAAGTTATTTATTCTTTAAAAGACCGGTTGAATGTTACTCAGTTTTGCAGATGATTGTTTTACTAGAGCTAATGTGCAAGAGAGGGGATGGGCATGATCTTCTTGTTAGCCAAAGATCATCGATCAGGGATGCCAGGAATACATAAACTAAAGCAGAAAGAAAGAAGAAAAAGGATGGATAAACAAGAGAGAGAAATTAATAAGAAAGTATATTTCTATTTTCACTCGCTGCTGTTTTTCTATGCTTGCTTTGGTAACTTTTTTATTTTTGTAGGTCTTCTCTCTCTGTCTCTGTGGCTTTCTATTACTCATTATTTGTTCATAGAATGGATAGAATACTTGAAGCAAAAGAAATGAAAACCAAATGTCACTTATCCTGGAAATATTAAAGACTTCCTTTTTACTGCAAGCTAATTCCTCCTTGCTTTTTCACTAAATGTGGACAGAAAATCAATAATCTTGAGGCAAATGGAATATTTCAACAAGGAAATATAATAACTATTGAAAATTTCAAAATATATATTCCTTAGTTTGCAGTGTGTAGTGCTAAACCAAAGCTCTTCAAATTAATATCCTTCATAGCAATAAAAGTAGAATCAGAGTTCAGTGAGCTCTAAAAAATTGTTCACCATCTGTCCTGTCAGAAATAGTTTCTGGAGATATCAAGCTGGGAAACATAGAAAGAAGAAATGGAAGGATTGACTGCACCAAAACAGTTCCCCACGTGCTATCTCTCTCTTCGCCTTCTCTCCCTCATTCCTCATTTCTTCTCAGTGAAACCACAGTTGATGTTACCCATATCAGAAACAATTAAAATGACATGCTTCCTTTAAATCATGGTTATAGTTTGTAGTAGAGTTTCAGCTGTTAGGTTTTCAGATGAAGTGAGATAAAAACAACATTTTATCTCTTGCAATTAGATGAAAATTCTTCCTTTGGAAGCCTGTGATTTTTGAAAGTGCTTAGACCTAAAACACCCTGTGTCAAATTCAATGTGTATTAGATTTAATACACATCAATGCTGACATGCCAAAATCAAACCAAGGAGAATATATTCAGGTCTGTAGTGTGCTGAAACCTCCGTTACCAGGGTTAAAGATTTTGACTGCTTAGCCCCAAATGATCACATCTCTAAAACTCCCATTGTGATCAGGGTACAGAGGGACTTACTGCTTACTGCTTACTGCTTATTGCTGTTGCAAGGGGTGTTTAGAAATCCATTCACCTAAAAACATACTCCCCCTCCATCCTCCATCTTCAGGCACTACTTCTGCTGGTACAGAACAGATTTTCAAGCATATGTCCATCATACAAGCATTTCTATATTAACCTTTATAGATTAACCTCATAAACCACTGGAACCTGATCTGTTTTGGAAATCTTGCCCCAAGTGCTATTGACAGAGATGTGGATTGAAGATGAAACTGCTGATACAACAGGATTTCTATTCCTCATCCTCCTGTAGCGGCTTGGCAAGGGTTTGTGGGACTTTAACTGTTCCCTCTCAGCAAAAGAAGAGAGATAATTCCTAGAGGCTGCTCACACTGCTCAGGCAGCTACTTCTCTTCTGCAGAAAAAGCAGTGGAGTGAATGGAAGCCTTCTGGCCACCTTTTCTTATGCATGGATTTCAAAATACATGTCACAACTTTAAGAATTACATCTGAGTATTCCAAAAAGTGGTATGCAAAATGTCCAGAAATATGTAAAGATACTGAACTTGGCATAAGATTTTGCTGAAATACTTCAGCTGAAAATAGACTTTGCAATGTAACAGATGTGCTATATATGCTTTTTCAGCTAAAAAGGGAAGACACTGGCTATGCTAGTGGCTTTGCTTCATGAGATGTGCTAGGAAATCCAGGATTTCAATCTCCCAGCTGCATAGATAAATGGAAAGGTTTAAGTAAGACAAATAAAATTAAACCCTTTCATTCCATTCTGCATACCACTTTAAAGTACAGTAGCTTCAAATAATAGGTTCATAAAAAATTGGCTGTCTTTCATGCAGTTCAAACATATCATTACTAGATAGTTATAAACCTGCAGACAGTGGCGGTTCCTATTTTGAAACCATCTTTCATCTAAAATGGTTATGAACTGATCAATACATTTGTTATGAGTAATCTCTTTTAGATCTTGGGCAAATGTGACTTAGCAGTTTTGACAGAAGTGGAGCCAAGTGGTGCTTTATAGATTTGAACAATCTTGTAGCTGGTTCAATGAGGTGAAGTCTGTAATTGACCTGTTAAGCAGAGAGAGGAATAACAGAAATAAAAAGAAAAAGTAATGTCATAGTGCAGGTTGGAATTTTAGCTGATTTTTTATTGTGTGTATTTCTAGTATAAAAACATTTGGTGGTAGCTTTTCTTATCAAAAACCTGCAATGAAGTTACAATAAACTTATTGTCATCCATTTTTGTGCAAAAACTACTGTATATTAGATTTGGTCAATCTTTGACCTTAAAAAAGCATGTTGCTTCCCAAATACCTATAAGGTGACTGAAGAAAATGTAGTTTCTGAAAAAAATAGGAATTTTGTTCCTCAGCACTGAGCACCTGCATCCCTCACTGAAGTCAGAAGGAGCCAACGATGAAAATGTTTAATTTCAATTAATAACTAACACACCATTGTCAGAGAGATCCTTGAATGTACAGAGCTTGAATTCATAAACTATTATAGATAATGTATTTTTATTTATTATAGAATAATAAACTATTATTATTTCAAATGTCTTTGTTTAGTAGGGGCTGCTGTCCTAACTGAAGTCCTCTTTGTTGCCACACTGTGTGGAGGGAGTTTAAGCATGCAAAACAAAAATTCAAAAGAACAAGATATTCAACAAAGGAAATTAACTAGATAGAACAAGATACGAAGTGAAGAAGCATGCAACTTTGGTGTTTTGGCAAAGATGAGAGAGAGAAAAAGAGTATCTAAAAACCCACATCATAATAGTCAATACCATAGATCTCTTGTTTTGCTGGTTCTGGCTTGAAATCATGTTATTCCCTATCTGCTGTTATTTTCTACAGCCTTCATTGATAAATCACCAAAGCATTATGTATTTTTGTGAAAGTCTCTTGACTTTTTCTGTTCACACTTTTTTAGAGCTGCACAAGTAATTATGCTTTGGCCAAAAGGGGTGAATCTGCTCCTCAGAGCTTTGAACACAGGATGTTGGAATATGAGACTCAAATCTTTCTTGCAATACTCCTGAAATGATTTCTGCAGGTTGGGACTGTTCTAAAAAAAAAACCACCTGAGAATTGCCAATAATATGAGTTGAAGAGAACCTGCATTTAGGTATCACCTCCAAGTCAGGGATATTTGCAGACATCAGTCTGCTGTCAGCAGCCAGCACTCAGCAGACATTTCCATATAAATATCTTGCATTTCTCTTGGGTGGATTAACTAGAACATTCTTGAAGGCATATAACAATCTCTGCTGATTTGGAAAAGGATTCATTATTTCTTTTAACAGTTGCTGCCCGTATCATCATTTGTGTGTGTTTTATTCCAGAAGTCTGTCCCACTGATGCCTTGAATCCCCATACTAACAGACACTGTGCATGACAGGAATGATCCTATATCACATCTTTTGCAAGTGAAAGGACTTATTAACTCTTGGATTTGTTGTTATTAGTATATATCTTTTGTGATTCTGGCAGCAGACCAATAGGAGCAAACCCTGTCAAATAAGCAGTGGGAATTACTCCACCTAACCCTCCTGTTTCACAGGTTGGAGGTGCAGGGAAGCTGCAGGTGACTTAAGAACCTCTGTAGTTTCTGACATAAGTGGGGGGAAAATGCATCTGCTGGAAATGAGATGGCTCTCAAACTAAAATATGTAACATTTTTGAGGAAGTATAAGTTTATTCAATATGGAAAATCTGAACAAAGAAAAATTGGAACTGTGGGAATGTGATTGGGAGCAAGATTAGAAAAAAGGGAAGTTATATTCACATCCCAACATAAGTTATAACAACTTGGAAATTATAGGGTTAAATGCAGTTGCTGCTTCCAGGATGGAATGCAGCTGGCATGCAGGAAATGCATTCCATGACAATTCACCACACACATGCTGAGAAAGATGAAATGGAGGGTGGAGCAAAGTGGAGACACCTTGGCCAGGCTCTGTTGAAATCCTTGCAGGGATGGGAACCCAGTGGTGCCACGCAACCAAAAAGCTGCGCAGCAGCTGCCACCCATGGGAGAGAGGAGAAGATGTTTTGCTGCTGAACCAGCAGCTGAGGAGAAATTTCTCTCCTTGGGTGAACTTGATCCTTTATAATATAACTGCAATAGCAACACACATCCAGCCAAAATTACCCAACTCCCAGGTATGATCACCCCACTGGGCATGCACCCCACATTTTATTGGCTGTGCTTTTGAGAGTGAAGCAAGAGAATTTTACACCAATCAATAATAAAAGTATGTGTGACCAGAGCCACTAAAGCTCCATCTAAATGTAAAGACATAGGGTAAAAGTGAGTTAGGGATAGGGAGAAGTTAGAGAGGACTCCACTGTAACTTTGGGTATCAGTTGATTAGTTGAACTTTTCTTCTACCTCAGGACAGCTATTGGGTAAGAACCATATTCTATGGGTGCTAAATTATTATCCTGATCTAGATTTCTGTAATGATTAGAGTTTGTCTGTATGTTGTTTTAAATTTTCTTTGCAGTCCATCACTATTACTGTCAATCTTTAAAACTTAACCTGTCCCAATTTCCTATTATCAGTGTGTTTATTAATAAATTGTCTAATTTTGTGAAGTGTTTAGGGTGAGTCCTTCTAGGGCACCAGTTCTTGCTGGCAGTGGAGAGCATACCTGGCTAAGAGTGGGGAGATGCAGGAGGGCTCTCTCTTTGTGAGTTGCAATGAAGGTTTCACCCCAATACACTGCTGGTGCTGTCCTGAACAAGCCAAGCTGCTCTGGGTACAGCGGGCTGGTCACTGGGGCCCCTGCAATGGGGCACTGACAGACTGCAGGGGCACAAGGTTTTCAGCCTTCCTGGGGCATTGACAGGCCAGCCAAAACCAAAGTGTTGGAGGAAACCCGCCTTTCATGTGAAAAGGGCACCTTATCTTGCAAGTCCTACTCTTGCAAATCCTACCAACCATTCTCCAGTGTGAGGAAGGAAGTAAGACCAGTAAAATGGTCTTACTGTCCTGCAGACAGCAGAGCCTAAATCAAACACTGAGTTGCAGGTAATGATTCATTTCTAGATTCCAGTCTTCAAAAGAGGTCTACCTAAATGAAATCTCAGTGAGGAAGAAAGTCAGAGCTTGGCTCATGGTGATGTTTATTCATCATTTATTCCAATATCCTTTATGCTCTTATTTCCAATGATTGATGACTGTTTGTAGATAATTGTTTATCAAAAGTGTCCTTCTAAGCTGAAGGCTTTATTGCCAAGCCTAGAAACTATGTAAAGATGTAGAAGCAATTTATTTATGTAAAACTGAAGTAAAAATCAGTGATTCACTGTGTTTATAATGAGTTATCAATACAGCTTGTGTTCTGCTGTGCTGTGAGAAAAAATTTATTCTGACCAAATGTTATAAGGAGAGGTATGATTATTTAGGTTGAATTCTGTGGATTTTGGGTAGGTGTTTTTGGTAGTATGCAAACTTTTTTTAGGCTGTACTAATGAAGGCTGATATATGATCCCTTATGATCCACATGGAAGAGAATATTCTCTGATTTCTGACCATGAATACTTGAATTTTTTTGTTTTGGGATTAGTAAAAAATATTTTCCAAGAAAATTTTGTAAATCACACCCTTCAGTTAAATAGGTTTACAGATCTGTGCTTTGGCATTTACTGAATGTTGTAAATGACATGAATATGATACTGCTATAGAAAGAAAAAGCCCTCTTGGCAAAAATGCTAAGCACCTAAAATTTCCATGTAAAAAAATATTTCTCTTCCTTTTACCACAGCAATAATCTCTTACTTTGTCACTGATCATTATTTTGATTGCCTATGTAATACAAGTATCTTTTCCTATATAACAGAAAAAAAACTTTTATCAGAAAATCAGCCCTAATACTGCAAGATGATTTACAAAAGTGTAAAATTAAAGGTAGATCTTTAAACCTCTGGCTCCCTTACCAGAGTCAGAGAAGAGGACATATTATGCAAGGACAATGGAGTTATTTCGTAATTTTGGATTTAAATTAAAACTTATATTTCCTTGGTGGTTTTTATTTGATGAGCAGATACAACTCAATGCCAAAAAAATCTGAAGTATCTGTTCATTTTCTTCTCAGGACTTTCAACTCAGGTGTTTTTTTAATTTTTATTTTGTGGACAGTTGTTCTCAGATGGAATTTTGCTGGCTTAATGCTTCAACATTCCTATTGCAGACATACAGCATCAGTTTTCTATTGTATCTTTCAGAGGAAAAATAAGAGGAAATGGTAGTTAAAATAAAAATTAATGATTTTATAATAATATCTTGTAGTACAGGAAAACATATTTTGCTACACAGTTTATGTATGTGTACAAGCACACTCTTGTTACTAAAAAAAAATAATTTTGCACTTCAAATGAGTCAGAGAAACACCATGGTTTTAAGGCCAAATATTATATTTTATGTCTAACTGCTTAAAATTTCCATTAAAGGGTCAAGTAGACTTGCAAAATTCAAGATGAAGAAGTCTAAGAATTTTCCTGTATACATTTAAATATGCATATAATTTTGAAAAAAAATAGCATTTTAACTGCTAGAAATATACTTACTATCAGGTACACTGTTTAAGTCAATAAAGACAAGAATAATATTTTCTTGTTTATAAGTGTGCATGTAGTGCTTTATAGCTATGAATAAGGGCTGAATTTTGAATGGTTCCGTATAAGAAAGAAAAGGGAAAGTGAAAGAAAAATCCTTCCTCTTTCTGGGCAAGCACTGCTCTGGTCTGTGATCCAGTCATATGGAATAAGGAACATTTTTTATCTTTGCCTGCCCTGCAGAAAAGATATTAGAGACTGTGAAAACTGTTTCTGTATGGCTGATCCAGTGTCCAGTTGAGCAGAGCAAGCACATTAGAAAAATAATTTACCAATGGTGATGCAACTGTTTCATATGCTTTAGTAGAAATTAGCTTGCAGGAAAAGGGACTACCTTTATTTCAGTGAAAGTCCTTGGTTCTTATGATTTCTCATGACATTCTGAGGAAAATAACTTAAAATTAAAATAATTAAAATAATTAATCATGACTTCTTTTTGGAGGCTATTTTATAAGGTTAGCCTAAGGTAGGAAACTCTGAATTATCATTATTAAAGGGAACTCTGAAATAAAAATTTACGTCTTTACAATAAATCAACACAATTGTAATACAGCAAAGAAAATCTGTGAGTTTTAAGATCCATAGGGCAGGAGACCTCTTTCAGCACAAACATTGTTGACATCAAATGTTAATGTGCTGTTGTCCTCAACATGCCTATGACCTGTGGTGTAAAAGTTTTTCTCACATCCATACAGCAGAAATACACAGAGGTTGTATATCATGGCCCATATAATATTGACTCATGTTTACTTCCTTTCTTTCAATGCAGTTTTCTATCAGCTATCCTGAAAAGTAGAGTCTTCAAAAGACAGCCTTATGGATCTGGAGAAACAAAATAAATACCACTTAGCCCCTTCCTTATGGCCCTTGATGAACCAAAACTGGTAAATCTAAGTGATATATGTGAACCAGAACTTTTGAACAGACTGAAATTCTGCCTACTCCCAGGAAAAGAAATTTATCTCTTGAAATATGTCACAGTGCAACATCAAGTGGCAGCAGCAAATATGATTGTCTCATAAACTAGTGACTGCCTTATTAACTCTGGGTTTAAAAGTGCCCATGCACAAAGAAACTCATTACTGCCAAGAGATGCATGGAACAAGCAAAGCAAGCATTATTATCCCCAGGGTCACTGACAATAGCAGGAAATAGGATTATTGCTCAGAGGAGAGTGGACAGGAGGCTAGATAAATGTAATTTCAATAAGAATTGACTTGTGCAGAATGGATTTAATGGCATTTTAAAGGGCATCGACTGTGTTAGTCTCTGTGGCCATCCTGTGTTCTTACTGTAAGACCCTTTGTTTCTTTCCCCAAGCACTATGTGTTGTGGCATCCAGGGATATTGGGACCCTGGGAAAATGGTAGCAAAGTCCTCCCTTGCTGGATACCTCAGAGGCTGCTGTGATTGCTCTCAAACTGTTTCTCTGCATCCCTGCCTCCCTGTTGTCAGGGACAGAAGCTGTATCCTTGCTCAGAAGCTGGCACCCCATGACCCAGATGCTGACACCTGTGACTATGAATACCCCTTGATATCTATGAACCTGTCGAGTCTAAATTTTGGATTGCATGGGTTAACTTTTCAGAAGCAAATATCAAACAAAAAACATGTGCTAGTGATTCCAGTTATGCTTTACTAGTGTAATACATAGCAAAACACATCCAGATACAACACATCCAGATACAACCTGCCAAAATAGGTAAAATATACTCAATATATTCTTTTACTCACTTCAGTGCAATTCAGTTCATGCCCTTTGAATTCACAGAGTCTTTCAGTTCATGTCTTGCTCATGCATGCTCTTTCCTCTTTCCATGTTTGCCTTCAGTGTTCCCCCTTACATGGCAGCTAATTCTCTGGTCTCATCCTGCTCCCTTGGGGAGCAAGCTGATTGTGGTCTGCCTCTATGGCTCTGGGATTCTGATTAATTTATTCATCAAAGATAAGAATACTATGTTCTGTATCTGCAGTTATGCACTTTCCACTGTATATTCCTTATTCTTTAAAGGAATCATGGTCCAAGGTGTTTTTGTCAAACAAGTTGCTATTGACACACGCCTTTTTGGTAGCATGGAAAGAGTGTGATGTTTTATTTCAGCAAATGCTATATATGGAACCAGCATCTTGGCTAAAATCTGACTTGTACTGCATGTTTGATCAAGAAAAGATAATTGGTAGCCTGGCAAATGAAACAGTGCTCTGCAGGTAAGTACCGTAATTTTCTTAAAGGTAATTTTTAACAAGATTGCTAGTACACTATGTTATATATGCTTCTGAAATGTCTGATTTCCCTCAGAATATGGGCACAATCTGAAAATCTGTACATGAAAAATGAGACGTTCCATCTTATTTCTTTCTCTGGACCAGGCCCAGAGAATGAGCAGTATTGGAAGTGCTCCACGATTAACTAGGCTATGTACTGAAGTTAATGTATTCTATGAGCATGACAATTCCATATTTATTTGAGTACATTCAATGAACAAGTTAATTCTTAACTCATTGGTCTGCTATCTAATTTCTGTCAATCTCCCAAGCAAGCTAATTTAGTGGATTTAATACATTTGTAAAATGGATCAATCATAGATTGTGCATAGAAATTTGAATGCATTTATAATGACATATGGCCATTAAAAATGGCTTACTACTAATTCTGTGGAACTGCCTGCTAAATCTATAGACCTTGCTAATTTTCAACAAGTTACTTTATGTTCTGATGGGTTTGTGTTTGATGATGATTAATTCCACAGCAAAAGATTAGTTTCAGCTTTTGACAGTTATTGAACAATATATAGAAAATAAAATGTGTTAATTAAGTAAAATTCTCATCTCCTAGAACATACTTTATTTCACATATAAGAAAAGACATTAAAATTACACTTTAGCCAGAAGGAGAGCGGAAGAGGATTTGCAGCACTTTTTTTTATTTTTATTTTGGACTAGTATTAGTTGTCCCATTTTTGTCTGGAAACAAGGTACATTTTCTTTCTAGTAGCCGGTACAGTGGTGTTTGGATTTAGTGTGAGAAAACTATTGACAACACTCTGTTGCTTTAGTTGTGGCTAAGCAGTACTTACTCCAAGTCAAGGACTTTCCAGTGTCTCATGCATTGGTAGTAAGGGGCTGCATAAAAAGCTCTGCAGGAGCATGGCCAAGACACCTGACCCAAGCAGCTCAAAGGAGAATTCCATGGCATAGAATGTCATGCCCAGCATATAAACTGGGAAAGTTTCACATCAGGGGGGCTGATTGTGGGATGGTCTGGGTCTCCGTTAGCAGGTGGTGAACAATTTTATTGTGCATCCCTTGTTTTTCTTGTGTTCTGTTACTCTCTCTCCCTCTTCTTATCATACTATTACTCTTATTATATTTTGTTTCAATTATTAAACTGTTCTTATGTCAACTCATGAAGTTTACCTTTCCCTTTCAAATTCTCCTCCCTGCTAGGGAGGAGACAAGGGCAGGAGGGAGGCAGGAGGCAAGGGAAGTGAGCAAGAAGCTGCATGGTATTTAGTTGCTGTCTGAGGTTAAACCACGACAATAGTCTACAGCAATTTGAAATGTCATAAAAATTAAAAGCCAATTTATTTAAGAAGATGATTTTCACGATAGCTTATAAAGTATTTGCTTTGGGCAGTAATATTAGATAAGGCAAAGCAGCTAATATTTTTTTAGATTAGGCTCAGATCAGCCTGAGAGACCACCCTTGAGTAATGTTACAAGCAGGTGACATCTGAGCCTGGGAAAGTTTCCTTAGGAATGGGAATGAACTAGAATTTAGAAAACCAGGATGGGAGTAGATATTACAGGGTATCACACTCTAAACTTGATCTAAAATCCCTCTGCAGACTTTTTGGCACTAAGTAATAAAGAAAAATTAAAGGTTCAGATCCTTTTCTTTATGCTTGTGGCAAAATTCCCTTCTCTATGCTTTTAAAAAGACAGTAGGACTCCCCTCTGTGTAAATAGATCTCTCCTTTCAGGTAAAGTAGACTGTGATTATTTGTTTATGTTTGAGATTTGATTGCAACTGTGGATCCTGAAAATAGAAAGAAACAAGTGGTGTGAGCAAATGCAGTCTGGAGGAGCACCTAATCAAGGGACAATCAGTCACTGAGTATTTCTTTATGATTCTGACTGCTGAGACTTAACGTAAATGTTACCTCTGTTGAGTAAAAAAATAAAAATAAAGATAAAAATAAAGAATTACAAGTTAAAAATTGGAGTACCCCATGTCAGACAATCTGGCCTGAATTCTGCATTTTCTTTTGTCAGTTTAAATGAAATACGATTTACATCTGTAAAAACAGAAGAGGAATCAAACATTTTCAGTGTCCATTTTGAAGAATCCCCTTTAGCCATACAGTTTATTTTTGAAGCTTAAGAAATTTTCTGACTCAAACATTTGTCCTTAATAGGAGTTTCTCACAGGGTGAGCTAAAATGCTCTATTTATTTTAACAAGTCTTTTCCCATAATTGAATAAATCCTTCAGAATATGAAAGTATGTAACTGTTCAATATGGTAAGTATTAAAGACACATTGCCATTTTCCATTGTTTTATTTTTATGCAAGAATAATGACTCAGTACTACATGGATCTGTTAATCACTTGCCTCCTTGGGTGCTAACTGAATGCCCTGCTGTAGTGGTACTGTAGCTCTTTTGTAATTTAATTAAGTTTATCTGAGTTGATTTTATTTTAGGGTTTTTTTCAGTTTTGGTTGTACATGACCTTATGTAACAAGGACCAGATTCTAGCCTTGTTCCTTGCCCTTTTGCTCTTCAAGGGTTGTGTGAAGAGGCTGCAAAGAAACAACTCAAAAGCAAGCAGAGATTCCTTCACCACAAGGAAATATTGTGTTTCTCAGAGAAACATGTGGACAAATCAGTGTTAACTTGTTCAGGTGACTACAGTCTGTGTGGGTTACAGATGGAGGGCCTATGAATGGAACATGTCTCAATTAGAGGTTGGCTTTATAATTTATTAATGGTAACATCTTTTTTCCATATTTAGATGTATTCAGAATAAAGTTTAGAACCAGAAAAGGAAATGACACAATACTATTAAAAAAAATAGTTTCCTGGATTTCTCGGTCTAGAAATGTAAAATGACTTGTAATTTTGCAAAGAAATCAGTTCTCCTAAGATGAAAAACTGGTAGGGATATACCAATTAGGTTTTGAGGCAGTGGTTGTCTAAGTTGATTAACAGTGCCCCAAAGCCATTGTAAAGGTAAATGTTCTGACATTTGTAATTGCTGAAATAGTACATAGGTCATTCCGACATCAACATTAATGATAAGTTAGCAAAACATCATCATCCATCATCTTCATGCCATGGGATGACCTGACTTCATATATTAGCTGGAGCAATGACTGAAGAGAAATCAGGTCAAGCAGTCCCTGGCTTGTTTAAGCATGTGCACCATCCTCTAAAACAAATAGCAGGTGTTTCACTGAGATTATAGGGAAGAGAAATCTTTGTGTGCCTTATGGCTGATGTCTTCATTTCTGCTCCCAGAGGATGTATAAGTACAGCATCTTATCTGACATAAATTCAATTATGGGTAGGTCTGCCACAGAAGAATTACTCCTGAGTGTATACTAATTGACTGAATAGGAACCAGAGCATATAATGGGGCTTTTCCTCTGCTGAACCTGACACACACTAAGGGAATGCCACACAGGAGAAAGGGGACTTTTAGAATTCCTGAACTCAAATACCAATGGATATGTAATAAAACACTAGATGGCTTAGAATTTTTTGTTATGGAATAACTATAAGGATTATACACATACAAGGAGACAGTGATATTGACAAGAATGTAAGAACTAGGCATGTACTTAGGTGGCTTGCAGACTTTTCCCATCGACATGATCAATTCAGTGAAGGAGATTGAATTTCTCATCTTCTTGACTTTGTAAAATTCTAGATCTGCTGTGTGCACAAAACATCAGTTCTCATTAGTCTGATCTTGCTTCCAGATAAGTACTCTGTGTCTTGTCACAGATAAGAGACTGTCAATAAATTATTAGAGTTAGCAAACAATGTAGACCTTGAATAAAGAACCACGACCTAGAGTAATTGTACAATCCCTATTTTTCCTTTGAAAATAATAAAAAATGTATACTTCATTTCTATATACTTCTATATTTTTTCTATAATACATTCAAAACTGAAGCTTCACTAAAACTTTTTTAAATTTTGATGCTTGCATTGAAATTGAACAGGATGCAAGTTTCATCCTTTTAATATTTGATCCAAGTTTAAAATATGAAAAAAGTAAAAGTGAAAAATGTTTTCTAGCAGTGAAACTGCATGCTAAATTAATGTATTAATACTTCTCCAGAAATAATTCCAGGTTAGGCAAAGCCTACAGGGTGCTTGTTCAAGACATTTATTGCAGGAGCTCTCTGTTATCAGGAAGTGAAAACTGACCAGCAAAGAAGATGGAGATTAATTCAAACACAAAGTAATTTGGGCATTCAAATATTTTTATGTTCAAGAGAAATGAAAAGGCATGGCTCTTATTAATTTCTGTGACTACATATATGGTATGAAGTTCTCAGATACAGAGAGTTTGCACAGATCTAGAGTGCCATCTCTTTCTTTGTTATCCATTCTTTCATGATTTAGTCATATCGGCAACACCGAAATTTTTATTGCTGAAAATTTCATAGCTGTGTTAGAACTTATCAAGACATGTTGTAATCTTCTTGTGACAAAGAGAATTGAGTGTGAAGGCTTCATTTCAAACATACCCACCTTTTGAAGAAATGAATATAGAAAGGCTATTAATGTATACTTCATTTCCCATAAGCTACTCTGCAGTAAAATGTGAGTTGTCACAATAAAGCATCATGAAAGGCAGTGAATACCTGGGGGAAATATTCAGACCAGATTGAGGCACTAGTCTAGTGAGACCTTGCAAAAATTCATCCTTGTAGGCCTGTTTTTCTTTTTAAAAAATAGATTCTTTTTTCCTACCACTCCCTTTAATAATATTTTAAGCAGGAGTACTTGGCTGCTTTCTCTGAGCTTGATCTTCTTTTCTCAGCAGCAGCAATATCAATATACTTCAGAGAAACTATCTACTTTTTTTTCTTCAACCTTCATGCCCTCAATCTATTTCCACTACTGCTCCCCAATATATTTACTTTTATTTATTTATATATTTTATCCAGAGCTTCTGGACACCCTTATTCACATTCTGTCCTCTCTGTCACCAGCCACTGTGCGCTGGTCTTCTGTGTCCTGTGAATTTGGACTGGTTCACTTAGATCACTGCAGAAAATAAATCTCTTTCTCTCGTTCAGGAAAAAAAACCTCAAACCAAAAAACCAACCAACCAACCAAAAAAAAAAAAATACACCTAAAAACCAAAATACCCCCAACAAAATAAACTAACCATAACTTGTTTTTTAATACAAAATTAGTTTTAAAGAGCGGATGTTTTATTGCACCTAATAAGTAAGACTGCCATCAAAACACTTGGGTTTCTGTGATCGTATGTGTGTAGTTCGATTGAAGGGTAGATGGAATTCAGAAATGTTGCACAAGGTGAAAATGAGGAGTAATGCAGAGAGTGTCTCATAGCCAACCCCATTTTATTTACTCAGAAGATGAGATACTAAAAATAATGAAAACAACCCAGAGAGTTCAGTAGGTTTTTTGTCATACTATTCCTTCTTTGAGTCAGCGTGAGTCTCATTTGTATTTCCCACAAAAAATGTTTTTTTGGGTGGTTTGATTCTGTTGGTTTGGGAGTATAATATCTTCATAAATACATGGAGCCAGACAGACCTGCAATTAACACAGCTAAACTGCGTTTGAGCTGAACTAGCCCACACAGAGCCCATACTTTTACATGGTTTATCTATGAACTTGCCAGTGTAACCACAGCTAGCAGAATAACCTCAGATCTGTGTGTACTACTTTAGTCTCTCCCTCAGGCCTCCTGTAGTTAAATCAGAGTTAGCTCACACAATAGGCAGCTAGGTGACAGCATAATTTATCGAAAGAGATGCTGTAGCTTACCCAACTCTTTTCAACTACTTTGTATGAGAGTTATATTGTGTGACAATGCCTTTCACATTATGAAAAGCAGAGTATGAAACGCTGAGGGAATTCAAGCGAATATTATGTGATCTATCTTACAGCACCTTACATATCACTTCTGAATCTGGCTCACAGGTCCACTGCCTTGAGAAGAGAGAACAAGACACCCACAGCAGCCAGCCAGTGAAACAATAGCTTAACATCAGGGGAAAATATTTAGGCAGACACTGTTGTAATGTGAATAATTATAGAACAGTAACTTGATAGGGAACAGAAAAAACAGCTTCAGAATTAAGTGAAATAGCAGACATGTAAGTATGACCTACAGTTGAAGTTGATCTTTGTACCCTAACTCTAAGTTAAAGGCATATTAAATTATCACTGCTAGGAATGACTTATTTGGAGAAAGTTTATTTACAGCACTCAGTTCTCATTCTCTTTCACCAGAGTAGAGCACATGGAGGTGTAGATGGAGAAACTCCTCCAAAGCTGAAGCTCTGAGGCTTTGCACAAGAGAGCAAAGGCACGACACCCACTGACTGCTGCCAGGACTGGCTTTGGAGGGTGCACACTCTTCAGAACACTGTCAGGCTCTTTGGTTTGTACAACTATTTGGAATACTCAAAAAGCAATCCGACATGAATTCTTAGAATTATCGCTTCCATTCTTTATTGTGGCTTATAGAAGTGTGTATGAAGGGAAATATGTATATTGGAAAAATAAACCTGTCACTTAATAATACTCAGTGGTCTTCAGACAGTCATGTGAATATACATCCCATGAAATAATGCAGCTGTGTATGTCAGTAAACAAAAATGCACTTTATAGCGGTAAAACAGTTTAATTACTATAATATTTTCTATGAATGAAATTTTATTCTATGGAAATTTCATACAAATTTCTGGCTAAAGTTTTTTTAAATTACAATGCCTTAAATAAAGTATTATATGAGTGCTGATCTGAGCACATTGATTTCTCTTGTAAATTCATCAGAGGTAAAAAGCCAGCACATGTATTTTAAAATGGGTTAGAGTATTGTTAAAAAAGGCAAAGATTTCTTCATAATGGGGAAGACTTATTAACAAAAGTAACAATAAAAGCAACAATAATAACATAAATAATTTATAAATTAACCCCTGAATTAAATACTTTTATTTATTTTAGACATCCCATGATAGAGAACATGATGTCCATGTTTAACCGTGGCTTGCAGTGCCTTTGAACAATTATGCTCTTTGTAGTTTAGCAGCTCTCCCAAGAGGTCAGTGGGGAAACCTTCATTAATTTCAGAGGAGGAGATCAAGACTGACTAAACACTTTTGAGTATTCACTCAGACTTTAATTGAATTGAGTTCTCAGAATTCAAAAGTTGTAGGCATAATGCTTTAATATTTAGTATATAAATCACCTTGGGATGTTATCCATAGTAATGAAAAATAGCAGAGAAAAGTCAATCAGTTTTTGCATGCATTTACTTCCATCCATGGTAAAAGCACAGGAGGGTTTTCAATCTTAAAAGAGTTAATTTTAAAATGTAGAGGAAAGCAAAGTTTTACATGGGGAGTTACTGTGTGGAGCTCATTAACACAAGATAGGCATGCAGCCTAGTAATTTAAAAAGCATATTTCAGCATCACAAAAATGACAAAAACATTTTTGTGGTAATTCTAGTATAAAATTTTAAGGGCTATCAATCAAGTTTCAGAACAAAACTTATTCAATAATTATGGTCAGGAAGAAAGGTTTCCTTCACTTTCCTCTGGAAGTGCAACATTTCTGATGAGGACCATACTAATAATTCAAAGGCAATTATAACACTTTACAGTCAGGCCACTTTTTGAATGATTTTGGAAAAGGCTGAAAAACTTAAAATAGTCATTTGCAATTGTTCCTGGTATTTTGTTTTCTTTTGTTAAAAGTGTGATAGACACATGGCTAGAATATTGTATGGATTGAGAAAACAACAGCAATCAGGAAATTAATCTGGACTATGCAAGTGTAGAGTTCCATTCTTTTACTTAGCTTGGAAAAACTTTTAGTTTTCTCTATTTATCACTGGCTATTTATTCACTGTGTATCTTGTCCAAACATGTAAGAGAAAGCTTAAGTATTGAGCTGGCTTGAATTTGAAATATATGGTTGTGATATATGAGTGTGAATTTGCATTTGAGCACCTCTTTGCAGCTGTAGAGGTATCCTACTGACTGCAATATATTTGGTAGCTTTCCAGAAATCAATGAATAAAATTTCAAGACTCAGTCTCATTTTTCCTCTTAGGTCAGAATGGCTTGCCATATTTCATTTGTTGCCTTCATTTTTCATTTGTTGTTGTGTATGGGACTTCTACAGCCATTTTCAATTCCTATTTTTTCATCTAAAAGTCTCTATCAGAGTTTTTTTTTCTTTGATGCACTTCACAACTTCCTGGTGCTGTATTATTTGTATAATGTTGAGAATCACTTATTTATTCTGAGTTTCAAGTATGGCAGCAAGTTAATTGAGTTTTCTTCTCAGAAGATGCAGATGGTTTTGTGCATATTTTTTTCAAAGCCATGTGATATTTTAACACTTTGTAATACTGAGGGGCAGAAGAAAGAGAGAGAAAGAGGGAGAAAATTTATTTCTTATGTATCTTTAAATATAATTTTGGCATGTTTTTTGTAATGACTGATTATACTTTGAGATACTTTGTTTTAATGCAGTTTAGGTAAAATCTTCTAATCACATGAGTTAAGAACTAAATCTGCTATTATTTTCTTGGATCAGCTTTTCTTTTTTTCTTAATAATTAATTTTCACTAAGATCATCCGAGTAACTTTGGTTTGGAGAGTGAGCTAGGAAATACGATGTAAAGTAATACTTAATTTTTTTTTAGTAAAAAAATTTCAAAACAACAAGTGAATAATGATTTTATAGAGTTTAAAGACAGACCATTTATGCCTGTATCTGGTTCTACCTTTCTATATGAACTCAGGATGTTGGTTATTTCAATAAAATTCAGTGAATATTCTGCATATCAAATTAATTTGACTCAGATTTAGTGCACAGCAACAGAGGTATGACAGTTGTTTCTCTATAATGGTGATGAAGATCATCAAGAAAACTTAAACACACTAAGCCTGAAGATGGTTTTAAACTAAAAGAGGGAAGGTTTATATTCTTCACTATGAGAATGGTGAGGAACATTAACATATTTCCCAGAAAAAGTTGTGGATGCCCCATCCCTGGAACCATTCAAGGCCAGGTTGGATGGGGTTTTGAGCAACCTGATCCAGGGAAAGATGTTGCTGTCCATGGAGAAGAGGGAGTGGGAAATAGATAAAGTTTAAGGTCCATTTCAAGCCAAACTGTTCTGATTGTAAGTGAAGAGTAGATATCATAGTTTTATACAATAAGGCAACATAAATAAAACTTCCTGGGCAAATGTATTATTAAAATAAATTCCACCCAGAATTTTAATTTTCAATGTTTTGTGTAGAATAGACTATTTAAAAGAGGATATTGACTGGATATTTAGATGAGAGGCAGTTCCAATACTACTGAGGTTGTTTGTGTGCAATAATTCATCGATGAAAGGTGTAAAATACCTTTATGTTACTGATTTATATTTGTTTTTTTTTTCTGTAAACCAAGTTTAATAAAATGGTTATCTAAAATAAGTTTCTTCATTCTGGTTAGACTGCATTGCCTTTAGAGCTGCTCTTAGCTAGACTTCAGGCTTCATTTTATGAGATAGCCATTATTTTACAGCATGAGGCAAAACAAATTCAAGGATAGAAAGTTAGACTTTTAGAGAGTTTTGGAGCTGATAGGGTATTTAAATTGATGAGTTCAAGATCTACCAAAGTTGAAACATAGCAGTTTTGTTGGAGGAGCTGTAAAATGTAATGACAAGTGATGATAATGGAGGTATTTAAAAGAAATCTGAACAATAGATTTGATTGCTTAAGACTGTAAACTTCAACTTAATATTATAGATATTGTTATTGAAGGGTTTTCTGGCAAGACCAAAACCAGATTTTGAAAGATATATTCCACATACTTTAAACTTTCACTTATCTGTGAGTCTGTGATCTTTGATTTACCAATATGAAACAATTTAGATTCCAATTTGAAGCTGACTTATCTCAAATTAATGCTTAAATATACATTTCCTATTAAAACTAATATTTGTAACAATATGCATTCTATAAACATGATTTTCAGGTTTTTACTTTCTATAGCCCTTTCAGATAGCTAAAAGAATTTCTAAATTAATTCAATCTAGTAATTCTCCTTCTGAGGAACAGCAGATGTCAGATTTTCTTATCATTGGGGAAAAATTTTATATCTATATTTTGAGTAAATTTGGAATTTATGATATTCTGGTTCCACATATTCACCAGTGCTGGAACACATGCCATTACAAATAGTATAGAAATGAATAAAGATCACTTGTCTTTTGAAATCAATAATGATTCCAACTCCATGGTTAAAAAAGAAAAAGCATAATCTTTAAAAAGACATCCCCAATCTTCTTTCCACTGTTTCCTTAAAAAAGAAGATTTTATTGAGTAAAAATGAACAACAACAAAAAAATAAGCTATCTGAAACAATGTTTTAAAAAATAAATGTTTATCCTCAAAATTTATTCCATTTTATATGGGGATTCATTTTAAAGAGCTGCTATATTTATTCCTCATTTCATTCATGCTGATGGGACTATACAGTGAAGATTTGGATTACTGACCTGAAAGAAACAGAGACTTTCTCTGCATGAAAACATTCAAGTAGGATTATAGGTGTTATTTTCAGGAAAATGAAATCTGTGTCCTTTGACAGTCTAATCACTATCTTGTTACTTTTGGAGTATTCCAAATCATGTTAAAATCTTGCTGATACAAATTAATTTAGAGACAATGCATTTATATTTTGGATTCAAAAGCAACACAAAACCATAAGCAGGAGAATATGAACAAAACAATATATGAAGATACTGATCTAATTCACTAATCTAGATACACAAATTCACGTAAATGCATTGTTTCAGTTATGCTGAGCAGTTTATGGGAACAACTACCTCAGGACAGCTCTCTAGCACTGTTCTGGGAAAGGTGTTTTCATTGCTGTGGCACTTAAATGTTCTAATTACGGACTCCAAAGATGCTTCCCCTTACAAGGGGTTTTAAAACCCCTTAGAGTTTACCAAAGATTATTTTACTACCATCAGATTATGAGTAAAATATTACTGAAAATGGATGAAGTGAATAAACTGAAGACCAGATGTGATCTATGTGAAATTTAGAGCTATTGCCTTCTAAATGACATTTAAGAGCCTAGCAATTGATTCCAATTGAAATTTAGAATGGAAACTCTAAAAAGCTTTTCTTAATAGGCCCCTGTCTTTATGCCCCAAAGTATCCTTTAAAACCCATCAGTTAGCTGGATCACATGGCTTTCTAATAGCTTCCTGTCTAGAGCAGAAATAGCACTGAATACTAAAAACTAAAACATGACCACAGGATAAAAGTCATTGTTGAAGGACAGTTTACTGTCTTAGATTTCACACTGTAACTCTATATTTACACTGTATGGACAGCTCAAGTCTGTTCTTGTCCATGGAGCTGCTCCTCCTCCTTCTGAATGTACATTACTCTGTGAATTCTATTTTGAAGACCTCGAGTAGAGATGTTTCAGCAATGCAGACATATCTGATGACTTTCAGGTTATACTGCCTTAAAGTATAAGATTTTTACTGTTCTTCTGACCAAACAGATAGATTCTTCTTAAGAGGGTATTCTCCACTAAGAATTGTGTTGTGGTTTAATCCCAGCCAGCAACTCAGCCCCACACAGTTGCTTGCTCCCTCACCCTGGTGGCATGGGGGAAAGAATCAAAAGTGTGAAACACAAAACCCATGAGTTGATGTAAAGACAGTTTAATAAATAAAGAAACAGCTGTGTCTGCTATCAAAGCAAAGCAGTGAATTAATTCACCACTTCCCAGGGGCAGGCAGGTGTTCACCCACCTCCAGAATTATGCATTATATTCCTTTGGAAGAGAAACACCATCACTCTGTGTCTTTCTTCTGCCTTCTAGCAGCTGTGCATGCTGAGCATGAAGCCACAGGTCTGGACCATTGGTCAGTTGGGGTCAGTTGTCCTGGCTGTGTCACCTCCCAGCTCCCTGGGCATCTCTCTTGTGGGGTGGGGTAAGGGGCAGAAAAGACCTTGACTCTGTGTGAGCATTGGTCAGTAAGTGATCAATAATGAAACATTTCGGAATTATCAGCACTGTTTCCATCACAAATCCAGAACATAGACCCATATGTAAACTGATGCATTAAAAATTTTGTCTACTCCTGCCATAACCAGCATAGTAGTCACACAAAAATAAAAAGAGTAGGGTTTCTAAGATTATTTGTCTCCATGTTAATTTTTGTGAAATATTAAAAAAGAGTAGCATGATGCAATCTGTTTTAGAGGACTAGCTGGGACAAGGTTAAGCAGATTCCAGTTAGTTACCCAAGATTATACATGCGTAAAAGCATTGATGCCAACAGAGTGCCACGGGTGTCATTGAAAATATAATCAGAGGACAATGAAGCTATACACTTGTAATTGAGGTGTAATTTGATGTGCAAAGTCTTTATTAGTCTATGAAAGGAACAGGTTGACTTTCAGGTTGAGTTTGTGTGGCTGGTAGAGGAGTTTTTTGTAATATTCACTGCTAGCAGTTTTATTATTGGAGTCATTGGGACATAATGAACAGAGAATTAAATAATCATTTTCAAGGTAAGATTGAATAAAAAAAAGAAAAAAACTAACCTATCGTTGAGGGAAAATTACAGTAAATGTTGTCCAACAGAAACACAGTTTGAATAAGACAGTTGTGAATTTAAAAGAGGAAGGGAAATGTGTGTTATAAGAAGAACTGTTTTCTTAGAAATCAGTCATATATGAAGGAAATGCTATTACTGCCTCAGGTTTGAATTCACCTTACTGAGGTCTCTGCCTCATTGTGCACCTTACATTGCATACTAAGCCTTCTCCCCAGTCCTTCTTGTCTCCTGCTGCAAAGGAGCTTTCAAATGTCTGGTATGGGAGAAGGGAAAATAGTTGGCTTTCTTACAGATACTTTACTTACACCTTTTTAAGGAAATGCATCTGTGAATTAAATATTTATGAAGTGCTATTCCAAACTAGATCCTATTCTAAACCTATATCTGTTTTCTGACTGTGTAAAATATTGGAGACTAACTAAATATCTGAAATGGAGGGATGGTACAATCTGGTTTGTGGAAGATTCACAATGAAGTGCAGTGCTTAGAGTTTAATGTTAATGGATGAAACTTAATCTTTTTTTAAGTCTTATTTTTCATAACTTTGACTGTTACGTCCTTTCTGGCCAACAGAAAATTGAATTGAGTGGCTAGAATGTGAACATCAACAGAAATATTTGTTTCAAAACTGCTTCTCTTAATCCAGAATGAAATTCTCGGTCTGATGATTTTTGTTTTTCCCTGGTGCAGATTGAAATTTCAGCGACAATTTTCTGAGGGTTATATTTATCAAATAACAGATTACAACTACAGATAAAATTATACCTAGAATTCTTGTAATGTTAATTTTTTCTCTGTGCATTATTTTATTATTCTCTGTGCATTATTGTATCATAAAGACCTCAGTTTACAAATGCTGAAAGCCAGGTTTGTATCAAATAAAATAAAACTATTTCTGTGCTACTAATTCTCTGTGCAGCTGCTACTGAGATGGAGATTCACCTTTTGTTGGTAGGATAAAGAGAGCTATTATAAAGACAGAGAAAATTGCAGAAAATACTTGGTTTTGTGTTGCACTTAAATGCTTTTTCCTTTAAGGAGAAGTACATTGGTTGACTTAGAAGTTTCCAGTTATATAAAATATGCTCTTTTTTCTTTTTTTTCCTCTTTTTTCCTCTTCCTCTTCCTCCTCCTCTCCTCTTTCTGTTTAATTTTTCTTTTTTTAATCTTTATTTTCTATTTTCTATTATCTATTCTCTGTTTTCTAATTTATTTCCACTTTTTGTGTTCCTTTTCTTGCTTTAGATTTTTCTCCCACAGTATAAGAATACCATGTACTATATGGTAGAATTTTAGTTGATGACTGGAAAGGTCTTAGGTATTACTATATTACAAATAAGAATATCAAAATTCATGGAATCACATGTAAATTATTTCTGATTAATACTGTCATGAATCACTGTTTCAAGCTCTCTTAAGGAATCACCATTAAAGGTAGTGGTAATAGCAGATTTAATATTTGAGCAAAAGCATGACAAAGTTCATTGACAAAGTTCATTCTACTGCTTACCAAATGGTTAAAGCACACACACAGAAGGAACAAACTAAAACATAAAATCAATCAATCTAAACCAAAAATCAATTAAAAATTATGTATGGGGAAGCTGGAGGTGCAGAGAAGAGGAAAGGGTAAGGGTAGAAAATGATAAGGATAAAAAGGAATAATAGAAAGGAATAACAAAGATGGTCCCATTTGACCACAAGGTTTAGACTAGACCTCCTTGCTAAACTGAGCCCCAGACTTGACCAACAGTTAAGCCCTAAAGATTTAACAGCACTTGAAACAGCACTTAATTGACAGATAAGTTAAGCAGTTTAACAAAAGAATCACTATAGTTAAACAAATCTAAAGTACTGGAGAATCTAGCAGAGAACATTCATAGTACATTTGCTGTATCATATTCACACTCACATGCACACAGATTTAAAGGAGCATGCACAGATCCAAAACAGGATATGTAGGAGAGTGAATGCATTTCAGAAGGTTTAAAAAGTGAGAAGAATACAGAGCCTGTGAGGAGCTGTTGCAGCTTTGGGAGTTTCATCTGACACAGCAGGACAACAAATTATACCCAGCGCAAACTACAGTGTAAATCCTAAAAAATTCACTGAAAAGAAAGTAATGGATATCATTGACCATGACTGCAGTAATGCCTTTGACACTTCCCCATAAATGCATCAGAGAGAAGCTATTGATGTTTGGGTTGGATGTACAGACAGCTGGAATGAAAACTGGCCTAATATCTGGGCCCAGAGGTTGGTGGTGGGTGGCACAAGGTGTAACTGGAAGCTGGTAATTAGGTGTGCAACAACTCAGGGGACTGTACTGGGTTCAGGTTTGTTCAATATCTTCGTTTGTGATGGGGATGAGTGGGCACAGAGCACACCTCAGCAGGTTTGCTGACGACACAAAACTGGGGGCAGTCCTGCACCAAAGCATTCTGGGGGCAGATTTTCTGGAAAACACCCCTGATATTAAGGACCTGGGCGTTGTGGTGGACACCAGCTGAGCATGAGTCAACACTGTGCCCTTGTGTCAAAGGTGGCTTATGATGTGCCAGCTTGCATTAGGCAAAATATTGCCTGTGGGCGCCAATCTGCTGCTGAGGCCACGCCAGGGGTATTCTATCCAGTTTTGGGCTTAGTACCAGAGACCCAGACACACTGGAGAGAGACCAGTGAAGGGGCACAAAGATGATTAAGGGACAGGACCATGTCTTGTATGGGAAAAGGCTGAGACAGCTGGAACTGTTCAGCCCAGTTCAGGGAAGATTTTATTGGAATATATAAATACCTGAAGGAAAGGTGCAATAAAGAAGGAACCTGGCTTTTTACAACGGTGCCCAACAACAGGACCAAGAGGAATTTAAGTTTACTACAAACTTAGTGTCTAATAACGATGTGACACAGCTAGCAATGGTTGTCTCAGGTTCATTGTGCTTGCCATTGTTCGCCTTAGCAGTATTTCTTCCAAGAATTATTTGTCTGCCTTCTTCTGATATGTGGCTTATTTATGTCTTATGCTATGTGCTTCTCCTTTAGAACTTACAAAGGCCAGAGTGCATGAGAACTTCTCTCAAAACCTGTATTCTGTATTTATGTCTGTAGGAATTGGGGGAAAAAAATTTCCTTGCAGTTCAATCAATCAAGCTTGCTTGTAAGAGTAAATAGTTAAATAAGAACAGTAATAGCAAGAAGATGGAAAAAATCTTGGAAGGATCACTGCAAGGTCACCTCAACCACTCTTTCCTCACAACACAGGATTCTTTATGTTTATATGATTTCGAGTGCATATTTACCTAGTTCCTTTTTGAAGCCCTCAGTGATATATACTTAGAGACATTCAGCCAACTAGTCTCATGCTTTACTTTTCTTTTAGGTTTTTAGAAAACCTTTTTTGAAGTTCAACCTCCTTTTTTATTTCTTTTCATTTTTAAATTATTTTTTTTATTTTGGAATTAAACCTTTTACATTTTTTGGTACACAATAAACTCTGAAAGCATTCTTTCAAGATAATTTTTTAACTGTAAATGTCTAGGGTTTAAGATAACTATTTCTTTTTATTTATTTCATTGAGCAAGATTTGATCTTTTTTATTGTAATTGTTGTTTTGTTGGGGTTTTTTTTCCCTCTGGACTGCATTTCTGCATAAAACACCTTAAAGTTTATGGACAAAAATGGATTAAATACTCCAGCTGAGGACCTACATTGGGGAATGGGGGAAAACCTCGTGACTTTTCCAGGGAAAGTTCCTTTTTCTGTCAATGAGAAGAAATAGTGCCATTGAAGTCATTAACATTATTTTGATTTACCTCACTTAAAGTCTGGTAATTAATCAATACAAATGATTTAAAACATCTCCTAAAACAGCTTTATGATTTAGCCACATGTTTTGACCATGTGTTTCTTTCAGTTGAGTCATTTACGAATCTTAATTTATACACCAACATGTTGAATTGTAATGACAGGGCAAGTTCCCAATTGCCATTGCGTGCAACAAGCAGAAACATTATTTATGAGCAACCTGTAATCTCTAAGCAATATGTTGACAATGTAAATCATTAACTAAAAGTAGATTGGAAACCTTTGGATCTGTTTGGAAATGTGATGGTCTTTAATGAATAGAGGCAAAAGAAAGAGTGGGAAATTTGGTGTGTATGTTTAATTTGTATAAATAATTCATTAAAATACTTTATTTACAGATAAGATCAGCATTTAAATGGAGTTACTAGCCATTCCTTGATGCCATATTTAAATGAAAAGAAAAAGAATCTTTTAAAAATGTACCTATTGGCTTCTTTAAAGAAAATTTGACCCAGTACTGTAAAGAGCAACTTGTGTTTGGATGGACTATAGGATATTTTGTGTAATCAGTTTCTTCCATGCCTGGTTTTTAATAAAACTATTCTCACATTCAACCTTTCCAATATTAAGCTCAATATTCCTAATCACCAAATAGAACCATACACATTTCCTGCCCATTGACCAATAGCTAGTGATATAAAGCTACATCCTGAATATAGCTGTGTTCTCTCAAGAAGAAATAACATCACTAATTACACAAATAGTTTTTTGATGCTTGTTAACTTTCAGACATTTAGACATGGATTTCCTGAGAAAAAAAAATGTTCAGATTTCTAATGGATCATCTGATAGGCTGAAGTTAGAAAAAGCTAGCATGACAGCCAGCTGGATGGATTTGTAACACAAGGATAAGTGCCTCTTACATAGAATTCTTTTTTGTCTTCTACAGAAGAGGAGATGTTCAAATTGTATTTTCACTTAAAAACCCCCAGGACTAGGGTTAACGTATAAGTGGGTAGGATTTGACTGCTTTACATAGATGGCAAAAAGGTTTCCTTTTTTTTTTAATCTCTTATTTACTTAGCATCTACTTCTAACATTCTGAGTGCATGGCAAGAATGCATGGCAGAAGCACATAAGACATAGAAAAGGTGAAAATGCTTCATAAAGTAATTTGGAAATCTCAGTTCCAACTTTCTTGTGGTATACAACTTGCCAAATTGTTGCAGACCAGAAATAGCTTGTGCTTCTAAAATCAATATTGCACTGGGTGAAGTACACACTGAAACTTGATTGTGAATTGATTTACTGGATTTTTTTGGTCTCCCATGACCAGGACAGCAGACTCTACCTATTATAGTAGCTAGGTTAATGAAGTAATATGCAAGCTTGTGACTGGATTTCAAATAATCAGAGCTTAATTGAAAGCAAAGGACATAATTCTGATCACAGTATTGAGTGTATTAAGGCATACTGAAAAATTTGGTTGCCATTTTCATAACATTCATTACTATTTTTGCCATCACTTTTGTGGAGACTCTGTTAAATTAGTTTTCAAACAAGTTTCAGACTGTACTTGCACTGAGTCCAAAGCCCAGGCCTCAGTAAATGGCTTTTATATTACAAGGCTTCAACTCCAGAGCAAACTCTATAACAAGTGTTAGGTTGCAGCCAAGCTAATACGCCCCCAAAATGATCTTAACAGGAACAGAGGGAAAGGAGAGAGCCTGAGACATCACTTGTTTACTCTTGTTTTTTACTTCTGATAACATCACTTTTTTGCATGACTGCTCTCACTCCAGTATCTCATAAACCTACAGAGTTATAATCTTCCATTCTGAGAAAGGGAATAATCACTTATCTGGTTATTAACTGACAAGATTTCATTCTTGTGGGTGCTCTTTATTTGCATACTTTTTATTCCCTCTTTCCAGTTGTGACCTTTTGGCCATCTTCTGGCTCACTGATTTTGGAATTAGCTCTTTTTTTTGCAGTCCTCATTACTATTTTCCTAATCTTAAACTGCTCATGTCTGGAACACAGATACTTACTCTCTTTAAAAATCTACAATTTCAAATTGTAATAAAATTGTAATAAAAAATTACAATTGTAATTAAGTGTAATAAAAATTACAATTTTTTAACAGTCACATTATTTTTCTCATCACCTTAGCCTGCATAAAATCTTGTGCAGTGGAAACATCTGGTATCAAATCTAAGCATTCCTACTGTTTTTGAAGGAATGGCACTAAACTTGTATTTCAGATTGTCACCTTGTTTCCTCCATAATTTAGCTACTTCTTGACTCTATCTTGGATGAGTTTATGTATGATACATACTTCTGCATATAGAAATGTAATTTATGTTGGATGAAGGTTTCGAGCACTGAGCCCACTCTAAAAGTATTTTGATGCAAGTAAAATGTAGTCCAAAATCTTGCGGGGTATTTTCTCTCTTCCATGAACAGATTACAGGTGATTCTTTGAAAAAGAAGTCAAATTTGCAGAACTGCAACTTTCATATATTTTTCATATATTTTGTAATTGTTAGCATAATTTTCTGCTGTTTTATCACTTTTTTCAGTGAGTCCCAATCATACTAGAGATGGACCCAGAGATCCAGGAAGGCTGAAGTGGAAAGCCTTCAGCTGTGAAGAATAATGTGAAAAAGATTTCACACGGTGTTCTTTGTCCTTTGGTCCTTTAATGTGCATTATATTATTTGCAAACACTGTGTCTTCAAGATCCAGTGATGGGCAAGCACGCATTCAGAAAATCAAAATCATAATCTTTAGAAATATAATTTTCATTAAAAAGAAGTAAAAAGTACAGTGAATGGAAAGTTGCTATTTCAAACAATGAAGGTCACATAGGTGCTTTTTTTCTGGACACAGCTGGACTGATATGCAGAAGGCTGCTTTAATTATAAAGAAGCAGACTCTTCACATTAAATGGTGTATGACCAAACAAGCTGCCTTCATTTGCCTTTCCAGACAGCTGGAGTTGAATTCAGAGACCGCTAATTGCCGTGGGGACCTTTCTCTGGCAAGTAGCCCATTGGTACTCTTGAGGGGTGGAGAGGCTTCACACAGAAAGCTTAAAAGCATCTGGGCTGCTGTTGTGCAGACTGCAACTGCTGACAGATTTACCATCTGCCTTTGAGAAAGACAACAGCTTGGGAAGCCCAGACACCACTATTCTTCAGTAGAAAGCCTCTTGTCAATCAAACCCTCCTCATTACAGCAGAGAGAATTTGAATTACAGCTAAGTGAAAAAGAAATATCAAGACATTAGTTTACTTTTATTTGTGTGTGAATAGATGAAAAATCCTGGAACGCTAGGAAACAGCAAAATGTAAACACATTTGTATTAGCCATCACATAAATGTTTTCTATGAGAATAGTTTTACGGACCTACCAGCAGCAACCATGTTCATATCCCCACCAAAATTATGTCTATGGCCTAGTGTAATTTGTAAAGAATCAGTCAAAATTAAGAACAAAATATAAATGTTTTCTAAAAAGCTGCAGTACAAATATTTTCAGCACGCAAATGCACATATATAAGCATACGTCAATGCATAATACCTGCAGGTCTGAAAGACATTCATTCAATCCAGCAGTTCATAAAAATGCCAGGAATTATGAAAAATGGAATTATGGGTTCTATAAATAGTAGTCTTTCTTAAGCCTTCAAGTGAGTACATATATTTGTGTAAGACTTAAGTGCCTTCCTGAAATATGTAAAAAGATTTTCCCAGTTGCTCTCCCTGCATTTCTGAGGTTGACCAATGTGTACTGTGTGTTTAAAAAAGTAAACAGTTTATGGCTCATGTTCTTCAAAACCAAGCTTCAGTTTAATGGGAACATAGAAGAATACTGAACATGTCATATAGTTGTCATGTTCAGTTGGAAAAAAAAAGTTGAAAACACATGTATTTATATAGGTGTGTATGTATATTGTTTATCACAAATATATAGATAGCTGGGTACAGGTAGCTGCCGTAAAATGATTTTTTTGTGTCAGAAATTTTCATGGGTCTTCTTACCCCAAGTACTTTCCCACAAATCTAGAGGGAGAGAGGAGGAATGTATTCCAGGATTTTCCTTCAAGATCCATGACTGCAAAATTCTAAAATCCAACTTCTCCCTCTACATGCATTCAGTATAGAAAGAATGCATTGCAAGATGTAGGAAATGATGCAATTTACTAATGAGGCCTGAATAATCTGCCCAGCACATTGACATGGTGCCTCTATGAAGCAAAAATTACACATTACTATACTAGTGACTGCAGATCTCCAATGAAAATCTGAGTTTTGGTTTCCAGTTGCCTTTCCTAGGTTTGTTTCTATATTTTAATGCAGAATGCCCACCCTCTAAGCTTAGGGTTAAGGCACACATGTGGGAGATAGAAAATTCAGGTTCAATGTTCCACTGCTGAGGGGAGGCCCTGAGTTCAAGCACTCCAATGAAATACATCTTTACCACTGTCCATGGTTTCAAAGAAAAGGGAAGTTGGCTTCTCTTCTTCTCTTCCCCCAGGGAAACAGCTTAGTTTGTACTTCAAGGAAAAGGTTCAGGACTTCAGACTCCAGCCTAAAGTACATATTCTAATGTAAAGTTAGGAAATACCTAAATTGTTCAGATTAAGTAGTTTATTGTCATCAAACAGACCAAAATGTTGGCTTATTTTTCATGCTGAAATACTTTCAGTACAGACCTAGATCATGTACTTCAATACTGTTGCAATCTACAGAGCTGATATACCCATGTCAAAAAGAGGTATGAGAGTTAAATTATGCGCTCTTTCCATCATTTCCTATTCTCCAGGTTAAGCATGTCCCCGGTTCATCATGCTGACTGCTATGAATCTTTTTCTTGAAGGGATAATTTCCTCTAGGCATAGCATTGAAAGTTTAGTTGGAGATTTGAGCTCCACTCTGGTGGCAGTATGCCAAAATCCCTTTAAGGGACTAGGTCTTAATGTATCTCTCCATTTCTAAACGGCCAACACAATATTTCCCCACTTCAGAGAGGGTAAATGTGTTTGCACGGTTGTGGAGATCAAGTAACCCAATTGATAAAAGTTCTCTTGCATAACACATGAAAATGGGAATATATTACTCTTGTGGAAGAGATCTTGGTCACAGTATTTTAGTCATGTAGGGACTAGTTAGTCCATTTCAATCAAGTGTTTTCTAGTTAAACCACTGTAAATCTCTGTTACTATTTGGAAATTATTTGCCTACCAATGTTGCCTACTGATGTATGACAAGTGTGTTCACAAAAATGCTTTATTTAGCTTTCCTTCATTGGTTAAATGGTGCAGGATAATTAAATCTCTGCCATATTTGTGCACAGCTGAGGTATACTTTGGGAGTGTGTACACAGGACGTTTTGTAAAATGTCCATGCTGACGTTTGTACCAGGCATACAGGACTCCACCTCTCACCATTTACCTATGTAAAATTGAGGTCATAAGGTGAAGAAGGGAAGACTGAACAGGCAAAAGTGAAAGCATCTTTTAGCTTCCAGATGGTAAGAAGGATATTTCCAGGTATCCACAGGCTAGTGATTTGGACTGGCAATCAGAAAACGTCTCTTGTAAACTAAACTCATTAAAAGCTTCAATCAGTGTAAGTTTATAAAGATAGAACTCCTCAGTTTACCATTTTGATCCGTAAAGTAGAGTCACATTTAAAATATTTGACCAACCCACTGTGATATGATATTTTGATAAACATTCATGTTAAATATTTCCTCTGGGAATGTTTTACAGAAAAACTGTGTGAATCTATGCAGAGTTTTCATGAAAGTTGTTAATATGTAATTGAAAATAGCATTTCTAAATATAACTAACATCCTAAATGGAGACCTCTCGTTCAGTGCACAGCTGGTGTTCCTTCTGCAAACTTTAAGAAATATTTTTTTTCATTATGTTTATATATAATACAGGTGTGGGGTTTTTGTTTTTGTTTTCCCCTGAAGATAATAACCCAGATCCTGAAAATACCTGGTAAAAATAAAATCTATTTCAGGAAATGGAAAAATGGAAGAGACATGGGGATTTGCAAAGATCCATTTATATCCTTTGATATGTTGTTAATGCTACTGCCAATGGCACAAAGGCATGATTCCAGAATTTAAACACCAGGCCATAAATCTGATTGTCCAGGTACAGATCTATGATTAGATTCAAGAAGAGATGGTAAAACAGCTATTAAACTACCCATCATCTAAAGTTTCCTCAAAGCAAACAAAATAATCTCAGTTGCTTCTTTGTGATTCTCTTGGTTTTTTTACAGGAATGAGGTTCTCTGAGTGATGTAAATACATTCAATTTCCATTAGCACTAATAAGAAATCATTGAGCACATCAACATGTAGTTGCAATATGTACTCTTGGACAGATACTTAACCCAAAATATATCTGAAAATAATGTGAGAGATAAACATGTGGAACGAAGTGGAAAACCTGGAGGTAAAGTGCTAATTCTTTCACGACATCAGCTCAGTTGGGGTCATGAAGGAATATTGAAGATGATTACGACATGTTAGATTTGGGAAATATACAAGTATTTAACATTCTCAGCTACATATTCTAGGATTTAACAGAGCATGTATTACCAATTAAATGTTTTGTTTTTTTTTCTGCAACTTGCCTGTCTTCAATATAAATTTATTGGAAAGCAGAAAAAAAAATCACAGCTCTTTTTGATGCTTAATCCTATTACCACTAGTGTTTAAAAGATCATCATGGACATTATACTCAAAAATTGTGAAGTGTATGGACAGAATTCATGGAAGACAAGGTCAAGAAGCTGAAGACACACTGCATTATAAGTCCATATATAAAAATAATTTTGTAAAGAAGTAATAACAGTGTCTGTATTATCACTGGTTTTAAGCAACACATTAAAATCAATGTTCTTATTTGAAGTCTTTATGTGACCAGTAAAGGACTGAAATCCTGCTCTTCTGCATATTTTGTAAATATTTTAGTCTATCTACTTCTAAGGCCTGCAATTTGATGCTTCATGTGGCATGAGACACTAGCTCTTCTTCTGAAATAAGGTTGTTTGGGACTTGGTAGGAGTAGAACCACAGAAAGAGTTCTACTGAAGGTCCTCATCTGCAGTCATAGACTCATGAAGTGAATGCTTCTAACATGGATAATGCAGACATCTTCAGTAATGGTGTAAAAATTATCACAGCGACAGAATCCAGGGAAATACAGGCCAGACAATCTCACCCCAGAAGTGAGTCTCTACCACTAAACTTTGAGTTCCCTTTGAGTGGACTCCTCAAAGTGTCATTCAAAGAGTCGCCAAGATAATCAGGCAGATGGAGAATTGTGTGGGGAGACACACATCTTTTCTCTGTGATGGAAGTAAAGAACTGCAGCAGACTGCAAGAGAGGACGTGAAGACACCCAAAGCATGCTGGGATTTGTCCCTGAATAGCTGAATATTACTGGAACTCTTTAAAGTATGTTGCACTAGTTGCCCATGGAAATCACTTCCAATGAGGATGATTCCATGATTCAAAGTGTAGCTCACAATGGGCAATGGAAAATAAAAGATGGAATTTCTGAACCCAGTATGCAGAAAAAGAAATGTAAGCATCTTCAATCTGCTACTTAACCTCCCACAGTCTTCCATGTTCTTATCAGGGTTTGCAAACAGTCAGGATTTACTCCTGAAGGGTCTGATATTGCAATGATTGAAAAAGGCCAATCCAATTTCAGATGCAGATCATAAATAAAAAAAGGTTCCTACATAGACAATAAATAACACAATTCATAGCATCAACAGCTCATCAGAAAAGTGAAAACTGTTGCAATAATTTACTTAGATTGAACATAACTTCAAAATGAAGATAACTTCAGAGGAAGAAAAAGAAGTTTATTAAAAATAAAAAAGAACAGAAAGAAACAACATGCAGATCCTGCCTTTTCTAGTCTATGAGAAGATTTTCATGAGTCATTTAATGTCTTTTTGAAAGACCATGACATAGTCCCATAGTCCATCTTTTTAATTTTTTGCCACTTCCTCAATGTACAGGAAAGCAAATTTCACAGAATCACAGAATCACAGAAGTTCAAGACTGGAAGAGACCTATAAGATCATCAAGTCCAGTCGATGTTCTAACTGTTCACTAGATCATGGCAGCAAGTGCCACATCCAGTCTTTTTTTAAATTCTTCAAGGGATGATGCCTCTACCACCTCACTGGGTAAATGATTCCAGTTTCTGACCACTCTTACTGTGAAATATTTGCTTCTTAATTCTAACTTACATCTCGCTTGACGCAGCTTGAGACTGTGTCCTCTTGTTCTGTCTGTTATCGCCCGGAGAAAGAGGCCGACCCCCAGCTCACTACAGCCACCCTTCAGGAAGTTGTAGAGAGCGATGAGGTCACCCCTGAGTCTCCTTTTCTCCAGGCTGAACAACCCCAGCTCCCTCAGTCGCTCTTCATATGGCTTGTGTTCCAAGCCCCTTATTAGTCTCGTAGCCCTCCTCTGGACACGCTCAAGTAACTCGATGTCCCTCCTAAAGTGAGGGGCCCAGAACTGGATACAGTACTCCAAGTGAGGCCTCACCAGTGCCGAGTACAGGGGAAGAATGACCTCCCTGCTCCTGCTGGCCACTCCATTTCTGATACTGGCCAGGATGGCATTGGCCCTCTTGGCTACCTGGGCACACTGCTGGCTCATATTCAATCGACTGTCAACCAGCACCCCCAGGTCCCTTTCCACCTGGGCACTATCCAGCCATTCCGTCCCCAGCTTATATCGGTGCAGGGGGTTATTGTGGCCGAAGTGCAGGACTCGGCACTTGGACTTATTGAAGTTCATCCCGTTTGATTCTGCCCATGCATCTAACCTTTCCAAATCTCTCTGGAGAGCCCTACACCCCTCTAGCAGATCTACACTCTTTCCCAATTTAGTGTCATCAGCAAATTTACTAATAAAAGACTCTAAGCCCTCATCCATATCATCAATAAAAATGTTGAACAAAACTGGCCCCAACACAGACCCCTGAGGGCCACCACTGGTGACTGGTCGCCAGCTGGATGTGACACCATTCACCACCACTCTCTGGGCCCGGCCATCCAGCCAGTTCTGAACCCAGCAAAGGGTATTCCTGTCCAGACCACGGCCAGTGAGTTTGTCCAGGAGTATGCTATGGGAAAAAGTGTCGAAGGCCTTGCTGAAATCCAGAAAAACAACATCTACAGCCTTCCCTGCATCCAATAGCCGGGTTACCTGATCATAAAAGGTGATCAGGTTAGTCAGACATGATCTACCCCTCCTAAATCCATGCTGGCTGGGTCTGATACCCTGGCCGTCCTGCAAGTTTTGCATGATGGCACGTAATATAAACTGTTCCATTATTTTGCCAGGTATAGAGGTCAGGCTGACTGGTCTATAATTGCCAGGATCTTCCTTTGCACCCTTTTTGTGAATGGGTATCACATTGGCCAGCTTCCAGTCATCCGGAACCTCACCAGTGATCCATGACTGTTGGTAAATGATGGAGAGTGGCTTTGCAATCTCATTTGCCAGCTCTCTCATTACCCTAGGGTGGATCCCATCTGGTCCCATAGATTTATGAATATCCAAGGATTTCAATAGTTCTATAACAGCCTCCTCTTGGATAATGTGGGGGCCATTCTGTTCCCTAAAACCAACGACCAGCCTAGACGGACGGGAGCCTTGAGGGCAAGTCATCTTCCCATTAAAAACCGAGGCAAAATAGGCATTGAACACTTCTGCCTTCTCCTCGTCTGCAAATACTAACTTCCCACCTTTGTCCAGTAAAGAACAAAGGCTGGTCCTACCTTTCTTCCTACTATTAATATATTTATAAAAACATTTATTTTTATTTTAATTTCCTGCTGAGTCTCTTACTATCACAAGAAACCCAAGCAAGCTGCAGGTTCTGCTTAGTTGAATTACTGTTATCCCTACCTTATGGGGAAATTGAAGCAGAGCAAGCATGCATACCTTGTTAGCTGCAAGTTCTTTTTCTGTTTTGGAGAAACCACATGAAATGGTGCAGCAGCTGGGCTATTGCCACCTAAATTCAAAATGGCATTCAGTGTTCAGAATGACAGCACACAATTTGAAACCACCACATGTGGAGACTCTTGTTGCCACCTTCCTTCTTGAAAACGTACCTGAAAGCTCTGGTATAGATGTGACTTACATTTGAAAGAGAGCCCATTTGTAATACTGCAGATTTGTGAGTGATGTCTAAATAATGTTTATAAACCCAGGAAATATTTTTTTAAGATTTTTTCCTAAACTTCCTAATGTGAATTCATGCTTTTAGTTGTTTACATAAATAACGCTGTGTGATAAGTTATCCACTGTATCTTTCACAGCTCCTTTGCAAACCCAGTTTGGATGCTGGCCAGCTGCTGGTAATTGGATCTTGCATGTTATTACACCTGCATCTTTGGTATCACTCAGCCTTTTTGCATTCCTTTGCCGAATTTTCTTCCTCTGTGCTGTGGCTTTTTCGCTGCATATTATTTGTGATTTTAAAGTGAACCATGCAAAGGAATATTTCCATAACCATGGTGACACTGTAGAACACTTACAAAGTACAAAGATAATAAAGTAATTCTACCAGACTGTATTTTCTGTGACCTGTTGCTGGAAATTTAGTACTTTTCTTTTCTTTTCTTTTTTTTTTTTTTTGAATAACAGAGAGAATGGAATGTGCTGAGTATTTCCAGATCTTCTTAGGCTAGAATACTACTATAAAATAGTACAATATTTTTTCAACAGAAATGCGTGCTGCTGTGCCTGTTTTGCCTACTAGTTTTGCATGAATCCTAGGATGTGTAGATTTTTGGGAATTTTTTTCTTCTTTTTTTTTTTTTGTGTGTGTGTGGAGATTTTTTTTGGTTTTGTTTTGAAGATCCATGCCTCTGAATCAATGTGAATACATAATTTTTTTTTCAATAACTAATTTTTATCACCCATAATTCTGTTATCTTAGGAATATTTATATCTTTTTTCTGATAGTATATGAAGGTTTAACAATTTTTTTTTCTGATAATGTTTGAAAATCTGAATTTTCACCTGGGAAGCCAGGGTACATATAATGCAGGCCTAAATACAAAAAGCTATTTACATAGCTTATGTATTGTCATTAACAGCGTTTAATTGCTTGCATTTCTGATCAAATTGAGTCTATAAGACCTAAGGTTAAAAAAGAAACTTTTCATAGAGAAAAGATCTTTACATTTTCTTTTCTGATCCTACTTCAGAAAAATAAAATAAACTTTTCCTAAAGACTGCCAGAATGGAAACCAAAAGAAATACGAAATGTACATATTATTGGAAAAAAAAATTAAAGTCTGGTTTGTTATTTTGAGAGTCTGGCTGATTTTAAATTATGAAAAGGACAGTAGCTGTGGACAAGTATTTTGGCATTGGGGTTTTTTTTGCTACTTGTAGGTCCAGATGTATAAAGGTAGAAGGTTACAGGCTGCAAGCCTACAGCAGTTCCCAGTTGTGTGTTTGCTAAAAAGCCTTGTCTGTTCCCCCTAATCTTTTCTTCTCTGCATGACTCCAGAGAAATCTGCAAACTGTTGAAAGGTGGTCTTATAAGCAGCATCCTTACCTGCAATAGGTGCAGCATATTAGTTACCCCAGTAAAACAGATGTGATAAAAAATTCAACGGTTCAAATGTTGTTTTAAAACCTCTTTAACATGCCTGCTGCTATGTGATTGCCAAGAATTTACTGCTAAGATACCATTCTAGATACTTATTGAAAGTCTTTTAGGTTTCTTTCTTCTCTATGTCAACTAAACTGAACTTAGAATTAGACCACTGGAGCACAGGGCTCCTATTCTATCTCTGAAGTTCACCAGAAACACTCTAAACAGCAGATATTTTAGTGTTTCAGCACGCAACTTATTGCCATTAAATCTCAATAATTTCCTGTTGTCTCGCTGTTAAACAAAATGCTGTACTCATGTTTTACCCACAGCTTCAAGGAACACAACACATAATTTTTAAAGATCCTTGAAGAATTTTTGGTATACCATTTCACAGCTGGCTTGTGATACAGACTTTTGTAACAGAAGAACCGTGGACCATAATGATCTGCACAACAGAACAGCTGAGGCATAGTTTTGAATAGCACAGCTTTATCAGGTCATGCAACTCTGCTGGAGTAGAAACCACAGCACTAGTGGTTCTAGACAATTGTGAATGAAGTTGGTTTCAGAGCAGAAAAGAAATTCTGTGTTATGAAAGGGATAATGATGATTCTCTGTCTACCCTCACTACCACACCCACCTTAAAAAGAAAGCTTAACAACAATACATCTCTGGGAAAAGATTTATGAATTTCAATAAACTGCTAGTCAGTAACCCTGCTGTATAATCAAGAGAACAATACAGTTTTCAGGAAATGGATAATAATAAGAGAAGTTAGCAGCTGGGCTTGTGTTTCATCCAAATCAAAGTGGACAATCACTGATTTAGTGTCACATAAAGATACATGCATTTTTTCTCTCGGAGCATTTGACTGTTTTCTTAATCAAAAGATTATTATGCAAATTAAATGCCAACAGAAGGGAGGTGTCTCTGAAATCAGCTTTACTAATATGTTGCATTCTTTAAGTGATTTGATCAACATCAGGCTCTTTGTTACACAAAACCAGAAGCAATTTTCCTAAGAGAAGCGTTGCGCTGTGGCTGATATAGAAAATACTCAGTGACTTCCTCATAAAAAAATTGTTTCAAAATGTTTTGGTTTACTATTCTCTTAAAACTTTCTTATTACATGACAATATTGATGAGAACTACACAATAAAGTAATGATGACCTCCAGTCAAAATCATACCTGCTTGAACATGTTTTCTTACTAGAAATATTTATTCATCTCTGTATACAAACATTTTCCATAAGGTAAGTTTTGAAAACTACAAATTTTACCACTTTTAGATTATTTTATCTCTGCAAACTCTGTTTTTAAAAAGTATTTCCTTTTCTCTTACCCACAATATATATAACCTCATTATGCTCTGGTGCTTAGTCATGTTAGATGTTGAATCAAATCTATACAAGGGTAAGTGAGGCCTGGAATGTGCTAATTTCAAATAAGGTGTGTTCAGACTTACAGTTCTAGAAGCTATTTAACTGATGCTCTTGCTAGTAACTGAAATCTCATTCATAAAATGTCTAGTGTTTAAGTCTGTTAACTATTTTCCAAGACACCTGAATTAGTATTATCCCTGATTTATATCAGGGAAAACTGATATAAACATTTACATTATATGGTAAACATTATGGCCTGACCATGACAGGTATATATCCAGATTTCTTTGACCCTCGGCTATCAGAGGTTTTATTCAGATGAAGTAGAACATATCCAAAGGAATCCATGTTCATGGATGCAATAGTTTTTTGTCTGCCTCTTAGACAGAATGACTGACACCAGTCATGCACTGAACCACAGTTTTATTTTTCTCCATCCTTGATTTCTGTCTTTGAGATGCCATGCTCCACATCCTTTGTCATATAATGTTCCATAATCATCAGCATACTGAAATGCATACTAAAATAAGAATGTTTTGAAGGCTATTTTTTGCTTTTTTGCCTCAGACACCTACTGCCCATGAGTGTAAAGAACATATAGGTGTCTCAGATCCCCTGTTACTCCAACTTACACCTAACTATTAATTCATCTCCATTTCACAGCTTTTCAGACATTGCTGCCACCTGGTCAGTATCTTTAAAGCTTCCACTTCAAAATGTAAAATGCTAGCAGATGCTCAAAGGAAGTGTATGAAAGTCTACATTAAGGATATAGAATAGCTTTCACACCCCCTAGAATCATGTCTCCTGCTCATGTGGTGAACATATGTAGTTTGTTGTCTCAGGATTTAAACTTAGGCATGCCTTGTTTTTTTATTCTCAGAAGGTTCTGAATTTGCCCTTCATTTTCACTCCACAGTTTTCTTTCCATGCTGTTTAGGTAGGTAACATTCTGGAAAGAAATAAAAAAGAAGTAAAACCCCATATATTAGCCACTTCTTAACTGTGGTAAATATATTGAAAAATGTAGCAGAGGAGAGTCACCATCTGTTTAAACCTCAATATGTTCACAGATTGGGTGGCTTAAAAACTTTTGACATTATTTACTAAGTAGTTCATAATTTGATACAGTTTCTTTAATTAATTAATTAATTTCTCACCCTAGAAAAAAAAAAGATACAGCAACAAAAAGTCTACTAAATAAAAAAATTAACTTCCCCAAAAAGAAGAACATCAAAAGACTGAGGTTTTGCACTCTGAATGCTCTTTTGGATTTATGGCTTCAGTAACTCCCCCAGCTCTAAGCTTAACAATGCCATTTAACCAAAATAGATAGCTTTCAATGTATATTTAAAGGAGGGTGATTAACAATAAAATGGTGAGCAGATTCAGCTAATTAGGTCTCACATTTAACACTCCATGGAGATGAATGGAACCATTTCACAGTAATCTTTAAGCTAGTGTTTGTCTATACTTGTCATAAATGTGCATCATTCTGCATCATCAGGGTTATTTAACTACACAGAAAAATGCTGTTTCAGGAGGAAGACTTTATGGTGGAGTTCTCTTTAGAAATACACACAGGAAGAAACTAATTCCTTGGAATTAATGTTTTTTTTACACAAATAAGTTTCTTTTTTTCTTGCCCATGGGTATTCAATTTTTTGCCTGTGTCTAATTAGCAGCTCTTGAGAGTTTCTTTCTTATTTTTCTTCCTATTATAGGAAAGAGATTATTTTAAATTTCTTTTCTTTTATATTAATAGTTGTCAGTGTCTTGACAGGCCCCATAGAATTTATACAACCGTTAAAATCTGATGTATTTACTGTATTTGGTGGTTCGTTAATATGTGACTATTTGTGAATGACAAATAATTTAAAATGTTATTTATAGGACACATATCCAAGGAAATACTTCAGTGAGAGACAGCTGAATAACTGATTATGAAATCATTAAATTACAACTTAAAATAATGAATTCTTATGTAGGTATATATGGCCTGATTCTTTTAAGATAGTATAGTTCTTGCATGTAGTTAACTCTTTCCTAGTTTTAGTATAGTGGGCTGAATATGTGACTGAGCATCATGGGAAAACTGCAGCTTGCTTTGCTGAACTGTCTAAAGTCTAAGCAGCTACATTTAAGAGAGTCATGTTTATGCTTTTCAGGGCTGATTCATCTCATCCATCTGCCCAGACATAGATCAGATGCATCAAACTATACAGAAATTTTCTCTCTTTTTTACCAAATTAGTGGGCCAGATTCAGAAAACTACTGCATGAGAATTATAATGCACTATCAGTAATGTAAATGAGAAAGTCCAGGTTCAGATTGAAACAAAAGAAAATCACCTGTATTTAATTAAACTCGGATTAATAACATGGCACATATTATATGCCATGACACTGTTAAAAGATCTGAATAACAAGAACCTTAAAACACAAATATTTTTTTCTGAAATAAATACATTTTGTAGCAAATAGATGCACATACTTGCTAAACTTGTTCAAAAAGGTGAACTGGAACTCCGTGTAAAAAGGGAAATCCTTTTCAGTGGGCTGCATAGGGAGATCAAAGCAGATTCTTTTCTAGGAGAACAAAACTAAATGAGGCTCCTATTGCATGCATTGCAGGGACACAAGGCAAATAAACACTTTTCTTAAATGAAATATCTAAGACTAAAATTTCACAAGATTAAAATTGAGGAATCAATTCCCTTCAACTTTATTTTCAAAGCATAAATGGAAATTATGTGAAGTTATTGCCTCCAATGAAGATTGTATCAGCAGTTTATTCTTAGATTAGTGCAAACTGACAGTATCCCATTTTCCAAAGGTCTAAGGAAAAATCAAACTTTTATTACGTGTAAGATCAATACAATTACTTTTCTTTTTCTAGGCAGACTGGATTATTTGGCTAATCTCTGGCATACCTTTCTACTCATTCATCTTCTGGACACTGAACCTGTAAAGCCATATGCAATGCTCAACTTGATATATTGAGCACTTTCCTGTGTCTATTTTTTTAAATTTTGTTTGGTTTTTTTCCTTTTTGTTTTCAGAAAGTACTTAAGTTCTCTTCTTACTGTGCAGACACAGTCTCTAGGTATTTTTTCAACAAAATGTAGTTTTCACCTGTCCTTAAAATTTCAGGATATTCTTCAGGGGGTTTACAATACTCTTATTTGCCATTGGCTCTCAATCCCAATAGATAATGAGACTGATGACACCAAAGTGTTGTTAATCAATCTGTTCCTAGAAAACAGTTTCTAAGGTGTGCCAGTGAGACAAATAGTCAGGCAGCCAACAGAAGAATGTTGGAGTTACTCCGCTTTTCTGAGCAAATGTCTTTCCTGGAGATGTGTGCATTTTACTGTGAAAGTCAGCAAGTTCCATTTGTGACTTATTAAGATAATACACACAAAAAGGAACACACAAAAATCCTCTTTGATTATATAGATTAAAATTAATTTGGCCAAAATTAAGTAATAATTATAATTGACTAGGTTCAATCTTCTGTGACACTTATGCCAGTTGGTGAGAATCCCTTCTTAATAAATACAATAATCCATCATAAAAATTCTTTCCATTCTACTTTCTTATGTCATTTCCTAAAGGCATAATTATTCTGATTTAATATAACATTACCATGTCACAAATCATTGATCACAGACATTTGACTGAAATAACAATGAACCTTAGGTACCTGGAAGCACTGAATGATGGTGCAAAGATTATTGTCATTAACTCTTGTGTCTGTAGCTAGGAATGCTAGATACAAGTTCAGGTTTTTGGTTCTCATTAAATAGTGTGCTCAGTTTGATGTAAGCTTCTTCTTTCTCCTAGAAAGCAGGGAAAGAGGAATGAGGACTGTTTTATGAACTTAGACGTGGTTGTACCTGATCGTGCTTGGCATATGTGCCTCTCCACTTGGTTAGCATTGTGAAAGAAGCTGAATTTTGATCCATTCATAGGTTAACAAATAATTATAAAACACAATTAACTGGATGGATTAGCCAAACTCTTTTGGTAATGTAAAACTTTATCAAATTGAATTTGGTTAGAAAGGTATTGTTAATGCCTTAGATAATTATATTTCAATACTGCATATGTGTACATGCAGGTAATAAAGGAGCATGTTGGGACTGGAACACAGGGTCCATAATTTTAACAGCAGAGCTGTCCTGGGACAGTCCTGCTAACTTCAGTGGAATTTCACAGAGAAGAAAACACCCTTATGTTCATGAACTGATGTCTTAGATTTCCCCTTAAAGGCAACATATGGTGAGTATCAAAAAGCTATTTCCTCCTAATTTTCAGCCTGAACACGGGAGATGTTAAATGATATAATACAGAAATGTGCAATACAAATGTATTGGCTTGCGTTGCTGTGCAGACATCAGGTCAATGAATGCTGAAATGCATCTCCAGAAAATAATTTCATTTCTTCTAAAATTATTTTCTGAGATAAGCAATAATAAATAATATCAGTAAACTTTTTAAGAAACTAAAAATAATTGCTAAAAATGGTTCATGGATATACAGTAGATATGAAATTTTCTGGAATTGCAGATTATTTGTCTTGGATTTTGTCTGCAGAGATCACATTTCAAAAAGAAAATTCATTTTCAGTCCTAGAGTAAAAAGATAATTTTCTTTACGTTACTGATGCTATTATTCTAGCCAAAAATTACTCAGGTAATATACTGCTAGACCAAAGTCTTTGCAGGGGCTGTGGATAACAGATAAGCTGTGACTTTGTAGAAATACTTTGTCAATGGCACATAGAAAGAGCAAAGAGCAGATGATTTTTTTGCAGTGCCCCAGATGCAGATTGTACCTCAGCCACAATCCTCCCTCTGCCATCACCTCTGGGTAGAACAGACTAGCACAACAGCTCTATACTTCATGCAATTATATGGCCAGGTGCCACTGTGTTAGTGCAGTTACATTCTTGGGGAAAGAAATAATATCAAGGCTCAGCCTACTCTCTTCACACCATTATGGAAAGGGGAAGTAATGGCTCTGCAGAGGTTGCTTTCCCACCTCATAAATGAGGATGGTTTCCCACTGGTAATGTAGACAAACCTGTCTAACAGGCAAAAGGAAGGTTACTGAGGTAACATTAAGTGGAGCTGAGCAAAAATTGAAATTACTGTTCCTTGGGGAAATTCAGCTATTTCAACACTTGATTTTTGTACCTAATTGAGCTGAAAAATTGGACCTTGTCAAAGACCAGTATATTGTAAAGGCTTCTTTGGTTCTGAGGTGGTGACATTTTATTTTGAGTTCACACAGCATTAAAATGCAGTTCTCTAATGCTCTATATTACTGTATACATATTACAATATATGTGAATGTGTATGCTAATGACAGTGCACCCCCTGCTTCCATCCAGTACAAGCATCCACTGGATTATAGTTTTCAGAGGGTGCTTGATCAATATACAAGCAGTCAAATTTTGATGATAATAGTTATCTGCAGTATCAGCATTCTATTAAGTAATAAATAAAATGCATACAAACTGTTTGCAAAAAGTTATTATTAATGTGCATTTGAACAAAACCTGATTAAAACTGTAGGGTAGTAGGTCTTCATATAAGAATTCTAAAATGACTCAATGCATGATCCAATGAAAATCCTTAACTACTTCTGAAAATTCCTTTCTCTACTTAGACTTAATAATTGCTATTAAATATTTAATAAAAATGTCTGGATTGTGCTTGAAGGCCTTGTTTCTTTGCAATGAGGTGGAAAGAAACTACAATCTCATCCTAACAGACAGTGGTAAAATGAGTAATGGTGCTATTGAAATCTGCCACCATTTTAATTGTCACTGGAGCTGTAGCGTAAAGAACTCTGAAGAGATCTGCAGTAATAGCATATCTTAGCTATCTGTGAGTAAGGTAGCCAGTCAATTTTTTTGCCTGCTAAAATTATTCCTAGAAAAAAAACATCTGGTGCAGCAAAACCACAAGGGAAATAATATTTTTTTATAAGTTATTCCCTGTAGAAAAATAGCAAGGCCTTCTGTTTATCATTATACTTATGAGGTAACTGCAATAAAATCATAAAATATTATCTTATGAACTGAAGAAGATTTAATTTATTTTTTCAAATCACAAAACAGCCCACTCTTTCAGGTGTATTGCAAAAAAGGAATCAATTTCCTTCAATGAATTTGGGTTAAAAGGAATGAAATGTTTGGGTGACACAGGCCTGCCTTTGTAGTGGGGAAAAAAAATTGTGTAGGGACATGTCATTAATTTAATGAGCTAAATTCAAATTTCCCTTGTTATATGGTACATAATGATGAAGTATATGCAGAAATTTTAGATTTATTTTAATGTCCCTATGTATGTGAAAGTACACATAGAGACATTGCAGACAACATAATCCATAGAAATATCAGTAGAAATTTTGCTGCCTTTTTTTCCTGTCTCTTTCTTCTGCCAAAACAAGCACCTAATTTCAGAATGCCTTCCTGAGAATTATTTTTTTACTTTAAGTGAAGGGAAAAAAATAAGGTGATATCTACAAATCAGTATACACTTTTTGAAAGTTAAATGAAAACTTTAGGGTGCCATTTTCAAATCACGTCAATAATTTAAGAATGCAAAACACAGACTTAATATTTATATTTGCTCCTCAACTTTATTTAAAGTAGTAGATGAGTTATTGCATTTAAGTGGCCGTGTTTTTCAGATGAGAGGGTCCTGCTCTGAAGATTGTCAGTGAGAATTCGAGATGAATTAGCTTTTTGCTGCTAAAATGTAATCCTAGTGAAGATTACTTTCCCACAGAAGTAGTCAGTCTTTTAAACATGCTCACTAAAGAGAGCTAAAGACTTAGGATATAATATCTGACAGCTGACAAAGGAAAGTGACTTATTTACTTTCAAGACAAATGACTTTTCCCTAAAATGGTTTTGCAAAATGTTTTTTGCACTTACCATTGAAAGAGTTATAAAAAATATGGGTTCTGTGAGTTAACTGCAGATCAAGTTTTGTGCCATTATGCCATTTGCAGAGGTTGAAGAATATAGATGGGGCAATAAATGTAGAATTGAAATTGGAATAATATGTATATATATATATATATATATATATATATTTTTTTTTTTTAGCAGATATTCAAAAAGCTGTGAAATATAACTAGGTGTACTCACTATAAGAGACCACAAAAATATGGAGTGCATGCAAAAAAATCCTGAAAAAGGGTTTACATTAATTATTGACTTGTGTCTATAATAAGATTGCTTCTTGTTTAATTGCTGCTTCATGGATATTTCTTTTGGTTTTTCCATTTATTTGTCTGACAGAATTTATTTGTTAAACCATATCTGGAATGGTTAAGTCCTCTTCTAAGACAAAATCCTTGGTAGTATTACTCATTAGAGAAACTTCAAAGGGATCTCTCTCTATATGCAAATCCAGAGTAAATAATAAAGTTTTTTTTTTTTAAGACTTAAGGATCTTATGATTTTCTTTCACCTTCTAAGAATCAGGAAAATTCTGATTGCAAATATGTATGATGTTCCATTGTTATGGAGGCAATAGTAGCAAAACCAATACGAAAATTATAGCAGCAATAACACTTTAATATTTTCTTGCAGTCAGAATCCAATGTCCAAGTAGTGGATGGTTTTTCCATCATAAAGATGGAAAATAAAATATCTATTTAGTGCCTCAAAATGTTTTCTAAATAAATATCAAATTAAATGAATAATTAACAATAAAAAATAAGACAGCTTTTTTCTTCCCCCCCAATATTGTAAGAATAAAATAGCTTTGGGAGACAGGTTTCAGGATTAAGTGTAAATGAATGGAGCCAGATGTAACAAAAGAGAGCTGTTTTATAGTTACTGCTGCATTTTGTAATACAAACATGGAAATAATCCCCATAGCTATAGAATTCTGGACAAAAGTCAAGAATATTCAAGTGATTTGAAAAGAGAAAATAAAAGTTACAGTCAGACAGAGTATATTTAGAAGCTTTGCTGCAAGAGAGAACTGCCAAAGAACATCTCATCTGTCCTGCGATGCAATATATAATTGCAATAATCAGTAATATTTGTGAGGTAAATTGCTTTGTTACAAGAGTGAAATACCAGTGTCTCCCTGCTAAGTCTGTCTGTAAGGCCAGGTTAGTGTGTGCATAAAAATGACTTACAGATGATCACACAGAAAGCCCTGAGCAGCAGTTTAGGCGCCATCCAAAAGCATAACATTATTTGAAGTACTTGGGGTTCACAAATGCACTCTCCTCTCAATTCCCTCATCTGTTGCCTCCAAATAGGTAGTCATTTATTGCTTTATTATACAGTGAATAAATGAGCATCACTCCATCTCCTTCCTGCTGAGTATAATTCCATCTCCTTCCCATTGGCTCTGCAACTATGAGCTGAGTCCAAGATTCATATTATCCGTTCTTTCATGTCCAATTGCTTCTGAGGATAAGTGAATGGGTTATTTCTTTCATTCCAGGGTGTGTGGACCTAAAGTCTGCTTAGAAGAAATGTAAGAAGAATATTCTTTTTGTCTGGTATACTAGTATGGGTAAGAAGCCCTAATTTATATTCAGGCAGGTTCCTGAATATATTAAATCAGTATACTTATTTAAAACATCAGTTTTACTGTCCTGCTATTGCTCAGACATTGTAGAGCAATGGGTTTTGGGTTTTCAAACTTAGGGATAATATAGAGGTGGTTTTCCTTATTTCATATTTCTGTGGCAAAACTCAATGGGTCCTGTAGAGCTAGTATCACTTAATAATCGTTAATTACTGCTATGAAATATTGGCAATAGTGCTCATATTGCCAATATTATACATTGGTTGATAATGTGCATGTTGTGAAACTATTTTTTCCATTGTAATTCAAATCTGTATATCAAATACCACAGCAAAAGTCTGTAAATAGATTTGAGTAAATTTCCAGTGGAAACTGATATCAGTTGGTATTAGTGATGTGGGGTACACCACTGATAAAAATAAATTTTATTAGTGATAAAGCTTTTAAATATTAGAAAACCACCTTAATTTAAAATTATGAATTATTTCAATTATTCTTGGCTCAACATTCTTATTGTTGAGTGTTTCAGGGAAATTGCTATAGAATCATTCGTACTGACAATTTTAAAAGGATAGAAATCAAAACACAAGTCAAATTCACTGAGAAGTTGAAGTATCCAAATAAATTTAAAACACCATTAAATACAAAGGTCAGTTTTGTGTTGGATGTAATGCTTCTCTGCAGTGAGAAAAAAAAAAAGATTAATTCTTTTGTGTATACACCACTGCTGAAAATACAGGGTTACTGAGCTGAAATGATGGAAGCCAAAAAGAGTCCAGCATGTGTTAATCTCTGTCTTTGGCACCCACTACATTTGTATACTGTGTTGATAAAAATGTATGCACATAAAACTTCATTTTCCATTAAGTGTCATCATGCTATCTATAATAAAGAAAAATGAGGCAGATGTACCATAAGTAGACAAAAATAAAGCTTCCTTTTAAAGATTAAAAGAAAAAGCTGATTTCAGTGGGTGTTAAATCATGGTTGTTTTTAAAGTCACGAAATAACATTAAATGGGGAAATAAAATGGCTTTTTGTGACAGAGAAGGATATTTTCCAATACAAGGAAAGAGCACATTTTATCTTTCTACACTCTTTGGTTTTGAGGAATTCACTACAGATTTTTCCCTCTTCTCCTTCATGCCTTTTTTGTAGTAAATAGATGCAATCTTTTTGTTTGCATAAGAATCAGTTTTCAAATTTGTATGTCTTTTTCTCTTCCACCTCTTCTTTAGACATTTCTGGTTTTGCCTTCTGAAGAGTCTGAATGTTTCTGTTTTCCTTGCTGGCTCTGTTTGAAAACAGAAATGCCCACTCCAACACTCCTATTACAGCTCATATATTTTTGTTTTGTTTTGTTTTATTTTCCTCATCTTTGTTTTGGGGTGGTGTCTTGGGTTTTGTTTTGTTTAGGGTCACACTGATAATGAATTGCACTAGACATGACTCCAGATTTCTTAACCAGCATATCCATAACCCTGTCTGTCCAAAGATGAGTATCAAATAAGTTTAAAACCTCACTTGTTAAACATAGCGTTTTACTACTATTTGCTAATTTTTCAAATTTTCATCAACCACCACCTTTGGAGGGATCTTGATGTATAGACCCTTGCCTTGCTTTCCTTTTCCTTCTGTTTTCTTTCCCTGAAGTGAAGCAGTATGCTGGAAAATCCCAATGTATGTGGTAATTACTGTGGAATTACGTGTTTTTTTGCATTCTCACTAAAGCCAAAGGAGTTCACCATGATTCCTATAGGTATACTGATTTATAATTTATAAAATCTGTATCTACAGGCAAAACTTTTTAAAGTAGTAAACAATAATTACTTCCCTTATTATTCACTGTGAAGAATCATGCTGAATGGAAGTTATAAGGGACATATGTAGAAAGCAATTCCATGTTAAGGTATTTGTAAAGTTGTTAGAATTATGTTACGATTCATGCCAACTTCCTTTTCCTTTCTTTCGATTGAAATAAATTGAGCTGGTGGTAAGTCTGGAGAAACCAGACGGTGTGGTGCTATGTTTGGGTGTGAGAATGTGAAAAAAAATTGGAAAATAAATGTGTTCAGCATGGAGTTTGCTCATGCTTGTATATGCCTGTATGTGTGGTCTGGAGAAAGTGAGGGTACATGAGGATGTGGATAAAGGAAGAGAATAAAGCATAGATATGTGCAGGAGGTAAAAAAAAAAAAAGAAATATGGGGTTAAAAATTAAGGGTTACAGAACTGATTATGAAGGAGCTGATGCATTCTTCTTAAATGTCAATAGCAAGATGATCAGAAGGCAATGATGCATGTTACTTTTCATTTATGTCTTTGGTATTACTTTTATGAAATGGGTATTTGCTTTAATAAACCTACAAGAAAGTACTGGAGGCAAACTTTGGTCCTAAAATTTGGAAGATATAACTTTTTTAGCCTCAGAAATTTATATCTTGCTTGAAAAATTAAAATATTATTTTAGTAGAAAAAATATACTAAAAAATGTTCTGAAAATTTTATTATTTACATGCGTAATAGTAAACATAAAAAGAATAATGGCTTTAAGATTATAGTCACTCTTTTAAAAGTTACATACATCATTGCTTTTTATTTCACCTACATGTTAAATGTCTTTTTTTTTTCTCAGTTGAAAGAGTTTACATACCCGGTCACTGGTTTCTTTGAAGGACAGGTGAATTTAAATTCAAGCAGCATAACAGGATTCAAATATAAGTGAGGAAGGGTCTTCAATTAGTTTTAGAATAAAAAGCAATCCTGTTTAAAGTTCAAAAATTTATTTTTTTTTACCATTTCACTTTTTTGTGACTGTCTCTACAGAGGTCATTGACATAGTATTTGTGAGTCACCAAAGCATAATATTATACTTTCAGACATTCTTGTTGGAGAAAATATGAGGATTAATTGGACAACTCTTGTGACCTATGACATACACTTTTTGAAAACTGAAAACAGGTTCATGAATATTAGAAAGGAAAAGAAGTATTGATGTCGGAAGTCTTGATTGATGCACATGGAGAGGGCATTACAGAGAATCTTGGGCTGCTGATGTCTTTGCTACTTGTATTCTATATTTACTGAAAAAGATTGCTTAAGAAACAAAAATCTAAAATAAGGGTTGCTACTTAATATTTCAGTTGTTATTTTCTTTTAAATTTATCTCTCTTTTCTTCCCTTTGTTGTTAATAACAGGCTGTGATTTACCAAGGTGTTTTCTATTTATAAGTTACACTGGCACCTGGTTTGCTGAATAGAATACTGAAAAGCATTTCTGGCACCTATTTGACATTTTCAGTGTGAAACAAACATTGTGCTAAAGGCCATTTTAAAATCACTTCACCTTCAGAAATCGTTGAATTTTGAAAGATTCTCAATCAAAAGCGAAAATTTTTTATCCTTAGTAAAATTTGAAGATTTTTGGTGTCATAATAAATGTGTTTTTCTATTTCCCTTGCAACTGTGCAGCATGGCATTGTTCTGCCTAAAGTGCATGCCCCTCTGAAATCACTGAAATGAGGTACGTCACAGGATTAGAGAACAGCTTAGGGTGGAAGAAATATCTGGAGATCATCTAGTCCACTGCCCCTACACAGAACAGATGCATTGAGAGACAGCTCTCAGGGCTGTGTCTAGCATGTTTTTAAATATGTCCAATATGGAGACTTCGCAATTTCTCTGGTCAATCTACTGGAGCTGCTATTGGCATTCAAGTAAGAGGATAGTTTTTACCACATGTCAATAACTCTTAAAACTGGTGAATCTGTAATGTCAGTTTGCTCCTCCATGTTCTCCCTGTTTGTGTTTCCATGTAAAGGAACTGCGGCTAGGTAAAGATTAAAGTTAAGTAAAATTGGTTTTAAAGTTGTTGACAGGGAGTTTTGCCTTGACTTCATACTGGCAGGATCTGCTCCACCTCCACCTAGAGCTTGCTACCCACTCAGTCTGCAGCATCAAGGGAAAAAAAGTTCTTCAGTAGAGGAAGAAACAGTAACTTTTGATCTGTTCATCCCCCAGCCTGGATTAATATTGGAAGTGGCTCCAACACAGGTGCTGCACCTTGCACTTGGCCTTGTTAAACCTCATGGGATTCCCATAGGTTCCCTTCTCAGCTTGGGCACGTCCCACTGGATGGCATTCCAAACTTCAGGTGTGCCAATCACACCACTCAGCTTGGTGTCATCTACAAATTTTCTGAGGGTGCACTCAATCCCTCTATGTCATTAATGAAGATATTGAATGACACTGGTCCCAGTATGGACCCCTGAGGGACACCACTTGTCTCTGGTGTCCATTGGGACTCTGAGTGATTGACCATTACCTTCTGTATGTGACTGCCCCACCAATTCCTCATCCACTGAACAATTCACCCACTGAATCCATCTCCAATTTGGGGAGAAGAGCGTTCTGGGTGACCATGGCAAAGGCCTATAATTTCCAATAATAGTACTCCGGTCCCAGAACTCTTCCCATCTGGCTTCACTTATGCCAATGATGCCACAACCAAAGCTTTTACTTCCTGTATTTATTCCTCTTATTTTGTGAATTATGGTACAAATATATCTAATGCAGTCCAGTGTACTCAGCATACTGTGGGCCACAGTACAAAACTTCAAACACTATCATACTGTCCCAATACTTATCACTAGTATGCCTATTTTATGCCTTCCTTCCTATGAACTTATTTTAAAGCTCTTGAACTCTAGTTTTACATTATCTCTCCTGATGTTTGTTGATGGGAACAAAATGCAAAATATTAGTCACTGTTATTTAATTTTTTTCCTGGTCTCTGAGGTCTTGAAAGGATTCAGAAGAATCATTCCCTTTTAACAGCATGTATTAAAAACATATAATATCATATTGATAAATATCAACTCTAAATATAAACCATTAATATTTATAGACTTTTCTAAACAAAGAAAGAAACTTATTAAGAGCTAAAACTGAAGAGAATTACTTTGTTTACAATCTGAAAGTTGAAATGCTCTCTTTCCTACCGTCAAAAATCTAACTCTTTTGATATTGACAAGGTTTTATATACACTGCAAATTTCTCTTTTACCTTCATATGTTAACATGTAGTCAAGAAACTAATTTGCTATTGTTGGAAAAGAACCAATTAGAATGTTTACAGGGCTAGAAGGTGAATGGTCTCTGTGTAAAAGGAAGGGATGGCATTTCTGTCTCATGAATACAATGATTTAGTTCTTTGACCTACTGTTGGCAAGAGCTGCTTATATGGTGAACACTTCCAGGTCTGACACATTCATTAAAATAAAACAACCTCCAGACCCCTCTCTTGGCAATAGACAAAGTTGAATGTTTAACTTGTGTGAGATTCCCCTCCCCTCAGATGATCTATAATGTGACTTTGAAGGTTGACTTAACAAAATAAAAAGGTGGGAGGAGGAGAATGTCTTTGCTTACCTGCCCTGACTCAGAGGCCATGAAAAAAAAAAAAAAAAGATAAGGAAAATATTTTGAAAGGTTTGTAATGTAAACACAAGCAGCTGGTTTAGACAGTGCCTCATGTGCACAAGGACATGTCCGAAAATCCATGCCGAAATTCATTTTGTGGCCTGGTAAGAAAGGTCAGAAGGTTTAGATGTTAAAAGTACATTAACTCTTTGCTTATTTGACCATTAAACTGTCAGCATGAAACTACGTTTTAAACTTATGATGGTCTGAAATCTTAGTGCTAAATGAAGTCTGAAGACCTCTTAACCTGCCCAAGATGTGAACCAGAGGCTGGTTCAGCCTCACGGCTATCCGCACTAGGGCAGAGGAACGCATGGTAAGAGGTGGAAAAAACATCTGACTCTTATCTTTGCTGGGCAAAGTTAGGCAGCTTAAATAATTGCCAGTGCCAAACTTGGATTAATAATATATCTTTATGTGTCTTTGTATTAATGTGAGACTAAGTTGATTTCACACTTTTATCCATAAAAGGCTTGCAATTTTCTTTCTATGCATTCCTATTCAATGTGTGCTATGAAAGGACATTTGAGTAGCTCAGTACAACTTATTTGCTTTTGAAAATTATTTAGAAATTTGAATGTCAGTTCAGATAATGATAAATTTAATTGTATCTATTAATTGATAAAATTAAAAGTCTATTAATTAAAACCATTGCTGAAGTCTTTGGGTTTGCTTTCTTCCCCTCCAAATATTCATCTAACATACTGTTTAGGTATAATGAAGGATACAAAGAAATAAATAAAATAGCTATTCAATATAGTGTTGTATATGATTTTTTCTGTGGTATGTTTTAAGTTCCAGAATATTCTTTGTTTGGTTTGCTATTTAAAAAGTGAGATAAAAAAATCTATTAAAAATTATGCACAAGTGCATGTTTTTTCTTATGATTACGTACTTTATTAATCAGAAAGCCTAAGCAAAATATAAAGATACATATAAATAAACATACAAATAAAATACAACAAACATCAAAACACAGTCAAATAAAAGGCAAGTACAATGATCTATAATAATTCTCTGTAAAATTGATGGGAACAGATTATTTATGGTTTTAATACATAAGATACAATTATAATAAAGAAACAAAACTCATAATTAGAAAATCTGCAACACCTCTTTTGCCTACTGAAGCTTATAGAATTCCCTTTAAGAAACATAATTGCTATATATAGTTCCTTTTGTCATTTTCCTAGGTCCTTTTGGTCAAGCTGGCAGCTTGCCCTGAGGCATGGCCTTTACTGTGTGTTAAATCTTTAGTCTCATGGACAGGACAAAGACTCAAGTGTCCCATCTTGGGTCTTGTAACATGTGCACACATTGGACTGCCAGCCACTTGAACTCCCGGTTTGAACTGTAACATTTCAAATGGCTTCATTGTCTTCAGGAAGTCAGTATGGATGTGTTTCAGGATGACAGTGAAAGGAATTTTATTCTCATTAATTGTCCTAATCCTACTTTAATCTATCACCGTCTAATAATTTCTGGGTTTGGGTTACTTCTTTGTATTCTTTCCTAAATACTCTAAAGGGCTCTAAACTGATCTAAACCAACAGAAGTCACTAATTGCCACAAAGAAAAACAAATTCTTTTGTTTAGAAAATACCAGGAATGAAAGAAATGAGAGGCTCTATAAACAATGTAACTTACTTTTTAGTTAACCATTCAATCTCCTGGCCTGACAAACCCCAAGGGGCTTATCAGGGCTGTGGGATGTGCATGCAAATCCCATTCATTGCAGCTACAGTGATCAAGGACATTTTCATGTGACATGCACCACTTCCCAATACTGAATGAAATTAACCCTGGATTGAAGAGAAACAAAAACTTTCATCTGTCTCAGAATAGCTCTTTTTTTTTTTTTTTTTAAATACTGCTGATTTCCTGATAAAAGGTTCTTTAGCAGGTCTTTCAAAGTCACAAGCAAAACTGTGCTACAAAGCAATTATACAAATTTCATCACCCTCAGAAACTTCCCAAGCAGAGGGACAAGTTTAGCTGTGTTTTAATTAGCAAATTACATGTGTCAGAGACTCTAAAGTGGCACTGATGTCAGTCATCACTGACAGGCAAACCTCCATGTCATAAAGGTCTTTTCCCTGTAACACATGAAACTGCTTGCTGGCAGTAGCTAGTTCATGACCCATACTCACCCTTGAGCTGTGCCTGAGAACTGTTTCTGTCAAAACCTGATACAGGCTGAAACTGTTTTAGGAGCTGTTTTAGCAATTTAATAGTGATGACAATCAAGTTTCAGACGTTGGAACATTCTCTTACACTGCTTAACTTGTTAATATTAACATTATCTTCATGACTGCTGCCCATACCATTTTGTTTAGCTGTAGGCATTGGCTCTATGTATGCAAATTATTATTATTATTATTATTATTACTACTACTACTACTACTACTACAGAGGTTGTTGAACCTGCCTCTCTGAGAAGTTAAGTACAAATAAAACATCCAAATTCCTAAGCCCAAGTGACTGTAACCAAGACAACCTTTGAGGTCCATCACTCCCACATACTGTCCTGACCCAGATGTGGACAGACAAAATTTTTCGTCATAGCAAGAAATATTTTTCTTCTTTTCAAGGTAGATCTGGTTTTCAGCTCCCAGAGAGTTCAGTATTTCTTGAAATTCATTGCCTCATTCAGGTCAAAATCTTTAGAAATTTTTAAAACTTAAGCTCATCTAAGATTTCAGTTCAGAGGAAGGCAAAATACCATCACATATGAAAGCAAGATATCTTGATGCCAAAAATAGACTCATAATTTATAGGTAAAATCAAGAAAGCTAAATAATTTTGCTTTGGAGTAGTAATAGTTATGCCATGTTTTCACTCTGGTTCACTCTTTGTTAGCTTCCAACCCTGGAAACTCAGGTAGGTAAAAAGTAAACTCTTTTCCATATTGAAACTAGGACTATTGAGAGCACTTCTGCTGTCTGCATGGACATACCTAATATAATCAGTAATTTCTGTACATGTATTAGTCTTTGTGGTTTTGGTGATGACACTAATAACACTGCCTCTTCAAAATGTAAAAATGTGGCTTTCACTGATTATTTTTAACCACATGAATCAATGTAACGTTAATTAAATAACAAATGATCCATGTCTTTAATTCTCTGCTGACAGTTCCCCCCCCCCCCCCCCCCCTTCTTACCCAGAGTGCTTTCTTACATGAAAAAAACATCTTTTTTTCTGGACAGTATTTGACAGTAAGTGCAAACACAGCAGTGGAATGTCAGTGAGCTCTTTCTAAGTATTGGAAATGCAGTCTTGCTTCTTCAAGTGACAAAAAGGAGATAGGGAAAAGCTGTGAAATAAACACCTTAACCTAAATCTATGTAAATGTACTTCAGCTTTCAACAGTGTTTTTCTTGCTTTGTATTATTCGAATATCAAACAAACAAATAGAAATTGCCATCATTAAAAAGCATATAAATTTAGAATATAACATAAATACATAGATAAATACATACCATCTGAATTTCCTACTCTGAATGTAGAATTTGACATTTTTAAAATTCAGAATACCTCAGCATTGTTCATTATTGCTGTTATGGATTAATGGTGTTAATATATTAAAACAAACTATTACCAGATATTCTCTATTCACCTCTGCTTTACTTGAACCTAAAATTCAGTGATTTAAGTTTATATACTTGAGTATCCCTAAAGTGAATTAAACATGTGATTTGAAAAAATATACTCTTTGGAATCTTTTATATCTTTAAATAAACACCTAAAATGCACTAAAAGCTTCAAGAACATTCAGTCTTTCTGAAAACAGAGCCCCAAAACAAAAATTATAGTTCTTTAGAAGACTGTTCTCTTTCTTACTCTTGATACAATACCTCTATGTCCTGTTTGTACACTGTTCTGTATTTTCACTTAATCCAGATCTGTTTTATTTCAGAGAACAATCCTACAAAAAGGTAGCTCATTGCAGCAAGGCTATGACTGGGTCCTAAATTAATTGCCTTACAGCAAAAGGCATGTTTACACACTACACAAGGGAGGCTTTTTACAGGAAGGAGATAAAGATGAAACCTGTTTACAAAAGAGATAAAAATATTTTATCTTTGGTGACCAGTTACTAAAATGAGTGAAGTTTATAGTCAGGACAAAAATATGTTCCTACTATAACTTATGATTTTATTATAAAGCAGGAAAAGTATGTAAGCAATATTATGATGAAATTATTTACTAACATTTCCTATCTTTTTCAAGAATACATATTTCCTTCAGTGTAAGACCTTGGTAGCATTCTAGGAATAGTGACTTTTCTATTCCTTTTTAGATGAAACAGAGTTTTATGTGATGACAAAGTCTTTACTTCCTATCCTTTTTACAAAACACTATTTTATCTTATTATCTTTCCTCTTTCAATGCTTATGGTTTTTTGGTATTTAGATGGAAGAAAATCCATAACTCAATTTTTTCTTTCTTGCTTTCTATTATGTACAAATACAACTGACATCTGGTCGGAAAAAAAATTTTCTAAATGTAATTTAGCAGAGTTCCTGGAAAATGTTTAGGAAATTGAAATAACCTTCAGTTATATGGAAAACATTGAAATATCCTTCAGTTCTAAAGAAAGGGAATTGTTTAATGGTCATGTGTTGTCTTCATATTTGTACTCTGGGAAATGGCAAGATTTTCTTCCTGCCTTTTAAGTGAGTCCTGTCTTGGTGGATTGTGCAACAAAAACATAGAAGTCTTAAAATTCCTTTAACTGAAGGACTTTTCATGTGTGATATTGGTAAAGCAATTGCAACTAAGAAAGCTATTCTATGAATATTTTGGTCTTGCTTATATGATGTAATAATATGTTATGAAAGGATGAATTTGTATGCAATTTATTTGCAGCTTACTAAACTGAATATTTCCATAAGGATGTTCCCATTTTGTCTCTTATATCTCTATCTTCATATGCTTTTAAGTCCACTTTGCAAAACGTTCAAATCAATGTGGCAGTATTGTTAACGTAGTTAGGAAATGTAATGAGATTAAATGAATAAAAAAGTGGAAAAAAGTTATTTATTTTGGGTATAGATATTTGTACTTAGACTGATAGAATACGCGGGAAATGTTACCAAAGAAGTCTTGATAATCTGCTATATATTAGTATAAGAATTGTGAACAAACAACATAAATTTCCTAGAAATTTCTTTGCTGAAATAACATCTAACCCAAGGTGTGCAAAAACTCTGGAAACAGGTTGAAATTTTCAGAATTACTGAATTGATGGAATTTAGGAGCCTAAAGCCTGTTTTCTTTCAATTTATTTAAATGCTTCCAAAATACTAGTGATAAACACTATTGTATCCTTTATAACTGTACTATGTATTTCTGTTTTTCCTAGCAAGCTTAGGAAAAAGCTTGGGTTTACAAGACTTGGCCTTTGTATTTATTTCAGTCAACTTTTTGCTCTATACATTTTGCAAATTTAATGACTGGGGTTTGGGTTTTTTCCCCTGAAAGTAAGAATATACAATCTTTTGTTTATGCTCTATATTTCATAATATTAATTTTGATCTCAGTTAAGCTATTTATTAATTCTTCCTTTCAAGAAAATTCTTACCTTTACAGAGAAAATGCTAAACTTTAGCATTATTTTCCTTTTCTATGTCTTTACTTTTCATAACATAAACTGTAACTAACTTATCATTTTTCAGTGCTTTTTATTTCTGGCATCCCATATACATCCTGAATGGTCATTCATGCTATTGTAGCTTCTACAAAGATTTCTGTAGGCCAAAATTCTCTTATCTGATGATTGCATATGTGTTCCACTGACTTTTATGGGGAGTTTGAGAAAAAAAATTAAAGACTGAATTTGGCTCGTTTAATGCAATGTTTAGAACCCTTTGGATGAAAATTAGCTACTGAACATGCAGCGAAGTTTAATATCTCATCCATGTTGTGTATTGCTTTACTGCCAAATCTTATACTTTCACTAGAATATGAAACTATCAAAGAACCATCTGTAGATCTAAATATTTGGATACTTTTCAAACACATTCTGGGTTCAGTGTTGCTAATGGCAGTGATCATTTTGACAAAGTTGGCACTTAACTAATAAGGGCAGTGGAACAGGAACACAATTCCACAGACGTAAAACAATACAATCACAGCCAGTTTTCATAAATTTTCTGAAACTACATTCCACTACAAATTACAAAATTTTAACCACTTTACTCTTAAAGAGAGTATATTATAAAATTTTCTCAGCAAAGACAAGTGACAAATGCTGCAAGTTCAAGCTTCGGCTCAATAAATGGACTCTTTGTTATCATCTACTCCTCTACTACGTATGTCCTGCTTTACAAACCTTTCTGACTGACCTAATTTCATAAGATGTGTATATCACACTTATACCTATTGGACACAATGTAAATTTTTCCACTGGACCAGGATTTCTATTAGACAATCAGTCTATACAGTAATTTTTTTTTTTTTTTGGCCAGTTATATCTCAATGTTTTGTTAATCAGTCTTAAGAGAAAAAACATTTTCATACTATCTGGTAATAACAGTGCATAACATCCTTCATAATGTAACATTAAATATCAAAAGGCATGAGCCAAGGAAACAATTTTGAAATGTCTCAGGGACAAGCAGGTGATTGCAAGCCATCAGCATAGACTATGAAGGGGAAATAAACCAATCTCATTGCTTTCTCTGATGATATGATTGGCTTGGCAGATGAAGGAAGAGCAGCGGATGTTTTTTTACCTTGACTTTAGGACGGTTTGTGACATGGCTCCCGTAAATCCCTCCTCATTTCAAATTTATACTGGACAATAAAAATTGTGTCTGGTACAAGTTGTACTAGACTCTGAGACACCATAGATTGTGAGGCAGACTGAAAGCCAGCTGAACTGAATATAAGAAAAATCTTTTTATGGTGATGCTGATCAAACCCTGGAACAGGTTTCCCAGAGATGTCATGAAGTATTCCTTTTGGAGAGATCTAAAACCTGACTGACAGCAGCTCCGAGTGGCCTGTTCTACTTGCTCCTGCTTTCACAACAGAATTGGAATAGATCATCTCCAGGTGTCCCTTCCAACCTCAGCTATCCTGTGATTCTGGGACTGTGTGAAGGACTTTTTTATCCATCAGTTTCTTACTGGTTTTCTTGAATATAAACATTGATACAGTAATTTTTATTTTCTTAGTTTTTCTGAACCTGCTGTTTTCTTGTCTGTAGTCATACTTAAAGCATGAGTGTTTCCTCTGCTGCTTGGTAGAAGTGTTTCCAAAGGCTGTGCACAAGATGGTCAGGAGGGACTGGCAGAGGTTTGCATCAGAACATCATTACCATACAAAGAGACAGAAAAGTAGATGAAAGAGTGTTTTCCACATTTGTCTAGGATTAGAAGGAAATCTCTGTTCCTGTGAATTTATACCATTGTCATGAAAGATCTATAATGTGATACTGCTTGTGTTTCCTCATTGTTTGAGTACACAAGTTATTCGGAATATTTTATACTTTTCAAGTTGCTTACCCAACATCCAGAGATATGGAAATTGCTTTTCTACAATTTTTGAGCTGGTAAATTTGATCACAAGGCTCCTCAAGAGAAGTAAATGCAAAAGTTTGTAAGTGCATCTGAAATGAAATATCTTTTTGTGAATTTTGGCAATTAATATGTAAATGATTCTGTATAGTCAAAACCTAAACATTTTGATGCAGAGCATTTTGAACAAAACTATCAGATTCACTGAGAATGCATTGTCCTGGAATTTGAGTAGTCAGCTGAGGATTTTGGAACATCTACCCCAATGGAAATCAACCATTTCATTTTCAAATATACCAAAGCTAGGCAACTTGTAATTATGTGCTCAAATCAATGTTGCTCAGTGCAAAAAAAATCTGCAATTTTGAGAAGACAACTACAAAATGGGTTATGCTTCTCCTATATTTTTCTAATGAAAGGTGAAATGATGCTACATGTTACCGTTTTTTTAATTACATATTTTTTGCCAAGTGCATAGCTATTATCATTTCAATGTGTAGTCAGATCTGTAGAGGAAAGCAGTTTCTCCTAAGAGAATAATAAGGATCATAGTGAGGATAATGAGGACTCCAAAGAGGATAAACTTTTAAAGTTGGGAGCCTGCACCTTATTTAGACTTCCAGAGTTATATTTACCTGATCTCTCATTTACTTCTGAACATTAACTACAATTTCCAGGCAATTTACCTGCTGAAGGAAGCCCAGTTGACCCCCGTTCTATGCAAACTGTTTGTTTTCTGACAGAGAAATGATTTAATTTCAAAGTAAGTTTTCATATATTTTATATGATTCTCCTGATCATTATGAAGAAGAAAAGAAACACTATTTATTGTATGAAATCATACAAAAATAGTATATGGAAAGAATTGGTTCACTTAGTATCTTTTTTTTTTCAAATTAATTCAGTGAAGGAAAAATAAATATTAATTTTATCCTTTCCCAATGGCACTAAAATGTAAATGAGCTAGTTATGGCCTCCTAAATGCAGTTATTAATCAGTTTTGTTGCCACATGTTAGTTATACCCGTGTTTATACAAATATTCAGGTTTGTTTCCCAGATGGGTTTCATCCCGTTACAGCTATCATACAAAGTGGACAAAGTACTGCTCTGTGCTATTGTACACATATACAAATACACAAACATCCCAGAGGGAAAAAAATCAAACAAGCAAAGTAAACACACAGATGCATGCACATGAGTGTGTAGACCCATACCACATATATGAAATACCCAGACAACTTACACTAAAATAATATCCAAGATCTGGCATAGACCAGACAGTCAAATAATGTTCTAGGACATTTTGGTATGCTATTTGTTGCTTTTCTTTTGTTTTGTTCCTTTAAGGAAAGCTTGAAGTTTCGCAGTAAATTTCATTTTTGTGGGGGAGCCAGTGTCTTTAGACACCACCACAATTGTTTCTCCTTATTCTTCACAGACTACCTAAATGACAATCCATGTTCTCATATTTTAAAACATTGTTCTATATTAAAATAATGCACTTCCACAAAAAAATCAATGAAATTCTCTGTGCAAGTTATATGAATTTAGATGTATTCAACATACTACTTCTCCAAATGCATCTAACATAATTTATACCTATTAAATGAAAGCATTTAAGATTTTTAAACTTCAAAAGTTTTCCTTCAGCTGTATCCAAGTGAGCCTGCTGACTAGGGTACTATAACACAAGATTAAGGGTAAAACTTGATCTGAGATTATTATCATTTATTCTATTCTGAAAAGGTACATGTCAATGCACTTCACAGCTTCCTTGACTCCAATCAGTGCAAAACTACCGCCTGGAATTTGGCTCAATGCACTCCAAATCTGCTTTTAGAAGTTCAGGCACTGTGGTAGGTCAGAGACAGGTACTACCTCCTCTGGTAAGCTTCAGTAACAAGCTTTCAAGTTATGACCTCCTAGAGGCTCCTAATTTCTATAGAATTATAGAACCAGCTGTCCATAGTATAAAGTTAGTACTGTCTTGAAATTCCCTGCAAAAAGATGGCAATCTGTCAAAAGTTTTGCATTATTGTGATGATTGAAATCTCACTTAGGATGAAATACCGTGAAGTTATTCAGTGGCTGCAGTCTTAAAGACATTTCACTGTAGAATTATTTCAGGTGTTCCATTCTTGTTCTTAACATAGCTGAGATGTTTTGTCAAAAAAAAAAAAAAAAAATAGAAACAAGAGTTTATAATTAGCTTAAGATGAAATAAGTATTGGTTCATTGTCAGAAAAAAATAACCATGGTATGCTTGATGTCTTCTGCAAGCAAGAAGCTTTCTGACACAGTCGTTCTATCAGTAACTATAAAAGAATTGATGGATATTTTGGCAAATAGTTCCTTAAATTTGCTTAGCCTCAAAGAATTATTTTTGTATTTAAAGTTTGTAGGAAATTGGACTCTAACCATGTACTTCAAGTGCTAAAAAAAGCATTTAAAATCCAATTGCTGACAAGGGATGACTAAGAATTTGTTGCCAGCTTTTAGCACACAAAATGTTATTGCACAAGAGAGGAAATAAGTCAAAGGTTAGGAAAACTTATTACCCTTCATAGGAACCCAACAGGTTTTTTACAACTTTTAATCAAAACCAAAATAGTAGACCAGATATGAGGACAGTAGAGCTGCTGCAACTGTACAAAGAACTGGTGGGTAATCTCTGCTGAGACTTCATTCCTTAGGATGATTCTCAGCTACACTGGTATTCATAGATCAGTACTGAAATTTATTATAGACTTTTTCTTTTCTTCTTTTAACTCATGAAAAAAAAAGAAAAGAAAAGATACACTTCCTGAAGGACTTGGAAGCTAGTATTGAGCTACATAGTGAAGGATGAAATGAGTAGAGGTTAGAATTTTATCCAAGCCAAACCTTGCAGTAGTTGGCTACTCAGATGGAATTTCAGACTTAACTCACAGTGACACTTCTGGAACCGTCTCCAGCTTTTTAGCACGTCCTAGCAGCCTGCTGACCCGTGCTCCCATTGGACATTTCTTGGAATGATTGTTTTTATTTCCCAAGAGATAACCCCACACTTTTCTTGTACATCTGGGTTGTATCATGAAAGGACCTACCTCTCTCTCTGTGACCACATGTGCTGGTCCCTGCTCCTTTGGGACAAGCCATGGAGAAGGCATGGCTCTGCACTCTGCGCTTCAGTGAGAGATGTGCTTGCTCATAAGCACTGGTTACCTGGGCCTGAATGCGGGGCTCATTCCCCTTGTTGTTCTATATCGCTGGCATTTGTTGCCATTTACCCCATGTAATGTGAAAAATGAAACTGGCAAGCCTATGGTCAAACACATGTTGCCTTTGGCTCTTGGAGTCAATGCAAGGAATCAAGTATTAAAAGAGTTATGAAGTTGTTAAGAGATGGCCTCAAGAGACGGTTGCATTTTTTCTCTTTTCTGGTTTTGTTTTCTTTCTTTTTTTTCCTTGTGGTAATAACTAAGCAGGACTGGAATTGCAGAAGTCACAAAAAGACAAAATATACTGATTCATACCTCCTTTGGCCTGCTCCATCTCTCAGGGAACCCAATGGGAACTTCAGTATTTTAGAGCTGTAAGAAAACAGCACTTCCTAAAAATGATCAGCCTGCTGAGGTTTGCTTTGGGATATTTGTGCCTGGATAGAATGGCTATATTAAAGTCTACATTGTTGAGCTTCATCTTTCTGGGAAAATATGAGTATTAGCTAAACAGCTTCCAGTTTTGAAGTTAGAAAAGAGTTTTGGACCTTGAGGTACAACTCCTGCTTTTAATTTCTTAACCTTAAATTTCCAATATCTTCTGTTTTAGTGCAATCTATTATTTTTTTCTCACATGCCATTTTTTATTATTGCTACAGAGCTGTTTTGAAACTCTTCATTCATCATCACCTGTAACATTAGTTCCATTTCCTAAGAACTTGTTGACGTCTGTTTAAACACTGATACTTTTACATTTACATGGATACTTAACTCAAGCTTGCTTTTGTGTCAAAAATACTAAGTCTTGAAAAGATACCAGTTTTTAAGGCTAAATTATAACTTTTTAAGCATTGATGTATTAGCATGAGATTGAAGCATTTGTCTCCATATAATTTCCACACAGGAAGCAGTTCATTGAAACTGCCACAAAACCAGATGAGACTAGCTAAACTTCACAAGGTGTCTGCCGCCTCAAAGAAGGAATACAGGGACTGAGTATACTGAAAGTTTCATTTATTTTTTTAAATCAGTTAATTTTTATGGGGACATTGCTGGGTACCTGGTTCAGCACTCATAATAGTTATTATGAATATTTTTATTTTAATAGATTTCTGATTAAGTGTTAGGACAGCCAAAATATTAAAAATCCCAAAGGTAGTCTTTGACAGAGGAAAATGTCATTTACCCCTCATGTTTTAGGTACCATCTCCAGGCAGTAAGAAATGCCAGCAGATAATTAAGGAATTTCAAAGATAGATAGTGTATTTAAATGAGCCACCTTTTCTTAACTTCTCATGGTGTAATATTTAAAAGACAGAAAAAAAGATAATAATTGTCAAACAAATCATATGTTGGAAAACTTGGCAGTAAAAATTTGGGAACTTTACAGTTTATTTTTTCTGACCAGACTTGAATAGTCCTTTTTTACATGCTGATATCTGCAGTTTCTGCTTATGTTAACATGAAAATTATGTTAACATTACCCAAGAGAGTGACCTGCTGCAGTGATGGACAGTGCAGGAGTGAAGTGAACACAGGAAGATGAGGAGGGTGTGGTGGTGCCCTCTGTCTTCAGGGAAGATGTCTGTTCTCATGACCCTTGGCCCCAGGGGAAGTGAAAATGGAAGGGGGGACAGTTGTTCCCAGATGAGAAATGGTTGTTCTTTGTTACTTGGCAAAGCATCCTTAGGACCCCTATAAGCAGTTTTGGTCCGTGGACAGTGGTGAGAGCACTGTACATGGAAGGAGGATGTCAGGATGGCATCCTCCAGGCGGTGCCATGTGTAACATGGAAACACAAGAGATTTCAACTGTGTTTCCTGGGGAAGACTATGATACAAGAGAGACTCCTCTCTCCCTTGATGAACTGAGAAGTCATTGTCTGAGGGGTGGCAACGAACTGAAAAGTGATTATCTGAGGGTTGGTAACTTGACTGGGAATTCAAGATTTTGTCTCACTTTGGTGGAAACTGGATGGGAGAAGAAATGTTTTGGAAGGTTTTAATTTTGAATTTTGTGTGTTCTTATTATATTGTAGGTTAATAAAGTTTTTTTTTTTCTTTTATTCCTAAGCTTGATCCTGCTTTGCTCTGTTTCAGGTCACATCTCACTGCACACATTTGAGAAAAATATTTTTCCATGGGTGCACTGGCACTGTGCCAGCGTCAAACCGTGACATTGCCTTAGTTAGACATTGTAATTAATTGTGTAAGTACTACTTTGTATTAATACAGAATCAGTTCAGGTTAAGTCAATACCATAGGAAATCAGACTTAATATGTTATTTAGCAGTGACAGATGGGTCGGAATGTGCAAAAGATCATTTGAAGCACCTGCACTGTGAGGTCTCTAGCCAGCTTTTACCAGATGTTGTCTAGGCCTGTGAGCTAACACAATGTTTGCTCTACCAAAACCACTGGCCAGTGGAACTGCAATGCCCATTGTGTAAGAAGGAGGGCTGCAAGTTCACCAGCCCCAGTGCCTTGCCTACTCAACTGCCAGCTGTAACGCTGGGGTCTGTGACACCAGGGACCACCAGAGAGAACCCCAGGGCAGAAGAATGTGTGCTTAAAACAGGGGAAATAGGTTAATGATTTTGGGGAAATGATTATTGTATGTATGCTTAGTCTGGGACAGTCAATGAATATGTGTGTAGAATAGAGTATATAAGCAGAAACATGCACATATTTGGGAGGAACTATTCCCCTGTACACCAGCCAAAAAAAGAATGCCTGCTTCTTAATGCTATATAGGTGTTAATTTTACATTGGAGTTTTCTTAACTTTACAGATTTTTTGGTAACACAACAGCTGAATGAAAGTAAGGAACAGGGTCATCATTTACTTAACAATTTTCAGTTTCATTTACAGAGCATGTCAGTAGAGAAATTTTTTACTTTATTGAACCTTCTGTCTGCATGACAGAAACAACCCCCTATTAAAACATGTTCAAAAGAAGATTGAAAAATCCTTTTAGAAATTGTTGGTACATCATAGAGCAATCATTTGTTTGGAGTCATAAAATTTGAGCTCTTCTGACTAGTATGGTTAGATTAAAATCCATTTTAACTGATCATCTTGTATAGAATATGTCACCCAGTAACCAGCTTTCTGTAGTCCGGACATCTCCCGTTTTGCTTTCCTCATCCATCTCCTAACTTCTTCATCTGTTGAATTTCATCACAACTTACTGAGATTTTGACATTGTCTACATTCTTTGCAAAGAAACTGAGACTGAAAATACATGCAAAGAATTTAACTTGGAGAATGAGGTTGAACAGAAGTGGAAAGAAAATCATGATACATTTGCAAAATTCTTAGCAAAATGAGATTAATTTCTTTTGCTCTTATTCAGACAGTACTTCTAATCACTACCATTCAACTCTAGAGTCCTTTTCAGTGCCTCCCTTTTTAAACTAAGAACTTAGTTTTGTACTTGACATCAGATCTTAATCAAGAAGACAATTAGAGTTTTACTCTGAAGACTGTATTTTTAGCTAGAGTTAAAACTCATTTGATAGATCCCTTCACCCTGATATCACTCAATCTTCAGTCTTCAGCATCTTTACTTCTGTTTTGGTGCTTTCCGTTTAAAGCCATTCTCCCTCGTCCTGTTATCACACGGTCTTGTAAATAGTCTTGCCACAGAGCTTCCTCTTCTTCCAGGTTGAATAAACCCAATTCTCTCAGCCTTTCCTTATAGGAGTGGTGCTCCATGTCTCTAATCATCTTGGTGTCCTCCTCTGGACTCTCTCCAGCAGCTCCATGTCCTTCCTGTGCTGGGAGCCCAGAGCTGATGCAGCCCTGCAGGTGGGGTCCCACAGGAGCAGAGCAGAGGGGCAGGTTCCCCTCCCTCCCTGCTGCCCACGCTGCTTTGGCTGCAGCCCAGGACACCTTTGGCTCTCTGGGCTGGGAGTGCCACGGCTGGGCCATGTCCAGCCTCTCATCCACCTGCACCCCCAAGTCCTTCTCAGCAGGGCTGCTCTCCATCTATTCATTCCCCAGCCTGTGCTGATATTGGAGGTTGCCCTGACACAAGTGCAGCACCTTAAACTTGGTCTTGTTAAATTGCCTGAGATTCCCAGGGGCCAATTTCTCAAGCTTCTCCAGGTCCCTCTGGATGACATTTCCAACCTCAGGCAGGTCGACTGCACCACTCAGCTTGGTGTCATCTGCCAATTGCCTGAGGTTGCACTCAATCCCTTTGCCTATGTCATTAATGGAGATGTTAAATAACATTGGTGCCATCTCAGTAATCTCTTAGCTCTCTCTTTCAGGCCTCAGAGTTATTTTTCCAGCTAGAATAACTTCAAAAAACCAAAGTAGAAGCAGAATATAAACCACTTTTCTAAATGTCCAGACCTGAAAACCAAAAGATTTGTAATTTTAGTTCTTTCCATATGATTCTCAGCTGCCCTGTTGTGGGAGGCACCACTTCAGTTGCTGCAACCAGTATGATTGCAGCAACTGCTGATCCTGAAGGATCTGTTTGGTCAGATAAAATTATTATCTCCGTACCTAAGTAAGACCTGATGACTGAATCTTGACTACATCCTTATCATGGTTTCAGTTTCTCTGTGTGAAATTAACTGTTGTGTCAGCCAGAGGTCAGAGAACTTTTGTCCAAGGTTCTTTTTCATTATTGTTCTGTCTCAAACTGTTGTGTTTTCATAACTCTTAGTGGCCTGAAATTACTGCTACCATGTTTATTTTAAGTCTCAACATTGTTTCTAAGTTTATTTTTTCTTACCAGAAAAGTGGAGCCACAGGGGTAGCAGCATTCCAGGTAATAAGCTAGCTGCTATTTTCAACCTCCCTCAGCATTTATGGTTAGACTGTCCATTCAGTTTTCAAACATCATAATGTGTTGGCTCTCTGTAAAAACTAAATCTTGTCTGTCTGTCTCTAGTATGTCCAGAAAGATCTTCTGCTGTTTTGATGCCCCAGGGAAGTCAGGTCTTATTTTGCTAAGCACAAGGCTGCATATTGCTAAAGGATATATCAACAAAGAAAAGAAATTTGACCAATGGAACCTTACTTAAACGTTATTACTATGAAAATTTAACTTTTAGAACTATGTCAATGGTTTCTTATTAGTAGTAGTTTTTGAAAAGAAGAAAATAAGGGAAAGCTTTTTCCTTTGTTGCTTTCTTGGAAATCACACATTCCTTCTACATTTTGTTTTGTTCATGTTTCTTTTTTATTGACTATCATTCCTTCCTAAAAAATCCTGTTGTTTTATATTACTACATGATTTTGTCACCCTGGATTTCAAACCTGCTAGCCATCTTGCTCTACTTGTAATGCTTTAATGAAAACAGATTTCCCTGATTCTTTCTAACATTTTCTATTACAGAAGAGAGAAATAGTACAAAAAAAATCTCTTTTTAAATTTTCAGTAACTTTTGATGTTTGGATTAGAACATTGCTAGGAACACTATTAATTGCCCACACATAGACAACAGGGAAGAAAGCTTACTTTTTTTAAAGCTTTGAAGACCTTTACACATCAATGCATTATTGGTATCTGGGCTGTAATTTTACTTTTTTCCTCACAACTTTCCAAAATTTCTGAGTATAAATATAGCAATATAAAAAATAAAATTCTTAAGTAACCAATATAATTTGGTATATTTCTGTATAAGTGCAGTGAGATGAGAGCTTTAACTCCCTAAACTGTTTGGATATAAACCAGGCTTGGATAAAAACTTTATAGCTCTGTTATCACAAAACCAAGAGTTAATCACAATCCCTACTACTGAGCCCTGGAAAAAAAGATAAAGTACAGTGCTATGTTAATGCAGCTGTCTGGGAAGGGATTAGTTTTATCTGTACATGTACATATCCAGTCAGATGTTCAGTAATGGTAACAGATACAAGTTCTGAGCATTAATCTTTAGATTCTCAGCTAATGTGCAACTTTCACCTACAGATGGGTTTATGTTACTCACCCAGTTGCTTAGCAGTGTTGGATTTTCATTCCGGGATTTGAAAATTTACCTTAAAAACTATATTACACAGTTTATTTTATGCAAAATGGTGGAAGCATTTAGTTGCAGAATAAAAAGAGCTCTTGATTTTGCAAACTGAATGTATTTCTATCCTTGCAGTATCTGAATTATAAGAGCATTGCTTTAAAAGTTTTTTATTTCTTTGATTATCTGCATAATACAATTAATGCACTGATAAAAAGCATAGTGTATTTTTGTACTTCACTGACAGAATTTTCTCCTGGTAAACTTCACTTCAAAATCTTGCTATTTTCCTTGTTGCATTCTGCTTTAAATCACAGAAAATTGCCCACAGTATTTGAAAGCACAGATGGATGGAAAATGATCAGTCTCCAGGCATAATAACAAGCCATAAAGGAAAAATGTATTTCCTTTGATTACTTCAATTCAGATGGTTTTACTGTGTGGGCAAGAATTGTGACTCCATACCAAACAGATCGTTTACTCAGCAGCAATCATCCTTTCTAGAAAATTTCCTTCAAGTAACTGCTCTAAGTCTGATAAAGTGCAATAGAAGAAGACACCTGGTGCAAAGAATTTCTGCAATTAGACCCAGATATCTTTGGATCAGTTTCTAATTGAGTGTCTTGGAAAAGTAAAATATCTTCCAAGTAACTCCAAGTTCAACTTATGAGATATCAAGAAACAGAGCCATGAAAAAATAACCCAGATTCATGAAACCAATATTCTTATAATTTACAGTTTTACCAGGGATTCTTAGTTGCTTGTGTGATGGTATTCCTGATGGCAAAATGATTTATATTTTAAAGTCATTTTCACATGATAACATTTTAATAGCTGCAAGGTTATAAAATAGCTATTTCACTCTTTTTAGTAGTCCCTGAATAACATAATGTCCCAAACAATATTGTTTCCTAAACCCTTTCTTGTAGTTCTAGGTAATCTTTCATAATTTTCTACAGTTTAAAATTTAAGTAAACATATCCTTTTTTTTTTTTTTAAAGGCAAATAGCCTTTACATTTTTGTAATGCATTTAGGAAGATAAGAGCACAATTCCTTTTTTCAAAAATATGAAAAGAAATGACAGAAGAACATCAAGTATAACAGCTCACTTCCTCATGAACCATATATAAGAAAGGACCTACGTCTTCCAAGAACTGTCTTGGCTCAGCTCTGTTTAGTTTATGACATTTGAGACACCACAGCAGGTGTTAATTACATCCCATTCTGGGATGTTTACTTTGCATTACTATACAGAGTAAATGGAAGAAACATAACCATGCTAGAAATTTCCAGTCCTGCAAGACAGAATTTCAGACCATTTACCTGGAGTTCTGTGGCTTTAGAGCATTTTGCAGGCCATCTCTGAGATTAAATTTACGTGTAAAATTCTCACCTTTTATAAGCCATCACAGCTAATGTAAGAAAACTTAATGCTGTGAAGTCTTTTGAAGCAATATCTTTCATACTCCCAAAATTATAAACTATGACACTTCTGGGTTTTTTTTTTTTGTCCTGTGATGGTAACATCTTCAAGGCAATTGTATTATATATCAAGATTGTAATACCTTAAATGTGTTACATGCTAAGTCATTTGTTATTCATGTCATGTCCCAATACAGCAAAAATAGATTTTCATTTGGTAGAAGATTTATAATCTACTTCCATTAACTAGAAGCTCTTTGTTTTCATTTTAATTTATGATTTTCTATATTTCAGCAAAGTCTCATATTGTCTTTTCCTTAGAAATAATAAAGCAGACCTTAGATGTTCTCACACGTGCTTAATAGTAATCAAGGTTATACTGTCTGCCCAGAAAACTTAAAATTAAATTCAATATGGAAATAAGAAAGAACTTTGAGCTTTGTGACTTTAAAGAGAGGATATACAGACCCTAAACAATTTCAGAAGTATTTGAATATTTCCACAGTCCCTCTTCCTCTCTTGAGAACATGTGCTGCAAAGACTTTCCCTGAAGGAATTTCTTACAAACCAGCTCTGTTAAAAACATTCCAGAGGAGACACTGAAAGACAGGATGACTGTTTTCTATATTCTTGAATAAGGTTTGTCATTTAATTACAAAGTAATTCCTCTTCCCTTGCATGGTACTTTTATTCATGTCTTTAGTGCCCCAGAAAAACAGAAGACATAAGTTCTGAAGTGATGCAGCTTTGCCTTGTGGCCTTCCCAGCTGTACCAGCCCACTGTTGCTGATAAAGTGCTCCACAACACAGATTTACAAACTGTCTGGCTTAGAGTCATCTCTTTCTTCTGCTGTCAGTGAACTTGAGGACTCAGTTCCTGAAAGATGTTCAGCAAATGCGGCTCCTGTGAAGTCAGCACTCCATATTTTACAGGAATAAGATGTACCAGAGAACAGAGGCTTCTTTTGCCTGAACCTAACCTTGGTAACCAGAAAAGGTGTCACACAATGTGCTTAAATTCAAGGTGGATTATGTTCTTGTTGTCTTACTTTGAGCTTATGGTGTCATTTTTTCCATTTTACCACTAGAGCTATTTAACCTGGAAGCTCAGAAGAGAAAAGGCGAACATATTTCTGAACAAAATCTTATTATGGTAACCTTATGTTACCTCCATATTTTTTGCATAAAATCTGAACCTCCCAATTGCTGGTATTGTATTCAGAGCTTCAAGAGTGAGGAAAAAGCTGCTGGAAACAGAAAAATTGAGAAATAATTTCAGGAAGAGTAGCCCTGTGGTTTTCTGTACGCTGGCGATACCTATCCTAGATGCCTGTGTTTCCCTTTGGAAATTTGCTCTGTCTGGAGTAAGGAAAACTTCTAAAACTTTGAGTCTAACCTGACAGGAAGTCTGATTTCCTGTATTTCTTAACATACAGCTTTACAGTTATTCTTAGGACACCTACTTGATGAAATGTGCTCCTAAAAAAGATAAAGGCATAAGTGTCTTGATTTGATCCTGCAGCCAGCAGGTTGTAGCAGGCAAGAAAGAACAGCAGGAGGCTTCTTTCCCAATGCTGAAAGTAAATGTATTTGGTTGCTTAATGGATCATCTGGGGTCCATTTGGAACACCCTTGGAATGATGCTTTTTTCCCTTGTCAAGGAGACTGATGCTGCTGGAAAAGCTGTGTTGGTTCAATGAAAAAAATCTTCCACTGACAAAATTTTACATGTTTCTTTTTGTTTTTTGAGTATCCAGAATTTCATCTGTATTTCATACAACAAGAATTATGTTGTACTTCAGTCCCAACAGTATTTTAGATTTTCAGTGATCTCTTTCCAGAATTAAATTTAGCAGAACATTATTTAAAGGCAAAGCTAACTTCAGCATATCTGAAAAGTACTGCATTTTACAGCCTCTCAAATGAAGACAATGATCTTTTCTTAAGCAATATACATGTTTGAAAGAATATTTACAAAATACAAGGAACTAATTTACTCTTCAAGTAAGTAAAAATGTTCCATAAAGAGAAAGAAGATTTTAAAGTTATGCTTATAAAGAGGTCTAATGAGTTTTAATGAAATCATATCTCTTTCCTGCTACTGTGAATTGCTCAAAAACATTTTAGAGACACTATCCTTACCCCAATTTTGCTTGTTATTTTCTTTGAAGTGATAGTAAAATAACTAGCAACTCAGAAATAAATGATTTTTTAAGCATGATACTATTTTCCGAATATACAAGATCTTAAGACATTAAGCTTGTGGGGAGGGTCTAGAAAGATTTCAACCCTGTGTTCTGAACTAGATTTTGACCCTTGTTCATCTCTTTTGATGCAAATACATCAAGCATAGGCTATATAAAGAGTATAAGCTTCATAAGGCTTCTACAACAAAGCTAATTATTCTACTGGATAGATAGTGGTAAGATTTTTATGTGGAGATAGAAATGTAGCCACTGTATTTTTTGCTGTTGTGCATAGACACTGGATGAAGATGTCTTTACTGGAAGAGACTTTTATACAGATTTCTAGATGACACTTGTAGCTTTTGTTCTGGACATCAGGAAGTAATTGCAGACAGAGTCTACTAGTTCTCGCTCCTATCAGTTCACTAGGTTTTGCATTGCGCTACTTTTGGTTTGTGAAATGTAAACCAGCAACATAAGTTACAAAAAAGCTCAATAAATTATAGAAATTAAAAGAGAGGGAAAATGCAGGATGCTGCATATGAGAGCATTTGTGTGGGTCCAATTAACATTCCTGAACATAAAAACAAAGTTAAAACATTAGGCAACATCAATACCTCCAATACTTCCATATGCTGCTTCAGCTTTTAAACATTGGATGTGACAATCTGTTCAGACACAGCATACGGTTCAGTGTAAACACAGCTCTTAAAGCAAAGCTTTAAACTCAAGACTTCTCTTTGAAGTGAACAATGTGTTCATAAGTGAACGAGATACTTACATATTCTGTGGGAGTTTCTGAGCAGCCCTCCATCTTTAGATCCAAAGACAACATTCTCACAGGGCTTTCCACGAGAGCATTCCATCAGAGAGGGAGACCATGTGCATTTCTGACATTCTGGGAACAAACCTCTGAATGAGCCTATCTGGATGACAATTCAGAAGCATTTTAGTCTTCCTAAAGTTAATGTGAAACACTGAGTGATGTCAATGTAGAATGGGCTTAACTGTCAATTTTGTAAAGACTTGCTGAATTTTATACTCTAAAATTATAGAGATGTATTTATTCCTCCCCAAAAGTGTACTCCTCAGGATCATCCTGAGGGTGCACTATAGATAAATAAACAAATACTTTGCTTCATGAACAATATGGTATAATTGTGCTTAAAAAGAAATAAACAAAACAGGACAAACCAGAAAGAGAAGAAAAATGTGTTTCTGTATTCTAGCAATCTTCCTACTCTTTTCTTTCTTTTAATTTTAAGGAAGGAGGCCTTTGGGAAGGAGCTTTTTACTCATTTTCTTTTCCACATCTAATATCATATATTGCCCAGGCATGTCTCCCATCAGGTATTCTTGAAATGAAACTAATAATAAATAAGATGCTAAGAATTTCTGGATATTAAAGGAAAAATAGAAGTAATAAAAAGTAATACTAAAACAAAGGCAGCCTTTTATTTCTTTTTTTTAATGCACTGTGAAAATTCACTGGTTTTTATAAAACCATGAATTGTTCAGGATTCTATATTTTGCTTTACTTTTTTCCACTATAGAAGGATAAACTGTCCAGGGATACAGATTAATACTCATGTGGAAGCACTGAAATATAATTTATTTTTAAAGCAACTACCTTAGTTTTTGTAATTCACTTAGGAATCTGTGTAAAGGTTTTGCATGCATTAAATTATTTTTTCACATTTCATTCAACCCACAGCGGGACAATCAGCTTCAGGTTTCAGCTGTGATTCAGTCTTGATCACAGCACATTATTATACCCACACAACCGTCATTTGCTTTTCTTTCTCCAGCTATAGATGATTGGGTTTCTCACAGCTTTCTTAATTAAAAATCTGCTTATTTTTCCTGGACTTAGGTTAAGAAGATTAAAGGATATGATGAATATAAAATTTATGACTGAAATAGAAATTTATCTGAGAAGTAAAATGGAAGTGAACCACAAGAATACATCCTGCAAATGTAGCTTTGTACAGAACAGGTCACATTTCCAATGGAAACTTTATAGCTGTCTTTAGACATCTGCCTTTTATTTGTACAACATGTTGACAATTTCAAGGTATTACATGTCTACACACAGAGCCTAGAAAATAGCACAGATACTGAGAGACTGATTGTACAATTCAGCAGCAGGTTCTGAAAAGCAGAGCCTGTATTCAACTTAGTTATAGAGTCAGCCCAACTTGATTTTTCCAGCAACTGACATTTTACAATTTCATCTTCCTGCTCTTATGAGAAGTTAGTTGAGATAATAGTGGATTACACAAATATCTGTTCCATTATGCCAGTTGAACATGGTTCAATATGCCTAATATGTAAAAGAGGGAATACATTGTTTGTAAATCCTTTCAAAAAACCCCAAAGTAACATATGGATATGTATTTTATTTGGCATTCCTTTTGTGTCCATATGAACAGGGGAAAAACTATAGAAAGCCACTAATAAGACCGAGCACAAAAATGCATGGGTTAGCAAGTATTGGTCCTTTTGAAACCACATGGAAAGACTCAATGAGGACAGTGAAGAGACTAAGTCACACTTATCCTTGTTAAGTACTTGTGCTTTACATGTGGGACATGTGAATTCAGACCTCTCTTCTGCTAGAAAATATTGAATGTGGTGAGAGCACTCAACAGAACTTATCAATGTCCTGGAGTAGATTGCTCTCTGCCCTTTCTGTTGGCAATGCTGTAGTTTATTTGAACCCTTAAATATTTCTCCTACATAGAAAAACAGTTTTGCATGTTGGTCATTTTGTTGTTTTCAACTCCACTCTCAAATTCAGCTAGGGAAATCAGTTGGAATGAGGGAAAAAAATTACTAAATGGTCAAGATAGTAAAGACACCTGAAAGGAAAAATGCCTCTACTTTATATGGGAAGTTTCTAGTTGGTTTCAATTTTTTCTGGTAATAAAAGCTAGGATAAGATATAAATATGTCACTATACCTTTTTCATGCAGATATAAAAATTTTAAAGGTTTGTCCAATTCTATGTCCCAAACAGATACCACCTTGATTAAATTGGGAAGACTGAATAATGAGATAGGCATTTCAGATTTTGCTGTACTTACATAAAATAAATGGTGACTTAGACAAAAGAGTGAATTGATATTTTAAAAAAAGATATTATGTTGGATAAGAGACTTTGGATGAGCAACAGATGTGAATCAGTTGTTTATTAAAACCATTGGTAAAAAAAGCTTCTGATCAGCAGGAAGAGGATGGTCTTTTCAGCAGCAGGTGCTACCTCTTAGAATTCCATCACTGGCTGCTGTTATGAAAACAGCTGCCAAAGTATGAGAACTAGAGACAACTGGGTTTCTGTTGGTGAAAAGAAACACTTCATCTTTGAATTTTATGTACCCTCTTCTTTTCCTATCTCCCCTTGAATTTGAGTAATGAGCCAGATGGAATTGTGTCATGAATCACTAGTGGGATTGCATTGACCTACATCTACAGCATTAAACAGAAAATGCTGTAGGTGTCTGAAGACTCAAGTGTACTTGATGTGCTGCAAAGCCAGCGACATTATTAAAGAAAGAAAACCGCCGGGAACTAAGAGGAAAACCATGTATATTCAACTGAAATAAAGGCATACAAATGTAATGCTGAAACTTCCAAATCTACATAATAATCAGAAATAGTGTAGAAAGAGTCCAGTTGGAGAAAATAGGTCACTCAAGGTGGTTTCTTTTTCATTTAATTTATTCATAGCATGGTTTTTTATTTTTTATTTTGTTCCCTTCTTACAGAAAATATACCTTGTGCTGTGAAGACCCAGAATATTCACCCCCTGAGAATTTTACTGGCAGCAACAGAAGCATGCTGCAAGGCAGTTCAGATTTTTACAATTTATACTTTTAAACTTTTATCAAAAAGATGCAGTCCCATTCTTCACACATACACGACAGCTTACTGCTGCTTCTTCACAGCTTCCTTGCTTATGCTAGCAAAGCTTTCACCACCAATGGAAGGTGAATTAGCTCAGTGCTCTGCCTTGTGTTTAAAATGCCCTACAATGCCAACAGTTCTTAGGAGCAGCGCTGCAGCTTTGGTCATTAAACTGCTGCAACAATACTGATGAGCCATCAGTGCCCATATATGATTCAACACATGCCAGCATTCTATGAATTCTTCTAAATGCCAAAAGAACATTTGTGGAGACCTGTTGTCTTCAGCTCTCCTTAGTCTTGGGTTGCAAGAAAAGAAATTCAAAGAGACTGATATAGCTATGTTCAGTTGTTTACTGCTGGCAGATTATTTCAGCCTGTGGGATTACATAGATGCTAAATGCTCCAGATCACTACATCAATCAGCAACATTCTTCTTGTCATATTGGAGTTTTACTTAATTCAGAATCTCCCACATGAGAAAATGAAATATTATCCATGGAAAACGAAACTGCAATTCGTTAAACAAAAGGGCCTCCAGGACAATGAATTTTCAAGCGTCTTCTGATTTTTGTGGATTTTAGCCAGTAAAAGGATTGTGCTAGGTTGTAATCTGAAATAAATATGTTGTAATTATGATGAATTTAAGTGTGCCTCAGCATCACACTTAATAATTTTAAAAATGTCAATATGAAGACTTGCATGTTTTCTACTCGCAGGCTGGTGATAAATGAACTCGTGCAACGCTGCTGAAAGTGGTTCATCTCAGCTGTGCATGTAGGTACATAATGACATCTGGATAAGACATCACTGTGCTACATGCAGAATATTAATCTAGATAGAAGTTGCTGCTGAAAATTTTAAAAGCAAATGAATTGATTTATTCACTTTATGAAGGAGTAAAACAGTGAATGCTAATTATTTTACAAATCTTTTAAATAGTCTCTAATTCCTGTCGGGGGGAAATCTAAATTTTAATTCTAATCTTTTTCAAAGAATCACAGAATGGGTAAGATTAGAGGGGTCCACAGCAGATCATCTGGTCCAAACTCCTTGCTCAAGAAGGGTCTTTGACATCTATCTTCCCAAAGCTTAATAGGGACAACAATTTTTTTACCAGAATTTCAGCCTCCATATTAAAACTTTAAATCCAAAGGATTTTCTCTAAAAAGTCCCTTAAAACCACACTGATAGGACAGGATCTATGCATACAGTTATTGGAAATGTTTCACGGACCATAACTGTAATGATTACAGTACTTTGGAAACTATTAAAAACTGAAAGCAATTTATTTTAAATTGTTTACTTCTAGCTCTCTTAATGATTCCTTGTTATGAAGCAAAGACTAATGTTGCAATTTTCACAATTATTAAGGGACCTAGAAATGCAGTTTCCATAATTTTTACTTTTTTTTCTTTGGCATTCACAAAATTGCAATAAAGAAAATAGCAGATATATGGAGATTGCAAAGTGAGCACACTTTGGGAGATTTTTTTTTTAAACATACCTAAACTATTAAGACATTTCATGTTTTTCATCATCCTTGGTTACCTATGGGCCTCTCCATATCCCTTAGGCAGCTTTTAACATTTAATTCTCCACTTTCCATTTCCCACTACAATTCAATCTTTTAAGAAATGGAAAACATGTAAAGCTATACTAGCCCTTACAAAAAAATAAACAAAATTATCCTCCTAAAAGCCTTCAGAAAACACTCCCCATACTTCAGACCAAACACAGCAATTTATATAATTCCTGTACTCACAACTTCATACATCCGCATTATAAAAGTTGTACCACAGATTCAATTTTATTTTGAAATTATTTGTAATATCCTTAGATACCATTAAAATTAATAAAATAGGAATGATATCTAGTATTCTCAATTTAATGGTTGAAATAGTTTCTTTATAAATTTATAGGCATATCTCAAAACAATATCTCTGGTTAATTTTGAATATGTCTTTTAAGAACTTTTTTGTCTGACCACAAAAAAAAATAAAAATTGAACATATACCAGAAGTCAAATTACAGGTTATAGATCAAAAATACATGGATAAAGATGTTTTTTAATGGGCTGTCCTACACAATTAAGAAACAGTGTGTTATGTTTACTAGAAGCATATGTTTCTGTTTTCTTCCAGCATTTTAAGAAAAGGCTGGGAAAATCAGATAATAGCTCTTTCTTTTCTTCTAATGTATGGTTGACTAATTATTTGATGTTCTATTTCTTCTATGCCTGTTCAGTCAGAAAATTTGCAACTTGCAACAATATATGAGTAAGAGATGTTCTGTGGCCAACTGCCACAAATTCTTTTACTTTATCATAATATTAGTATGGGCAAAATTAATGGTCTTTTCTTTCATGCTCCAAGACAAACAGCCTTGCAATGGCAAGTATTTAAATAAAAAAATGATAGATTATACTTCTGCTGTAATTCTTTGAAGGGTATTAAAACTTTTTCGCAACTGCCTGTAACCAGTTATTCCTACAATATCACAAACTTCAATCTCATGGAAAAATGGTCTGCAAAGGATGCTTGTTTCACTGATCAATCTTTCACTTCTCTGGATGTTTTAGTGTGCCAAATATAATTGATTGCATTGTAAAATGTAAGATATTCCGTATCTATTGATAACAAAATAGCCATTGTTAATCACAGTAAAATATTTAGCCAACTTTTTTTCTTTACTTGGTTACTTTGAGTTTTATTCTAAGATTTTCTTCTTAAAACAGGTGTGACAGCAGGATCTGTGTGACTGTCATCAGTTCTTAGAGTTTACTGCCTGGGGTATTATCATAAAGCACTTTGTTTTAGTGTGCTATTAGTTGTGCCAGCCAGGAACCTGCTGAATACTGGATTTCTGCACTTGTTTTATGGGCATTACCTCTAGTATCAGGATAGAAGTTGGCATCTTAAATCACTGCAATTAACACAAAGGTATTGGATAAGATGATTATGAGAAATACAAATCTCATCAGACTTATAATGCTGGTTATGCTTTTTCACTTGGTATATCAGTCATACTGATGATTTTTTTTTTTCAGAATTTCTTTTTAGATATTTTGGATAGGTACAGAACTTGGTTCCTTCTTTTTTTCCAAAATAACCTTTACATTGCTTTTTAAAAATCAATCTCGTATTTATTCTTGCTGAGATTGATTTTATGTAATTTTAAATGTCTCAAAGATGTAATCAGAGTGTTGAGCTATTTTCTAGGTTGTTTTAGACCAGGAGGAGATAATAGGCACTCTGAAAGTGCTGTATCTGAGTCATAGAAAACTGTCTAGATAGATATGACTTGCATATCTAGATAGATATGTGGGTGATAAATGTGTTTGTGGGAGGCACTTGAAAACTGTCAGATATTCAAGGTTATGCAAATGGCATTAGTCAAATATCTGGGTCAAAATATTTGAGTCCAGGCTCCCTAGTTTGCATATGCCTGCCTCATTGTTTTACACGAAATATTGTTAAAAACCCACACAAATCCAAACAAACAAAAAGAAAGCCCAAACAAATTAAACTAAATTTGCAGAATGCTGTTCAAGAACAGTACAAAGTTAGGTCTGAATAAATTCCTTCAAAGAGGGGAGAGAACAGGAATTAGGAATGCCAATTTTTAAAAAAGTGCTGCAAGCCATAAGAATGGGTGACCATGAAGTGAAAAGTGATGACACAGCCTTGTGCAATTGTTTTTTTGGCACCTTTCAGATACCCAGGTGCCCAAGATGTTCTTCAAAACTGCTGGGTCCAACAGCAGCTTGTTAACAGAACATAACACTTTTTCAGATAGAACCTCAGATATGATTTCTGAGTGGTTTTAGGTAGGTAGGAAGGTAGATAGACAGACAGAAATATGCCTGCCTAAATATCTAGGTGAATTTTTGCAAGGAAACACCATTTACCTTGCCTGTCTCTGAGTACAATAGTTGCTGGCCAGATACAAAATTATTATATTGATGAGAGCTCTGAGCCTCTAGGAAAAGTTCTTCCTATACTTTTTTTAAAGATACATATTTTCCAGTCCCGTTTGTAATATATTTTGCCTAGTTATTGTTAGAAGCAAAGAATGAGCTAAAACTCAAGTTAACAGAAACAGAACAAGTTCTGCCTTGTCCTCATACACTTACTATATCTCATAGAAAATGAGTAATTATTCTTAGAAATTTATGCATTCAGATATTACTTCAAGATAGTTTAGTGCATTCTGCTATTATGGATATATATTGGAATCTAACTGGATTGAAAATAGAAAATTAATATATTTCCAAACTATATTAGCAGCACTGTGTCTCAGTTTTACTGGAGAAATTTCTTTTATTGGTCAGACACATTGCCTGACATCTCTCCATAGAACTAAGGGACCGCAGAGATCATCTGCTTTACATGTGGTCCACATTCATACACATGGCAAATTTCTTAAGAAGAAAATTCCCCTAGCTTTGGGGTTTTTTCCTTATTTATAATACTTAGCAAATATTTGTTTATAAATGTTTTCAAAAACATTTTAGAGGAAAAATCACATTACAGATTGTAATGTGATTGTAGAAAAGACCAAAAAAAGTATAGACATGTTGAAGTCACTATGTTCTATTCATATGATTGCTATTATGAAGAAAATCTGAAGCTTTATACATTGATTATAAAAAAGAAGGAAAACCTCCCTAACTCAAATATGCCATTAAAAAATTTAATTTTGTGGTTTTACTCTGTGAATACAGGAAAGGTAATGTAAATGCAGATGGGAACTGAAACTTTTTCAAAAGGACAAACTGGTAGAAAATGTGTTCAAGTGCACTAAGTTCGATGAGATTTTACTTTTCCATTCCAAACTTACTTTTTTGGTTTTTTCACCTAGTTTCCTGATAAATACTCACATGTTACTAGGCCTAAAATATCCCTAGTTTGATGAACTTCAATACACATAAATATATTGCCAAAGAGAAGTTTGTGACAGAGCTGACTGATCAATGCTATTGGGTTTTCGCTTCTGTAAGTCTCCATGCAGAAAGTTCTTTCTTTTAGCAGTTATGTGGATATCCATCTCTGATAATGGGCAAGGTACAGAGTTTACATTCTTCTAGGTTTTATCCTCTTTGCAATTTTTCTCCATGATTCTGATTCACTGTTTGTTTGCCCCCTCTTGGAGCTGCACCTTCAGGCTACTTGGTCTGGTCACAAAGTAGGTTTAAAATACAAGATAACAGTGATGCCTGATTTCTGGCATGATAGTCTGTCACTGCCAGAGTCAGCGAGGATTGTGTTATCTGTCAGTGGAATCAAGAACCTCGAGGGTGATCTCTCACTCTTAGCCTAATCGCCAGGGAAAACCACAATTAACTTCACGACAGACTGACAACTTCTTTGTAAAAACATCTGAAACTGAAGATGACAGTCTTTGATTTTGTTCAAATGCACCAGAAGATATTAAAGTAAGCTGTTAAGATCAATAAGTGTCCAAACACCCATTGACCACTGAAGATGGTGTTCTGCTTTGCTCTTCCTTTTGTGAGTTATCTAGCAAAACTTTTGAGGATAGTCACTTTTCCAGCCCAGAATAGCACAATGCAGGTAGGGTGTCTCTCTGGGAATGAGCTTGGAGTTACCCCTTTCCTGAAAATATGAATGTAGGAAAAAGAGAAGCAAAGATATATTTTTAAATGTTTTTGCAAAGATAGTTGAACTCATTCAATTTCTGGTATTTTCCTCCTTCCTTTTTCAGTTAAATTATGGAAAAAGGCTTTAGGCTTTTTTCCGTTCAGAGTATCAGCTCAAATTTTAGACTCTCACAGGGTACATCCTTTGACACTATTATATTTTTATAATGAACTGTTTTCATTAGAGACCCCATTTTTCAAGGATTAATTTAGGCATCTGCAATTTAATTTGCTTTACATTTTATCCTGGCATGATCATGTGTTTACCTACTATTCTTCCTCTAAGTGTCTATATATACAAAGATAGAGCACTCATTTATATAGAATTGAAAAGGAGTGTGCATTTGTAAAATAACCATACAAAAAAACCTGTGAAGTTTCATAGTTTTGCTAATGGTTTTAAGTATTTCAGAATAGCTTTCTCCTCATGCCTAAGCATACTGCTTTGCACATTATTTTTTAACTGAATAAAGGGAATTATAAGGTTCAAAAATACGAAGAGTGGCTTAACCCCTTTATGGAAAATGTGTTTTATTAGTGTGATTGGAAAACATCAGAGGAAATTAGAGGAAATTCCACATGATTTATATTTAGGTAACTACTACAGACAGAATGGACCCTTATTTTCTACTTCACCTATCCTTATTCACATTTTCCAGCCCCATTTTCTAGACTGCAGATAACCAGGAAAACTTTCATAGCACTAGATGTCTGTGTATAGGGTGCAAATCATGTCCCAGACATCTACAGCCTCAACTAATAATGAAAACATTTTTGCTTAAGCAATCTGCTCAGCTTAACACTGCTTGTGTGGATTTTATGAAACATTGTAGATCAGTCGTTCACCACCTCTTACTGGTGCCTGGATTTCTCAGTGTCAGTGATAAATAAATAAAACCTTACAGATGCTTGTTTGTGCATCTTAGTGCCCATCAACTGGTAGGGCATGGTACCCTCGTTTATGATCATATTACATGAGATCTTTTTCAGGTGGTTTCCAAAGCTGCTCAGCTTCCAAGATCAGACAAGAACAGTTGCCCACGGTGCTATGTTTGAATTGGATTGAACAGATTAAAGGATATAGTGAACTTCTTGGCAAAACCAGTTTTGTTTTTTGTACTCACAGGTAAGAAGCTTCAGTGCAAACTTTTCCAGAGTGCCATCAAAACTAACTTACTAAGAGCCAGAAAAGGGTCAGTAATTTGGTTACAGACAAAAGGGACTTGTTTCAGAAGAAGGGGTTTTTTTCTCTTTCTTTGTTTTTACATTTAATAGGTAATTAATTTATTCCCAAATTCAAATCCCCCCCTGGATTTTCCTCTGTTCATATGCCTGTACATGTACTTCTGTGCAAGAAAGACATAGACATTCCAAGTAGTGAACTGGAAATCAAGAGATGGACTGCATGGAGAGTCTGCATTAATTACCCAATGTGTGGGCAGACAAGGAGACGACAGCGGGTTAGAGCCAACAATTTTAAATGTACCTTATGGACTTAATTACCAAAGTTCAAAAAGTCTTCAAAAGCCAATTAGAACTGTTATTTGTAATAGCTAAAGCAATTAATATGGAAATATAGCAAGAATGAGCCCTTTAGTTTGAGAACCCTGAGGAATACTTTGTTACAGGTCTTTCAAATCACTTTCAGAAATTTGGACAGAAAATTGAATGGGGATTTCCTGCTGTTGTGTAAGATAAACAGAACATTTTTCTGCATGAGTAACAGACTGTAGTTGCAACACTCTGAAGTGAAATCTCATATCTGAGTGAAACAAAAAGTTACAGAGAAGGTATAACTGAAGACCACTAACACTAGTCGTGAGCTAATGGCACATTTGAGAATCATTTACACTGGGAGATTATTATTGTCTTCTAATAACCTTGTTAAGGCTCTATCAGACAAACAAGGGCTCTGGAAATGGGAAGAATAGAACATTTAATTCCATCTATTAGATTTAATAGAGGTAATGAAAGAAGGATATGTTTTTGCTGTATCTAAGCAGTAATGCAAAGCATTTATTACTTTTTCTACAGCACAATAATTTAAAAAAAAGGTCTGAGAAAGAATCTTATTGCTGTCATTGTAGCCTTGAGTGTATTCCAGAAAACATCTGTTACACTGTTGGGTACAGTAGCAGCAGAAATAGGACACTATTTACAGAAATGCATAAAACTTAATTTCAGAAAAGGGCAGAAGTCTCTCCATACCTATTTCCATCTGGGATTTTTCAAAATTAAATTTATACAAAATCTTTAAAGAACTCTGAGAAAGACCTTCCAGCATTCTAATGCAAAACAAGGGCATGGAACAGTATCCATTTTTTCCAGGTATCTGCTTCAGTCAATCCATCAGAAGCATTGTCTCAATAAAATAGATCAGATTCTGTCTTATCTATGAAAGGAAAGGCAAATTGCAACTGTTGCTGTGGTCAGCTAGAATTTTCCAGTATCATCCATAGGTTTTGTCATCTCCTGTCTCTTCATGAGACAATGGCACATGCATACATCTGAAGAAACACTTATAAGAAAACATGGAAACAGGATTAAAGTCCATCCTTCCTGAAAAAATTCAAGACAAAATCCACAGTTAATTGGATTGAGTGCATACTCAGGATTTCTATTAACCGCGTTTGTTTGGGCAAAGGTCTTTGTTTGATCTAACTTAGCAAAATACTCTAGGATTGAAATGGTCCACATCATGATAATATTTTTCTGTGCTTATTGCACCTTGGAAAATACCATCTTTTAACTGTTTAGTATATTACTGGTCTAGTATGGTGTTTAGTATACTACTGTTATTCAGTATATTATTTTTTACTTCAGACACTTGGTCTATATTAAAAGTTTTCGGTCTTCGGACGATCTTCAAAGTTTGTAAGTGACTAGCACCCAAACAGGGAAGATTGCCACCGAAAAACATATACAAAATGTGCTTGTAAACTAATTACTAAGTGATTGTCCATAAATATGTATACATGTTTTCATGTTGTCAGATCATGTTTGAGAACTCAAAAATAATATTTGGATCTTAAAACTCATTTATCTGGAAACTCTGTTACAAATGCAGGCAAACCTTATATTTAGTATTTTCTCAAGAGCCTAACACTCTCTTTGCCCTTTTTTTTCTAAATAGATAAAAAAATATGATAGAAATATATCTTGAGGCAGATCCTGAGCTGGCCAATATATCTAATATACTGGGGTTTTTATCAGTTGAATATTTGACCCAGTCTTCTCCATTGTGCTGTGTTTCATTGATTGCTTCAGCAATGTTTCCTTGTATTCTACTGACCACCTCTGTGTAACCTTCACCATTTAAAACATACAGATGGTAATATATAACTCCTTTAATAACAACATCAGCATCAACAACAACAAAAACAACAACCTGAAAATTTTTTGCTTCGTCTGCACACCTAGGATGAGAATTCTCATTACAGTACTCTATTTTTTCAATCTATGCTAAATAGGGATTAAAAGTTCCAATATAAATCACATTCTACAGGGGATGCTGTTTTCATGGGAGAGGTGCATTTGAGTTGCTCAGATCTGAGGAAATAAACTCACAACAAGAAAAAATAATTAAACACCAAATTGTGAGGCAATAACAAGGAACATCCTATTTCATTTAGTAATTTCCTGTGAAGAGAAAGAACTGCTTCCCTGTTCAGTTCTTAAAAGAGTGAGCATAGGAACTTCACAAAAAGGATTCAGTGGTTTTTATGCTATATTAGGAGAAGCTTTAAATTAGGTACTGAGATCTTTCATATCCCTCTCTCAGCATTTTTTATTGGTTTCCTTGAGATGTTTACCCAGTATACTGGCACTAATATATTCCATTAATTTTGAATTAACTCCATCTACTACATTGTTAGGTTAGTTGTCTTCCTAAGGGTTATGAATTCTTCCAACTGTTCATGTTAAATTGTCAGTCTGTTTTCAATATGGATCCCATGTTTACTTTTCTAATATTGATGGGAGTAGGAAAAAAAATCTCAGGCTGTTTAAAGGTATAGTGATTTCTGACAGTGAAAAATGTTCATTCCTCAGTTTTTCTATGCTATCTCTGTATTAACATTCAATGGTCATACACATCTGTTGCAAATATAAACCAGATGCTGAACTGATTCAGGTTAAAAACAAATCTAAGAAAAGGATTATTTTTTTAGTAGAATTATTCCATTTGGACTAAAACTCCATGAAATGCTGTAGTGGTGTGTAAGTGATGGCAAAATGCAGTCCAGAATAAGAATGAAAAGCCAAGGGGAAGGAAAGGGGTGGGAACATTTCACCTGGAATTGCAGCCAAAGTAAATTATTTGACAGAAATTTGGCACCATTTTCTTTTTCTTTTTTCTGTAATGGGTGGGTGTTAAAGAAAAATGTCCATCTAAAAGATATTTAATCTAGGATCCTTGTCCTTCACTAGTGATGATTTAATACACATCTGCAGAAGATCTTGATGTAGTTAAATCTCCTAATTGTCCTGTGGTGCACCAAGTCCAATTCCTATTTGGATGAATTGGCACTTCTTTTATAAACATTTCAGATGTATAGTGAAACCCTTTTTTGTCATCTCTGAGGATATACATGATTCAGCTGGTAGCATATGTAAATAAAAGATTGAGCAATTGTGGACATTTTGAATTACTTTTCCAATGACTTTTATAGACACGAAATTTTGTAATTCTGGCTAAATTCTGTAAGATGCTCAGGCATGTTAAGTTTGCAAATTTTAGACTTTTTTTTTTTCAAAATTACATAACTGAGAAAAATCTCATTGTATTGTTCTAAACTGGTGCAGCAAATAATTTTCTGAGTGATTGCACACAAGTTAAACATGAATAATAAGCAAACAAGGTTTTTGAAGCTCTGTATGTTCTGAAATTGTTATGTCTAAAGGAGCATCAATAACAAGCCATAAAACCCAAACAGGATGCATATCCTTTTGACAGAGATCTCAAATGGGCATTTTGAGAGGAAGCAGTCTGTCTGCAGTTAAAGGGGAAGCCTACAGTGAGGTCCTACGTTATACTCTTCTCAGTGTAAGAAAATCTGCATCATCCCACCTTGTATTCTATCATTGTAGGGTTTATTGGTCATATATTAGACTATATTTGACTCAACATTGATTCCTGGCACTTCTGTTCTTGATTATGCTATACAGTTTGTTGTTATAATGTGGTAAGACATTACAAGAAAAGTTGCTCTTGGGGTTTGAAGAAAGCTCAGTAGTGGGCATTGTAACATAGCTTTATGTTTATAAACTGTAACTCAATCTAATGTTTCTAGATGAGAAAAGCTGGAATATGGCAGACAAATTTTAATGAAGGAATGGAAACAGTTTAAACCGATTTCTTTCCAGACCAAGGCCACGTTACGGATTTTCGCAACATATTTGTTTATCTTCTTTGCCAAATTAACTCTGCCTTCTTTGAAGTATCTCAAATACTCTGAAGGCTGTGTCCTTCACTGATGAGATGATGGATGAGTTTACCCATAATGTCCCTGTGGAAGAATATAGCAAGAAAAGTAATTTTGGTAGCATGTAAATATTTTCACATTTTGAAGCCAATGTGAAAAAATTGCTTCTGACTCACCTCACAGAAAATGGCATTCTGAAGAAAGAACTTTCTACCTGTATTTACCGCAAAAATTGAAAATTGAAGGCCTAGCCAAGCTGCCACCATCTATAAATAGTAGAGGGATAAGCCAATTTTTTGAAAATTCATTGCACTAATTTTACAGTGAATTTGTGCTGTAAGATTAAAAATAAAATTTCATATTTCGTGAATAGTCTTAGATCAATGAATAAGACCAGGTTCCCCATCATCCCATATAGCCTGGCCTTGAACTTTTGCAGGGATGAGCATCCAGTCCTTCTCTGGACAACAGGTTCCAGTAGCTCACTTCTCTTATAGTCATGAAGTGTTCTACATATCTAATCTAAATCTCTGCTCTTTCAGTTTAAAAGGATTCTTCCTTGTTCTACCATCATCTGTGTAAAAAGTCACACTCCCTTCTTTAATAATTTATCATTTTTAACACTATCTGTATTTTCTATAAAATTATTTCCTTTATAATAAATGAGTTCATATTATCTGTTTTGTTGAATTCTGCAGATTTAATAACTTATAATTTTAATAGGTCATATCCTGATCATAGCTTTATAAGGAACATGGATATACTTGACTCAGCTGGTTTTTTCAACAATACTGTGAACATTTACAAATTATTTCAATGTTCTGGTAACTGTATCTTTCCTGATTTAAAAGTACCCGTTTTGCTATTTGTCTTCTGGAAGAGAAGATAACAGTAACTGTGGATTAAAAATTATCAGACAAGAAGATAAGCTCTAATAAGGTATTGTTCAGTCTCCATGACACAAAATAGATCTGTATGTAATTCAATAAAGTCAGTCATCAATGCAATAAGCTCCCAACCTGCAATCTTTAGATTGGGATGTGTGTAATTGAAAACCAAAACAAAGCATGTGGACTACTGGGGTGGATTTCTTTTATGTTGTTTCTGTGACTTAGTGACCACTACATCATATTTTGAAATAAATCAATTGTTCTCTTTCAGAGAGCACTTAAATAAATTTGGAGTCCTGTGAAATGAGAAGATGGATTAGTCACTAAACCTCATGAGCAATCAGCTTAAGCCCTGAAGCCTGGAGTGTGATTACTCACATCACTGTCCAAGCTTGCATAGCAACAAATTTTAATAATGGTTGTAAAACTATCCATTCATTTGTTAAATCTAGCATCCTAGATGACCTTCCATGGAAAATTTTCTCCACATGTTGATTATACTCTGGGTTAGGAGAAATCCCTCTTTTTTTCATATTAAATTTGCAGTTTAATTTTATCACATGTCCCCTTCTTTCATACGATACATTCAAATTTGCTCTCATTAAACTTACTGGAATCCTTGCCCATGAGAGTACCCTTTGTAAGTATCATGCATTTCTTTTCAGCTGCTTATTCTGAAAACATATATAAACCTGTCTAATACAAAGAAAACTAATTTATCTGAGTTTGAGTCACAGACTATTGAAATTATTCATTTTAGCAGGGTCTGAATTATGTATTTTTTTAGGGAATAATTGACAAAACTTAACATAAACATATTTAGCTATCCTTTTCCTATCTCAGCTAAGAAAATATTATGTGGAGTTACGAATTTAAAACTGAATGACAAAGAGCAGTTCAGATACCCAGATATACCTAAAATATGTCTTTGCCTGAAAACAGATCAAAATTAAGAAAATATGGAAAAGTTATTGAATTACATCATGAATGTGAAGGAGATAAAGTCTAATATGGTTGTGAGGTCATTTGATGTCTCTGTTCTTGTAATATTTTATTATTCTTAGTATGCTCAGTAACTTCAACCATGTGAGCTCTATTTCTGTCTCGAAGGAAATAGCCAGATCCTGTTAGCCACCAAACTAACACCAAGCATGACGGTGTGTCTCCACACTGCACCAGAGAGTGATGTGAGGACAGTTAAATCATTCATATGCTCTTTGTTTCTGTCTTAATGAACTACATTTATTTCAGTGACATGGGGAATAAAATAATTTTTCTGGTTTCAAAGGGCTGCCATGAGCTTGTAGAATCAAAATCTAGACAGACCACAGGATAGACAGTGGAGCCATGAATGAGAATTCCCATCAAATTTGGTAGGGTGCCAGTGCAAAGGAAGCACAATTTACAGCCTTCTGTGTTGATCAATGGTTGATTTTTCATGGAGATGAGCAGAAATATTGCTTGAAGCAGGAGCTTTATTCTTACCAATTCAATCACTGTCTAAAGGTGACCATAACAATGCATACTCACTCTGTGGCAACTGAATTAAAGTATTTAACTCTCTTTCACTAAAGAAAACTAATTTTTATTATCTTGAAACTGCTGACTTCTAGGCTGTGAAGTCCTAACAGCATCTTTACAAGTTTTAGACAAAATTTTTAGAAATTACCTAAATAATAAGGAAGGTAGAGAACCAAAATAAGTAGTTACGTTCCTTTTCTCTTCCTGTCTCTTGATTATTCTTTTCTCTTTGTATCAACGCATTTAGTTATCTTTCTTATTTAAATGTAGCCACGCCTTGACTGAGCAGTGGGTGATTGATGCAGTTGATGACAGTCCCTTGGGCTTTTGCTTGAGAGATGAGATCTCTCCGAAACTCTCTCTTGTGGTTCAGTGGTCTGCAAGAAAATCCCCTCCTGGTGGACACATCTGAGATACCTGCCTCACTTCATGAACTTCAAATTAAGAAGCCTATTTAATACATCAGCTTATTAAGAAGACTTGAACTGTCTAGACATAAAATAATGTTAATGATAACGTCATGAGTTAATACTACCTACACAGGCTTGGAATGATAACATAATATTAAAATGACAACATTTTTTTCTTTAAAACACCATCATTGGCTTTAAGGTTAATGTTACTTTAGTAGTAAAACCTTGATATTTAAAAGACATTATTGCTCAGTACAGGAATCAGATTGTGGGGGCACAGAGTATCTTTTCCTCATTTATATGAAGAGCCGGCCCACTATAGGGTGCTTAAAATGTGTAACTCATGTCCTAAATTATTTTGAAAATGAAACTATTACCTGTGAAATAGTTTGTGAGGGTGATTTTTACCTTCCATGCAACAAATTATTGCTATAGGTTACTGCATCAATACACATTCCTGATTTTTTATAGGGAATTCTGAGATGCCTAACAATGAAACCTAGCTGTTTCCCCCAGTGTTCTAACACACTGTAGATTTAATCCATGTCCACTAGGAATTTACATTAGCTGAGTGTGACCCTTAGGATGATCAAAGGTCCAATACATTCTATGTGATCAAATGTATTTATATATTACATATAATTATATTATTTGGTCCTTAAGTTACAGATAGTAACTTTCAGGAAGAACTAAATATAATTTCCATATTTTAAGTTGTTCATCTATTTATATTGAAAATTATAATATTAATGTTATATAATATAGATTCATTAAGTATTAAACCAGAAGACTGGGAAAATGCAGTTAAGTAGTTCCAAAAAATATCATCCATATTCTCACTTTCCATAATCTGATAATTTTTATTTCATATTATTTTCAACCTGTCATAATGTGAGGCAATAGAGACAGTGAGTAGTTGAGGAAATTGTTGAAAAAATTGCTGTTGAAAATTAATCACTTCTGGGAAGCCATGAATGCTCAAAGGCCATAACATTAGTTTAACCAGCCCAAATTAAAAATTGAGCACCCATTTCTTTTCCAGTAAATTTGACTGAATCATTTATATTTGGCCATGCTATCTTTTAAACCAAGGTCTGCGTGTTTTTGTTACCTATTGCAAAGCCTTGAAACCCTGAGGGACTGCTTGAAAAAATAGTATTCTACTGATATCTGACTAAATTGATAAAGCTGAGTCTGCCACCCTCCTGTGTCTGGAAACACACTTTGTTCTTCCATAACCTCATGAGCCCACCTTTCAACAAAACCTGGATATGTGATACTGTGGTACACACATTAGTCAGGGCAGCCTGAGCAGTACAGAAACTGAGAAGGGTAAAGGAGCACATTCATAAGCAGGCAGTACACAAGGGCAGAGCACATTCACAGACAACAGCTAGTACATTCATAAACACTGAAGTGCTATTTGACCCCTCAGAGTCCCTGTAAGCAGCTTCATGGGGTTACATACCTCTGAATGATTTCCAGATTTTTATGAATATCGTGTATATAAATTTAAGTCCTGCTACATTCAGTTTTGTTTTACTTTGGATGTTTCTAGAATGCTGCATCACAATATGATACACTCTTAAATTGTACGTGATAGATCGATAATCGGTAAGAATTCGTGCTTACAAGCAGGAGACAGATGAATGATAATAATGATCACGAGTTTAGCAAGTAATGTTAAAAAAAATGGAAAAACACTGTTTCTTGCATTGAAATGTTGCCTTCAGAAAAATAAAATCTGCAAAGAGAACAACCATTGTTGAAATTTTAATCTAATGAATTGCTGCAATATTTCACAGAAAACACCAAGCATACTGAAAAATCAATTTTATTGTGTGCTCTCAAATAACATATAGTGTTAGGAAGATTATCAATCTATTGTTAACCAGTTTGTGAATATACTCTATGATTTTCAGGGGAACTGCCCCTCCCTTCCCCCTGACAACCGGAATGAATACAATTGTTTAACTATAATCTAGGCTGCAAACCGATTTATTAACCAAATTATGATAATGTGATAAATTCCACCCTTTTAATTATCATACTGGACTGGTAGAAGCACTTCTCACTTTATTCTGTAGGAGGAAAAGGAGCTTTTTTTCTAATGCAAGAAGTTTCAAGTACTGAGTCAGAATGAGACAGATCAGAGCACAGTAATTATGCTCACTACATTCAGTCTACCCAAAGAATACCTAATACAAGGATATCCAAATGCTATAATATTTCAATCCTATTGAAATCCACGAAAGACCATATCTTAGAAATATATCTACATATTGGAAGCAAGGAAAACTACTGGCAATCTCTAGACAGCAAACTTTGGCCCCCAAAAAAGATGACATTCCCAGCAGACTTGAAATCCATTCCTACAAACAAGCTGACAAATGATGGATTGTTATTTGCAAAATCCTGCACCTTGGGAGGAAAACAGCAGATACATTGAAAAGCAAGTTGACAGAAAGGGACCTGAGACTCCTGGTGAGTGCTAAGTTTAATATGAACCAGAAATGTGCCCTTGTGGAAAAAAAAGGCCTAGTGGGGTCCCAAATTGCATCAGAGAAAGCATGGCCAGCAGATCACAAGTAGATGATTCCTCTCCCCTGAGCACTGACGAGGCCACCACTGGAGCACTGTGTCCAGTTCTGGGCTCCCCAGTACAGGAGAGATACACACACATGGGATGGGGTCCAGTGTAGGGTCACAAAGATGGAGCATCTCTCCTATGAAGAAAGGCTGAGACAGGAATTTTTTTTTTTTTTCATCTAGGGAGGGCTCAGAATGGATCTTATCAATGTGTACAAATACCAGTTGAAGGGTATTGTTGAAGGGGTCACAGAAGATGGAGTCAGGATTTTTTTTAATGACATCTCCCAGCCTAGTGAAAGGACCTTCCCCCGACCTGGCTATAATTACAGCCAGTTTGCAAAAGAAAAGATAATACTTTTTTTTTAAACACCTAGTTCCAACAAAGAAAATAAAATTTTTAAAGAAAAATTGAGTGAGATGTGAAAATAATGGCCTAATTATTTCCAAGTTTTCATATTTGGAAACCACAAAGGTAAAAACTCATTCTGTTTTAAATATATAAAGCCTAAATATTAAGCAGCAGAAAAAATTCTTCCTGTAATGAAACTTGTGTTATGTTCTGGCTTTTCCAAAACTCCAGATATAAAATATCTTTATTTTCTCATTTTATTGTTCAAATTGATTTGAAGTTCTTTTTTATTCCCCCTCCTCTTATATTTTCCACTTTCAGTCTCTGAAATGTTTGTATATTGTTAACAATGCAGCAACAGCTCTTGGCTTTAAGCCAGGATTTTTGATACCCAGAAAGCAAAGACTAGTTGGCAAAGAATTGCTCTTAAGACTAAATTGTTTGAGATGGTGCTGTTCAAACCCTTGCTGTGCATGATAGAAATCTGTCTTTTTAATTATACCTGTTTACTTTCAGGATAGATTTGCATGGTTTCTTATCATTGAGTCCTTCTGATTTCACACTTTATTTTATTTACAAAGGAAGCTGAAATAACATAAAACAATAAAGTTCTAGAGATGATAGCATTTAATCATGGATCTTTTTGTCTTGGTTTTATTTTTCTGCTTCCCTCACCATTAATTTATTTATACATCCTTTAGTTGAATCCACTGACTGCCACCAGCTAATTAATATAACCATTTAATGAGTGTATTTCATTATTCCATGAATGGAAAGATAAATTATACATTTTGCAAAGATTACAGCCACAGCTGCCCCATTTGACTAAAAAAAATCTTCATCCTCTAAATGGACTGAACAATGCCTTTATTTCCATTAATACAAAGTTTGTTGTTGTCAAAATAATGAAGTATTAATGTTAATTTCCAATTTCTTTATGATGTTGTCTATCTTTGCATTTCAGAACACCCATGAATCACTCATATTTATCCCCAGTAAGAAAGACTGCTTTAAAATCAAGAGGAAGAGTAACTCCATTTTTATTTTAAAGAGAAATTTAGATCCTGCTGAGCACAAAGCAATTTCCTGAAAGGTTATAATTCCAGTTACTGAATGGGAAATGTCCTTCCTTTGTGGGAATTTCTGGAGGATTTATCCACCAATTAAATATGCTGATGCATGTGTGTTTCTCTTATCATGCAATAGAGTAATTATCTCACCCCTTTTTGTATTTAGCCAATTGAATTAGGTTCTGGAAGACTGAAGTGTTTATACTGCATTTTTTATAAAAAATGTTTTGCTGTTCTATTCCTTGATTCATAGACCAGTTTCCCATGTCTTAAAATCTTTTGCATATCTGACTAATGACAGACCAGCGTTAGTCTAGAGGAAGAGGAAGATGGGATGCTGACATATTGATCTGAATGAGCAGATGTTTTGTCAAATAAGAAGGTGGCAAATTTTTCTTTTAGACCTGTCTCAAGTGACTTAGGAAACAAAACTTGGACTTAGAATTTATTATATTATTGAAAGGTATTCCATTTTTCACGTGGTAAGCATGTAGATGGTCTTTGCTGGGTGCAGTAGCAAAGGGGAAGAGTCAGGATTTCACAGGAATCTACTGGGACTCCTGAGCATATACTCTACTGGAACCTAAAGTCCCAAGCGTTACACCCAGTAACACCACAGGTTAATTGAATAAGCACAAGGACTCATATCATTGAAGGACACAACCAGTGCAGTGAAATGTTTGCATTTGGATTAGGACATTCATTGAATTGCACAAGGACCACAAACCTGAAAAGACCCATGAAGATGGGCACATATGTTGGAGAAAATCAGAAATACTATACTTGCACATGGAATTATCTTGCATATTCAGTGTTCTTACAAGTGAACCTTTGTACCAGATATCTGTTGTGTAAGACCTAAAAATTAACAGGTTTGCAATCACATTTGTATTAACAAAAATCACATTGTATTCTCATATTCGTGCCTGAGGTATGAAGCGTATCCTGTTTTAGAAATTGAATTTCCTTCTTCTTTAATTAGGTTTTTGTTTATTTCGTCTTCTTGTGTATTGCATACCAGTTTTTTGTTTATTACTTTTTTATTTTTTAACCACCCATACCTCTTTCATTCTTGAATTCTATATTAAACATTGCATTTGTCATTCTTAACTTCACGTGTCTTAATGTGTCCAAAGTTTTTATTGAACACCTCTCTTCTTATAAGTTCAGTTGATCTATGATGTTGAGAGGTTAAAATTAATAGTGACATATTTTCCTTTGTTATAGAAAGGCAATGCAATGCAGAGAGATGTATTTCTTACTTTCTTAATTTTCTCCTGGATTTACTTAACTGGAGATTAAAATGATCTGGTTTTCACTTTAAGCCATTTCATCTCATAATTGGAATGAGAAGTCTTTATTAAAAACATTGTTTTCCCATCTAGATATACACTAAGATTAGATCTACTATTGGTAGAGTAAACAAATTAACTTCCTTAAGTCTTTCAAAATAATACACATTTTCTAGTCTTTTAATCAATCTCATGCCTTTTCCTTGAACTCTCTCCAACTGATCAACATCTTTTTAGACCTCTAAAAAGGGGATAGAGCTTTACAATTGCAGTTGCATGATTGCCAGATTCAAAGGTAATGTATCCTTCCTAATTGATAGTCCTCTGTTTAAACTTCCAAGGTTTTCTTTAGATCTTTCAGCTACAGATCTGTAGAGAGAGCTCATGTTTGGCTTATTATCTACCACAACCTTTCGAATCCCTGACAGAACCCTTGCCTCCCTGGATAGATTTCTTGCTTTATGGCTCATCATATGAAGACAGAAGTTGTATATTTATGTCTATCTTATCAAGCTGTCTGGATTAGTCTGTTTAGTGGGTTTTTTTCCCCTCCCCTTTACTCACTTCTTCTATCATCCATTTTTTGTCTTTAGCAGCAAGAATAGACCAGATTTTTCTGATATAATTTAAAAGAATTAACCAAAAGGGTATAAAAATGCACAGGAAGTGCACCTGTTTCAGGGTGATTCTTTATTAATAATTAATTTTGGAAACATAGCAGCCAGTTTTATAATACTTTTAATGCACACCATGTTGGTTTTGTATCAAATGACATAGTTATGGGAAAGCGCATGACACGGGTGCTATAGGAAGGACAATGAGATTCTTTTTCTTTTTTTTTGCCACACAGAGCATTTGTTACTCTTTTTCAATTAGTCAAAGAAGCACCTGGGAAAAATTACCAAAAGTCACACCATGTGTGGCAGACAGATTTCTGCTTCTAGATCATTTGTGGCTTAAAGATTTGTGATAGCAGTTTTACATGACCCAGGGTGAACCTCCATTAACTGATTTCCTGGAGGAGTAATTAAAAGGAAATGATTTGCTTTTCTGGTCTCTGCTTGGAGTTTACCTTAAGTCTCAAAGGTGAAATGAATAAAAGTGGAGGAAAAATACACAAAGCTAAAAATAACACAGAATCACACATTTTCTTTAGTATTTGGTGCGTATGTAATTTTATGGGATGGAATTAGGCAATACTATAATTAAACTCACTCAAACCCCATTGGAATATTTGGCAAAGAGAACAAAACAGTTTCTAAGCCTAGTATTTTTTTTTTTTTTTGCAATCTTGACCTTCCAACTTGACAAGAAGAGTGCCTTTGTTTCAAAGTAAATTACTACTATGACTTTAAAGATTGCCTCTTTTTATAGCCACTTCCCTCAAACAGAACTTACTCCAGTTTCCAGAAACAGTGCAACTACATTTGTGCTCTGTGGAATTTTACTAGATTCTGGAAATTTTTTTTTCCCTTTAACCAGCGTACCTCACTCTCTCCATCTGCACCTGTGTGAGGAGAACTGTACTTTGTTTGAGTGTACGTGGTGCACGCATGTGTGTGCTTCCCTTCTCCCGTGTTCCGAGCTCTGACTGTGCTCTGTTAGCTGGAGGAAAACTTTAGAAGCGGTATCATAGTTCAGGAAGCAGGAACTGGCTTTTGATAAAAGGCTTCCTTTTTCTCCTCCACAATACATCTGGGGCCTTTCATAGTTGATTACTGGAATAGCAGCTTAATGCAGCATTGACATAAAACTGAGAACTTTAACATTTTAACACTGGAAAGAAAAAATTGCTAACAGCAGAGATATTAATTAGAAAAAGGTGGCCTGCTTTAGTTGACCATTAGTCCAAAAGTTCCCGAAGTTTGTCACCCTCTTTCAACATTTTTGGGAAGTTTACTTAGAAAATGGTTTAAAAGTAAATGAAACAGCTTGCCAGAAAGACATGCTGCTCCTGCTGCTGCTGCTGCTGCTGCAAACCAGTTTCTGCCTGAAACTCCAGATGGATCATATGGGCAGAAATTCCACTGGACTGAAGAGTTCTTTCGTGCTTATTTTTATGCACAAACATGAATATATTTACAAGTAAAGGTTCAAACTGCTGATTTTAATCACTTGATTTCAGCAAAAATATTTTTTGTTCACACAGATATAGTTACTTAATGTAAATTAAGACTGGGAAAGTATGATGTCTAGAAAAGAGAGAAATAAAAAGGAAAACGTAATTTTTGCCTTAAGTTCTCACAATGATTTTTGCACTTTCACATTATGCTATGGAGCTATAAATATGTTTAAAGTATAATACGCTAGAAGTTTTTATTTAATTTGCATCCTCATCTTTTTTTGGCAAAATCAAAGGAAGTGTTCTTATTACTATTAAAACAAAATTTATATTAAAATATTATAAAATTGATATACTAGGAAATTTCTAAAACCAATTTGGGATCAAGTTAACAGCCTTCCTATTGCTGCTTGAGTTATGTCTAAAACATGTCTAAAACATGTCCAAATGTGTGCAGATTTCTGTGTCTCGCCTTCAACCAGGATTAAAAAATTTATTTTGAATCATATAATTCAGCTACAAATCCCTGGGATGAGGAATTAGTAGATTTGATTTTTCCCTTAATTGGATATTTTAGCATAAACATGTTTTGGAAGCTGGGAAAGAGAAAAAAATTACTGAATTAATCACCAAGCAAATACATCTATGTAAGTTTTACTACACAATAAATAAAGAGTTAGTTGATGCTAGTTAGTTGATGTACAATTAATTTGGAGAATATAAAATCAAATGTTAGATAAAGCAATAAGGGTTTCTCTCTAGGATGCAGCAAAACCAGCCATAGTACCAGAAATATTACTTAAAATGCAGAAATGTACTGGAGAATCAGACAAAATGTACAAAAATTCTCTGTTAGAAAATGTACACGGTAGAATACTGATTCGGCTGCAGATTGGAGAATTAGATGTATCAAATTCAACTCCACGCCTACTTGTGTATTCAAGTGTGTATTGGAGTGCTTTGTTGAATCAGGCCAGAGTGCTCAGTACATGCAGGCTTACGTCGTGCCTCATTATGAGGGACATGACTCGTTAATTTGTAAAGGGCTACTGGATGTCGACAGGGGGAATATAGTTCTGCCATAGTTGTACATCTAGTGTGGGCAGGGTATAGAGAAAGAGCTTCTAATTCCCTAGAACAGCCAGGGAGATCAATTAATAATGACATTAGCTCGCATCTTGCTGTTTAGGCAGTATTTTTGAACTGGTGAAGTTTGTTGGAAAATCAGGCTTTCTGTTTTTTAAAAAAATACATAGACTTCAAAATGTTACCATATTATAAATTAACCCAAATATATTGGAACTCCTGGTAAACTAAAATTTCTGCGCTAAAAGCAAAAAGGACTTTTAAAAACTGCAATTGCTTCATTGCAGCCTGAATAGTGCATTCATGTTGATTTTTCAATCTTTGTTGGCAGAGGAGTGTATGACAGGAGTCTGCATTGAATTGCTGCCAGAGTTCATATTGGTGGACCAAGGAAAGCTCAAGGAAGAGCTTTAATGCAGTGTGCTGGTTTCAGCTGGAGTAAGAGTTAATTTTTTTACCAGTGGCTGGTATGGGGCCATGTTTTAGATTTGTGCTGAACACAATGTTGACAATACAGAGATATTTTTGTGTTTACTGAGCAGTCCTTCAACAAAGCCAAGGCCTTTTCTGCTTTTATACTGCCACATTGGCAAGAAAGTTTGGGGTGCATGGAAGGCTGGGAGGAGACACAGGTGATCCCAAATGACCAAAGGGATATTCCATACTATGTGACATCATGGTCAGTATATAAGGCTGGGGGAAGAAGGAAGAGGAGGGGAGGTTTGGAGTGATGGTTTTTGTCTTCCCAAGTCAGTGGTGTGTGTGATGGGGCACAGCTCTCCTGGAGATGGCTGCTCATGAACATCTGTCTGCTCATGGGAAAGAGTGACTGACTTCCTTGTTTAGCTATGCTAGTGTGTGTGGCTTTTGCTTTCCCTATGGAACTGTCTTTATCTCAACTCTCGAGTTTTCCAGCTTCTATCCTTCCAACGTTCTCCCCAGTCTCTTTGGCAGGAGAGCGAGCAGCGGTGTGCAGCTTGGCTGCTGGCAGGGGTTAAACCACAACACACAGATTTCCTTCCTTTTTCTGAACCTGCTCTCTGTCTCATTGTACCCAGAAACACATCAGAAAAGAGAAAATGTCACTATAAACTTCAGAGTCTTGTGAGTTGCCATGTAGTGCTGTTTCATTGCTAGGGTCAAAAATTTGAATGATTGTACAGAAAATTGTTAGGAACTTTAAAAATAAACTGAGATTCTCTGCCTACTGTTGATACTTCTTTCAAAATTTTTATCTTGGATAACTAATCTGAAAAGTTCATGTTACAATTTTTCAAATACCTGCATTTTATAATGTGTTGAATGATGAAAAATATATTCTCTATTAATATCAGAATTAAATATTAAAATGTCAGTCAGACTCGTGAGCTGTGAATCACACATTTTCTCTGCACTGTATTTTTTGTTGTTATTGCAGGATTGTAACTGGCTGAAAAAAGCATATGAAAGTAGATTGGTTTTCTTTCTTTAAGATTATGGTTCAGGTCTTACTGGATGCAGCATTCCTATTTCTTTAAGGTCTTTCTTCTAGTCTGTTATAACCAGTTTGTGCAGCTGAATGTGAATATTTGATTTTCAGATATTTGGGAACACATGCAATAATATGCTTCACTTACTTCAGCTTCTCTTCTCCCTTTGTAAAAATCAATAGAGAATTATAACTGCTACAGAAGGAAAGGCTGGATGTGTTAAAGAAAGGGACAGTTAAGCTGTTTGTTGGAATTTTATTTGTCTGTCTAAGCAAAACAAGTATAGCAAATAATAGGAAGGTCTTTCATACTACTAAGTTTTTAAATTCTGAATCCTAAATCCTGAATCCTGTTTCTTGTCTTCTTTTACAGTACAGTCTTCAAGGGAATGGTTTATTTTGATCGTCGCTGTTGTGTATTATTCCAAGAAACTAATCACTCAAAGAAAAGGACATAGTAAACACAAAAAGAAATTTCACAAAAGTTACATCAACTTTAATAATGCAAGAAGAATTATACTTCTTCCTCCAGATTTTGGTACCTAAGTGTATAAAAATTAAAGCTTTTCTTATCTCAGACTTTGGTTTTCATATCTCTGAGGCACAAGCTGTGGTTTACAGTCAGTCTCTAAAGGATTTTATCTTACATCTGTGATTGAGAAAAAAACCCCAGAATTTAGTTGAACTAGTAGTGATAGAGAAAGCGATCATTCTCTGTTAGGTCAAGGTTGGCAGAGTATTCTTTAAGGTCTCAGATGAGCAAAAATTTAAGCATATACATATGTGTATCACTACTCTTCAAAGCACTCACTGTGGCATTTAGACATATGTCTGAAGTTGAAAAGCTTAAGCACTTTGTTGAATATGGGATACCTATTAAATTGATGGCTCTTTTGTCTGAAATGGTTTTCACCTCAAACATTCTAGTTTGTTATCCAACAATTTTGTGGACTGTGAAATTACTAATGCAGTAGTCTTTTATTCTCTAAAAAGACTCTTTCATCCTTTATCAACTGCAAAATAAAAATACAGCCACACTTTAGAATCTCTGACTTACTCTTCTTTTTCTCTGGGTTTGAATTTGTATTTTATTTCTGTGTATCTCTCAGAGTTACTGAACTGATAAGAAATACTGAAATGGAAGGAGATTATTAAATCCCTTCAGAATACAGGCTGCTTCTCCAATACATAAATAAACAAATATAGCACAGCTCTCCAATGATATATTTCTGGTCTTTCTAATAAAAAATAAAGCCATCACTTAAAATGAATCACAAAGAATCTTTGTGATAAGTTTTCCCCACATTTTTAAAAATTCTACTTAAACAAAACACCCAATTATTGTAAATTATTATAATTCATGAAAGCAGCTTCATCAGGTCCTTTTTATTGTTAAGTAATATGTTAGCAAAGTCAACAGAATGTGAAACTCTTGAAATTTGAGGTCCATGATCTGTAAAGATTTATGTGAGAAAATAATTTCTTCAAGGGTTTCTATAATTTTCTTGACATAGCAGTCATAGACTGCTGTCTTTAACCTTTATATCCTTTCATGAATTGGGTTTGGTCATATTTTAAGGATATTGGCCCATAAAAAACTGGTATACCATGGTTCTCTGATATATTTCGGAAGTTTTAGGTAGAATTCAAAGAACATAGGAGGCTTAGTAATATATTTAAGACTAAAATACATCTGGTAGAAAAGTTCTGTGTCATCCATGTGTTTGCATACAGCGATATGTAAATTGAACAGAAATTCAATTTACATTGAACAGAAATTCAATGTAAATGCAGGCTTTGCATGTGATGGGGAAAAATCAATGGAGTGGCACCTTTAAGCAGTCTAAAGTTGGCACAAGAACATTGCTTTCAATAAGTCATATCTGAATAAAAGCCTTAGAGGAAAAGAATATCCCAAATCTGCTGCATGTATCTTCCTTTCCACCATATCCTCCTTTTCCCAATATGGCTTAATGACTACAACAACCATGTCCAGGCACTGCCCTTCTTCACACCAGTGAAAAGACTCTCATGTTTGGTATCAGGTTAAACATGACAGAGTTTCTCAGGTCAAGGCATTTGTAGAACTGTAAAACATCATACATGCATAATATCTGCACCATCTGAAATTTTCTGAACTTATGCCAAATTCATGAAACTGGATGAATTTTAATTAAAAGAAATTAAATGGTTTTCTGAGACATTTTCTAAATTACATATCTATATCTTTAATTGCTTTGGGAACATGCATTTCTGTCTTCACATATTCACCTATCAGTATGATGATTTATTCTGAATTTCAAGAAGCGTTTCACTAGACCTGAAAAGTACATTAGGAAAGGAGCATGCTTTTTCCTCTCCTGAAAGGAAGCAGTCCCTCATGCTAAACATAAGGGCATAACCAAGCCCTTCACAGTATATTCTGAAAATACAACTACTGTCTGGATGTTTCTCCTATCGTTAATTTATTATTAACCATTACATTTCATGCTCTGATTACTCAGAATTAATATTAAATTCAGTGGAATATATTTATCCTTGCAATGGCTGTGTCTTGCTATCATAAGGACAAAAATCTGTTAAAGAAATCTACTCCATCTGAGGTACAGTTTTATAAGATGTAATCATTCTTTAATTTAACCATCGTAACGAATTAAATTTATATTGAATCACACAATTTGAAATAAAACACCATTTTAAAGCAAAGTATTTAAAATTGATGACAACTGTGATTGCTTAATAACTGCAAAGACCCAATTATGCTGACAGAACAATTACAATCAGGTACCAATCCTAATATCTGTACCAGATGCTCTTAAGTCATGATTTTCCTTTGGGAATGAAGTTGAAAACTTGAAAACCAAAGACTAATCTCTTCTGATGATAGCGTTTTCTAGACACAAAATTTCTTTTAAATAATATCTTTGCTCTAAATACAATAGATGTGAAAATTAATCATGAAAAGGTTACAACAAAACATAATAATGACAAAACAATATAAGTAGACAATCTGTAACACTAAGTTAAAAGTAGGTATGATAGATAGCATCTTTTTGGATGGCATAATTTTGTCATTTTTTCCCTAATTACTTCTATTAAGTATGGGTTTGTGTTTTTTTTAAAGTCTGGGGATAGTAGACAGAAATGAGTTGCACAGACACCACTGCATTTTTTATGTGTTTCCCAGAGTGGGATGAGTACTTGGGTCTTACCTACAAAGCTATCCGATAGACTATTGCTGAATTCTATAGAAATTCTTAAATGTGTGATGTCTTGGGTGTGTTGACAATAAAGACTTTCTGAAATTGATCAGAGACCTTCAAATAGGATAAAAACCTCTGAAACTTCAGAGTTAGATCTAACTTTCTGTTCCTTCACATCACATCAAGAAAATACCCTCAAGTAATCAACCTTATGCTGGAAGATTAGACAATGATATTGCTTGCATTTTATGGAAGATGTTACAATTATTACTTCTTAATCACTGAGACAGAAATCATATAATTCATGCACTTACTGGCTGACATTCTGTGAGTTTGTGGCTGGAAGCAAATAATAAAGGTGGTTTTACTGACAGAGAGTATTACCAAGTTTTATTTGTAAATTTACCTATCTGCTTGACACTTATTGTGAATTGTTTTCTGACTTTTCCATTTTTCTTTATTCTCTTCATGGGAAAAAAAAAGCACCTACAATATGTTGTGAAGTAATTTCCCAACAGATCACAATGTAATTTAGCCATTAAAACAACATCTTTATCTAGATATATTTCTTTTCACCTCCTCACTGACAGTCAAAAGCATTTGAAAACCTGTGTGAAATCCTGGAAAGAATCCAATAATTTCTTCATTCAGGCTGCTGGCCAATATTTTCCTTGAGTTCAGCAAACAAAAACAAAAAATGAAAGTTTGCTACATCAATTTTTCTTAGGTCACATGACCTAGAAATTGAGGGATCGTTTTTTTTCTAGCTTTGGTAGTGGCTTCTCTTACGGCGCCAGTTAAGTTCTTTAAGGTGATATTAAAAAAATACTTAAATAATTTAAAAAAATGCTAGTTCAATTTCCTAGCAGAGAAACCCAGACATTTGCTCTAGCCCTCTTAGATGCTTTAAGTACAGTAAGGGCCTAGAATTAACTTAAATGTCAGAAGTTCAATGAGCAAATGGGCACTCCAGAAGTATTGCCACCAGTCTTGTACGAGTTGGCTGTGTAATGAGATAATATAGAGTTAAACTGGAATAAAAGCATTCACTTTTCCATTTTCTGCAAGATTAGATCACTGTTGGTGTCACTGTATGGTTGGTAACACTGAAAAGCAAAAAAGATGCAGAAAAGGTGAGTGAAATGACTAATCAAATGCAGAACCCCAAATTACACTGCTGGACACCCATCACAGGGAACATGAAAGTTCTTTCTGCTTATAGTGTAGAGATTCTGAAGTTATTTGCTCTTGTTTTGGTTGCTCAAAGAAACTCTATATTTCACTTTGTTAGGTATTAAGTAATTTATTATTTGCTGAGAGCATTTGCAAGTAAATGAAAGGCTCATATATCAGTTTTATACAACAAATATGTCTATAGGGCTCTCTGCACTAGGCAAAAACCATTACAGGCAGAAAGCACATTGTAATGTTCCAGTATAAACTCTCTTGTTTAAGTCAATTCAAATAATTTTGTCAGTTAACTTTATGTGAGAAAGCTTTACTCTGGGTCAAGTACTACTTGACCAAGCCACTCTTTATAAAGTTTTTTGTTGCCTGTTCTCCTACAGACTGCAAAAACACCAGTGTAAGGTCTCTAGTGTGTACTCTAGCTAACAGCAGACTTGTCATCTTGCTTTAGTTACTCCTTATCAGTTTGTCTGTATGTGGTTCCTATTATATTGTATGGTACAATGTGGGCTCATAAAATCTTCCAGTCGAGTTTCAGCCAAAAGAAATACAGTCTCTACACTCCCAGGTTTTTTTAAAGTGTGAACCCAGAATTCAGGGAGCTGAACAACTAAGAGTCCCATCAGTTATCAGGATACCTCAGATGAAGAATGCTGCTTCTTAGTGTGCCAAACTGTTATTCAGTATGAAGACTGTTATTTGTTACTGTGACAAATTCACATGTACACATGCCTTCGTATTCCCTTCAAAGGCACAAGAACATATTTAAACCAGTTATACTGGTAAGCATCTGGGGAATTTCCAGATTCTCAAAATTTTTTTCAGGCTTCCCTAGCAGAGAAACCCAGAAATTTGCTTTTTCTTTAAGAAAAGAATTTTTGCCTTCTATTCCTTGCCTGAGGGAACCTGTAAAAAAATTCACACAAATATGGTTGATGAGGCAAAGAAAGAAAGACAGAAGAAGCTGATCTTCATGAAAGTTCTATGTGTTATGTATGGATTTGAAATGAGTATTTTCAGTTGCCTAAAAATTGTGTTTAAGTGAAATTACCTGCACTATACAACTACCACTAGGAAATGAAGATTGTTCCTTCCCAAATGTCCTACTAGTCTAAATACCTATTAGCTCAGTAGGGCAATTTTATAAACAAAATAGACAGATTTATCAATTTAATAAGGATCCACTCCTGATCTACTGTTCTTGATATCACTAATATACAACTGTGGAATGAGAACTTGGTGAATGATGTAGTTTTTCCTACTGAAAATAGCAGAACTTGGTGAGTTGTATTGTACCTTGAAGAGTAAATGTCTCTCTGATAAGGAAGAGGCTTGGAGATTTAGATAAAAATTCAGATAACTATAATATACACAGGCATCTAAAACTAGATTTAATAACCTCCCTTTAATAATAATATTTCAGATCAAGTTTTCACCATTTCACGCAGGGGCAAGAGTTCTAGCCAGAATTGTAAGAAGCATTCAGATAGGACAAAAAGTGCATATCCAAACTTAATTTATGATATTTCATGCTATAAAGAGCCCTCAATCAGCTGCATTGTAACAAGGCTATATATTCAAGTCAAACACCCCAACATCTGCTGTAGTTTCAGGGGCAGATCATCTAGATCTATAATTCTTCTCCTCTAGCAGTTGCTTCAACTGAATAAATTCTTACGCTTTTTTTGTACATATTATACAACTAGAAGAGGCAAAAAATAATGAAATTACCTCAGAGCTGAAGGAAGTTCTGTCAGACCCACTGAAGTTTGCCATTGATGATGACAAAGTAAAATTGGAAGGATTTTTCCACAATTACCAGGCAGCAAGAACATTGTGACATATGCCTTGTCATTAGGCATTAAGCAGTTGTTTGTGATATACATTGATCATGAGCACAAGAAGTTGAACTCTTTGCAAAACATGGAAGAAATGTTGTCTTTTATCCATTTTATTAATGATCAGATAATAGAAAATGCTTTTTCACCTTCTGATACCTCCCAACCCTCCGAGAGACATAGGAAGTACAAAGCAATGTATCCCTATTAGTGTGCTCACTGACTTGGGGAACGCTGTTCCATAAAAATCCTTTTATAAACAGACTCTCTCTCCCATGTCTGTGTTAGCTGAACTATGCTACCATTCCATGTACTGGCCTCCCAAATCTCTTCCAATATTTCAACAGTTTTCCTTTGCATTCTGGACAAAAAGGAGCTTCTGTAAGCCTCTTTATTCTTTTGCATGCTTGCTCTGTCCATGCTGTGTGTGAGCTCAGGACACAGCTGAACCATTTCTTCTGGCATGCAGAGCAACCTTTCTAAGTTCTGCAACTCCCTGCTTCTTTAAATAGCAAGCATGGAGCTGTAATTGTGGGCAAGAAGAGAGGACTCCTCTCTTTTTCTAGGTAATGGAAAAAATGGATGAAAGATAAAACTGCAATAAAAAGGTATGGAAAAAAGAACCCAAAGAAGAGAAGTTATAATAATATAGAGCCTAAATTAGCTATAAAAATTTTACAAGAGCAGTATCTGCCCCTCAGCCCTTTAAGAATGGAAAGCATAGGGTTTCCAGCATGAATTATTTTCAAAATGGAGTTTAAGATTACAGTATAACCCATCCTTGCATAAAATATATGTTTAAGTCTATGCTGGAATACTTCTGGTGAATAGGTTGTATGGGAGAGATTGTACAAGTGCTTAAACAGGGAATGTAAGGTTTGCTCTGGGACTTTGAAGAGATAAATCATCACAATTATATACTTATATAAGCAGACAGAAAATCTTAATTCTGAAACAAAGTCAATGGAGCACAAACACCTTTATATTGAAATCTTAATATGGAATAGGAGGAAAGAAATTATTTCCCATCCAATTTACATCAATGATTATGTTATGGAAACTCATTTTACTTGATTATAATTTTATTATATTGCCTGATAAAATTAGTACATAGTAATCTGCTCTTGATAAACCAGTAGCATTTTGTTTTTACCAACACCATCAATGCAAACATCATCATGCTACAAAGGTTACATGTTTATGCATGAATTTCTTATGTCATAGGCAGATTTGACATCTGATTATATAATCTGTTGACTTTAAATTTCTGAGAACCATACTCAAAGTTGGCTCAGGGAAAACCTGCCTGTGTACATAGGGGAATTTCTTGTGTTGCAAGTCCCATGACTATTACTGCTTACAATTGTTTCAGCTGTCCTTGCATGAGAATATTCTTTAGAAAATTTTTATTTCACCTTCCTAGATATGTCTGTTATAGCTTGCTGAAATCCTCTAACTAGTTTCAACATGCCCTTGGTAAACACTTCTGAAAAGTCGATTACAGAGTGCTTAATATCAGCATTGTTGTAACAGGTGTACAGTAGATACCTCTTTTGAGCTCTGTTTTTGGTTCAATCACCAACCTTTGAGTCAAGATGAGCAAGCTCTACATTCTCTACTTGAGTAAGTAGGATGTAGTGTACTCATTCCCCTTTCTCTTTTTTTTACATATTAGTTCCCATCTGTATCCCCTTTTTTATGATATCTACTGCATACGAAAAGAAAATTATTGTGTTGTGGTTTGGCTTATGTTTTGTTTACTCTATTTTATTCTTTTCTGTGGTTTTGTTTCTTTCTCTTCTTTCTTCTTTCTAAGATATGGATGATTGCTGGGATAGATAATTCTCTTCAAAGTACCTTATGGAGTGCTATGTTTCATGTTTGTGCTGAAAAGCTTTGATAGCATGGATGTTTTAGTTCCTGCTGAGCAGTGCTGTCACAGTAACATCCACTTTTCTGCTCCTCATGCTTCACTGCCAGCAAGGAGGCTGGGGGTTCACAAAAACTGGAAGGGGACACTGTGACGGGGTTCACAGGGGTTTTCAGGTGAGGGAAGAGACGAGAATGTTGACTCCATGTTCAGAAGGCTTGATTTATTATTTTATGATATATATTACATTAAAATTATACTAAAAAATAGAAGGAAAAGTTTCATCTCAGAAGGCTAGCCAAGCTAAGAATAGAAAAGAATGAATAATAAAGGTTTGTGTCTCAGACAGAGTCCAAGGTAACTGGGCTGTGATTGGCCATTAATTATAAACATCCAAGATGGGCCAATCACAGATGCACCTGTTGCATTCCACAGCAGCAGATAACCATTGTTTACATTTTGTTCCTGAAGTCTCTCAGCTTCTTAAAAGGAAAAAATCCTAAAGAAAGGATTTTCATGAAAAGATGTCTGCGACAGGACACAGCCAAGACAACTGACCCCAAGTAACCAATACTAGGGGATTTCTCATACTAGATGATGATGTGCACAGCAATAAAAACTGGGGTGAAAAGAAGGGAGGGGGAGATGTTCTAAGTGGTGGCATTTGTCTTCCCAAGTCACCATTATTATGTCCGAGGGAGTCCTGCATCCCTGGAGATGGCTGAACACCTGCCCATGGGAAGTGGTGAGTGGATTTCTTCTCTCACTCTCACAGCTTTGCTTTACCTATTAAACTGGCCTTGGGAGTTTCCTCAGTTTTTGTCCTTCATCTGATTCTTTTCCTCTCACACTGTGGGGAGAGGGGATGAGTGACTGTATGGCTGCATGGGGTTCAGCTGCTGAAATTAAACCACAACATCTAAGCACAAATTCAGATGTTACTTATCTACTTCTATAACAAAGTTGTAAAAAAAATTTATAACTTGGTAGCTTCCAGTTCTGTGTGACCAAGAGCAAAAAGATCAGGAAACATTATGCATTCAGAGTAATTCTACAGCTACACTAAAGAATATTCAATTATTATGGTATCAGTATCACCAGACCTGTAAATCTCTATAAATTTTTCCATATATTTCAAATTAATCAAAATTATAGTATTTTCTGAAATCCACAGTAATTTTAAAATATCACTAAATATTATGCAAAATTATGAGATATGTCTTACAAATTCTTCTGTTCTGTGGCCTCCATGCTATGAGTTTTGTCTTTACTATTACAACAGTACCAAACTTTCTCACCAAATATTTACTGTAGACAACAGATTATTACAAAATCTTTCTCTGATTTTCAACTGATCTCACTAACCTACTAATTTCCTTAAAAATTTATTTAACAGTTTACTTCAAATTTTCAAAGTAAAAAAAGAGAAAGAGTTATAGGAAGTTGTCTGGCTGCTTTCACTAATATTTTTCTCTTCCATAGGGAGGGAGAGAGATTGTCACTGAAGTTTCAACCTCAGAGTTAGATTTTGCATGCCAATTTCACTTTTAAAACATGCATGAATTATTTGTTTTTAGAGATCCCTATAGCTTAACAGGGATTCATGCTTCTCCACATAGTTATAACGGTCAGTTATAAATTGTTGAAGAAACTTGAAAGCTTAATCTACCTGCCCATTTATTCTTGATTCCTACTTCTTTGCAGAGCTGCTGTAAATTCACAGGCTAAAAACCTAAAAGCACTCTGTATTCAGTACCTCAGCAGCTTCCCAGCTCCTTGAAGCTAAAGACAATTGGTGTCCCAAATGAGTCAAAGAAGTGCTCCTGTCTAGTTTGTAACTGAGCACTTAACCCAAGGCTGAATGTTCAGGCTGAATTTTTATGTCAGGACCACAAGGGACATGATGAGAAGGTGGCTGCAGTGGGGAATGCAGTTTTTTGTTTTACAAGTAGTCCATGTAATGACTGAATCAGGTAACACAGTTCCAACAGACAGCATTTCCTGAAACAGATGGGAAATTTGCAGTAGTGTTCATCAGGCGGCCCTCAAGAGTGGCGCTGTGGCATTTTGCAATAGCATTTCTAGAGAGCCTGTGCTGTATCCTGACATAGTACCTGAAAGCCTTCAGTATAAAATCATCATGTTCCATTTTAACCTATTAATTACATAGAATCTGCCTCTTTTAATCTCATGACTCTGGGTGTTGTTTAATTATGGAAATCCAAGCAGAGCTTTCTCAAAGTGCTGAGTTCTTCATTTCATTCCCAAATCCATTTAAAATCTATTAAAATATATGTTCTGAATTTCAGAGGTTAGGTGTTGTTCCTGCAAGATGGTGGAAACTGTGTCCCTGGTTCACCAAAACACCTAAGCTTGAATAACATGACACAACACAAAATATTATGCATGAATATTAACTTTAAATATCTAGATAAATTAGATATCTATTTAGGGGATTCATTGGCTCATATGCATAATATTCAGATCTTGTAGAATCAAGCTCCATACTACATATATATATATATATATATATGCATACACATTTAAAAAGTCAGTACTGCAATTTGATTTCAATTTACTGGTAAGACATCCTTGTATAATTGCCCTGAATGCAAAAATTGCTGTTCTGCATACACTGGTGTAGGTGTACTTATAAACAAAGTCCAGAAATGGTTAAAGGAGTCTGCCAGCAGTCATTCACTTCTCATGCAGTAACTCCAGCTAAATCTAAACAAAATGAATACTATACTTGAGAGCCTGAAGTCAATAAATTTTCCATTTCTGGGTGTAGGAAATGAAGTGAAATGACGTTTCTATCAAATCAAGACAATGTGTTGTATAAAGCCATCCTGAGAAACGAGTGAAACCAACTGTAAGAGGATGTACATTATGCTGGCATCACACCAGGCTGCAGTTTACATTTGGCAATGACACACTGAGGTTTTGCAAGTATATCAAACAGTACATTGCAATACTTTTCTAAGTCATTGTAGCTATGTATGTTTTCTACCTCCTGTAATCCCAGCTTCACAGCCCAGATGAAATATTATTCAGCTTTTATAACATCCCTTATGCCCTTCATCATTGTCTTTTACTTACATGGTTTAATTGGCAAATATAATGCATTTAAGAAAAAAAACAAGTGAAAGAAAGACATTCTCACATTCCAAGGAGTTTGATATAAAATTTTATTCGACTAATTTTCTGTTTCCAACAGTCATCTCTTTAGCATACAAAATCTTTCTGCTTATGATTTATCATAATTAATTAAGTATCCATATTGAATTATATTTTTAGAAATCTACACATTCTTTTCAAACAAATATGAACCCATCTGAAATTTGACAGTAATTTGATCTTTCTCACTGGAATATTCCTATATTAAACATTTCTAGAGACAGCAGATGGGGATTTTATGTGAGATTTACATGATTTTCAGTTAACTAAATTATTTGCTGTCAAATTATCCAACAAATTTCATCTGCTGCCTACTGAATTATTCATGACCCAGCCATAATTTCTGTAAACACTACATAATTTTCATCAAATAATTTGTACAAATAAATATTAGCTTTCTGATTATTGAACTAATTTTCCAAACCTACTTTCATCTTAGTCAAATGTCTGTCTCTGGAAAACAGAGAGGGAGTTAGTCCCTGAGAAAGGCACCTGGCGATGGCAGAGTGTCACTTGCTGGAGGTTCCTCTGGTCCTGAGGCGTGGCACAGGTACTCTCAGAGCACAGGATGTCCTGCTAGGGGTTCAGGCAGAGAAAATGGCACCCCGGCATGAATCCAACACAGCAAAGCTCACTGCTCATCGGCACCGCCGTCTTTTAGAAATGCCTTGCTTTTCCACAGGGTGTAAACAGAGAAAGAGTTAGGCTTACATGGATATTTATTTATATTAGGTCAGGAAGTATGAACAAGAGTCATTTCACTGCCCACATAAAAGAAAGCTGAGGATAAATTTTTACACTCCAAAAATAGGGTGAATATAGATCCATTCAGACTCTGTCTAAAACTATGGTTTTAGTGTTCCATTTTTAGAGAGCCTGAAAGAAAAGATTATTTTTATTTTCCTTAGTACTTAAAATACAGTTAGAAATCAAATTGAATTTTTGTTAAAAATAAGAATTTAGGGAGACAGAATAATGAAATGAAATTATGCCAGGAACCTTTCTAACACACCACCATCCTTCTACATGAAATAGTCCCTTAGGACTTAGTTAACAATCTGAAGAAATTACTAACTTGGCAGATGTTTCAGTGTATCTAAAAATGGAATTGAACTTTTGCTTAAACACAAAGGCTTCAGTGCTGCTTCATATCTTCAGAAAAAGCAGTAAATTTAGTGCTTTTTAAATATATTTTTAAAATTTATTTTTTATTTACTTTTAAGAGCCCTTTAAGAAGATGTTTTTTGGTTAGTTTTGTTTGTTTGTTTGTTGGGGGGGTGGGGCTTTCTTTCAAATGCCACTTTGGAGAGTTTTCCACTATAAAAAAACTTCACTGATGGCAGATAAAAAAGAACTTAGTTTAATACATGGTTCTGCTTCCATTTATCTTAGTGGAATTTTTTCTCCAGCCCCAAACTCCACAGTAACAAGACCTCAAATATCAGAAAGGCTTCAATTTAAGCTGATTTCTGTGATATGATAAGATGTATCAGTACTGATCTTAACTATGTCAGAGGCTAAAAATGTCTTTAATTTGATCCCTTACCATTGTACAGCAGGCTCATTTAATAGGAGAGTTTCTGAAATTCATGAAATGAACTGACCTAAATTTTGAAAATCTAGTGAATCATAGCTAAAAGGAACTGCTTAACACAGTATCTTTATTCTTCACTATCCCTAGGGAAGAACTTTATGAAAATACCTTTCAGAATTTAGAGTTCCTATTATCAATTTACTGCTTTAACAGTATAGGTTTTTTGAGTGTGACTGTGAATAAGACCACACCTTGTACTTCTAAAGAGCTATTATTTGTAAATAGTGTTTTCATTCTGAAATATGAAAAGAAAGATAAAGAGTTTATTTTATAACTTTTCAGACTACAGAAGGGTGGGAGAACTTTTGAGTGAAAGTTTGTTTCGTTTACAACATATTACATCCAAGCATAAGAGCTAAGATGGCGCCATTTATTTATTTATTTTCTTCACCTAAATATATAACAAGAAAAAATATAAATAAATATCCATCTGAAACTGTTGCCTCAGAATGGAAAGTCATATGGAGAAAGTTATTTAGTTTCTTTTAAGTAGGAATATATTAGAGCACAATCATCCTATAAAACTGTGTGTGCTGATATGTGCCAATAAGATTAGCTGGATTTGGGCTTGGTCACCTGAGGTCTGGAAGCATTTCCAGGGCTGAAGAAGACTTATAAACACTTTTAATGGAAACAGGGAAGAACAAATATACTTTGTTTGAGGTAAGGTGAAGGAGGTCATGGCACAGACGGACTGGCTGTGGAGTAGCAAAGGGGGTACTGAACTGCTTCTTTTTTGACCTCACTCTTTCATGCAGTGTGACACTGAAATTCTCTTCTGTGGACCTGTTTTCTTTGAAGCCCTTTGCCTGCCTAGAGTAGCAAGAATGAAAATAACCTAATTTAAAAATATAACATACAGTTTACGTCATAAGAAAAAGAGCTAACTTGACATCTCTATCCATAAATTAAAAGGGGAACCAAACTTCATATATTACATGCTCAGCTTATGACCTCTTAGTGTGATGAATTCTGCCTGAAAAGAGTGTTTTACTGAGGCCAGAGCTGCACACTTTGAAGACAGAATCTCCAAGTGGACAGCAGATTTAGTTCCCAGAAAAACAAGGTTTTCTGCTAGAGTTATAATCTAGATACACCTGGTTGAATTCTCCATGATTCAGTTTAGGGGCAGTCAAGATATACAGGCTCTGCAATGACCATTCACATGCATTCCTGATATGTGGGTCTTTGATCCTATCTGGTCTTGGGATTCCACTCTGGCTATTAAATGAATTGGGGTTTTTCTTCCTCATAAGAGTGAGGAAGATAGGGACAATATATGTATGGAGCAAAATACCTTGGAAGACAGAACGAGAGGACACAATCTTAAGCTGTGCCAAGGGATATATAGATTGGGTATTAGGAATTTTTTTTTTGTGGAAAGAGTGATAAAGTATTGGAATGACCTGCCTGGGGAGGTGGTGGAGTCACCATGCCTGGATGTGTTTAAGAAAAGTTTGGATGTGGCACTCGGTGCCATGGTTTAGTTGAGGTGTTAGGGCATGGGTTGGGACTAGATAATTTTGAAGGTCTCTTCAAAACTCAGTGACTCTGTGATTCTGTGATAACTCAATTAAAAAGGAGAAGTCAGAAATGGTAAAAGTGAAATAGGGATCATACATGGAAGGGAAATTACAGCAGAAACTAAGAGAAAGCTGATTGCTCTGAAAAATCTGCTGAATAAATAAAAATGGTGATATAGAATACATTACTAACCTGCAGAATTGAGACTAAACTATTCACACAAATTAAAGCTCAGTATGATACAGATATTCACATTCCCCAGTGGAGTTTTCAACACTCCTACCTAAGCCTGGAAAAAGAAATTCAGCTGAAATAATAATTATAGAACAGGTTTTGGAATAAACAGATCATATTGAATGACCTCTCTTTCCCTGAGAAGGATCCCCTTGGGTAAGCATATATTTGAAAATGCTTACTTCGTGTTTTCATGATTTCACTGACTGTCCAAAAGATATTGTGCAGTCCACTTGCACCTGCCAGCACAGCCCTGGGTGTGGCAAAGTGGACTATCATATGCCCTGTTCTGCACAGCTTCATAGAGCAAGGAAACAAGGTTTAACTTCCTCAAAATATAGTGGTGATCTATTCCTTATTGACTGACATTTGCCTCTTTTACCTTGTTGTTCCCAAATATCCTACACTCCTCAGGGATTGGTGGTGCTGAGATGGTTCTTGTTAGCTGACTTCCCTGCCTCAAAACTTTCAGAGTTCTACCCTGGAACAGTTTCACAAGCTGAGTTCATTGCCACATAGAAAGAATGACATATATTGGAAAGCAGTTTTAATTAAAATCTATTTTCATGTTTCCATTTAATTTAAGCAGCAGATGGCATTATTTTTATATTTACAGTGTGAGAGAAAGACATCAGAAAAGGAAAAATGGTTGCCATTCCTTCTTCTTAATTTGCTAGTTGAACTATTGACAGTATTAACATTTTAATTCTCCTTCTCCAGCTTTCAAGAAAAAAGATAAACAAGAAGTAAACTATGCACAGGATTGGTTTTCACTATTGACATGGTCATTACTGCAAATATCACAAGAAAAGCTTCTAATTAAAACGCTGGTAACAAAGCCATAGGTTCTCTGTGCTGAGATGTATTTATTTGGCAGATTTCACAGCATTCTTTATGGCTGCTACTTTAGAGAAGTGGCTGTAGTTTCCACTGGCATCTTTCAATTTCAACTTAACAAATAAAAAACTAGGAATACTGCTGAGCACAGCATGACTTCATCTAGTTGCAGTCCTTGATCTTACTACAATTTAAAAATAACCTTGGAATTCAGAATAAAATTTAAAATATGCAAACTCTGCTTGAATTCCTCTTATATATGTATATGCCTGCTTCTATTATTGCTTCCACACCATCACCTCAAAAGAGCTAATCACACTGAAAGTGGATTACTCATTTAGTTGGAAGTATCTATATCATGGACAGCTGCACCTGGCATAGACCTCTCAGGTTCTCTTTGTAATTAGCAGAAAGTGAGAGATCTCCTTTGAATGCTTCTCATCTGCCCTGCTTTCACAGGAGAATTAAGAAGGGACCGCCTGAGTACACTGTGCAGTGCCAGAGAGGACAACGCAAAAAGCGTGGTGAGTCTTGGTATAGGTTATGGACTGTCAAGTAACAGGGGAAAAACAGCTGAAGCTGCTGAAAAGCTGTGTCAGGTTATCCTCACGGGCTGATTTCATTGGCAGCTGTGCCCATTCACCTCTCCCAGGACCTTCTGGGAGACCGGGATGGAGCAGCTATATGGGTACCCTACATCAAGCACCCTCTGTAAAAAACCCCAAAGTTAATTTTAAAAACAAGAATTAGACATTTTGAAAGATCTAGTATCTTAAAGAAGTCTTATTATGAAAAGTCCTGAAATGGGTTCATGCATCAGTCTCTCAGGGCCACTCTCAGGGCCGTGTGCTTGTGAGACGCCTGAAGAGCAACAAGAACCTCCTACAGGGAAAGAAGTGGTATCAGAAGCACTACAAAAAACATGCAACATGATTGACTACTGATGACATTGAAACTATGAGGTGGGTAAGGATGCAGGAAAGAGGGGGAAAAGCAGTGGTACTGTATAGAGTACAGCTTGGGTATTGCAATTTTACCATACTTACAAAAATGAAATAAAGTGATTGAAGAAATTAGGTTTTGATTGGGATTGCTTTATATTTTGCAACATGAAAGCAGTAATTTGGGATACCAAGATTCACTGAAATGCTTTTTTGTTGTATAACATGTATTTCAGTCCTTGTCTATTTAAACAAACATTTCAGAATGATATTGAATTCCCTATTAGGAGAAGATCAGCTATGCCAAACTGCTTCTTGAAGTTTAAATCCAAACTCCACTTAGATCAGAGGATATAATTTGGATCACTTTACAGTTTTTATAGTAGCTGAAAAGATGGAAAAGAAATCATCAAAGAGGATGCTAATTGCAATAAAATTAGATGTCTGAATGGGTTAGAATTAGGTTGCAGAACTCTGGGAGAATATCTGCTCTGATACATCCTGCTGGGCAAATACTTTATTTCTGTGTATTAGAGAAAAATTTTTTGTATGTTTTCTTTATGATTAATAGTGTGAAATACAAAGGAACCCAACCATGGACTAAAGAATAAAAAAATTCTTTCCAGTTGTTAAGGGTGTAGTTCAACCTAAGAAAAAGTTATACAATAAGTTATGGAAAATCATGTGTATGTGAATTCTGAATATATATATCACCCATTTTGCCATTTCTGGAAAGAATGAAAAAAAAAATTTCTTTTTTTCTTGAATAGAAGCTCTATGAAGTAGGAAAGAGTTTTAAGTACAGTCTTGGTACTGTCATGCAAATAAGCACTTCAAATAATTCTTCTCAATTTATATTTCAAGCCAGAACTGTGGAATTAATTAATCTGCTCTTCATGGTAGATTTTTCTATAAAAATTTTCAATGTTCTTATGAGGAAGTTTTTTTTTCCTTTAATTTACTGTTTTATTAAATTTTCATAGACATCTAAGTGAACATTATACTAAATTAAATGAATGAATGCAAAGGAAGCTTAACTCAAACCAAACCAGAAAACTGTTTCTGGGCAATTTTAGAGGAAAACAGATGTATATTGAACAAGATTTCAGTAAATGTCAAAAACAAGAAAATAATTCCTTACAAGTACGGACATCAAATAATCATCTTCATCCCTTTAGGTTTTTTTCCAAAATTTGGGGAAGGCTTCATGTAACGAACTTCAGATAACATTTAAATGTATTTAGAATCCTAAGACAATTATTAATAACACCATGTACATCATAGACCACATATAAAGGTCTGTTAAAAATCTACAAACTATGATGGCAACAGGTAACATTTAGACTGACAATTTATTTATCTCTTTTTTCAAATGTGACCAAAAATTGAAGATATTCTTAGTAAGTTGTAACATCAGCCACAGGAGGCTCTCTTTTTCTTAGTACACATTTGCAACAGGCAGATATTTGATTTTCTTATGACAATCTTATGAACTGAAATTCTTCCTCAGTACCTCTGATATTAATTTTACAATTTGACTGAACAGTGAGCACGTGTATTTTTCATAATTCAATCTCCTCTTTAAAAATATTTACACAGAACTGTATTCATTTACAGAGTTTCAATAAACTGTTCAAAACTGCTGCTTGGGGTAAGCATGAACTTTTAATATTGCCCATGAGTCTATCTTACCTTTCATTAGCTTCAGTGAGTTTTGCTCCATCTTTTTTAAAAATTGTTTTTAATATTACACACGTCTGAAAAAAAGTAAAGAAAATACATTGGAAAAAGGCAAATTTCTATTCATATGAACCCTGCAGAAAAAGAAATCAGACTTTATTCCTAGTAGTTCAAAAGGAACTATTTACTGAGATATGTAAGGTCATATAAACATTATGTTGAAATACATTTTTATCAAACTTTAGGTATTAATGGCAAGTGTTGGCTGATTTATACTAATTTTTCCTTTAAAAACATTGACTTTTAATCATTGGTCTTTGAAGAAATAGGAAAACAAACATGCCTTTCAAAGGGAGAGAAAAGCAAAAAAAAATAGTATTAATTATTACATTAACCTTGTGGAAAGGCATGAGAAAGGATTGGGGAAACAGCTATTTGTTCTATCAACCTTGAATGTCTCTTTAGTTTTATGACAATCTCCACTAAGTCTATTCTTCATGGAAATCTTATTTTTGTCATATATAGACCTGAGGTAGGAAGAGAAATTAGAAATGATCCTTTATATTTGAGAAATAAATTCCCAGATATAGCTCCAAATGACTTAATTTCTTGCACATCTTCATAGCTGAGATGGCAGAAGACCTTTCCTTTATGTTTTTAGCTACCAGGACAAGAAGGTCAGAATCCAACCTGTACTAACACATCTCTCTCTCTGTATGTGTTTATTTATCATCATTTTACAATTTAGACTACAAATAATTTGGAGACAGGTAATAAATTTTCTTGTGCTAGCTTAATGAGTATTTCAATAGTATTCTTGTCTCTAAGTTGCCATATTCTGTTAAAAAAATTGAAAATCAACAAATCAAAACAATATAAAGAGATGTTTATTAACGATGTTAATTAAAAAAGGAATTTTGCGACAGCGCTGTGTTGCTACATCACCACCATGGCTTCCAGCTCCCCTCTATTTGTGATTTTTTACTCTCTGTATGGTTGCATGGAGCACTGGAGACTCAGTCACAGTGTAAAACAATCTGAAGCACTCTGCTTTTCATGGTTTAAAGAAGGAGGTTGTGGTTTTGTAAGACCCCTGAAAAAGATATAATTACATTTCCATATATTTTCTAGGATACAGTAAGATGTGTTGCTGGTTTCGCCTCCACATCCTCTGAGCTCTGCCCATGGTGATTTTTGTCCTGTTTGCTATTCCACAGAGATTGCCATTTAAGCACAGAGCTGGATGAAAAGTGCTTCTGCATATGCAGCTGTGATCAGTAAAAATGATCTAGGCATTTGTTTCTTACCAAATGTGGAAGTGTCTACACTGAGAAAACACCTGAATTGTCATGCACTATTCCTTTGCACCCCAAAAGGCTTTCTGGATATCAAATTCTTAGGCATCCCAAGTCTGCACAAATTGGGAAATGAGAGAATGGCATTTGTGATTTAACCTTACGTCCTATACAATTTTTTTGTGTTATTTTGCATTTATATGTAAAGGTGAGGCACTGAAGCATGGGATAGGCAACTATTTTAAATACATTTCACTAAATCAGTATAACACTAAATTTTTCTTTGCTTATTGTTTTTTTTCCTAAATCTCTTAGGGAAAATTGTTTTATCAGGAGACTAACCAAAGTAAAAGAAATTAAATACACAATTCAAGAAAATTAGTTTAATTTCTCATATATCCCTTTGGAGACTATTGAGCTGTAATAATTTATGAAAAACTCTGTCCATATATATATGCCACACCCTAGATATGATGACATAGTTAAAAAATAATATGATATGCTTGATTACATAGGCTTGCCAGCTCTCTGTATATGTTACAATTACGGATCTGGTTTGACCATTACATAGCAAATACTAACATCTGGAAACCTGGAGTTCAAAGGTTATTTTTCTCATAAAATTGAACCAGTATGATTCATAAAAACCTGATGTTGACCTTCAATTTACCATTGTATCTAATGTTAATACTGTATTATAAAAGATGGGTTGTCCCTTTCTTTGACTTGGTTTCATTTTGATTTTGCTGAACATTTTAATCACTTACCCTAGAAAGAGGCATTTCAAAATAACCCATCCTTGAGGTTATGATGCAGGAACTTGAACAGATTTATTACTAACATAACTTGAACAGATAGATTACTAATGTTTAACATATTTGCATATATTAACTTTTATCATCAAAAAGCAAAATCTTTTATGATTGCCTATGGAGCTCCTGACTTGTTAGATAATTCCCCCAAATTTCTTTTTTCTCTTTATTTTTGGTCTTGTTGTTTTCCTCATTCTTCATATTCTTCTTCCCAGTATACCAAAGTTCCATTCCTCCTGGGTTTATAGTGCCTGAAGGATGACACTATAAAAAAGTACATTAACATGAATTAATTTTGTATTTTAGATCGTGCCTTCAGGCTATGAGGATGTGCTGTAGATAAAATTATTTCCTTCACACTTCTGCACAGCTGTCCATTCTGTAGCTCTGGATTATGTCTGTGTGCTCACATTACCTCTGCTCTGACAAGCAGATGTGGTGGGCATTGCACGTGTACCTCCACTCAATTCTCCAGGCAGCCACTAAGTTCTGTATATTTCCCCTCTACATACATGTTACAGGAACTACCTGCTCCCTGGGATGTGGTAAAGACCAGCAACTATTGCTGGCACTAAATACACTGGCAGGTAATCTGGGAATGCCTAGATTCAAATATTGCCTGATCATAATTTTCCTCCTTTTCCCATCCTTATTTTCAAGAGTAAATACTTGCCTGAAGTCTGACTTCCTTTGTACCACTCCTCTGCTTTCTTTTCTTTGTGCCCTTCTTAAATGAGGAACCCGAGTAAAGAGACCTTCTCTTCTCACTATTTAACAATGGGAATAGGGAAACAAGGAAAGTATCCATAATCAAAGGACTAAGCTAGAAAACAATTCCTTACACAATGTCTGGTTTGAGAGGTAATAATCAGCTTTGGGATGATCAGCTGGGAATGACCAATAAGTTTGGTTTCTCATTTCTACATGGTCTCTTGCCTGTAGATTGTAAATGAGCATGAAATCATATATTCAAGTGGGAATTATGTGGAAATGAGAACTATCATATACTCCATTTAATCCTCATTTTAATGAGGCATACATATAATTGTGTTGACGTTAGAACATTACATTTTCTGCATGGAGAAATGATTGATAGTTAGGTCATGCTAAACTTGCCTCCCTACCTAAAATAATTATAATAAAAGGATATAAAACCAGAGGAATTCACTAGTTAATATCTACATTTATTTATTTTGAGTACTAAAAGAGTTTCACATAAGTACTTTCAAAGAAAAAATATTTTGGAATGTCAAAGTGTTAAATATAAATCAACATGAGAAAACTTTTACATTTTTAGGATGTGAACTTGAAATTCAATTAAATTCAAAAAGCTGAACAAAATAAAAAAAAATTCCCAGTGCTAAAAAGTGCCTGTTGGATTGAAAGAATGATGTGCTTTAACCCATCTTTGACTCCTGTATCACATTGTTGAATGGCAACTCCCTAGGAGAGAAGAGTTTAGAACTGAAGTGCTGACTTAAACTTCATTATGTCTCTGCTATAACAGAAAGTCTCATTTAGTAAGTTTGACAGTATTATTTCACTATGTTTTGAAACCTTTTTCTTTTGACATGCACTTTCCCTAGCTGAAAAGATGTGCTAGGACTAATGAATAGCTGTGTGTGTTTTAAACACGTACAAGGTGTCTGTTGCTTAATATTTGTCAGTCTTCCATCACTATCCGTGAACAAATGTTCCTAATTAACTAGAGCAGGAGGTGCTGGGGCAATACAAGGGTGAGCTGTATCTGGGGTGCTGTCAGCTTAAATTGTTACAAAGCCAAATATCTGATGTATTTAAGGTGTGAAATTTTATATTCTTTCATGATATCTTCTGATGGTCATCCTTTATGGCCTGACCTCAGAGATTGCTGTAACTAAATGTACTGGAATACTGCAAAGGCTCCATAAACATGGTAATTGTCTGTGGTCTTTTGTGTTGGAAATTCGTGTGGTAATAAATAAACAAACCTTTGTGATGTACTGTGCTTCTTGTAAATTTATTCTTTTCCAGGTCAGCTGTAATTTAAATAATTATCCATTTGATTGTTTTTTTTGGATAAAACTCCTAGGTATAATCTTGTGATTCACAGGTGTCCTGGTTCCAGCCAGGATGGGGGATGGCCAGCACCTGGGGGATATTCCACAGTCCCTCATATGCTTTTCCAAGGACAGGGGAAGGGCTCTCTCCCAGTCAATGAGAAAGGTGGAGGGAGCAGTCAGCAAAGAGCAGTTCCCTCCGCCACTGACATGGTTGCTGTTACTGTTGGCTTTCTACTCCCACTCCTTTTTCCAGTGAATAATTCTTCTCTCCACCTGTGATATTTACCTTTTGTGCCTCTGCAGTGGGACAGGGAGGGGAAGCGGGAGTGGGAGAGCAGCGCATGATTTGGAGTGCTTCAATGGGAACACTGGAACGGGGAATAGCATTCCTAAACCGCGACAAGAGGCTTTTAAGCACGGCAAAAGTACCGCTTCCAAAAGGTACCGAAAAGGCAGCTAAGAAAAGCAAGCTCATTGTAGGCAGACTTGCGTTGGCAGCATTAGGGTCTGAAAGAGTGCGTGAAAACAGTGTATGGGGGAGGCAGCGAAATGAAAAAGACCAAAAAGAAATAATGGTTTTCAACCTTACAAGAAATACAGCAAGAGCTGTCCTTAAAAAAAAAAATTGCCAGACCTTTCTTGATTTTTTTTAATTTAACCCCTTTTTACCTCAGTTTGCAACATGTTATTTGATGTTGTATGAAACTTGTCTCTGTGCAAAAGAATAATAGTAAAAAAGCATACATAATGCCAAAACTATATTATAGGTAAGCTGTTTCCATTGTTAAGCAGACCTGTTTATTCAGATCTGCACATATTAATACTTTAATGTAGACAAGTGTTAGTCACATATTTTTTCATAATTTTGAAATATATTTGTTATTAATAAAATAAAGCTCACTTCATTTGTTATACCTCTGCAATCAAGGAGCAGTCTATACTTTTCAAGCTTGAGTGTTATAATTTTAAACAACTGACTACTTATTTACTGAATTTTCTTCAACATTTCTATCTCTCATGCTCAATTTTACTTATGAATTGATTGTATTGTATAGCATTCAAATCAAATATTTTAATTTTCTTCTAATTTTGGTTTTGGTTTTTTTTTACTTGTTTCCCAAGTCTGTATTTATTAATATAGAAAAGTGGAAAATTATGATCCCTTCCAACAATAACTTTTCTTGAATTTTGTGATTTATTCTCTTGGAGGTGATCTTAACACATTTGACTAATAATAGAATTTAATCTATTATTTTGACAGTAGCCCTTATAAAAACCAAATTAAATAGTCATCCTTTCGTAAATGACATAATTATATGTCTTGCTTTTATATATCATATTATTGAGGATTATATGAGAGAAAGAATGGTTGAAGAAGACTTGAATGATCTTTGACCCTAGAAAAGGTATGTAAGAGTCAAACCAACTAGTATCCTCGATGGTAAAAATTTGAAGATGTCCTGATTTCAGCCAAATCTATTTTTATATTCACAATATCTATTTTTAGCATATCTAATATTGGAATCCTGATATCAGACAAGTAATGATAACTGTGTTGTAAACTACATCTGTTCCTTTTCATCATTGCCTCTGATGAGGCAATATTTCTGAGAAATATTATCATGTTGATTCCCACCCTTTATGAGAGCTTCACACTAGTCTTTGCAAAGTCAGTCAAATCTTATCTTTTCAAACATTCTACAAAGCTAAACATTTATGTTCTACCCTGTGTTGCCTATGACCCCTGCTTTTATTGACAATTAAATACTGCCAATGTGACTACAGCATGAGTTTTAATATTATTCTGTTGCAGGGTAGTTACTCTTTCGTCCTTGGCCCAATCCACTCATCTGCTTGGTTTCTGGAGTGTTTCCCAAACTGACCTTCTAAGCTATTTCAAGGTCTTCAAAATACTTTGAGGATGCAAATGATAATGCTAATAAACTATTTCTTTATGAGCTATTGAGGCAGATATTTACTTCAAATAAAAGAACTTAGTAAAAATGTAATTACTTCAATTCCCTAAATTAGATTAACTTGAGTACTATATTTTTTCTCAAGTAAATAGTGTTTTAGGATATCTGTCTTAAAAAGAAATTTACTTTTCTATGAGACTTTTTAAAAAAACAAATGTATCAGAATATTTTCATTCTCTGCCATCAGATCTTTGATATTTACATTAACCTTTAGTTATAGAAATATCTAATGACTATATTTATAAAAAATATAATTTAGCTCAAATTTCAGGTGGTTTTTCCCTCCTCCTCCACCCTTTCAAAGAAAGGTGACTGTAAGTAGTCCAAGTATACATCTGTAAGACCTATAAATGACTTGACAATTTCGAAGAAATTTGATGAAAATATGGAATAATCAGAGATTATTTGGTTTTTACAGCCTTTTGGAAAATCAGTACTGAGGAAAAGTGAATGGAAGGCTGAATTCAGTCTTCAGGAATTCTGCTTGGCAGCATTTGGAGAGGCAATCAGCAACTGACTTTGGACAGTGCACACATCACTCCAAATATCTGCAGCATAAAGTGTTTGCTATCTGTAGTCAAATCCTTGGGGGAATTGTAGCATTCACTGGGATTAAAGATTGTAACTACTCTGACATGGAGCTTTTCAAAACAGTTTGAATGTTTTCAAGAATCTCTGTGTACTTTTTTCCCCCCAAGCTTGCAACCTCGCTCAAAATCACGATGCTTGCAATCAGAAATGAATAAAAACTGCTTCCACAAAGCCACCCAGCCACCAATCTGCTACTAAAATCTATGAGCTCCAAGCACGACAGGAAAGGCTGTTGAAACTATTAAGGCAAAGCCAAGAAGAAAAGCATTGCTTCATAGCATGGGCTATAGGAAAAGTGAGGGAATGAGTAAGAAGACAAATGAGGAATACTGTGTGTAAAAGAATATTATGATAAAATACATTTTTTGTATGTGTATATATATACATTCTAATTTATTGTTTTGTAGCTCAAAATATTGTTTTGTAGCTCAAAAGCTGTCTTAATGCTACACGGAGTGAAAATATTTGTTTAGCACCACAGAAAATGGGAATATCAGAAACAAGAAGCTGATTTTTCAGGGTATGAAATGAATGTATAATATATAATATACTGCCATTCTAGATATAATGATGGATTGATTCAATTTGTTGAACTAGAAATACGTGAGTCATCATACACAATGCAAAATGTCTTTGAAAATCCCCTAGGAGTTTGTGAACTACTACAGACTGCACCTCAGGGAAATGACTGATGAATCTGTAAGTAAAAAATGAGTTATTGTTTTAGATCCTATGAGGACACAACACTAGGATTCAAAAAAACATATTTTCAAAGTTCAGGTCCTGTATTTCTGTTATTAGTTTAACTTGATGGAGGCAAAATAAAAAAAGCTCAGTGAAGTTGTCCATGGTTGTCCACTCCTTTGTGTATGGTAGAATAAACGTTTATTCAGTTCTTCTGTTTTCTTATTAAAGTAAAATATAAGCAAGATTCTTTGTTAGAAACAAATATTCCTCAAATTTTAAATGAAGTAAAGCCTAAATTTGACAAAATCCTAGAATTCTAATGAAGTTGATGAAATTATACTGAGTTTGAATGAATGACCTGGATGTTCACTTCTCTTTCTTTCCTTATTCTAATATCGTCTTCTTGAAGTCACTTTTAAACCAGTTCATATTTTGCCTACATTACAGTTGTATAGCTTTTTTCAGCTTCAACTGAAGCTTCCCTGAAGTATTACATCTTAAGTTTTCCTTTTAGATTAATATTTTAACAATACATTTTTCCAATGCATTAGCTGGAAATCCAAGACACCATGTCATTACTTTCAATTTACAAAACAACCCCAACCATTTTAGCAATTTTTTAGGTAATAACATAGAGCAAACTTTTCATTATATACTTTGAAAAATGCTTTTAAAATTTATCAAAAAAATCTCCCTGAATAAAACACAAAGAAAATAACACATCAATAATAAAATAACAATGGATCCTGTCAGTTGGTTTTACATAAACAATGAACCTCAGAAGAGGAATATAGCATTGTGGAGCACATACATTTTGCAGAAAGCACACACTGCGTAATGTTACCTGACAGTGTAAAGAGATTTACAATGAAAAATATGACTAGAAATGTGTAAGCTAATCCACTGAGAGTATGCTGAATGCAAAACTACATAAAAATGCTATTAAGACATAAAGAAGTCTGCCACTCTGACTTAGTATGAGATAGCTGTACCTACATATTGCTTCTGGTTTCCAAATATGTTTCCAAATATCAGCTGTATTGAGGACTAAATTAAGAATTGTCATCCTGGGTTTGTCAAGGGTTTCCCCATTTAGACTTGGACTATGTGTAAAAACAAACATGTAACGTTTAAGAAAAATGGAACTTGATGTACATAGTCCATGATTTGGTCTTATTACAAGGCAGAAACCAAAATATTTCAGGATTTGCCTTATTGTGATAGAGGATAGAACCTACCCACACTGCCTCTTAATTTCAATTATTTAAAACTCTAGAAGGTATAGAACTACAGACACATTTGTTCAGAAATTCCTGTAATGTCAATTATTCCTTCTATAAGCAATATTTTAAGCACATACTTAGTGTATGGCTCAATGACATTTGTTTCCCAACCAATGTTATCAACTAATACAAATATTCTTATGTAACCATTTGAATGTTATTCCTATGGATTCATAGATTTTTGCTCTTTTGTAGTTTTTCACTGTAATTATTACAGTTTTTCTTTAAAACCAACATTTTAATGATTATTATGATTTTAATTTCTAGCAGTATCTTTGAACGTTATGCTGATTTTCCTATGCTATTCCTATTTTTTCCTCAGATTTTTTATGCTCTTTTGAAATTTCTATAATGTTATATAGATAGTAGAAATCAAATCAGCAGAGAACCCGAATGTTCCATGTCCTTCAGTAATACAAGTGCTTCATTTTTCACCTTTTATATTAATCAGAGATTCCTTCAGGACCTCTGCAAAGAATCATTGTACTTACAGTTCTTGTTGTGCATTGTGAATTTTATGAACATTCTAGAGTGGTTTTGGTAACTTTAAATGGTTTGTTTGGAATTACATCTAAGATATTTTCATATTTTATAGTTGCTCTCAGACTGTCTCTGTAATATCCTGGAGATTTGTTATCCAGGTTTGTGTTACTTTGAATTGGATCTTTTGGTTTTAGCAATCAATTTTGTCTTCCAACTTAAAAAAAAATGGACCTGACAAGTATGCACATCCATCTTAACTTCTTGGAAGACTTTATTACTTTATATTACTTAATAATTCAGTTGCATCTCTGGGAATCAGCCAGAAGAACTAGAAGTGCCCCAAATAATTCCCAGTCCTTTTCCCTTCCTTCCCTGGAATAAATGAGTCAGCAAAAACAACAACTTTCAAAAGAATTGTTGGTTTACAAGTCACTAAATTTATTTCTACTTTTGACCATAATTCAGCATAATGTCAGACACCCTGAAGAAAGAATGGACACAACATGCCCATGAGCTACCCACATGACAGACCTCTTTTGGATGAGTCACAGAAACATCAGCTGTGATTGACCGTTGCTGGCCAATGCCCCAGGAGGGCCTGATCATAGCAAGAATTAATAGAAATTAGATCCTGGTAAGAAGAGAAAAACATTTTACCTCCTATTCATAGTTCTGATTGTTGAAAACGCATGCCCCTGAATCCAAGCAGTACACTTTCCCAGACACTTTGCACTCTTTCATGGACCCAGCAGTTCCCAGGGAAGTGTGAAATTCCCTCACATTGTAGAGAGAGAATAATGACTTGATTTTATACATGTGCTTTTCAATTACTTTTTGTATACCTGTAACATAGACAAGTTTCCAAATATAGATAATAGTCTATTTGGTGAGACATTTCTATATATCAGTACTGATACTTTTGCATATATAAGTTTGTATCTTACTTTTTAAAGAATACACACACAATCTTGGAGACATAGGACAAGATGAATCCTGTTTCTAAAAGGTACCTCAAACACTGAAAGCAAAATCTTTTTCAAAGAGCAGCTGAAAATCTCTTTTTCATTTACCTATAGAGTGAACTTTCATCATACATTATAAGCCAGTTGGTGTTACACAGGAATTTTCTTACCAAAATGCTTTGACATTTTTTCTTAATGTCATTGTAGTGGCATGCCTTTGATCTACCATATTCCAAATTTATCTAAAATTGTTTATAGAAAAGAATAATCTGCACACAACTATCACAATCTATACATAATCTAGCCTATTTTAGGCTGATTGGCTGTATTTCCATAACAAGAATAAATAATTTGAATTCATATTCTGCAGAACTTCCATTATAGAAATATTTTTACTTAACCCTCTAATAAAAATCACAAACGAAACATAACTGAAGTAAGGTAAAAAAGAACAAAAATATGGGATTTAAGTGAACCTTAAAGAAGAAAGAGAGTACTACAACTTTGCAGCTGTGATGAGGAAAAACAGATGATAAAGTCTTGTGGCAGCTGTGCACTTCAGATAATATACTACAGAGATGGATGAATTAGCTCAGAATCATCGATCTAGAGAGAAAAATATGTGCTCACTCTAGGGACATTTATGTCATAAACTTTCATAAAACAGGAAGGAGTCTAGACAGGTAGTTATATGAAAGGGTCTCCATTCAGAAAATTTACATGAAATTTATTACTAGAAAACTGAGGCATCTGATATTTCTCATGTAGATCTGGTTCACATCACATTATTAGCAATAATAATGCTGTATATGTTGTCCATACAAAGTGTCATCTTTTTGGTATACATAGAATTTTGAGGCTGTCCCATAATCACAAGGAAATTCACATCATCTGGTGCTGTATGAAATGCAAAGTCTACACAAGTAGCTAATTCTTTTTCTACGTCTGCATTTTCAAAGCTACAGAGATGATAACACATGGCTTGCAGTTCCTGAGACTCTAGAAAAAAATGATTTATTAAATCTCCCATGAGGTAAAACTAATCAAATAAAAGCAGGGAATACTGAGGCCGCCATCCTAATTTTCTGGAAAGATCCCACTTACAAAAGTTGCACCAGATTTATTCCTCACGGGAAGCCCTTGAAATTATTGTATATTTGATCTGTTGATTGATCAGTCAAGAAATAAACACACCCCATAGGCAAATGTAGTTGATCTACTATGACATTTCTTCCAAGGGGATCTCAAAGCATGACTTCAGTGGATAAAACTGAAGGTAATCTGTCATGGGTTGGCTGCATGGATTAACTGCAGCTGCCATGGATTAACTGCAGCTGGAGCTGGTGAGTATGAGGATGATGTAGCTGTTTTTCAAAACTGCTGACTCATGGAAGCACACCTTGTCATAAGGTTAGGTTGACAGAGTACTTCTTTCAGTCTTAGGATGAACTGTCAAATTTGATAGCAGACTGCAAGGAAGGGGGTAGACTAGGCTATAATAATGGGTCTTGATTTTGGATGTTACTTTTAGTGCTAAGCTTGTGCTTTTACTATTTCTGGCTGGAGGTTTGGATTTGTTCCTACTTCTCATGCTAGCTGAGGAAACTTAAGGTCTATCTTATTTTGAGGCAGGTTTCAAACCTCTTCTTTGGCTAAATGCAATTATTTTTGCATTAAAAAATGAAATAATTTTTTGAGCATTATGTCTCTATTATGTATTGCTTAAGTCACTTTCAGAATGAAGTATTTGACTTCAGTTTTATTAGTTATAGTCTTGTACCACCCTATGCCTCCCATGGCTCCCTAAATACACTCTCCCAAAAAAACTTATCACAGAGGATTTTACAGATCAGCTAAGTCCAATAGTGACTGGAATGTTTTCACATTATGAAAAAAGCATTTCTGAAAAAGGAGTTCTACCTTTGACACCAGTGTTGAATGGAAATAAAGGAAATCCTGAAAAGCTTCCTTAGGAGTTTTTTCCGTTCTCAGCTGAGCTATACCAAAGCTTTTGCAAGTTAATCTTGCATCAGAGCTTTTCAATGCTTTTATTTGATATTGTAGGTAGCATTACCAAAATAAAATTTTCTTTCAATATGTAATAGAAATGCTTAATCCCAGATTATTCTGTCTCATGGCTGGGTCAATTATTTAATATTGTACATTTAACTTTTTATTCTCTCCAGAATATATATAGTTTATATGGTATTTAAAATTGTAAAAATAAGTAGATATTTTATTTTTGCAACAGAATCAGAAAATAGATGTGGAAACCTCTGAAATTCTGTCAAGTACAGTTAAATGGCTAGACTAAGAAATAACTTCTAGATAACAGTTCTGTTTGGAAGCAATAAGACCATAAATACCATGTCAAACACTTCTAGTTTGCCAGCTCAAGGAAGACAACCTCTGTTGCCTGTAAGGTTGAAATTTTATTTCAAATATAAAAAAAAACTTAAAATGTTTGAGCTAGAAAAACTTGGAGGAAAATTTTAGCCCTTCTGTAAATAGGGGCATTTAATTTGCCCATAATTTTTATCAACAATGATGATAGAAATGAGACCTAAATTTAATAATCTCCATTTAATTTATCTTCCCACTAAAAATATAAATATACAAATTCTAGCTCAGCCATTAGGCAGTTGAGAATTGAAACGTTAATGACAGCATGAGGTAATTTACTGTGACCTAATCTGTATTACAGCTGTATCTGTTACTTTTTCCAGTCATCAATATCTGGTGGTTTGCATAACTGACAAAAAGCCCCATAGCTCTAAACATTTTACAGATTTTACCAGAAATGCATGATTTAGGTTGTCAAGGCCATTTGGAGTTTAATACGTGAAGTTTATTGAGAACATTTTCTTCCCCTACTGACTTAGCAAAAGAAAACCAAGCATAAATTATGTTTGAAATTTTACGTTCAAATGATTGAAAAAAACCTTCTGATAGGCCATAGTCAGAAAATGCAAATTCAGTAGTATGTTTTCAGAAGCTTTGTTTGATAAAAGACTTAAATTTAGCATCCTACTGCTTTCACCAATGAACTTAGGTGCTCACATTCTGGAGGTATTAGATAATTTTTGTGACAGTCTGTTGTGATTCAACAACAGACTATTGGTGTATGGATTTTTGTGATTCAGTGTTGTCTGCTTGACAAGTTAAGTTTACCAGAAGTAAAATGAAAGTTTAGATGACTTTGGGACCTCAGTCCTTGTTGAAAAACAAATGCATTCTACCAATCAAATGTGTGAAAGTCTAGCAATGCAAATATTTTTCTGAGATGGGACCTAGTTTCATGGAAATTGAATGTTCATTAATTAGTTGTCCTTTTTTATCCATGGATGCAAGATGCTTATGCTATTGTACCAAGGCATTTGTTATTTAGCAGAGTACGAATGGATTAATTTTGGAATTCCTCAAAATGAGTACCCTAAATACAGTTAGATAAACCAAAATATTTTTTTCAGATATCTTTGCTTTGTGATTTTGGTTTGGTTTTGTTTGCTTGTTTGCTGCAGAGGGGGAGGGGCGGTTGGTTTGTTTTTAGTTTCAAATTTGTCTTTCTTTTTCCTTGAGAAGCAACGTTTTCCTCAGAACATGTTCATTTCAACTTTGTTGAAAAATTCTAAGTGAATTTGATATTTATTTAGAATAAGGTATGCAGGTCACTAGGTACTGATACATTTGGAAATGCCAAAAATAACTTGTTAAACTGTAAGTTTATCTGGGGAGCTAGGATATGTTTGTTGTGATAATATTTATAGAACCTGACATAATGAAGCAGGATGAAGGCACAGACCCTCCTAGATAATTTTCTATACCAAAAGCTACTGGTTCTGAGTGCTTTAGTTAAGTTCATTGATGAATATCTGGTGCTGATCTTGGCCTGAATGATGGAGAGAAAACAGACACAGAGGAGTAAAGACAGGACTTTCTTGAGGACAAGGTGTTAGCAAAGAAAATGATTACAGAGCAAAAGCTGGCTTAATTTACTACGACAAGGTAAGATTTCAATGAAGACAGACAGTTAACTTTGTTTTAAAAGCAGAGTAAATTACCTTGCTCTATCTTCAAAATAAATGGTACTTTGGCATTAAGCAGGGTTACTGATCACGGCCCATGAGCATTCATATAAAGAAGCATGTATGTCCAGGCTTAAAAAAGTCTGAGGTTAAATAAAATTCTGGCAGGCAGAATTTGGTAATGACAAACCTACTGAAAGCATGAGATGACCATGAAGTCTTATTGCCAGAATGCCAAAGGGATAAGAAATGTCCTGAAAGAGTATCCATAAAGGCACAATAATTCTGAAATATATGCTAAGTGTATTAAATATGTATTTTTTTTTTATGCACTGGCTTTAAGTGTGTAACTGTATACAGTTGTTAGATTTATTGGTTAAAATAGTATTATCTGACAGGTTAAAAATATCTTTAATCCAAACTGTGCATTATCTGTCTCAGCTCACATATTTAACTCAAAGACTTGGAAATGAAAACTTGAAAAATATTTAATTACATTAAATCTATGAAGACTGGGCATTGAAAGAACTGAGTGAGAATAAATTGAATATTTAATGAAAAAATAGGTTTGTTCCAATTTCTACCAGTGCGACTTGCAGAGACCCTCATAAATGAATGTTTGCTAAGATATTAAAACATCTAGCATATGTGACTTCCCAAGGAAAAAAATGCATTATCTATAAATTGTAGCTAGCAAAGATTTGTAGTTGGTTTGGGTTTGCTTTCTGGTTTTTTGGGGTTTTTTTGTTGTGTTTTTTTTTTTTTTTTTTTTTGTTGTTTTTTTTTTTTTTGTTGTGGGAGTTTGGGGTTATGGATATTCTTTTATTTCTTGCTGCTTTTGGAATCAGCCTTCGATTAAAATTGGAATTAAGATGCACTATAGATTGAAATTTAATTCCACATCATGTAATTTTCATGTAAAAAGGCTGATTGCTCAAATTCCTCAGTAAGCAGAGGGAAGTAAAACATCTGTTATTTATTTTAATTAATATGTATTTATCAGATAACACTGCCAGTATGTTTGGCACCATTCACTATACAACAGAACTGAGAGTCAGACTGGTGCAATGCAATTAAACAGGAAAATTTTCAATCTGATTGCAAAAATGAATTTAAAGAATGATGCTTCAGCTGAGTGAAAAATTCACATGAAGAATGTTTAATTAGTATCTCTTTATTCATTCATTCTGAGAGTACTAAAATTTAGCTTAGAGGACATGTGAACAAAATTGAAGAACCTTCCTAAATGGGTTTGAATTTAAAAATCAAAACTCTATTGCAGTCAAACCCAACTGGATAATGGAGGTGTTCCTATTTTTGCCTACTTGTATTGGTTTTGATCTTAGTTACTCAAATTTAAGGTATCCTCAGTCTTATTTTTTCTTAAGAAAGTTGTTTTAAAAATAAAAAAAATCTACTGAATGGATAGCTTTTTTAAAGCTTTTATGAAATTATCTCGGAATCGGTCTAGTTAAGGAATTACTAAGAGAAGGAGACAAAAACTGATTCCAGTTATACCTTCCTGCTATGCTTCCTTTCTGACTCATAATTAAAAGTAGTGTATAACAACTCAGTCAAAACCTAATAAACCTAAAACCTTCCAGAGATTAAAGTATTAAAAAAGAGTAAATACAAACAGCTACTACAGCCCAGTCTGTCATCATATACCTTATGATTTTACTGGAATGTTTATGAACACAACGTGACACCTACATCATACATGGCCATAAACAATTTGTGCTTGGGTCAGCCACAGTGTCTCCAGAAGAGCTCCCTCTCTATTAATATTAAAAGAAGAAGAGACAGATGTGACTGTTTAGTCTAAACTGCCATGGAAAACTGAAACAGCACTATATAGAAAGAGACAGTTGAGTGAATAACTTGCTTTAAATTATGTATATGATTAAGTTAGTCCTTTATTCTCCTTGTGGCTTCTCTATAAATAGATTGTGATTTCCTCCCATCTATTTTTCATTATATTTCACTCTGTAAATATAATCAAAAAGTCTTATTTAATGTATTTACACAGATTATTGAAAATGCAATCAGTGTTGCTTCTATATTTTCCTCATGACTCAAGAGTATTTTATTCCTTTCATTCTTGCTGTCTTCATCTCAGGAATAAAAACTGGTATATGATACAGCTCTCAATACACGTCTCTCAATCTGTGCTTCCTAAAAGGAAAGTTGGGTGGAAATACATTTTGTTTTTTAGTGAACTTAAGCTAATTGTCTGTGGGCTTGTTTTACCTAGTTACTCAGGGAAGAAATCCACCAGTCATCCAGAGGCCCATATAAGACAGAATGCAGGTTGCTGTTATTTTCCCCCTACCACCTGTGTTTGATGGTCCTGCATGGTTGGCCTTCATATTTATCCAGTTTCCCATTTTTTCCCTAGAGAGAAGATAAATCAGAGGCCTTGAAACTCTTGATTCCAAGTGCTTTAAAGGAGCTGGCTAAGAATACATAAGGCATGTTGCTCTCATTTTTCTATAGTTCTGGGTGACTCCAAATAATACTGGACAAGTATATGGCTTGTTAAGAAACAGGAAGGCTTGAGCTGACATAAATAAATCCTGGCCAATAAACAAAAAAAGGTGATAAAACTTTCAGGTAAAAGAAAATCCACAGTAGATCACCATAAAGAAAAAAGTTGATTAGGGATGGCTTGATGATAGTCTTGGGCACACTTGTTGATGAAGTGTTTTCATTTAACAGTGCATCTTTTAGCTGTCTGAGGAGTGTGAATATATGAGAGCAACAGCTCTGCAGATACAAAGGCCAGTTTGTGAGGAGGAGAGGCAGGCACTGATCTCTTCTGTGTGGTGATCAGTGACAGGACCCAAGGGATTGGCCTGAAATTGTGTTAGGGGAGGTTTAGGTTGGACATTAGGAAAGGGTTCTTACCCTGGAGGTGAAGGGTACCCAGGGAAGTGGTCACAGCACCAAGCCTGCCAGAGTTGAAGAAACATTTGCACAACACTCTCAGGCCCATGGTGGGATTCCTGGGGCTGTCTTGTGCAGGGCCAGGAGCTGGACTTTGGTGATCTTTGTGGGCATTTTCCAACTCAGAATAGTCTATGATTCTAATAGAAGTCGAAGTCTGTTCTGCCTGTGACACTGTTATGTGAGTGACCTCTCCCTCTCATTATCTCAGCTCTTGAACTTTTCCTCATGTTTTATCTCCCCTGCCTAGCTGAGGAGGGGAGTTATGGAGCAGCTTTGGTGGTAATCTGGCTTCCAAAAAAACCCCAAAAACCAAACCAAACTTGCAGGTTGGGATAGAAGACTGAGAGACAGGAGACTAGAGCCTGAAAATTTGAGATTTGATGGCTTTAAAGGATCGATTATTGATTTTAGGCTCCTAATGTAATGTTATGAGGGGGAAAAAAGGCATAATAACAGTTATATAAACAGGAATATAGCTAATAAAGGGAAGAAGTGCAAGGAAGTTAAGTTTTAAAATTATTGATCTGAGGTCTTTTTGAAAAAGAAGGTTGGTATTTTTTAAGCCAGTTATTCTCTGGTCCTCAAATAATAAGTTCAACATAAAGGCTTGAACTCATACTGTTGGCTAAAGAGAGATCAAGATTTGATATTGTGAGCTTATCCAATTTTTGGAGAAAGATCAAAATTAAGAGGTAGAAAGTAAAGATGAGTGATAACAGTACAAAAAAAAAAATCTTATCAGAACAGATATCATGCAATATTGGATGCAAAACCACAGGAATTGGGAGATTTCTCATAATTTCAATTGCTTCTGAAACTTTTCCTTGGAGACATAAATGGATAACTACACATCTCTAGTATACCCAAGTTATATGTTCATTCATTTGAACCTAAATGGTTTGTGGACCAAATTGAAAAGTCTTGTTCTGTATCAACAAGTAGTTTGGTTTGCATTATTCAGAGAACTTAAGGGGAAAGCAGTGTTCACTGGTAACAAGGATGAATATAATTAGATGCAATCGTTACTCTAAAGCTTAATGACTCTTATAAAATAATGAACAATGTCAACGTCATGTGCCATGCTTTAAATAATTGATTGCTTAATAGCATTTTGATGGGAATGTAGTTCCCAAAGAGGATCCTTGATTGCATTTTAGTGTTGATAAGTAATAGTGAGGGACATATCTCCATAGACTTATGTATTCATTTCAACTCAGATATCTATGAAATACTTGGCTAAAGAAGAGTGAAAAAGATATTTTTAAAATCCAGTTTTACATGTTACCTTATTGCATCATTTCTGCTTTCAAAATTATTGGCATGTACTAAATGCAAGACTAGATAATTTTAATTAATATCTTTACTTCAGATGGTTAACTATATTGTCTCTTCTCTTTCAGTGCTTTGTTTTCAAGAAAAATAGATGTAAAGAAAAAACAACAAGAACAGGCTGTAAAATTTTTAGCTATAATAGAGATACTTTTTTTTCAATTTCTTAAGTAGTACTGAGTTTTATTTTCTTGTTTAAAGACATGACACTCAGTTTAAAACACTTTCATGAGAAATGAATATTTCCATCTTTTCAATGTACTACAGTCATCAGACTCTACAGAAAGAATTCATTTAGCACCTCTTTTTTCTCTCATTTTTCTTCTTTTCACATGCCACCATTCATCTAATGTATTAGCTTTCTATATCAGCAAAACACTCCTGAAAATTCTCACCTTTACAGATTTTTCATACCCTCATAATTCAATGCTTCTCTTCACAAAAGAGTGGGAGGTTATGAACATGCATTTATTAAATTGTGTAACAGGCATCTGGAATATCATTAAAATGAAACTCTATTTTAGAGAAACTCAGGACTATTTTCTGAAAGGATATAAAATTTTAAAATGTAACACAAATCAGTTAAGGGAAAAAGAAACAAACAAGACTGAAAAGGCATGTATTATCTGGGGTTTTTTTGCATTAAGTAATATTAATTAAACAAGTTTGAAACTCAGTGATAAGGATACTCAACTGCTATTATTTTGCATCCTTTTAAACAATTACATTCTCTATGCTGTTTTTAAGATGTTTTCCCTGCATCAGTTGAGGCAAATCCTACGCATACAAATGTAGAGGAGACATTCAGACAGAATATAAGTGTTCACAGAAATATGCTCTGGATAATTTTGTATTTGAAATCAATCATAAATTTCAAAATATAGTACCAGCTAAAGAGAACTTGAAAATTCCCCCAGGGTACCTGTGGAAGGAGTGGAGGAGGAAAAATTTTTGTGTCACCCTGTGTAGTGGTCCTTGAGGAAACTGCCTTTTAGTCTGTAGTGAGAGGAAATAGCCATTACCAACAGCACTGGATGTTTGTATAGGATCACTCTGGGAGAAATCTACAGGCCTTGAATAGCCATAAAAGATTGCTGTTCTCATTAGAAATAGATGTGAAAATACAGAAATTATTCATTGCTACCAGGATACCACAGGTAAGATTTGCCAATAAAATTCTTAGAAATAACGGAATCTACTGCACAGATCCCGGACTCCAAACTGTAATAGAAATTTTTTTCATCCCATTTAAAATGTTAAAGTTGTACTTGTTTATTTTTCTGCCCATTAAATTTTTTTCATGGATTTGTTAAGAATTTTGGAATGCAGTGAGAACTATTGTGAATTTGAAGATTCAGTGGGGTTTTTTTGTCAAGCGTTTTTCCTTGTCTTCCCAGAGCTGTAGTTTAAAAAGTAGAAATGGAAATAAATAGAAATAAAATAGAAAATACTCGAACTAAAAACTGTAGATATTGAAAGCAATAGCTATAAAGTCATTAAGCTCTATAGAAACCAAGATAAAAGCTAAATTTCTCATAATTTATTTTGAAAAATCCTTATTTATATAGAAAAAAGTAATATATTCAGATGACATTGCCAAGCCTTTCAGGATGGGATGGTGAGTTTTTGTCTACCTTTTTTTTTGTATAGAAAGTGAAATGCAGTATATTAGAAGATGTATGATCAAATTGAAATATGCCTGAAGTGAAAAGGTGTTATCTTTCCAGTGACCATTACTAAGGCCTCTGAATATCCTAATTCAAAACCATTTACAATACAACCATAAGTGTCCATAAGAAATGACCAGTCTTTTTCAAAGTGATTCATAAAACCATAACATGTATAAGTTTACATGTTTTATACACACCAAAAAAACTGACACACAATCAAACCAAATCCTAATTCAAAACTTCATAATGGTATTTTCAGTGCCCCTATTTCAATGAGCTGTTTCCAGGAAGAGAGAAAAAAATGCATTTTTCTATGTTCTAGATGCCTGTTGTGCTCCTGAATTATAAATTTATATTCACTTCTCACTTAGCTATTATTTGATTATTCATTCCTTGCAATGCATAAAATCAAGACTGCATCACCCCATGTTGCATTCAGCAAGAGAATAAAATTTTTCAAAAAAGATGTGTGAAGCTAGGTTTCCAAATATTTTTTTAGACAGTGACATATGGGTTTTAATACTTACAAGTACCAAGAATTTAGCAACCTTCTGCAAGAATTTATGGGAGCTGTTATATGCTCAGCATTTTGGAAAATCTGGCTTACAAATTGCATGTCTAAATTTAGTTCTGGAGCTTGTTTTAAATCAGTGATTAAGAAAAAGATGACAAATGGTATGTTGCATTGCATAGATATGTATTTCATCCCTAATTTCCCCAAAGTAATTTTTTCCATGTTTTTGATTCTCTTTCCTGATGCTGTTGTAAAGAGAAATTTTGCTGCTACCCTTAGAGCTTGAAATATTTGACAGGAAAGCAAAAAATAGGTTGAGGTTTCAAAGTAGAGAATGTCCTTTCATTTATAAAAGAATTAGAATTTTCAGATGCCACATTTGCAGTCATGTTCCATTTTACCATCATACTGTATATCGTTGGCTTAATCTTGTAAGAACTAACAACTTTCAGAAAAAGTTGTTAGTTCTTACAAGATTGCCCTTGTGATATCAATAGAGGTTGGCATAAGTAAGATGGTTTTTCAAATATATCTTAAATATGAAAGCTGTGCCTAGATATTTCAACAGAAGTCTGGCGTTTTACTTCAAATTTTAAGATTTTGGCTGGATTGCTTTCCTGAAAAATCAAAGGTGTGCCTTAAATCATATGCACAATTCATGCTAGAGTGTCTCCTAATATATACCAGGGCACTGGACCAGTGCCCATGATGATTTACTAGTTGTTATTCAATTTAATTTTGTGAAAACAAACTAACACTGGAGTGCTGTGTTCTAAAGAAAATATTGAGGGAAAATGGCAAGACATTACACTGAGTAGTGCTCTGGGAAATGAGGAAGAGGCAAGGAAAGAGCTTCATACACTGATCTTTGAGATGCAGAAACCAGTAATGCATATTTAAAACCTGCTAAACCTAAACTGAATGGAAAGAAGTTTCATTCTTAGCAAGACATTGCCATCTACCTGTAGGATTGCTAGCACTAGTACCTTAATACCACAATTAGTTTAAGAGTTAGTTTACTATTGACTGGCAGCATGAAGCAGGAGCTCTAGAGAAACCTGAACAGGCATCACGACTGAGTCTTCTAGAACTGACTCAGTGAGGAGTGGTTGCACCTTTCTCCTCCAAATATCTTCAAACCCAAGTCTTTTAACACAGTTATATTAGTCTTGTGTAATGGGAAAACTTTATGGAGCACTGGAGAGGAATAAATATGTCTTAAATGGAGTGGGAGCTCTTTGCACCAATCACAGACTGAGACCTTTCTAGACCATCTTTGTACCTATGAAGGTGAAGAAGAAAGTTTTCATACATGAATTCAAATCTTCCTTATGTCCCTTTGTATTCAGTTGAAAATCATAACTTTATGATTGGTAGTTCTTGTTAAATATGACAAACAATGAGTTTAAAAGGGGCCCCTATGCCAGGGCTGTTGTAGAAAAAACACACTCAATAACGTGGACAGGCTATCCATAGTAATCAACCACAGACAGTTTTATGATGGTTTTTACTTCTAAAAAGCCCTGACCACTCACTATTTCCCTGTATAGGCATGCTCCAACTGACCTGCGGTAATTTCTGTGTGTCCGTCTGAAAGCAACAGGGTGGGTAAGCCCTTCTGAGACTACTCTCACTTCTTTTAACACTGATGAGGACTGCTCTCATTTCCTTCACTTCTCTTTCCATTAGCTCTCTGAGATGTGTGTGTATGAGAGTGTTCTTTATTGCTTTCAACTATAAATTAAGAAAGACGGCTAACTCCATTTTAATAATGGATTTAAAGTTAATGGAAAAAAATAAGCAACCCAAAGTAAAACAATTCATCTATAAGAAATGTGAACAATTTCAGTAGTACTTTAACCTTTTCTGGACAGATATAAGTGTCCATTTTTATCACTTGTACCTTCTCCATTGCCATAATACAATGAGATATGCTAAAAGGGGGAGTGTTCATGCTCAAAATGGTCAAAGCCATTAACACGAAATAAATTGCGTGTGTCTGTATTTTTGTGCTTACATATGTGGGTGGCTCATTTAGAATTATAAAATACCTGCTGTGAGAAATTGATCCCATGTAAGAACAGTAAAAATTGTTGGGATTATGAATTGTTGGAAATTATGGCATTTAAGGAAATAATAAATAAAAAATAAATTCATATTTTGAATGTCCATTATTTATATATATATACTACACCTACTTCAGTACAAAGTAGACATTTTCTGATTTTAAATAGGGGGTGTAGAATCCTCATAAGACTAGATAATAAATACAAAAGGAGGAACAAAAATCTTGTATTCATAAAGACTGTTAATGATTTTAGAAAAAGTCCTCAACATTTTTCTATATTATGCAGCTCTCAACATGCTGTCAGCAAAAACATCCCACACACAACAAAGCAAAAAATCTACACAAGTAAATAAAATATTTATGGATAACAAATCTGAAAAAAATTTCATAAACTTAAATTGTACAGTCAAAGTATTCTCTGAGAAAAATTAAAATTACTGGAAAAGTGTCAAACACTTGAAAGAATTGCAAAAAATATGAAAATTATAAATTTTCAGGAGCTAGACGTGTCCAAGAGTAGAATAATAAGACCAAAGTTCAGTATTATGGTTTTTAATAAATAGGGTTGGAGGGCACTAAAGAGGGAATTTTTGGCTACAAAAAGTAGGTGCAAAATTCACATGAATTCCTACTAATAGTGGAGCTGAGTCTCTAGGGCATGTCAGTTATTGTAGCCAAAATGCTTGTCATTTTCCATGTTATATAGACTTTAATATATTGCTAGTCCAAAGAAAAACATCAAGAAATACAAATCAGTGAGACTCCTTAGCAGTACAGTTTATAAAAGACTACATGGTGAGGGGACAAGCAACAAAAGACAACCTTCGATTAGTGTTATCTGGTGCCAATCAGGGCAACATGGGGAGGTAAAAAGAAAGAACCAGATCACCCAATCTTCAAAAACAGTATGCCAAGTGATTTGATTGGTTGGTTGGTTGATTTGTTGGTTGGTTGGGGTTTTTTTTGAAAAACACTACTTCTGCCTTTAATGCATCCACCAGTGCCCTCATTATATTTTACAAGAGGACAGTGTGCTTCAATATGTATCCCTGGTACTTTAATAAGTAACATTGATTAGCATAACATTTTTTCACTGTATATTTGCACCAAAGGCTAATTGGCATATTTTACTGAATTGCAATAATTTGTTAATTTCAAAATCCAAATATTCTTAGTTCCAGGATGGATTCCACCTATCTTGGATCCAAATAAAAGTTAACCATTGTCATTTAACTTTGGAAATTAAGGAAGATGCAAATATGTGAAGTGTCTTGGAGCAAAACTCTAAAGAAACAAAGTACCAACTAGGTTTTTGAAGAGTTCCTCATGGGGATCACTTGGAGTTGCACCATATTTTAAGAATATGGAAAATTCTTCCTTTGCACAGAAACAGAAAATCCTCCAGTAAGTAAATGTCAGTCCTTGTAGTAATAGGGAGAACACATACAAAAGTGAGTTAGTTCATCAAGCCAAGTCCTCCAGAGTAGACAGAGAGACAAAGCAGAATCTTAACCCAGAAATCCCCCACCTTCTCCTTAGTAGGACTGAAAAAAATAATAACCGCAGAAAGGGTGGTAACAATAAAAATATTAGGTATTTGTTTTATTAATTTCTTAAAAATAACCTCTTTGAAAGAAACTAGAATCTTTAATGGGAGAATTAAAACTGTCCTAACACTTCATAAAAGTCTGAACCCAAGGTAGAATTGGAAAGAATACTCTCAGCTGTGCAACTCCAAGATGAAAGACATTTTCAAATGAATTATGGAAGAGTATCCAAAAATTCCCTTTTTTTTTTTTAATGAACAGACCTTTGTATGTTGTTATATTCATAGTCATAGATTTACTGAATCAGGGTATGCTGCACAGTTAACATGATTTTTGAGTTCTCCAGATATTGATAAGGAAGTCACAAGGAGTTATTGTTGCTGTGAGGAAAAAAGAAGAAAAAATACCTTGGATAAGATGACTGAGCACAGTAAGATATGACTTTTCCCCCCAATAGAACTGAAATACAGCCTACATATGTTTGTGAGGAAGCATAGTGCTGTGTTTCTCAATAGGGAGACATTAAATTCTCCAGTATATTGGAAAATAGCCCTTTGGATTCTGAGGAAATTAATTGGACAATTTCCAAATGCTTTTTTATGAATTTCAAACTAGTAGCAATGGCTGCTGTTTTGGCATGCTGGCATAGCTCATGAGCTCATTGATTCAGGATCAGATGATATTGTTGATTTTGCTCCTTTCAGAGAATCACCTGTTTTGTAAATGTTTCAAAAAGGTACAAGAGATATTTGCTGACAATTGCACTAATATTGCACATTAAAGGAGGCTGACAGTGGCATAGCTACACTTTAAACCTGGAAACAGTAAATGTAGGATAATGTAGATCAATTGTTGAAAAAACATTTTTATCAGTGTAGCAGAGAGCATTTTTGATTCTTAACAGTCTATAGTACAAGTTGCAACAATGACAGTTGTGATTTGCTAACTCTTCTTACAAGAATGGAAGTTATTACCTTGAATATATTTTCTTTATAACAAAAGAGGGAATTTTTTATGTTTCAATGTACAGATTTTTTTTTCTAGAATAAAATACCATGTGCAAAGGAACTGAGAGACATTTTCTCATAAAATGAGATTCTTAACATGTATATTTTACATTCTGCATTATATTTATCTGCTATACATTTGAAGTATTTTCATTGTCTTTATTTAATATTTACATATTATAAATTTCCATATGTTTCTAACTTGAATTCTTCCCCTGAAAATTTTGTATTTTTACCCTTTTATCTATCAATTTTTCTGAAAAATATGGAAACTCTGAAATTAATTTTTTCATTCTTAAAAGGTGATTCCCCATCCCTGGAAGCATTCAAGGTCAAACTGGATTTAGTGGATCAATCTGATCAAGTGAAAGACATTCCTGCTGATGGCAGGAGTGTTAGAGTCAGTGATCTTTAGAGGCCCTTCCAAGCCAAGCCATTCTATGGGGCTGTGGTAAGGACACATATATCACATATATTTCATACATATGAAATATGTATTCATACATACATTCATTCACAGACTGCCAAATACCAGCAAACCTGGCTTTCAGGTGAAGCTGCACTCCTCTGTTGCTCACACCATGCAGATTCTCAGTTGTATGGCATGGCCTATTTCACAGTGGTAGAAGTCAGCAGTAGTCCATGTTGGATCGGAGTCTGGATTATAAGCTCCCTTCCTTCAGTTCATCTGACAGTGACACTACCTCTCTGAATTTCAGTAATCCTCTTTCCATTTTGTGTCTTAAAGAAGAGAGTACAACAAAGCTGCAACAAGGAGCAGATGAGGGAGTGCAATTTAACAGACAACTATAATGTTGTTGCTTTACGGATAACACTGAAGTTTTAAAGCAGAGCCTGAACCACAGCTGCTTTATTAAGTCATTTCTGATCGCAACCACAGCAAGCCAAACAGCAAGCAATCACTCTGCCAGTCTTCAGTTTCAAATTTTCTTTATTACTGTACTTTGAAATTCATATTAGCAGCCAAAATTTGCCAAAACCTCTGGAAACACTCCCATTCAAGCTGCTTCTATGGGAAAGAAATTTCAGCCTTCAGACTAAACATCAGGATTTGATTTTCTACTTGCATCATTTGTCATTTTGCCAGAAATATATAGTAGAAAGGTATCCAAGGTAATACTTATTGAATGCTGTGTGTAAATTGAAAAGTAGGAAAACAGAGTTTATTTATTGCACCCTAGTTTTACACAATGCAAAGTCATATAAACCCTACTGCGTATCTTGTGGTGGGCAGCCTTCCAAAAAAAAGTGGATGTCAGCTATAGTTGCTGAAGGGAGTTTTGGCAAACAGAAGTGCAGTGGAGTGTCAGAATGCTCTTTGCTTAGCCTTTGCTCAAGGCTGATGATGTCTGCTCCTATGAGCACAGGAATTGGTGCTTGCTGGCTCCTGGAAACCAATTGTCTGAAAAGGAGCAGGCAGAACCAAGAGCAATTCTATCTACTACCACTACATCTTTATTAAATGCATGCTGCATAGTTTTGGATAAGCCTGATGTCCTTGGACTTCAGAAAAGTACCAGATTACTGCTCACATTTCTAACTACAGAATCAGAGCTCCAGTGCAACACGCTAGCATGTGCAACTGCATCCTACAAAATGAAGGAACATGTTTATTCAATCATTTTAAATCTCAGAAAAAGTTTTATAATGATGAGGTATGAGAATAATGTTGTTGGGTAATACAATCCTTTTTATTTTCAATTTCTTTTTTGCGCTTGATGAGGTGACAGATTTATGTTACCTCATCAAATGCTTTATTCTTTCTTTTAAGGCCTCTGAACATCACAGGATGATGCTGCTTTTCTTGCAAACTCTTATGTATGAATTTCACTGTATAATCAACATACAAAAAAAATTTGTCTACATATGAGTAAAAATAAACAAACAAAATCACTTTAAATAATTATTCTTTTCTTGTCTGTTTATGAAGCATGACATTCATTTTGTGCCCGGAATATGATCTTGCATACTGCATTAGATTTGCATAAATTAGATTTTGGATTTCACAGAACATGGTAAGGCTCCTAAATACCAGGAGAATTTCTGAAATATCAGAACATTTCTCAGGTGGGCTCCTTTATAATTATCTTCTGTGTTTTAGTTCCTTTTTTTGTTTGTTTGTTTGTTTGGCAGGAAGGTTCTCCACACATTTCATTTTTAGTTATTCTTTTTTTTTTAACAAAAAGCTGGGTTTCTCTTGTGGTCAATAGCTCTTGTGATCTTGATCTCAGGTCTTCGCTAATGTATAAAAATCGATAAGATTTGCAATAAAAGAATAAGAATTAGCAACTCTGGAGGTCATCTACTACAATGTTCTATTTGAAGTGGGACTGTTGCCAATATCAGTCCAGATTAGCAATGACTGTGTGCAGTAGAGCATTGAAAATCTCCAAGAACAGAAGTCCCTTGACCTCCTTAGGCAACAAGTTCCAGTGCTGTATCATGCTGGCAATTTCACAGCCCTATTAATATTTTTTTTCCAGCCTAAAATGTCAAAGACATAAATTATGGCAACTTTGTTTTGTTATAGTGTTTGGTGCTACTTTGAAGAGTATAGTTCTGTTGTCTTTGCAACTGCCAAATGGCAAATGGCTGTAGACATTTCCTAGATTTCCCCTCACTCTTTTCCATATTGATCAAAAATTCCCTCATCCTCCTTTCACAGCACAGGTGCTCTGGTTCCCTGCTCATCACAGAAGCCCTTTGCTGAGCTTCTCTAGTTTCTCCATATTTTTCTTGAACTGGATGGAAGACAAAACTGTATGCCATATTCTGGGTATAGCCTCATCAATGCCAGATAGAGAGCAGCAGCTTCCCTTGATCCTCCAGCCATATTCCTCTCAACACACACCAATGCACCGTTTGTCTCCCATGCAATTTCACTGTTCCCTCTGGGGTTCACTATAATCTTTAATGTCTGTGGTGGATAGACCCAGCCTGGATGTTAGGCAGCCAACAAAGCCAATCTATCATCTGGACAGAGGACAGAAAATGTAGCAAAAGGTTTGTGAGTTAAGGACTGGGAGAACTCACTCACCAAATATCATCATGGGAAAAAGAGACTGAACTTGGGGATATTAACTGAATTTATTACCAACAAAATCAGAGCAGGATAATGCGAAGTAAAATAAATCTTGAAAACACCTTCCCCCCATGTGAGAGACTGGAGAAGATTGCTGGCTTAAAACATTTCAGGTGCATGTGTGGGGACAGAGGCAATCAAGTCTGGCCCAGCTGAGGTGATGCATTACTCCATACACCCCACCCCTAGGCACCCTGCGTCCCAGCCCTGCAATGCCTGCCAGTCACTGGCACACCAGACACACATCCCAACCCTGGACCCCCTAACCCACCTCCTGAGTGCCCAAATCACTGGAAGTCCCACCCGGGGAAAGGGCCCGGAAAGGTACTTAGGCCAAAACATGAGCTGAGCACAGCTTGACCCTACCTTCCCTTGGATTTTATATCAGCTGGAATACCTCTGGTCCCTGCCAGGAGCCTGCTCCAGCACAGGCCTCCCATGGGACCACAGCCTCCTCTCAGGCATCCCTCACTGTAGCAGGAGTCTCCTCCATGGAATGCAGGTGGATCTCTGTGCTCCTACTGACTTCCATGGACTGCAGGGGTGCAGCTGCTTCACCATGGTCATCACCAAGGGCTGCAGGGAATCTCAGCTCCAGCACCCGGAGTGCTTCCTCCGCCTCTTTCTTCAGTGACCTTGGTGTCTGCAGAGTTTTTCCTTTCACATATTCTCTGTCCCAAACTACATCTGCACATTAACATTTTTCCCTTCTTACATTTGTTATCACAGAGGTGTTATTTTCTTTCCTGATTGGCTTGGCCTTGGCCAGCAGTGCGCCCATTCTAGAGCCAGATGGCATTGGCTCTGCCAGAACTGGGGGAAGCTACTGACAGCTTCTCACAGAACTCACCCCTACACGCCCCTGTTACCAAAATCTGGTCATGGGAGCACAATAAAAGCTCTTCCCAGAAGTGACATTATTTGGTGTAAAAATGTGTAGGATTTTCCATCACAGTTTCTGACTTTGAACTTTGTCTTAACACATACCAGGGAGGGTTTGTTGACCCCACTCCTCAATTTTTTTTTTAATTCCCTCTGCTCCAATATTCTGTGCCAACAACTCCCTTCAGTTTACACACACCTACAAATTTCCATGTGGGTACACTTTATGCCGTTACCCAAGTGGCTGATGGAGATGTTGAATACAAATGGGGCAAAAAATTGTCCTCTGGACGTCTCTGATGGCTGCAGACTGTTAGCCAAAATTAAGCCAATAATCACTACTATTTGTGCCTGGCAGAGCAGCCAATTTACAATTAATCTAGTAGTTCATTTTTCCAAAGACAGGTCTGTATTTTCTCAATTTTCAAATGGAAATGTTGTTAAAGCCTTAATAATAACAAGGTAGAAAATGTCCACCAGTGTCTCCTCATCAATATAATAATTTGTTTCATAGCAGAAAGTTTTTGTTTTGTCGAGCTCTTTGTAAATCTGTGCCAACTACTCCAGAAACACATATCCTTCATATGCTTGGAATAAAATCTAAGAGTAAATGTTTTGTGACCTTTATATGGGTCAGCATAATCATGACATGATGCTGATTACCTGGACCCATTATGGGCTACTTTGCTTTTTCTAAAGGCAAAATTCTTATAACATTAGATTTTTTTTCCTAATTTTTACTAGTCAGGCACTTCCCCATCATCATCATAGTTCTTTGCAGATGACAGACAGTTGAATTCAAAACCCACAGTAGCCAGCTATTTCAGCCCTTTTGTATGAAACCCATTTTGTTCCAGGGATTTCAGTGTATCCAGTGTGCCTGAGTCTGTTGTGTCCCTGCTGTTTTTTGTCCCATGCCTTGCCATCTTTTCCTAGCTCACTGGTCTGTAGAAAGGATTGTTAATAATCTCAGAATCTTGAATAGCTACTATTTCAATCCTTCCTTCTGTGAACCTCTCATGGCTTTTGAGACTCTTGAATCAGAAAATGTCAGGTAAATGTCTCTAAAGAGAGTACTTAACTGGAACCAAGTATATCAAACCTGCTACCACCTGCTACAGTCACATTTTCTGCTGGTCTCACTCAAAAAAGGAAACAGCAGATCTCCAATGAGGTATAGGCAGGAAACTAAAGAACAGGAAGGTGCCAAAATACATCTTCGTAATATAACAGCTGTTTTTCATCCAAGGAATTTGTTAGTGGTGCACAGGGGAATGGTATATCTGAATACACAACAAAAGTCAGTAGTTTTGATATGAGAACTTCTCTTATGTTCAGAAAGTATTTACGTTTGAACTAATTTTGTTTTAAAATGAATGTATTTATTTCAAGCCTGGTAATAAGGGAAAAAAGCCAGAAAAAACCTTTGCAGGCTTTAATCTGCACTATTGATTAGAAAGACATAGGTAATAAAGAGAATTAGGAATGGTCTTTTTCAAAGATGAAACTGTTGTCTTTAGCAGAACTTCCAATAGGCATGACACACCAGATAATAGCTGTGAGCATATGGTAAGTGACTGTTCTGGTTCTCTACTACAGATATGTACATTAACCCATGGAAGACACTTAAAGGTAGATATATACTTGCTGACTAAATGCACTGAATTATATGGAATGTCATATAATGTATAATTATTATTGATTGCTTTGCATGAATATTGAAAATCAGAAAATTATATTTCCATTTTTTGTCATATTTCAAATTGCCATTAGAGCTTTTCATTTTGATTCAGAAAAGTAGATCACATACTGTTTCCAAAAAATAAAATGCTCATTACTAAGTTCTCCTTATTGTTGTCTTAGATATCTTTCTGTCTTTGGTAACTCAGCCTCATTGACTCATATGAAAAACAAGAAAATGATTGTAAAATGTGAATTCAGAATATAGGAAATACTGTGAGTGGAAATGGAAACCAGTGCAATAACATTGTGGCAAATTAGAAGTTATTTCAGTATCTCTTCTCTGATCCTCCTATTAAAATTCATGGGGTTTACTAACAAATTGGATTACTCACTACCCAAATCTCCTCCCTCTCCTTCCTACTCAATCCATGTACAGGAAATAGAATTTAATTTAATGCTGTTGTAAGAGGGGAAAATCCTTTATAAATTAAACTTGGTGGTAATTTGGCTTCAGCCTAGAGAATATGCATCAGAAAATTATATTTGCTGGATTTTGTTTTCTCTGACTGATCATAAATACTGAGCGTTTATTTCAAACCCTGAAAATTGTCTAGAAATAGGCTGAAAGACACCTTAGACATTATAAATAAATAAAGGTAGCTGAGTAATTTACAAATCATTGTACCTACTTACTTCTGAAAGAACGCGAGTTCCCCCCACTTACTGGAAATTGATTGTAAAAGAAATTTATATTTTATTTGTTATTTAATTGTTAATTTTGAACATGATATTTAAAATACATTAATCCAGTTTCAGATCATTGTTAAAAATTATTTTTAAGGTCATAAAAGACATTACATATTCAAACTGTTCAAGTTTTGTGAAGAACAAAATCACTATATGTGACAAAATTTCCACTGTTTAGATAGGGCCATGGCTTTGCAATACATGCAGTATGTACAATAATGTGAAATAGAGTTGCACATTTTGCATTGCCATACTACTTGATACCATTGCTAAGGGGAGACCTTACAGTGATCATTTTAGCCCTGAATCTTCTACAGAGTGAAGAAAATTGATGAGCAGTATCAGAAAAGATCTTTAGAAAATGTTATAAATTGCTACAGGTTTCCCTTTCCAGGTGACATAGGCCTTTCCAAAGGTAATATTGATGGAAAAAAATAGGCAGGATTTTTTGCTTAAAATATGCTTTTTCTGCATATTTTAAATGTAATGTGTCAGGGTGCCGTGCAATCATTGTCTGTGCATACCTGGTTGTACTTGGGAAGGATGCTGACTCTTGCCTGGCTTGCTTAATTCCCTCTGTAAAAAAATTGGGAGATTTGGGATTCTTACTATTTTATCTATTACGTCATTTCACATAAATTATAATTTTTGTGGTGTGAGCCTTCAAGTATGCAAGCTTAAAATTCACTTTCTAGGAATATCAGTGCAACTGTTCATCCAGCTCCAGAAATTATTCAACTCATTTTTTAATGGTAGACATTTGGTAGACATAAAATACTTGCTTTCTTGGGCAACAAATCTATTTCAGTTCAAGGATGAATGTTAATACAATAGTTTTAATACTGTGCTTCCTAGCTGAAATACTAATCTGTTGGAGGATTAAAAAAATTAGCATATCACATGGAATGTATTTGTATAAATGGAATGCCAGGAACTGAATCATAAGATTGTGCAGTACGAACCTTGTGTGTTAGCAATGAATGAGATTAGTTTAAATATAATGATTCAAACTGAGGACATATCTATGTTGTGTAACATTCATGTACGTTGTAAGCAGTAATTCAGAGGCATATTTGTCACAAAGGTGCTTTGTTATTAATCACCTAAGATGAAGTATACATGAAGTCAGATTTGTCTTAGTTCAAATCAGTGTTTTCAAAAGTGGTTTTAAAATGTCCCAGTCAGATGTCTTTTTTGTATTAGAAAAGCTATGCACTTCAGATTGGAGAAAAGGAATGTTGATGAAATGTTAAAAGCAAATGCAACTTTTCAGCCCGTGTCAACCAAGGAGAGTTTGTGTTGACACAAAATTTATAAGAACATGGCCATACTAGAACATGTCAAAAACTTACCTAGACCAGGATTCAATGTTAGGAAAAAAACGATAGCAAATACAGTCAATATAATCCCCTAGTGATATTTCCCCAAATAACCCTTTCAGAACTCAGCAGTTAATCTGTAGTTTTAGTATTTTCTGAGCTGAAATCTGTATATTTGTGTTTAACTGTATTTGACAGAATTTTCTTCCATGAATATTCCTAATCCTATCTAAATCTATGTTCTGGCATTTACAATATCCTATGAAAAAGACTTCCATAGTTTTATCATATCTTACACTTTCTTTTGTTTATTTTAAAACTGCTATTTAATAATGCTCAGCTTAACTTATATTTATAGGAGATTATGATGAGAATCAATTCATCCAATCCAAATTACTTTATAGTCAAGAGCAATAAATACCTCTTGCATTAATTTTGTAGTAACAGATCTTGTACAGTAAGTGCCAATTTCTGACAAGACAAAATGATGCTCTTTGTTGCTGAAAATTGTTATTCATATAGCTGCGATTTTAAAACATTTCATTGAAACTGCTAAAGAAGTAAGGGCAGGGGAGTATCTGTTCTTTAAAATCTCAAAACAGGCTAGAACATATTAAATAAATGAGAACTAAGTTTTGTAGTCAAGAAGTCTTCCCAAGAAACAAATTCCAATATTTCACATTTTCTGATCTTTCTACTTATACATATTATCCCAAGTCTCTTGGAAGTAAAAGAAAAAAAAAAGTGAACTCAATTCTTTGAGGTGGGTGCAAAAAATTTTCCTTCAGCACTGAAAGACCATTTGTCACTGGGTTGCAGGGAGGTCCTCCTTTCTTGCTTCCTTTCTCAGTTGCAAAACACTGGATTTGTATTTGTAAAAATTATACAGCTTAAGTTAATTAACAAAAATAATCTAAACCAGGTTTCACAGTAACAGAATGGGAAAGGTTGGAAGGGACCACAATGGGTCATGTGGTCTGACCTCCCTTCTCGAGCAGGGTCACCTCAGAGCATATGGCACAGGATTGCATCCAGATGTTTCTTGAATATCTCCATTGAGGGAGACTCCACAAACTCTCTGGACAGTCTGCGCCAGTACTCACTCACCCATGCAGTAAAGAAATTCTTCCTCATTTTCAGAAGGAACTTCCAGTGCATCAGTTTTTGCCCATTGCCCCTTGTCCTATTGCTTAGAACCACCACATAAAGCCTGACTCCATTCCTAGGACAGTCAAGGTCCAAAAATTTGTAGAAGAAGAGCATATCAAGAGAAGATATTAATCAGCACTCAGCAGCGGATGCTGATAGATTAGGACATGCAGGACACCCAGAGGTGTGTGAAAATGACCACATAGGATAAGTAGAGCTGCTCCTACAACAGCAAAGGTACATCAGTGATTGTAGTTTCCAGCAGAACAGGCATTGACACCGCTTCCCCCACCCCCCCAGCCCAGGATGACCTGGCTTTGACCAAGACACAGCTCCTGAGGAAGGACAGGGTTGATCAAGTACCAGGATGACAGAGGTGTCTGTAGTTTCTCCTGCCTCAGGGCTGACAGCTGTGGTTTGTACACCCTAAGAGTCACAGGCCTGACAAGTAAAAGAGATGTGGGAGAAACTGAGTACATGGTGTAACATCAAGGAGGAGAAGGACACGGAAAGGATCTTTGGGGAGATCTTGTAGGTGCAAAAAAAAATCCCAAATGCATATTACATCGAAAGATAGATGGCTTGAGGTTATATTTAAATGACAAGACATAGATTCACCAGATGTTGAAGGCCTTAAATGGAGATTCAGATTGGAAGAGTATGTAAAGTACATGGAAAAATTAAGGAATGGTATGGAACATAGGAGGGTCTCAAGAACAGCATGATGTGGGAAGCTATCACACTTTCCTAATCAAAGCTGTACATCTGTTTGCTTGTCCTAAGCACCTGTTCATGAATGTATTCATCACTGGAAACAAAGAAGTAAAATTGGAAGTTTTTGTGCACTCAGAAATATGTAATCTTACTGAGTACCTTGGTAGTTATGGGCTTTTTGCGAAAGGCAGGCAAGGAAGACAGGATGGAGATTTTCGAGAAGCACTTGACTGGGTAGAGTTTTGCTCTGGGAGGAGTAACAAGATAGCTGGAATCAGACAGGTTACAAAATGGAAACCAAAAAGAGAGAAACATTTCCCTCAAACATTTCCCTATAACATTCCCTACAGAGGACCTGAACAAGAGGATGAAACAGATGAAGATCTGTTTGTAGATCTCAGAGGAGGAAGCCTCATGGTTGAAGGCCATGTTACTTGTGAGAAATTTTATCTTGCTATCTGCTTGACATGCAGGGCACAAAAAGGAGTTTGGCAAGCCAGCTAGGGTACATGCTCTGCAGGACCCGCTGGTTTTAAATAGGGTTTTGGAGAATAATGGAAGCTTCCACTGTGTTTATGACGTTAAAGTTTAAAATCCTAAGAGACAGGGGTAAGGGTTGGACAGAGTCCTAGGCAACCTGCCTGTGCTGACTGTGCTTCAGCAGGAGAGATTAGACTTGAAAATGTGACGATGTCAGAGCAAACCTCAAACAGTCTGTGATTCTGTGAAAATGAATAGCAGCTCTTGTCCTCAAGAGCTGAACTATGCTTTTTTGTGGAAATACTTGGAGACTCTCCTAGGAGATAGCTCTGAAGAACAAAAAGGCCCAGCAGAGTTGGATGATCCTCAAGAACAATTTCTTCATGGCACAAGAATTGTCCCTTTGTACAGGAAGGCCAACAAGTGTGGTAGAAGAGCAGCATGGATGAAGAGACATCTCTGAACTGAAGCAAAACTATATAAAACTATTTTTGAATACCGAGTTAGTGAGACAGCTCTAGGACAATAGGACCCTAATGGGACAATACAGCAAGCCAAGAGTTCTGAAGAGGCTGCCTTATATTAATAGACGTGTTCTTCATGGGAAAATAGGTGGTGCTATTTAATGTCTTTCAGGTAGAATGACTAGATGAAAAGTACCTTCAGTAAGTTTATGGATGACACCAAATGGGGAGCAGTACTTGATGTGCTGGAGGAAAATGTGCCCATACAAAGGGATCTCAATGTGCTGGGGAAAATGGACTAACAGAAACCTCATGAAATTTAACAATTTTTGGAGTAAAAAAAGCCCTTGCAAGAGAAAGGGCTTAACTGGCTTGAAAGCAGCTTTGAGGGAAAGGCTCTGGAGGTCCTGGAAGCTATGAGTTAATCCTGAGTCAGCAGTGCATCCTCGCAGCTGTGAGGGGTAACTGCTCACTGAGCAGCTTTAGTGAGAGTAAAGACAAAAAGGTGAGAGAGGGAATTATCCCCAGAGGAATTCTTCCAATCTATTTGGCCTCTGAAACCAGATTTTGAGTACTACATTAAAATTTAGGCTCCCTAGTACAAGAAAGGCGCTCACAAAATGGAGAGCTACTGGTACAGCTACAAAGATGGCTGGAGAATGAAATCATAGAGTTGTGTATGTTGGAAAAGACCTTAAAGATCATCAAGTTCAACTATTAACCCAGCACTGCATCCATCACAAAATCATGTCCCTCAGTGCTACATCCACACTTCTGTTAAATACCTCTAGGAAAGATGACCCAACCACTTCCCTCAGCAGCCTGTTCCAGTGTCTGACAACCCTGCTGAGAAGAATTTGAGAAAATAGGTGAATTTTTCTTTCTTCGTTTCAGTCTGAGGAAGTAAGTTTAGTGCAGTCTTGGTGCTACATTCAACTACCTAAAAGATTGTGATAAAGAATCTTCTCAGATTGTGATAAAGAATTCTTAGAAATTCAGAGAAAATGTGAGGTTGGGTTAAGATCCAGAGCAATTTGATAAAACATTAAATTTAGTCATGATGTCAGCAAGGCCTTGGATCAGATGGGCTCCAGGGATATGTTCAGATCTAATTTATTCAGTGATTTTAAATGACAGAAAACAATATCTATTGAACAGATCTTAAGTTTCAATGATTCCTGTTATAGTAATAAGGGCAGAAAAGTTAACATTTAAAAACACAAAGAATGTTAGCAATTTTTTCTTTCTTTATTCATGCTTTTGCTTCTAGACTTTTCCAGCTGTGATTTTATGTGCTTATCTAAAGGTTTCAGTTCTCTTAAACTATACTATGCATAAAATTCCAAGAGTAAAATTTCTTTTTCATAAAAGAAATTGTGTTCCTTGGAGGGTCAGTTCTACTGAATAGCTCTAAACTCACATAAAATGCATTTCTGCAAGATGGAGCATTTTAAACCTTTAGATCTTTACGCATTGTCTAGCTGAACTTGGCACAACTTACACCTCATAAAACCATAACAGTGTTATTCCATTTTTTCCTATGCAATATGTGTGAATATGTTCTATTTCTTGGTAAAATTCTGTTTTTCCATTCTGCTCTGTGGGACATGACTGTGGAACAAATAGTAGTCTAATTCTACAATGTAAAGGAGAAAGCGATAAAAACAGACCAGAAATAAGCTACAATAACCACTGTAATGTGTTTTATGCTTTCAAATTACTTCTGGTTTATCAGCCAGTGAAGTTATGGATATTAATATTCAGAATAAAAAGAGGACGTATCAGAGTTGGAAGAAGGGTCAGGTCTCCAAGGAAGTATTCAAGAGGGCTGCTAGAGTATGCAGGAAAAAAATTAGGGAGGCCAAAGCTCAGTTTGAACTCAGGATGGCGACTACTGTTAAGGATAATAAAAAATGTTTTTATAAATATATTAATGGTAGGAAGAAAGGTAGGACCAGCCTTTGTTCTTTACTGGACAAAGGTGGGAAGTTAGTATTTGCAGACGAGGAGAAGGCAGAAGCGTTTAATGCCTATTTTGCCTCGGTTTTTAATGGGAAGATGACTTGCCCTCAAGACTCCCGTCCGTCTGGGCTGGTTGATGGTTTTAGGGAGCAGAATGGTCCCCACATTATCCAAGAGGAGGCTGTTGAAATGTTTGGATATTCACAAATCTATGGGACCAGATGAGATCCACCCCAGGGTAATGAGAGAGCTGGCAAATGAGATTGCAAAGCCACTCTCCATCATTTACCAACAGTCATGGATCACTGGTGAGGTTCCAGATGACTGGAAGCTGGCCAATGTGATACCCATTCACAAAAAGGGTGCAAAGGAAGATCCTGGCAATTATAGACCAGTCAGCCTGACCTCTATACCTGGCAAAATAATGGAACAGTTTATATTACGTGCCATCATGCAAAATTTGCAGGACAGCCAGGGTATCAGACCCAGCCAGCATGGATTTAGGAGGGGTAGATCATGTCTGACTAACCTGATCACCTTTTATGACCAAGTAACCTGGCTAGTGGACGCAGGGAAGGCTGTAGATGTTGTTTTTCTGGATTTCAGCAAGGCCTTCGACACTGTTTCCCATAGCATACTCCTAGACAAACTCGCAGGCCGTGGTCTGGACAGGAATACCCTTTGCTGGGTTCAGAACTGGCTGGATGGCCGGGCCCAGAGAGTGGTGGTGAATGGTGTCACATCCAGCTGGCGACCAGTCACCAGTGGTGGCCCTCAGGGGTCTGTGTTGGGGCCAGTTCTGTTCAACATTTTTATTGATGACATGGATGAGGGCTTAGAGTCTTTTATTAGTAAATTTGCTGATGACACTAAATTGGGAAAGAGTGTAGATCTGCTAGAGGGGTGTAGGGCTCTCCAGAGAGATTTGGAACGGTTAGACGCATAGGCAGAATCAAACGGGATGAACTTCAATAAGTCCAAGTGCCGAGTCCTGCACTTCGGCCACAATAACCCCCTGTACCGATATAAGCTGGGGACGGAATGGCTGGATAGTGCCCAGGTGGAAAGGGACCTGGGGGTGCTGGTTGACAGTCGATTGAATATGAGCCAGCAGTGTGCCCAGGTAGCCAAGAGGGCCAATGTCATCCTGGCCAGTATCAGGAATGGTGTGGCCAGCAGGAGCAGGGAGGTCATTCTTCCCCTGTACTCGGCACTGGTGAGGCCTCACTTGGAGTATGGCATCCAGTTCTGGGCCCCTCACTTTAGGAGGGACATCGAGTTACTTGAGCGTGTCCAGAGGAGGGCAACGAGACTAATAAGGGGCTTGGAACACAAGCCATAGGAAGAGCGACTGAGGGAGCTGGGGTTGTTCAGCCTGGAGAAAAGGAGACTCAGGGGTGACCTCATCGCTCTCTACAACTTCCTGAAGGGTGGCTGTAGTGAGCTGGGGGTCGGCCTCTTTCTCCGGGCGATAACAGATAGAACAAGAGGACACAGTCTCAAGCTGCGTCAAGCGAGATGTAAGTTAGAATTAAGAAGGAAATATTTCACAGAAAGAGTGGTCAGATACTGGAATCATTTACCCAGTGAGGTGGTGGAGTCATCATCCCTTGAAGAATTCAAAAAAAGACTGGATGTGGCACTTGCTGCCATGATCTAATGAACAGTTAGAACATCGGCTGGACTCGATGATCTTATAGGTCTCTTCCAGCCTTGAACTTCTGTGATTCTGTGAATATGGGTGAAAATCAAGGCTAACCTGGACTCTTTCTCTTTTTCACAGAACATTATAACTGCATTAACAATATAGAACTAAGAGAATTGATTAGATACTCTCTGTGATGACAACATATAAAATCATGCCAAATCATATCAATTCTCAGGCATGTAATTCCCTAAACCCTACTTTTGTGCTATCTGACCTTGAGAAAGACAGTTATGGCAAGAGAAAAATCTTCATTTCTCTCAGGTCTTGCAATTATTCTGGATGCTGCTTCAACACACAGCTCTCTCAGGTAATTATTTTGAATGTTTGTCATGAAAGAAAAGACATTTTTTTGCCTCTTTCAGATTCTTTTTTTCTTTCATTTACTTTCTGCTTCTGTCCTTTATGCTCACTTACTTCCCTGCTTTTTTCCTGGTATATTACTTAGCTCTATCTAGTTTAGTTTGTTTTTGTTTTTAAGAGGTAAGCATACAATAAAACATGCTTTAATTGTTTAATCTTTATTGGACTGAGAGAAAGGGAAGAGAAGGGGAAGTGGTTGATGTGTTAACATTCATTTAGTATCCAGGTCATTACTACTGAATGAGTTTTAAAAAGATAAACCCCAAGGCCTTAAGCACTTACAAATTAAAATGGAGAAATTGGCATAATAATATATACCACTGTCAGGTTAAAAAAAATTAAATGGTTTCTATATTTTCATCAAAAAATGGAGCCAAGATTTTACACTATGCTTTTGCAAGACTGATAAATGCAAATGTTATTATATTTGGACCTTGCAAAAAGGTAATAGCTGTGATAGTATAGTATAAATTTCACCTTCATTCAGACAACATTGCAATAAGATACATTTCACATGACACATAATGACCATATTCTAAATCTTAACAGCATCACTGGACAGAGAAAATTTGTTTGGTACTTAGTAGATGGGAACAAAACACTCATTAGGGATTCTGCCAGATGCATCTGTGATCACTTCATTGTGCATTGTTTGGAAAAGAAATCTTCTCATAATTCATGAATTTATTGATCCAGAAAATTTTATTTCAGAGCTAGCTATTGTCATGGCTGTTTTATGAATTGGAATTAACTCCATGTCAATGTTTTCACAGCCTGGATGTGATTTAATTTTTATTTTACTTAAATTTATAAGATTGTATTGACCAAATATGTATTTTGCATCCATATCTCCAGAATTAGTGAAAGTGCAGGCCTAGAGGCTTTCTTCTTGTTGTAGCTTTCCATAAAAACAAAAAGTAAGATGGAAAAATATGCTAAGAATAAGGAAAACAAAGAGAGAGATATGATAGAGTACAAAACAGTGAAGGGGAGGAAAGGTTGTGGGGGTAGGGGAAAGCAGCATTCAGCTAAACAGAAAAGGGATATAATTTATAATATATAATTAACCTCTGGAATTCCTCCCTTCAGGAGGAATGACACAGCCTATTAGAGGGATTGAGACTGTAGCTGACTTTAAATGAATCAGACATTTACGTGAGCCATGGGACTGTCCACAAAATTAACCATAGGATATGCTTTCCTTTTTATTATTATTCTGACAGACATTCAGTGATTCTGAGGATAAGCAGTCATCCAAGAGTGAGAGTTAGAAAATGCATTTCTTCTGAGGAAAGGTTGTTCGTTTTCTACAATTTTTCTTAGAGTTTCCCTTAAAGCATGCAGTAGTGGCCACTTGCAGAGAGGGGATATTGGACTTTTCAGACTCACTGAATGTCTCAGGTTTGATAGTTTTTCTTGTTATATGACATATTTTCCATAAACCACCCAAGAATGTTTTATATTCTGTGTTTTCACCATGCAAACCTCTGCCACCTCAGTCACTGCATTTGTAAAAACAGTCTGCATATCTAATAGCTAAAAAGAACTCTGCAGGGCTAAGTTCACATACCAATACTCTGGGGATGTGCTTTGCTGTGACTAGTTCCTTTAGGTGAGAAGTCACATTGTGCAGGGTGAAAGGGTCAGCTGGGTCAGGAAATAGCTGTGTGAATTACTTCATAAACAGTCTCCTGGCATAAGAAAATGAAAGACTTCAGGAGCTCCCTGGAAGAGATAGGAAACCAATTTGAGTAAAAGCTGCAAGTGGAATTGAACTCTGACAGGTGCATGCTTTGTTACCGACTGCCTTCTGTAATTGTTTTTGGTCAGCATAGTAACAGCAGGAAAAGGAGAGGAAAGGACAAAAAAGACTTAAGATGTGTAGCATGCAGGCTTTGAGTGATGCCATTGGAATTTTTTAGTTATTGGACTGGAAGTGAGTGAAGAGAAGTAGTAAGGATTTGAAGTGAAGAAGGAGTAAGGATTTGAAGTCTAAAAAGTGTGCTAGAACCTTTTTGTGAGGTCAAATCACATTTAGCAAAAATTAAAATGATTTGGCCAACTCCTTATCCATCCTCCTTAGCAGTCAGAGGTGTCCTTAGAGCACTTGCTGCAGAGTGCCCTGCCACTTCACTGAACCACAGCAAGCAAAAGGGAAAGCAAAAATGCTGTGGTGTGGAGTGGTGAGGAGGTGCTGGCGTCAATGTGTCAGGGTATAAAGTCAAACAAGATTCCAGACTGCACTCCACAGCTTCTGTCCACTGTTTGACATTATGAGATGGTCTTTTCCTTGTGCCCAGTCCTACCACTGCTCGCTCCATTGGATTAAAACATCAATTCACTGAGGATGAGCATACCTGAGATATGCATATCTGAATAATTAGGTGTATGGAGTGACAATTTTTAAATTGAAGTTACTGTGCTGTAGAGCCAACCATAACCCTTAGCTCAGCTGGCACTTAAAGAGTGTAATAACTTTGGTTTTATTTCAGCAAATGAATCATTTACTGACCACTTGCTCTGCCTCAGCAAATTATTCTTGACTGAGTTTTCAGACAGCAATATATAAAATTTCACCCTTCTACATCACACATTTTTGTCTGAGTAAGCCATTTGACTTTTGTTATTATCAGTGGAAGGAAAGTAACTGTTAGATATCTATTTCTGTTAAAACCATAAATCTAAAGCAGGTCAGGTGATTCACAATGTAGAAAAGCTTATTTTTCCTCCAGTGACGATAAAAGTATTCTAGATAGCTAATGCAGAGCCCCCTTAAGGTACTGGAAGGCCACAATTAGGTTTCCACAGAGCCTTTACTTCTCCAGAATAGGAGAAATGTAACAAATTGCACTGGACAAATGAGAGGGATAATGGGTTTTTTTCCTGTCTCAGAATGTACTCTACAAGATGCTAGACTGATTAGAGTCCAAGTATGTTCTTCCTTGTAAGAACTGGCCTTCCTTTATGTAATTACCAGTTATTACCATTAGTATAGGTATTTTTCTGAAATATTTTTTCATAAGAACTGGTATACTTTGTCTCTTGCTGATCTATTTCAGAGAATTTCTTTACAAGTCCTGTGATAAAGCTGTGGTTTTATCATCAATAAAAGAGGGATAGCTGTGCTTATTACACTATATTGAAATAATACACTACAGCAAAATGTGGAGATAATAAACTTGGGGTTTAAAAGATTCATCAACATGGTCTATCCATCTAATTTATACTGGTACTTCTCAAGATGAAAAACTCTGTAGATGGAAAACAATTAGTACAAAACATCAAAACATTGCATCTACCTCTTGATTACATGCTTAGAGTAAGGGCTTTAACAGAGCTAATTATGAACAGGAAAAATCTCTAAGAGAGCTTAAAGGTCTAGCTTGAAATAATGTACCAATCAGTGTAAGCTCTCTGGAAAACATATTCATCAAAGGGATACTTTCCTTACCTTAAATTAGTTGATATGAAAATGAATTCAACGAGTAAGAGTAAGAATGACGACAATGACATCAGAAAGCTCTTTACTATTGCCAATAATTTTGGAAATTTCACCAAAGATTTTCAGTATTGACACTTTTGTTAGACTCTGAATGGCCTCATGACAACAGTCATGAGCTATGATCACAGTCACTTTGGAAGAACATAAGGGACTGACCCATTAGGAAATGACTGACTTGGTCTGCCTTTCCTACTGTCTCCTTGATGGATACTGACAAATTGTTTTCTTGTCCGCTGCAGAATAGAATGACCCAGTCCCATTTAGGACTCCTTCTTCATCACAGCTCTTAGAAGAAATGTGATAAAACCTCATAAACTCTCCAAAGAAGCCTGATTTTTTGTTGATAATCCTATGACTGCTCTGCTGCAAGCTAACCTGTTTCAGATGTGGGGAAGTAAGACTGAATGTACCACTTTTTTAGGGATTAAACCACAGCTCTCCAACCACATGTTGCTAAGAATGTTACCCCCATCACTAGTGGCTGTTCCTCTCATTCTAGCCCTGCAACATGAAATTCTGAATTTCCACATTGCAGTATTCTCAATTTCATCTTGAACAACTGAAATGTGTTCAGTCTGGGGCATCATAAGTTCCAGTACCAGCAGCATTTCTTAGATTTATGTGATTTTGAAAGAACTCATTAGTGTTCATGGGCACTGTCTGATTAAAAACTCATCCAGACATAATGTAACTTCTATGACATAATGTGACATGTGACTGTAATAACAGCTGTGTGACATTAATCTCTCCATTTATGCAGTTGCCACATCAGCCTTTTCACAGAAAAAAGCTTCCACAGTGGTATTTGGCTGGAGTGCTAATACGAATTTCTCCACTATTGTCATTGATCTGCATTTTCACAGATGTGATATAACACTAATAATCTTGTTTATAAAGTTCTTTTCTTCCTTTGCCTTTTCAAAACACTAAGACACAACCAGCATGACAAAAAAAAAACTAAATCAAAATTTTCTATATTTGGGACAAAGGAGACATCTGTGTGTATGTCAGGTAAATGGAATGACAAGATAACTCAGAAAATAATTGGAGGGAGAACAGAGAAATGAAAAACCATACAAATAAAAACAGGAACAGGATAAGTTAGAGTATTTTACCTAAGATGGCAAGTGACAGAGAAGATCTTGCACTTCTACTGGGTTCATAATTTTGACTTTGTTGTTTAGCTATTTTTTAATAATGAAATTTTATCTTACTGTATTTCAACTATTGTATGAGGAAGTGTTGAAATATATAGCCAATGAATCAATATTCTCATTATTTTTATGTATGTTGAGATATGACAAGAAGGCCAATTCTCTAATTTCTTCTGCAGTTTGGAAAATAGTAATAAAATTGCATTTATTCACATGTAAGTGGCTTTCCAAGTGATAGAGTTGACTGTAATTTCAAGGTCTGCACATATATCAGACATTGTAGATCAAGATAATATCCCAAACTGTCCGTGATGATTGCCTTCAATTCTGTCATCCATTTGAAGAATTTTATATGTTAGTGACAGCACTGGCAGAGAAATGGTTTCCCAAAGTTTTCATCTTTGAAATTTTGATTGCAAAAAAATGGGGCGAAATATCAACTCTCTTCCACTACAATGTAATGGAAAACAAAACAGAGTTGCTTCTTTTTCCAATGTATATTGTCAACAGTTACTATTACTATTATTAGAATACCATCTAGGAATATTCAGTGATATATTCAGTGATATATTCAAGACTTAGTTGTTCAAGATTCTTAAGTCTTTGCTCTAGAGATCTTACTGTCTAAATGCTTAAAGGCTTGTATTTTCCTCCAATATTCTGTGGCTATACTCTGTCATGCTGCTCTAAAACTGAGCTATGGGGGTTTAGCTGATGCCTGAAAACTTGTATTTAAAATTACATTGTTGTTATACTGTCACAGACATCTTTTCATTAAAATCCTTTCATTAGGATTTTTCCTGCTGAAGCGGAGAAGTTTCAGCAACAAAATGTAAACAATGGTTATCTGCTGCTGTGGAAAGCAACAGGTGGATCTGTGATTGGTCTCGGGTGAATGTTTGGATTTACTGACCACTCTCAGCAGAGCTGTTCTCGCTTTCTGCTGGGACACAGAACTTTGTTATTCATTCCTTTTCTATTCTTAGCTTAGCTAACCTTCTGAGAACTTCTCTTTTATTTCTTTTAGCATAGTCATAATGTAGTATATGTATCATAAAATAATAAATCAAGCCTTCTGAATATGAGGTCAACATTCTCATCTCTCTCTCACCCTGAAAACCCTTGTGACCACTGTGACATTATACCATTATAACTTACTGTGTAGACAGCTTCTCAATAAAGTGAAGGATGGTGGTGGACGGGGATGGGGAAGAAGGAGGACAGTTAGGAAGGAGAGTTTGCCTGATTTGCCAGAGATCACTTGAGCTACATTTAGTCTGAGGTGTGTTTTGGGTGAAGCAAGGCTGGTGTGCAGTGTGTGCTGGGACCTGTGACCTCACAGGTCCACTGACAGCAGCTGTAGTAAATCAGAGTAATGCAAGACTATGACATGAAGATTGTGGTTTCAATCTGGATTCCTTGCTTCTGGCAGAGGGGCTACTTTTGTCTATCTACTGCCTATCTACTCCTCCACCAGTTCAGTAAAGTTGCCATCACTTCTAGCTGTTTCCCAGTAATTAAGGAGTCAGCCTTGAAAGAGCCTTGAGTCTCTCCAGTGTGAAAAATTTTGTAAACAGTTTTAAGAATGTATTCTTTTATGATTTCTCTTGTCAATGTGTGTCTTCAAAGTTGCTGGTTAATTTTCTGCATTACCAGCCCTTGTTTTATCGATAGATAGATAGATAGATAGATAGATAACAGAAGTCTGCTGATGTTGCGTCATTTCATAAAGTCACCGTAGCAGAAATTAAGAGATAACAGGCTTTGGCTGGGATAGAGTTAATTTTCATCTGGGTAGCTGGTACAGTGCTCTGGCTTGGATTTAATATGGGCATAATGTTGATGCCACACTGATCATAGAATTGTTTAGATTGGAAAAGACCCTTATTACTGGGTCCAACCACTGTTTTGTGTTTGAGCTGTTTTTAAGTAGTACTTACTCTTTTTACTCAATTTCCATGCTCTGTCAATGAGAAGGTGCACAAGAAGCTGGTAGGGAGCATGGCCAGGACAGGTGATCCAAACCATAAAACCTCATGTTCAGTGTAGAAATGGGAGGGCTGATCCCTGCTCAGGAATGGACAGGGTCAGTGTGTGGTAAGCAGTTTTATTGTGCCTCACTATTCCTGTCCCACTTTCTTTTATCTCCCTTTACACCATTATTGTTGTTTTTATTATCATTTTCTTCTCTCAATCCATAGGTTTTACCTTTTTCAGATTCTTCTCCCCATACCACCAGAGGCAGGGCGTACTGAGCAATTTGTATGATCTCAGAAAGCAAAGGGTTAGTAAAAAGAAATGCAGGGTATTTATTTTTGTGTTTCTATTTTAAAGCTGATCCTATGATTATCTGAAGTTTGACTCATAATTTTGAATGGTTGAAATTGGCAGTGATTTCAATATATATAAATCTTTACATTTTCAAAAGTAATATTCTGGTTTCCAAAGTGTTTTTCCAGACAGCCTGTTTTGATCTTTAGTCAAAATGTTTATTTGCTCATCTACTTCACTGTCATGCATAACCAGTAGTAAAATATGTCACAAATGTTTTCTCATTCCTTTATATTTGTGTATGATCAGATTGTTAGGTTTTTATGAAGAGTAACATTACCTGTGTTCATTTTCTTAATAGATTATCCTTACTGCTATGTGAGAATGGGAGAATTGCAAGAGATTTAAATGTTCTATTGATGTGAAGTCATTATAAATCTGCGCTTTTGGCAGTTTAAAAGATGTTGATGCTTTTCATATGAACCCTTGGCCAACTGAAATTTTTCTTTGAAAAAAAATTATCCAGCCAATAAACTTTGCCTTGTTCTTGATACTCCCTAATTTCCTCACTTTGGCGGAAACAGGTCCTAGTTTAATGGAAACCATCACATCACAGTGAGGCACTTACACATACATGGCATCTGAATGTGTGGGGAGACAAGGCACCTTTTTCTTCTCTTTCCCCTCCTGTATCCAAGCTGCTGAAAGAATCAAGCAAGAGGTAAATGCACCGTGTCAGGTGTGGCCTTTTTGTGTTCAAATACTAATCATTGGGGAAGATACTAGAACAGTCTCAAGAAACTAGACATTTTACAGCAAAATAAAACAGACAAATTTAAATCACTTTCAGGAATGGTCTAGACATCAGGATATTCAGAGAGTGTATGGAATTAGTTGCTTAGACAGAGCTTGATCACAGCTGCATGCGAAGGGTCATATTTTAAGGCAGTCTGAGACAGTTAATAGTGGACCAAAGCACAGGATTTTTGCCTTATTTTGATTTGTAATACTTCCTTTTCTTTCAGCTTATCCTATTCCTTAACTACTTAACTCCTTAACTTAACTCTAACTACAGCAACAGACTCTCTATTGACCTGCACACTATAGTTATACCACACTATGACAGAACAAAAGATTATTTCTAAATACCTATGAAGTGGTTACAGTGTTAATTAGAGTCAACTGACAGCAATATTATTCTTTTTATGAAATCAGATGTGATTGTGCTGTGCAGGAATCTTCAGAAAGATATATCTATCCTTTAAGATTTGCAATGCTTCGTAGGATTTAATTAATACAAATCTTATTTTGTTCAACAAAAAGAGTGAAAAATACTCTAAAAAACTCAACCTTGAAAGAATGTATTCTTGAGGAAATAACAAATGGTTCAGCTCATTAACTGACTTGTCGTGCATTTTTCCATCGTAAATCATTGTCAAAAGATATTTTTTTCTTTTGCCAACAAATAGATTCAAGTTAGAAAGGACACTTTACCTTTCAGCAAAACTCTATTAGCAGCTACATTTAGCTTGTTACAAAAAAAGGGAATGAGAATGTAGAAATAGCAGACAGGAAAACATGGAACTGTTTAATTTCTCTTGACTTTCTTCAGCAAGGGTCTGCATAAATTGAAAAGAACATCTCTCTTCTGGACTATAGTCCAGAACTGGACTATATGTGACATTAAGTAGTTAGCACTACATGAAACCTTGTGTTCAATTATGTCATTTTCCAAAAAGAGCTTTAATGTTTTTACAAGAAATAACTATGAATTATTTACTCTAAAATGGGGTCATTAAGTCAGAGTATCTTAGTTTGGGAGTGCATAATTATCAGTAAAATACAGTGTTAAAAATGAGATTTGATAAACTATGAAGTCAGCAATGTAATGCCAAGTTTTGTCCTAATGAACACTTAGTTTAAAGTGATATTATATTAATAGGGCATGTTGTATCATCAGTGTCATTTATAATTTAACAATCTAATGGCACATTGCAGGTATGGTCATAAATGGCAAACTATATTAATGTCTAGATTTTTCTTCCAGATTTCAACTTAAAACTGCTTTAAAAAACATATACAAAAAGCACCTTTTTCTTGGTACTAGTCTAAGAGGCTAAGACATAGAACAGTAATGTGCATAGTATAAATTAAAAATTGTTCCAAGTTTTGGAATTTTTACATTACATTATGTAATAATGAAAAGTTACTGAGCAGAATAGTTTGCCAGAACTAGACAGCAAGTTGACAAAAACTGTCCTCATTGGTATAGGGGTTTGGATTTCTATTTTTCTTATTATATGTGTAATAAGCTGGAATTTTATTTTTTTCTATGTGTGTGTCTGTGTGTCTGTGAGAAACACTTTTTCTTTCGAGACCCAGTCTCAAGGGAAGAGCACATTGCAGCATGTGAATACTTTTTCTCTTAAACTAACACATTGGTGGCTATCTTTGCACTGGGTATCACCAGCAGTTTCAGTAATCAAAAGCTGATGGACCAAGGCACTGGGTATATATGTACATTTATGTGCATACACACACACACACATATTTATATATGTATGCACATACAGTGCCTTTGAGCTGAGGGGCTGCAGGGCATGGTGAGAACAAGCCAGGGCTGCTCTGGGTCCATCACAGCTAGTTCCAGACAGTCCCACCATGGCTCAGCCTCATATAGAAAAATGTCTTGAATAAAACTGGTAAACACTAGGAAAAATGAACAGCAGGCCAGGGAGTGAAGGAGGCGCTCCATGACATCCTCAATGGAATTGCTGACCGTGGAGAACATTGATGTGAGCACATGTAACAGTGACCAGACAAGAAGGAGACAATTACTAAAAGGATGAAGAAGAAAATGTCTGCTGAAAGTACCGACAGAAACACTTGGAACTGTGAACCTGACAAGCCGGCCTTGGAGCCAGAAATAGCCTTGAAAATTTTGGCTGCCCTCTTCAAAGTGCACCCAGGATACGCAGAAAGTGTGATATCCTAAGATACCACTGAAAAGGGAAAACACAACTGTAATGGCAACTTATTGCCTGAGAAGGTGGAAAACAGAATTGGACTGAAAGTCCAGGAAATACCATAGAGTATTAACTGTTACAGGTGAAATATAGGAGTGAACAGTATTGAAGTAGGCTGTTTAAAGTAGGATGTCCTATATCCATGTATGACTTCATGCTATAAGAGGGATTTATTTTTGTTTCCCTGAAATGAAGCCCTTTTTCACTCTCTCTATCATACTTTTCCCTTCCTGTGCAGTCTGAGCCCTGCAAAACCACTGTGTGAGACCTTAGACTTCTATGGGGGTCACCTAGCTAACTTGATTGTTACAGGTATCGCATCTGAGGGAAGAGTCTGCCCATTATCTTTTTGGTTCTTTTTTGGGCCCACTGGCGAGTCACTTTGTCCTTCTGGGATGGGTGGATTGCCATTTGAGATCTGTTCGTACCCTTTGGTATGGTTTGGTCCCTTCTGAAATTTGTCTAAACAAACCAACCCCAAACCCCCAAACTCGGAACTGAAACTAAAACTGTGTTATCCAAGTTTGATCACTCAGGAATAGCTTGACACTTGAAAGTTTTAAGCAAGTAAAGTAGCTTCTGTAAAAATGATTTAATAAATGTTATCTTAACCTACAATATTGCCTAGATTGTTAAATGCATGCCAGAGAAAGGAAATGAAGGGAAAACATAGGCTGGGGTTTTTATATATATTTTTTGGTCAAGAAACTTACTTTCCATTCAATTGAATGAAGTAAAAATGGAAAAAAAGTCATCACGGTATTTTGCTCTATGTGAAAGTTAAAGTGCCAAGATTTTTAGAGACAGGGATGTAAGAAACAGTAAAAAAAAATTGCTTTCATCTGCATATCAGAATGGAAATAAAAGCTTAGAGGTTTTAATGACCTGTATTCACTGAAACTCCCCTAACCTAGTATGAAAGATATCAAAGCACAATTGAGACCCTCTGTTGAAGTAAAAGACATGTTAAAACCAAGTACTGCAGTTAAAAGCCTGTAATAGGCTCCCAAGCATATCTGAGAAACTTCAGACTTCCTCTTATTTATTTGAGATGAGAATATGAGACCCTTAACTGATTGCAGAAGCAAATTTTAGAAGTATTAGGTCAAAAGCTAAATGTCTTGAATGTTAAATTTCTTCTTAGATCTTTGGTAATATTACAAAATATTAGGATTCTTTGTCGAATTGTGAAACTTATCCTAGGTGTTAGGTTTTGCTTGAACCTAATTTAAATTCCTCTACATCTGAGCATGAACTGGGAAAGCAGTCTAATAGAAAAAATATGGTGGGAGTTTTTTGGGGTTTTTTTTGGTTTTAGGTTTTATGGTTTTTTGGTTTTTTGGTTTTTTTTGTGTTTGGTGCGGGTTTTTTTGTTTGTTTGGTTTTTTTTTGTTAAGAATGTTACTGCTTTTTGCATTGACCAGATTCCAAAACAAAAAAAGTCAGTGCACAAACTGGTTAAAACACAACAGTAAAATTTCTTTTTAATTAAGAAAATAAATGCCAAGATGTAAATACCAAAAAAAGAGGTATGAAAGGACTAAAAGTTTTACAACAGTAGTTACTGAGATATCCTTACTCAAAAATGAAAAGATTTATGCAAAGAAGGATGCTTACATTGTGTGTAAGTAATTTTAAATACATTTCCCATATGCTCTTCAAAAATGCCTGGGAAAATTGTGATTTAGTTGGAGGAAAGCTGAGATAGAGATAAGCATGTAAATGAGCCAACTTCAATCTCAGTTTAGGTGGAACTTAATGCTTTCACTAGAAATACTGTTCTGTGCAGAATTTTTTCTTTTAAAAACCTGTAAAACGCATCCATATCGTTACTGTGCCTACTGTTTTCTTTCCAGCTCCCAATATACAGTTTTCCCAAGTTTTTAGCCTGTCATTCCTCCTTTAATCTCATTCTTTACCTAGAAAAGACCAAACCCAATCACTCAAGCCTTAGCTGACCTTTCAAGCCCAGAATTTTCAGGCAGATTAAAAATTTAAAATTGTTTTGCCTATCTTTATCTAGCAGAAGCATTTTGCAGTATTCCATTAATTATTTCCATTCACTTCCAAATTTATTCTATTTTCATTACTGTAGTAACTCTTGACAGCAATTGGAATCTTACAAATACTGACTGGGTGTTTGAACAAATCAACAAAAAGTCTTGTCTTTACTCTAAGATTTTTTAATAATAATTTGGCCAAATTTCCATTTGGATGAAAAGATTTAGTATGATAATAAAAGATTATGGTGTTGGCTGAAATAAATCTTGCAATTTCCAAAATTTTCACTCTGTCACTGAATTTTTTCTTTTAGGATCCTTTAGTCTGCACTATTCACTTTTATTTAAATAACACAATGAATTATGTTGACTGAACCAAATGCTTCATTATTTTGGGTCTTCTTTGCATCCTAGGACAGTAATTGGTCAATGTTTTTCTTCCTGAAGCTGGAATGTTATGTAACTGAGCTGGTAGAAGTACCTAAGGGAAATGATTCAGCCACAGAAATGGAAGGTAATAATAGACTTAGTTTATGTCAGTTTACATCCAAAATGTATTTAATGAGTACAGCACAGAACATAACATTTCGCAACAACCAAAGAGTATATTCCTCTTTCTAAACTCAAGGATTAATTTCTTTCTATCCATGTTTCTGATTATAAACATAGAGAATGTTTTATATACACAAATGTATAAAAGCCACAAAATTATTTAAACCATTATAAATTGGAGATATAGGAGTGTTTTGAGATACATCTGTTAAGTAGAAACAGTTTATCTGAGCTGCCAAATATCAAATTTCTGGAAAAGAGTAACAGGCCTATGAAGATGTCGCTCTAAAAAAGAACCCAAACCACTGGTATTTTGATGGTAATAGTTAAATGAACATTCTAGGTATTGTTATCAGATAATTTTACCTGGTTTTCAATGGAAACAATGCTTATACACTCATGTTGTTCTTAAAGTGTGTATTCAGTAATGTGTGAGGCCTTTTGCCAGTTTCAGTTCCCATGTGGGTGAGAGATGGGAAATTCAAACATTAAAAAATCCTGCAAGTTTTGGGCAGCTAGATAACTAAATAAAGGAAAGAAACCTTATTAAGGCTCCCACACTGGAGAAAAACTATAGCATGAGCTGACACTGGGGAGTCCAGATACATTGCAGCTAGAGACCTATGTGGGAAAAGTTTAAACTGAAATTCGTACTGTAGGAAAATCTCAAATAAATTCATCCTAAGATAATTTATTCAAGGAAATATTTCTTAATTCATTGATAGAATGATATTTAAGGCAAGCTTTGAACTCATATGACATTACTTTGATTTGTACTGATGCCTTGTATTAGTTTTTTATGTAAAAATATTTAATTTTCAACATTTGTTTTTTTTTTTTCTTTCAGTATTCTTCATTTCTATCCCATACTTTTACGTACCTCTGAATATGCCTGAGACAGCTTCATCTGCTCTAGGTGGGAAAATGCCCTCCCAGCCTAGGTGAGAAGGCGATGTTTTGAGGTTCAGTCATTCTATAACTGTGCTGAAACTGCCATGACTTATTCAGTGACTGTCTGTAGAATCAAATAACTGTAGAGATAGCAGGAGTAGTGTCGCGGACATCTTTTCATGAAAGTCCTTTCTTAGGATTTTTCTTCCTGAGAAGCTGGGGCATCAGGAACAAAATGTAAACAGTGGTCATCTGCTGCTGCGGAATGCAACAGGTGCACCTGTGACTGGCCCACCTTGGATATTTACAATTAATGGCCAATCACAGCCCAGTGAGCTTGGACTCTCTGTCTGAGACACAAACCTTTATTATGCATTCCTTTCTATTCTTAGCTTAGCTAGCCTTCTGAGATGAGACTTTTTCTTCTATTCTTTTTAGTATAGTTTTAGTGTAATGTATATCATAAAATAATAAATCAAGCCTTCTGAACATGGAGTCAACATTCTCGTCTCTTCCCTCACCTGAAATCCCCTGTGAACACCGTCGCAGAGTAGCTCATCAAGATTTTGTTAGTGAGGATTGGGCAGTGTCAGAAGACCTTTTCAGAAGTGCTTAGATTCCCTTTCTGCCTAGTATGGTACCCCAATATAGCCCCTTCTCCAACTATCGAGATATTTTTCACAAGGGTTCAAGGATATGGGATCTGCTTCTTCTTTCACTGCATTGCAATGAAAACTGCTAGGTCCCAGAGGGCACCAAAAGGCCACATGTGCACTGACCCTCACTTGGAACCTGCCTATGGATTTGTGGGCTGAATTTAAGCTAAGGTCTTGACACTCTCACCTTCCCAAGTGATGCTGTAAGTAGACATGTTCTGCTACCTACAGTTCTGCCCTCCTGGCTGCACTTGTAGGATGGAGCTTGGACTCAATTTGCATATAATCTTATCTCTATTCCTGCCTCCAGTCCAGTCTCCTGCCATTTTTGACTGGTCCTCCTGGACGTGCTGACACATTGCCTTATCTTATCTGGATTTGTCACTTGGATCTCTTGATACCTCCACCCCTATCCAGAACCATTGGATGGCAGCCTGTGGAAGCATCACTGCCAGCCTGAAGTGCTGAGGCAATGATGGTTCCTGGCTCATCTCTGTCTGAGAGCAGCCCCACTCCCACTGCTCCCTGACAGCTGGAATACTTTTTCTGAAGAAATTATTTTCAAAGTAAACATATATAAATCAATTACCCAAGCACCCTTTTTTTTAATCTATTAATCTGTTAATGCTACTGGCACTTTCACAAAAATATTTAATATAAGAGCTTAGGTATTAAAAGAAATAATTAGTGGGTATGTATTCTGGGATTTTAGTTTTTCATGCTATTGAAATATTCTAATTGATGGCAATGGAGCAGAAAAAGCAGCTGTTCTAACTATGAACTTTTCCTATATCTGTTATGAAGTTTTAAAGCAGCCAGCCAGATTGCTTGTCTAAGTGTTATGAATAAAATCATCAGTATCTGCTAGGATAAGCCTATCCTAACATCTGTCCAAGAAACAGTACAATATAATTTAGAAACAGAGTTATAATCTAGTGCAATATTTATTTTCACATGGCATCTGATGCATAGTTCTGTCATGAAGAAAAATCAGTATTAAAATATCAATTCAGATATGACTTAGTTTGGCTTGTTTAAACTTCAGGTTGATTAATATGTGAATGTGAAAATAAGAGATTCAAAGTGATTGATACAGTGGGTTCCATGAAAAATTCAACAAAGCTTCCTCTAGGAGCCATATTATTTTCCAGTATCTAGAAGAACACTAGCCTTAGTAAGAAAGGTGAATAAAGTTTCCACTTTCTTCTGTTTTACTTTCAGGGGAACTAAGATGAATTTGAGAGTGGGTCTTATTTCTGCCATGATTACAGCATCATTGGGAGTCTGTCTGTTAGTTATGAGTTCACTGACTCTAGACATCCTGCTGTCACTATCAGACCAAATTGGTTGGGATCTAAATCCACAACCTCGAGTATAAATGAATATTCTACAGGTTATGTAAGTGAGAAAACAAAGAGTCGCATGATCTGGGGCCAGAGTCACTGGGATACCCACATTAAGAATATGGAAATATTTGAAAATCAAGTTCATATATACTGCTTGCCATGGTCTTGTTCTCAACTCTCCCCCTTCCTCACCTCCTTCTTTTCAAATTTAAACTGTCTTTGCTTGGCTAGGATGGGAAGCAGAAGTGCTGAAATATCTAATCTTGTAAATCTTCCAGCCCAGATGTGGAGAATCAAGTGGTTTTATACAGTTGGAAAACAGTTCAAAAGAGCATCCACAGTTTTTGGTGTTTTTCCAAGTGTTGAGAAACTTTCTGGTTTACCCATCACTCCTTGTAATGTATTAGAATGTAAACACACTCTGTCAATGCATAAAAGTTTTATGAAAGTAAATCTGCTTCTGACCTGCTGTCCACTTGAAGGCATGACTCTGACTGGCTTCAATGGGAGTTGCACATAGGGAATGACTTCGTGATCAGACATCTGTGCAGCAAATGAGATAATATGTATTAATGTGTGTGTTTTCTCTCTGGAATCAATTACAAGTGAGAAAAGAAAACTGTGAATTTAATAACTTTCCCATGGACTGAAACTGCACAACTACTTCATCCATCTATGCAATGCAATTCTAGAAGTAAGCATAGTAGAAAAAACGCAAAATTAAAAGGTTTGGTCAAATGAAGCATGCCTTATGTCATATGATACCTTAAACCAGAGGAAGGGGAAAAGGGTACAAAATATTGCTGCAATCTTCTATACAGAACCAGGTAGAGGATCTGAAAACAATATTCTTAAGCTGTCTTAGAAACAAGGATTAAGAATGGCTACCGAGTTTGTGCGTCTGCTGCAGTGGGAGAACAATTTCTTCTTCAATCCTGATGTTATGTGTATATTGGAAACACCAAGAAAGGTGATTGTTATACATGCTATGGCTCTATGATGCGGTGCAAAAGAGAGCTACTCTTTTGCATATGTTTTCTCCAATTTAATTTATGATGTCTCATCTTAATCACATAATTTTGCCTCAGGTTTGTAGTCTGAAAGCAGACTTGAGCTTTTTGGCGTTCCATAATTTGCCTGCACACGGAAATTTCAAAAGGAATTACAAGTAGATTGCTGTGATTCAGAGTTTCTGTTCTTAATATTTCTGTTCAAAGCTAATTCCGAGTTTCATCACCAAATCTTACTAAATATGAAAGTTTGACAAGTCATGACAAGTCATACCACTGACATTTTGAACAATATAATAGGTTTTAATATCAAATGTAATTAAAGAGAAGAGTTTAAAATAGCTTAATCTGCTCAATAAAGCACAGGATAATTCCCATACGGAAGCACTTTTTTCCCCCCTTAAGCATAAAGTAGAATTCTAGAAATAGTAATTTCTTCCTATTAAATTTACTTCTATTTATTCTCAAAATGTGTTTTTATTTGATAAATTTCTTATCTATGAGGTGATTGAAAGACAGTTTTCTTCTGCTAGACCTGAAATTTGGTTGAGGTCTGAATTTAAATTTAGATAACCCTTTGCAAGGTTTATCTTGAAACTAAACTACACAGCAGTAACAAAGAGCACTTCTTAAAACTGAAATCATATTTTCACACTAGATAGTTGATAATTGGATCAAAGGGTGCAAAAATATTTAGTCGTGTTCACAAATTTACAAAGTCCAAAGTTAGATGTTTCATTTTTTTTATCCTTAGATCTTTACATTAGAGCTTACTGCTAAAGATATGTCAGTAAGTAAAAAGTAATATAAAGTATGTTTTATGAAGATGCTTGGATTGCCAACCTTTCATAGTGTATTACTAAGTAATTGAAACAAATCATTAAATGGATCAGGAGCTAAGTCTATGGGAAGAGAGAGATGTTGGCACAGATTGTTACTTTAATTCAATTTGTTAAAGTATTTTATAGAACCTACAAGTTCTAATTTATAATCAATGACAAACTTACAGACTGAGTGTCTTATTTTTGAGTGCATTGATTAACTTTCAGTAGAGAGTATGTGAAGTATTAACAGCTTGAACATGATCTCTTAACCTGGAATATTGGTTAAAATGATGACACTTCAAACTGACTTATTTCCATAGTTGATATATTTATAGAATATCATGACATAAAAATGACTTGACTGGTCTGTTGGTTATGTTCTGATGTAATTAAACAGCTGGAGAGGACAATACTGTCCAGTGATGACACTTATTGTGACACCTCCTTTTGGCTATTTGGAGTCAATTTTATTGTTGCTGTTGTTGCACCCTTCTTCCGGATCAGCTTGACACTTCTGTCTTGCATAACCAAAAACATGTTTAAATCTGAAGGTGTGTCTTGTTTTCATGTTGCACTCTTATTTTTAATTCCTCCTATGTATTCCCAGAAAAATAAGACTGTAAACTGAGAATTTTTCTCTTCTCTGCTCCCTGTGTGTTTGCCTGCCCATGTGATTACTTATCGTAGATTGACTAAAGAAGCAACATTCAGAATTCTTAACTTCATCTATGGTTTTGTAATTCTTTATCAGTGATACTACAGTATTTAAAAAAAAAAAAAACAAGCAGAGAACCTAGTGTAACTGAGTTGCATACTGTTCATTTTTTAAACTTTCCTGTGTATCTTTTCATATTTGACATTAATTTCATGTTTCATCATATATATGAATACATAAGATGGATATTTTCAAACTAATTTAAAAAGAGATTTAGAATGCAAAGGCATATCTTGAAATTCAATTATGCTATTTTACAGATGTTTTTCAGATTTGAATTGAGACTGAATGTATTTATGAAAAAAAATTACATAGATTAATGCCTATTGCAGAAGCTAAGCTAATATTCTAATAAAAAGTGAAAGCATGCCTATTTTTAAAGTAATCAGTTATGAAATGTATTTTGTTGATTTTGGTGAATAAAACTGGATGTTGCATACAATGAACAGCAATAAATATCTAGGGAAGGCAGTCTATGAATTTCTCATAATTGTAGTGTCTAATGACCCCAATTTTTATTTAATAATAACCTATGAAATAGACCAATATTCTTTTTTGTAGGACAAGATTAAGGTACATTGATTGTGATCTGTCACAATTCCCTAAATGAAGCAAGACTCAATCTTCCTCCATTTAAAATTGAAACAAAATCAACTGTCTTTCCAGTTACCTACGATAAAGAACTGTTTGAACAGTTATTCAGAACACACTTGATGAATTTGAAAGTTAATGGATCAAGACACAGAAATATTACCAGTCACAGATTTTTCAAGAACCAGTTGAAACTACAGAATAATACAAATATCAGTGGAGGTGAATAACTTACAGGTTACTTCCCAGAAGAAATAAATTCAGGTAAGTGTTACTCTTCAGTGAAAATTATCTCTTTTTCACTTAAAAGGCCTAAATTCTAGTGTCGGGGAGGCACCATAGCACAGTCATTAATTGACTGCTCAGGGTACAGTCTGGAGATATAAGACAAATAGCTTGAACCTGCATCTCTGGCCCTTTGTATTTTTCTGCAGCTTCTACATTTTCCACTGGCTGTTGGAATTCTAGGATGAACTTTTATGAATGCCTCCTGGTGAAGCACATTTGTTGACATAAGAAATTAAATGTTCAACCTCAATGATTTTGGTTGACTTTGAGTTGGGGTACAGAATATTTTGTTATATTAATCCTAAACAGTACACTACAAAAAAAAAAAAAAAAAGCCTCAGGAATATTGTGCCTGATAAGGAGATGATTTCTCACACCTATGCAGAATTAGAGTAATTTGAAATGATAAATAATTTCTCAAAGTTTCTGTGTGTACATAGTTAGGTACTTAAGAACAGATAAGATAGAAGTATTTCTGATGGAAAGGAAATACTGCTTAACTTGCCATATCTTAACAAAATACTTTTTTTTTTTTTTACCTCCTGACCTCTTCCTCACCTCAGGATTTTTCTGCACTGTTTTCTCATTTCCACTTGAGTAAACCTTCAGCTTTTTCTGACTTTAAAGCATTGTTCTCAAACTTGCAAAGCAGGAGGTTAATCTCAGAGTGAGATGTGTTTTCAGCTTCTTTACAGAAAGTAAGATTCAGTTCTTTTTAGTAGTCTTACAGGATTAAAAGCTCACAGCTTTGGAAACTGCTCCAAAAGTGAGCTAAATGAGAAAACAGCACAAGGTAACTCAGTGGATTTATCTAAACAGCTTTCCTCCTTTGAAAGGATTTAATTTTACTTCAAGAATAAATGAGAAGTGTTTGAAACATCCAAGGTCCCAGGGGAGCAGAAAAACTAAAGACTAAAACTAATATACCTTTTGATACTGTTGGCAGTGTCTGCAAGAGCAATGCCAGGAATGATTGTGTTTGGAGACTGAATCAACCTTTCATCACGAGAAAGGCTTGAAGTTTATTGGTATTATACTTCTAGGGAATCCCAGCTAAAAACTATAACATCATTTTGTAATTAGCCAAGGAATCAAAAACTATTATCAGTCTATCTTGTTTCACACATTTACATCTAAAACAAATATTATTCATATATTTTAAACTAATAAATTAAGTAATGGTCTGCTACAAGACTTAATTGTTTTCACTTCAAAGCACCCTATCTTAGTTTTGAAAGTATGAGCCATGAATACTTAAAAGTAAGAACCATAATAGACTGGTTTTGGTGGCTTTTATAAGTAGGTTAGTAGGCTTCTGCTGGATTCACTTCCCAGCAGACAAGACTTTTTTGCTTATGGAATCTAATTTTCTTTTAGTCACAATTAAATTTAAAAAAGATCTCTAACAGAGGAAGCATCTGAAAGCATTCATTTATCTTGCTCTGAATTCTGTCACAGAGATTGAATATGTCTTAAGAAGGCCAGGCTCAAGAAGATGATGGTATGTTTCTGTAGCTCAAGCCTTTGACATAATGTTGACAGTATGCAGAGTAAGCTGTCCCCAGGAGTCCACTTTTCAATAGGAATTGCAGAGAATCTAATGTGGAGATAACACAGAGAAGTGTTCATGCTTTCTAATTTGAAATTATTTCTTTTTGGAAGCCCGTGAAATGAGAGGCATAGTTTTGTCTATTGTCACAGTTAGAATCTTCCAATGATCAGTTTCAACATTGTTGTGGTGTCTTTCATTTTCCTTATATGCAGTACAATGAGCATCTCACAGATGCTCACAGATATTTCATCTCCACAAACAAAATGTTATTCATAATTCATTTCAGCAGCTCTACTTCTTTTTTTCCCCCCTGAAACTGTATTTATACAATTATAATTGTAGAAAAGTTAGAAATAAAAAAGAGAAGAAAAAGGGGTGATGTTACAAATTCTGACAGGGAAATTTGATTATTTATGACAAAGGTCTACGGCCATAAAATAATATCTGACTGTTCAGAAATACTTCGCTCAAGTTCTAATGCAGATGAATATCCAAAGAATTTACAAAGTTTATTCCTAGATTATTTTACTAGTAGTGACATCAATGAAATCAAAACTAAGAACCAAAACATGAGTGTAATTTCATTTTTGAGATGACAGAATATATATATATATATATGTTTGACAAAATAATTGAAAATTATTAAGCTGAGTAATCAAAGAATCAGTCTTATTTAAGACTTACCAATTCAAGCAAGTAGGACTTGCAGTTTTGCCTTCAAAAGGCTAGCCCCCTCTAGAAAATAAGGGAAGTAATTTACTAACTCAAGTGAATCAATTGATTTGAGATTAGAGAATTAAACTAAGATAGGAATTTATTTAAAACATTAATGATAAAAGACTAATTAGAATTGTTATCTCAGACAAAGGGGACATACTGTAGAACAGGACTTCAGAAAAGGCATTAAAAACCAGCAAAGAAGAGTCTGCCTTCGGGGTCAGAGGTCAAGAAGTTTAGAGGAGTCAGACCCTGCAGAAAAAATTAAAAGCAAAACCTCCTTAGCTTTAGAAATTGATTACAAAAACAAGAAAACCAAGGGTAAAACAGCAATTTTTAAAACTACTTAACTTAAAGGAAAAGAATTATCATAAAGATTTTATAATATCTCAGTGCTCCTAAAAATAGAGGAATACTTTGCAAGAGATTTGTATGGAAATGTCCATTACTAGACAAAAGTGAAGAATTGAAAGCTACAATATCTGGAAAATTTATTCAGTCCAGGTCTCAAATAAGAGTCTTGCTCTTTTACAATAAAAGAAAAATTATGGGGAAAGTGGGTTAAAAAGAACAGATTTTCCTGACCTCAATATGATATAATATTTCTTAATAGTGGGGGATAAAATGTAAGCAAATTCAGATAAAAATCCAAGTTTAATTCACAAAGAAAAAAAAAACTGAGCTACAGAAAATATTTTTTATTGAAGAAAAGGGGTACACTAGAAGAATTGATAAGAAAACACTTCTCCAAATCAGGTTCCTATTGTAGAATCTGGTCCTTTTAGCAAAGTAACACAAACAAGCGCCCAACTTACATCAGCAAAAGCTTATCAGCAACTTTTACAAAACAAGTGGCAGTGGAAGATTACATAAGAATGGGAAAGAACCAACACTTTTAAAATAATGCAAATTTTTTGCTGGCTGAGGACATGTTAGTACTCTAAATCAAAAAGAGAAAAATTGTGTGGATATTCAGACTGGGCATAATAGTTTGATTTGCACTGATAATTCAACTTTGATAAATGTAATAATGGAAGTAGAATTTATTATTTTCCTTGTGTGATAAATTGAATTAATCTATCTAAAGTATTTTTACCTTAGGAAAGCACAGCTAAATTGTCTTATATATCAGCACAAAGAAACCTTACTTGTCACTAAGGCTCTGTATAGTGAGACAGAATAAAAATCCATTCTAAATTAAGTGAAGTGTATAAGAAAAGTGAAAAATCTGTGAAGCCAAAGCTGAAAAAAAACTCGCATGCCGAGACAGCAAAGAGACAGAGAAAGAAAAACAGAAAAGACCACAAAGTCGATTTGCCCCCAACTTAGAAATTCCTTTAATAAAGAAGAACTAGTGCTAAATGTCACACAGAATGAATATGTATGAACTTATTGTAAAACTGTATATATATGCATTTAGAAGAGAGATAAAAAATGACTCGAAGTCTTCAGAAGTACGCATGCCTTGTTGAGAAACTTGCGTCCAGCGTGCATCGTAATAAAAACATACCGAACTTTACAACTTTTACAAAGTTGTGAAGTTTCTTCTTTTCTCAGCAAAACATTATGGCGAGCCAGCCAGGAGTTCTCTGTCCCCGCAAGAGCAGAAAGAGATCGACAAACCTCCAAAGCGCGCCCTAAGATTTTTCCTAGTGGAGCTCCGCTCGTCTCAACTTGCCACCTGCGAAAACAGACAAAGACCTGCTAGCCTGCAGAAGAAGATACAGTATGTACTGAAGAGCCCCCAAGAGAGAGAAAAGAGAGCAAGAGAGTAAACCACCCAGAGACGTCTAAATTCAGCTGATAGAGCAGCTGTATTAGAGACAAAGTTCATCGTTCTAATAGAACAGACCGCAAGCAGTTCTAAGAGTGAGCCAAGTGAACCCGTGTATGTGTGTGTTAAGAATTCATTGTTCTGATAGAACAGAACTGCTGAGCCCGTGTGTGTTTTATTTGTGTGTATATGATGTATTGCGCTTACCATACATAATGCCACTATTTATGTTAGTCATCCCATCGTTACTCTAAGATTAAATGCTACAAAAAATAGCTGTACTAACATCTCTGTCAAACATACATAGTGAAGCACTAAAAAACATTTACTATTGTAAAAGTTTTCATTAAGTAAAAAAATTTACTTATTTCCTAAGAAAGAAAAAAATGAGATAAAATAAAAATCCATTCTAAATTAAGTGAAGTATCTAAAAAAAGTAAAAAATCTGTAAAGCAAAGCTAAAAAAAAAAAACTCGCATGCCAAGACAACAAAAAGACAAAAAAAAAAAAAAACCAAAAAAGACCACAAAGTCAATTTGCCCCCAACTTAGAAATTCCTTTAATAAAAAAAAACTAGTACTAAATGTCACACAAAATAAATATGTATAAACTTATTGTAAAACTGTATACATATACATTTAAAAGAAAAATAAAAAAAAGACCCGAAGTCTTCAAAGGTACGCATGCCTTGTTAAAAAACTTACGTCCAGCACACGTCATAATAAAAACATACCAAACTTTACAACTTTTACAAAGCTGTGAAGTTTCTTCTTTTCTCCACAAAACAATAGTACAAGCAATAATTCACACTATAGGCAGTTCTGGTAGATTGGATGGTCCCTCCTCAGGCTTATACTTCAATTTCAGTCAGAAAATGTCAGATTGAGACAGCAAATCTTCTCATGGAAAAATTCTTAGGTCAGTCTTTGTTTTAGTTTTGGTATTGGTTTCAATTCTGGTTTTGGTTTTGGTTTCTGTTCTGGTTTACATTTTGGTGGGTTTTTTCTTGCTTGTTTGGTTTTCAGGGGTTTTTGGTTTTTTGGGGTTTTTTTGTTTATTTGTTTGTTTTGGTTTTGTTTTTATTTTGGTTTGGTTTGGGGTTTTTTTCCTGGAAATGTCTCAAAGCTATGATGAATTTATTTTACTTTATTGTGTTTTTGAAGCGAGTAATACCTCAACAGATAAGTTTTTAGGTCCCTTGCCTAGAAGGCCAGTATTTTAAATTTCTCTTTCTCCTAATTTGAACTTGATTTCTTTCGTTTGCCATCCTAAGTGGAAACAGAATGAATTCACAGAATTCACAGAATGACAAAGTTCAACCATCAGACTGTTGACTGTTGAAGCTAATTATACAGCTCACTCTGTGAATAGATATTGGAATTGGACTAAAAAAGCAAGCAAACAAAATATAGAAAATTTTGATCTTGCCTCAAAATGGAAAGGGAAAAAATGTTTAGGCTGGATTATCAGTCAGATCTTACTACAGTCTTTTTTATCATTTGCTCTTGTTAAAGACAATAGTATGACTCATTTTCTATGGTCCTCTTTGAGTATGAGCTCACGTCCTTCCTAAAGGATAGAATATGATGATTAATTTTTTTTAGTCACACAGCATATTTCGAGCAGTATGTCTAAAGACATATCCTCTCCTGGTCATCTGGTGTATTTAGATAGTGGCAGTTCATTAAATTGTTGCTGGGAAAACCTGTGCCATTGGGACTCTTTTCTATTCCTGGGCAGGGATTTAGTGCCTGTTCACAATTTTTCTGTAATTAAGATCCATATCTAAGTCCAAATGAATTGTTAATACAGAACTGCTTGCTCAGTATAAGGTGGGAAAACAAAAAGAATATAAAGAAAAGAATACTCTTGTACCAAAGCAAACTGTAAATATAAGAAAAGGATTTAAAGAGTTTTGTCATTGGATATCTTTACCTTGATTAGAACTGCAATTTTGGTTAAATAAGAAAAAGGAAAAAATAAGAAAATCATCTTGTATTAAGCATGCTCTGACAGAAATATTTGCCTTCCAGAAGCCAGATATGTAAGTCTGAACGCTTAAAAGCTGATGGCTTTTCTCACATCTAATAGAAACTTGGTACACATGGATTAAAAAGAAATAAAATACAACTATTTATGAAAATTTCAGGGGAATGATATTAAATTAGTCCATCTGGACCTTTTGTTTGTTTCATTGTTAAAATTCTGTTAATATCTTCTTTTGAATGTTTTTGTGATTGATTTCCATGTGGAGAAGTTTGAAGCAGTATAATTGGGCTTTTAGATAGGATTTCAGAAAATACTGTGACTTTCAACTACTATGGGAACTCTGATTTGAGGACAGAATTTCTGTCCAATGGCTTCTAGAGATAGATGCTACCACCAGGGGAGGAATAACAAGACTAATTTAACAAAAAATTGTTTGTTACATCTATACTGTGGTGCAGCTGCCTTCAGGTCTTGGATCAAGACTTGTCTGTTCTTCAGCATCTGTCTCAAGTGCTCAACTTCAAGATCAAGTCGGACCCTCTTGCATATCAGAGGCAGAGCATGATGGAGCATGGAAGGAGGGAGTTTATGTTCAAATGCTGGCTTGAACCTCCCAATCCAGCAGTACAGAGTTCTGTGCTGCGCCCAGGGACCAGACACACTGAAATCAAGGCTCAGTAGTGTTTCTGAAGTAGTTCCAATTTGTCAGGGGCTTTCTCTTGCAAGAGGTCAGAAACAAAACAGGAGGGAGAAAAAAAAAAACCAAAACCAAAAAACAGCCTGCATCTGCACCAATAACCATCTAGAAAAGAAATGTCTTGAAAAGGACAAATGTCTCAAAAATGTCTCAAAACAGTGAATATTTTTAATAGCTCCTAAGCAAATGCAAGAAACTTTATTTTTCTTTTCTCATTCATTCTTCCACAGTGACCCTTTTCTCTTACAGAAAAGTTCTACTGATATTATTTAGAGGTTTTTACTCTTCATATTTTCATCCTTTAATGACTTTGCAGTATTCTTTTAGGATCTCATTATCATGAATATTACATTTTGTTTCTCTAGTTCCTGTTCTGATTATTACTGTCTGAATATTCCCCTGTGCATGAAATTCTCAGGTTACCTCAATTCTGTACATTGCAATTTTTAAATTAGCTGATGGAAGGATTTCACTGACTGCACATGAACTGTTCAGTATTGGATATGGGGATTTTTTTTAGCACAACCTCATGCAGAACATTCAGCAAATATATTTTCTCATCTGGAATAAAGATAATGTGATTACTAACATCTGTACTGGTTCAGGTGAGTGCCATAATTTATTTATTTTTTTTTAATGAAGATGGATCTCTTTTCCAAATATCACATCAGCCCAAGTCATGTCTTTGTGATCTTTTAAGCAGCTGCTAAGGTAATGAAAACCTGCTTTCTATGCTGCCAGCTCTGCACAGATGCTGTGGACAACTACTTTGGGAGTAAAAAAAAAAGTCCTTCAAATTGCTGAAAAATCATATCTATAGTGCAGTGAGGAGTTGAAACTTCACAGGATAACTGCTGAAATAACGTGTAAGAAGTTCAGGAAACACAGACAAGGAGTCTATATATTCTTTTCTTCTATTGACTTCTAAAAGACTTTCTTTTGATCCCTTTTCTATAAATTATCTCACTGATTAACAAATGAATGAGGTATTTCTAGTAGGCAACAAACTAAATTCCAGGTTGGAAGCTCTATATGTACTTGTTTAATTTTTTTTCCTCCCAAGTCCATGACCTATTTTATCGAAGAGCTGTGAATTTGTTGTCTTTGATACTTATAGCTGTCTCCTACAAAACTTCATTCCAGGCAACTCATTGCTTCTTGAACAAGGACATTCCGCTTCAGCAGCTAGAGCAGACTTGCATTCTCTGCAATCAAAGATAACTTACTACTGTACCACACTCAAGTGTTTCATATTTGACAAGAGCAAAGATTTGGTGTATGTGGTCAGTGTCCCACAAAATTTCTGAAGGCAATACAAAATTACTTTGTTATAGCATCCCAAAGAGATGGTCCCTTGAAGTTTTGTGGCTTGGTATCATCTTAATAGCAAACAAAAGAATCTTTGTAGGCATAAAAATTACTTACTGTGTGAAACTGATCAAAAATTCTGAAAAAATGATGGAGCAGTGCAAAGTACTAAGCAAGTCTAAAAGCTCTTTCACTCAATTTTTTACAGCGATGGCATACTGAAAGTGTACTTTGACTATGTGTAATAATCACAAAAGTGTTTTTCTGTGCATCTCTGGTAGTCATACAGCATGCCTGTCATAAGTGAGATTTTTACATATTGGCTAATAAGGTCCAAGGTAAAGAAGAATTTCTATAGAAAACATGGATATTTTGTAGCAGGACAAGGAAACGAGTGAAAAAACAAAAAACAAAAAAAAAAAGAAGACAGTTCAGCTTTCTAAGAATACATATTGAATTCTATAAATATTTTAAAATTCTTTTTAGGGAACACAATGGATGAAAAGACAGTCAAAGCACAAAACAGTCCTTAGGAAAAGATGTTATCTTCCTTGAATTCGTTACAAAGGCCATATTGGCTTTACATATTGGCATCACCGGTCAAAAATTCAGTTTTATACATTATCCTTCCTGCTGATCAGTGACAAAAATCATGTTCTGAAGCAGTTAGAAATTGGTAACACAGCAAACTTTTCACCTTAATTCACAAGTAAGCCACCGAGCCACAGCCTAATCAGTTGCAAGTTTCACGGTGCTAATGTCTCAAATGCAACTTGCCATGAGGAAGAGGCAGAAAAAAGGAAGTCATAACTGGTAGTTTGGGTAGAGTTTTTTTAAATGTCTGTGATGACTGTAATAATACCAAGTATTGTTTCAGGTTCAATGAGATTAAGTTTAGGTAGATGGAACATCCTTATCCCACTGCACAGTACTTCAGTATATTTCTGTCAGAACATAGTGATGGATAGGCTCACTGCTGAACATAATCATCTTTAAAATGGTTTTATACTGAAAAAAGGTTCAAAAGTTTCAGCTGCTGGCCTAATTTCCTGTGAGGAGAAAATGTTAGCACCTTCTGTCACCTCCTGTATAACTTTAAGCACAGGGACTTGGTATAAGCATTTCCATGACTGACAGCTTCTTTTGGATTCAAGGTTCTGTACCCAAATCCAGACAGGATATAGCCTCTATAATGATACCCAATTAGTGGTTGCAGTTCTTCCCTGTGTTAAATCTGATGCAGGCTTGTTTGCACTGTCCTGGAATGGTGTGTATTTCAAATATGTACTGTGCTGGAACAGTTTTCTGCTTTTGGCTATGGAGATTCTGCACTTGTTAGAACAGGAGATCTATTGTAATTAGGGGTACTCCCTTTTACTGAGTAGAAAAAATGTATACATTAGCATTCTAACCAAGAGACATTCTTGCTTTTACTCCAAATCTAGAGCAGATGCATGTGAAGCATGACATTCCCTGCTCAGAATAATTCTCTTGAAACCTCATCAGGAATAATATATGGTACTTGAATATATTATACTTGGAGCTCCATCATCCTAAGATTACAGTAAAGAGCATGTAATACATGTCTAGATAGCCACTGGAGATAATCTATTCCACATTCAGGAGTTTTGTTATGTTTATAAAGGCAAAGATTTCAGGTCAGGACTGATAAAAAAAATCCTAGGAATTTTTGTCCAGCTTGAAACAATTTAATAGCCCTGATTTTTAAAAGATGCCAACTTGAAAGGTTTCTCGGTATATATCCCATAAAAATGAGCACCTAAAGCCATTTGAAAAAAACTTGACATTGGTCCCTAAAGTAAAAAATTTTGTTTAACTCAGATGAAAAACTGAAAAAAAACCTAAAAACCACTCAGGCTATAATGACTGTCTAAAGAAATATTTACTTGTTCAGATATTTCACAACCATGTGTGAGTATTGATGCTTCTGATTTGTAAATACCTTGGACAGTGTTGCAAAAATAAGCAACATTATTATCAACTTTAATATGCATAAATGATGTTCTAATGTTAGTATTTTAATTTAGCTCCTTATTTTCTCATAAAATGTGCCTTTATGCAGATTTTTTGCCTCACTTCCATGGGCTTTTGTTAATTTTCAAAAGGCAAAGAGTTGGAAAAGAGAAAAATTCTAAGGGGAAAAGTGAATAGGCAAACCCATTCCTAAAATATTAAGAATTATTAAACACATTCTGTAGGGGCCTGGTAGAAAAGTCTTTAGTCTCAATTAAATAATTACATAATTGAAACAACATTGCAGAAACTGGGTTAAATCTCTTTAATGGTCCTTCCCATTTAGAATAAAATAATGCTGAATATAATTTAGTGTCTTGTACTCAAGTCTATCCTACGAATTGTGAAGATCTCAGCCACAAATAGAAACCTCTCTATGGCTCCTATTGCAAATAAAATTTATAAAATTAAATACTAATATGTACTTGTAGATCCTCATTAGAAGCGAATTAAGTTAAAATCCTTTTAAGTAACTTTAAAACTGAACAAGAACATGATGTAAATAGTTAATTGGCTTAACTTAGCCACTCTGAAATTCATTAGTTTTTGTGACCAATTCTGTTAAAACAATTGTCATGAAAAGTTTCAGGATGCAACTAACACTGCTAATGTCTCTGAATTCGTGATTTCAGTTATTACATGAAGAAAAATAAAAATTCTTGTCAGGACAAAGCTGTGTAGTGGATAGGTCTGCAGTCATAAAATATATGGTACATACTGGAAAGTGGATAAAGTGTATTTTGACTTTGAAGAATGTAATATATTCTTGATAATGTAGTATTGTTAGATATATTACATTAATATATATATATACATAATTTGAAGAACATTAAATATCATTCTATTTGGGTAATGGAATACATGCACATGGGCACGGTGATTTTTTTTCAGAGAGCTGAGGCTGACATCAGTGGTGACAACATGATAACATGATGATTCCCTAGGAATGTGATTTATGAGCCTGTGGTACATGGATTCTAAGGACAGTTGATTCAGCTGTTGTCTGAAAAGATTTACTCCCACAGAAGGACAGGTGGCCTCTGAACTCCCATCCTTTAACAGCTTGTGCTTGAAAAGGATATTTTTCAAGTGCACCTGCACATAAGCCTTAATTCAAAAGACATGCTGAGCTGCTGCATTACTTGATAGATGCTGTTCATGTTTCCTCCTTTGTTCCTTTTGACTTAACAAGAGTTTGGTGCTGCAGGTTTTTGCAGATACATTTTGCTGATTACTTTATTCCTTTAAGAGGAAGTGTCTTTCTACAATGACACAGAGAATATAATCTTCACAGCAGTTCAAGCTGTACAAAAACAACAGGTAATGCACCCAAGGGAACCACAGAAGGGATTGAGTATTTTACTAAAACTATAGGAAAAGGACACTTCCAACCACTAAACCAAATAAAGATAAACAACATTATTCCAACCAATTCCAAAACCAGGGGAGGGCAATGGAGGAGGGGGAAGCACTTATCCCAACCCCAGAGCTGATTTCCCCTGGAGAATTCTCTAATGCATGTGGGGTTGGGCTGCAAGTGATGTCCCTGGGCTATGCTCCTCTGTGACCAATTTAGTGCAGAGCTATAGGTAGAATTAATCTGTATCTGTGAGAGAGAGAGATGTTAAAATGACAGCTGAATACGATGCAAGCTCTTTTTCTAGCTGGAAAACATACTGAGCATAGCAACTACATTGCTGAGGAAGAAAACAAGGGAAAAGCAGAATAGGGAAGACAAAATATGTAAAGCAAGAACTTCTACTTTACGCTCCCTTTAAGGAATTCCTTCATTTGCAGAACAGATGAGATTTCTGGTCAATGAACTAAATATGAAATGTCTAATGTTATATATGTAGATTTTCTATGTGATTTTTGCTTATCAAGCACAAAAAGTCACAACAAACCTATATCTTTTTAAAACATTATAAAATAATTCAAATGGCATTATAGGAAATGGGACAGAAAGGGTGAATTAATGTCATTTTCTTTTTCAAAACCAATACAAAAAATCTATAAAAGACATTACCATTTTTAAGCAGAGTGGATCTTCCTTGTTGACTTCTAAAGAGAAGAGAAACAAATAGGTAGCTTTGCCTAAAATCTTTAGCTCATTTTCAAAAGAAAACATAGTTGCATAATAAGAATGTGTATTGGGTCCTGTAAACCTGTGACAGACAGTGTAGAGAGCAGAACCAAGCTGCTGCATAGATTTCCCCATATACAGATAGTTTCTGTGATTTTTCTTCAGTGATTTTATAGCTTAACAGTTATTATATGCTTTTTAAGTAGATGCTTTATATATAGGTGAAAAAACCCCCAATTATTCCAAACGGAGAGAAGGCTTTACCAGAATTAATATGGTTAAAAAGATGAGATTTTGTGAAAACAACTGAGTGTGTAGTAGTCAAAAATGAAATCCTTCTGTTTGCCCTAATGTATTGCACATAGCAAACCAGCGATGGTTATTTAACTGATGAGGACACATATTGTGCACTGCTGAGATTGGCAAAAGGATCAGAAAGGATTCCATCCTGGACAAGGAGTCCATGGCTACAAGGGAGGCCCCAGGTGTGCCCAGGAGTGCTGGCTGGTTCTCAGGCCAGCTGCCTGTGAGGGGCCCTGTAAGTTTTCTGTCTAGGCTGTTTAGGTGGCCTGGAAAGGCCCAGGGATGGCCTTGAAGAGCCGACGCTTCAAAGGACGAGGAGAGACTTCTGATCTTGTCTCGGTCTCGGTGTTTATTAATTGTTTATCTAAAAGATTTTCTTTCAGCCTGACAGAGGTCTGCACAGCAAGCCAGCCATGGGCACACTGCAAGCCCCCGGGGCGGTCACTTATCTTTATACTCTAAGTTACGTGTACAATATTTATAATTTTTCCCCAATACCTTCTACCCTTATTAACCGGTGCGCTTTTAGTAATAACCAATCCCAAAGTGCCAACATCACCACAGAAGATGGAGGCCAAGAAGAAGAAGAAGGACAGGACACGCCCCAATTCCTCCATCTTACTTCTTTAGACCCCCCTGTACCAAAATCCTAAACCCTGTGTTTTACACTCTAATTAACTTATCCCTTCACCATTCACCCAGTGAATTCCTCCTATCCTCATACAGGTGTTGTCTCCTGTGTAGGATCAAAGTCCAGCCACCAGACACTTCTGGCAACATTCCAGGACTCCCGAGCCCCCCAAGGGTGGTCTCCGCCACTCTGCACCTCCGTCCTGAGGTGCTGAGATCCCACAGGGCCCATCCATCGTGGCACCAAAAAACTCCCCCGGCTCTTACAGCAGAGTGAGTGCATTCTGCTGGGAATGACCTTTGCAATGCAGCTCTGCTTGGCAACTGCTGGGAGAATGGTGCCTGACATGGGCCACAAGTCTGCTAAGGACCATGATAATAATTTAAAACTACAGATGGTCATATTTGGGTACTTGGTGACATTTCTAGGTGCTATTTAATTTATTAGTACAAATTCAGCCTCTAGGTCTCTATCCATAATCCACTACTCAATATCAGAATTCAACTACACAGAAGTGATGCTGGGTTCCTAAAGCTATTTCAATAAAACAGTATATTTGTCTTGGAAAGGCAAAAGAACATGCAGATGTCATTCATTCAGAATGTAATTTTTGGTAAGAAATATATAGTGGATAATCCACTATATCTGCAAAGATTCTTATATTTTTGTTTTCTCCATTAATGTTTCTTTTCTAAAAAATCAAAATACTTTCCCCCCCCAGATATCCATTCTACCCTAAAAAATAAACATCATTGTAAAACTTATATATGTGAAATGTTGAATGCAGACATGTACACACACTGCAGGCCATACACACACTTACATGTATAATTATTCTCTATATGAAAAGTATTTTTTACTACTGACACTAGTGGTCAGAGGTTTTGCACTTATGTGTTGGGTTCATTTCATTGCTTCTTTTTTGTTTTTTTAATGGGAGCTGGGTCAAAATATTAATCCTTCAGTTCCTTTCTACACCATACACCCATGTCACCACAATCTCAGAAGTTTACTGCACAGTTTGTGGATTTTTATTCAACAATCTTTAATTTCATCATGAAGAATAATCACATAAAATATATTGCACTTTAAAATATTCATTCTATTTAATTAATGGCAAATTTCAAAAGGGTAAAAAAACCCCACTTCTGTTTTAGATCAAATAACCTTCATGGTGAATGTAGGAAATATTTAAATTTTAAAATATTTAAAAATTTTTAAGAAGACTATAGAATGATATCATTTATAATTTTTAAATAGTCATCTTTTTTTTTAATTACTGAAAGTCTGAAGTCTGGATTAAAAGAGACTTAAAAGTGGTTAGATTCTTCATTTCTATCACAAGTGCTGTTAATATCTTCAAATCCTGATTTTTTATGATGTTATTCTGGTTCATGTGAATAGTCATGCTGGTGTTTCTGTTTGTGTCATGGATTTAAGTACAACAAAGTTAATCAAGTTCCCGCTGCATAAAATTACAACAATGATCTTAGTTGTGTATTTCAGTAGGTGAGAACAGGGTAATTTGGATAATTAACACAACTTTCAGTTTTTTCACCTATGCAAATAATGTAAGCCAGTGCTTGAGGTACATTAGCATTTGGAATGCTTTCTTAGCTACAAAATCTATCAAGTAATTGTGACTCTGTGATATGCATAGCATTGGCTAATCAAATTAGTTCATAATTCAATAAACATTGTACAGAGTTTTCAACAGCTTTAAATTGTCTTGTGTGAGAAAAGTATTTTTCAAATTTAACATATGGTGTTTTTTCAAAATGTCTAAGCATGCAAGCTGAAATGTGAATGTATCATCCACATAAATTATATAGTGGTGTGTAGTAATACTAAGAAATGAATGGTACATTGTTGGTTTCTCGGCTGTTTTGATGACCCGGGAAGGCTCGGGATGGTCTTGGGCAGCCCGCGCTTCAAAGGACGAGAAGAGGCTTCAGGTTTTTTCTCGGTCTGCAGTGTTTATTAGCTTTCTATCTAAAAGATTTTCTCTCGGCCCAACAGAGGTCTGCACAGCACGCCAGCCATGAGCACACTGAGAGCCCCCCGGGCGGTCACCTATCTTTATACTCAAAATTACGTATACAATATTTATCAATTTTCCCCTTTCAATACCTTTTACCCTTATTGACCCGTACACCTTTAGTAATAACCAATCCCAAAGTGCCAACATCACCACAGAAGATGGAGGCCAAGAAGAAGAAGAAGAAGGACAGGACACGCCCCAATTCCTCCATCTTACTTCTCTAGACCCCCCTGTACAGAAGTCCTAAACCCTGTGTTTTACACTCTAATTAACTTATCCCTTCACCATTTATCCCAGTGAAATCCTCCCATCCTCATACAGGTGTTGTCTCCTGTGTAGGATCAAAGTCCAGCCACCAGACACTTCTGGCAACATTCCAGGACTTCCGAGCCCCCCAAGGGTGGTCTCGGTGACTTGGCACATCAGTCCTGAGGTGCTGAGATCCCACAGTACATTTTACTGGGTGTATTAAAAATAACACTTTGAGGTTCTGATACAGAGCTACATAAAGGCAGTGAAAAATCGTCAGTGTGGCATTTCTAAATTTTTTTTGCTTTCTTTAACCTACATTTAATTAAATGCAAGAAGTAATTCTTATTCTTCAAACAATTAAAATACTTCAAAACAAAAAACCCAACATAACTGTATTCGCTGTTTTACTCTGGTTGTCATTGTAGTTCAAGTGTTAGAATTTTACACAATGGAAATATGTCAGAATAAAACAACAGAGAGTCAGAGAACCAAAGCACAATGTAAAATAAGCAAGCTCCAAGTTAAACATGTCTTGATAGTTAGCATAGAAGTTCTTAACCTTTGGAGTGTGAAATTATGACAGTTAACATTTTGGGGGGGTTTCTTAATATATGTTTGGCAATAGAATGGCCTATTTTCATAGCATCCCTAGTGCAAAATATATGCCTGTGGTGTTTTTGGTCCAAATCCAGACTTCAGATTTCATGATTCAACTTTCAACACCTCTCAATGTAATAAATCATAATAGGCAGTGAAGAATTTACTTATAATGCACGAAACCAAGCCCTAACCCATGGAGACACCACAGAAATCTGAAATTTCCACATCTGAGAAGCAAAACAAATACTTTTTAGATTGCAGATTCATGTTAGCAAATGGTGTATTAGTAACACTAAAATAAAAAAGCCCTGTTGTACAACGAAGTCCATTGAGCTGTTTTTACCATAGCTAAATTTGACAGGTTAATAGGAAACAGTGAAGATTCAATGTAAAAAAGTCTAAATTTACTCAAAATCTCAAAATTACTACAAGTGTGCACCACAGGACTCTTTTGGGAAACTCAAAAAAATTTCAAGTTAGACTTTCTGAAGACATAATATGAAAAAAATATTACAAGGAAACCCCATTTGATATCAAAAGTAAAGTGAGTTTTTTTCTCTCAAAAACGTTGGTTCAAGGAGGGGGAAAATTAAGACATGAAAACAGATTTTTATTGCAGAAGATGAGAATCCATACAGGATGCAATGTGTAGTGTCTTCTTATCCTATTCAGTGTGTGAAGTGCTGCAAGCTACTGTTACAAAAGTAACTTTTACCTTATTTTGACTGCACAAATAATTTGGGAGACTGATAGGGACAAGCTGCCTTGAAAATTGTTGTCCTTTTCCAGCATTAGAGACTTACTCATCAGAGGACATTTTCAATAGCAGTAAAGGAAGGAAAATGGTATGTACAGGGTCTCAGGAGAAGAGATGCTAGGTGGGGGTTCATGATCCAGATGCAAACTATTAAATATTTTAGTTAGAAGGTCTTTTTGGAGTGATATCTGAAAGATATAGAAGAACCAGGAAGCTGTAACTAAGCATTTAGTATTTAGAGATAAACTTCATAAAAAGGCCATAAAGAGGTAGTTTACTGGTACTAATGTGAATCTAAACAGATTGAGTATAAATTATAAATAATTTGAATTTTATGGCTTTCTGGCTAAGCGATACTTAGTTGTAGCAAGTACAAAGATGTGAAAACAATTATTAAATGGAGACTGAATTACGTAAGTAAGGAATTATTTATATAACTATAAATTATATTTTTTAGAAAGTAGAAAAGGAGAACTTTTCACTCACAGTAAAAGGCAAACAAAACAACTGTAATTACACAGTATTCAGCAGACAAACCTTTATTTAAATCTTGCTTTGAAAGGACATTTGAAAAACATTTTGACAGTAACATATTGTTTATTCTTATTCTTAATAATACTTCTCATTTATGTAAGACAGTAGGCATCAGAAATATGCCTGTGTTGGGATGACACCTACAAAAGGAAAGAAAGACACAATTGAAAGCTGTCGCCCAGGGATGAGTATTTTCATAAGGAACTTCCTTCAAAAAGCAAAGTAAGGCAGCACATTTGCTTCTTCTGTACCTTGCCTTCCATATAGCTGCGAGTTGGAAAATGATAAAGCTGTCAGGACAAAGCACCATACAGTTGCTGTCCCTCTTCCAATAAAATTCTTTCCCAAATAACTCCCTCACCCTGAATAAACCCTTTTTATGTGAGATCAAAATAAATCTCTGAAAGGACCCAGCTGGGAAACTGAGATAGGAAAAAGGTGGTGCACTATTGTCTGAGTGTTATCTCAGACCTAGGGGGAGGTTAACAGGCTGGGGGAGAAGAATCTATCACTGATAATGGACATAAAGAATGCAGAATTTATGGGTCACAAGGAAAGCAAATTCAGCAACTGTGCTGAAAACAGCTTGGACTGGGGAAGAGGCGGTTCCAGCAAGGGCAGATAGTGACCCACTCACAGTCCACTGACTCAAGAGAAAGATTGAGCATGGGACTAATTAGCCCTGGAAGCAGGGAAATCATTTAACCAACAAAATAAGAGAACAGTGTAGCCAAGGAGCATTCATCCCTTTTTTTGCTAACATGCAAATAGTAAAAATTTTGAATCTCATTGGGACCCCCACCACTGAGAAGGCCAGACTGGAGAAGAGCCAAAAGAATTCTGCTGGATATATGGGTGGTGACTCTCTTCTTGATATCTCAAGGTGTCTCTCTCTTGCCTCCCAACTCCCCCATTTTGTTTTCTATTTCTTTATCTCTACCTCACATTTATTGTTAAATAAAATCCATGTCATTGACTTCAGTATACGATCCTGTTTGCACCTTGATTTGGACAGAGGCATCTCTCACTAATCAAATCCTATCACTGGGTCATGTGACCCCAAAGGATCCTTGATTCTACCCACACAACTGGGGAAAACCCCACAAACTGAGAGGTTTTGTATTTATAGGAAGAGTGCTATTCACAGAGCTTTTGTTTTTGCTCCTGTAGTTTGCAAAGAGCTGAGGCCACTCTTTATTTTACGTATCTTTTGGCATTATGTTTGTTATGAAACTATCAGTTTAATAAACAATGTGGAGTGCTGCTTGAAATTTAATATCTTGGCAGCTTTTGATGTAGATATCAGCAGTTACAGATTGTTATTTATACAGTTTCATAGAAAACAGCTATTTATCTTCTACAAACAAATCACTGATGTCTTAATAAAAGCAGGCAAGATTTTAGTACAAATTTCATAAAAGTTATGCAATTTATGAGAGAGGTGAAACTCAGAGAGAGGGCACACATGTCTTTTATACATTCTTGATTATCCTGATAATCTTTGACATATTTTTTTTAAATTATATTTCTGGATTTCTGCATGGTGTATTTTTATCCTTATAGAAAGTATTGCATTTGATGGTTGATGTTTGGAGAGACCGATACCTAGATCTTCAAATGTATTAACAGATATATAGGTCAAATATTAAAAGAATGTTACTTCATAACTCAGATATTTGAAGACAAAGTGAGGAAAGAAAATAATAATCCTCATGTACCTGTCAAAATTAAAATCCCGAAATCTTATGATCATTTGAGACTTTCACTATCTGTCTTTGATTATTTGGTAATTTATCCATGACACAATATAACTATAAAAGGAACAAGAATGTCAAGGGATTTTAAAAACTAACTTTGTGACCTTGAATAAAGAGGATTTCTCCATAAAAAGGACTGAAGACAGGGCTGAGAGTAAAAGGAAAACTGATGTTTGAGGAATCATGATTAACCAATCTAAATTTGGTTAAACCTAATTTTTTTTAAATTCACAAAATATTGCTGAAAATTATTAATGTCCAAAGCCAACATTATAAAAATAATTTTGTCAAGGATATTATCATTACTGCTTATATGAATCCAGCAAATAAATGCGTTGTGGGCAAAAAAAGGAGATATTTTCAAGCCACTGACATGCAACTGGAAATTTGACAGATAACTAAACACTGACTGCAGTGACAGAACCATGTTCAGCAATATGAGATGAAAATTATGACCAAGTCCCCCAGTATTACCAAAGACTTTCACTCCAAGTCAAATTACTTGAGACAAGCTTTTTGGGAAAAGTGAACACAGGTCTCTACTGGGAACTCCTGTTGAGGACTTTGCCCTCCTCTCTGGGAGGAATGTGATGTAGAAGCTTTTTTCCACAACACTCTTGAGTTCTGCCTGAGTCTCCCTTATACATTTCCCTCACAAAGGCTGCTTCCTACACATCTCTTACCTCAAAGGCTGGAATCCTATCCCCCAGTCTCAGAGGAGGCAAAAGGATACTCTTTGCTTTGCAGTCATCTTTTCTGGGCTTTGCCACACCTTTGCCTTAAGGCATTCACAGGTTTTCAGCTAAAATACTCAGGGTGACAGGCACTTGGCAGAAGCACAGCAGTTAAAGTAAGGTAAAACAAGGTCAAGCCCACTTAAGCCCTGAGCGCCTGCACCCAGGAGCCCAAATGACCACAGAAGCCTGCGGCTATTGCCAGTAATGACAAAGGAACATTCACTGGGGCTACAAACAAATTATCACACTTTAAAATTACTTTATAGGAACTGTGAATGAAGACATAGAAGTTATTATCAGCCCATATTTTGATACAGTTTAAATTACAATTTGTTATATGGGAACATCACAATTAGCAGTAGAGACTTGAAACCCAAGAAGTACAATTAAAGCATGCTTTCATTCTAAATGTGAAGGAACCATGAAGAGATTTAAAACCATTTGTGTAACAACTTTTCATTAAAATCTTTATTTATTAGCATTAAAATTCATCTTTTTCCGTCCCTCCAGAACAGGTCTAATAGTTAATATTTTCAACTGTGGTAAATACTGTTGGGAGGGAAGAACACCTAAGTATTCAAATTGCTTTTCTGGGAGAGAAGTTTTACAAAATTTACTGTTCCACTGAGGCCTAATGGAAACCTACCATAACTGACTGTGATTTTGTCAAGTGGATACTAGCTCCCCAGAAGGCAATAGATTTAGAAAGCTGGAGAGGAGCAGCTGCTTCTCAGTGGAGTGGAAGCCAGGCTCATTAAAGATAAAAGAATTACAAGAGAAACAGAATCTGAGATTGATTGCCATTGATGAAAAACATCTAATATACCAGGTCAAAAAATTACTTCTGAAAAGAACTAAGATACATTAATTCTAGAAAGGGATTAACTTGAAATGGCAGTAGTGACAACTAATTTGTATCCTCCTTAAAAAAAAATTACTTACAAAATGGATTCCATCACAGCCAACATAAATTTACACTTTGAAAAACAAAAAGATGTTACATTTTAGTGTGTTGTACTTTATATTCCAAAATGCCTATTTCTTCCTTGTTTTTTGATTTAGCTCTTGAAAATAAAGCTAAGACTTATTTAAATATAGATCAGTGAAAAAGATCTGACAAGAAATCCCTTTTTGAGGTCCTAAATATTTCCCTGCTTGGAATCTAGGAAGCAAATATCACCTACCTAAGCAAATTTTCAATAGCCATTTTAGACACAATAAGGCACCCAATCTGGTCTTCAGCTGTTGCTGCAAAAAGACATGTCTTTATGTAATGCACCCTTGTGCAGGAAACTCTGGGACTCTTCAGGTGCCTAAATTGGTTCTAGAGAACTACTTTTAAGTAGGTGAATTTTCATTTGTGTTCAGGCCAGCTACACAGAATAAGTCAAATATAGTTGGGTCTGAAAATATGAATTTACTTCCATGTGTTTTAAAAGGTCCCTGGGCTACTACTCTTGATGTAGGTGTGTACACTGAGTCTTTTTATTGATGTCCTTTAGCAGATTGAGGTCTTATGTCATATAGATCATTCTGAAGAGATGCAGTTTTACTGACCATTCCAGAACTCCTGTAGGGCATTGCAGCGTATATCTAATGGGGATGTTATATTTTGAGTCTATCTATGAAAGATTCATTGTGGATACTATGAAAAATTCATTACGTTTTATGCATTTGTAAAAGTGGAACACAAAAAAACCCCAAACCAACCAAACACAAGAAAAAACAACCAAGCAAGAGAAAAAACAAAGCAAAGGCCCAAGCCTCCCCAAACTCATTACCATATGATTATCAGAACCCACATTATAATTGAAATATAGTGGTTCAAGATGAGGGAAATTCACAATTTCTGGGAAAACTCTTTGGCTAGCAAAACCTTTTTAACAAGGAATGTGAAAAATTATTCCCACTTTTTTTAAAGTAAAAATGTTTCCATTGTTTATGTGTCTGAGTCAAAAGGAACGTATGTATATAATTTACTAGAAACTAATTAGGTAAGCATTTGAAGTATTCAAAGCAAATTTAGAATACTGCTATAACTCAATGGCAGATACACTTCTTGGCATTTAATATAATTATTAAATTGTTCTTAGTTTAACAGCAAAGGAGCATGTACAAGTGATTTTTCATAAAACATGGGGTCTTCAGGTCTCACTGGTAAGAATAAATTTATAAACTACAATCTGCTTGAAGTCTGAGGGATTTTATACCTTTTTTCTTTATGCAAAACACTACTTTTTCATCTTAGACTGAGTCAAGGTAAACAGGACACAGGAAACTTTATCAGCCTGTTGAGCCACTATTGCTGAAACAGCACATACAGAGGAAAAAGACAGCATTTCAGCAACCTAGCAAGATAATTTAGAATGAAACTTGCCCAAAAATTACCTGGGGACCCTGTAGTAATGCTTACAGCTATAGCTTGGGTGTAAAACCTTTTCCTGTGGGTTTAAATGTAAACTCTAAGAGAAGCCAAGACTAGTCCTTTGTACTTTCAGCTTAAGTAAATATAAAAGAGTACAGATGTGCAGAATATAAAACCTTTCTGGACATGAGAAACAGGGGCAAATATTTATCAGGCCTTGAGTGAACAGAAAGGCTTTAATGTCTCTGAGTGCTCCCAACCCTGCTCATGGTCCCAGGATCTCCCCTTCAGCTCAGCTCTGAGCAGGGGCGCTGCTGTCTCCAGCCCAAGGGGTGATCCACGTTGCATCAGCCACGATCCTGCCTCCAACTCCTGCTCATTGGGCTTCCAGTTTGGACCCTGGAGGAATGATGGACTTGATTTATCCCTTCACCCTTTCTGGGGCTGTCATTAAGCACTACTGCCAGCTCCCAGCTCTGCTGGCAGTGCTCAGGCCCTGTAGGGCCCCATTCTGATAGCGGTGGCACAGCCTATGCCGTGTTTTCTGCCTCATTCCCCTCTTGAAGCAGAGCTGCACACAAGGATTAGGAGAACACTGTATAAATAGTCTGATCATCCTAAACTGTTGTTTATTGCCAACACTTTGTTCTTGTGTTTGGCCGATGCAACATTTTGCTGGTAATTATGTATATGCAGCAGAATGAAGGGTGTCACAAGATCTTTGAAAAACCCTCACACATTTTTGTGCCTTGTCTGCTGTGATTCCCAAGGATGTCATTATAATCTGTGTAACGGGCAGAGGGGTAATTGTACAGAGTAGGTAGGACCAGAACCTTAAATGAACAAGCCTATCACACCAGCTGAAGCACGATGTGCAGGTATCAGCTATTCCAGTTTATGCACAGAATCATGACCCTAAGTTTCAAAGAAAAGCAATTCTGTTGTGTCAGTCAGAAGTAGAGACACACAATTAACTCAACAGGTTCAATCAAAGCAGAAAACTGGGACAATTACTGCACTTAAGTGAGCCAATGTAACTCATGAGTTTCTCTTAGGCCTGATGAGAACTTGCTTGCATAAGATCTTCCATGGAGATTTTAATTAACAACAGGTTGTGGTCAGATGTCTTGCCATTCAATTAATGGAAAGTAATGCTAAAATATCAAAGGTTAGTGATGAAACCATAATTTCTACAGATAAAAATATACATGAACAATTTAACATTGGTTGTTGGAAACCTATTATCTTTTATCTTAATCATTAGATCCCCTTCACATATTTCAGTCATATCCAGATTTTTGTAAGTGTAACAAAGTATAATAGAGTCTTTCAAAATGTGGATGATTTGCTTATGCCTTTTTGATGAGAATAAAGTTCAAACATATAATAGTGTGACCAGCGGGAGGTATTCAGAAATTCATAAAGACAACTAGCTGGAAGGTGCTTTCCATTTGTCTCTTGACATAATAGGAAAATGTTTTTGTACATATCTTTATTTTGTATATATCTCTACTTATCTTTGTGACCCACTCCTGTTGCATAAAATTAATGGTGTTAGAAACAGCGCTTAGAAACATCCACTGGTAAGTCCTATACATATCAATAATAAATTACTGAACACTTATGGTTAAAGGTGACCTCTGATCATCCACTCTCCACCATCAATGTCTTGGTTTATATCCTATTTCTAAATTTTAATTTAAATGAAACTATCACGAAGTGTAGTATAATCCACAAGGTTTGCATCCAAACAGCCTCTTATACATACAAGATGAAGACCCCTCTACCCTAGCAAGTTCTATACCTAGCTGTATTTGGAGAGGTACCTAGTTATGAGGACCCAATTAAAGTGGTTATTTTAAGACTTTTCAACCCTAAAACTCAGGAAAAAGAAAAATGTTTGATGGTGCTTTGGTTCCATCTTTGATTTTCGATGATTTATACATTACTCCGATTTTGGCAAGTGTTCTGAGCAGTAATGGAAAGATTGGGAATAACATGCAAATTTCAAATACCAAGGGACAGGCCTGGAATAGATGCTTTGCTTATGGTTCCTGAGCAATTGCCAAAGATAATATGTTATGGGTTTCTCAAGCCAAAAAAAGAAAGAGGACAGCGGGAAGTGACATGTACAGAGTAAATTAGTGTGAGAGATGGTTTCTGCTTCAGTGCTAGTTTCAGGGATACCTTGAGTCCCTGAACTCTAGGCACAGCATGAATACACACAGAACTGAAATTGCTGAAAACCACTTAAGCAGAATTGTTGGTTTCATGGAAAACAACCTACATGGTTATAAAGAAAACAAGCAGAGAATTTAAATTTTGGGCATTTTGCCTTACCATACTTGCAATATACTAAGCCAGATAGCATTTTAGGAAAGAATCAGACATTATTTTGTTCTAATTTTCTTCAAAAGAAGGAGGCAGAAAGATTTCTAATGTAATGTATATCCAAAGTGCTGTTACCTTCAGCCATCTGTTGTACATAAAATAGCATTTTGCACTTCCTCTGTATGAGAGAATTTGTGGTAAAGTCTCCTTGTCATGTTCCTCTATGAATGAATTAGAAACATTTTTAGAGCAGGCTGATGATCCACAAACCTCCAGAGTTGTAACACCCATGGTATCTACACCAATATCCATCACTAGGTTGCTTACCTATATTCAAGACCAAATAAGTTCAGACTGAAAGAGAGTAAATGTATATATACTTCTTGGTGGCAGTAAACTAGAGTACAGTGCACATAAGGAAAAAAATCCCATTTTTTCCATCTAATTCCACTGCCCACAGGCAGGTAGGATCCCGCTTTTTTTCCCAGCAAGTTTGTAGTACATGTACTGAACCAATTACGAGTAATTTGGAACTAGTATATGAAAACTGAGTAGCTTTTATTTGGAACACACAGATTTCAAGGGCATCTTTTCAGGGGAGCACTTTGGGAGACTACTACAAAATTTAGTGACATCAGTTAAAGTCCCACCATTGATGACAGACTTTGGAGCAGGTTCCTATCATCTTAATCCATAAAATGCTAAAAAATGGGGGAAAAAAATATTGCTTTTTGAAGAAATTGGATCAAAGGAAAGATTTTTGAAAGCTTTGAATTTTCATGTTTTCAGATTTGGCTTCCCCTTCCCCCTCCTCCTGAAATTAGGCTAGACCAAAATTTCGAGCTTCTGGCAATCATGAAACATACAGTTCTTCATTGAAATACCTCTTCCTGGCCATGTTAGCAACAATGAAACTGCAAGAATATCTTTTTTAGCGAAAAGTATTTTCTTCTGTGGAGAGAGAGGCAGATATGCAATCAGTTTTTGCCCTTTGAGTAAACCTTTTAAAAACACAAGTCCTTGTGATTCTTTAAATGCCATGAAAGCTTCTTCCCGCACATGCTGTCAAAACCAAATGACCCTCCAAACAAACCAATCTACTACGTGTTTTAAACAAAGGCCCAAAATGAAGGCATTTATCTGAAAGAGTTTCACTGGAACATTTTCAAGCAACCCCACTCAGAATCAATCAGACTGTCATGTTGAGAAAATTGTCAGAAAATGAGAATTGTATCTATGTATAAGTACAGCTATTACTTCTCAAAAGAGATCCATAATGCATAAGATTTTATATGCCCTTTTGTCTCTACTGATTTTAACAGTGTTTGGAGGCTATTTTTCAAAATGTAACTGTAATTGTACTTATAAAGATCACAAAAGCAGAACATAAATTTGTTCTTAGATTGTATTTGGCCTTTTTGACCAAAATTATTAGATTGTCAACATTAAAAACATCTTGATAAAAGTCTAGGAGCATATAGAAATACTAGATATTACTTACAGTTCAAGATCCTTTATTTACCAACACAAATGGCATTATGCTTCCTGAAGTGCTATTGAAGTAAAAGACATGGTTGAATTTTTGGAATAAAATTTTCTACATCAGAATTCTGATAGTGAAGTTTCCCTAGTCAGGCGAATAGGGTGACTAATAACTGGAATCCCTATCTGTCTTCAGGCTTTTTTTGTCTCACAAGCTATGTCTCTCAAAAATATCAGTATGAAATATGCCTTCTAATTGAAAGAATTGGGCAACTACTTTAAATTAAACTTTAAGTAATTTTTTCCTCTTTATTATTTGTTTTAAATACAATATTCATGAAATAATTATTCAAGTAAAGTTTTTTAAATAATTATAAAAACATGGAATGCGCAGAAAGTATTTTAACAAAACAGTCTCTCATAGTAACAAACATAAATATATGAAGCCTGCAAGTTTAACTTAATTCTATTTAATCCACTTGTCTTTTACACTATCTTTAAAAGGTATTTCATCAAAAGTTATAATGACATTATTTTGTTAAAATGATAAACCTATCAAAATCCATTATTTCTTTTTTTATCCTTTCTGACATACCATGTTTTGCTGAGCTTCCAGTTTTGACTGGGTTGTTTGCTGTAACTCTAACGTTAACTTTTACTTTGGAAAGTTTAATTGTTTTATGCAAAGAAAATAATCTCCACTGGGAGAGGCAGTAGCGCAATGCAATGAAAACCTGGTCATTCTGATAATTTAATTGCATCTACAGATCCAGCTAAAAGTGAACCCTCAGTGGAATAAATGAATCTGTTTTTTTATTAAACCTACTTACTTATATTAGACCTACTTACTTGGTGTTGAGGGGTGGACATATATTTTCATTGGACTTTTGATCTGGATTTAGAAAGTTTTGAAAATATTTGTAATGCCAGATAACCAGCTCAGTCTATCAGCTTATTAATACAATATGGGAAGCACTTTAGAAAATTGTTATATCTCTATTTTTGGAGTATAGTGCCATTAGTTATGTCAGATTGCATATTGCTTGTATAAAAGGTGATTTAAAACATCTGAATTAATATTAATCTGAAGTATACAGACTATGGGAACCTTCTCAGGCTTAGTAAAATGGCTCTGATCTCAAATAAGTCTGTGACACAGACTGGTTTTTGTAAAAACTTTTTTTGGTTTTTTTTTAAATTTTCAGGTAACAGACATTAGTGAGCCGCATGTCACAATATCATGAGTAACTAACTCTAAATAAAAAAAAAAAGAGCTGCAGCAAAAATACCACCCAAGAATACATAAAGAGTTTGATCTCTGATCCCATAAAAAGCCCTCAAGTGGATGAATTTCAACAGATTTGTTTAATAAGACTAAGAAAAGCATATAGATAAAATGGTTCCACTGGTGAGAATTACATTGTCTTTAATCATTAAGTGAAATATATTTCATTCATCTTTACACAAATCTAAGAGGATATTTTGAAAATTGGCAGTGCAGAGCAGCCCATGTTTAGGAAAGGAACCCTGCCTGAAGGCTGGTCTATATTTATCTGATTATTTGCTATATGTTGAAATTGCTAGTTGCTTGATAGTGGAAAGGGAGCGTTATGGAGTAACTCTGGAGGTCATGCAGCTCTGTACATTTTGCCTCAGGGTGTGTGTATACTGCAGGACAAAGCGTTTGAGTTGCATCCAGCTGAAGTTGCTCAGGAACTGGAGAAAGTGTAGGAGAGCAGTATAGTTCAGCATATTGCTGGGAATCAGGTCATTAGAGCTGCCTTCAGATGGAGTCAATCAGCCTGGCCACTAACTACCAGGCTAATCCAGTTTTACTGTGGCCCACACTTGTACCCGTATTCCTGACTTCCCTGGGTAAATATGCTGGTTGAGCAGGTAATTTTTAACATAACACAGAATTTGTGCGGTACAGACATGGCCAAAAGAGTGATTTTAAGAAAAAATTATAAGCTATGCTTTATAGCTAAAAGTGAATTAAAGAGCTAATTAAATGTCCTGGGAAAAGGAACACAAATATTTCCTTTTCAAGGAACTATTACTAGTATAAAGTAGTTCATGCCACCAAAGTCTCAGCAGTGGGATAGTTTAGGAGAGTGAATTTGTTTTAAAGATATAAGGTACCAGTTATTATATCAAATGCTTATTTTCACTAAAATGAAGTGAAAAAACTGAGATGTTTGAGATAAAGAAATAAATCTTTGCTGAGTTTACAGTAAACCACCTCCAATAATCATGTAAATTAAGGGAACTAGGCCCATGCAGTCACATTACTCAAAAAAGAAGAGGATATTAATGTCCATGTGATGTTGTGAGCTCCCACCTGGAGTACTGTGCACAGTTCTGGTGCCCCTAACATCAGGAGGACATGGAACAGTTGGAACAAGTCCAGAGGAGGCCCACAAAGTTGAAAAGAGGGCTGAAGCACCTTCTCTATGACGACAGGCTAAGGAAATTGGGGCCGTTCAGCCCAGACAAGAGAAGGTTTCATGGGCACCTCATAGCAACATTCCTGTAGCTGAAGCGGCTTACAGGGGACACAGAGAGGGATTCCTTGTCAGGAAACATAAACATAGGATCAGGAGTAAAGGGTAAAAATAGAAAGAGGGGAAAGGTAGTTTAGATATTCTGAAAAAAATATTTTACTATGAGTGTGGTGAGACAGTGGAACAGGTTGTCAAGGAAAGCTACAGATGCCCCAGCCCTGGCAGCGATCAAACCAGTTTGGATGAGGCCTGGTTTAGTGGGAAGTGCCACTGCCCATGGCTGGGGCTTGCAACTACATGCTCTTTAAGGTCCTTTCCAACCCCTAGCATTCCAGGATTCTATGATCCCGCAGATCTGTGCTCAATTCTGTACAAAAGAAGCATTACTGATAATTGTTTTAAACAATAATGCAAAAGGAGTGTCACTCATTGTAAAGTGTCTTGAAGCTTTTAATCTTTCTGGTTTTGTCTGCTATGGACACTTGTTTGTTTTTAATTGAGATGCAATCCTTCCCTACTAGAGCACTTTCCTCATACTTGTCTTTTTCTTGATGTTTTACAGCTCCCACAAACTAAAAAAAGGTAAAAAAATCAAAATCAAGCCCCCTTCCAGACTCCATTTCTCCTCTGGTCTCTAAATAGGTAAGTAAGAATTTTTTTTATTTCATTTACATGACATGTGCTATAAGTTTGCATTTTTTCATAGATGGTAAGGCCCTTTTGGCATTTTTCTGCTAGTGACACTAATTAGGGTAAAATATCTAACTCTTTTAAATACCTCCCTTAAGATCCCAATCCATCTTATATTAATAGGGTTTCAAAGTTTATGGTTGCTACTGTTTTCTTAGATTTCTTAAGGAGCTTTCAGGTAAATCTTACTGGCAGCAGATTGTTGCATAAACTGTAGATAAGTCTCTGTAAAGAGACTCTGCTCATAAACCATAGGTAAATGTTTAGATCTTATGACAACATACACTATTTGACCTGTCACATTTTAAGCTGTAAGTAAAGCCCATTTTCAAAAAAAATCCATTTCTGTCAGCTACTTTGTTAACAGAGGGGTGTAAGACAATTTGCACTTGTACTACTAAATAAAAACATGGAAGATGTATGTTCTGACCCATTTAAAACTGCAAAAATATGGTGAGGTCAACAAACTTGAATTTTGCCATAACTATATGACGAGAGTCTTCAATCATCTTGTTAGACATCAATGTGACTTAAGTGAGGGCAGCCATTTTGCCATTGTTAAAGACTAACTGTACTATTTTGATCCATGTGTAACTCTCAGTAATTAAATTCTTCCAGGCTGTGTCTCAAAGAGAATCAAATATGTCCTGGATACCTTTGCAGTATCTCTGATGTAGCTTTGTAGGAGAAGGACGTGATCTGTAGAAAGACTGATTAGATCAAGACTTTGAAGCAATGAAGAGACAAAACTTTTAACTGCTAGACTTTATCTGATCAGGTTTTCTGTGCCTTCTGCAATCAAAGAGTTTCTTCCACTTTCTGTATAATACAGAGCAAATCTCTTGTACAATCATCTCATCAGCCTTTCTTTCCCACTGATTACTCTGTACTTCCATCTGTTGAAAGGATATAAGAATTACATCCTGTAAGAATTTCAATCCCATATTAGCTTCAAAACTTATTAATATTCTTCCATAACTCACTGGAAGTATAAAAAAAAATTTCTATTGGCTTAAAACCTGTGTTTCTCCCAGTCTTCCAGATACATCTGTGGAGGCAGATCTCTGAAGATAGGAATCAAATATGAGTGGAAGAAGTGGAAGAAGTGGAAGAAGTTCTCTGCATGTTGTACATTTTCAGTATTTAGGACATTGACTGTAATAACATGTTTATGATTGGTCTAATTTGTTTCCTGTTTAGTCACTGGCTGTTTAAATTTTTAAATACATGCTATTAAATTTGGGAAACTGAGGTGAATTTGGGTCAGCTTTAACAATTTTCCGATCTTTAAGAGAATCTCGGCTCAAACACTTTTCTTTATCTGGGCTTTAAGGACATTCATTAAAAAACTAGGGAAGGAAAAGAGGGGAGGAGAAGACCATGAAGACTGAAGTCTGAAGTACAATAAAGATATAAGTAAGTGAATTAATAAAGTATTCCTAAATTCTCCTGTCTGCCATAAATTGTCTGTTTCCCACTTGCTGATGTTCACAAGTTTAAAAGCTCCCAATATTTGAAGAAATAAGGATAACAGACCACTTTAAATTCTTCAGAAGGACATAGTAATAAATAACCATAAGCCCAAGTAGCACAATTTACGGTCAAATTTGATTCCCTGGCTTACATTCTTTTTATGATTTTCCTCTGATTTACTTAATGATCAGTATTAAATTTTAAAAATCCATTCTTTGAAGCATTGGTTTGGTGACTTTAAAATTGTAATCTGTTGTCTATTAAAGGTAATTTTAAAATAAAGTCTTTTGTCTGTTATCTTGGATTTGCTTTAGAGCATAAAACACTTGATAAATGTTTGGAGTTATTCCTAAAAAAATATTCTTATTAAAACAAATTGATAACAGTGGCCAAGCATGTAATATACAACCAACAATTTCTACTCAGATGTTAATATTGAATCTGTTAAGGAGTGTCTGTCTCAAGCTTTGCCCAAAAAATACTATTGTTCACAACTGTAAAGACAATGACTACTTCTGTGAAAGTAATAGATATTCTTCAAAAATAAGTAAACTGTGTGATATATTTCGAAATTATTAAATTATTGGCTTCACTTGGGCTGCACTGTAATAAAAAATTGCTGAAAAGGCTGTTAGTAAGGAAATTATATTTATGCAACCTGCGTCCAGTATTTAGACTATTCCAGGTACCAGGATACTTGCCTGTATCGATGAAGATAATTTCTCTGATTCTTTATATGTCAGATTTTTTACATTTAATAATACATAAAACTTTTGAGTTCAATGAAACTAAAAACACCATTCCATATGCTCATGGGTTTATGAAACAGATGCCTTCCTTTGTGGGTACTCTGGCTAATTGTGTATGATTTAAAGAAGATAAGTACAGATCATATATTTGTTATATTTGTACTCAGTCATGCAGGGGTGAGGGACAGGAGACTTGATTGGTGCAGAATTTTGCAAAATAATATTTGTTATTGTTATACTCAGCCTGGCCAGTTTACAATGAACTCCTGCCTATGTATGGTGCCTAGTTATACAGGGAGATTATTGATGGTGAAAAGGGTTTATCAGCCTATCTGTACATAAAATATATGGCTAGAACAACAGTTCTATTTCATTAAACAAATGAAAATTTTGTTTCACTTAAATTTTAAAGTAATGCCTGATTAAATAATAAAATGAAAACGCAGTTTTAGAAATATAGATTATCATAATGTAGAGTTTCTAGACATGATAAATGCCATTGGTAACTAATAATTGTGAATCCAGTTCTCAATTTTCATTCTGTCTGCCCCAAAATGGACAAATACAGGCCAAAAGGGGATGGACTGAATAAGTTCAGCATAGTATTTAAAATAAGCTCATTAAACTATCAGTCCTGTAGGATGTCTTATTCACTTTTCTGTTTGGGATGGGAAGGGTAGGGAAGCTATATTAAAACGGTTCTAATCATGGTGTAAGCAAGGTTTCTTAATGCAGTCTTTGACTTTGCAAAATCTTCATGGAATCCCAGTGAGTATTCTAAAACAAGGCACACTCATCCAGAAATTTTGAACAGGAAAGTTCTTGAAAGGGGAAAAAATTAATGTTCTCAGTGACGTATGGAGTTACCTTTTGACATGTACAGAGTTGGTTTCTATCCCTACAATTCTGTCATTCTTATAAGAATAAAATTTTGCCTGCATTCTTGGATTTCCAGCATTACAGTCTAAAATAATTTGCAATAAGTTCCAATTTCTGTTGTATACATTCTTTGTTACACAGAGAATGCCACAGAGGAATTATCTGGCAGTCAGTAGAACATGCCTTGTCTTTTTGTTTGCTGAATTAAGAAAAAGCCCTATTGAGTACCTCAACCTCATCACCTTTACTGATATAACACTTCCTGTACTCTGATAAGAACACTTTTCTTGCACAGAAGAACAATTGGCAAGCTCACCATTCTCATTTCTGTTCTGCTGCTGACCTACAGCAATCTGGGATAAATGACGAAAAAAATAAAAGGAACACCCAAAGAGATCTCAGCTGCTAAGGGGTTCTGAGGAGTTCATTCAGTGTTAATAGCAGCTTTGTAGAAGTGAGTGATACACAGGGTAGCTGTTGTGCTCATGTTGATATGACTATGAGAGTCTGACATTGATTCCCCACTCCATAAAGAGCAGTGTCACTCTGTTTGGTCTGCATTTCCCATTCTGAAAATCTACGTGTTTGAATGAGGATTTGTTTTCCCACATCAAATAGGTACAGAATGCTTTATGTGGTTTATTAATTTAAGCCACAATCTATGAGGTCTTATTTTACAATTGTAATAAAAAAACATAAATCAAAACATAAATAATGAAATCTGCATCTGCTGTTTCGCAAAGATATTTATTTATACTCTCTCAAGAACAGAATTCAAAATTTAAGGATTTTTTTCTTATTCTTTCTGGGTAAAAATACTATAATTTTACAATATAATGAAAGTCATGGTCTTATTAAGAATAAACTCATTACTGTGAAGGTGATGGTTGACTCCACAAGCCTTGATCCACTACTACATCGCCAAATATTCCGTTCATTATTATCCAGAATAAATCTTACTCTGTTAATTAGTGTACTTTTTAGAATGACTTATTATAAAAACAAGAAGCAAATAAAAGAAATTATTTCTAAAATAAAAAATTTATTTATTAGTAAGATTAGTAATAAAAATGGAGTAAGGGTTTAATTCTCTTGAGTGACACAAACATACAACTTTAAGGATATGATGTTGATAGGCTCCCACAAGTGGTCTTTTATCTTTTAATAAATTATATCTGGTGATTTATTTCTTTTTTTTTTTTTTAATTACCTTAATGATCACCCTGCCACAAATTTATTTGTTATACTTTATTTTCCCACATGTGATAATTTTGTCATTTTTGGGGACAACAGGGCAGACAAAGTCTTAATTTTTTTTTATTTTTTTTTACAGAAGGGATCATGTTCATAAACCCTCCCCTCCCTCCCTCTCTCCCTCCCTCCCGTGTCCTTTCCCCCCCCATTTCCTCCCCCATGCCAACAATACAAAACAAAACAAAACTGAAAACACAGCCTCTTCTGAATTTTGCTCTCCAGCTATGTCCATAGTCACTAGCTGGCCATGACTGTGTTATTCTTACAGAGGTTCCTTGTTTCTGTAATTCTAGATTTGTTATTGCTTTACTTTTTCTTTTTTTTCTATTGAAAGATCTTTCCAAAAATTATACAGTGTTCATTCATTAGTCTTCAATCTCTCTTTGGGGAAGTTTTCTGTTGGTGTTGGCTCTACATGCACCTTTATAAAATTTTCCTCAAGTGTTGTGAGTATCTTCACTGCTCACAGCCCACTTTACTGCCATTTCATTGCAGTGAGTTTTCCTACATGCCAAAAGTTTTTCAGTCTTCCAGCATCTGACAAATGGCACAAGTGCCTAGGAGAGATCAAGTTTTACACTGTGATATGCTGGTAATTATTCTAAAAAACAGGCTTTTCAAAGCATACAATCCTGTAAGCTTTTTAATATTTTCAAGGAACAGTTCTTTTTCCTTAGCTTATTAGAAACTGGCTGATGAGTTTGCTGCACTACTGAACATAGAACTGCTTCTGGGACCATCTTGAGGACAGGTGGATGTGAGGCTAGTGACACATCCTTATATCACTCTGAATTACTTTATCTTTCAGGTAATATGGTTATCTGAGAAATTCTCACATGGTTTTATATGGGCAATTAAGGCCCTATACAAATTCCACTGTTTAGATAGCATCCAGTTTAAAGTGTGGATCTAACATTTTACAGATAAACTATTCCTTGATCTTTGGTTTGGTTTTTTAGGGTTTTTTTTCTCCCACTATGATACAAGAACTTCATCCATGTTATCAGCAAATAACATTAGACTATAGCAGATAAATTTCTCTTTCTTTATAGTTTTAAATGGACTTGGAGAAAACCCACACAAACATGTCTACAAACAAAATATTGACCACTTAGGTGCTTAAATTATAGCTTTAGTGGAAAGCATGTTTATGTTTCCTTTCTAGGTTTAGCTCTGATCACCTTTTACAACACAGCAAGATTAAGGTAATTGAATTGGCATCTGCTAAGGGGTCTACTCTATAAATAAACAGCAGTAAATACTTGAACATATACCAACAAAAACTTCAACTAACCAAATCAAACAAAATCCCTCCTAAATCCTGCAAGTATTTTCTTATTTAGGACCAAAGAATTAAAAAATATTATTTCGAACAGAAAAAGATAGAGCTGAACTCTATGGATTACACGTGATTAATATTTCAGTACAGACAACATTACTGATCATGACTGAAAACTGAAAACAAACTATGACAAAATCAACTGCAACCTGTTCCAACCTAAAGAGGAGCAATGAGACGAAGATTTTCTTTTCTTGCATATAGCTACTCATTCTAAAATTACACTGAGCTGACACAGAGCAAAGAATAATTGATATAAGAAACAGAGCAATAAGAGCACAGTTTAGAGAACATTTGGCATTATTTTTGGTATTATTAAGAAGCAGTAATGTAACTTGAAATGCTGCATAGAATGACAGGTATGGGACTAAACAACAAATATATCCTTAAATATGTCTTATGGTGGATATATTTATATTTATTACTGACATTATTGACAAAGTTTTTTACTGAAAATATTAATAAAATAAAATCAACAGTTATCAAACTGTTGTTCAGAAACATATTTTGGCGGTGCATTTGGGCTGTCATAGAGTTATCTCCCAAAATTATGTAGTAGTGAAAGATTACTCTGTCAGCAAGTTAGTTTAGCTGCCTTTTAAATTTTTTTTTCCTTTTTTAAAACTGTGTGAAATCATGGGTCAGACAAAGTTTAAGGATTGCTTGAATTGCTACTAGAAATTAAAATGGTCTGACTTTCCCAAGTATGGCTGGCTGTAAGTCCTATATGCATTCTGCTCCCTGATGCAGAGTTTTCCCTCTATGTATATTTTCTAGTTGTAAATAAGCAATATATTAAACTATTATTTTTAATGGAATCTATTATAGCTTTGGAACTTAAGGGAAATGAAATGTATAATTTCACTCTGTGGATAACACTAGCAAATTATCTGCCTCCCGGAAAAATCAGTTACAAATTATTAACAATTTAGGGTAGATGAAGGAGCTACTTAATTTTGACTTCTGTTGTTTCTAAAAGCCAACAAAATATTTCAAGGTTATAGGGGGTTATTATGAATCACTGTTTGTAGTAAAAATTCAAGTCTTTAATTTTAAATTTCTGACAAAATTGTTCCACAATCTGCAACTCAGCTTCATTTACACTGGACCACTCCTAACTGTTGCTGACAGCATCCTCAATATGATATGGATTAAGCTAACCTCTCAAAGACATATTTCTGAAACTAGTCCTAGGAAAAAAACATCTTATTCCAGAATGTGGCATTTGCTGATAATTTTTCCATGGTATACATATTTGCCTATATATTTTTTCCTAGATATACTGCCAGATTCCTTGCTGAATCAAATGAATTTTATCCAGACTAAAAAAAAAAAAAAAAAAAAAAAAAAAAAAAAAAAAAAAAACCCTAAAAAACCCAACCCTGAACAGAACCAGTTTGATATAGATATATTAGCCTATATACTAGCCTAAGACACCTAGGCCAAAGTGGGCCAGACTGAATTCAGACCACAGGAGTACTCTCCTCTCTGTTTCATTCAAAATCTGCATTAACTACCTATTTGGCTCTCTGGTAACATTAACTGAGGTAAAGTGTTCTCAAAACTGGTTAGGAGATACTAGCTAAGTGTAACAGCCTTACTACAGAGACACTACAGGAGATCAGTAAAGAAAACCCAAACCCAAGCATTCCAGTTTAATGGACTTCTTTGCATAAAGGTGAAACTTCTGCACAGAACTGAATCTTTGAACAGGGTTGTGTGTCCCAGTCTGTGCGTTGAAGGGCACTCACAAAGGTTTCTCAGGCTGGATGGGATGAATCTCCCTGCAAATCTGCCTATATAGGTAGCTGACCACTTGGAATTACAGGATCAACGAGATGGGAAAAAAAATTGCCATCATTGAGTCCCACTTGTGACGTTGCACCACCTTGCCAACTAGATCATGGTACTGAGTGCCACATCCAGCCTTTTTTAAACACCTCCAGGGACAGTGACTCCACCACCTCCCTGGGCAGCCCATTCCAATGTCTCATCATCCCTTCTCTGAAGAAATTTCTCCTAATGTCCAACTTAATCATTCCCCGGCATGACTTAGGACTATGTTCTCTCGTACTGTTACTTGCTACCTGGGAGAACAGCCCACCCCCACCTGGCTACGCCCTCCTTTCTGGGAGTTGTAGAGAGTGATTGGGTCCCCCCCAAGCTCCTTTTTTCCAGGCTAAACATCCCATCAGCTGCTTCTCATAAGACTTGTGCCCCACACCCTTCCCTAGGTCCCTTGCCCTTCTCTGGACCCCTGAATGTTCTTGAAGTGAGTAGCCCAGAGCTGGACCCATCACTCAAGGTGCAGCCTGTTGTAGTGTGTTTTGTTAGTTTGTTCAGTTTCTCCCCCTTTTGTCCTGTAATGGTTCTGCCCTCCCAGTTTTCCCGCCTTAGCCCTGTCAATTATTCTGTTCCCATGGCGACTCCCGCCACTTGTTATGTCAATCCCCTCTGTTATGTAATTTCCCCTCCCCTCATTCCCTTTTATGTAGATTTGTTTCTCCTCCCTGGGCCCAGTCTATCACTCCCTACTCCTCCTTCTTTGCCAGAATCTTCTACACTCAGGGAGACATGATAGGCTGTGGGACCGGGGCCCCTCCCTTACATTGTATCTATTGGGTATTCCCTTATGCTTATTATCTTAAGTCCGCTCCCTTGCCTTCCCCTATTGGTTCCTTGTAAACCCCTCCCTTGAATTCCTCCCCCCTTCATAACCCTGCTGTGCCCCTTGTTTGGGATCACTCCCTGGCTGACATCAGTTAGGTCTATAAATCTGACGGTCCGCAGTGAGCGTCCAGACTCTTTCCTCTCGTCAACACAGCAGCGATCCTGTCCGCCATGAGTGCGGCCCGAGGCCACAGACGCCGAGGGGCGCTCGTCCAGTGGCAGTGGGCAGTTGGCCGCCCCTCCTGCTAGCTGGACTCTCTAGCAAAGGCCACCTCGCTGCAGCAGCCCTACCAGTGGTGAGTACAGGGACACAATCCCTGCCCTGCTCCTGCTGGCCACACTGTTGCTGACACAGGCTGGGATGCCACTGGCCTTCTCGGCCACCTGGGCACAGCTGGCTCATGTTCAGCTGCTGTTGAGCAGCATCCTTGGACCCATGCACAGTGCCTGCTGCTGCTGTCCCAAAGAGCATGCTAAAGCACCTGGGTAATCATTGCAGAGCCTACAGGAACAGTTCCTGCTGACTGTTCACTAGTACTCCTCTCTGCTTTGGACTGCTTAAGCTGGGTTATATCATCTGAATGAAAAATTCATTTGTTGTTCAGCAATTAGTCAGACATATAATAATGTAAACATAAACACGAATCTCTTTCGGGTTTTTGTCTGTTTCCCTCTAAAGGCCTTATTTCTTTCATTCATTAAATAACAATAGCTGAAAATTAATTTCATATCAGCATGCATTTGGATGGGAAAATATTTATTGTCTGGTCCTAAATGACATTATTAAGGCATCAAATGAAGCTGACTTTCTTCCTGCTTTTTGGTGAACAGATGAGCGGAACAAGGTAAATAAAGTACATAAATTAGCACATCAGATGTGAATGGTCTTTTTTGTAGCCTAAAACTCCTTAGATAAGTGTTTTATGCAAGCACCACACTTTTAGTGGGAGGCAGAGAGGATATGGGGTTTTGTGAGTTGAGATAATTAAATGAATCCAAAAACTTAAAATGCCTATATGATCCTTGCAAAATTTGGAATTATGCATAGAGGAAATTGACAAATGTGGTATCAAATTAATTTTGTCATGTAAAGCAAAGCAAATTTCTTAACTATTTCCTTGGTTTTGATAAAGTTAATAACGCAAAAGGAAACCAAGTCTCCATAGGGAAATATTTTCAGCACATTGCTATTGATATAAATGAGGATAGAAGAAGCAGAAGTAGAATATAACGCAATAGCACAAGGGGCAGGGTCATTCACTTGGGGACTAAGAACAGTTTCTACTATTTGGAAAGAGAGGAAAACAGAAACCTCAGCTTATTAGTTGACCATGAGCTACCAATGCACTGTGTCTGGAAAAAATGCAAATTAGATATCTTATAGTGCATCAAACATGGGGTTTTTTGAGCAGCGATTAAGATTTTCATGTTGGGAGACATAAAGTATGTGCAGGACTGATCAGAGGGATAAAGATGAGATAATAGAGAATGATTTTGTATAATGTTGCTTAAATTTTTGCTCTCCTGTGGGAAGCGCAAGAGTGACGAGGAAGAATCTGAAAGTTTTTTAAGAGCTTACCTTTCACACATCTGAATGGATCATGCAAGTGCGATCTTGGGTGGAATGAGACTGCAAGGACACTGAATGTCTGCTGCTGTGGTTGTCTTTGTTTCTACTCAAAATGAAGAAGCACAGAAACACACTAAAATGAATAGTATTCCTATGTAACTTATATATCATATAGATTTCTTTGTTCTTGACAGAATTTTATGTGGGAATTATGAAAAGAACAGATGTTCTGAAGATTAGCAAGGTCCACTGGAAACAATCACTTCATAGTAATTTCTGTGACAAAAGATGTGCACAGATTTATCACTAAAGAACCCAGCAAACTATGCATACTGACTCCAAATCTAGACACTGTTTTCCAGTTCATATATTAGGGATACTAATTGTCCTGTCGAGAAAACAAAATTTGAAGGTAGATAAAGAAGTACAGAAAGAGTAGTACAAACAGAGAGAAAGAGTAGTACAGAGGAGAAGGAATAGAATAAACACTGTTTTTCTTCAAACTAGGTAAAATTTTTTGAGGTAACATAATGTATAAGGAACTTATCTGACATAAGGAATTCAGTTCATTTTCTTGCAGTAAACAAAATTTTAAGCCAAGATTTCCCTATTTACAGAGTTCTCAAAAATCTTTTAAAAAGCTATCATGTATCCATGCAATATTCATACAACAAACTAGGGATATATGTGGTTAAGATGCTCTGGCATGTCCCTAAATGCAGAAGAAATTCCTTTTCCACTTTTCTTAAATATAAAACTTATGTGAAAACAGTCTAACAATACTTTCTTCTTATATGAGGGAAAAAATTACAGCTCACCACTTCTGCTCAGGGCTGTGAGTGTCCCAGTCTCAGAATTATCCAAAGCTATGTTGGATGGAGCTCTGAGTAAGATGATCTAGTGAAAGGTGTCTCTGCTCACAGCAGGGTGGTTGATCTTTGAGGTTGCTGTCAACCCTAGACACTCTGCGATTCTATGACTGCTTTGATTTTATTGCAAATTCTCTAAAAGCAAAAATTAATGTCCAAAGTTTGTTGTTGGATTTTTAATCCCATCTTGAAAAAATTTCTTCCTTCCGTTTGAAAAAAAACCCATAACAATGGAAATGTTTCTAGTTGTGCCTGTTCTAGACTGAAATGTACTTTTGACATCTTGGTTTTGTTACTAATACATAAACTTAGAAGCTAAAAATGTCAGAAGCTGAGGAGAGGACAGAGCAAATAAAAACAAACTGAAGAATCTATTGTCCCTGACTGACTGTCCAATATGAAACATATTCTGGAAAGAACTACAAAGAGAATACTTAGCTGTTTAGCTATGGAAAATTTTTGCAGCCTTATGGAATATAAATAGTGTGCTAAAAAAGTATAATCTGGTTCACATCTAATACTAGAAGCTACAGGGACATAGTAAATGACTACATGAGTTCAAGGAATTGGGGCTACTGAAAGGCCTGTGGTGGGTTTGCCCCAGATGGGATACAAATGCCCAACAAAGCTGCTCTATCCTTCCCCTCCTCAGCTGGACAAAGGACAGAAAATGCAAGAAAAGTCTCCTCGGTTATGGACAGGGAGAGATTTCTCTTTATCTATAAGGAGACAGCATCTTTAGGTTCTGTGCAATGCAGGGAGAGCTGGTAGAGCAACCAAAAAGATTCTCCCTTCACTCTGCACCATGCCTTGTTTTTGTAGAATAATTTTTTCCCTCTGAAAGAAGGCATACATGGTTTCAAAATCCTTTAGTTCAGAAAGTGGTTTGCAAAATTTCAGAAATCCCCATCTAATTAGAAAAGTTATATTTTTTTCATTTACTACAATAAGTTACCTCTGAATAACAGGACGTCTGTTCAAGCTCCCGAAAGGCTACCCTTTTAAAAATAATTTATTCTAATTGATAAGATTTTTGTTGCTCTGTGGTAACTATTTTTTCCAGTCACGTCATAGACAATACCTCTAGTCCTTCCATGTGCTGCAAGATTTGGCTGAGAGAAGGAAAATTTATTACAATTGTAAACAGGGGCTAACGATAAGAAAATCTGTCCAGCTGCATAAATGCAATTATGTCATAGCCTGTAGGAGTGCATGTTTCAGTGACCAGTGCTAAAGCAATACTTTTTCCTCTGATAAAGTCAAACTAGTTTATTATCTTAACCTTGTGTGTACATTGCTACTATCTGCTACTGATAATGTTACTTTAAGATTCTTGAGGGAAAGGTCTTTGTAGAGTGCTTTACAGATAGATTAAGAATCAATTAAGTCCACATTTCAGATTAATAAATCAACTTAAAATACTCTGTTATTCCATGTCTCTATGGTTTAGTTCAGAACAAAAAATATAATCCCTAATTTACAAATATGAGTTGGTAGTTATTTCTAGCAGCTAAACAAGTTTGTTCTCATCTCGCACTCTGCTTATAATCATTGCTCAAAAGACAATAGGAAAAACTGTCTGAATGCCAAAAACTATAATTTATATAGAAATGCTCCCTGGTCTGTTGCCAGACACTTGGAAAAGCTAATAAAAATATTAATAATATACTCTACTAGAAAAGTGGGTCTTGTATCTGGAATTATAAACTTAACTTAGCCATAAACTGAGATTCTATTTTTTAAGTAACAACAAAGTTTAACAGAGAGTTCAAAATAAAAAATTATATTCTGACAGGGAAAGAAGAATTTATTGGATTGAATTTAATTAAAAACTGCAGTTTTGTCCTTATGGATAGACTGTAAAATAAGAGTTCTGTTTATATAGAATAGAATAAAAAGTAAACCAAGAGAAACTAAGATCCTGCATCGTATATACAAATACTCTTCAACACTTAGTGATACTTTATATGCACATGATACCTGCAGGGAGTGTTTTTAGGATAATTTGAATCATAGATGGAAGAATTCCATCAAGGTCTAATGCAGCTCATCTTACTAATAATGAAAAATTATTCCCTAAACACAATTTTAAATACTTTGTCTTCACCAGTTTTAAATTTCCAAAGACATTGGTGCTCCTGCAGTGCTCATCAAGGGAGTCCACACACAAGAGAATCTCACTGTCTGTAAATTTGTTCCACCATTCAACTTAATTATTTCCCTTGTTATTAGTTAAAATGTGTTTCCTAATCCTAAATATTTCTTCAGGTGTGTTGGTGCTTAAATATTAGTAAGAAATGGAGCATGTAGGAGTCATATAAACAGCTGACACACTCTTTAGATTTATGCTTTCGAGAGTAAAATTTATTTATCATTTCTCAATAGAAGATTTCTGTGATTCTTCAGTATCCTGTTCAGTTCTTTTCAATAACACTACTGATTTCTCCTGGGTCTGGCCTTTTTATAGGGAAGAGACTAGTTTAAGGTTCCTTCATGTTGTCCTAAAATAAACCGATTACTCTGAAGAATTTTTCCCAAGTAGTGAGACAGCATGGCCTAATGAACACAATATCATATAGCGTGCACACATATAGCTCTTCATGCCACATAAACTACCCTTCATGAAGTATAGACTTTCCTCTTTATTAATGACTGTGACCTAGAAAAATATCACCCCTTTTTTGATGCCGCCCTATTTTCTACACAGCCTAACACAGGGGCTAAATATTTTCAAATTGCTGCAATTTAACATTGTTCAATAGAGTTCAGATTTATGAATCTGAGGAGCAAGTAGTGTTCAGATGGGCTAGCACATATGTATATGTGTCACATGTAAGTTAGAGCTGTAACTCTAAGAAGCATGCTCTTCAGCACCTTTTCCCTCAGGACAAAAACAGGGAAAGAGGGAAACCCAGGCAGGGTACAAGTGATATGAAAGGAACTTCTATATCACACTCCTCCCAGAGAGAGGAGGGAGAAGTCATCACCATGAGGTCACAGCAGATGTCTTAGCATACTAATTGCTTTTAGTGACTTCTTCTTCCTTCTCTTTGAACAAAACCAAAGTGACAGAATTAGGACCACACAATTTTTGGGAGAATGACTTTGACACCAGAGAAAGGGGGTATATAACTGAAAGTGTTTATACAACTTTTACAGTTGTATAGGACTCCTACATATTATATCAGAAAATTTGACATGTTTAATTAGGCCATAATTGGCCAAATAATGATTCTTAATGCCATGTCTTCTCTTTTACCCATAACAAGACTTTGACTATAACATCTATGAGTAATGGAAGATTCAAACATGCTTTAAAGAAGGATATAATCAAATAGCTATATGTAACCAAATAGGAAAAATGAATCAGGAAGAGTCATGTTGAGTTTTTCAAAAAAATATCCAGGTCAAAGAAATTTAATTACAATCTATGAAAGGAAAGTAGGGTTTGTAGGTTGAGACTTCTGAGAAAATAATTCAGCTTAAAAAGACACATAAAAGAAGCACAGAAATTTGTGATAGTGGATATTGCTCAACAGCACAGTAATCTGTCTGGGCTCCATGTGAGCGTTTTCCTAGGTCTGTCTGAACATATTTCCCTTTGAATGGCATGAGGTGTTTAAATCTAAATGGGCTTTTGAGGCTAAGGAAGGGAACAAGCAGGGGCTCACAAATCAGGTTTGCGTATGTGACCTCACAGGGTGCTTCCTCCCTGGTGTGTGGATTAGTGGGTTGTGGGGAGCAGCATGGCTGCACACAAAGTTAGAAGCCACCCTTCCATCTCCAACAAAAAGTGTAGATAAATAAGAGAAGGTACTCCTGGAAGTGGTGGGTAGAATTAGTAATCCAGGTCCTGTGAGACAGTAACAAAGAAGGGCGCATAACCAAGAATATTTTGTGAGTGAGGGAGCAGAAGAGGGTGAGGATTTCTGGGAATTACTTATACAAGGCAAATGAAATCTGTAGATGTTTACAAACAATTTGTGATGTCCCAAAATGATTCTGTACGTATAATTCAGAGATTGCTGGTTAATTGCTTTTCATCAATGATTTGACTTAAATCACATGAGGAATGCATTCCAGCATTGCTGATGCTACAGTAAGAAACAATAATTTGCTATGGCTGAGACAAAAAGCTACAGGTTTCAATGAAGAAGAAATTCAAGCTATTGGGAAAATCTTTCCAAAAGAAAGATAATGAAACACTGGAGTAGGTTCAGATAACTGTCATGAAGTGGAAATTTCTAAGCATTCTGGAAGATTTCTAAAAAGACATTGCATAAATATGCATTGGCAAAACATAAAGAAAGTGTCTTCAAAATGGGAAAAAATTCCAAGGTTCAATTCAAAAGAATTTATACAATGTGTATTCATTTAGCTCACTGTACCTTATATATTCAGGTAAATATATTCAGTGAAAATAAACAGGAGAGTTGAGAAGTGACTGATAAAATTCTGGTAATCCACACAAGAAGGAATAATAAAAAGGAGCAATTTAGTATATGTAAGAAATTGACAGTGTCCTTGAGCTCATATCAGGGCCATAAAAGTATAGTATGGTTTTTTATCTGTTTTGATGCAGTCAGCATTATTTAGGGTCTTTATCAGTTCATTAGCTCGTTTTAGTCATATACTTTGAGAAAAGCAGACCCTGTCAACCCATCGTTAATCTGATGGGCTGAATAGGGAACTATCTGTAAACAATTGTATTCATTAAAAAGTCTTATAACATCATGGTTTCAATTGCTGCAAAGCTGCAGGACATTTCTGCTTTCTATATTGGTGCTGCATGCGTGAATGAGATTGGAAGTAGCAGATATTTCTAGTGCGGCCATTCATTCCATACTGATAAGGTACTCTAACAAAACTGATAAGGTACTCTAACAAAAGATCATGATCCAGGGAAGTATCAGCTTTAAACTGAAGAGAGCTCACTCCTTTAAGCTGTTCCTAGCATCAATTTATATCCAGACAGAGTAGATACAAAGCAAGATTACTGTAGAACACAAGTTCAGTCTAGCCCTTGGAGAATTACACACTCTGGCTGTGCTGCTTCCAGTGTTGTTCACACGCTCACAGAACTGAGTAAGAAACTTGAGCTGTTTTAATTTTTCAAGCAGTGACCCTTTTACCTCTTTTCAGTACTATTCTTGATTTTCTTCCATATGCCAAATCTTTCTCACTCCTCTAGGGTAGATAATCGCAGGAGATTTTAATAAAGTAATGTTTTTATAGATTCTGCATCTGTAATGAACTTAGTTCCATTTCATTAGTGGATCATTTGTAAAGAATATAGGGGTTTTTCCTCTTCATTCAAAGAATATAGATAATTTGTGTGATTAATCTGGATTCTCTTTCCAACTTTTTGCCTTATTTATTATCTGTCCATGCTAAGTGCTTTTGTTGAGGACTCTCAACTCATACACAGCATGAGGGGAATTTGGTATTCTTTTTAAAAGATGATATTTCAATTAATATTCTTCCATTTACTGTTACCTTAAAATTTTCTGCATTTTGTACTGTCAAATCCTTATAATGTTTTTTTTTGTGCGCCTCAAAAATCTCCTGATCCGAATTTTTCATAAATTTATTTCTGTAGAATCACATGGCAATCTCAACATACAAAATTATTATTTTCATCCTTCCTCATTTCTCATTAGCTAAAAGTGACTGAAAGATGTGATCACACCTAGTTAGCTGCAAGTCACCTCACCTTGACTTCTGTAGTCACCTTACTTCACAATGAATGTGCTCCTACTGCACAGTACAGGAGATATCTTTATTATGTGATAGTATTATATATTTAATTTTTTCCATTATTATTTATTTCATTACATACTTTTTCATCCACAATGCCTTCCCTGTTCACCTGCTGTGTGGCTGAGGAACTTCACAGTTTCAATAGCAGAAAAATAGCAAATAGTGACAGTAACATCTGCAGCCCAGCTACAAAGTTCAGTGAATAAAAACAATCTAAGTAAAGAACCTTTCAAAAACAAGTGGCAACAGGATGGCAGATTGTGGGGTGCCTGGTGTAAAGTGTGTGTTAAAAATTATCCTCAGATCTGAAGAGTCTCTGAATACTTTTAAATATCCACTTTTGGCAGATGTTCAAGCCATGAACTTATCTGATCATTTGGTTTCTATGTTGTCTATGAAAATTTTATGCAATGTTTCAGTCTGAGGGAATACATTTTAATATTTATTATGTGTTTCTTTGTGCCCTGCTACTGTCCTAGCTGATTATTTTGCACGAGATGACATACTAGAGCAAGTTGTTGTATTTATTTTGTTATGAAGCAGCAGTAATAGCTATCAGTAGAATTATGGGAAATATTTCTGCTTAATTGTTTGAGTTTCTGGGTTTAGGGATTCCTGGTCTTAGAGACAGCAGGAGTTCTGCTTCTTGAGAGGTGTCTTCGTTGTTCTAGTCATGGACAAATGAGACATATTTGCATTTTATCTAATGGAAATAATTATTGAGATACTTTCACATTACAAATATTGAGCATACAAAATCAATATGTATTCTGCAATAGTTATCCATTTTTCTGCTTATGTACAGTACAATGAAATAATTCTGTACTTCTGTTTTCCTAAAGTAACTGAAGTTAGTGATTTGCTATAATAGTTATCCTCTTTCTTTTGGTGAGAGTTAGCAACTGAATTAAAAGTGAAAATTCTATTTAAATCCTAAAAAATAGCTGAAGACACTTTTACTGATTTTTACTTAAAGGAATTGGGGAAATGGCTTAAGCTAAACACAAAAGAGTAATTCTTAAATTCCTGATCCTTTAAGACTTTTCAAAAAAGCTTCCTTTAATTAAATAGATGTAACATAACAGTCCTAAACTGTTCACTGCAAAAACTTTTTCTTGCATGAGGAAAAAAAGTTTTGGCTGATCCCATAAAAGTAATTTTTAAAAAATGGAAGTGTCTGGGCCTCATTGACTGATTTGTAGTTCTGCTTCTAAACTGATATCTTAATCACAATACTTTAAAAAAACCCAATTTGCCTAATGAATTCTTTTATGTATCCTGAACTGTTCTTTTATTATTATATGTTTTGATTTTGGCATACCAAATTTATATTTTTTAAAAATAAAGCTAAGAAAGTGAAGTTACTGGTAAACCTTTAAACTATTTTCTGGGGGAAGTCTTGCAGATAGTATTTTAGAGCTATTATCACTGAAGCATATATTTGAGTAGATGAAGTATTAGTGTGTTTGTTAAAAATGTGATGGTGTGCACCACCCTTTGCAGGTAGCTGTCAGTGAAGGAAAATAAAAGCATGAATGACATAAAATAGGCAGAGATTATATCAGTTATATATATATATATATATATATATATATATATATATATATATATATATATAAACTGAAGGTAAGTGAAAAATTAAATAGATTTTAAAATTACCAATTCCACTTTGGAAAGAAAATATAAATATTCTGGTTTGTTTGCTGCCCGAAACAGATTTTTCTTCTACAATTTAAAATTTCTTTTCTTTTAAATTTGGATGCATTTGATTTCAAAAAGTTTTGGAAAATAAAAAAAAATAATATCTCCAACTAAAAGATCTTACATTTTAGGATAAATTCTTTCTAAATAATGAGTTAAGATACTGGATAGTAAGAGTAAATGGGTGCCTGAATTCTAAGATACATTAAATTGTCAAATGTTCTATATTTAAATTATTATTTTTTAATCTCTGAATGTGTTTCTAGATTTTCAATATCAAATTTAACAATAACTCTTGAAGTGACCTCACTTAAGGATCTTGTTGACAATTTTTTAGCTAGATAAGCAGATGCTTATTAAAGGTTTTCAGTTATTTGTTTTATTCTTTTACAACCCAGTTGCTAGATATCCAGTCTTCAAAGTAAATATAGTCTGTGAATAACCTATGTGGTCATCTAACAAATCAAAATTTAAACTTTCACAGAGTTTTCTGAGTCTTTATGTGGGAAGCATCATCTGACAGATAGGAAGTAATTTAGGAGCTGAATTTATAGTGGTGAAAGACCATTATGTGAGCAATACCATGTAAAGTTCCATGATGTAATACTCATCATAATAATAGTAATCATTTTATTAATATATATAGCATAATATATTATATAATTATTATGCTGTTATATATATTCTATAATAGCATAATATATAATATTAAAGAGAATTCAAAACTTTTTGACATATCATCTTTCTCAGAAATGTCAAACTACTTGTTATCAAATAATGCTGTTGATAATACCAGTTGATGCAATTTTGTACTGTCAAAAAGGTCTTTTTATTTATTTATTTTATTTATGGTAAGCTTTTTACTTTTCCAAGTAATGTTGCAAAGTTAGTTAATAAGTAGTTTTAGGCACTAATCATACTTTGAAGTTGTCTTAACAAAGCAGTTAAAGAGGAACTTCTCTGGATGACTTCAACCTTTGCCTGGTTTCCAAATGATCCAGCTGGCATGTAGTAATTTGTGTAGGGAAGTTAAAATCAGCAGATTATGACGCAAGTCATCCTGTACACTATTGGTTATGAGGAACAAGTATCACTTCAGTTTTCCATGAGCCGATTCCATGGCCTTTTGGATACAAGCACTCCATCTTAGCCTGGTTTTTCTGCTGAAAAAATCAAATGCTTTTTAAATTGCACCATATTTATTTCATTATATGAGAAGAATTCCACTTGATGTTCTTGCACCTCTTGGAATTATGGTAATAAGATATTTGTGTATATTTGCTGTTCCCCTTAACAAAAGCCAGATAAATGTAATGGTGAAGGAAGTAATAAATCTACCTGAGTTTACGGCTTGGGCCTGTTCAAGTAGCAAAGTTAATACAAAAGATTTCTTCAAGCCTAAAAAGGATAAAATGCGATAAAATGACATAGCTAAGTGAACCTAGAGGAAAAATATATCATTGCCTGTTAATTTTAGACAACATATTTTTCCATAGAACACCCTCACTGGGGGTTAATACTTACTGTTTTCTTGAAAGCAATTACTCCACTGTGCAGTACATTAAACTGCAGAGAAACCACACCAATAAACAGGAATAATAACAATTCTTAAAAGTGTCCCCAGTGTGCTGTGATGTATCTATTGCTAACTCACATATTAAATCTAAACTGTTCAACAAACGCTGTAGAATGTATCTGCAGGGCTTAATCCAGCTTTTCTCATTTAGAATTCTTAACAGTAAAAAATTGGCTGCAACACTGCAGTTTCAACAATAACTCTCACAAAGTTTATTTAAGTTTTCAGGAAACAATTTTAGAAACTAAACCCATGTTGAAAGATCAGATACATGACAGAATTATAAAACATCATAAAGCAGAATGGTTGGTCTTCGTCTTGAAAACTATTTTGTATTGCAGCTACTGGGTCATCTGCAGTAGGCAATCTTCACATTTCAGATTTTTCATTCTAGACCATGAAAATCTGTTAATAAAGTTCTCTATCTTTAATAATCACATACTGTAGAAGAAACTTTCTGGAACTCATTAGCCTATTTGACTAATATAAATTACTTTATTTCCATTCACTGTTAAGAGGAAAGATCTCTGTTTTCTATGGTATCTAAAGAAGAGTGAGACTATTTAGTCTTTGATGATTTTGGATTTCTAAACAATTGAAACATTAACTCTTCAGTGGATAGATTACAAAAACCAAAACACCTCCACAAATTCTGAGATCCTCTAATGATTTCAGTATGATAAACGTACATATGAACTTTGTTTACTGCATTGAACTAGACTTGACAAATAGCCAATAATTGACCATTTTATGGGTGAATAAATTTTTCCTAATATCCAATCTAAACCTTCCCTTGCTTGACTCGAGGCACTTTCTTCTTGTCCTATCACTTGTTACTTGGGAGAAGGGAGTGACCCTTACCTGCCCATGAACCTCCTTTCAGGTGGCTGTAGAGAGCATTAGGGTCTCCCTTCAGGCTGGTTTTCTCCAGGCTAAACAACCCCAGCTCCCACAGATGCTCTTTATGAGATTTGTGCTCCAGACTCTGCCACTTTCATTGCCCTTCTCGGGATATGCTCCAGCACCTCAGTGACTTGAGGGGTCAGAAATGAATGTAGTATTTACACATAACCATATTTATAACCTCATGCAAGTGGCCTTGGCCCATTGATCCAGCCTGTCCATATCACTGTGTCGTGCCTTCCTACCCTCCAGCAGATCAACACTTCCACCCAATTTAATGTGAACTGACTGAAAGTGCATTCAACTCCTGATCTGTACCATAGCAAGATGTTAAACAGAACAGAGCCCAGTTCTGGGCCCCGGGGAATAGGGTCTGTCTCTCACTGTCCCCAGTATTCCCACTCACCTCCTCCTGGGGCAGAGGAGCCCCTTTACATGGGCTCACCCCCACTCTGTGCTGTGTGCAGCCAGCAGGTCCTGGCACCCCCTGCGCTGTGCACACAGTGCACATAGTACCTGTACTGCTGCAGAGCCCCGAGGTGCCGTGGGTTTCTCCTGAGTGGGCACCATTGCTCGCTGCTGGGGCTGGCCGGGCACAGCTCCTGCCCAGCTGGGCACAGAGCCATGCCATGCCCTGTTTGCCCACCCTGTGGGTGGCACTCCTGGTAGCTAAACACCTCAGGCCTCCTTCTATGCATATGGGGGGGCTCAGCTGCTGCTGGCTCCGGCCAGGTCTCATCCAGCATGTTAGCATGTGGCTCCTGACAGCTCCCATGGCTCCTCCTGAGGTTCTCTCCCACCTCAGGAAACCCCCTGAGTGCACCATGCTAGAATGCCCTGCTGCTGATCATGCCAGCACCCGAGGCACTCATCTTTGGTAGTAATATAATAAACCTATTTATATAGGCTGATATAGAAAACCCATTTATAACTCCAAAGATGCTCATCAGGGTTCAGAATTAATGCGGTATTCTACTGCATGCTATAATCCAGCCCTTTTGACAGATTATGTAAAAAGCTGAGCATATCCTGAGATTGCTATCCATCCACAGAAGTTACAGAAATTTTGAAGTTACAGACTGTTCAGAAATTTTGCACAGAAAATTCTGGTCTGGATTTGGTTTTTTCAGGTTTTTTTCCTGTTTGTGCCTGTGCTTTATAAAAAGCCAGTGGTTCAGCAAAAATAAAGAAAGTATTGTATAGCAAAGAATTCATCAATATAATTTTCTTAGGTGACATTAATTCACTTTTCAATTGTTGTTTTGGGTATTCCTGTACCATTCCTCCCTATAGCTGTTTAGGTATTTCTTTCCATATTGAATATTTCCACTCCTGAATTATGTCAAATATTTGCATGCTTCCATTTTGCCTGCAAGGCTAAAAACTGATAATGAACAGGTTAAAATATTAACTAGCCTTTGTTTAAAAGGTATGATTTATGATCCAACTTGTAGTTACTCTGAAAGCTGCATATTTTGGTCAGAAAGAATCTGTTTAATAGTAGTTTTCCTCCTAGGCTGAAATTGCACAAGTATGTCACATTATCAAGGAAAAGATACCCTGTGAAACTTTTTCTTAGGGATATTCTTCAGGCAATTTAACTTAAATTTCATCAATCTATTTCCAATGTTTTTTTATAACTCTTGACCAGCCTCTAGGGATCTCATTAATAACTACATATTAGGTTATGAGAATCTTCCTCCCTTTTTTAAACTTAGTAAATTTAAAGTATGTAATTGTATAGTCAGAGTTCTCAGTATAAGAATCTATATATGATGCAAGCTCAAAGCTATATATAGTGTAGGAGAAAACAAAATTTGATATATATTGCTGTAAGTCTTCAAGAACCCTGAGACTGTGAGTAGCATTATATGATATGTCTCACTTTGAAACAACATTACAACAATAACATAATAAAAAATAATTTTGCCAATTGATTTCTATTGGCATTTTAATCTCAAAATTATCCATGACTAATTGTCTTATATAAAATATTCCAATTTGTGTAATTTCTGTGGTTTCTTATGCTTTTGCTTGCAATTCCCTGCTGCTATACTGTGTATGGGTTTATGTCACATCAAATTAAAAGAACTGGAAAACTTTTTGTGACTTTAATTTCTTCTCAGATCTCAAATCAGTTATATTTTATTTACATGAGGCCTGAAGCAAAGCCACTTTCAGTTAGTAAGAGCTGACTTATTATTAAGAAAAATGGGTTTAGATTAAGGTTTAGTTTTTAGGCTAACCCTAGGTTTTTCCAGGAATCAATAACCAAGTGATATCATTGATATGAAGGAAAAAAATTCCACCTTTCGACTATATTATGAAAGTCACTCTTTCCCCCCCTCAAACAACATTATTTGGAGCTAATTTGCAATTTTTTGTAGCAGGATCTCACAGAATAACATAGGGTACTAAATATAAGTTACATAAAATTTCTGAATATATCAAGGGGCAATTCAGAAGTTTAGTTTGTGTCAGTATTAAATCTAGCTGCTTCTATTTGCACAAAACCTGAGCTTTTTGTCAGAATTGCTGTATCCACCTTACCAAAATTCTCATAGGTTTTGAAAAACAGCTTTCTGTGATAAGGAATAAAGCAGTAATAGCACAATAGCTCAATCTGTGAGGGCAAGATTAGTCTCTTATTCACTGAGTGATTTCCAATTGCCAGAAGGGACTGACTGCTGTAAAGTGCATTTATGAGCAACATCTTCAGCAAAATTGAATAGCAATCTTTCTGTGGACCTTAAGCATTTTGTGAAGGATTTGTGTTTTTCCAAACTAATTTCATTTTCATAATCATCAATGAAGTGTCTCAATACAGCAAAATCATTCTGCTTTTACAAATGATCCTGGTCATCTCCTGGGAAACATTTCTTTACACAGAATGCATAAAGAAGCCCCATTCAAGTAAGGAATCTAAGAAGAAAAGGTCTGACATTTTCATAATTTGTTCTCATTTCTATCCTGAAAAGCTTGAAAAGTAGGAGAAAGAGAAAGCAATCTGGGCACATGTGGATTTCTGTGATTAGGCATTTTATATACACTTTTCAACTCCTATTCCTTAATCCTGTTAAACATTATTTGCACTGCAGGTATTTACTGAGAGTAGCTTTCATTTTAGCTGGAAATTTCTCCAGGGAAGACTCTGAAAACCTGAAGCTCCATTTGTACCATTTTTTATTTTGTACTTTTCAACCTATGGTGTTGATTGAAAAAAACATCTTTTAATGCACACATTTTAAATATGAATATTTTAATCCCTGGTGTGAACATTCATTCTCTTCCATTTGATAAACTTTTAAAATATTAATCTGGATTTTTAGAATTAGCAAGCGACAGTGTTCATAAAATCGAAGAACCTCTGGGTTATCAAAGGAAGATGTGAATTAAACTTTATTTAAAATTTCATGTCCGATACACTTCATTAAATAATCATTGTGTTTGTCAGAGGTAAAGAGGAAAAAGAGGATGATATCTTCTAAGAAAATATCTTAACAGATTTCTGGAGTATTCAGCCACAGTTAGATTTTTTCTTCTCTGACTTTCTCTTCTTGCTTCTACATTCATGAGGTGGTAGAGCATAAAGGAGGATTTTGTTTGCCTTGTGAAGATGTAAAACAGTGTCTTCTGGGCTTATGGAAAGCTGAATTACAGGGGAAAAAAAAAAAAGAAAGAAAAAAAAAAAAGGAATGTCCTGTTTCAGGGAGGAAAAGTTGTCCAGAAAGCAAGGAAGAGTCTCTTAAGTAGTATTTCTGTGTTGCTCTTACAGAGATTGTTCATACTGCTTCCAAGGATTTAACATCTTTTATGGCTGATTCTCATTGTAAACAACCTGAATTTGGCCTGACAGCAGAACTCATCTGCCCTTTTAGCTGATTAAGAGATGAACCCTTGCCATTTTAGCTACATAATGTCAGCCTTAAAGCATCACAACCTGAAAAGGGAAGACAAAGCTTCAAGTGTGCTGGCTAAACCTAGGTGTAAACCTAGGTTTTTCCTCCCCAGAAGAACAGTATACTCTGATATTTACAATGGTCCCACATGAAAGCATATTCATTGTATGCCACTGTTAGCCTGCAGTAAATTGTCTAAATTCACTCTAATTGTCCTAAACTAGAGTGGCTTTCACGCACCCAGCCAGGTTTAGGCTAGACACAAGATTGTTGATGGATAAAGGACAAGCAATAGTGGTATATTATAAGCATTAATTAATTTGCTTCTAACACATGAAGATCCTGAAGATCCTGTAACTGGCAGGTGCAAGACTATTCATTCAGTGATTGTACCTTGCTAGAAAAATGCCTAAATGCTATTAGTAAAGGATTTTCAAAACTATCATCTTTAACTGTGCTCTGTTGCTGCAGTTGCATTTGTAGGAACAAACTTGTAGGAACAGAACAAATACTAGCAGTTGTGGTGATACTCTTGGGGTTTCCTGAAAGTTTAAAAATTTATGTTGAAACCCTAGCTGTGCTTTGTTCTAAACCAGGAGTGTAAAAATGGAAATGAGAGAGTTGTAATAGTGGTTGATGGTGCAGCTTCAAAATGAAATCCCTATCCAGTGTGCCCACTGTGTTTAAGCTGTTGAGTCTGTGAAGTGAGCAGCATCACTCACAGAGGTAAGCATCCTTGCTGAGCTCCCAGCAGCATACAGGACCCAATTTTGTTTTATGCTACAAAGCATAGATGAAAGATATCTATCTTGAGAAAGAAGGCTATCAATTGTAAAGGATTTTTGAAAAATATGAATGAAACTCACTCTCCAATGACTTTGAGAATCACTGCAGCAGCTAAAAATCCTGCCTCAGGCATAATACACACAGTCTAGTGTAAGCTGTAATAACTCCAAGCAAAAAAACCCAAAACTGTCAACATTGCCCAAATCCAACACAGATACACACTGATAGCACCAGACAAGATGCTTCTCTGCTCTAATTTTGAAACTTTTTTCCCTTTGCACTTTCTGCTCTGCTGCTGTGGAAGAACATTACTGAAATGCCTTCAAAGCTAAACAACTGACACTTTTCACTTCAGAAAAATGAAAAAATAAAAGAAAAAGTTGTTCTTTTACGCTTGTTGATTTCTGCTCAATTCTTCTGCTGTCTGCAAGTCATCTGCAATGGTAATTTAGAGCACTAACCAGCCAGTGTGGACAAAAAATGTCAAAAAGAAACAAAGCCCATCAGATTTTGTAGCAGGTAATTATTGTACCCAATGTAGCAGTTAATTATTGTCTTATTTTCCATCTAAGCCAAACAAAAGGCTAGTGTTTTGAGAAGGAGACAGCAATTTGAAAGCCATATTTTTTGGTCAGCTTTCTGATTAACTTTTCAGCTTTTAAACCCCTGCCTGCTCTTTTGAAGTGCTCTTTTTCCTAGCTCTTGCAGTTCTGAAAATATCTGCAGTTCTGTAAATTTCATTTTGCTTTGCCTTGAAAACAGAGTTCTATAGGGTACTAAGTTAATATTAAATAAATCAAATCAAGAAACTGATGAATTTTTTGATCAGGATGAAATTGAAAGAAATTAAACATTCTGAGGCAATGTCAGTTTTCAGCATTCACAGTGTTCTCCAGTCAATTTCATCTGCCTGTAACAAACAACGAGTTTTCCAAAAGGATAAATCATATCTAGAAACTAAATTATTGGAAGAAATAAATCTACAGAGACATATATAATAATTGCTTGAGTAGGAGCATTACATACTATAAATCAACTTATTAGCAATAAATGTGTCCAAGCCTAATAAAAAAGAGATGTTGAATTGTATAGAAAAGACAGCTGGTCATAGCACTTATTTCTGTGTTGTATAGTTTTTATAGGATGGCACTAGGGACTCTCTCAGGTTGCTGTCAGATGCACTCTTGTATTACTTGTCCTACAAGAAGCTAATAATGAGCAATCTAAACCATGCCAAAACAAAGAACTATGTACTAGATAACGCGAGAGACTGAAAATGAGGAAGGCTTAGGTTAAAAGATCATCTTCCGCAGAATTTGTGTGATCTTGCTGAATTGAGCAACCCACATGAATTTATTTCCCCATTTGTAAAAAGGAAATTATGCTTGCCTAGAAAGTTATGAAGTTCAGCCTAACTATCTTTGTCAAGAATCTTTAAATTCTTGTATACCAGACACTGTATTATTTATTGTATTCCTTCAACTTTTATATATTTATCTATAAAACAAAATTTGAATTGTGAAAGAGTGCAATTTAGATGCTATGATGTATCTTATACTGGTTAAATTAATGCTAAATCAAAACTCTTTGACTGCTATTTATTATGCCAGGACTAAAACAACTTGGAAAATTTCTTTTGGAATACTTTTCAATGGGAAATGTCAATAAAATTGATGTTTTAAGTCTGCAGTTTTGAAGCCTTTACTCTTTTTCTTTGGTCACGAAAATAAAAGTTAATTGCAAAGAGGTAGTGAGCTAATGGGGACCAGGAGTACCTTTTTTTTTTTTTCTGCTAGTGAGGCTTTCAGCAATTTCACTTGCCACCAGTAAAACTGGCAAGAATTTTGGGCCGGAGTCAAGCCAAAATATTTCTCTTTATGGTATTTCAAACCCAAATTTTCCTGGGAATCCCTTTTCTCATAAAAGTTGTATTTTTAGTTTATATCCTGAACCTGAATGGCAAAGATTTCTATTATTTTAGAGGGATACTTTTAATTTTTGGTTTCTGTTATAGAAAACCCATTAAGCAAGAGAGCAAATAGACTTAGGTATTTCTGAACATTCTGCTAGAGCACTATACATGCATATGTCATTGAAGAGCTTTGGTTTAACAAGAGAAACCAATTTATACCTCTATAGCAAAAGGCAGCAGCTCTGAGTAGTGAATTAGAAAATTCAAGCACTTTCTATGTGTGTGACATCTTCAGTGTTTGAATTTCAGTTGCAGAAGATCACAAATATAAAGTGTATTTTAATAATTCCAGTCACATTGCAACATATTCTGCTGTCTCTAATATCTGCTCAATATCGTGGGACTTTGTGAAAGTAAGGGAAAATGTTAGAATGTAACAGGATATAACTCAGAGAACATTCACTAATTCATCTTCTTCCAGCTTACATTAAATTTATGTAATTTTTCTAGGAACAGTTGCTGAGAAAATTCTATGACATATTATGTAATTGCTCTTTACTCTCACAATATTTCTATTTCTAAGACGGGAAAGATGAGAGGAAAGGTGGCATCTTCTAGTAGCTTCATCCTTGGATTTATGAGACAATTTAAATTATTTTAATAGGACCTAAATCCATAGAAAAACTTTTTGACAAGGAGTTATATTTGTAGAAAATGCACAGTATTTTATAGAGAAACAAAAGACTGTTCAGTTGCAGAAGGTCATAAAAGGACCAGTTCATTTTTTCAAATATTCTACCATCATGGAGATAGGTCTTCCCAGAGCTGAACTTCTAACAAGTTATGTTGCTATGCTAAAGAATATCAGCTCAATTTTCCAGCAGGCACACATAAACCTTGCATTTTTCAAACTGCAACACTGAACTCTGTGCTTATTATGAAATCAGATGTGGTCTGGGAAATGTACTTTTGTCGTTATAGCTGGGTACTTTGAAGTTTCTTTTCTGTTGAATAGGTACTCTAAGAAACTAATTCCCCTCAATTAGGTATGACATGTCACTAGAAAAACAAAAAAAAAAAAGAACAAAAAGAGGTGAATTCGTGGATTGATGGAATATGTAGAGGAATGGGAGATAATGGGAGATGAGGACACAAAGATAAGAATATAAAGGTTCTGCCACATGGAAAATACTTTGCACTTATAATCCTACATTTGCTTTCTGCTGCTGTTCCAAATTAACCTCTTTTGTCTTTCTTATTCCCAGTATCCATCCCAGATACTTTGAGAAGGTTTAACTGCAAACTAAACATTGAACATTACAGCTGCAAAATCCAGGTGCTCTGCAGTGATGTACATTTTTCTACCAAAAGCATCTGGATGCTTGGCTGGCTGCACCATGGAAAGAGCTGGCTCTAGCATTGCTTGTGTTGGCATGCAAGGAAATTGCCTAAGGATCAGTCTGCTGTGGGGCTGGCTGGGATAGGCTGCCCAGCTGGAGGCCGTGGTCCTTTGATAGGTCTGTCATTGTCAAGAATTTGATCAAGTTTATGTACTTAAGAAAAGAATCCTGTTCAAATTTCTCATGATCTCTTCCACATGTAAAGCCTTATTACAGTATAAAGGATCTTGTACAAAATCACTGCGTAGAGATATAAGCAAATTTTAAGGACCCGCTAGTATGGCCAGCACTTTCACAATCCATACACTACACAATATGTCACAGAAAACTGCATTTCTGCGTTGTGTCAAGCTTTTTTTTTCCCAAAATAAAACCATTGTGAGATAACTGATTTACATTTATATATTTTAATCTGAAATGTAAATAACCTCCACCAAAAAGTCCTTGAATTGTTAAATGAAATAACCTGATGAACTAAGTCTGGCAAAGTCTTTCAAACATACCTCTTATGGCCATACAGACGGAAGACTGAAAATGTTTCCTTTCACTTAGACACTCAAGAATATAGACAAGAAGTTCAGGAAACCTCTGGTAAGGACATGAAAATAACTGTGACACTGAGAGGATTAATAATATTGGTTCTAGGCATATAATAAGCCTGGAAAATATTTTTTTCTTCAATCACTAGTAATTTTTTAGAATTTATTTTTCTCTATTTTTCAAAATAAAGATACTCAGTAACGAAAACGACCAAGCAATAGTTGTTAATCCAGAATGAGTGCACAACTCAGAGCTCTTTGTGTACAGCAGAAATGTTGGCAAACCAACTGTGTGGATAAGATTAATGATCATGTATATGCTTTTTTCCTTCCTCCAATGATTGCTAATGTTTCTTTTTTTCTTCATGTGCTTTCTTCCACCTTCAACAGCTGGAAACTTCTTGTGTATTGTCCTAAATCCAGCAAAGAGATGCATCAAATGCAGTTCTACATCACTGGTTTGGAGATGCTCCTCTATAAATCCTTTGAGAAGGCAGAGAAAAGGATACAGAGACATTTGAATACTCTACAGCAGTTTGCCAGGATCCCAGTTTCATGTAGCCTGTAAGGCAACTAAAGTGAGCCTAATTTTAAATTAAAAAATGTGTGAATATGGAAAAATATCTTGCTCTGCATATGTTGATGCTAGTAAAAGTATTTTCTTTACAGTAAAACCTTTTTCTTTCCTCAGAAAATGTTTTATTAATGTGACAGGGAATGAAAAAAACATCACTGCCTAAAGGAATCATCTTTGACTTCCTTTGTTGAAAATCTCCATGCAGATCAGAAAGACTTCCTACTAGGTCCAATATTATTATGATTTTGAGAGGAGAAACAACTTGTACAAGTTGCCAGACCAGATTTATAAACAATTGCAAATTATGGCTGACTATTTTGGTAGCAAATAACTAGGAACAGGTGCAGGCACTACCTACCAAAATTGATTAATGTTAGGGTATTCCTGGTCTGGAATTATTTATTTGCTGGCAATGGACAGTTCTTCATTTAGTTCACACATTCATATGGTCACTTCTTTTTCTTTGCATTTCTGTGATCAAATCACCATAAAAAAAGGCAGGCACTATATTTAGGACCTCTGAATATATACACAGGGCTTATAGATTTCTCTATTAACTACATCAAGCTCTTAAATTCCTAACAGAATTTATGCACTGCAATTTTCTAGCTAGAAAAGGTATACTCTTTCAGACATTTCAGTATCTAGGATATTCCTCGGTAATCTGAATGAGGTCATAACATCTATTAATTTGATTTCTTCTCAACACTGAAGAAAGAAATTTAATTTGTAGCATCAATGACATTCTAAGACACTTCATGCCATGACATTCTCTGATACACCTATAAGATCTGTCATTGATTTTTTCCTGATAGGTAATCCCATAGAAATTGCAAATACTATGTATTATAATATTAGTTATTATTTTCCCCTCTGCTTCTGAATCTGCTTTGAACTTCTCAGGTGAAAAGAAAAGAAGACCACTCAGCACTGTGCATGGTGACTTTGATTAAGCAACCATGTGATAATGAAAATATTGTCACGTTTTCATCACGTTAGTTAAAACTTTCTTAAGCTCAGGAAGCAGGGGAGCAAAGGCAAGGGGTTTTTTTTTTCCGTGTATTCATATACCTGAAACATTCAATTGGGAAACATATTCAATGGTTTAATGATGCAGTCAGTTGCCCAGAAAGAGCCCAGACCCCCCCCAGTTTAATGGAGGTTCAGAGCTGTGTGTGGGCAGCTGTACTGCTTCCAAGGGTTTTGGGAGCCTATGGATATTCAGCAGGAAAGTGCAGCAAGGAATAAACTGGCATCGCTTGAAGACTGCCCCTTTTACACCTTGAGGTCCTGGATCTAAGCCTGCTGTGGCAGAGTGTTCCAACACAGGCTCATCCCAATTGGACTCTCTGAGTTGTATGGCCAGGCCAGCTCCCAGGGAATCAATCTTTCACACTGATCTTTTGTGCCCATTAGGGCAGAAGGAGTGTAATGGCACTTTCCAGATGGCATTCTGGTGCAGTGTTATATATCAGCTGGAACCCCATGCTGGCAAGGCCAGAGCCTAGCTTTAATGAGTTACTTCTTCCAAATGTGGGTAAGTAAAGCAGAAACCCAAGTGCCTCTGTAGGAGCCAGACTAAGTCTGGCATGACTGTTGCTGACATAAAGTTAACAATCCTGCCTCACCCAAACTGTATTTTGCAGACACACAGAGAAGAGGAGCTCTCCATACAGCCCTTTCCAGTAGCCACATAAAGTTTTCTACTGCTAATGGTCTGTGCCCCACAATTACTGGCCAGCTCTTCCAGGGATTGCTTGGCACACTGCAATTTGGGGAACAAAGGCATGCCAGGAGCCATTTGAACAGTTTAATTCAGCAATATAATTCCAGTGCATGGCAATGGTACCCATTTCTGCCTAATGTACTACTTTGGATGCCACATATTTTCTAGGTTTAGTCCTTAGCCCAGCTCCATATTATTCAGGTTAGTGGAAAGTTGATGGCATCCACATTAGGCAATAAATACTACATCTATATGCTAATATCTCACTGTGCTATCTTGCTTTTATATAACTTTTAGCACATGTTTCCTTTAGGTCAAATATACTTCCCAGAATTTCACAGGGACTATGGAATTATGGAGAAAAGAATGAAAGATCTGCTCTACATCCCTTGTTGCTAGAAAATACCCTTTTTAATGTAGTAGCAGAGATATCATCAATAACTATATTAAAATACTTTATCCTTCCAAAGTGCTTTACAGAAATACTTAGAAATAGAGTTCAGCAGCTTTGCTAAAATGTAAATTTGCAGCTTTCTTTTTCCTGCCTCTGTAGAGTGGAAGAAATAATGTGATAACACCTTATCTGATGTAACCTGTTGACACTTAGTCTTTAACTTTTTAGATACACATATATTTTTCTGTTATGCTCTTTCAGTATGATAACAATGGGGAAGGAATGTGAGATCTGAGTAGTGTTTGTGCTTCATTTTCTAGCTTCTTGTAATTAAAAAGAAATAAGAGTGCTTTTCCTATCCAATTTGACAGGTCTTACGCAAATTATGTGCTCAGCATTCAGTCCATCAGACATGCAAGACTGCTTCAGAATTTCTAAAGGATGTTGTGCTTCCTTTTTTGATTAGCATGATATTTTGGATAAGAATAATTTCTTGAATGTTTAGGAATGAGAAGAGCTTAAAAAGCACAACATACTGCAAAACTTATTTGAAATATACATAGGACTAATTTTGATATAATACACAATGCAAATGTTGTATCCAAGGCAGTAAAGGTTTAATGCATAAATTAAGAACTTTTCTATTAATTCTTCAGTAGTTTATAGGATTAAAAACGCGAACTTATATTAGGCTTATTGAATTACTGGTGCAAATTAAAAGTGGCTTTTCTAAAATCCTGCATTTACAGATCAATGATGAAATAACAAACCATCTGTTCTACCAGAAGTCTTTTTTCTATGTTTTCTGTGTTCATAGTAAGTTAGAGACTTGGCAGCTGTCGACACTTAAAAATTATCTGCAGGAAAATGCAATAATGCATCTATATTGATTTCCAAAGAAAAATCTGTAAGACTTCCCTCTGAACTTTTTCCAAGAAAGTTATATGGCTGAGGTTTGGTTCACATCTTTTAATGTATTTTTGTTGTTGTTTTCTTCGATTATATTTGTCAAGGTTTATTGTTTGTTTCAGAAATGAGATCCAATTTTAAAAAGCCTAGCCAATGGAAAAATCGTGCAAATGAATACAAAAAAATTCCTTAGACCTTCTATAGAAAATGAAAGTGTTGTCCCATCATTGTGCACCTAATCCCTGCAGCTTTCATCTGGACTTTTGCTTAAAATAACCCTCCATATATGCATGGGTGAATTGTTCTAAAAAGTAGGTAGAAATTAACATAACAGCAATGGCATTTACTATGTACACAAATACTGACACAGATTATATATTTGTGGAATGTTGAAATTCAAAGAAAAATAATAGAAAGAAATTTCCAAAAAGTACAAATTACACCATGCCTGTGTATGCAGCTTACATCTTGATTAGTGTGACAGTGCTTAGAAGTTTTGCTGGATTAGATGTTAATAAAATTATCTTTTTTCCTTGGCTTTTAGTTGCAGCAAATAATGAGAAAATTATCAATAGCATGCAGAAACATGGGAAGGCAGTTGATGGATTGCTGTGTAATGAACCACCTTCAGCAGAGGCCGCTCCTCCCAGGGAAACAGTGTATGAACTAGAGGACATGATGGGACTGATTCTACTATAAACCTTAAAATCATTCCAACTGAGAAATTCCCAAGCTCAAATCTTAGATTCATGTGTATAAAACTGCCAGGACTGGTTCAGTCTTCTAAAACATTTTGGGTCCAGAGAAGTATTTTGCATATCAGTTTTATGTGGAAACAGAATAGTCATTTTGGTTTCTGCTGAATAAGAAACACGTTCAGACTTAGGCTGGGTGGTTGAGGGTGTGAGGATGATGGAATTAAATAAAGAAACAAAATCTTCCCTGATGGAAGATTCATTTTGGAAAAGGATCAGTGCTTTATATTTAACCTGTAAAAGGATGAATGTAGAATAGTTTATCACTGTAACAAGTCTATAGAAAAATTTATCTGTTTTTTACTTTAAGCTGACAATCTGCTGCAGCAAGGAATTTCTCAACCTCAAGGAATAACCTTGAGAGGCATTCCTATTCAAGGGGAGGTCATGGCATGCAAGATCTTAGGGAGAAGGGGAGGGGAATCATGCCACCACACTGTTCTAATTGCATAGTAGTACTCAAGATTCTCACTTTTCTATATGTTACTAGATATGGACAGAAGCAGTTGGGCTAAACTGGCAAAAGCAGAGTAAGAGTTGACTCTTAAAACAGTGACATAATTTGAAAACCTGCATTTGATTTGTGGAAACTTTGATAAAATATTTGCCTTATCTTTTGCACTAAAAATAATTTTGATTACTTTATATCAAGTATGTAAAAATAAAATCCCTTTTAAAGAACTTTTCAGGATAGAATTAAGCAGATTTTTTAATCTCTGCCTTGAAAAAACTGCAGGAGAGAAAGTTGAGCTTGTCAAAATAAATGAGTATCTTAAGCCCTGAATATATAATATTCTTCTTACAGAAAATAAATTTGTGACAAAGGATCATCACCCTCTGCTGCCTGCTAACAAGATACAAATATTTCCTTTTGAAGTTAATCAGCTACATTACTCAGTTTATCTGACTGTCAGGAGATTTCTGACCTTGCTAGCAATGATCTAATTCACTGCCTGTTTTTTAAGGTTCCAGCCATGAATGGAGAGCAGTCACACAGGAAGAGAAAGTCCTGGCAGCCACGAGGAAGCAAAGACTGTTAAAGGTCTGGGGTTCTGACCCGCTGGTTTTGAGAGCAGGTAAATCACTGAGATCCTAAAAGCTTAGATTAGAGGTTTTGGCAGGATTTTGCACACTGTTGTTTGGCAAGGCCATTTCCTCATGGTGCTGCCCTTTCATGCAACAAAGCAAGAAGAAAAGAAAGTGACAGTGTCCTCAGAGATGGATATATTTGGACAAAAGCATCTGAAAGACTTTGTATGTGCTTCTGGAAGTAATCCAGTGGAGTCAAAAGGGTATAAAACTCAGTGCCAGCCTTTATCTTTGTGGGTTTGCCAGTTTTTCAGTGGTTTTGGGCTGCTGCTACTGTTCAAGCTGTTCCTTACACTAGTTAGCTAGAGGCAAGGACAGGTCATAAATGATGTTATTTCTGACCTCCCGTCATTCCAGGTCCACAAGTGCAATGTTCATATAAGGATCAACATTATTTTCCTCTTTTTGATTTTTTTTGCGTTTTCTTTAAATTGAGGAATTTGTATTCAGCCTCAACTTTTAGTCAAGGTGATGTGTGATGTGAGTCCTATGCTACATGAGAGGGATTCATTTAGGAAATTGAAAACAATCTTCAAAACTTATATCTTGAAAAAATGGATAGTGGTAGAATGATATCAGAGTGATGCATATTAAATACATATTTAAAAAAAAAAAAAGATACTTTCCTTTCACTTTCTGAACAGGAAACTAGTCCTAAATGTGTCTCTTCCGGAAGAAAGAATGTCTATAACTTTAAAGAAAATATCTATAGTTTTAAAAACCCACTTTACTTTAAATTTTCCTGGAAGCACTGTGTTTTAGGTGACTAATTTTCTTCCTTCCCAACAAACTAAGCAGAGCATTTTTAAAAATGCACTTTGTTCCTTGCAAAACCAGAATAATTAGGTGTCCATATGTCTACGTTTGTATGTAAATGCATGTTTATTCTTAAAACAAAGATGCTGGCTGCCTACTAATGTCCTAGGCTTCATCACAGCACCCCAGTAGTACACGTCTGTCCAGTGGTTTGAAGATTGCAGTTGGAGTGTTCCAAACCTCTTTCATGTGTTGAAAAGTTGACAGCATGTTGCTGGTCAAAAAGGCCTTTCCCGTCACTCATCCTCTACTTGTACATGTCTGTGTATAATTTAATTAAAGAAGGAAGATGCCTGTGTTTATTTTTCCTAGTAACAATATTTTTATGATCATTTTCTGAGTCCATATTCTCCATTTTGCTTTATAGTCTCAGCTCATTTGATCTATGTAACATCAATCTGCCATAAAAAAATCAAAGTCTAGAGTTTAGGTTTAATCTCCTTTTTTGTTCAGAAGGCCCTACATTTTTCTTCTCATCTTTTAGAAAAGGTCTTCACTCAATCTGTGATAAGGAATTCAAATTAAAATATTTACATTGCAGTTTTTAAAGATGGCTTATTTTGGTTCCATTTTAGAAAATTTTTACCTCCTATTTTTATCCCTGAGGGGGAAAAAAAAAATCTTCTTTCAATTTATTTTTATTCCTAAGTGTTACAGTAGAAGTGTCAAAATAATTAGGTCAAGTGGTGGTAATAAGCCCAACAGAAATAAATAACTCATCTTGTTACTTGCCCTAAGATTATTCAACTGCAGTTTGCAGTTTAAATTTTGTTAAATTTATGACAAGTAGTTTAATACATTGAAGACAAAAATAGACTTAATTTTATGTAATGCATTCATTAGAAGTTTCTGTCTTTGTTTAAGAAGATATCAAATCATTAGCTTCATCCTCCCTCCTGCTTTTTTCCTGAAAGAGCTGAGGAGGAAATCTGTCTAACCTCAGCAGCCTCTGAAAATTAAACAGAAAAAAAGATGTTGGATTGACTACAAATTTGCAATTACCCTAGCCATAGGAAAATTTTTATTAATCAGATAGGATAATACAATCAGCTAGTATAAATCACACAGCTTTATTGGCATGTATTTTTTTACAAGATAATTCTTCATATTTACACCATTTGCTATTAACAATCTAATTCAAAATGTTTTTTTAATAATACATGTAGACATAAAAATGTATGCATATCTGGAAACACACATATTGTGTTAGGCTCATATTTTTAATTTAAATGGCATAAAATTCCAGGATGATAAATCACAGTAATGAAGACTATGGTTATACCATTCAATTTTTGACAGGTACCAATATTAAAGATATTACATAAGTCTATAATTTCAAACTGTGTTCAAATATGAAGTAAATACCAGGAATGTCATCTTCTCTGAAGGAGCAATTCTGAAACTCCTTCTCAAACTGGGTAAAGAAAAGACAAACACAGGCAAGTTCTTGCTTTGAACAGGAAAGCTTGATCTTAGTATTTGAAAATCAGAAGGAAAGGACAGGTAGAAAATTTTTATTCTTGTGGTCTCAGAACCAGACTTTACAGAGGTTTTATCCATGTCTGGCTTGAGGTGTATCATAATGTGAGCCCTATGCCAAACCATTAGCATCAAGATGAATTTCTTTCTGTTAGAGCCAACAGGCTTTGGATCAAAATATAGCAGAGTCAGCAGTGCAGATTCTCCACATCATTTTTCTTCACCACTTGTTGGAAGCTGCTGCATATACTCTAAGACATTGTTACTGGGATCTACACCTAGAAAAATCTATAGGAGACTACTTTTCCCTCGCTCCATCTGTACAGAATCACAGAATATGCAGAGTTGGAAGTGACCCACAAGGATCATCCAGTCCAACTCCCATGCATAGCACCATCCCTAAGAGTCACACCATGTGCCTGAGAGCTCAGTCCAAATCCTTCTGGAATTCTGTCAGGTTTGGTGCTCAGACCACTTTCCTGGGAAGCCTGTTCCAGTGCCCAATCATCGTCTGGGTGAAAAATCTTTTCCTAATGTCCAATCTAAACTACCCCTGACACAACTCCAGGCCGTTTCCTTGGCTTCTGTCACTGGTCACCGCAGAGAAAATATCAGTGACTCCCTTCCCTTCACAGGGAAGTAGTAGACTGCAATGAGGGTTCTTCTCAGCTTCCTTTCTTCCAGGCTGAACAGACCAGGTGGCCTCAGCTTCTCCTCATACAGCTTCCTGTCAAGGTCCTTCACCATCTTCATTGCTGTCCTCTGGAAACTCTTTAATGGTTTAAGATCTTTTTTAGATTATGGCACCCAAAATTTCCCCCAGCACCTGAGGTGAGGCTGCCCCAGTGCAGAGCAGAGTGGGAAAATTCCTTCCCTTATCTGGTTGGTGATGTTGTATCTGATGTCTCCTAGAGCAGGGCTGGCCCTCCTGGCTGTCAGAGCACTGCTGACTGAAAGTCAACATTCCATTTACCAGGAACCCAGGTCCCTTCCCACAGCTCTGTTTTCAACATCTCATCCCCCAGTCTGTCCATACACCCAGGGTTGCCCCATCCCAGGTGAAAACATCCTGCACTTTCCCTTGTTGAACTTCATATGGTTGGTCATTGCCCATGGATCTTCCTGATTTGTGAAGGCCTCTCTGCAGGGCCTGCCTGCCTTCCAGGGTGTCAACAGTTCCTCTCACTTTTGTATCAGCAAATTCACATAGCGTCCCTTCCAGTCCTGCATTTTAAGTAATTTCTTAAGATGTTGAAGTACACAGGGTCGAGAATGGAGCCCTTTGGAACCCCAGTAATGACAGGGCCCCAGTCCCACGTCACCCCTTTCACTGTGACTCTTTGTGGCTGACCTGTGAACCAGTTGCTATCCCATCACATGATGTGTTTATCCAGCTGTGTGTTGGATGTTTTTTTCAGAAGGATACTGTGAGGGACACTGTCAAAAGTTTTACTGAAATTCAAAAGATTACGTCAGCCAGCTTCCCTTAATCGGCTAGGTGGTTTACCTTGTCATAAAAGGAAATGAGGAAATCAGTTCTTGTATCCTTGCATGCTTACTCAGCTTTTGTATATTCTTCTTAGATATTTTATTCTGGCTGATGTATGAATATGAATAATGTCACAATTTAGTAAAATCACTACATACGTTTTGATAAATACAATTCTTAATGAGCCTCTGTGTCAGCAAGTTTCATCATTATTCTTTGCCATGAACTTCTTGCTGCTCAACAGAATTTTGGGTGATAAAAGGGGCTAAAAGGAAGAAAGGAAACGGAAATAGAAAATTTAAATTAAAAGTGGCATCTTAAAATCCAAAATCTGTTTGAAATTCATGAATATCTTTGTATCACACTGTGACCCTTCAATATTTAAGCAAGTATCTGGTATTATATATGCATGCACTGCCCATGATTCCTTAGAAATGCTCACATGAGTAAGCATTGACATGGCATTAAGTGTTCTCAAGTTGGTCGCATAAATCCAACCAATTACTGGTGATTGATCTGCATCCACAATCTTCTTGCTGATGGTGGTAGTGGTGTTTAACTGATGGTAGGGTAGGAAGGGATGTGCATGTGGCACTGGGCATAGAGGATGTAGAAAGGTGAAATATTTAAATAGTCGTTAAGCCTACCAGAAGGCGAGATTTGATTTGTTTTCCATCATCCCTTTCTGCAAAGAGATTATAAAAAAAATTTTATATAGTAATCAACGACTAAGAAAGTAAAAAGTAAATAATATAAAGTAACCAGACGACATTGTTAGAAGCTTTGGAAATGTCCCATGAGCCTCCTATTTTAATTTTAACACTAAACAAATACTGAGATTTGGGAAGAGATTTCTTTACATTAAAAGAAATGCACTACTCTTCTAAGAAAATATAAGTTGATTTGCAAATCATAGCAAATAACCAGTTACTATGACATGAAATAAGACTGTACGAAAAATTTCTTTTTCTGGTTGTTTCTCCAAAGTTTCAGCTGTATGACCTCTTCTAGAGTTTTTGCTCCCTACAAGAGTAATTTTAGTTTTTCTTGTGAAAAAGAAATAACCTCTCTGTAGTTGTTATTTCATGAAATGATTAATTCAAATTGTAAAAATATATTAGAGTAATAAGTCTTTCACTGTTGGAGCTTATATCCTCTGCTCTTGAGACCTACAAGTTTCTGATCTGACAGTCTAAACTAAAGAGAAAGTCACTTTCCCCACTTTCTTTACAGTCTGGTCACTACCCACACATAAATAGAAATCCTTTATATTATTTTTCTCTTGATAAAAGTAGAAAAACAGGGGGGAAAAAAGGGAAAAAAGGGAAAAAAGCAAATATTCCTCCAGACACCTGGAGCTTGTTCTGTATTTCTTTAAGTATGGGAATTTTTAGGTATGTTCTCTAACTGGAATTAACCAATCAACCATATTTTTTTTCTTTTCTTTTTATTTTGGTTTTTGGAAATGGCAATTTACCTGGAACACTTCAGGCATGCTTGAAACCTTGACTAAATAATACATACAAATAATTATAGCACTACAAAGAAATAATGCTTATTCACAGGAGAAATTAAAAGGTAAGTACTTTCCTCACAGTTCTATTTTTAATTGCTGTCACTACAAGTGAAAAATATGATCAAAAATATCAATAGGTTTCAAAGGACTTAGGGTGTTCAGCAGCCTACATTTTCTTCAATATTCTCATTATACTCAGAAGACTTTCTGAACCCAGAGTTTTTTGGAAAAAGCAGCCTCCTCTTTCTGGAGTGAGGGGCAATATTTAGAAGCACCTGCATGTATGCCTGAGTGACTTTTAAACAGCCCAGAGCAGACATCTAATTGCAGATTTACTGATGCCTGAGAATTCTGAAAGTTATACTCATAGACTTCTCAAGATTTATTCTCTTTTTGGAGCTCTTTACTTGAAAAGGACTGGTGGTGTAGCAGAAATGGGGAAAAAAACAGGCCTTCAAGAAATTACTTTAGTTCCTGGAATAAAGCAGAAAATGTCTTCAAGTGTTGTGAGATATCCACCATGTTCAAGGACATGGTTGGACCGTTGTGCATTTCAGGTGTAAACTTGGAAAGGGATAGTTGCTCTGAGTCAGACTGTCTCAAAAGGGACAGTGAAGCACCAGATGGGATCTAAGCAATATATAGCAGGCAAAAGAATTTATAACTGTAATTAAAATATAATGGTAGATTATTGAGCTTCTTAATTATATTACTGATCAATTGATTCACATTTATTAATATAAACAGCAAGCTCAAAGTTTTATTTGGCATTTTTTTTCTTTCTTTAAAATGAGAGGCCACAAATATAATGCCATAGATTCATATCGGAGTGGAATCAGATTGCCTTGGAATCAGACTAGGTATGTGTTCTGTCTCTTCGATGGAAATAAAGAATTTTCAGTGTTTTATTTTGATACAGGCAATCTGGAGGAAGGAAAAAATGGCATGTGAGTCATTCTGAATTAATGCAAACATAAACTTTGTCTCATTTGAGGAATGGAATATGGCAGAATTGTCCTTATTTCAACTGAAAAGCTCACTATCTTCTGAACCATAAAACAAGTGTGTTTTTTTCAACTCCAAATTGCACTGCACTAAAGTAATTCCTTCAGAATAGGATAATAGTTTTCCCTAAGCTGGCAGTCTTAGTCATAGTCATAACAGATTTTAGTACAATTTAGTGAGGTGTTGAGACTAGTGCATTTAGGGACTGAGATAACTAGTTTCAGAACTTTAAATCACTGCTTTGTGTTCATTTGTAGCTCTATAATATGTATTTTATGAAAAAGATATTGCTACTACTGAAATGTTTTAAAACAGTTGTCAAGCTTGTCCCCTTCAGTTTGAGAATTGTCAACCTGACCATAGAGTATTTCTTACAATATTTTCACCTTAATTCTTGTTAAATTTGCCATATTTGAACTAGGCTAGAAGCTTGCACTCTAGAGGAAAAAGTAGTCACTGTCCTTCTTTTTCTTTATCAATTATTCCCAGCAGCAATGATGTGCCATAGTGGTGCACATTATGCAAATACACTCATTTGTTTTCATAGTCCCTTTGTATTTCAGAAATTGTTGTGAATCCTCTCCTTGAGTATTGAGTAAAGGCTACTTTACACATTAAGTTACTTGGTAACACTAATATTTTTAGTTTGATATATTTAGATTTTTTTGTCATTTTAATAGTCTTTAGATGAATTTTATACTTGCATCTTTGATTGTGGAACAAAGTGTACATTTAATTTTATTTGTATTAATATTATATTTCTGTGGAGATCTACCAGAAATTCAAGCCCTTTTATTAAAAATTTCATCTGAGAAATTCAAATCACACTTGATATATGAATATTTATTCAAGCATTCATATGCTCACCCAAAAAAAGTCATTTTCTAGAATACAGCTATTCAAAGTGGAGCTTTTAGCATGACACAGTATGCCAAACCTCAGGAGTGAGGTTAAAGCATTCTGTTCATATATCATGCCAGAAAAACACCACAAATCATCAGTAAAGTTTTTTCACATTACTTGTAGAAAAACTCTATTCTTTTTTACTTCTTTCCATAAAATGAGACACAAGTGGAGAGTAAGGTTTAGTAGTATAGGTCTTTGTTTTGCTAATTGATGAAAAACATGAGCTAGAGAAGACAGATTTAGTTCACTACTTTTACACTCTCCCTGGCAGCTGGTTACAGCTTAAAGCAGTTCTGATGCTACTCTATTGCTTCAGACAAAAATTCCAGGCTGACCAAGGATCAGGAGAGGGAAAACCAGATTTGCTCCACGCAGATGCTCTGAGGTAACTCCATACAGCTGAGAAGTTATCTCCTATTTTAGGTACATGAGTCATGTCAGTGGCAAGAAACAGACAAGCACCTAATCTCTCTGCAAATCAAAAGACAGTTGCAAAATGTTATTGATTTTTTTAAGGCTATTCAACTCAGGTGTCAATGATGGCGACAAATTCAAAAAACTTGTTCTGCCCTCACTAGGTAGAGAAATTTTAATTCACCTGTCCATGGAACAATGTTCCACTAAAAAGTCCATCTCCTTATGTGATGCACATAAATTCCCATTTTTATCTAAATGTATCGAAAAATTCAATACATGTGACTATATTCTGGGTCTTGATTAAGAACTTACACTAGTGATCTACATTTTTGGGATGATAACTGGACCCAGACTGCTCTGCTGAGATTACAGGTACTGAAGGATACCAGAGCAAGTGTGACATTTTCTCAGTGGATATCTGCTTTAGAAACCTGCTGTAGTAGAAATAGAAATGCATCAATTTAAATCAGGACTGCAACATGGTTTCTGTGCTTATTTTTAATTGTGACACTGGAGTGAATGGTGACCTTACAAGAATATAGACAGGTATTTCTGGATCCCTTACCTTGGCTGCCAATAAATAACAGCAGGGAACAGCAATCTAAAAACTAATCCACAAGAAAATGAAATGCTGAATGCTACTAAAATGAGTGAAAAATAAATCAATATGAAATTTTATATTTTTCCTTATGTCCTTTTTTTGAAGGAATATATCCTTTTTCCAGTCAGTCATAGACAAAAATTAGACTGTACTAATTTTTTTTTTTAATAGCTCTTTACAGAAGAAATTGTAGGAGTGAAATGGATGTTTAATGAACAATTCTGAGTGTCAATGCAAGGTATATAAAATTAGACAAAGATTTTGTAAAACATGTCAACTACATGTCTTTTCTAGACTTAGAGATTTTGAGTGTTATTCTGTGTTTCTAAAGCTAAAAAAATTTAGAGAGAAAAATATTTTACAACTGATTCATAGAATTTCTTTAAGATGTCCATTGTTATCTGCAAGCTTTGGATTCATAGAGGCTTCCCAAATCTACTTTGAAAGCAGTTTAGAGCATAATATCAATTACCCAATACCTTAGATTAGATAAATATGGGTGTGCAGTAAGCAAGGAAGAGCACAGGTCTGAGAAGACAGCAGCAAGCAAAGTCAGTTCTGAAGGTCAGAATCAGTGCTGTGGTTAGAACAATAACTTGGGAGTGAAGTTGCAGCTTTCAGTGTTGCTTTTTAAGTTGTTTAGAAAGTTGTTTTTAAGTGAAAAAATGAAAATTCTGTGAACATTCACAGATTCAGGACTTGTCTGACCTTCAATTTTTGCCTGACCTTCAATCCACATTTACTCTTTTTCCTTAAAGTTAAAATTATTTCACAATAATTTTCTTGTGCTAATGAAAAAAAGCAGCCCTCTAATAATAATCTCCTAACTAAAATCTATATGTTTGCTCTAGAGAAAAGGATATAAATATGAAATAAATACAGTCTTTCAGAGAAAGAGGAAGAGAAAAAAGTGTTCGTTGATGGTATTTCTCTTCTGCCAATGAACATTTCTTGTAACATTTAAGCTTTGAGCAATGTCAAATGTTTTTATTTTCTTCTCTTGCATGAAAACAATAGATCTCACTACTTAACTTTCTGTATGTGTAAAATTTATTCATATGAGTGCCAGTAAGCTCTATTTTAAACTTGAACAATAATTAATGCACTCCTTCACTTCTACCCTCTCTCCCAGTTATTAAGGCGATGATCATATATGCCATTAATGCAATCTACTTAAGGAAATATACAAAGTAGATGAAAAAGAAAAAAAATCAGTTAATATAGGCCAAAAAACCTCAGTGAAAATAACAGAATTGTAGGTAAGTAGGTCAAGCCAATGGTTTCCAATATATTTATAGAATAGACAGTTTCATTTTGTTGTTTAAAATATAATCAGACTTTGAATAATTAAAATATGGGGAAAAGATGATAGATGGATTCTGTGCTTGTCCATTTATTCTGATTTGTGATAGGTACTAGACAGATTAAATAAAACTCAGACTTTGATATTGTGGAAGCTGACGCAATGTTGAACAAACTCACTCCACCTCCAAAGCCCATCAATACACTGAATTTAACATGAGCTTCCACAATGCAGAAATCAGATGATTTGTTGAATTTGGCCTGGAGGTATTTACTGTATTAGATTTTTAGCTATCTTGATGTTATCATATCATAGATTCTTTAGCTAAAAATAGAAGTCTCATTTTTTTGCAGTTCTCTATTTTATAGAAAACTCAAATTCCAAAGCAATGATTTATCCTCATTCAGACCCAGAACTGAACCCTTTTGGAACTTTCTGTTTAATTTTTTTTTTTTTTTCAAATACTTACTGTCCTGCATATTGGCTATCTATTCAAATACTTACAATCCTATTTCCTACAGATTGACTATATATGACCAGTCTTTCTACACAGTATTTTTGTTTAAGTAAATAGCTATCATCTAATTTTTCCTTAAAGAGAAAATTAGCATAGGAGTCTAACTTTCAAGTTCCTTGTCCAATAAAATATACATGTGAATTACATCATAATGAGGCTTAAAATTATTAAATTACCAGAGAGAATTCAGAAGAGAAAGCAGAATGAACATCTTTGACTACATGACTTCATGGAATAAAAAATACAGGTGAAAATTTAATAAAAATGAGTTCTGAGACAAATTAATCACAAACACACCAGGAAATTTTCTGTAAGCATTATCACAGGGAGTTAAGGGTTAGAATGACATAGTTGTAGAAAAAAAAGATACCTCAGGTTTCATTTCCAAAAATACACCTCTGAAAGGGCAAAAGCAATTTCTGTTTGTATTATTATAGTAGCATTAAAAAACCCTAACATGATTAGGCAATAACATTTGTGAATAGAAGACAACATGGGATTGTTTGGTTATTATAAAGAGAGAGAAATGGAGGGGAAAAAAGTAAATCCATTCTAACACACAGTAACCTCCAAGGGCATGTCTGCCTCTGCTGAAACATCTCATGGACTGCTTTTCAGCTGGAGTCTGTCCCATAGGAACAAGGCCACTACACATTGTCCAAGAAATGTCTCTAAAGAAATCTTTCAAATTTTCTGCAAATGGAGAAATCCCATTTAAGAAAAGCAGGAGGATGTTCTATTTCTCTTCTTCCAAGCCACTGACTGCCATGGACTGTGGCATTCACTTTCAGATTAAGACATCTAGACCCATTTGTTCTCATGTGAACTTGAGCTATATGTGAACTAAGTATCTTTCTCATACATTCAAGAAAGATTTAGTTAGTGAAGTTGACAGACCCTGCAGAATGACTCCACTGATAAGAGAAACTTCCTGCAGGTTTACACCAGTGATCCATTTATGCCAGTGCCCTAGCCTTGGTGGGAGTGCTATTGCAAGCTAATAGGGAGTGGGACACATTCTGCAGCATAAAAGGTCTGGCTGCTTTTTGCTTGAAGTCCATCTCTCTCCTGTGCCCCTGCAATTCTCTAGTTTAGTATTGCAGGTTTTAGAGAGTGCATCCCTGCCTAATCTGTTGCTATCCTCAGCTGAACATATTGTCCTAGAATTTACCATTGACTTGGAAGTCAGTAGGTGTAAGAGCCCCTCTATAATAAATAGTGTAATTTGCATGCCACCATTCAGGCTCTAGGGACACTTGAGATGCCCTAAAGTGCTACATTTTCTTCTGCTGCTCCAGCCTACTTTGGTCTCATGTGGGTCCACTCCCACATATAATCCCATGTGGAGAATTAATTAATCTTGTGAGCATCTGAAAGGACATTGAACATCTCTGAGATCACTGAACAGTGAGAGCTTAAGAACCTGGCTCAGTCACAGATACATCTGTGCAGACATGAACATTTAGCTGTCATTATTTCTGATTCACTGACACCCCACCATCTGACATATATAATCTTCCCTCAAATATAATAGCTCTGTAACAAGTCTGTGAAAGAGCAGATTATTTTTGATTGTCTTCTCAGCTGTCAGAGAGAACCAGAAAGTGTGAATTTGCAAGTTTGTGGGACATTGAATACATCATAATGTACTGAAATAGTCCTGAAATGGAATGAGACTTCATACTGCAGCAATATTTTTCATTGGTTTTAGTTTCCAATTGAAATTATTCCAATGACAGAATATAAATATATAGAAAGAATTATACTACTCTGTATAATATTGTACTGGCTTTTAAGTCCCTCCCATCAAACAGTCTCTTTGAAAGGGTAGATTTCTTCATGGAAATTGCAGGGTTTGTTACTAAGTGCTTTCTTCATCATTTATAAAACTGGTCTCCTTATTATTTCCCTCCTATATTATAGCCATGCTATCCCCAAAATACCACAGGTCATTCTGCCAGAAAAAATGGACTTCTGTGCCACACAATAACTAACCAGGGTGTCTATTCTTCAACAGAAAAGAAGATTTTTGGTCTATGATTACTATGTAGTAGCAGATGGAAGAGGGAAATGAGATTAGTTTTTAAACCAATGTTTTTGGAGCCATAGAATTCTCAAAAACTTTTATTTAAGATTCACTCAATTTAGAACTAAAGGTAGAAGAGGGAACAAGACTAAAAAAAAAACAACAACAATATAGAAGCTGTCTTACCCTACTTAAAAATTGTTATTTTTCTGAAAATTTCATTTCTGCTGCATAATCATTAACCCTAGTAACCAGTATTCTGTTAGTCTGAAGGCTGTGGAAGTTGAAGCTTTCTGCTAAAGGATTAAGAGCCCAAGAATATTAACTATATGCCTCAGTAACTATGCAAATGTGCTTATATCCACTGAAATTATGTGATTAAAAATTGGGCTTGAAGGATAAAGATTTCCATTTCTTTTGCAGAACCTAGCATATGTTCAATAAAGGAATAAAACCTCCACTATATATATATATATATATATATATATATATATATATATATATATATATATATATATATTTAAGATGAAACAAAATATCTTTACTTGCTTACATTGTTCGTACGTCCAGGCTTTTAATTTATAGTTCATCATTTAATAGAATGATGAGGATCTAATAATGGTCAGCTTTATAAGAAGAGGGAGTCTTTAATTTTCCTTCTTAATTCAAGGATGCTTTTTTGTCATTAATACATGCAGTGCTCTTATTTGCATGTCTTCAGATGCAGCTCAGGATCCAAGGTGGGATGGAGACTGGATCTGCCTCTCTCTGTTGAGCACTCAGCAGTAAGCAAACTTGCATTCTGACTACCAGATCTGGAGTTCCCCACAGGCCAAACACTCTGAAACTACTTAACACTCTGAAACACTGGGAAATGAAGTAAACTTATGCTGAAAAGGGGAATTATATGTAGTCTGTGAAATTTAGTTGTCAGTTATATTTTTATGAAGTAAAAAATAAACATTAGTGTACAAGTTGTTTTGAACAAGCTAGAAGTAAATTATGTACTGAAGGACTGAAACAGAAGACAACTGTTTAATTTTCTGAGTAAGATACCTATAAAAAGTGACCCACCTCTCAACTCCTTGTAATTTCTGTATGCTTGTACATAATGATGCGTTACTATTCCAGGAAAGAATAAAAAATAGCTTAAGCTGTCTGCATAAGAGAAAAAGATTTTTAAAAAGTCTTCATTTAAAAGACACAGTAATGCTTATGAAAGTACTTCTAAATGTGAACCATCTGGTTACTTTGACAATTAGGAGGTAATTTTTATTTTAGCATAGTAAGCTCAGAATTAACTATTCTGATCATTATTGATAATAGTAGAACTTGCTGTACATAATTTGCAAAATAAGCTCCATTCCTAAAGTAATCATTACTCCTTTAAGTAAAAGAACTATAATTCAGTGGTGTTAACCAGTTCAATAGGTAAAATGGGCTATTATAAATATATGCAGCATTTATTTCAATGTAGTTACGTATTCACCCAAACCCACCAAGTAGTCACATGCCATATCTCACAAATTAAGTGCTATATGTCTCCTTCAAGAAATATAAAGGAAACTGAAATGTCTAGAGAAGAATTTTAAATCTCCTTTTCTTTACTGTCCTTGATACCCATCCAAGTTCCTTGGTTATTCAGGATCTAATCTTGCACAGGGAATTTTCTTCACATGGATTCTCATTAACTTCAAAAGGATTTTGCAAAGAGACAAGATAATTGTTTTCTAGGACAATCAACCTAAAGGTCATTAGAGTCAAAGCATCAGAAAGAATAATTGGAAATTATCCAGATTTACAACAGAGAAAATGTTTATAGAGTTAGACTTCTGCTGGTATCTAAATCTCATCTCTGCACATTTTAACAAGTAGGGTTTAAAAAGAATTCCAGTACAGTTCATCTTTTCTTAATAAAATTGATTCATGTAGCTGAAGTCCTAACCAGGGCTCTTAGAGCAGCTAATTTGAAGATAAATCTCACTTTTAAGGAAAGATTTGACCCTTGGATGCACACATGCAATTTTCATTACATTAATGGAAGCCACATTTGTGCATCCAAGGGCAAAATTTGCTTCTTAGAAAATATGATATAAAATAAACAGATAATAAACTGCATCAGTGCAGTCAGGGAAGCTAATTGCATAGGAGGAATTTCCACTGGGATGTGTCTTTGAATGCTGAGGAAGGAAACTTTTGAAATAATACCTATAAAACTCACTAGCTTATAAAATCTAGAACCTTCTAAATATAAAGTGAATTTTACTCTCATCCAAATAGATAACTTTGTAAATAAAACAAGACAAAACAAGAAAAAAATTCAACCCCACAACTAGAATTTCACTATTGTTTTCTTTTCCATGTGGAAGAAGAAATGTAAAAACATGGGAGAGGATCAATCTTTTCTTTTTGGAGACATGCTCAAGAATAAAGAGCACTTTGAAAAGACTCATAATCTTTTCTTAAATAATGTCAAAGTTACATTTACTCATACCACCTATTTCTTTCTGCAAGGAGTAGAGCATAATCACACAATGATCCAGCGTGTGCTAAGTTCTTCACAGAAAAATACAGTAATACAGTTTATTTGCTGTAATCAGCAAAAACAATCTGACATCAGTGGAATGACCCTACTACAAAAGGAGTGTTTTCACCCATGCAGTGAAAAAGTACAGGGAAATAATACTGATTGTCTCAAAATGCCAAGGGTTTGCTCTGATGTTTCAGATCAGTATTTTTGTTTTCACATAGTATTGAAAGCAAGGAAGTTTTCCTGTTTTTTCCAGGATACTCTATCAAAGTCATCAAAGTCTTTTAATGTTGTTTTTACCAGTTCCCTTCTGTAATGCCACTGATCTACATCTCTTCAGCTGGGCCTCCATTATTAAGTGAAGCTATTATCCCCTTTCTTTTGGGATTTTTGTCAAGATATACAAGCGGACTTTGCTCAACTGAAATCAAAAGAAAATGAGAAAAAAAAAGACAATAATCAGATTTTTAAAAACAAAAAATGAAAAAGGAAAAAGAAAAAAAAGGGAGAGAGAAGGAATTAGAGAATCGCTTGATATTTGTATTATTTTCATTTCTTGGGTTTTAGCCAGTAGACTACTGCCCCATATCTACTGAGAACATCTTTATTCTTTTGGTCACAAGGAAACTTTCCCTAATAATATTTATTTTGAAAGGTATACTGATGTGAAATAATTCAGAGGATCAACAGCTACCAGAGAAGACTACAGTAGAAAGAAATGTAATCCAAAAGGAATAAACTATATAGTTGTTTTATAGTTATATATTTTTGTTCCTCCAGGGAACAACTGTAAATTCTTTTTGTCTTGCCAAAGTAGGTAACCTGTTATCATCTTATGCTAGTAGAAACTAACACAGAGTACATTCTATACTAGTAGAAATGGATAAGGATTTGTTTCTTCCCTGTGAATTTTTTTGAAATTACTTCTAATGTGAGCTCCAATATGATGTTTCTCACACAGCACAAAGTTTCTTAGTCAAATCTCTGAACTGCTCTCTTGGGACATCTAAAGCACAGTGAGAATGACCAGCATCAGGATCTACACCACCAGGTTTTCAAATTTTTCAACCAATATCAAAACTATAGCAAAATATACATTTTCAAATCACCCCCAGATTCTAGTAATTTTAATTTTAATTATATATAATCATAAGTGTGATTTTGGTGGTGCAAGTAAATTAAGGAATTGCTCACTACCATGCTATTATATGTATATCTGCATACTGTTATACACCCTTCACGCTTTTAAAAAGCTATTTTTTCAGTGAGGTGCTCTGAGGCATCCTCCTGAAATATCTAAGACTGATATTATTAGCTAGAATTATTAGCTAGAAAGTGCTCTCAGAAAGAGCAGCTTTATTCAATGCTGAGTTCCTCCTCCAGGATCCCATAAGCCCTCTAAGAGAATCTTTAAGTTTACTGTAAGAAAATCTTTTCACTTCAGGAAAAAAACTCGGTTGCAGTTCGCAGGTTTGATTGAGACCCTGGAGGTTCTCTTTTCTGTCTTTCCCCACATGATGTCTTTTACAGACAGTTAAAAATACTCTCTAGGCAGCTTGAAGGAGGTCATCCAAGTGGTCAGACAAAGTAAATATACCAAACCTAGCCTTCTAAAATCTAGTCTGATGGGAATCAAATTTTTTTTCCATTTCTGCCTCATCCTGTTATACAGTTAGTTAGACAGATGCCTTAGAACCAAACAGCATTTCTAACAAGATCTTTCTTAGTACTTCATATTGTCTAGGGGATTCTAATCTAAAATCTTGGTCTAGAGGAGTTTTGAACACTGGGAAATTTGGGGAAACCATTCCTTTAAAAAAAATTTTCCAGTTTAGAAAAACAGTTCTGAAGTGATTGAAAAGATTTTTAATATGCTTGGTTTTGGTTTGGAGGTTTTTGGTTGGTTGGTTGGTTGGTTTGTTGGTTTGTTTGGTTTTTTCAAACTTGATTTAAATTGTTTATCAGAAAGAAAGTATGTGATAATTCAATATATGAAATTTCTAACTTATATAGAAGTCTTGAAACATTCTTCCATGAAGTCTGTGTGGTGAACTTGATCTTCATGTGTGAGTTACGAAAAGGATGGTTAGACCTCAGTCTGTGCATAATTAGCTACAAGGAAGTCCTACATTGTAAGTTATCATCATTTATATATTGCTGCCCTTAACATCTGAAGTGAGATTATAAATATCTTGCCTAGCTAGCCATTTAAGACTTCTGCAAACAGTTTAAAAATATTTAACAGTATTAAAAAGTTATATGCCTTGACATACTATAAAATAAAATTATTTTCTTGTTAATACATGCATATCCATATGAACAAATATGTATTTAACTTGTGTTTTCTGTAATCCAGAAAGTTCAAAAATCTTAAAGCTGGATTTAAGCAGACACATAAACATCTGTTCTCTTGACTTAAACAACGTAGAGATGGGGTCAACGGCAGATTTTGGCCTAGGCTTTTCCTGAAGATATGGATGCCAAAAAATTAGAAAGTTGGCTTTTTGTCATTTGCAGGTGTGAAAAATTTAATGCATGTAACTATGGTGATTTAATAAATAACAGAAAAATATGGAAAAAGTGTAGTACCGGGAGTTTGACTGGCAGTGTGCCAAAAGACTTCCCCTTGTTTAGACAGGGAATTTTTATTATTGTCCAAAATTATAATGGAAAGTAGCTCTTGTAGAACTATGAATATAATTAATTCTCATAGAAAAAAAAAAGTAAGAGCTAACATAAATACACTTGAAGAGATAAGTCTGAAGACTTCCTGCATGGTTTTACATATGTAGCTGTTTTAGGAAAGAAGACAAGTGAGATCAGTCCTGCTTTTGAAATGTCACTCTCACACATCCTTCAAAATATGCCCTTTAGGGCTAATGAGTTCAGAAGACATTTTGATCTCCTCACATATACCTCAAAACCAAAGGGGTAGCATTTCAAAGTCATGCCAAATAGTCCAACAGTCGAATAGTCAATATTTGTTTGTCCTGGGCTCACCTTCAATCACCATGCAACGATTAAAATGTAGCACCCCTCCTTTGTCAGAGGAAGGGTTGTCAGTCTGTTTATGGTGCAAGCTGTGTGTTTTCAATCCCAGTGAAAGGCCATCTCCTGAGCTACTTGATTGTTTCAGATTCTGAGTAGAGAATCTCACTGAAAATTGAAGGTGGAGCCCTGTAAGTGGCATAATGAAAAGCCCATTACAGATGGAAATATCTTCACATAACACTGTTGTTTTGAACTGGAATAAATTAAGCTGGCAGAGATTGGCAACATACTGTGTTACAATTTGAGTTTCCTGCTTTTTAAAATCTTTTTCTTTAGAAACACAATTTAAATGCCTGCTGTTTATTATAATTTCAAAATATTCATGTGGGTATGTTCACCCCAACAGAAGCCCTGCAAGTTTAAGCAAATGATACTGAAACTGATGCTGACTGAATACAAAGAGGAGAGGATATTGGACATGGTCTTTTTTCAGGTAAATTTTTAAATACAGGAATCATAATATTAGCATGCATGAAGATACTATAGCTGTGATGATAACACTTTGTAGTTTTTTTCACTGGAGAAGTGATCCATTGATAGCAAAGTTGCTGGAAATTTATTATGCATTAATTTTAAACATAATTTAACTGCTATTTCAATTACAATTACAGAAGGTTTACTTAAATATGAATGACTGCTGTCTATCACAGTTCCACACGTGGTTTGTTGAATCCAGCTCATTTACAGAAATTTTCCAGTGTTTATTCAGAGAACTATTAGGAGAGGGATTTCTGCAAACAGCTGTTACAAACAGATATACTCTCATTCAGGAGAATCACACACCTACCTATAATTGACAAAGCTGTATGACATTAACATAAGGAACTGCATTCATGATTTTTTTTTTAAAAAATTCTGTTATCACACCAAACAAAGCTTTTAATTTGAACCTTTCTGGAACCAAAATTTGTTTTTCCTGATTTTTTTTTCATTTTGCATTGTATTTCAGTGCAATAACAAACCAAAAGGATGAAACTGAAAAAAGCATTTTGATTGCCTTGTAATATTGTAAATTGCTTCTGCAATCAAATTCTTTTGTTTTGAGTTTTAATAAGGGATTATTTTTCAGAAACTTTTTTTAATTCAGAATTCTCCCTAAATTTATGAAACCTGAGAACCTCTAAAAAATGAATTTCTGCTGTGATAGCTGTTTCAGGTTAGTGCTTCAAACCATATTATTTCATTTTTATTATTGTTTGTCAAAACAAAAAGGCCATTTATTAGCGACACAATAAAAAACAGCTTAGAAAAGGGAAAACAGAAAGATGTTAACAGATGGGAAGGCACCCTATTTTTGTTGTATAAATACTCATGTTTCTTTTGTATAAGTTGTTTTGCTTGGGAGAAGTTTGATAGCTTGGAGAACTATTTTTATTTTGAGCAGAACAAGTTAGGCCACCATTGTCATCTATTAAACAAAAAACACTTTATCTATTTCTTAGTTATATGCAGCCCACCTGTTTTAATTCAGGCAAAATTCCCACTTAAGTTAGGAATTTTTATATATTGAGGACTTGATGACTTGGCCGGCCTTCGTTGCCAGCCCAAATCAACATTTATGGGAGCTTCAGATTGCTCAGACTTGTCCTTCTGCATAAGAGGGTGGGGAGTATTTAGTTTACCCAAGGGGCTGATTATATAGAAAAGCTGTACTTAGATGTGAAAAATGGCTCAGATTTCATAACACAATCACACCCTAACTCCTAATGTAATCCTGTTAATACACTGTTCACTCTGTTTGACCATTGCTTCCATAGTTATGCTGTTGAGAGGAACTGGACAGATCAGTTGAATCCACGGATATTTTTAGATGGAACCTGTTTTCTGTTAGTGTGACTACACTGAACATGTCTCTGGAGATACACATTACAGCCATCTAATATGCCATGATGTCATAGGATAAAATCCAGTAAATCAAAACACAGTAATATTTAAGTTACCACATAGGAGCAGCTGAAGAACTAGTTCCCAAGAAATCCCATATAATTCCTCTGTTCAAAAGGCAGGAGGAGAGAAGAAGATCTGGAGCAGACGTGTGAAGAGTGTCAAAACTCAGCAAGCACCATGGCAGTTACAACAAAAGATCAATGTACAAAGATTCAAAGCTAGTTAACAGACAAAGCATCTGCAGAACAGCTGGGTTTGCAGCGCTGAGGCGTGTCATTTAACATGGAAATGGGAAGAAGCTGGGCAAATTCATCCCTCCCAAAGATAGGGAGTCTTCCCTGGAGAAGAATTGTTTATTTTGCAATTAAAATGGGCGTATATTTGTTGATGCATATTAACATGAACTTTATATTCATATTTACTTTAATCAGTAAACTGAGAGAAATATCTGTAAACAATAGAAATTTACTTTAAGACTTCATTTAAAGGAAATTGCATGCTAATCTGGAAACCATCAGAACAAATTTGTCAAGTAACATAGCTTCCCTGTTTCTTGATGGCAAAAAGAATAGATCACTGCTAATAAACCTGCACTTGTCATTAGAAAAGCCCAAAGAGCTTTGTGGTTTAATAGTTCAAAACATGTAAAAAATTTATATTTTATTTGTCCACTTTGATTATCTGACCTTGAAATTTTTGAATTATTTAAACTGTACCTCTATTGCTCTATTAATACTGTCACATTATTGTGCATATCTTTCAGTGACAATATCAGTCTACTTATTAAAAAAACAACCAACTGAAAAAAAAAACCAACAGAAACAAAATCCGCTGGAAAAATAAATTCAGGAGAAAGGAGAATTAGGCAGTTATGCACGCAGTAAAATATGTATTAAACCAAAAGAAAGATTTCAAATACAATTTCAGACACATTATCTTCAAAAGAAAAGCAAAAAGCTGAACCCATAATATGATTGAACCAAAATAAAAAGGAAACGAAATTTTATTTTTGTGAAGGATCTCAGTGAAAATCAATTAAATTACAATCTGGCTTCATAATCTTATGTTGTTTCTTGAGTGTTTAAAGGAAAATTGGAACTTTCTGTGGGTGGAAAAACTTAATTTAGAGGTTGAAATAAAAATAAAATATCTGATTCATTGACTGGGTAACAACAATAGTCATAAACAAGAAAAAAAACAAGAAATGTTTAGAGTAGCAGGGCAGGAGACTTGCTGGCCTTTTCTTCATCTCTGGTTAATTTATTTGAGGAGACAGGTGCCTGGCTTCATTTGCTTCAGGTTTGGGCTTGCAGGAGATGGTTCAGGTCGCATGCAACAAAACAGAACATCCCTAATGGACCTATAAAGTCTGTTAAATTCAAAAAACGAGAGAAAGATGCTTATCTATTCCTCCATCTAGTCCATCAAAGAACTTAAAAAGTAGCCTCTGACTTTTATCAAATTTTATTTCTAAATTATCATATTTTTTTACATTGCTTTTTAGTAGCAGGTGTGATTTTCTTTCCATGGAAAGCAGGAAACTCAGGACTATAGTTATATAATTTTGCATCCAAACAACATAGTCTTCCTCTGTCATCTTTATGGCTGAAGGCAGGTTCTGTATCCATGTTTCAGCATTCATCACCTGTGCAGCTCCAGATGAACTGCAGCATAACCAAACACAGCAGTAGACACAGAGCAGTCAGGATCCAGCAGAATGGGTGGAAGGAGAATACCAGAAAGTTCCATAGAGAGAATGCACATTCAAGAAGATGCTGCTACTTTGACAAGAGCAGATATCTCTGCAGAGGGTAAGAGCTGGGCAGTCATTTTAATGGTTCTTTCATCCTTGGCTGCAGGCTAAGGACCATGCTCTTTGTACCTACTGAACCCACACCTCCTGCCTTTGCATCAGCAAAACCTTGTATTAAAAGGCAACCAGAGCACCAACTTCAGGGGTCAGCAAACTCAAGTACATACATCAATCAGTCTTCTATACCTTATAATCACTCAGCAATATGTGTAATTCCTGGTCACCTATCTAGTGACCTGTTGACACATGAAATATGAACAACTGGTGGCCAGTATAGAACCTTGTCTCATGTTAGCCTGTGGTGAGAGAAAGACTTGGCCTTCCACATAATGAGAATGAAAACAGCAACTGGAGGTTATAAAAGCTGCCAAATCTCCACCTCCCTGCTGACAGGAATCAGCTGATATTGCCTTTTTAAGTTTCCAGGCCATCTGCTTGCTTCATTAGCATTTTCTCCCAGGTGTCAGCATACCAAATTTTAGAGTTATATTTAAAGTGGCACCTAAAATTATTCTCAATTTTCTTTTATTGAAGATTTAGGTGAAGGCTATCGTGATCAGTTTACTATTTTCTGGCATATCAGTAATGCATTGCTATGGGATTACCTACTCAAATCAATCATATTCACCTTTCATTTAAAAAGGCACTTCATCAGTGTGACTGTAAATCTATGGTCAACCATAGTTTCATCCGTACTGGAGAAGACAGTAGTTTAGACAGACTCTTGCTCATTGCCCCGTGTTCCCTGTAAACTGAAAATTTACCTATTCTTTATCAGACTTGGAAAGTACAAGATATTTTGATTTGTGGCATGGAGGATACGGATAAGTATGTGTTGAAGACCAAAGACACTATAAATCATTAACACAGTTGACCACATCTTGTCAATTTGACATATTACTAATATAACCTAAGTTGAACTACCAGCTATCTTTGCATTTGGGGTTCATGACAGATAGAATATTATTCATTATTTATTTTATGTCTTGTTTTCCATCTTGGTGCTATCAAAGTTTTTTTGTCAAGAATATTGAAGCTTTTAAAATCTGAAAACCTGGAAAATTGTTTAAGGTTTCAGATACATAGGAAAGTTATATAGACTTGAATTACATCAGTTAAATTATTCTGGTGACATGTGATTTTAAACTATTGCTCCTCTTATGAACATTCTTACTCTGGGCTAAAGAGGCTGATGTCACTTATGTTTAAGCTTAGCCAAAAAGCTACACACCATTTAGTATAAATGTGAATCCACCCAGGAAGACTTACTGAATCTGACTGGCATGAAAGGTCTTTTTATCAACACAGACATGCTTTGCCATCCTTCTGGAGGCTTTGACACTAATGGATTTTATAAAAACCGCACTTTTCCATTAATGCAGCCTTTCTGGTTTGGTGGCAAGATATACTCTGTCACTCCTGTTGAAGTCACCCATCAACTTTTTTTTTTAATCACCATTGTCTTTTCAATAATACAAATGACAGTTGGCAAATTTATCTACTGAAACATTTTGATGACCACTGACATGACAGTGTAGGAGAATAGTGTATAATTAGTCAGTCAGCAACAATAACGATGATTTTTATAGCTACCAGATGGGTAGTTTATGTATGTTTAAATGTGTCCAGAATCTTTTGTAACAAATTGAACTTTGTATTCATTTTATCCTTTAATATCATCAAGCATTTTGCAAAATTAAACTAAAATACAGAGGACGGTAATAGTCTTCTGAGATAAAATGAGAGTGATTACAATGTAACTTACAATGTCTTTGAAACATGCATCTCAAGTTTTGGCAATGACATGGCACCTACACTGGAAAAAAATAGGAATACACCTCATAAAAATTGCATTTTCATTGCCTTTACCAAAGCAAAGCTCATACAAATTGCAGTTTTGCAGTAGTATTTTATTCATGTAATTTTTCAGAATATTAACAGTTAATCTAATACTGCCAAATCTAGCTAAATATTAAGCCTGAGAAATCATATTTCCTTCATGACAAATAATGCTGATTTTACATTTTGCGCTGCAAAGGGAAGTTTACTTTTCTGCTTTTGCAGCAGGTACAACTAGAAATTATAAGCTGTAGCCCTGCTCCAGGATTATACTGAGGCTTAAAATTCCAAAAGATTCTTTAAACTAATCTATATTTTTTTCATTTTAAACCATTCTGTCAGTGTTTTAATATGATGAGTATTATTTTGTGGAAAGCCTGCAAAAATAATCACATAGAGAATTATCTATCCAGTAGCTTATTAAATTCCCAAAAAGAACACTATTCTGATTTTCATTATCAAGCAGTTTGCTTTCAAAACTGAGCATTTATTGGCATGTAAAATGAAAATGAAGTTTTTATACAGCTTGAAGTATATATCTATATATGCGTATTTTTTTTAAACAAGCATGAAAACACCAGGAGTGGCACACAGACTAGCTCCTTGTAATATAACCCAAATTATTTTCCCCACATGAATGCCTGTGTTGGAAGAAGATCTAACAAAAATGTGTTGATATCCATAAATCATAAACAGATGAGGAGGATCTGTCCCTGGTCTTCCTAGTGCCATTTCTATTTCAATGGACGATATACATTATGAGCCCAGTATTTGAATATCAGGGGTCACAATAATGCATCCACTAGTTTTGGAAATATATTGAACATTATATAGACAGATTAGCATCTGAGATCTTCTGAAGGAGGAATTTGTTTTCCTAATATGCTGGTCTTTCTTGGAACTGGCTTGCTTTAACAGAATATAAATACAATGTGGAACGTCAGTGGTTTGGAGTATGGGTTTCTGTCTTATTTTTTCCTTCATAATAAATCTCCATAAAAGTTACAGCTCACTTAATACCAGATACAGGCAGAAAATCTTCTAAAATAAATTAATAAGAATCAAAATAAATTAATAACAATCATTCCATTTTTTCTATGCTTTACTAAACCATTATCTATTTCAATCATAATACATTAAGAAAATAGTAATGATAAAAGAAGGTATCAAAATAATAAAATTCCTCATCTTAGCATGAAAAAAGCCAACATACCTCCCAGTGAGGACAACATGCAATATCCCTCTGAATATTAGCAAAAAGTGAATAAAAATGAAGCCAATATCATAGCAACAGCAAATATGTGTGTGTGCATGTGCATGTATATCTACGCACATATCAACACATATACAATAATATTTATTGTAGGAAAACATTAGTGCATGGTGTTCACTTCTGGATTAATGATTGCCTGGTATAATTAATGCCACTGACTATACATACTTCAGTGATGATGTCATTTATGGAAAGCATATGGGATCAATGGTGACCGATTGATGGAATATTTGCAGATTCAAGTATTCTTTTTTTCTTTCAGTTTTAATTTACTTTGAAAACAATGTGTTAGTTATATTTATATTCCATTTATTCTTCATTTGTATGAATACATTTCTACAGAACAATAATCAAATTCACATTCTTTGTCTGGAGTATAATTTCCTTTATATGATAGAAATTAGAGAAGCGGAGTAAGTTAATGCACTAGAAACATGTCAGATGATTACATTATATACAGGCCTTAATAACATTCAAACACATATAAAATTCTTTCCTTTCCAAGTAAAAATATGGATATCAGACCAAAAGAAAAATCTCACATAATATGCATTTAAAGTGTCCCTTAATGTATGCCTTGAGATGGTAAGTTTGAAGTGAGAAAAAAGACAGTTCAATATTGGATTGAAGGCTAGATTTTAAATTAATGCATGTAATTTAGGCACATTTTTTTTATTCTGAGGGGAAAAAGGACTCAAATCTTCACTTGTTGTTGACATTATCTGGAATATATGTGAGTCAGTTTACAGAGTGTATGTTGTCCTGACACATATAATATTTTTAGTACCATTTTTAAAAGGATGTGGAGAGTTGCTGTCTTGAACTCAATGAAAAGAAATTAGAAATAGAGTCAGAGAATGGAATTACATTCATTAATTTCCTTGAAAAACAGCAGTTAGGAGAGATGTCCCTTTCTTTTCCCTATATAGGATGTTTGCCCATACCACTGACATAAACCTCTGGCTCCTTCATGAAATAAAATTGTATGGACTTCCCAATCAATAGATCTAAGAGGACATACTGAGTGCTTCTCCTCAACAATAGACTTAGGAACCTTAAATATCTCCATGCTTTTTGTTTTACTGAAACACTTAAATTTGTCCATCTTGTCAAAGTTTTTTTGGGAGGAGGAAAATATTAACACAGCTGAACTTATCTATTTTTTATATCTTCTTTAAGTGATGCAAAATGTTTCAAATTGAAATGCAAAAAAATTTCACATATATAAAAAATTCTGTATGATGTTATGTCTCATATTGTATCTGATATCCAATGATACCTGATAATATCTACAATAGTTCTGTCTTGACTTTTATTAAGTTTTGATTCCTAATGCCAATGAAAGAATTAGGTGTGTTTTATATTTGTTCCCTAGCTGTGTTTTGGGCTGTTTGCTATTTGTTCCCTTAGCATTGGGTCTTTAATTTCCAGTAGTTTACCACTATGTTCTAGGTGCCTCACAGAACATTTCAAACACCCGTGTGCCCTAATTCTGTTCTTTTATCTGATTTTAGGAACTGTAAGGACAAACTGATCAAAGAACAAAAGGCTTGTCTCCCTTAAATGCAGTCTGCCTGTAACAATGATTAAGAAAAGGACTCAGTAAATATTGAAATTATCTGAAAGAAAATGAGACTGATTAAAAGTTCTGTGTAAATCAGGGCCTCAGCCTCATAATTCTAAGCACTTTTGATTTCTTTATGAAAAAGCAGTGCTGGTGGAAACACACATTAAGTTTTTTTGATTTTTGATTTCTCCAGAGCACACATCCAACAGTAAAGTAGCTGCATGGGCATGAGTTCAAATTTGGTATCAAATACAGTTAGCTAATTATATTACATAGTTTGTGGTGTAAAATACAAAAATTATTCTTCAGTTTTGCAATGTTCTTAATTACTTTAAAAAACCACAATATTGCTGCAGAGCTGCACTGTCCCCTCTCTGCTATCACTGTATAAATAAGTACTAGAGGATGCCTCACAGAAACTATATTTTAATGAATTAGAAGAATAGAACTATGAATTTTAAATTCATGGTCTATTTTTTCTCGCAACATATTTTAAATGCTGTCTGTAATCTAGGGGATTTCAGCTTTTAAATGATTTCTAAACAGCTTCTATAAAAGGCAGCAAACCAAGAAATGTCTGCTCTTGTATTCCAAGGAATATGTTTTGACTTTTAAATGAAACATGGCAACAAAATCTGAAAATCAATTTACATGTATTTGTGGATTTCAAAAGTCAAGGGATATTGTCATTATGTGCCTTAACACAAAGGGCTTTGGAATAAATTCAAGAAAAAATAAAGGAAGAAGTCGAAACAAAATGTAAATCCAAGGATAGGGCATGGAATTGTTTTGGTTAAAAATTAGAAGTATTTGTGGTAAACCATTCATATTATGAAATTATGTTTGGTTAGGAGAATGTTTTTACACTAGATTAAAATCCTGTCAGCCTTTCGGTGATTTGCCTAGATGCCTGGATCCAGCTTGTCAAGTTTCATTTGCTTACAAGGAGAAACTAAATTTGTCATCCATCTGAAACAGCTAACTGGCAAGAAGTAGCTGAATTTGATGGAAGGATAGAGAGCAGAAAATCTGAAACACAAAGGAAAAAAATTCCCCTTCCTTTAGCAAGTCTGCTTCCTCTTCAACAGACCTGACCTGTCATAAGGCTTTTGTAGCATAATCTTTGTCAATAGACAGAATATAAAACTCATAAAATCCTCCCATATAAGCAAGTGGAAAACTGGAAAAAATACAGCTTGATTATGTTTTTTTCCTGAAAAGAGCATAGCATGAAATAAAAAAATGTGTCTTTCTGGGATTTTAGTTTTGTTGCATTCTGATTTTACATGTAAAATTTTTCTGTTTCAGGAGAAAAAAACAAGCAAAAACAAACAAATAAATGAAAGCCCCAGCAAAACCAGTAGGGACCATGTCCTACACATTTTATTTTCTGAGAAAAGACTGGCATTTTTTATGCGCATCCTTTTTTTTGTTGTTGAAATCAACAATGGTTACCAAAGTGTATCAGGGAGAAGATAGCACTTACTGGTACTTAGAACAAAATTAGACACTTAGTATGAAAAGGATTCTCCCTGCTGAAACAACTTTGTAATCGTAGTCTCCTCACCTGAGATCAGACCTTCTGTGCTCATTTTAAAGTAAAAGAGTTTTTCCACAGCTCTTGTGGGGTTTTTTGTGTTCAAAAGCTCTGTTAACTTACACTACATCTTAGTGCACCATACTGTATCTGCATAGATTTGTCTCCGTTTCCCAAGGCTTTTAGAAGAATTTCAGTGTATTCAGTTTCTCTTCATGTCAGAGCCATTTTTTGTTTTGAATCATCTGTGTCTTCTTACAGATTTTAATTTCTCTCTGCAATATCCATTTTGAATATATAGCCCCAGTGAATTTTCTTAGTGGCATAGACCTGAGCTTTCAGAGTATCATTTGCTCAGCTGAGGGTCCCTGTCATACACAGACTTGACTATACCTCTGCAGTATTATCTTTGTCTGATACAGAATATAAAAAATAATCCAGAAATAGTGAAATATCAAGTACAACATGATAAAAAAAAGGCATAAAAGTAATTAAAAATATTCTAACATGGGCAAGTTTTCTATGCAAAATATTAAACACAAATATTCAATAATACATCAGAAGGCAGGTACTGGGTATTTGCACCATGCTTATATTGATCAAAAGGGTTTGTTTCCAAAAGCAAGTAATACAAACTGTATAAATTCCTGAGATACTGCATCCATGGTTGTGATCTAATAGAATGACTTGAGCACTGTGCTAGTAACGCCAAGATTGTGTGTTTAATCCTTATTTGGGCTGTTCACTTAAAAGACAGACTTGACCATCCCTTTTGGGTCCCTCCAACTCAGAATATTCTGTGATTCTGTGACTTTTCAGAAATGTGGCTGGGACATGTCGGCCAGGCCTTGTTTGTGAAATTGCTTAGGAATGGTAAATGTAAAAGTAGCTGGAGATAGTTCCATGATATTTCTTGTTCCATTTCTTGTTCCATTCACAAAGTTACATGCCAAAAGACAGTAAGAAATGATCAAACTGTTGGTGAATATTTGACATAACGCACAGTTCCTTCGTATGTTGCTCCAATACCAGATCTTGGCTCCTTCTCAAGGTGTGAATATTTCAGTTCTGATGAAGAGACACTTTCATCTGATGTTTTTGGTTGCTTCATGCTGAAGTGAAATACGTGACTGAACATTTGCAAGATTTGGCATCAAGAATATAAAGGTCTCCCCGTGCAATAGACTAAGATACATGAAACACAAATGACATCATTCTTGAGCTTCCAGCCAGTTTCCAGATAAATCTTGTGGAACATATCCAGGAAGTGAGTGCCTATGATCAGCTAAATATTCTTTCTTGCCAGTGTTTTTTCTCTGACTATAAAACTGGCAGAGACTCAGGAAGTCTTAATGTGGTTTTCATGTCAGGTGAAGAGAAATAAATAGGCTGTTTGAATGTTTGAGTCAAAGGGCATTATAATGATATTTAAGCAGACTATCTGGGCTATACCATTTTGCTCCAACTAATGGAATGTTATCTTGTATCTTGAACAGTTATAAAATGTCATTCAGGGAACTAGAGGCACTGATGTACAGATAAAACCTGCTAGGATTCTGACCTCTAAGAACAGGTTGGAATGAGTCTCATAAAGGCCACAAGAACATTTTTTCACCAACACCATATGAGAGCTCTTTAAAATAAATGACTTCTCTACTTTCGTCTCTAAACTGAAATCAATGCATTTATTCCAAATTTTTTTACTAAGCTGTGTCATTTAAAATTTTTGGCTCTTCTTTCAAAAATTTCCCATTTTTTAAAATATCTGTGAACAGTAAGGGTCAAAACTAGACACTGTGGATGACCACACCTGAGAAAACTTGCAGGCTTCTTTCTGTACATGCACGTTCTCCAGTAGCGTTATGGAGTTGATTTCATGTATCACACTACTGGTTTTTTGTCTTATTTACACATACATAGATACTTTCTCTTCTTTGTATTAGTTGATTCAAGTTCATATAAACATAGCTCTTTAAATTCTCCTTTATGTTGTATATTGTTGGTTCTTTTTATTTGAAGTCTAAATTTTAAAAGATCATATTATCATCCTGTCTTCAATAACTTAGAATCCTTCTAAAATCAGCCTAGTTTGATGCAAAAAGGTAAAATTTTTCTGTCTGCTACAACAGCTATGGAATTGTCAAAAATGTTGACCTAAGCATGACCTAAAATACATCTTCACTTTGCCTCTCTTTCTTCTGTGCTTGTGAGTAATAGACTTAACTGTCCTTTAATATTTCAGATTTAGTACAAATCTTGACTACCCTTTACATCATGTCAGTGATTGGGTTGAAGTAGGGACTTTCATACTGAACACTCTTGAGCAGTCTGTATTGACGTTGTCCTACTGTTACTATTTCTTTATGGTTTTGGTAATTGCAAATTGTTTAATAAGTTGTTCCAAAAATATTGAAGGAGAGAAAGTTTTGCCAGCTGGTCTGTTTCTTCCAGTGTTCTTCCTTGTTCCTTTCTTTTTTGCTTTCTCTTTCCTGTGAAGGTGAAAGCATGAAGATTTCAAATATTTCAAACATCCTGATTCATTTATTACTACTTAGGAGTCATAGTAATTAATGAACTTTTCTCTCCCTTTACTTTTATCTTCCTTTTAACATATAAGTAGAATTGTTTTCCTGCTTACTTTTTGTATTCTCTACTAATTGAAGCTTAGGTTACATTTCAGTGTTTCTGGTTTTGTCTCTATTTCCTGGAAAATTTGGCTAATTTCTTTTGTATCATACATTTTTGATCTTTGAGGTACTTTTACAGCTCCTGATGTCACTACATTTTATTGAAATTTCTTGTGTGATTAAGATTATAGGTCACATTTTCCTCCTAAAGAACAATTTTGAGAATGACCTGTCACAGATTCAAATAGTTCAGAACTGAATTTGGGTTTTTTTCAAAATTATGAAATATCCTCAGTCTCCTGTTTGGAAGAACATGTTTATTTGATGTCTGTGTACTCTGTTGAACAGACAGCAGTGAGTTTTGCAGTCTGCTTACTAAATTTTATTTGCTTAACAAATATTAGCTGCAGAAGAGAAGCGCACATCAATTTCAAGTACTTTGATAAGGTCTCCATAGCTTTGCTCCTGTAGATGTTTATAGTGCATTTAAAAAAAAAAAAAACTAAAAAAAGTTTTTATTGTAGAAATTTATACTGATATAAAATCTGAAAAATGTACAATTGGATTGTTCTTTTCTGGCACAATTTCTTTAAACTAAAAAACATTTTAAAACTTGCTTGATTGTTTGAAAGGGATCTGAGGAGAGCATTATGTTAAAAATACTTAAAATAATGATTAGTATATGTCTATAAATGATAAGAATTAGCTGCAGAGATTTCCTAATGTATTTAAACCAATTACCAGGAAATTCCAGGTAGGAGAAACCAGTATTTTTTACAGACTTTTATTATTCTCTTCTGCCGTGTACTCTCTGTCAGCAAACAAACACAGATCTATCTTCAAATTATTCAAACAATGCAATCAATAAAAGCTCTTGAACTCCTTTTTGAGTCACCAGTGGGCTTCATACCCCAAATCATATATCCCTCTCAACTGTGCAGACTTCACTGCCAAATTTTGTGAATAAAAGAGCAGCTATTAATTTTACTGCATTTATTTGTTTTATTATTCCTCCTGAATAAATTTGAAAAAAGAGAAAGAAAACAGAAGATGAACTGAGAAGCAGGTGTGCTCTCTGTCTTTGAATGCAATTAAATTAGCATTTAAAAATACAAGGATATGGCAATGTGCAGGAAATTAATTAAATGTAGATCTCTCAAAAGCAATGATTCAGGAATCTTGAACAAATTTAATAAAGCATTAAATTTTTTTTACCCCTAAACATTGATTTAGCCATCTTATTAAACCATGAAACAATGTACAAGATTTACAGACTGTTTTTTCCCCTTTCCTCACTACATTTACAAAGTTTACATTTACAAAATTGCTAGAGGAGGTTCCATCTACGTAGCAAGTCAGTGCACTTGGTCTCCAACATAACAGTACTGATCCATATTCCAGTTCTTTAAATCCTGATCCCATATTTCCAAAGAGATAATCAGGTCAGAGTGTGCTCCAGAGTTCATGTCATTCTCCTTCTGATCTTAATACTGAGGAGTAAATCTTATCCAGAGGAGGAGACAGCAGTTTCTAGAGACATGGATTGAAAGCAGCTGCTTCAGTTCTGTGGTGAGCCCTGGCCCTGAGCTGGCTCCGTTGGTGAGAGCAAGGTGCAAGGCTGCAGGTTTGATCAAGGGCCATTCGCTGAAGAGCTGGGCTTCAGCATCCTTCTGTGTCCTTTCCAACCCAGGCTAATCTGTGATTCTGTGGTGCTAACTGCAACACTACAGTCTTTCTCACGTACTTCATTTCTGGCACAATGGACATTGAATTAATTATATAAAATGGGAAGAGTTAGGCTAACATTAGAATTCAAGTATTCATTATGTCCACATTTGGAAGCACATATGGCATGATCACTCTCACATATCTGCAAGTTAAGATAACTATATGTGACCCTCTGTTTCAGGGGAAGAGTGTTTCACTGTTTTATATGTATGGTGTGAAACAGAAGATGTGAACACAGTGCTTCAGGCAACTTAACTCACTCAGTTCTGTCCAGGGAGAGATGCAGGTCACAGCACTTCAGGTGAAAGCTGAAATCTAGATTTCCTACTGCCCTGTTAGTGGTCTCTGGGTGAGTGCACTGCAGGAGTCAGACCTAACAGAAACAAACTTTCTATACTCTCTTAAGGAAGAGAACAGGAGGAAGAGAGAGGAAAGATTGTTCCCTTCTTTCCATTTCTCTCCACTTCTCTCCCTTCCTCCATAAATATATTATATAATATAGTATATACAGTATACTATGACTGGGCTTACAAGCTGCAAAATTATTTGCAAAGACACATCTTTTTTTGAATGCCAAGTTATTTCACTCTTAAATTTACATCACATTCAGATAACGAAACTTGTAAAGGTGAAACAAGAACAGCAGTAGTGCTGACAAATTCACTTTAAAACCAGAGACAGTGTACTTCTGTCTGTCTGATGAGCAATGGGGAATGCAAGACCCTTGGATGCTGGTTCCTTTTTCAGATCGAATGTATGGTGTCTAAAGTCATGCTTTGCATCTGATACACATCTTGTTTTGCTTCGGGGAAACTACAGGCTGAGGAGGGATTTGGAGTACTTACCTGGTTCACACAAAGCAGATTAATCTACAGGCTTTCTATTTTGACCCATGTTATTCCTCAGAGGAGAATACATGTTATTTCCACACAGATTTTTCTTAAGTTCAGGTACTGTTATCTTATTCATCAAAAAACCCCAAAAAACAAGAAACAATCAAATCAAATATAAATAAAAACATCACTCCCTCATTACCAAAATCCAATTTATCACATGATCATCATCATCAATCATCATTTATTTTATTTATTTTACATTTTAAAGACTGGAAAATTTGAAAATTATAAGAAAAAAAATAATTCCCAAAATAGGGATAAGCATAAATATAACTAACACTAAAATGCATGCTTAATTATGAAATTAATATCCTGAGTTATACTTTTGAACACAAGTTTGACTTTTATTTAATTATAAACAAAAATCATATTGATTTAATTTTATCAACCTAATGGGAAGCATTCTCTCATTCAAGAAGTTTGATCAGTGTTTTGAAGGACCAGATCAGCTAGAATCAGATAATATATGAAGACAAAGAGAACACGGATGTAATTTTGGATGCTTCTTTTCTTTTTCTTTTTTTTTCCTTCTAGGAAAATAATTTTTTTTCGAAGAGAGTGGCCAATAATTTTAAAAGGCTGAGCTAATAACTTGCTTCTTACTCTGAGCTTAAGTAGAAATTCTGGAGGACTTTTGGAAAAGACTTCTACTGCATTACCTCTTCTCCTCTAGTCCTTTGTAGCTTTCCATAGTGTCACAACAATTCATAGGTATTTAAATGATGAGAATGTTCCGGGTGTTCTGACTAACTTGCAGGCTCTTTGAACGTGTAGGTACAGAATTAGACCATTTCTACTAAATAACAGACTCTGCTTGCATAGAAAGAAATCTATTTAAAAAACTGCCTCTGAAGTAACAGAATTTAAAAACTCACATAGTATGGTATTTTTAATAATTCACCTTTATATGTTTAATTGCAATATATTAATGGATTTGAATTCAGCTTTTACAACTGTTAAGGCTATTTTTAGATTGTACTGGCTTGTAGAACAGACACAAGATATATCCTGATGTTTCTTATACACTGACATAAACAGCACTCTGATTATCTAACCTTTCCCAGTATAACATATGTCCCATGACAGCTTTCCAAGCTGATGAAGATGACCAGAGCAGCTTTTTCCTCCATGCCTGCTGCAGGTGGTCAGTCTCATCTCATTCCTGCAGCCCAGGCTGCCAGAGCAAGTACCCCAGCAGAAAACAGCTGGGTAAATATGTAGGTGTTACTGCTCCTGGACCCTTCAGGCTCGTGTAACGGAACATAAGCTCTAAGAGGGAGACTCTTTCTGCCAAAGATGTATTTCTTTTTTCCCCAGCTTTGAATAAAAATTTTAAAATGTCACAGTGAAAGAGTGCATACTTCCTATTACTAGACTTTCAACTCCTTGTTTATTTGCTTCATATACACATTTGGAAAAGGACCAGACAAGAATAATTCCATTACAGTGATGCAAATTAAATGTAACCTTACTAAAGTAAATGGAACCATGGTATGGCAAAGCCAGTGTAACTACGGAAATCAGGCCTCAGCCAGTACTTTTTTATTATCAATTAAAGTACAGAGGGAAAAAATGAAGGAATACTTACATAAATTTAACTTTTATTCATTCTGAAACCAAACAAACTCCAGAAAAAATTTAAAGGCGCAAAAAAGAACTTACATACATGATTCAACAACACAATTCAGAAGACAGTAGATTTTGAATGAAACTTATCTCAAAGGAAAATCTTTTTTCTATACTTTTTATTATGCACATGAAAATGCCATATTTCTCTGAAAAAGTAGACATAATAAAAAAAGGGGGTTTATGTGTTTGCAGCTATAACTTGGAGAAATTATGAAAGAGCCCAGATGATTCTCCTTAAATGTCCTTATCTTGTTCCTGAGCTACTAGCAAGTCCATGAAAATCTTTTTTTATAGAACTAAGGACTGATTTATTTTTGTTTGGAAGAGGATTTTGATACATCGCCAATTTTTTTATTCTACATTTAGACAGTGAAATGTAGAACAGCGGAAAGCCATGTGGACCAGAAGACCCAGATGGTTAGGCAAGGAGAAAGATTTTCACTTTGACAAGGCAACTAATGCTGTCAGTAGTAGCTGGCAAGAGGGTGTAGCATTCATTGAGAAAATTACAGTGGAAAGAGCAGCTGGTTTTATAAAGCAATTAAAGCAATTTCATAGAGACTTTCAGCTTCCTCATCACAGGGAAATAATTTTCACTCCTACATGCACTGTATTTTCTGTATCAGGTGCAAACTTTAATGTTTTACATTTGCTTTTAATGTAAGTTTTGAACCAACTAAATATAAGATAAAAAATTACCATGTAAATATGAAAATAGAAATTTTTTACACAGAAAAGATTCAGACAGGTACTACTATTTTGAGTGCTGCATGATAAATAGATTTTAGGATACATGTAACTTATAGGCTTACTTAACTTTTGTATGAAAATATTATTTCTGCATTTCTATTTTATGAAAAATATTTGCATATAACATTGAAAAATTTTGGACATAGTAAATCCATTTGAATACTTGACTTTTTTGTATGGAGATCCATCTTCTAAAGATGAAGAAGCCAAAGGCAAGATGTTGCCTGTAATGTGAAAAATATCAACAGCTAGTTTTCTACTTTGCAGTGGTACAAAGACATGCTCTAATCTAAAAGAGTGATTTCCACCTAAGAAACATTTCTCCTTTGCCTGGTTCCTTGATGTTATTTGCTGTTGCCACTCCCTCTGTGTACCCCATGCTGCTCTATTGTCTCTCTACAGTAAATGACCTACAGCACTCCCAGAAAAACAGGGAGATGTGGCACCAGCCAGCAGGGGTGGGTGGATGTCTGTGGTTTATATTCAAATACAAATTGGGTTGGAAGACAAAGAACAAGATTATAGTTCTGAAGCTGGAAAAGAGAATTGAAGCTTCTCTTCCTAAAACTCTGTTCATTGAGTGGGGGTTGATGAGCTCAAGATTTGTAGATTAGGAGATGAGCTCAAGATTTATAGATTGGGAGTAGCCAGAAGACACAGAGGACATAAATGGCCCTTAAGGAACACCACCCCCTTGAGGGATCAGAAACACCTGGTCTGGGAAAAGATTGATCAGAAGACCAAATTAGCATCAAATGTGAAGGTATCAATAACCAATAGGAGATCATATATTAACAACTGTGTAAGATCAAAGAACAAGAATTTATTTGGGTTTTTATTTGGGTATAAATTTATTTTATATTTTATTTATTGTATTTGTGTATAAATATGGGTAAAGAACTTGTGTGATGGAATAATTTTCACTGCCCAACCCTGACATATGTGTATGAAATAATTTCCATTGCACATCCTGGCCAGAATAAAGTAATGACTAAATTCCCTAACACTTTAGAGAAGAAAAAAGAAAAGATTTTGTTGGTGAGTCCCTATTTTTCCTGCAGTTGCAGTGACACCATCACACAGAATGTGCAGGAAAACCAGGGAATCAGGCCCAGACAACACAGGGTTAGAAAAGAAGGATTCTGTTTGACCTGCCTGACCTTGATGACAGGGTGATCTGCTTAGTGGATCAGGATTGTCTCAAACAAAATCTTTCACATAAAATTTTTATGAGCTGTTAATACTAGCATTAACTAAACTGATTCCCATTTCAGTGTAACAATTTCAGTTGTAACAAATAGGAGAATATGTTACAGGAATGCCTATTCTTGGATAGGGCACATATTTAGATCTAATCAGCTATGAGAAAATTTCTAACTGACATTAAGGATAGAAAAAGACTGTTAGAAGTGAAAAGCTATCACCTGTTAATAATTTTATGAAGATTTTCCAATTCTATCATTTAGAATAGAATTGTAATATACCTAAATTCTTTGAGGAAAACTTTAGATATAAAAAGTGAATTAAAATATAAAACCCGTGGTGGTCTAAATGACACAAAACACTGAGAACAAAAAAATTTATAAAGTAATTTTCCATTAATGAGGAAGCATTTTGGTAATATGTAAATTAAATTGATGGATTGTGAAACTGAAATATTAATAGTTAATGGCTCAAGCAATCAGCTATTTGCAAAATAGCTTTGTGTGTGCTTTTCTGAGGATGTGCAAGGTAACAGCCCAGGTGTAGAGGGCTAAGCACCTGAGGATGAGCAATAAATAAACCTTTGTTAAGCAACAAGCCAGACAAAGACACTAAAATGCAGCTAAGATGTCCTCCCAGTCCACAGATATCAGCAAGAACAGTAAGGGTACAAGGACTTCAAAGCTGCACGGGGGTACATTGGATGAAAGAAAATTAATCAGCCTTCACACATATTTTCATCTACAACTCTGAGTTTAAAATACATTATTCTGTAAGGTAGAATTAAAAGAATTGCACATGGATATAAATTACTTGAAATTTTCTTAGTAAATAACTGAACAGGTATTTTGCACAAATGTGTTTTTGTTTTTCTTTTTTCTTTTTGTAATTAAAGATATGTATAGGGGAATCCATAACATTAAATAAATCTCAATTTCACACTTCTACCTGTGTGTGGTAGCTGACATTAAACCACCTCTAGATAAAGTTGAATTATTCTCTGAATTCTCCTTGGTTAGTAAAAGTGTCCTTAAAATTCTTGTTATTGCTCAGTTGTACACACACCCCTCTATATTTGTAATTTCTTTTTTTTTTCCCTAAAGGCCAGATCAGTTGTATGTCATCTATTGTACTTTATTTGACAATTTAGTGTATGATTTTTGTCACCATATTACAGGCAATATTGAAGACTGATTAAACTAAGCAATTCCAGAAGAGCTTGGAATTCATCTAGGATACTTCTCAAAAGGGATTGTAGGTAGTATGAAAGCAGATATCTGGGGACAAAGCCTTCCTTTGGCCTTTCTTCTTCCTCCTCTTTCCCAGTGGTCAGCCACATGCTGTGCAGCTGTCTTCTTTACATGAGCATAGATGTTTTACAAGTGGTTTGCACAGCATATGTTCTCAGCTGAGGTTTCCAAAAAATTTTGCCTGAAAAATGAAAACAACTTACTTGGGACTTCCATCAGTTCCAGAAAAACAAAACAAAAAGACTCCAAAAAAACTGAGGAGAAATTATTTTCATTAGGAGATCATAAGAATTTGTCATGACAAAAAATTTGAAGGGTGATGTTTTGGGTTTGGGGTGTACAATCCCAATGGAAGAAACTGTACAGATCAAAATGTAGAAGGGTATTTTCACAATAGATTTATGTTAACTACATATTATGTTCAACACAAAAAAATGGGGTTTTTACATGTGTAGAAGCAGTAGTGATGAAAGAACATTGATAATGTGCATTGTGGATTGTTAGCTTTTGCTTGTATTTTTTGTCTGTAAATTGATTCGACAGATCACCCTCAGAGAACTTCCTGAGTTCCATTATGATGTTATTCCCAATGAAGGAGACACTTTTAATCTCTTTAATCCAAAGTTTGGAAAAGATAATAGAAGTCTCAGTACAGCAACACTTTCCATACAGGAAAAAGTGACATACTGCATATATGCTTTTTCAAAAGGTAAAATCTGTCCCTGATAACTTTCATAAAATGGCATAGGCAAGGATAAAAATATGTAGATATTTAATTGTGGTTTAGTAGATAATTTTCTTCTTTAATAATAGAATTCTCTCTTTGCCATTTGTTTAATACTTCTTCAAGATTTTCAGATAAATTAGATAATTACAGAATAGATGGAGCAAATCAGTATGGCATTTTTCATGTAACGATATGATGCTAGTCATTTCCCTTAGTCAGATGATGATTCTGATTAGCTTCCTTTGAATTACAGATAAGCAAACACTAATTATTGCTGATTTTTAATAATTACAAAATAAAACTTCTAAGGGAGGATTTTGTAAATACACCATTCAGGAAAAAAGTTTTAAATTGTTTCTTACCAGTTTAGTGAATATACCAGTTTAATGAACTTTGATTTATGTTGTTCCTAGATGAACAATGTTCATTTAAATAAAGATTATTATGAATTGCACTACCTCTGCACATCCCTGAGCAGACATTCATGTTCAAGTGACATTAAGATATGTTAGAAATAAGGACACCCCCATGGCAGTTATGGGGATACAGTATCCTAAAACTGTGAGCTGTCATTTCTGCTTGTTCTAAATAGGTAAACATCAGGTCTTTGTCTGATATTTGCACAAAATAAGGACAGAAAACACATCATTGAATGCTATATCATCAAATAAATCCTAAGGAAAATTAATATTATATATAATTAATATTATCCTAACCAGTTGAATAATGTTGTGGATATTCTCTTAACATTCTCCTTATGCTGGTATTACCTCATCCAAGTTAACTGTGTTTCCCATGCTCACTAGCATTTGTTCTGCTCTGTGCAGACACTGGGACAAAAGCAAATGTTCCTGGTGTCCTACCTTAAATGGCTCTCTGGGATGACAGCTTGATCAATAATTTTTTCTTTAGATCCCCTCTTCAAAAACCTCAAAGGACTGTTGCATCTATTTTTTTTATCAAAGCCCTGTGGATTAAATGAGATACTTCTCATCTGCTGTGTCACTGCACTTGGACTTTTATATTTCCTTTAAAACTTCCCTTTTATTCTGTTGCACATTTAACGAAATGCAGCTAAAATAACAAAGCATACCTGATTAATTTATTGTTGCCACACAAGAACTGGAAACAGCCTCTAGGCAATGCATTTTTATCTCTTATGGGTAATAAAGCATTCATACAGTGATGTATTTATTTAACCTCACACATGGTGTTGAGTAACCTTATTTACAGTATGCAAAGTTCATTTTCTGAGACACCACAGAGCAAGAACACTTTAAAATGCTACAGAAGAGTTTTGCCATGTGACTCCCATAAAGATAAGTTAGAGTTTTGTGAATATCCTTTAAAACATTTAAGATTATGCTTTTATTTGAAAAGTTACTAAAAAAATTCATCACTGACATAAGAAATAATATTTTGACCTATTTAGTTTTAAATTTTATGTTCTGATTTCTTGGTTTATTGAAACAGATTTATTGGAAAACTAATTGGGAAAAAAAGTTATTCTTCTCAAATAGTAAGTTGGAGTGTTGAATAGTAAGTTCCAGTTTTTATTTATTATTTCCTTCAGTAAGCAACCTTTTTAGTTGCAATATTTCCTATAACAGTATAATAAATTATAATGACATAATCAAAGCCTGTCCTCAATTCTTCAAAAGTCCTTTCCTTTTAGGTCATACCCTCAAGCAGGGAAGAATCCAAGATGCTATTCTGAGATGCGACTATTAATGTTTAAAAAAAACCAACCAATCTGACATTTTCTAAAATTAAAACCATAGTATTTATTCCTGTCTATGTGGTTCCTTACTTGACTCTTACTCACCTTTTTGAATTGTGAAAAGTAGCCTTTTGATGACATGAAGTAATAATTTTCCTGACTAAATCTAGTAGGTGATTTTCCCATTCCCTCTAAATTTATGCAAATTTCCTCCTTGTGAAATCTTATTTATTTAGATCTTTGCCCATCACCTAATGTTATCTAGACAGTAAGACAAATGTTCTTCTATGTAATCTCAGATAAAACTATCAGATTCATTAAGATCAGACTGCTAGCTTGAGATATTTCAAAATCCTCCATCAGAGCATCTTTTTTCTCTCTAATACAATTGGACACTTTGACTTTACACATAGGTACTTACACCTATAATCAATGTCTGAGTTTAGATTATTTTCTTGAATTAAAAAAACAAAAAACCAAACAAACGAACAAACAAAACCAACCAACCAATAAAAGAGCAACAGTTTCCTCTGCCTGTGGATTCCAAAGTTAATTTGAAAGTGTTGGAGGAAGGGAACCCACTTTTTCAGATATTCTTTGGAAAAAAGCAATCTGAAATGTCACAGAGACAGCTAACAGCCCAAAATGCCAGAATTCTTCCAAAAAAGGGTACATGGCATAAGAACATTCTTCATAGAAAAAGAAACATTATTGTAGCAATAAGAAAAACTAATGTGGATTTTTAAAAGTCTTCAGTCCCTCTCCCAGTGTACAAAAAAGGCCCATTGATACTTAAATCAACATTTCTTGCAATTGCTGGAATAGTGTTTGTAGCTTCAGCATTAGACAGGATTATATCTACATCTCTTAATGATAACAAGCAGTGAAACCTGAGGCTGAAAGTATATTTACTTTTTGTAAATGGGCAAGGAGGAAGAAAGGAATTGTTTTCATCCCTTCTGACAGACATAACCATAAAAGAGTACTATATAACAACTAGAGAAACAAACAGAAGTGCCTGACTGAAGCAGAGAAGCTCAGGTTACCTGAGCCAAGGTTCAGCACCCAAAGCCAGGGGAACTCTGCAGCAAAGGAGAGGTCTGTTAACAAGCAGAAAATGATCCATTGGAGACTAATTGCAGCAATATCCCTCTGAGTGTGGGTCATCCAACACAACTAAAAGTGAAAGTGCAACGTATTTTCCTGGGTAATTGTTCCCAAAGGGGAACAACTGGGGATGTAGAAACTTGAAAATCGAATTAAGAATAGACAGGAGGAGAATCATGACTTCTCTTCTGATGGAAGGATGAATTTTTTATCTTCTTTTCTGTCTTATTTTTATTCACTTTAATTTTATTCCTAAGTTACAAGCATGCAAATATGCAATATTTCTTGAGCTATATATGAACTGTTAATTTTAAAGCAACTTTTTTTTTCCTTTTAATTTCTACACAGCTGCAGCACAGGCACCTAAGTGGACTTATCTAGTCAAGAACTAAACAATTTATTTTGAAAACAGCTTTATTTGATAGACATTGTCATTAAGTCCTCAGAAAATATAGAAACAATTTTCTTTACATATAAAAAATATTTTTAAATGCTGTTTTGTTATTTCATCTGTTCTTAATGATAAAGTGAATAGAAAAAGAAATAGTGTCCTATCTATTGACCATAATTGCTACAACTCCTGTTAGTTTATGTACAGTGCTTGTGATACTTACAAACATCAGTATCCAACTTTTTTTTCCCTATAATTTAAAAATTAATTTTAATTTTAGTGATTGCCCCTGATTGGCACAGAAGTATTGGGTTGCACTTTTGAAACTCCTTTATCTTCTTTTTAGCAGCATGTAATTGTTAAAACAAACTTTATTAAGGAGTACTTTTACAAAACAATTGCCCAATTTTTGCATAGCAAGAAGAGAAACTGCACATGCAGTATTCTAGCTGTTCTTAGGAATATATACTGATTTGTGAAATCGTCCAGGGGAAGGGAAGCTACACTGAGTATTTCTAACTTGCTTACATGGCAAACAGCCAATAGTCTGTAAGTCTGATCTGCAGCAAATAAGGTAAACAAAATGGGCAAGTTAAATCCCCCCCATATTTCTGCACAGCCTATGTAATAGACTTAAAAGTGTTTGTAGGCTATATTAGCAAAATGCCACTATTAGGATGGGTCTAATGGGAGAACAGCTTTGCTGAAGATAAACTTTTAGGGAGGTTTAGTACCTCAGCACTTTCTACTTCAGATGAACTATTCTCCATGTGGTAACTCAGAAAATAATAGGGCAGAAAATTATTTCAGCAAAGATTATCAATATGGAATCATGTGGCTCACAAGAGATACTGCAAATACAGTCAGAGTTTTCTCTGTGTAAATATGTAAAGTCTTATTCCTAACTCACCTGAAATCATTGAGTCATGAGAAATGCCTTCCTTTCCCATCTCTCTGACCCACTGCCTACGCCTCAATCCTAAAAGGAAAATATGACTCAGTGGTTCCCTCTGCCACATGGGATGTGTTTGTATTGCTCTGATGCCAGCGGAGCAGATTGGCACAGAACATACTTTATATACTGCGGAGGGGGCAGGAAGTAATATGAAAAACAATGTGAATTATTTAAGCCTAAATTCTGGAAGTAAAAGACCTTAGGAAAAGTTTCAATTTCCTCTGATCCCAGGTAACTCAGTTTGAGAGAATTATGTAATTTGTACTTGTGTTACTCCCTGTCACAAGTTGTGATAGAATATGCTTGAAAAAAGACAGTTATCCTAAACTATTTTCCTCCATTCAACCACAGAAAAAATCAGCTCTGTCTTATTTTATAGAGAAATTAGGTGGTAGAAGAGAATGTTTGTTAAAATGACTAGCTCAATTTTCTTTCTTGCAAAATAGTTTTGGTTATTTGCAAAACTTGAATACATCAAGGTGTTCACTGACAACTAACAGCTTCCTTGTGTCTGCACAGAGTTCCAGTGCAGTTGCACTGTCGGGGTTGATGGAAGTTCAGTCAAGTACATGTTTGAAAGCAGAGGAGAGCGTTCCAGACTTTAAATGTGAAAAACAGCAGAACATGTGCTGTTTAGTCCAGAGTATAAGAAATAGAATAATTTCCCTCCTGTCCCCCTTCACTTGAGAATGTGCAGATGTAAATTATGTCAAAATGGGGGGAGAAAAATGTTGGGGGGAAGGAAGAATCATGAGCATGCAGAATATTTTCAGATAAATGGACACCCACCTTTTATGATTTTATTTTTAAAGGAAGGTAAGAGGCATTTATTTGAAGTAGAACTGAGAGAGCACCTGGTGAGCAAACTTATTTTAAAAAATCTGTAATGAAAAAGTTCTTTTGAGTTGGCCAAGGCTTGCAAATCTTGAATTAAATGGATTGAAGTAAATGGAAACATTTAAGTAAAGGGGAACAAATTATTCCACTATCAGCAACACTAGTAAAACAGTAAATCAGATGAAAATAGTTAAGAAGCTCAAATGTCTCAGTCATGATTGGTTGTCTGTGAGGTTTGGGACTACACTGGAAAAGGGAATAAAATGAGGATTTTAAGTGACAGGTTTTTGGAAAGGAGAGGATTGCAGACACCACCAAAAGGAAGCACTTTTCCAAAGAAAATTCACATTTTCAGGCAAAGCTGCTGTTCTGCATGGAATATCTCCATCCTTGCTAATGGAAACCTGTAGTATTTATAGTCAATCTTTGTGCTGGTTTATGGGAGTACAGCTCTGCCATAGCCCACCCCTATGCAGACATTGCACTCAGTGACCATTCTTTCCTCTATAAAATCCTGAGGGAGATTTGATCTCTCCAAGTATTCAGGCTTGCAGAAGAAGATTATCCTGTATATTATGTCTCCCAATCCTTTCTTAACCTTCCTTTTCTCTTCAGCAAAAGCCAAAATCAATTGCATCTTTATTTATTTTCTCTCATCTAGTAAAGCAAAAGCCCCTTCAGAGATGTTTAACAGAAGTATTCAGTGCTGGTCATTCCTCTGATCTTGTTTATAGCATTTAGTGCTATGAGGCAGTAAGTAAACTATGCAAAACCTGTCAAGGACACAGCCAAAAGAGCTGTGAGTGAAGGTGGAATAATTGAATCTTTTTAGTACCCAGCTTAGTCCGACCTCAAAACCAGACTACCCAGCTGCAGATTATTGAAAAAATTCAATCCATACTGCTGCTGAGCTAGAGAATGGAGTCAGATAAAGTAAGGTGGGCTGCCTGGCACAGTAAATCATACACAAGCAAGTTAGCAGCTGTAGTTCAGCCACCTACAATTCTGAGAGTGAACGCAGCTTGAATTTAGATTGCATCTTTCCTCCTGCTTGTGCTGGAAAACATCAAAGCCCTTTTTTAAGAGTCTTAGAGTCATGTGACATGGCAGGTATCACTGAGCTGGGAAAGAAGCCTGGGCAGGCTTAGCACAGATGTCTGCATGCTTGATGACACATGACTGGTTAATAAACCCAGTTTTGCCCTTCACGTGTCTCTACAGACTCAATGGATAAAAATACAAGCAAGAAAAAGTTGAACATAAACACTTGGATTCTCTTTCACATGGCTATTGCGCAAGATGTGATGCCAGAAAAAGATAGCTTTTCTCATTTTTCTTTTAACAGACTGAAAAAGAGAGTTTGGAACTCCTGCTCCTATTTTCCTTCTTTCACTTCCCACTGTGATTCTCGTGACCGTCTTAGAAACTTTTATTCATTCCTCATTATCCCAGATCTTTCAGTGTCTTCTCTTTTGTTATCAGCTTTCCCAGAGACTGATAAAATGGTTTCCTGAAATCAGGTCTACCTCATCCACTGGTTTTGGATATATTTTTCCTATCAAGATTCTCTTGCCTTTGAACCTTCTCATTGTATAAAAAATTTATTTCTTCATTCATTATGATGCCTGTACATATTCCCAGTAGGCTGCTTCCCAGCTCCATAAGTTTCATTCACATGTATTTATTTTTTTATATTCTTCAGTTGTATTTATTAATTTCTTTTGCTCTCACTCTACCCCATCAAATGAAGATATATTCTTCATACAAAAAATGACATCTTCCAGCTCTCTATCTAATAATCCTTCAGACACACTTTTTTATCCCACTAGAAGTTGTGCAGTATTACGGGGATTACATAAAAGAGTCAGAGAAAAGAAGTCATCAGTAATGACTTAAGTATGGACTACTTTAAACAAAGGGCAGAAAAGCCTGCTCACAGCAGATTGCCCAGTTCACATGTTCACATTAATGATGACTAGTTGCAATCAGGAACACCCGTTTAGTGTTGAAATTCAAGTTTAGATTCTGTTATAAGGGGAAATGCAGCTTTTCACAAGGACCACATTTTCCATTATATATTGTAAAAACCTGGTTCTGACATTTCCAGTTGCACAGCTCAACCAGGTAAATCATATCTTGTAACTAGTGTCACAGTAAAAAGAATCCAGTAGTATATATGAATCTTCAAACCTCCATGTGGTCTTTGTGTTATGTGTCCTTATGTCAAAAGGCAATAAATCTTACAATAGTAATGCAGTAGTGGCTATAGTAGCAATGCAGTAATTCATTTGACTCCCAATGAATATATTTGCAAAAGATTATTCTATTTTGGTCATCTTACATTTGACTTTTGAATTCTGAATCTTAAAATATAAGGCGTAAATTTCACAAGCATTAATTTTTGTTATATTTTTTCTGACATTATTTGATTTTCATTATTTTTGGATGATAAAGAATTCTTTTTAGTAGTCAATAGCTGTTGAAGGAAATTATTAACATTTGTAATTGTTGGATCACTGAATTGTGCGAAATGAAATTTCACAAGAACTAGTACCAGAGCAAGGTATTATAGACTGCACAAAACATTGTCCAATTTAAAATGAAATCTGCATTTTATCCCTGTTTTGTTTCACTATCTTCAAGTAGCTGTCATAGGTATTCACCTCTGCCATGACAGCAGCTCTGGGTAGGCTTCTGCCGTAAGTGCATCAGTCCTTCATGTGCCACTAATGTCCCTCTTGCATGCCAGCAGTGGGAAACAAGTTCAAGGCAGCTCTACAGCAATTTGTGACCGCACAAATATTCTGCATACCAATAAGCCCATTGTGTTGTGTGTCAATGTTTTGCTAGGGTGATTTCAAAGATCAGTATCTCATGTGGTTCATTCCATTTTGCAGTTGAATATATTTACTATTATTTTTACAGATGATGTCATATTGTCAAATAGATGGCCCAGCAAGGTCAGAACCCATAACCCAGTAGTGCTTCCTTGAGAGACCTAATTTTCCTGTTGCAAATTGTCTTTTACCTAGAACAGGGTTATGCTGGAGGTAATAAATACAGAAAAATAAATGTAGTAAATTTTGCACAATGTTTTTATCAGAAGAAACAGTAGCAGTTATATTTACCTTGTTTTATGTAGAGATTGCTGAAGACCTGAGCCTTAGAAAGATGACTTGAAAAAGGGCAATGAATATAGGTATATGAATAAATAGCATTATTGTCCTTTCATTTAGAAAGATCGAATTTAGGGAGAAAGGCTTGTTAGAGTAGTAGAGCTGAGTAAAAATGAATTAATTACAAAAAGAAAAACATTTCAGAAAAGATGTTTCTTTTTGAACAGCTTTGCTTCATCTCTGTCACATGCACCTTGGTCTTCGTGCAAACCTTTTTTCTCCCATTGTTCTTCTGTTTCTGTGTAGAGAGTTTGTGCTCAAAAGTTCTAAAGCTTGTTTGATACTTTTGTAAATGTTATACTTAAAAACTGTTGATGACTTGTCACATAATTCAAGTATTTTTTGGTTTATATGTCTGAAATTTACAATTGTTTTTTAATCTATTTGCAGATTACTTTGTTGTCATACTGTCACTGGAAGTGTTCTTTAGATCCAAAACTATATCTGGCATTGCTTCTTTCCTTCTGATTTCCATATGAGTTGATTTTAAATTGTTGATTTTAAACTATAAGGATGATTCACAGCAGGATGTTCCAGAACCATAAAGGAATATGAGGGTCATGTCATCATTTCATATTAAAATCCTAATTTCTCAGCAATTTGGGATTTTGGTTAATGTTCCTGACTCACAAAGCAGCATGTTCCTATTCCTGCTATGGCAAAGGCTCATTAGAAGCAGAGCACACATTACAGACTCACAGTAGTTGCTCAGATTTATCCTTAAGGACTATAAACTCTCTGGCATAGCAATTCTACAGTCATTAGATAAACAAAAGATACAGCAAGGAACTAGTAGACATTACTCATAAAATGGCTAAAGATCCTCAGCAGTGTCAGTTACCATTACCATCGGAGATGCAACAGTTTTAGGATAACAGAAGCAAAAGGAAAATACTAAGTAGAAAAGATTTAGCTTTTTAGTATCTCTTAGGATGAGGTCCTTTGGGTTGATAGCCAGTTATTAAAAGGCCTAACTTTGAAAATTTTGGAACTTCATGAAACATGTTCTGTATCATCCAAAATGCAGAAGAAGGGAAGATGGCATGCAGTCATGTTCTGCCTTCGATTTTGATCAAAATTCTATATGAATTTCATGTATATTTTATTCTGATGCTCTATTAGTTGCTTATGGTGATTCACCACAGAAATGGGTAATTATAGGACATAAAGAATTTTTTTGTTAAGTGTGGTAGTGTTTGGTTTTAAGCTACATTTATTATTCAGACTTTTAACAGACTAATATATGAGAGACAAGAATAGAAGATAAACATAGAAAATGCTTTCTAAAATTAATTTTATTATATAGAGTTGTTAAAGAGTAATAGTTACCAAACCCTGGCCTTGGAAATAAGCTTACAGATTAAATCTTAATAGTATGGTAGGAGAACTGTGTGCAATTCTGTTCCATAATCAGAAATGTAATTTAAAAGGGATTAAGACTGGTGTGATATCCACTCACTGCAAGGAGGGCAAGGAACAGCAGGCCAAAGGAAAGCTCTCAACTGTTAACTTAAAACCCACACAGCAAGTTTCCACTAATACAGAGTGCTTCAGCATATTCACATAGTCACCATCGGGCAATAAAACCTACTCTATGTAATATATCAATCTTTAGTAGGAAGGGTCTACCTTCCACTCACAAGGCATTACTAAAAACCTGACCTCAACTTCCATTAAAGAAGCATTTCTGCACCTGAGTGTAATTAAGACTGGAATATAACATTCCTTTTTCTTGTAAAAGCATTTCTAAGGAATAAAACTGACTGTTTTGAGAAATATACATTTCAATATTTAAACTTGCATTTTATAATCTATCATAGTGGACAAGAATGAAACTATTAAAAATTAAGTCAAAATCATGACTTTCCACCTCATTTTTCTTCAGAGAATGAATAGATTAGGTGTGCAATACACTTCAAGAGATTCATTCACTCTAGTTCAAGACAGAATCATCAAGACTTAAACCATTTGCAACAAGCCTGTACATTCTGTAATTGCCATTAAAAATATCTATTCTTGTGTTTCTTACAGAAATGTCTTTCTAATATTTGAACTCATTTTGCTTCAACCCAAGAGGTTTATTATTTTTTATTGCATTCATAGTGAACTCACAGCTAATGAGAATGAGACTATTCATGAGATAACAAGTCACATAAGAAATGACAAATGAACAATAATTAAAGGAAAGAATCATTTTAGGCTGCATCTGAAGCTATAAACATAGGGGTTGTTCTGAAAATAGATATCCTCTAGATTATCTAAATCTCAAATCTGAAAATCAACTTTGATTGAAGCAGAATGTCATAGAGTTTTTGTCTCCAGCAGAGATGTACCCTATAGTTTGCTGGTAGGAAGAAAGAAAACATGAGATTGAATTTTCTTATCGTTTATTGTGAAGAAATTGATACCTATTTTTTAAAAATCATTGACAACTATCTAATCTGCTTAGAGTTTCCAGACTTACTTGGTATTTGGAAATTCTGTTTCTCAGCATCCTGAAACACACCTGAATTCCGGACACCTTAGAAGATTTAAGAGTAAATAAAATTAATCCTATTAAGGATGATTCATGCATTCTTTTGCATTTCTCTTTGATTTTTATTGTGTGCTACATGTTAACTATCTCTATTACCCAAAACAACTTTAGTGTTTTCTTCACATTTTAAAGTGACTGACATTCTTCCATAGTAGGCCACAGGCTTGGAACAGCATACCTGATTCCAGATTTTAGGGATAAGCACAAATAGTGATTATAAATTCTAAAGCCACCATGTTTATCTGCAACAGCAAAACGATGTTTTATGCATGTATGTCATTGTGGTTTGGCTTGAGACTTAGTTAAGCAATTGGTAAATGTGTCTCTTGGAACTAGTTCCTGGCCTTGAATGCAAATTACTTGCTTCACAAAATTAAGATTTCCTGCTGGGAAATTTGGTAGTTTCAAATGTGCTTTGCCACCTTAATGGCCGTCAACTTACACTCAGAGGAGAAGAAAAAACATCCATTATAGAATGTTCTGTACATAATACAAAGGGTAAGCTTTGGAAGGCCATGTATACCTCTGAAATTAGCAAATTTAAGCAATTCAGAAAGCCAGAATTAGATGAACAGGAGATAAACAGTGCTGGTGAATGCTTTACCCTTTTAGGAAATAAATTAATTTTAGTAAAATTGATATCAAAGATTGCTATGATTTTATCTTTTACTCCTGGGTACTGCTATCAGATTTAAATGTACTTTAGTGAGAATTCCAGCATAGAACCCAAAAATTTGATAGCACCTCTTGCATTACATTTTATTCTGTGACTTTTGGCAAATAATTTATCCATCCAAAGGTATGAAAAACGTCTTCTTATCCATGCCATGAGGTTTGAGACAACTTACTCACTTTCCATGTCACTACTAGCATGGAAAAAGAACCAAATGTAATATCAATGGTGGTTTATAAACGCCTTCCAAAATACAGTTCTTTGAAGGAGATATTCTAAGATTGTCAATTTTTATCATTTTAACACTTTAACATTTTATAGATGGGTATGTCAGAAGCTGTAAAAATTGCTTCAGAAATATTGGTTTGCTATCTGTAAATATTTGCTATATCTGCTGTACCTTGCGTAGTATAGTTGTCAAACATTCATATAGTGGAAAAGGCATGGATTTTTGCTGCATGAAACACGTGCTACATAAAACACAGACATTTGAGAATGTTCTAGTAGTTTGAATCTGTTAAAATCAGTTTTTCTTTCCCTGTGCTATATTGGTTGTACCAATATGAAAACTTCTATTCACCACCATAACTGCTGATGGTATGAAATACAGCTTCCTAAAAAGTATACAATGGAGTATTTTGTTTCAGCATCTGTTATATGTCAGTGCAGAATTTCAAGGGTACAGGATTGTGTAATCTTTCTTTACAGAAGACATCAGTCATGAACAAGTGAGACAGAGTTAAAGAATTAGCCTTTCTTGGCTCTCACTGCATCTAATTCAGGCGTGCATGACCCATTGCCATCATTGTTGTACTTATGCCAGCTGGTTCTGATTTTTAAGAAAAGCAGCTTTGCATGCTGAACATATAACAATAAACTATTGTCATACAAATGGAGTACTTTGGCTTCTAAGGGGTATAAATATCCATATAATAAAAATAAGGTGACTCCAACTTCTCATGTTGCAGGGAACAAATAATAGCTCATCAAGCATACTACAAATGGAACTTGGATATGGAAGGTACCCTTACTGGGACCAGTGTGATATTCTTCCCCTTTTTTTGAAGTGGGAAATGGGAGGGGTAAAAGTTTTACAGCTCTTACTCTTCTCAGATGAGCTAATTCCAAGAACAGATACTTTTGAACAGTTCAGGCAAAATTTTTGTCACACTATATGCTGTAACCCTGTCCTAATGTCAGATACAATGAATTATAATTCCCATCATCTCCTCATTGATTTTAAAACAGACACCATGAAAATCCTGGATTCCTAGCAAATAATAAACTCCTTTAATATTTCCATCAGGGAATAATAAAATCAAGTATGTATAAAAACATACCCTTTAGCATATGAAAGCATAGAAGCATGTGAACTTATACAATAACCAGTAGATACCTCATTTTTGAGTACATTCACATATTGACACAACAGTGTATGCCAAATAAAATTCTCATGAAGCCTGGAACTCCATAAGACAGTGTAATAAAATCTGGGGTACAACTTCCTGAAGTGGGGTCAAAATCATCATGTTCTACTAGGAATTGGTCTGGAAGGGTAAAATCCATAGAAAAGATAATTAAATATCTAAGGAAATAGTTGAAGTAAAAAGAAACTTCATTTGGCATTTGGCACATGCATGACATAGATAGGGGTGCAACTTTCCTAAACTTGAAAAGAAGGGGAAAATATACAAAGATTTAGCAGTATACTGAAAAAGCATTAACAATCCATTTTACAAAGTGCATATTCAGTTTCTCATATTTCTGTAGTATTTTTGGCTGCGCAAATTTTTTGGCTGTTTTTATAGAATTCGTAACTGAAATGAAGGTTTATTAAAGGTCACAGAAAAAGAAAAAATCTAATTATTGTTAATATGGTATTGATAATTTATGTCAACATTACTGTAAAAACTGCAAAATGATCCAGTATTTGGTCATAAATCTGACACCAATTGTTTCCACAGAGGGAATTAATCCTATGAATTTATAGCCAAGATGAACACAGCATAAGCCAGAGGAAGAAGTGAATGAAGGAATGAAGGAAACATAGAGCTCATTTGTGTATTCCCATGACTGCATGATGTTCCCCTGGCTGACCATTTCACCTGGAATTAAGGTGTCTATGTGATCAGTGAACATCAGCCTGATGGCTCTTTTCTAACCTTTATCTGAATCTTCCAGGCAAGAGTCCCAGAGCCCAGGAATTGAAATCCCTTTACCTAAGCTTTACTTCCCACCAAAAGATCCTTTCTATTACTTTGAGCTTATCATAATTCTGTGGCCAGCAGGAACCATCATAACGACCTTGCTGGCCCTGGAGTCTCCGGAGTTTCACTCCCTGTCTCCTATAACAACCCCAGGATTTTATGTTTGAAATAGACAATAGTGTATTATATTTGAAATAGACCATTTCAAAGACAACAGTGTTAATTGAGGCTCAGAATAATATGAACTCATAGAAAGAAATCAAAGACCAAAAGATAGACTATAGCTATAATAGAGCCCTTGGTAACCCCTTGTAACAGCTGGTTTCATGGATTTCCTCTCTGCACCCCTTAAGACAGAAGAACAATAAGTGATTCCCTCCCCACAGTAATCTGACTGTCCGTGATTGCGGTGTGCTAACAGTAACAGCACTTAGGTCCACTTTATCCACAGTCATTGACTTCCAGGATGCTTTGCTCAGACTATAAGGTAGTTGTTGCTCAGGCAGTAAGCACTCTCCTCAAACTTTTCAGGTAGATAATTTTAAAGCAAGATTGTCATTAAGTGCCTCATGTCACGGGGATAAAAGGCAAGAAGGAGACACTTGCAGACAGTTTTGCAAAGTTCAGTATATCACTCCTCTTGTCTTCTCAGCCAGTCAGGTTTGAGTCCAGTCCCAGGAAGCATCTGCATAAGAAGTTTGGTGGCACACTGGATAATTCCTGGATTTACAGGGCTTGCTGGCAGAAGCAGCTCAGTGTACAGCAACCTTGCCGTGGGTGTGCCCTAATGCCATTCTGGCAAAAAATCCTGCTGCTCATCCTCTTCCTGACTGAAACATCTGGGAAAGGGAAGGGAAGAGAAGGGAAATAGAAACTAAGACTGATGCCGGAGCATAGGGTAGTTGCAGCACACAGGTTGCTCTCTATAATTTGAAGGAAGAATAGGAAGCTGTTATGTTTGGCACTTGGGAGCAGAACTATTTCACTGTCCAATACTTCCTGGATATGTTTTTCTAGTCTAGGACATAAGCCCTTCACTCATTGCTCTCCTATATAGCTGACATTATAATTGAAATTATTCCCTCCTTACATCATTGCTAGAAGGCAATTTTGAGGAGTGGGAGAACTTTCTCAGACACATTGTTTCCTCTCTGAAAAATATGATAAATGTGGTATTTCTCTTTCCCTTACCAAAGGCTGGCCATATTTCAAGCATATCCTATAAGTCAAAGGAGAGAAGAGAAAGAGAAATTAAAAGGAAAGGGAAAAGGAAAGAGAAAAGGGAGGGGAAAAATGGAAAACAGCACAAAAGTCAACTGTAAATACAGTTACCCCTGTAAAATTTAGAAAAACCGCTGTAAAATTTAAGAAAACCACCAGAGATGCAAGTAATTTCTCAGGCAAAACTTCCTCAGAGAAGTAGAAGTTTTGCCTTTCTTTCTCTTTTCTCTCCTTTTCCTGTCTGTTTTCTTCATATAGAGTAAATTATAAATTGTTTATTTAGTATAAAAGTGAAAAATTACATCATTTAGCCTTTGGCTTTCTAACTTAAATTGCCAGTTGTAGCCCAGATTAACTTTTTTTTTCTGAAAGAAAAAGACACAGCCTCATAGGGAAGTAAAGTAGTATGAGAAAGGGCAGCATAGGCTTTTGCATTCCAGTTGCATGTGCGTCACATGAACTGCATATAAAACATTTCTGATGCTGCCAATGAGAATTTTAAAGAGGATTTGCAGGTTACTAAGTGTCTGGCCTCACCTTCAGGATTCACAAACACAGTGAGGTCAGTAAGAATGGTGCCACAGGATTTAATTCTATCTCGGTTTCTTTTGATAAAACCACTGAAGTTGCTCATCACAGAGAAAAAAAAAAAGAAACAAAACAACAACATAAAAACTACTGGCAGAACCTTTAAGATGGCTGTTGTCAGGTTTGTGGCTCAAAGAGGTATGGAGGATTTATACCTCTGTGCTAGGAGGTGTAGGAAGTTCCTATTCAAAGGTCTTGCTTAGGCTCCTCTGCCATTTTATCATGATCAAGAAACAGCAGAAATGTTTGCTGTTAAGTGAACATGCAACTGTTACTCTGATATAAGTAATATATCAGGGCATTGGGCCAAGAAGGGAGGGACCTGGTCTCCCATGTCATCTTCAGAGTCTCACACAACTCAAGGCCGCCTTGCCCATGGGACTGCAACCTGTGCAGTCATCATCTACAGAAGAGCAGGCATCAGCAGAAGAGCAACTAAAGAGGGAAACCTTGTGGCTAAACCACTAATGGCAGAGTATGAGCTCCTGCTTCCAAAATTGCTTTCTTTTTAATGAAAGTTGTGCAGAAGACGTGCTGCCAAGGAGTAGAAGCTGCAACCTCAGATGCTCCCCCATTTCCATTTGAACACAATGAGGGAGACCTTTCCCAAATTCCCCTACCCCAATCAGCATTTCAGTCCCAGCTCTGCACTGGCCACCCTTCAACCAGCAGCAGAATGCCTTTACTCCCAGCCCACACAAACTCAGCACGCTTACAGTGTGATTCCTGAGGAGAGTCATGTGGAAACCCCCAGGAAGGTCCTCCTGATGTATCACAGATCAATTCAATGCCATTAGCATGGGTCTCAGTGTACTTACTGCAGAAGAGTAAAGCATGGAGAACACTCTTTTCTGAGTGAGATAATGTCTTCAAAGAGTCAATTAAAGGTTTCTAAAAATCATATCTTAATGAAAAATGTAGATTTTAAATGGTTTTTTACTCAGTTCAGTGAAAGCATTTCATTGCCTTAAATTTCAGGGTCTCTATAAGATGCTGGCTTAAAAATTTTCAAATACAGTTAGATAAAAGAAGCAGGACTAGCTTTCCTCCAAATGCATTCAAATAACACACAACCTCTGACAAGCTAGGAGAGTTGAATGGAACTATATTCTTTTCTTTTCTTTTCTTTTCTTTTCTTTTCTTTTCTTTTCTTTTCTTTTCTTTTCTTTTCTTTTCTTTTCTTTTCTTTTCTTTTCTTTTCTCTTTTCTCTTTTCTCTTTTCTTTTCTCTTATTTTTCTTTTCTCTTATTTTTCTTTTCTCAAAGGCTTTTTTAAAGGATTGTGTGCCACACTAGCAATATTATTGAAATATCTTCAATAATTTAGCTATCAGATAAGCTAAAAATTTCATTACAAAGTATAGAACCCTCAAGCAGCCAGAGATTTTGTAGATTATAAATGTATGCTTTTTAAAAAACATAATTTTGTTTCATGTAATTATTTTTGCAATTTTCATGGTTTAAAAGGTTACTCAAAACAAACAACTAAAAAACCCCACAACATATAGGGCAGCTGAACATCCTATATTCTCCAAAAAATTGTGTCCTTTGACTGCCAACTGTTTTTATAATGTAATGCAACTGTGACACAGAATATCTATCATCAAGACAAAGTAACGACTCAGAGAAAAAGTTGTGTTGCCTTCTTTCAAGTTTATCTCCAGGAAGTGATTTTGAAACCTTTGGGATTGAACTAAGCAGAAAGATGCAGCTAACACAGCTAATTCAGCTGAACAGAAATACAAATGTGGTTTTATCAATGTGTCACTGAACTTCAGAGGGACTATAAGGCTTGGTTTGAGTCAAAGGCCACTGAAATCATGTAAGGACTTGTTTTGAAACCAAGGGCAGAACTGTGGAGTTATGCCAAACAGTAGATAAGATATAGGAGGTTTACCTGGAGCTCTTCCTCATAAAACAAGAACAAAAGTAATTTAGGTTAAATTGAGATACAGCCTAAAATCATTTTAAGAGATGTTCTCATTAATTTAGCAAACTGATTAGTTAAGGTTCATTGAAGCCAAGACATACTATTCAAAAGGAAAAGAAAACCCAAATTTTTTCTAAGAAATAGTTTTGTGAAGTAAACCCCTAAAGAGATAATGATATTTAATTTCTGCTTCTCCTCTAATTCCTCTTTGGTTTTGGTGGTAGTTTATTTTCAAAGACAATGAAAACAGTGACTAAGAATTTGAGAGCAATTAAGAATCCAGAAAATATGGAGAACAAAATGGAATCTGTGCCAGAATATCACTTAAGACAGGGTTGAAGTGAGACTCAAATGTAGCACCTTATAGTGATAAAGTTCTTTTAAATATAACAAATAAACAAATGTATGCAAAAATGGAAGGCCTAACTTTAAAAACCTGACAGATCTGAATGTAGGACACTGGAGACTTAAAGACAGAAATGCCTTTAAGAAAATTAAAATTAAAACCAAAATAAGTTCATAGAAAACAAGGATAATATGCATTTCCCCAGAGGGGACACAGACAAAGGAAGAACTGAAAATTCCCACATATGTAGAGAAAATAAAGGAAAAATAAAGAGGAACCTAAACTGTACACTTTCATACAGAAATGAACACATTAAAAGGGTTTGTTGAACAGGGCTTTTTCCCTTGTACTTTACACTGATGGGTTTTTTGAAGTGACATAGCTGACTATGTATCTTTTAAGTTCTGCTGACACAGCTCGTTTTCTCAAGATCTCTTGCCCAGAAATAAAGCTTCTTTGGAAAAAAACCTCTTAGACATTTTCAAAACCCCCAAGTGTTTGCCTGTAAGAATGTCATTCAAAAAATCTCAGGCAAAAAATCTCTGCCTGATTTAAAAATAAAAGGCAAGCAAAAAACAAAACCAAAAAACCCACCACAGTTTTACTTACTGCAAAAACACTTAGGTACAGATATTTTTCATTGGTTCAAGACAGTAGAAGTTTATAGGAAGGCTGGGGTTTTAACCCATCTGTAAAATGTCAGTTCTGGGGGGAATTAATTTGTGGATGTCTTGATTTTGACGCCATACCCCTATTTTTTATCAAACATACCAAGAGAGGTGTTACCCCATGCAGTCCATATTGCTTTGACTGAAGAAGTCCAGTGCTTGTGTTTGAAGCTTTTGTAAAAGCTCAAAATCAAAGAGCAAGTACACTTAGAACATCTTGAAAAACTGATTCAGTAATAATTTCCCTATTACAGGTGACAATTAAGGTAAATATAGTCCTCTTAAAGTGGAAACAAAAACTGTCCTACAAGAGATGGACAACTGTATTATAAATAATCGGCTATAACTAACGACATTATGCCAATTTAGCTTTTCCTACCTGAGTGGGAAAATAAATACTCAACTACAATAAACAAGTAAAAAATCGAGAGAAGTAATTTTTTAAGGTAATTTCAAATACTGAAACCCCATTTTTTTACTACCAAGTGTAAGCTTATTGTTTTCTGAATGTAGTGTTTTCAACTGTAGATATTACCATTAACATTGTATGGAAATGAACACTGATATTTTTCCAAAGCTAAAATTTCCCAGCAGATAACAAAATCCAAATTCAAATCCTAAGATATATAAGCATTTTTTTTAATCAAATGCAGAATATTCTATTACTGCTTCACAAAGTTTTTCCTTTTATTTGTCTTTTCTTCCTGAGAGCAGTGCAGCATAAGCTAGTTTATTGATTGCCATGCTGGAAATATTTTAGAGAAAAATTAATACCTTGGGGTTTGTTACAAATTGCCATAACTTATCATCGTAGAAATATTGTGTGTTGTACCCAAAGCAAAATGCAAAAATTGCTAAAAGTAAATACTGATTTCTCTGCATAAAGTCATAGGAAGAGTGGGAAGTGGGCCAAAAAAAGTTCCATGGAACAAAATGATTGTATGTAATTTTCTATAATAACTGTAACTATAAAAATATTCTTATTAATAAGGAAATAATACAAGAAAAACTTCTGGCAAAGCCTTGCCCATGCATTTTTTGACATGAAAAGGCATGGCTCAATTTAAAAAATTTTTGTTACACAAATAATAAGATTTAAAAATTCTTGTTAAGTAAATAAGAGCCTTGCCTTTCACTCAACTGATGTTCTTTTCTTTTTACAGTTATGTATATTTTTTGCTTTGTTGGAATATGTCCTTGACAATAACTCTTTAAGAAGTATAAATTGATGAATTTTGGCATAGTTATTTTTCCTGGCAAGATTCTCCAATAATGAAATATAAACAAAGAAGTTTCTCTGCATGGATATGATGGTATGTCTTGATAACAATACTGGTAAATGTACATCAAAGGAAAGAGCATGTCATCCTGGATCTGTTCCGATACACCAAATGATTTCTAGAAGCCAGTTTTAAGTCTCTGTTATTTTTGCTCTTAAGTAGAGGTGCCATTGAAAAAGAAATGTGAAGTCCCTTGGGCTGAAAGCAGAAAAGCTATACAATGCCTGTCCTGTTTGTGAACTCTGGTAAAGACCAATTAAGCCTTCAAGCAATACCTTGTATGTTTCCCCAGATGTAAAGGATTGTATTGTATCTGAAGTTTTCTTGTTTTTTCTCTTTCCTTTCTTTCTTTTTGCCTGCTAAAATAATTAGATCTTGGGAGACAGAGCAGGAAGTCCATACTTTCCTTTGGCAATCTTGATTCTCTCCTTGCATTTTTGAATAGTGGAAACACACTATAGTCCTACCACAAAAAAAATATAGTGGAATATTTACAGTTTCTAAAAGACAATGTAACCCATCAAATACCTGGCTGCACCAGGGTCAATCCAGGCTGAGGGATGGACAGCAACCCTGTTTTGACAAGGACTGGGGGGTGCAGGCAGATGAGAGGCTGGACATCACCCAGCAACGGCACTCACAGCCCAGAGAGCCAAAGGTGTCCTGGGCTGCATCCAAAGCAGCGTGGGCAGCAGGGAGGGAATTCTGCCCCTCTATTCTGCTCTGATGAGGCCTCACCTGCAGTGCCGCATCCAGCTCTGAGGTCCTGAGCAAAGGAAGGACATGGACCTGGTGGAGGGAATCCCAAGCAGGCCACTAAGATGATGAGAGGGGTGGAGGAAAGCCTGAGAGAATTGTGATCATCCTGAAAAAAGAGAGAGACAGTACCTGAAGAGTACTGTACCTGAAGAGTATCCACAAGAATGGTGAATAGAGACTATTTACAAGAGCATGCAGTGACACAATAAAGGGGAATGGCTCCAAGCCTGAAGTCTAGGTTTAGATCAGATATTAGGAAGAAATTCTTGACTGTGAGGGTGTTGAGCCACTGGAACAGGTGCCCAGGGAAGCCATGGATCCCCCATCCCTAGGAATGTTCAAGCCCAGGTTGGATGGGGCTCTGAACAACCTGGTCTGCTGAAAGGTGTCATGGCAGGGCAGTTGGAAGTAGGTGGTGTTGAAGGTCCCTTCCAATCCAAGCCATTCTAAGATTTTGTGATTCTCTGAAACATAGGTAGCATTATCATCTTGAACTGTGAATTATGCAAGTCCTGCAGGCTGTGTATGAATATTGCATGCAGGTTTCATCTAGTCTTTGGGAGAACAAAGGTTTTGAGAAGAGCCTGTGTGCAATAAGGGCTGGTGCACATTTGGTCTGATACTATTTCTTAGGATTTCAGTCAGTCCTGAACAGCTGGCACACTATGCTCTTTCTAGGATGCTAGGAAGACATTGTGCGCCAGCTTGGGTTAACTTAACTTTCATTGAGGAAGAGAGCTGAACTCCACACAACCACCTTATAGAGAACATATGAAAAGTGATGCTTTGGTGCACATAAACCTTAAAGTAGTAGCAAAAATTCAGCAGTAGTCTTTAGAATTTAGAAACAGCATTATTTGTGGAGAGCCTTTTTTCTACCAATTTTGCTTTCTGATAAGAAAACCAGAAAAGAGAACAGACTCTTCAAGTTTCTCCTTACATAAAAATACTTCACACCAGAAACCTATCTCTGTGGAAAAATGTTTTGTTCATTGTAGCCTCTATAATCTGCCATCATTATCCCACTGAGTCTTCCTCCTTCAAATATCCCCAATTTTCTTTTTCTTGCCTTGAACCAGTATGTGTAACTCTCTCCTTAAGATTCACATTGTTGAAAAATCATTCTGTTTGTTCAGTTGGGGTTTGTGAGTTTTTTCCCATCTGGGTTTTGGTGCTGCTGTTTTTATTTTTTTGGTGGGTTTTTTTCCCCAATGACCTTTTTTTTATTTTAAGCACTTGGAAATGAGAAAAAATGAGAACTTTAATTATGTTGAATGCCATAGGCGCCACAAACTCTCCAGAATAAACAGGAATGGCCACTGTGTAGCACAGAGCCTGCCAAAATGAAGCCACAAATCACTTTTTTTTTTGAGCACTAAATGTAGCAGAAATGGCAACTTTTCCTTCAAATAACTCTGATGAGAACAGAAGATGACCCATAAAATCTTGGACATGTGCAGTGGAAACCAGTTGAGGTATAAAATAACTAAATGATATTTATATATGACTGGATGTCCAAAAATACCTTCACATTGACACATGCAGACAGGTAGAGTGAGGGTAACACATCTACCAAGCTGGTAAATATTTACTTTCAGATTAGACAGTTAGCTGTGAATCCTACTGATAGCTTTGAAATACCTAAGCTTCATGAGATGAACTGCAGCCCAACAACTTCTTTTGCATGTGGACAAGTGTACTAAGAAAGAAACAGTATGTTGCTTTCCACATTAGCCTCAGTTGCAAATGCCAGTGACTTTCAAACACTTCACTGATGATCAATACAAGAAGCTTGGAAGCACTGTACAGTTCACAAATTATAGAAAAAGGAGCACAGTATTTAATCATATGGTGCTATATAGATAAGTAACTCCTATGCCCATTTGCTCCTTGTATTTCCAAATAAAATCTCAGGAGCAGCCACCTTAATTGCAAAATTACACAGTTTGTAAAAGCATTTTTGCACTTCACACATAAGTGTTCTACACAGGTGGAGTGTAAAATTCATAAAACTGGATTTTGAATTAAACATACATTTGCATCTGGATGTATAAAACGTTATTGTGAATACCTTAAGGGTGTGTACAATGCATGCTTTTCATTTACATGGGTCATAAATAGCAGGCAGAAACTTTTATGAAAACATGTTTTAAATTGATCACTGTGTCTGAACAGAAAAATCCTTGAAATTGTTTTCTTGTGCATTGCAGGAACATGACTCCTGCAATCTCCAAAGAAATGTAAGCAAAGAAAAGATAATAATCCATCAGAAAACCCCAGCTGCCAGGGGTAAAATTGCTGAGCTCATGCCCGTGTGAAAGAACACATTTTGCGAATGACCTTTTCTAAGAGAACATATTAAACATAGCTTTTTTCTTTCTTGCCTTCCTGTCAATTAAATGGTGACAATCTCACTGTGATCTTGTTTGGTACAGTGACAAAGAATGTCTTCTAAAGCTCCCTAGGCTTCCTCTGAAAAGTACAAGTTCTGATGGGAATTGCACACCCTCAATCATTTAAGTTGAAACTCTTGGTGAAAACTCTTACACCAGAGCATGTGCATAACTTAATCCATGTTAAAATCAGGGAATAGAGATTATGAGTTACTGTAGCCCCCAGTTATAAGCTCTTAAATTCCAATTCTAACAGTTAAAGGGGTTTTCTTTTCCTTTGTTTGGTTGGTTTTTTTTCCTTTTGGAACTCCTTTCAGCAAGAAGCCAGTTTATAAGCTGTTAGTATTACAGCATTTAAGCTTCAGCTTACAACACAGCACTTACTGCTTTCCCATGTTGAGAAAGATGAGAAGCCACAACCTACTCAGTCTTTGATTCCCAGTGGTATCTTTGGAACATCCCATTGCAAGTTGAATAGCTGCCTCTGCAATGCCACTGGTAGTGAGTGGGGATTTGCAGCTAAAATACAGCATCTGAAGCACTGCTGTGCAACAGAGAATGGAAGGCAAGGAAGCAGATTGTGGCTCTTTAAAGCAATCCATTATCACTTATGTCTTGCAGAGATGCTGAAATAAATGAAACTATTTTTGGACAAACACAGTGCAGATAAATGTGCTTAAAGTAAAACCAGTAGATCAGTCTATGTATTATCCTGTGCAACTCAACAATCTGCAAATGTATTCACTTGTGTAAATAGCTTCATATACAGCCAGACTCATAAGTAAATACTTAGACACTTCAGCTTTAGGGTTTTAAATAAACATTTCAAAGTAATGCATTTTTGATTACTATTTGTAAGAGGAAAAATGAAATCGAAGAACATTTGAAAAGATAGATAAGGAATTGTGAGCTAAACAAGATTAAACCCTCAATTCAGTTTCAATACAGTAGAAACAATATAATCCAGATATGAATATGCCTAAACACAAGAAAAAAAAATCAACACATTTTAAGAAAATTAAAATATTTAAAGAAAATTATGTAAAAATTCTTATAAATTTCATGTTTGTCTAGAATACAATAATCGGAAAAATTTGTAAATCAAAGATTTTTAGATATTCCAGTTCTTATGTGTCCATATTAGTCCCAGGATTAAAAAATGACATGCTTAAATGCAAATTTTAAACATATATGTGCAAAATGATTTAAAGAGTTCTATATAACATTTCAAAAATTAAAGCTGACAGTCCTTTTAACCACTTTGCGTTATGTCATTCTCTACTTTACTGTAATTGATAATTTAGGCCTTTTTTTCTTTAGGTGAAATTGTAAGAAACTCCAAATATCAATACAGATAAATAATGATGTCACTTTAAGTATACTGGGAATATTAAATTAACTGATGAAGCCTAAGACAGAAACAGCTGAAGGTACTGGTAGTGTTGAGGATGGAAACCCTACTGCTGCTTCCATATCTTTCTCCACTTTCTCCACTTACTCAGGATATCACAAACATCTCTGACCCCTCTTCTGATCTACACAATGGCTTTCCATGGAATATGAAATCACAATCTTTATGTTCTCCCAGGCAACTTAAAATACATTTAAAAGATATGGAAGTGAAAACCACAATAGGTGTTTTGATTTGAGTGGAAAACTGAACTCTTTGTGGAATGTATCAGAGTCATCTGTGGTAGACAACATCTGTTACAGGTTTAACTGAGTGCAAAATAAATATTCCATTCCCCCATGCCCCCCTCTGTTCTTACCACTCTCACATCCAGCCAACATGAACGAGCAGACACACAGACACACAGAAACACACACAGAACATCTCTTGCTCCAGCATTAAGGGGAAAGCACGTTGCTCCAGAATTATTAGAACATAAATTTCAGGAACACGCACACTTATATGTAACTAATTTGTTGTTACAGGCTCTTTCGAAGGAAGAGGCAGGGCAGAAGGGCAGGAGGCTGGTGTGTATATAATGGAAATGCCAGAATGTACGGAGCTCACAGCTGGCAATGGCGCAGTTGAGAGCTGCTGAGTAGCAAAAAAAGGACAAACAAATACTGCAGATGTCACCATGGAAGTCTGCTGTAGACCTCCCAGCCAGGACAATGACACTGACAAGCTATTCTCTAAGGAACTAAGGGACATTTCCAGGGAAACTGCCCTCGTCCTTATGGAGGATTTTAACTTGCCAGAATTCAGCTGGGAACATCACACAGCTGGTCCAACCTGGGCCAGAAGATACCCAGAAAACCTGGATGACAACTTTATGGAACAGGTCTTATGGGAGCTGACTTGGAAAGATGCCCTCTTTCATCTATGCTTGTCAACAGAGTGGATCTTGTAAACAAAGTGGAGATTGGCAGCCGTCTTGGCCACAGCAACCACAAAAGTGATCCAGATTTAAATCTCTGTGGACAGGAGGAAAAGTGCCAGCAAAACTCCAGCCCTGGACTTGGACATGAGGAAAACTGAATTCAGGCTGCTCAGGGAACTACTGAGTGAAATCCCCTGGGAAAATGTTTTTCAGGTCCTGGGATCCATCAGTGCTGCTGCCTTCTTAATCACCTCCTAAGAGCCCAGGAACAGGCAATTCTACAGCAGGTGAGGGAGAAGGAAGGCTTGGCTGAACAGGGATTTGTCTCAGAAATAAGGCGGAAAATGAAGGTTTAAACCCAGTGGAAGCAAGGTTGGGTTACATGGGAAGAATGCAGAGATTTTGTTTTTCAATGGAGGGAGAAAATTCTTGCTGCCTAAACTCAATAGGAGATGAAGCTGGCCAAAAGCAGTGTGAAAATGCTTCTGTTATCCTTTAATGGATGAGAATGGTCACCTCACAAACAGGGACAGAGACAAGCCAGAGGTGTTTAATGCATTCTTTGCCTCTGTCCACAACACTGATGATGGACCAAGGGGATCTCAGTACCCTGAGCTGGAGGATCATGTCTGTGATAATGATAAACTCCCAGGTGACCCTGTAATTGCGTGGAATCTGCTGCTCCAACTGAATTCCTCTAAATCTATGGGGTCTCATGGGATTCATCAGAGAATCCTCAAACATCTTGTTGATGTCATTGCAAAGCCTCTCTTGATGATTTTTGAATGGCCTTGGGAATCTGGAGAGTTACCCTGGCTGATAGCAAACTGGTGAATGTTGTCCCAGTTTTCAAGAAGAGCAGGAAGGAAGACCATGTAAACACAGGTGTGTATAAAACACACTCTAGCAACACCCACGCTGTTTGTCCCTGTCTCTTGTGGGACAGAATAAACAACCTATGACTGCACTAACAGTGCAACTTAATGTGCTCTTGCAAGATGGTGGTGAACGCTGTAAGAAAACAGATATGAAAGAGATAACAAAGGTAATCTAATTTTTTTAAGACTTCTGGAAGCTCATCAAATAAAGATGCTAGGTCCATAAACACTGCCAAATTGCACATCACATAGCTGTAAACTGTAAGACAGCTCCTTTCAATTTCTAAATGTTACTCAAAGGAGCAAATATTACAGACAATTTAAATTTCTGGGTTGTGAGTTTAGTAATGTGCTGGCATTTCTTCTAGAAGATGAAATACTGTACCTTTACAAGGTTTCTAATAATTCAGCTGGCTGAGCAGCAGACACATAGTAACTAGGAATTTTTGTGTGAATCCTACACAGCCATGGTTTAAAAATGCTGAGAGTGCCAGCTGGATGAAAGGAGATAAAAACCAATACAGTATTGTAAACCCTACACTATAATTTTCATAGAGAAAATACACTTTAAGACTTTGAAAAAAGGAAAAATGACTGTCAGGTGGCTTACTGGAAAAAAATTCAAAGCCAACAAACCAAAAACAATTTCACTGTGTGTGTATGTGTCCCCTGGACTTCAGAAGAGAGGGCAGAGAGAGCTGTGACCACTAATTCAATAATCTGAATCTGAATGAGAGCAGCAGAAAGAAAGGATCACTGAAACAATTTATTGCAGATACATAATACATGTTGAATTTAAGAGTGAATAGCTAACTCAACTATTATGATGCAAAAAAATCACTTAAATTATCATGATTTTATTTATACAAGGCATAGAAATATATGCTTAATGAAACATCTGCAGTAAATTTCTAATTTCTGCAGCACCATATCTGATACAACTAATCACAAAAGATGCATTTCTAAAATATGTAACAGAATATCTTGTTATACAGACCACATTGTTAATATTTCCCATTTTACTATAGGAAGTGCTGTGATATGTCTTTCAAGATTTTTTGGAATATGATATGTAGTAATTCTGTACATTTTAAAAAATACTTGTACATTTGAAATCAAACACTTGACTGTATCATATGTCATATGCTGTTCAGAACATGCAGTGCAATGTAGAACTGGAGAAAAGAAATTAAACTCAAAAATATATTTACATTATTAATTTTAATGATGGAAATTTGGGAAAATAAAGCACCATCACAAAAAAAAAAGACATTTTTGAAAATCTATTTCTGACTCACATTATCAAGAGATAGGAATTATTTAAGTAAACCAGATGTATCATCTTACAAAATTTTAAAGGCTAATTTCCAGCCTATTTCCTTTTTAAGAAACTTCTGTTTCAAGAAAGAAAGGTCTATTGTATCATTGAAGAAAAAAGGCAGCCAACATGGTGGAAGTTAAAAGCTCAAACTGCATTATTGGCAAGTGAGAGTTTAGAAAAGAAAACTCAGAGATGCTCAGCATCCACACTAAGTTATTTTTCTAACCACTGTGATCTTCAGGATGACCTGTTACAGAATTTTCTTTGTAGGTTTTTCTTGAGAGCTTTTCATGTTGCCAAGACAGCTAGGATTATCTTAGTGTCCAGTCCAGTTTGCTGAAGTAGGATAAGGTGCCATAACTACTTTTTGCTCAAGAGTTAGCTGATGTCAGCTCAGTGCCTCCATAGGCTGCCTCTTTGGTCAGAGAATGCAGAAATCAAAACAGCAATTTTTCTAACCCTGGGTTTTTTTTGTAAAACACTCAGTGATTAACATGCCTCTAAAGGGCATATGTTTAACCCAGTTAAGTCTTCTGGGAATATCTATGCACTCTGTCATTCAAAGTTCATACCAGTCCTCTTTTAACTAATAAAAGAGTTTAGAATACCGTGATAAAGCACAGAAATATTCATGCTAGTTCAGATTCCTGTAGAAAACCTGTTATCTTGGCCTCATTTACACAGCTTTTTTTCAGCATATGCTGTCTGTTCTGTAGATCTACCATGAGGAAGAAACAGACATTACACACAGCTTTTTCTGTCACTTCTTCCCCATTTTATCACAGAGTAGATTTTTTAACAGCTTAATACACCTTGATTATATTTTTATTCTCCCTAATTTAATCTGAATGTCTCTCAATTTTCTTCTTCCCTCCTAAAAGTGTTGTTCTTACTTAATTGTTTAAACAAGAATACCTTTTTATCAAGAAAGCACTTTGCTAATATAAATCAAAGGAGGAGAATCCAGGCTACCTCAGAAATTCAAAAGCAATCTTCTGAAACATGCTTTTTTAATCATTTTAACCCCTTTCTATTACGGCAATAGTAATAATCATATTATTATGAGTGTCTTTCCATTTTTGGAAAGCAAGCAACTCTGAATGTACATCACCTATTAACAGAATGCAAATTTCATCTCCTATTCCACACCACTCCCCTAATTAGGAACCCTTGAGTAGATTTTATGCATCTGGTTAAATGCATACCTTCCATTACTCTCTATTACATTAAGATGTTAGTTATTGCAGAGGAACACAAGAGTGATTGAGCTCTTAGCTTCTCTGTCCAAACCCCATTCAGTAACAGCTAAATGTAGGCGCATTTATATTTTCAGCAGCAGTTTGTATGATGCCAATACACAAGAAAATTTAGCCACCCCCATAATTAATTTACATCAGTAAACTGTCTTGAAGCTCTGGGTGATTAAATATGATTTTCATCCTGTGAATAATGGACTTAATATCTCACCCCTGAACTAAAGGGAAAATCTAAATTAAGGCATTGATCCTGCTTTTATTTCTCTGGATCTGTATGTATAACCACATTTTCTTCTTCCTGCAGCATTCACCTTTTTTTGGGTACAATCTAGAGTTCTTCTAAGTAATGCAGAGTTGGTTTTTTTCCTCCATGTGGCTTTCTTTGCAGAAGGGATTTGGTAATGTCTTAAGGCAGTTTCACTATAGATTATCTTTTGAGTCATCCAGTTCTGTGTTCTGCACAGATGTTGGACTGCAACACTTCCAAAACTTGTCTAAGCATATACAGCCTCTGGGTCAAAAGCAAAAATATTACTGTATTTGTTGTTTTTTTAGTAGATATAACTAGATATAGATATTGCTCAAATAAGTTTTGATTTTCCACAACAGATAGACAGTAGATATTAAATCTCCTCTACTGTTGGAAAACATTTACCTCGTGTTTCCTTTTTTTTACAACATAATCTTTAGGTTAAAAAAGCAGTAATGTATGCCATATCATCTATGAAAATTTATGAAACATTTGAAACATCATCTATGAAACATTTTACTTTAAACTATTGACTGGATTTGGGGTTTTTTTACTACTTGTAAATTATCCAGACTCAGCATTCACCCTATAGATAATCAGTCTGTTGTGAAGCAGTTGATTTTCTGCAGTCTTCAGTTTAATCATTGTTTGTTAATCATCATTTGTGACCTTATTGTCATGGTTTTGCAGAACCAAACTAGCTGCCTGCCAAAGACTGGCCAGCCCCATTTTTGTGTAACCAAAAACTCCCTTGTGAACATATAATTAGTGATGGTAGGAAACTGGAGTTATGAAACCATGAGGCATTCAAACATATCAACATTTCATGTAGAAGACAACTTTGTTTTTTTCTTCCTTTTAAAAATAGCAAAAAAGTTATCTTTCTTTTTTTAAACAATGTGTAACAGTTCCACTAATGGAAACTTTTTAGGTACTCCTATAGAGGAAGTTCTAGAACATCCATTTGGACTCAAAACCTGTGAACGACAAAAGAGGGAGATGAGACAGAGAGGAACTGGATCTGACTGAAGGCAGTGAGAGATGAATATGAGACTGTCAGAGTTGGATGAATTCCACAACTGATTTGTTTTTCTGTTCTTCTTACTTTAGAAAGAAATCTCCTGGCTCTGAGAAATGTTTTCTAACTGAAGATTCAGCAAAACTGGCAGGTGCCCACAAAAAGCTTGGGTTTGCCAAATCAGCACTTTAAGATTTTTTTTAAACATTATCTTTTTGTAACCAGCTGCCATCCTTATCACCTGGGTTTTGTCAAGACTTTTCATTTACTTAAACCTCAAATATGCAAAATTATAAAAAGAGAGCCCTCTATCTTAAGGCTTTAAATTAATTTTGTCCAGTCCTGTTTGTTTGTTTTAAAAGTTTGTGCTGTAACTCAAATAACTGTACCTTCTATTTGTTCCCTGCCTGGAATACACGTCAAGAACTAAATGTTTCAGAATAATATGATTTATACCCGTACATAGAGTCAGATGCATGTGGGAAATAACAGTGGAGGAATATCAGTGAATTGCAAGCACAGGTTAATAAAGACAAGGAAATCATCTCTGCTTCTCTGGACACACTAGAGTCAGTAATTTAGTATTCAAGGGGAAAAAAGTATATATACATACACATATATCAGAGCCACAGAGTTTAACTTTGTCAATCAATAAAAAGTGGGGTGTTTCCTCTTTCACAAAGAATTGTGCTTGATCTTTCCATTTGCAATCAGTTACATTTGAAAGGCCAAAAGCAGTATCAGTAGAATAGCAATCTTATCCAAGATTAGAAAAACCACCTTCTTTTAAAAAAAGGAAATAAATAAATAACAAAAATACCCCCAACAAAACAGAAAACTTTTCCTGAGAGGAGTAATTCATCACTTACATAGATATTTGGCTATACAACCAGTCTCAAGCTTCAGGTGCATGGGACTGGAATTAATAAAGCTACAGCATGAAATTCACAGTATCCAAGATAATCAGAGTTTCTTCCTGTACTTTATTTATTCAGTAAAAACCTAACTCCTGGAACTAACAGTTGGAAACTACATCAATAGAAATATTTTACAGTAAGTAGATTCACTCCAAAAAATAACGAAAACAGGAAACAAATTATTGGATTTTGTAGAATGTTTTAATTCAGAAGCATAAGCATGGTAGTTGCAATTGTAGAGATTTGAGCAGAACCACTTAGTACTTCGGGCCAACAATAAATATAGTGATAAGGCCTGCATAATCAAGGATCAACATATTAGATTCACTCTAAAGATGAAAAGAAATTTTTCAAGGCTTTTATGAGAAAAAGATTAGAACATGCACCACTTGTGCCAATTCAATAGTCTAATAAAGTATTCATTTATCTTTTTGTTTGTTCTCAATGTGTCTGTTTGCTTGTTTTGTAGGTACGTTATTAAAAACAGTGCTACATTTATTAAAGCTAAACAGATGTTAATTTCTGCTCCTAGCAAAACTCAGAGATCTGTAGACCAGTTACTGAGATTTAGATGACCAAAAGAAAAAGAAGTAAGAGGGAAGTGTGAAACTTAAGAAACATAAGAAATTGTGTTTCTTGTCACCTTCAGTTCCCTGGAGTCTTGAAAGGCTACTAGAATTGTATTGCAGTAGCAGAATCTAGTAGACAATGAAATTATTGGACTAATTTTATTTTTTGCATAATTGGTTTGTTTTCCCTCAAACTGTTTTAGCTGGATCAAGAGCAGATGTTGAAACTAAAGCACATATCCTCAAACCTTAAGTGGATGTGGGAAGCTCAGGTAGATTATCCCTTGAAAACAGCAGACCTAACCACAAGGGCTTAGGGCACATGAACTTTTCATAGGCTGCAAGGCTTCGTCTGCCAGCTCAGATGTGTTCAACCTGTTCAAGGAGCTGTCTCAAATTTATTCTCTATTTTCTACCATAGTCCTCTCTGTGCTCTGCTGCTTAGACCTGAGAAGTTGGTCTTGGCAAATTCAGTAGTTCTTATTTTACATTTAGGTAAGGCGTAAATGTACAAAACATTCTAGAAGTTTCCTGTTATTTTTTCATTTCTACATAAAATCTCATTGAAGAAGCAATGATCTTAAAACATTCATCAACTTTCAAATCATCTTTCAGGGTGATGATTACATGAAGATTACTCCTTATAAACTGCAAAGTAGACAGCTCTAAAGCATCATTATAGTATGACCATGATCACTTGGAGCTCATTTTGGAAACGGTGTGATGAATGCCTCTGAGGAATGATCATGTTTTGAAGAACTGCTATATTCAGAATTGGCAAAAGTAGCAACTTGAAAATGAGTTCACCTTTGAATTGCTATTATTACACTTCTAGTAAAACATAAGTGTCTTGTATCTTAATCACAGTATCTCAAAGCAAAATGAAAGGGCTCTAAACCACCCATTCAAAAAAGAAATCATGAGCAAGTTTGCAGAAATCCATTTTTTTCAGAGTTTAAAATACTTTTAACACATTCCAGTAACATTTTGTGCATGAAGTCATGGTTGGAAGGTTTTATTATTTTGGTTTTAACTTCTATCTTTGTTGTTTCATTTACTATTTTGGTTTGCATTGATTTGTTGGTTCTTTTTTTTGTTCTTTTTATTTTCCTTATTATACATCAAATTTAACACTACAATTAGAAAATAACACTTTCTGAAGTGCATAAGTTCTAAGCTGTCTTAGAAGGATGTCAGCGGGTTGTTAAGTGTGGGGATGGTATTGTACAAATGTGATAGATAATGTTCTCAGCTGTTGCAAGTTCATAATTTCACTATTTTCAAGGAGCCACTAAGTCATCTATTTACATGAACAAGGAGTTAAATATCACAGATGTTCTATATAACAATATTAACAATATTATGGCAATATTAACAGTATTATGGCAATATTATATACAGTCTACTAATTGCTGGCAATTTAAGCAATCTGTTAATTATAACAGTAATCCTTAATTCCACACAAATACGGGTTGCCACTGTGTTCAATCTCAGCCTTTGATAAGTGGGGAAAATATCAGCACCAGCTGCATGGATCAGAACTGGTTCATGCAATCAGCCCCTGCTTTATTTATATAAGAACACATTTTGTTGATCACTGTCATGCTTAGAATTGCTGATAAAAAATTGTGCCAGGAGTCACAGTCGCCCTAAGTGAGAGTCAGCCTGAGTAGTCCCAAAACTGCTCTAGTTGTTGGTAAGTTTTACTGCAGAATCTAAGATCTCATGTTAGGAAAGCTTGCACTAACTTGGGAGTTTGTTATCATACTTCTCCTTCTGCCAAGATTTTTTAACTGAAAGTCAATTTTCTGTCCCAGTACACTAAAACAACAAAACTCTGATTTATTTCCCTGAAACTGGAGTCTGGCAATAAAACAAAGCTGATATGATTAAGCGTATCTCCAGATGATGGCCACAAAGATAAACAAAAACAATAAATAGCATAAACAGTTCAAGATTTGATGAAGAATATACCAAAAGAGATGATGTTGCTAAAAAAAGCTTTTCTTAAGACTTCAAAAACATTGAGCAGATTGCAGTTTTTCCAAGTAATCAGTTCTAGAAATCAGTTCCCAGGGTAAAAAAATAAAATGGTGAAAGATAATATACTGTGAAGCCAACATGCTGAGAGCAATCAAATGAAGACTACCAATTACCTGCAGAGTGCATTTCTTACAGTAATAGAGGAAAAAAAATTGGAAATTATTAGTCAGGAAGTGAAACATAAAACCAGAAGAAGAAACAAGGAGTGAAACAGAGTACAATCTCAAGATAAATTTAAAAAATAAACATTTCTTATATTGCTGAGTGTAAGCATATTTAAAACCCAAACATCCTGACATCTCTTAAAATACTACTGTCTTGGATTAATTTATTTCATATGTTTTAATGAATAGCATTTAGAATGCTAATGCTATACTAATAAATTTCTTTGGAAGTATTCATTGGAAGTATGTTAACCTTATTTGAAGGGCAATTAAATAGTTGGTAAGTGTATTGCATACTGTGTGTTATCAAATTACTCTCTGCATATGCTAGGGATACTTAAAGAGCTATTTATCATATCACATTCCTTCATTTTGATCCAGTTCAAAGTGAAGCATTTAGAAAAAACAATTGTTATTCAGTGAGCAAATAATTGATAAACTTCTATTTCTGTTGGGGTTTTGTGGTTTGTTTTCTTAATGGAAACTGAATAAAAATAGGGAAGAGAATAAAAAAAGGACAAAAAAACCCCACCTCCAAAGTCAAGTAAGCAAGTAAAAGCCTACCCAAAATCCCATCGAGTCTGTGCTTAGCTGTACTGTAACACCAGGAAATTCAAGGAAATGCATATGAGCTAGTGCAACAAGTGAAGATTAAGTTCCAGTCCATGCTGTTATTTAGCTAGATATGTCACAGGTGTAAAAGCTCATGTAGTTTTTCTGCTGTAACAAAACAAGTGTAACACAAAGAAAATGTATTACCAAATAAAGTCTGTTGTGATATACCCAATTTAATTTTTTCCAACAGATTAATAAACTGACTAGGATAGTGATGTCTACTGGGTTAGGAAAAGATTGAGGACTGAACTACCCCAACTGTTCAGTTTAGGCACCATGTGAGTTTTTATTCATTTTAATCCGGAGAAACCCAACTGTTCTATGCAAGTTCAGAGGATTTCTACAGTCAAGAAATAAGTGATGTAGTATGTGTGACAGTTTCCAAAGAAAAAAGAATAACAGTACATTGACCAAAAGGATTTCAGCTTTTTCCACAAATGTAGCAAATATTCATTTACTTGAAGTCACATCATCCTTTTTACAAATAAAATCGAGTTTCTTTTTAATTTCTGAAGGAATAGTGTTCAGTGGAATATCATTCCAAGACATCCACTATTTTCAGCTGCCTGGTTACCTATTAACTCTCTGAGCTGCCAGGACCAAAACCACGCAGAGACTTGGGCTCAGAAGCCACAAGCTCCAAGCTCACTGTGCCCAGATGCTAGGTTTCCATTCCAAATGTCCAGCTCCGGCACCACTGAACTTGGACATCTGAAAATCCTTGTGGAGATCCAAGAGTTACTTACCAGGAGCGCTCAGACATTTCAAACTAGAAGTTTAGGGGTTCTCCCTTTAAAAATGATACAACAAAGCCTAAGAATTTAGATGTTAAGGTGATTTCATTAAGAATATTTTTATGCAAACCAGTTTGAATTACTGTTTAATGAAATGTTTGCTGTCCATAATTCATTTTTTTCTTTAATAGGTCAGTTCTTTTGATTTTTTAATAACTTTTTAATTTCCCACACAATGAAAATTTTGAGTTATGTTGTTTCTGGTCTGAATGCATGAACAGATTTATATGTAAACAGTGAAGTGTGCAACAAAGTCGAACCTTTACTACTGGAAAAGTTGAATGACACCTTTAATAAGAATAAAATGCTTCTCAGATATTTAGCAATTAAATAATTTAATTTTAATATATTTATAGGATCAAGAGACTTGACTATGTGTAAACAAATTGATGTTTTGACTCCTAAACCTGTAAATTTTCCTTCAAAATTTGTTGTCAACATCAGGCCAAATTTGAGTCTTTTACTGGAACTAGCACATAAAACTAGTCATTCCTCTGAAGATAGACTTCGATCAGTCTAAAAATCCTTGAACTTGACATTCTGTGACAGGAGAAGGAAAAATAAGAAATATACTTTCTAAAATGTGTTATAGATTGATAGAGAAATTCTCTATCAATGAGTGTTTCAGAGGTTTAGGTACAGCTTTAGTCTTCAAGAGGATTTTTACATTTTAGAAATCTGCAATCAGCTCACACTTGGTGGATCGATGGAATAGAATCAGAAAAGGCTGGTGGAGCAACAGACAGAATTTATATAAACCTGCAGTTCATTAACCTGGCAATTGTATTTTAGCTGAATTAATGGAAGAGGGAAGCAAGGTATTAACAAATGTACGTACATGCATTGCCAGATTTTACAATCAAAATAACCCCCTCAAAATATAACACTGAGCTTTTAACTGATTCTTCACTTGGGGAGAGGAGGAGTAGGATTTGTCAGTCATTAAAATGGGAGGCATATAGCACTGGGGCTGTCTGGAGATGAAATTGGATTTTTCTGTCTGGACTCTTCAGATTCTTTTTCATTCCACAAAGCAAATTGCTTTGCCTTAACTTTGTATTAAACAGGAAAGGATTCATCTGGCATAGGTGGTACTAAAGGCTTATTAAGAACCATACAGTGCAGCCAACCACTGAACCATATGCATTTCAACACCAGCTCTTGTAAAATGCTGGATTCATTACACAAATATTTTGTACAAGTTTAGCTCTGCTTGTTTACAGCTCCTTTATTTTCTCTGCTGTGGAATTCTTTGCACTATTTATTTTACTTTTTTATTTTTATTTTCTTCACTTTCTGTATTTTACTGACAGCGGCTATGTTTTTACTGCAGGAAAAAAAGACAGTAACTGCAAATTACTGCATTTAAAACAGAATATTGCAAAAGAACTTGAAGCTCTTTCAAGCCTGCTTTTTGCTATGGAGTTAGCTAATAAACTGAAACCCCCTAGCATTATACATAACTGCACTGTCCTTTTATCTATTCAAGTGTAACTGCTGACACATTATTAAAACAATTGCTACCACATGCATAAATTCAAAATGTGAGATAATACATTCATTAAGGATCTTTTGCAGGTAGAAGTGCCCACATTATTTCCTCTTCAGCTCTTTTTCTAAAATAACTTATCTATATCTTCCTCTTTCCACATTATAAGGGCTATCATCATTGTTACTCTTTACTAGTTCACTGCTCTAACTGGATCATCTTTGAGCGTGCTGATTTCAAGAAGTAATAAAATACTTTATTTCTTCTTAACTCAAGATGTTTCCTAGGGTTCACCTGTGGCATGCAGGGAGATGATAACCCCTTAATGACATTTAGTACAGATATGTGGCTTTCAAAAGAGAATTCCTGTGAAGGCAGGGCAGTTCAAGAGAAATTTTTTTTCACTGAAAACAGATTTTGTGCTCTCTCTAAAGTATGAAAAGACATATAACTCCCATAATTTAAAATCTAGGAAAATTTAGATTTTATGCCACTAAGCTATCTTTAAAATACAAACATATTCCATGTATGTGTTTAATCCCCTTGTAAAAATAAAGTCTATATTTTGATAGCATAGAATTTTATATTTTTTGAAGAAATTCCTTGTAGTGCTGAAATTTGTCTTTTATTCTATTTTAAAATATCTAACAATGAAGATACCCTCAAGAAGTAAACATTTTAATATTTTCTTCAGTTGAATCTTTTAAATAGATTCTATTCATCCACTTAAAAGGATGACACATAAGCTTTCTGAATTCTGAATATTTCCAGTGAGCAGGCAGTAAGAAAAAAAAGAGGAATTTTTCCCTTCCTATGAGTGATGATCCAGCTCTTTCCAGCCTTTCTCTGACATAATACAAAACTGTGACAAGAAAGACTTCATATTTTTTATCTTTGATCACATCTCACCACTATAATTTACAGTCCCACCATCTCTGACCTGCAGTCTTTATTTTGATTTCACATTTTCTTCTATTTAATAATTAAAGTATTACAAAAGACTGAGGTGAGAATTACCCTCAGAAAACCAAATGAACAAAATCCCTAACTGGATGATATTTCCCAGTAAGGTGTTGGGGTTTGTAGCCTGACTGTATTTCAGCCTCTATTCTACTTTCATGCATCCTAGATTTATTTTTTTTACTCCTCATTTTTACCTTTAAACCATATTTTTATAGATCAAGCACCTTGTAGCAGCTGAAGAATGACTCCAAAATGCACTTATCTTCATCAGCAGGATTTACAGCCTTGTCAAAGGACAGCACCACCTTTTTAAGAACTCACTTCCACGGGGCTCAAGATGCCTGCGTGATTCCAGCTGGAGGGAGTTTGTTTACACCCATCCAGCCAAACAGGAGGCAACCAACAGCCCACCACTGAAGCAGGCCACGCATCAGAAATGTGCTCAGCTGCTGCTTCCTACCAGCTCCCCACTGCCTAGGGCATCCCACAGCCAAAGACAACCAGCACAAAAATAATTAAATCTGAGTATGTGATGAGCCCCGTGAGAAGGCTGGAGACATGGCATGAGCCCTAGTCAAAAAGCACCTGGGGTGATAGACAGAAGAAAAAAGGTTGAAGAAAGGTTGTCAGGCCATTAAGTTTCGGTATTAAAGATTTAATGTATAATGTACCTTTATGCCATCTGGATGTTCATCTCTACACTTTCTGAATTAATAATATCTAAATAAAGTGAAACTTTCTATTCCAGGGTTCAAAAAAGGGCCATGCTAAAAAACAAAGGCTTTATTGTATTTCACAGAAAAGTCCCATATTTTTACACCAAATCTGTCGTGACATATAAAACATGTACGTCATAACATTTACAGAATAATTGCAGAGAGATAATATCTCCTATTAAACCAAAACATATAGCTAGAGGAAACAGACGCACAAACAGGACACATAAGCCTTTCTACTGAATGAAGTGTAGGCTACACAAAAAATGCATATTGGAACACACTGAACAACTGCTTGTGCCAACATACCTGAGCATGGAGAGTGGGCTGGGACCACCGAAAGCCCACTGGCTTGCAGTCAGGACGCAGTGGAGGTATTTGCTCTGATCTACAGACAGGAAAGTGCTCCCAGCCTCTGTATTTATGTGTGGCCTCTGTGCAAGAAACTGTGCAACTGTGAGACTACAACCTGACAATACTTTTTCTATTTTATGTTTACATTGAAATTTGATATGAGAAAATTATTCACTGTTTATAAAGACTGATTAGAACTATCAGTACTGGTAATACTGATGATATAGTAATGTCTTCTCTTATGTGGATGAAATTGATAGATAAATCACACTCCCTCAACACACATCTTGTGTCTCTAGTCCACAGTCTTCCCTAGTTTTATACATCATTCTGGATGGAATATCACTGCTCTCAGCTGTGTCCATGGCACTCATGGGGAGTATAGAAACATCTCTGTGTGAGAATCCAGACCCAACTGAAACAGCCGCTCAAAGAGGAGCCATCTTCTTTTGGAATACTGTATTTGTCATAAGGAGTTAAAGGACTATCCAAAGCCTTTGGTACAAACAGAGTTCACTGTCTCTTTGCCCTTAAAAGAAAATCACACAAGCTACTACAATGTCTCCCTTTTGCTATCTGGTGGCTGTGTTACAGAAGCCTAACTCCAGTCAGAAATCTCTGTAGATGGGAGCCTCTCCTATTGTGGCTTTATCTTTTCTAGATGGTAAACTCAGTTTTCAAGTACATTTCAAAGAATTTCTATGGCTTTGGATAGAGGCCAATTTGGCAAGAGATTTCTGCAGATCTACCACAAAATGAAAAAAATTAGCTCTTTGAGGTCATTGCCAGCTGGCTTAACTGGTAACAACCTTTTGGTCACATGAGAAAACACCCTGGAGCCAGGTGGATTGAGATCAGAAGGGCACAAAAGCCATCTTACACATTCCTTCCTAATCTGCAGTTTGTAGACCTCAGAAAAATGTAGCTGACAGCTCAGAAATTCATGGATTTTTTTACCATCTTAGCCAAAGTGAGGCCATATTTTTGGGAGGGCTCTGAGAATCCCTTTGCAAAGTTTTATTGACATCATTTACAAGGTGCCTTCACAGCAAGTGCAGCCTAAGGATGATGACTCAGCTTGGGACAGATGTGAGAGTCCTGGAAACAAAGAGCTATTCCAGAAAAAAGGGCATGTGGAATATTCCTAGCATATGTTCATGGAACTCATAGTCTGCTTCAGTGGTGGATAAATGAGGAAAATAAAGTGGGAACGGTGGGGAAGAAAAATGGAGCTCTGTAAAGGTGTTAAAATGAAGCCTGAGGCAAAGAAACCTGTGAATCTTTGTTGCCATTCTTGTTCTTTTCTCAACATGCTTACACACCATCTGTCCTTAAGGGAATTGTTTATCTTAATTTCAACAAGTTAATGGAAATCCTAACCACAGAGATGGTACTGGAGAAGGGAAGCAGACTGTAAGGCATATTTCTGGCTGAGCAGGTGTCAATACTGTCACTCTCCTGAGAGTGCACTGAAGTGCTAAGTGCTCTGCCAAACTGATCTTGCTGAATTGTAAAGGCTCAACAACCATAAGTTATGTCCTGGAGAAAGAGTAGTTAACTTCTTCAGTTAATTCTTAGCAATTATTCTGGAGTCTGGTTGCCTTTCAAAGACATTGAGCAAATGAATTGAGCGCAGGAAAGACCTTTTGTGAGATTTACAATTAAAAAAACAGGGGTATTGTCTATTTCAGAAAAAAAAGTCTATTACTGGAAAAAATTGTAGAGTATTTGAATTTCCATGGTTATTTTTACTGCTATGGTAATATTACCCCCATCTGTGCTTCATGTGGTACTGGTCAAGTTATCAGTCACCTAGCAGATATGTTATTTCTATATTATTTCCTCTCCTTTCTTGGCCACAGCATCTTTAAACACTTAATTTTTCTTCACACACCAAAATTTTAGCACCATTTTATACACCATTGGCAGGACAATTCATACTGTTTTTTCCTACAAAATAATTGTACCTGAAAATGTGCATATTTTAATGTAATTTATTGCCTGCTAACAGAAGAGCACTTTTTGTAAAAGGGTGATAAAGAATTAGTCAAACAGATCTTCCTGATACACAAATTAATATGAAAGCGTGTTAGAAATAAGTATGCATCTTGGTAAGAAAAATAATAAGCAGTATTTTTATCTGATCAAAACTTGAACAATCAATGGGCTGAATGAAATTTGTCCTAGTGAATTGAACTTCAAAGATTTTATGGTGAGTAAGAAGTGTTTTATGACTGACTAATTAACAAGAATTGAGAGTGAAAATACATCATTGTTGCCAGAGTAATCCTGCTGGGAAACTTTCAATTAACTAAGCCTTGCAAACGTGCTTTTCTAATTGATAGTGGGTAGGCTTAATCTTGTATGAGGCTTTATTTTTAACTGGTATTGCCTTGGAGTGAAGCAATTTATGAAGTGCTCAACAGAAATTATATAGACCTGTCTTTTGCACAGGGGAACAACGGATCCAAAGGTAAAAATATTTAATCTGACGGAAGTTTTCAGAGCATAACCTGATAGAATATTTAAGGCAGCTATAATACAGATAGCATTAGAACTACCCAGAAATTTTTAAAGGAGCAAATTTTATGAAGTCCAGCGATCCTGAAAAAAAAAAAGGATTTGAGTACTATCAGCAAGGCAAGATGCCAACAGTATTTATAGCTGACTTGTGCAAGAGAATATGACTTGCGTGAGGATGGATGAGCATCACACCAGGAGAGAGGAGGGACAGCAAATCATGTTACTTGTTTATGAATTTTGGATATTAGCCATAATAATCTGAACATTACACCCCATCAGCTATATGTTCATACAGAATGCAGTCAGAAGGTTTGGTTTGTGTGTTTATAAAATTGACAACGTTTCTTTGCAGGGATTTTTTCCCCCAAGGTGTGTGTGTGTGGAAAACAACTTACAGATTTTCCAGCAGCCTAAAACACAGCATGTTTATATTCTTCTTTTAATAAAGACATCTGGGAACTTGAATGTTCTACTCAGCTGGAAAGCATTTTCCCTAAGCCAAAGCTATATTTACCAATGAGATAAGCATCCTGTCCAATATCACAGATCATACAAAGGAATATCTGCAAGTGCACTGGTCTACTGTTTAAGTCCTTTTGTGCTGGTCTTTCTATGATGACTTTTTTAATTGACTTCTGCGATGTCAGTTTTCCAAAACACTTTTGACATTCAATATAAGGACAGCATCCAAATGTCAGTCAAAATACTTTCAGCAGCTGACCAAAATATTTTTCTAATCAGAGAGTTACTAATTGTCAGAGGGTGTTCAGTCCTTACAGACATTGATCCCAAGCAAGACAATTTGGTAGCAAGACCTCTGGAAATTAATAAGCAAGATGTAGTTGAACAAAAATACCGAGCAACAGTTTTGAAATCTATTAAAACAATTTAACCCTCAGGATGGCAGAGGTAAAATGCGAAATTTTTCTATTCACTCATTAAGAACTTTGACCACTTTAACCCTATCCCAGATGAGAGAAATTGATAATGCTGGCCATGTTAATCATCCAACAAGCAAGGTTTTCAGTTTAATAATTATAAAAGTAATCACTTTGACAGTGATTTAATTGAGCCCTCTCCTCTTAGTTGATACCTGCTCACATGAAGGTGAAATGTGACTAGAAATTGTAAAAAAAAGAAAATCTACATATATGAGATATATCATGCAATTGGATTAAATTTCTTTATTTATTGTATTTCTAGTTCTAGTGTTTAATTTACAATTTAGATTTAAATTACTTAGGACAAAAATGCAAAAAATTTAATTGCTGAGGTTTAATGTCAGAATTTCAGATTTAAATGATCCATGCAAAATGGTAATTTTTGACTTGTTTTGAAATCAGTAGATGAGAAAAAACAAGAAAAACTCATATATTTAAGGGAATTCATGTAGAATGTTCAGAACTGACTATTTAAACTCTCCAGATGAAAACAGTTTGGGGATTGAATTTTTTTTTCCACTTAGTTCCCCCTGTCCCTCCTGATGGCTGATAACATTATCTTCCTTGTCACTAGTTTTCATAGCCTGCATGCAAGATTCATTCTTTCTGTTATCTCAAATAGAGGTTCCATGTTCATATCTTGCACTGCAATGTTTTTAAGGTCAGATCTCCTAATTTCAATACACATTTCTAAAAACTTGTCCAGTAAAGAGGCTTAATCTAGATAAGATGACCAGATGATTGTGTTATAGAGTAGTAGCAAATACTTTGGTGTCATTCAGGCTTTTAAAAAGTCAGAAATCAAAGTTGAACAGTGCAAAGGTGGAAGAGTGGTGTAGCATAAAACCACCAGATTCTCTTCTGATAGCACTAAGAAGCTCAGTTTCAAAGATGCCTGCCCTAGTAAAAGTGCATTCTTCTGCTTGGTAATCCAGGCTGTAACTATAACAGTATTTTAAACTGCTTTGAACTCTTGCTGAGTTGGAGTCTTTTAAAGGTCTACACTTCCAAAAGGCAAAGAGATAAAGTTTCTGTTTGCCAGTCATGAACTTCTGAGTTTTCAAAGTAAGAAAACAAGGCTCGAGCTCTACTTTTGTCTACAACCACAATCCATTTAAACAAATTGTCTATTTTGTTTGTTTTTTTTTTAATCTGATGTGGAAATACGTGTAGTTAAAAAGAAATTAATCATCTTGTTACTATACAAGAGAATTATAGAGACTAGGGTTCTATTTTGTTTTACATCCCATCCTGATTGTCATTCATTAATTAATATATCTAATATATTTCATTCATTTAACAGATAAAAATGGTGTATAATTTCTTGGCTCAAAACATACTAAATTCAATGAAAGTGTTAAAGAAAAGGAGGTGAATTTACTCTCTCGTCTTTTGATGTCATTTGACTCACTGATTAAAAAAATACATTGACTACATAAGGTGATAAATCTTAAAAATATCTAGATAAGGTATAGATTCCTTAGTAAATTTGGAATTAAAAAAAAAATTGAAAGATCACCTCATACACAGCGAAACCAGATTCCAAATCATCCTTTCACTCAGAAGAACAAGGATATAAATTCTACATTAGGAATACTGTGAGAGCAATCCTTTCATGCGATTCTGAAACTCCTTTAAAAATCAGAAAGTTCCAAATAAGTGGCAAAAAATCTCCCACTCAAAACCAACAACTCCATGTTTATTAAGAAAATTTAAAAATAATAATATTTTTGGAATTAGGGAGGTAATTAGTCATGTTTTTTGAGTGTGAAGGAAAGTGGGATCTGGTTGGGCAGGACTTCTTTTGGCAATGGTGAATTTGCAAAGATTGTTTCAGTTGCATATGTGGTCATAGAAATACAGTTTTCTGGATTTAAGCAGCAGAACAGCAATTGAAATTATGAATCCTGTTTCTGCTTCAAAGTTTTAAAGAGGCTGGGATCTAGGAGGTAGTCAAAGATGAAAAGCACAGGTGTCTCAATCTCATTTCTGGTTGATTCAATGCTAGGTTTGGTAATATCTTCCTTCCTTTCTTTTCCAGTGACCTTATTCTTGTGCATTTCTATTTGCTTGAGAAACTGCCAGATGAAACATTTTCTTTCTTTCTTCTAGTCCTAGTAAAAACATGATTCATGGTTCACTCTTTTCCCTTCCCATTATATATCTTTTAATGGACCCTTGATCTATTCAAGATCTCCTAGGACCTTTTATTTATCTTATTTTTTTACCTGTTTCTCTGAGACATTAAGATTTGCATTCTTGGAAATTTGATCACCAGAAATTTTCTCTGTGTTGCTTTTGGACCACTGCTTTTTGCATTTATTAACTATAACTAATGGGAAGAAAACATCTTGATTTGGATCACATTTTCTCTTTCTTTGTCTTTGTCCATTTTGTTGTTTTCAAAGCAAGCAAAATGTTTGGTTTGTTCCTTTCATGCAGAAGAAAATGAGATAAAAAGGGAGGCACTCCAAACCTTCAGATGGATGTCACAAATAAAACACCAACTTTTGAAAGAAAATATCTAAAATATTTTTGGAACACAGCCTATGGCAGAATGTTTAATGGTAAATACTGTGAATCATAACTCAAAAGAAATTCTGGTGATCCTGAAAATTACAGATTAATAAGATTGCTTAACATTAACAAGGTGCATGGCAAATCAACAAGAAATGAGCAAATAAAAACTGCAATTTATATTAAAGATTTTTTCCTTAAGACAATCAAGCTATTATTTGTGCTTTTGATATTTGTTGATATTATTTTTCCATATAGTCAAAAGAGTTGTATTCACATTAAAGAAAAATATTAGCAATTAGTTACTGCAGGGAAGAAACTGAGAAGACATAGAATTTTATTATGCACAGTCGTTAAATATATGCTTATTTTGTTATGCCCAAAAAATGCTACAGGATCACCTAAATTATATTATGAACCTACTAACTCTTTGCTAGTCACTGTAACACCTCCTGGAAGGCCAGTGGTAGCTAATAATTTCTGTGTGAGGAAAGAGTACATTTTGAAGAGTCTAAGGAAGAAGAGCGAAGAAATCTCCTTCAATATTTTTGTAAAATAATTCTTCACATTGCATTTCCTTAGCCACAGTATGAAGATTCCACTCTTTTTCTCATTTACAGAACTAATATAAAGGTTGTGTATAGTTCCAGATAGAGGAACCAATTATACCATAGTTTTTAAATATGCTGGCTTCAGCCGTGGAGAAAAGTAGAGACACTCTGGACCCTTCCCTTCATTCTGGACACGAGTACCCACATCTGCTTTGCATTCCACCAGGACTGTTTTCATAGCTGTTTAAAGTAGACTGCTGAAATTATCTGGATTAAAAGCAGTCCTAAGGGATAATTAGCATATAGTAGAAATGCTATAAGATCCAGATAGCTTGTAATTTAAGGATTTAAAGCCTGTGCATAGTTTTCCTAAATCACAATACAAATCATCTTCTCTTTAAAATTTTTATAATATCCAGTTGGCCTCTTCCTAATTGTGTATTAGAATAAGGTGCTCTGACTTCAGTGGAAGAGCATCACAGTGTAGAAGTCATCCCCTAAAAGCAGCACTAGGTTAGCTCAAAACTATTTGGTGTTTTACACACGGATAATCTCCTGACATCTGTGTAGCACAAGGAAAGCAGGACACAGTTTTGGGCAGGCAGTTGAGCCAGTGCATTTCACAAGCCTAGCACTAAAGATCAGGTTAGTCCCCTGGCTGCTCTAGAAGGTGTTCCTCAATGATAAAAACAGTGGGACAGCACGCAAAGTCAGGGCAGTGCATCTGCCGTGCACCACAGCTCACAGGCTCAGGCTGCTGCTGAAATTCTTCAAAATTCTGCCATGTAGTCTTGTCAGCTAGGGTGGCTACATGGCTACATTTTGCACAAATATTCTGGCTTGTTCATTCAGTCTACATAAAGAAACTCACTATCACCCCCTTTAAAACTGAGAATTACTGTTATCTTGTTTACACAGCTGCCAAAGCTAATTCCCTGTGGCCCTAGCTTTCCCTATGGACTGTATTCTCCACTCTGCTGCTGCAGTGTAACTTTGGGATAAGGCAAGTGTTAACGTTCCTTTTAAGGAGTTCTGGTTAAATTTCTTCTTTTAAAAACAAAGATGAATTCAGCATCTAAAAAGCATAGAAAACTTTAGTGGATTAGAAGCTTCCACTTTGTATTCATGTGTGTATGTAGTCATTTTTCTTAAATGACTGAAAGAATGATCTTTACATTAAATCAAAATTATTATTTTTTAGAAGAGAGAAATTTTCATAACATGAGAAGCGCTGACGCCAAAGTAAAATTCTAGGTATTCCGAATTTCAGCCAATACTGTCCTGTTCATATTATAGGTAAATGAATTCTCCTATTTAATGAAAATATCTTGACAAGATTAGAATGGAAAACATCCACTTTGATGTTTTATCTTTTCTAATCTGTTGTCTGATATCAAACAAGCATGACAGTTAGATAACATAAGGTTATATAAGGTTATAGAAAAAAGTTCCATTTAAAATTAATTAATGTGTGATCAGAATTTATCTCCTACACAGTGATTAACTAGTTTGGTTTCTGGGAATTTTTTGGATTTTTGCAGGTTTTTTTGTTTCGTTTTTTACTATTATTTTGGGAAGAGTGGTATATTTAAACTCATTTTCTAATTTCAAATTAGTTGAGATGCTCTATGGGAATGAAATTGATTTTGTTTTTTACTTTAATCTATCTTGCTTATTTTGGCTGGTAACCTCACCTTTGTCAGCGTTAATTGCACCTAGCACATGAACATTGGCATATGCCATGATTCTACCTCTGTGCCAAAGTGTGAAGAAAATACCTAAAATGTCCAAGCAATAGTCACATGTTTTACACCTTTGCAGTGTTGACACTTAAATTGCATGGAACTGATTGCACTGGGCCTGGCTGGGTTGACATTCTTCACAGCAGCCCATATGGGGCTGTGCTTTGCATTTATGGCTGAAGCCCTGCTGGTATCACACTTGGCTACTGTGAACAGGCCTTACACAGACTCTGCGCTTTCTTTCTCTGATTCTGCACACAGGGACCCCACCTCTGCCTAGAAGGTGAAGGGCTGGAGACTAGAGCTTGGAAAGCTGGGATAAATAAGGGAAGGGAGGTGGGGAATTGCCTTACAAAGTGGCTGCTGCTTTGGAGGCTGACTGGCCATTTATCTGCTTGTGAGAGGTGGTGAATGATTGCTTCTGTAAGTGCTTCTCCCTCTTTTCTTTGCTTGGTATACAGTCTTTATCCAAATCCCTGAGTTTTCCTACTTTTACTTTTCCCATTCCTTACCCATTCCATGGCAGGCAGGGGTATGTGGGGAATTGAGTGAGTGACTTTATGTGTGCCTAATTTCTGCTCCAGGTAAACCCACCACCCTGATCTGTATTTCATTATGTGTTAATTTTGCCATCCTAAGCAGCCATATTAAAATTAAATTAATACACAAAATACTTGCACAATGGAAGAAACAAAATACAATCTGAAAGATCTAATTAGGTAAATATTCCTAAACTTAGTACAGAATAAAGCTCTGTTCATTGTAGTACTCAGAAATGGTCTGGTATTAGCAAGAACAAAAAAAAAGAGATAAATCAATCTTGTCTCTTGAAAGTAGCTCCTCTCTTTAACATTTAGATACTCTTATACATGGAATACCTGTCTGAATTGAAGGTAGCAATGTGCAATGGAATACATATTTTGACATTGCTCAAATCCTAATGTCAGGCTTATGGTGATTTCACTTCTGTTTTAGCAGAGGACTTAATTCTAAGCACCCTATTATTTTATACATATCTGGCATCTTTGGGGATGATATCACCATAATATTAACAAATAGGGGAACAAAATCATTTAAATGTATTACAAAGTTGTTACAATTTTTTATTGGTGTAATGTAGAAATTAATTTACATTACTCTTAATTTACAGGACAACCCAGAAAATACCCAGGTTCTATACTTAGCCATGCTGTACTAAATACATTAGGCAACATAAGAAATATTTTTCTGCCGGAAGTTTCCTTGTATTTATTTAAATGCTGGCTTTCAGATAAATAGAGAAAAGTCAATAGCAATTTGGAGATATTTCTTTGATTGCTGATAAACCTAATCCAAGATTCATAATGTTGAAATCCCAAAACTCCACTTTCAATAGCATATTCACTAATATGTTGACTCGTTTTTATGCTGAAAAGAATTACACAGAAATAAACTGCCTTTTAGAATCTTGTAGCGTAAACCTTTGAAAGGATTTAGAAATGTTTTGAAAATCAGAATAAATTATGATCTTTCTAGATAAGCCTGGAAACATGGATCATATTCTTAAAAGATTCATAATTATATTCATGTTTGTCCAAGAAACTGAATCAGAAAGGCAAGACTGAAGGATATCCCATCCTCCAGTCCTCTGACATCTTTCAGAGTAGATTCAAAATTTTACTTGCTGACCTTTTATTTTGGCAGCTACAACTTATTCCCAAATCTATTTAATTCAGGAAAGAGAGTGAAGGGCATTTCTCGATCATGAATCTTGGATGAATCAGTCACACAAAAGTACCTCTGGCCTGTCTTGCCAACCTCTCAGGCTGACAAAGCAAGGGTTGATTTGTAAATCATTTATAAGGTTTTGTTGAAAAACAATAAAGACAAACCAGATGCTTGGACCTTCCCAAAAGCTCTGGGGTAGCTAAGTCATGCAGATAATCATAGTCTGGTTAATAAACCTTCAACCAGAACTATTTCCCAAACGACTGGATACTGCTACATGTAAATCTGATACATTGTTCAGACTACTTGGGAACAAGTAATACATCACCTTTCCCTGGTCAGCATCACATCCCAAATCACAGAGGAGTCATACATCTCTAATCAATGCTGGCAACAATTCCCTAAGTTTTGAGTTATCAGCTTTCTGGGATTTCTGTCAGTTGCAAACCAGAAACTAATGCAGTGATCTCTCCACTAATATCCCAAAGCCTTTGTATATCTCCCACAGTGACTGCGTTCAACTGTGGGTTATTCCTGAAGGCCAAGATCTGTCTGATGACAACTGGTCAGGAAGGCCAAAAGGTTGCATTGGAGGAAATTTCCTGCATTGCAGGAAATTATTTGCTAAATTCCATAAGTAATTCTCCTGTTCTACTCAGTACTGGTGAAATATCCAATAAAATATTCTGCTCCAGGAAACAAATATCCTAAAGCTATTTATCAACTGTGGGCATCTTTGGAGAATAATATGGGAAATGTAATCAATGAGGGAAGACGGAAGAATTTTCAGCTCACAATCCATAGAAAATGAAAGAACATTCAACAGCTGTTCTGTTCAAATTTTTGTGCCAACCATTTCCCAATGGCAGGAATAATTTTTCCCCTTGTTTACTGAGCAGACAGAATCTTGTTAAGCAGAGATAATAAACTAGGCAGGAGAGTTACAAAAATATTAAAATTTTTCCAAACTTTAAAATAACTAATTCTTAGTAAAGTTCTGTTCACTGTTGGGGCTATATAAGCATAAACTAGGCAAGTGCTTCTATGTATGATTCTTTGAGGTTTCGTCAAACCTTATTCTCTTCCGGTTGCAGTAGTAAAAATGGATTTAGGCTCTATTTCAGGACCTTCTTAAATTGTAGTTTCATGATAAAAAGAAACCATTTAAATATCATACTTTCCTCTGAAGTCAACTACAGCCTAATGATACCAGTAACAGCTATAATTTCCATTGCTCAAAAAGAACCAAAACAGGAGAAAATAGTTTCTCATTTAAATATTTTCTAAGATTGCTAGTTTTATTTTTTTGACAGAACTGTTTTCTGTACTACTTGATACATAATTCAGCAGTGTTATTCTTTGTCACAGTAACCGAAGATATTGTTTAGTTAGAGAAGGACATCAATCCCTATCATGTAACATTTTTATGAATGGGTGATATACAGCAGAAAGAAAAGGTAAAAAGCAGGCCAACATGACTAAAAGGGCAAAGGAATAGTTACTGGGATTGATGACAATTTATACGGCCTTACTCTCAAGAAAGTACTTTGAAAATATCTCAAACTGAGCAGCTTTTGCCCTTGGGCTGAGGAAAAGAGAGTTCACATGGTCTAAATCAGCATTTTCATTTGGGTCAGAAGTGCATTCCCACATGCACCCACACAGCATCCCTTGTTTCACATCACTGAACAGTGTTGGAACTTGCAAGCTTGATTTGCCCCAAGTGTGACTGAGCCATTTCTGTACTCTGTGTCTCACTGGTATGTGCTGCTGTGCCTAGTGGTTGTCCAGTTCATGGGCCTAAATTAGAGCTGGTCAAACTTCATGAGCATGTAGCAGATTTGGGATTCTCAAGAGCAAGGGTTTTACTCAGCAAACTGGCTCCTATTTCTCCATACTGTTTTCGCATGTATTTTCACATCCAGAATCCTTCCTTAGGAGGTGTGGTTTGGCCTGGTGGACTCCACCATAGTTATGGTGGATCAACATTCCTCTGTTGATCTTTCTTCTTGCCTTTGGCTCACTCCTGATACATGTCCTGCAGAGTCCAGTGTGTCCATGATCAAACAGCATCAGGATCTTCATCTTCACACAGGGTGAAAAAAGTGGGGGAAGCAGCAAATCCACAGACTCGATTGAAAACTTACCAAATTTATTTTTGTTTTTTTGAAGGCCAAGCCAGAAAGGAAAGCAGAATATAACTCTATTTATTCCAGTGGTAGTGATCTTGTGTAATTATATATGTCAGCCTCTGTGACCTCACAGTGTTATATTCCAACCCTAGTAGTGCTGATGATGTCAAGAGGCTAATGCTCCATGGGCACCAGCACTCCATTTCCTTTGGGATGGAAAACACTGTGAGCATTTGAGACATTACAAGATCTTGTAAATCCTTCATTAAAAGCAGGAATTTGCCAGCTTTAATATATTTATATATATCTATACATATATATTTAATCTAAATTATATCTCAATGTAGTAACTTTATGAAGAATTGATATAATTTTATTTGATTCATAACCACAGAAATAATAATCTTTCATAAAGATTTCCTCCCTCTTTCCCTCCTGCTTTTCTATCTCTCCTCCTCCCTCATCATTCCTTGTTTCCTGCATTCTTTTCCTCCTTTCTCACAATATGACCAATAAGAGTCTTTATTGTTTTAATTTCTGCAATGGGCTATCAAGAAAACAATGTCTTTGTGAATGTACTTGTGTTCGTTAGCAGGTTCAAAAATCCTGAACATCCCAGAGAAGATTTTGATTGAATGCAGTCAAGTTCAATACTAATCTGCATTGTTTCACTCTGTGAGATAATAAGATGCAGATCTCAAATATCAAAAGTTCAGTTACTATTTAATTTACTTTACTTTTTTGTTGTTTTGGGTATTTTGATTGGTTGAAGGGGATTTTTACTGGTTTTTTTTTTTTTGAAAATAAGAATGGAAGCAAACAAAATCATCTGATTGCACTGTTTGGGGGAGTGGGGAGTAAAATAGGAAAAGAAAAATGTGTTCTTCCTTTAAATTCCACAAAAGCTATTATTACTTGCAAACTTGTCTCTTATAATTACATACTCATTTCCTGAGAGCTGTAATACCCCTTCTCAGCAGACAGCTGAAAGCATCCTTGATGACACAAAATGTTTGCTTTTATTAAACCCATCACAGATCCTTTGACCTCTGATACTACACATTGGTTTATCAGACTTAAAATGCCAAATGATTTTTTATTGCTCTTATTTTTCATAAAGAAATGTTGTAGCTGAACTTATGTGGTCTTTGTTGATATAGATTGAGCTATAGATCTATGTTGAAAAATGGTGTTCCCTTTAGCTCAGAAGTTTTTCTACAAAAATAGAAAATTATTTCATTGACAATAGCAAAAGTATAAAAAGTCCCCCAAACCTCAATCCCATATTTTATGTCAAAAAATTAAAAATATTTCCATCATCAAAAGAGCTGCTGAAGGTGACAGACACTGACACTTCTGAGGAATACAGTAAACTGTATTTGACAAATTGGGATTTCTAATTGTTCTTTGGAACAAAGATCTGACTTTTATCTGTATAGATTTAGTGTTTAGAACAACTGGGCACCAAATCCCAGTTGTGTATTACAAAAACTGGAATTTCTGGTTAAAAAAAAATAAAATATAGGTGAAAACTAAAAGACTAAGTTCCTTGTGAGTGTTCAGTGAATAATGCTTTCATAAAGCACATTAGGCAGTCTCTGTGACAGGTAGAGGGGAAATATAGTCCATCTCAATATAACTTTGAAAAAAAGTTCTTTGGAAGTGTTAAATTTGCTGCCTTTTCAGGAAATTTTATCTTTATCATGGTTACAACATCCCTCCTGTATTGTCTTTCCTGTCATGCCTACCCAGCTGCACAGTGACCAAATTTGCTCAAGGAAGTGCCAATCTCCCCTGCTTCAGAGGCAGAGGAAGCTGCCAGGACATGGCAAGCATCTGGCCATCCTTCACGCTGACCCCATTCCAAATGTGCTGTACATTAAACTGGTTTACGCACCAGATGCAATCTGTCCCTGGGATTTTCATATTTTTATATTGGTTACATTGGAGCAGTGGTAACAGAAAAATGTCCCTAATAAAAACCCAAGCTGAGAATAACACTGTCATGTGAGTTGAAAGATTTTCATTGCAGATTTCTTAAAAAAAATCATGGGGGTTTGGAGAGGCAGGGGGAAACTATTTATGTTAGAAGAAAACATTATTTCACTAATGTGGTGAAAAATAAAGTACTTTAGCTAAATACCAAATTCTGTACAAATTTTGGTAAAAGCTGCAGGCTTACTTCCTGTTTTCTTTTTTCCCAGAACATTAGCTGGACTGGTTTTCCCATAATACAGAACTGCCAAGGAAGCTTGAAATGAATCTTCTTTTGACAAGTTTATTTAGAGCTATTACTAACAAAAAATGTGGGATTTGTTTTTAAATTTGTGAAACTTGCTGAGATTTTTTTTTTTATTTCTGAGTCAGGAAAAGGTCATGAATTGAAAATTCTTATCTCCATCAGTAGCAAATTAGCACTGTAAGTGGACAAATTTTGGAAAGTTTTTGCTTTTTTTGGCTAGATGTTTGTCAGGAGTAGAAGACATTTATTGTTTAGTAACGATCTGAAATTTCATTAACAGCTTTTAATGCATTTTAACCTTTTGAATAATTGCTTTCAAAGTTTCTGATTTCTGAGGAAGACTACAATCCCTGCAGAGCTCACTGGCTTCTGATGCTGCTTGTCCTGTTAACCATAAATTATATAGTCAAACTATGAAATCCTAACCATTTAGTTCCGATTCTCCTCCAGGTAATGAAACCCCTGAGCAGGGCATCTCCTGCTGACAGGGAAAGGTGTGTTTCCCTCCACCACCTGCAGATCTATTGAGTCACAGTTCATGAATTGCTACATTTGACACTATGCAGCAGCTTCTTATTTCTTCTTTTCCTCACAACTTCCATCTCAGAAGATAGGTTATATTTCTTTCAGCTATTTATTTTAATGGCTGTCATTAAATGCTTTGGTAGTGTCCTTAGGCTCTGTCTGTAATCAGTGAAGAAAGATTTCTCCAGAGAGTTGAAAGGGAGCATTTGTATCAGGTGCTGTTCAAAATGCTCTGGGTGAACCATCTTCACTTTACTGTGGAAACTGAGTGGGATAAATACCCTGGAGAACAAAATGTTGTTATCAGTCTATTATTAAGTAATTTGCTTCCAATTGTTTGTTCCACCATCCCAGCAGGAAAATCGGTTTGGAGGTTTGTTTTGTTTCTTGCTTTCATTTTTGTTTCCTGGCTCTCTCTTCTGCTTCTTTCAATACTTCTGTTCCCTTGCAAGGTGATTTTTCTGTGATCAGACAAATCATCATATAGATGATCACAGGCAAATCATCATATTAGCTCATATTCTATGCTAGTAAATAATTTTGAGACCACCTTTGTCCCAATAGTATGAGAACTGTTATGGGAAAAGTCCATAACTGTTGGACATAGATCATCTTCAAGATCCTTTCAAACCCAAAGCAATATATGATGATGATTCAATGAAATAACTCCTCACATTTACAATTATCCATTCTGAGTTTAAATGGCTCTTGAAAGACATACTGGCTACAAGAAGTAGCAGGTTGCCAAAACAGAACGAAGTACCCAACCACTGTTTAATTGAATGGCATATTCTGGACAACAGTTTATGTAAAAAAATGCAGTCCATAACTGGAAAGGTGCTTAAGCATGTAAATCGTAGGTATAAGTATCAGCAATGTAACTCCAGAGATACAAACCAATGTGGACTTCATATTGTCTTACTTCATATTGTCTTACTTCATACTGTGTTTTGGAATTGCACAGTAAAAAATATTTCTTTTTTGTTCAGTGAAATATCAGCAACTCTATATCAATGATTTTTTTATTATTATTCAAATTAATCTCTTATATGAGAGCTGTGGGATTCTGGTTGTAATTTCTGCATTTTCTGCATTACTACTTTTCCAATATCAAGGTTATTCCCTGTATATTTTCTAGGAAAAAAATAATTTACTGTTCGTTACCATGTTTTTGTATTTCACATATATTTTCAGTCCAGATTATTCTATTTGTATTGAGTAAAAGTCAAATTTATTAGAAAGGGAGATTTTACCAGGTATTTCATATGAAATATCACACTGAAACAAAATCATCTGCTATTGTCTACTCAGTTTCCTTCTGCTTTTTTTCTTTCCTTGTTCATTTTCCATCTCTTACTGTTTCTTTGCATCTAAAAAGTCTCATGTACTTTTCAATATCCACTCCCATGGATTTGGTTAGTCATATGAATCATAAAATAAAAAGGAAAGAGAAATAATTTGGGGTTTGTTTTGTTTTGTTTTTTTTTTTTATAAATCACTGATAGTCGCTCTTAGGCCACTTCTGTAGACTGTTCAAATGTAGCAAAATTAGTGGAACGTATTTTGCTATATTTGTTTTTTGCTTATAGAGGAAGATTTTGTCCAATATTATCTTGGATGTTGTGGTGCCCTCTAGTGCTACAGTTCTAATTTATCTTTTTTCCCACTAGTTCTCAATATGTAGAAGATATATAAAATGAAGTCTTATTCAGGGATCTAAACAGTGTCCAGGAATGGCAGGGGTACAGCAGTGACCCTGCGGCATATGTGGCACCGTTACTCAAATCCATATGAGTGCTTATGAATTTAAGGCACTTTCCCACATATTATTCTTGGATAAAGGAGGCCTTGGTACATTTACTCAACTGTATGCAAAGTCTAGGAAGGAGCAGACTCTGTGAGAGAGGTTGAGAAGTGTCTGACAAACCTGAGAAAATGATTCAGCATATTCTTTTTGGCACCCCAGTATCTGGGAGGGAAAATATTGCAACATTCTCAGTACCACAAGCATTGTTTTGAATTGTTGCAGCTTTCCTTCATGCTGTTCACATGATGTCTGAAGGATGAGTTCAACAGGCATTTTAGAATTTTTTGTGTTAGCATCAGAGACTGAGGGGAAGCAAAGATGGACTACTACAGTTTAGAACAATATGGGAAGGAAATAGACTCACTGTGAAAGAAAGATGAAAAAGCAGAAAAATAAAGCATCTTTTAAAGAAAGAGAATTAAAATTCTGCAATCTACTGCCTTAGGATGAACAGATATTACACAGTGAATGAAAAAGAAAGAAGGCCCATTTATTCACATTTTATGTTTATGCACTGAGTTAGTGCTGCAAGTCATTGTTGTTAACTTTTGTAAATTTTGTCAAACTGCTGTGTTGAACACTACATGTATGACTTTCTTTAGACTTTATATCACCAGTTACCACAATGGCTTTGCATTGTGGTACTTCTAACATTTCTCATTTTAGAGTTAAACAACTTTGCTTGCAAAATGAAAAAAAAATGCTTGCAAAAATCCTTTTGCAAAAGATATTATTATCTTTTTTATTATTGTTATCTTTCTTAACTTTGATTTATATGAGGATATTCTCAATAGAATTTTCATCCTTGAATTGTCTTCTCTGTTATAAATTTTCCTAAAATTAATCACAGTTACTCATTTGATTCTCTGAGTTCTCTTGTTTACTTAGACTTTCTTTTTGAATAAAAACATCATTCTGGTGATTGGTATACACTTTAGATAATTAAACTATATTTCTCTCAGCCTGGAGGTTTCATAATTTTTCTTTATTTGCCAGCACAAGTAGAAAAGTCTTTACTTCACATTTTTAGCAATGATATCTTTGATGAAGAACAATCAGAGCTTTGAAACTTCAATGTAGATTCTCAGGTTTGATGAATTAGTGGAGTTACTTTGTTCAGATAGGTAGCTTGAAATCAGAATTTATTTCATTTAGGATTAGTTCAAGCTGACTTTTATCAAGGAACTGATGAGGAAATTTACCTAATATGTGATATGTTTTGTATCCTTTGTGTATCTGTCATGCTGCACACAAAGTCTGCAGCATAACTTAGAGCTGGCTATCCAAATGTTATTAGTGAGGAAAAGAAGGAAAAAGGAAAGGGAAAGGGAAAGGAAAAGGAAAAGGAAAAGGAAAAGGAAAAGGAAAAGGAAAAGGAAAAGGAAAAGGAAAAGGAAAAGGACACCCTAACCCATCCTCCCTATATTTACACTGATTTACTTTTTCCTGTTTTATCTAGAGAATAGAACATGGCCCTCGATAGAGGGGCCAGGTACAGATCTGGGGCAAACAGCTTTAAATTTCAGTTCAGTAGTTTAGCAACCATACAGAACCAATACAGAGTTCCCTTTGGAAATAGCTTTCCATCTTGTTGGCAAAGTTGTATTAAAGACCTCCTTTGAACTTATCACTTAGTAGAGGGTTGAGGAAAATGTCTATTCTTTATGTGTGTTTCTTTTTTAGGATTTATTTTCAGTTCTTCATTGTTCTTACTTTGTGGTATTTAATTTAATGCACTAGAGCTTCCCTGAGTACCATCTGATGGATTTCATTGCTGCTTTTGCAAGACAATGTGCCAGAAAAAAACATCTGGTTTTAAATGACAGTGAATTAAGCCAGCTCTCTGATCTGAGTCCTGTGAGACTAGAACATACAGCAGGCAAGCCCTTTCCTTTTATGTATGTAGTGCAAAAGACATCTCTGTTTATTATTTGCTTTAGAAAAGCTATCAAAGTGTAAACAGAAAGTTTAATAAAATGATTTTTTTAAAAAGGCAACAAAATATCTAAATGTCACAAAAGCTCTTAATCACCAGTGGTGACAGGAACCATTTGTGGTATTACCAGGAAGTATTGCACCATGTACTTCAGCAGCAGCACAGCTTCCATGAGGCAGCAATGATCACGGCACACTGTCATTTAGTTCACCCATGCTGCCTTTGCACGCTGCTAAAGTAGCAAAATGCTTGAGCCCAAAGTGTGTACAGAACTTGGGAGGTGCTATAAGGCCAGGCAAATTTTACATTATACCTTAAAATCAAGTCTTAGATCAGTTCATCCAATATAGAAAAGAGCATAGATTTGCATCTCTGCATTTTTTGTCTCCACATATGGCTGCTTGCAAGTGCTCCACAAAGGGAGTTCAACACTGGTTTTGCTCTAAATGCTTCAGACAATTCTCAAGAAATCTTGAAAGAATCAGCACAGTAGGGTAATCTTATTCCAGCACCAAAGTTAAGGTCTTTTCTTTTTTTCTTCCCCATCTCTTCCTCTCCTGATGGAAATCTAGAAAGAGAATGGGTTGGATTTGTGATGGAAATTCAGTTTTGGAGGCTACAAACATTACTTTGAGAAACATTGCATGGAAAAGAATATTACAAGTGAGGCAAAGTTCAGATTTTTGGAAAATATATTCTGGTAACTGTAGCAGAAAGACTTTCATGTGAAAATCCAGAATAATTGTTCTAAAATGGGCAGTAAAAATAAATAAACAAGATTATAAATACAACAGGCTATGCTTGAATTCACTACCAATGGAAAAGAGAGAAACAGACTTTTCAAAAGGTTATTTTCTCCACAACTCTGATTTACATAGGCATTTGAGTCTATTATAATGTTTTGAAGAACTTTGTGGTCTTGCACAATTGAGTAGGTACATTCCTCTGAGAGAGATCATGAAGCTTATAAGAAGACTTTACAGTATCCATTGTCTTAAAGGAAATGTTTCATTGGTAAATGTGTGCTGTAGGACACAAGAGGTTCCCCAACAGGCTGACACTTTGGTTTAGGTGAACATGTCCCAGGCATTCCCTTTGTGGTGGGTTGATCCTGGCTGGATGCCAGGTACCCATCAAAGCCATTCCATCATTCCCCTCTGCAACTGGACAAGGGAGGAAACAAAAGGCTCATGAGTTGAGGTAAGAACAGAGATCATTCACTGATTACTGTAATGGGCAAAAAAGACCCAATTTGGGGAAATCAATTGAATTTATTACAAATGAAAATTAGAGCAGGATAATGAGAACTAAAACAAATCTTAAAAACTCAACTTCCACTCACTGTTCTCTCTTTCTCACACTCTAGGTCCTCCCCCAGCAGTGCAGGAGACAGGGAATGGGGGCTGCAGTCAGTTAATTACATTTGGTTTCTGCTTTTGTTCAGGGAGAGGAGATGTTCCCCTGCTCCTGCATGGGGATCCTCCCACAGCAGACAGCCCACCATGAACTTGTCTAACTTGATTCGTTCCCATTGGCTTCAGTTCTTCACGAACTGCTCCAGTGTGGGTCCCTTCCCATGGGGGGCAGTCCCTCCAAGAACAGGCTGCTCCATTGTGGACTTCCCACAGTGTCCCAAGTCCCACCAGGAAACCTGCTCCAGTGTGGGTTCCTCCCGCTGTGGGTCTGCAGGGCCCTGTTTCAGTGTGGGTTTCCCATGGTCACAGCCCCCTCAGGCATCCACCTGCTCTGGTGTGGGTGTCCTCCCCAGGCTGCAGGTGGGTCTCTGCCCCCATGCACCTCCATGGGCTGCAGGGGCACAGCTGCTGCACATGGTCTGCACCAGGGCTGCAGGGGAGTCCCAGCTCGGTGTCTGCAGCACGTCCTGCCCCTCCTTCTCCACTGACCTGGGTGTCTGCAGAGTTGTTTCTCTTGCACATTTTCACTCCTCTCTTCTTGGAGCATAGTTAAATCTGAAAGACATTTTTTTGCCTTTCTTAAATATCTTATCACAGAAGGCCTATTACCTTCCCTGATGGGCTTGGCCTTGGCCAGCAGTGGGCCAGTCCTGGAGCCAGCTGGCATTGGCTCTGCCAGGCATGGGGTAAGCTTCTGGAATTTTCTCACAGAAGCAACCCCTGTAGCCCCCCACACACCAAAACCTGGTCATGCAAACCCAATACAAACTTCAAATGTAAATTAAGACAGTTTGTTGAGTCACAAAATATTATTTTGATTTTCAATTCTCCCACTACCTTTATATATATGGAGACGTTGTCCATAGCAAAGAAATAGCATTTTGGAAACATACTTTTAATTTGGGCATATGTATATAGTCCTGCTGAGCAGCACAGTTGTTTAGAACCTTCTTCCAGATTTATGTCTTCTACAGACTGGAAGGGTAATGGACTTATATGATCATTCTAGTTTTTAAATTAGCGAGTCAAAACTCTGTGGGAGACAATGACTAGCTCTGCATTGAATGCTGTGGGTTTAGTGACATCCAGCAGTGTACTTATGGAGTAACTCCACTAAAGTCATTATGTTAATCCCACATGAGATAGATCTGCACATTTTGAAGTGCTATGTTTTATTATTCTATTTTCTGTTTTATTATTCTAGTTTTATGCAGACTGTTTTTTGACAGGAAAACCCATCCGGCCCTCTTTAAGTACTTGCTCCGTACTCTGCAACAGAGAAAATGAGGATGAGCAGAAGTAACAATCAGGCACTTATGCCAATTCAGAGTGGCTAAAATACTAAGATCAGCATCCTTTCTCTGAAATCTTGCTGACTAGCATACAGAGAAACCAATTAGTCCAAAATCCTGAGTATTCGAGACATATTTATAATGCTTTAATACCACAGTATAGATTCATTCCTCAACTCCACAAAGAAACTTTTTCACCTACCCAGACTTATGGACCAGTAAATATTGCTGATGGCTGTTCTACATTCCCCATGCAAAGCAACTGAAACATATTAGTTAATATGAAAAATAAAGATTAAAAACACAGACAATAAATCATTTGCCTGACCCTTTTGCAAATCTATAACTGCTTTCTTCATGCTGCTTTAAAAAGAAATCTGAGGCCAGAAGCTTTTCCAATCACTGTTCAAGCTTTTCCCACATTTGTTCAATTTTTGACTTTGACTATTGGGCATTTTTCTAGGCTTAAGTCTTGTAAAAATGTGGTAATTTATTGACAGAGTGAGTTAATGAAATACATAATTTGGAGTCAGAAGTGTGGATTTTCGTGGGATTATATGCATATGAGCACAAAGCCACAACAATACACAAGTGATCTGTATGATGACTACTATCAATACTTGAGTATCAGGTTCTCAGTATAAACCATGCAAGACTTTGTTTACTCCACCCCTGTTTCCTAAGTTTTGAGAAAGGTTGAAGGCAGGATGGGACTGGCTGTGTCTATGAGAAATCTTGCAATACACACCCAGATTTGCAGGGCAATTCAAGATAGACATTTCCCTTGGGTATAGTGGTTCTGCATTCCTTCAAACTAATCACATCACCCCAGAGGGTAAAGTAGCCCTCTGAGAGGAACAAAGGAACATTATTTTCTGGTGAAATTAAATATAAAAGTAGTCGGAGATTCTGAAGACAAAAACTGCTACAGCATAGTTTGAGGACAATGTATGCCTATATGCTTTTGCCTCCGTAGCCTTGTGGCAAGCAGATATATATCACATTTTAATGTGAAAAAAAAGCCCCATTTCAAAAATAAGTAGTTGTTTCCTAACTTTGTCTGGGCATAGAACCTACCAAATCAAACAAAATTTTCAGTTCAGATATTTCTACCATCTGTCTGTGTTAAGCTTTGAAACACACAATATTAATTTAACTGTCTCTATCATAAAGATTGTGTAAATAAAAAAAAAATTTGACTATGTGTTTTATTTTTGCAATGCTACATAATAGTACTTAGTGGGGCTGTAAGTCAATCACAATGCAACAAGAAATCAATGGAAGCCTTAGAGGGGCAAGAAACTTGTTCTGTGCTGACTTGCTCTGTTCCCTGCTGACATAGAGGCAAATATAGAAAAGAAGAAAAGCAAAGTTGAAAATTATATTATGTAGAGGGTCTAAGTAATCCTCCTTGGCCTTGGTAAGAGGCCAATTTCAGTTAAAATTTGCTTTTATTATTTTTTAATTATCCTAACAGATAGAGGACTGTAGTTGTTGTTGCATGTTAATTGGTCTAAAATCCAAGCAGGAGATCTCGGTAAGTGACTTTTGACATGTTCTTATAGAAGAAGGATGAGAACTAGCGGGGGGTTAAATTTGCTGCCTGTCTAAACTTTGCTATGAATATTTCCATCTCCTATCCTCCATCAGTGTGGGGAGCTGGGGAACGAAGGTTTCAGTCAGTTCATAACCATTCATCTCCGCCATTTCTTCCTATTTATATTTCCCCTACTCCATCATAGTTCCCTCTCATTCTGCAGTAACTTCTCTGGTGTGGGTCCCCCCACAGGGTGCAGTCCTTCAGGAACACTCCTCCAGCATGAGTTCCCAAACGGCTCACAGTGGGCTCACAGTCTTGCCAGGATGCTCCCTGCTCCAGCATGCTCTGTCCACGTGCTGCAACTTCTTTGAGCTTACATCCACCTACTCCTCCTGGCATGTGGATCTCCATGGGCTGAGGACGGATGTCTGCTCCACCATGGACCTTCATGGGCTACAGAAAGTCAGCCTCCATCACCATGATCTCCACAGGTCTGATCTGGCAGCTGAAGCACCTCCTTTCCCTCTTTTGGGGTCTGCAGGGTTGTTCCTCTTACATTTTCTCATTCCTCTCTCCCAGAAGCTGTTGTGCAGCAGTTTTTACCCTTTCTTAAACATGTTACTACAGAATTGGTACCAATGTAAACATGTAAAAACACAATCACACCTACAAAAACCAGTCCTTTGTAGGGCAAGCTGTATATGATAGATTCCTTTTGTCTGTTCAGCACACTGAAGTGGATCTTTTAAACTCAAAACTTCTTTTCATGAATGGATATTTTAAATTTGATACTGTCTAGAATTTACTAAATAAAATTTCCTTCTACAATTGCACTCTGAAAAGATGAATTTTATCCAACACATGGCTCTTTCCACTCAGCCAAAAATCACAGTACTATTTGTGGAGCCTCACATTTAAGATCTTCATTCTAGTAACATCCTATTCCTTTTTATTGCCACTAATATTTATCCTGAATTAATTATTTATCCTAAAATAAATCAGGTCAAAGAATCTCATAGAAAGTCTCTTATTTTCTAATATGGAAATATTGAGTGATTGAAAAAGTATTATTTTCACTAAAAATAGACTTTTAGAATTCTTGAAAGAGACAGTTTTGAACAGTTTAGCTGTTTGTTTTATTTTCTGAAAGTCATTTATGCATACTAAAGATAGCCTTACTGATCTCTCTTTATACTCTAAGTCTACAGAATTGAAAAAAAAAAAAAAGATGATACAAAGAGAAGAAAAAAAATTGGTGGTTAAATACATTTGTTTACATAACTGTTATGCTTTCCTGAAACCCAGCCAGCTAGGAGAGGTCTTCAAAAGTCACTATTAACTACCATTTGTGGGTTTGTATCCCCACAACAGAGTATTCAGGGATTAGGTGATAAATCACCTGTTATCGGGTTTGGAAGTGCAGGGCAAGAGCAAGGAAGAAGGTGTCTGCAGCCCCAGGGGTGAATTTCTACTCAACAGATATTCTGTTCAGGAAGGAAGATGTATGTTCTGAATCTATATTCATTTCATGGAGAAACAAGCCTAAGGACAGGGCTTGTCAAAGAATGTGCTCCATCCCCTGAGGAGGTGTGTGAAAAATGTCAAGAGTTAGCTTAATTTGACAACCTTCTAAACTGAAGAGAACACAGAAAAAATATAGAGCCAAGCAACACATTACTAGATATAAGAGCATGTAGCAACTCTTGTCCTATACTATTGTTAAATACAAAATGTCTTTTGCATTTTTTTAAAATTAGGATTCCTTTTGTGACAGTTACATTGGCATTTATCTAATGATAAGTGATTAAGGGGGCCACTGGTAAAATTCAGTCTTTCACATTCCTTAGGCACCAGGAAACTTCAATTGGAGAATGGCCACAAAACAAGCAAACTAGAGAAGTTAACAGTATTTTTTCTATAAATTCCGCGGCAAGTGTATCTTTACGTTTGGATGCAGGGATAAAGAGGCATGAATGGGGAAATACTGCTCAATCTTTTTTGTTTACTTATTTGTTTAAGGGTTTTTTGGGTTTTTTTTGTGGGTTTTGGAGTAGGGGTGCATTGGCTGGTTGGTGGTTGGTTTGGTTTGGTTTGATTCAGTTTGATTCAGTTTGTTTGCTTGGGGTTTTTTTTATAATTGAAGTACAATTTCTGAACAAAAGCAAAAGATCATGGAATGAACACCTCCTCATTTTATCAGAAGCAGTAAAATTCAAGTTACCTCAGCACCACTTACAGTGAGGGTCTGATAAGAATGGAATTTAATCCTTCAAGAACACGGGCAGACACCAGGAAATAGAAAATACATAAACCACAAAAAGATGTGTAAAAATATGGCTTCCATCTATGCCCTGATTTCTATTCCTCTAAGAACTCACAGAACTTCAGTCACTATAGTCTGATAGGAAGTTCTGCTGTCTTTTTTTTCAGACTCTTAACTGGCAGCAAAATCTCTCATATAGAAATCCTCTCCTTCCTTAAAGAAACTCACTGATGTCTGAAAAGTAGATTCTGAGGGAAACAGAAAAAAAAAAAGACCTTTTTCCCCCTGTAATTTTATTGTCTTTAGAGATTTTGCTCCATCTCTGCTTCAAAAGTGAAGCTGGGGAACTATTGCTCTCTTGTATTGAGTTAGAAGAGCTTGAACTACAATTTCTTTCATTTCCAGTCATTTTCACAGGTTATTTCAGAAATTTCTTACAGCAGAATTCAATATTGTTAGACATGTTTAATTGAAATGTTCATGTAATAATAAATTAAGATTTTTTATGAAGCTTATTTTTCAATGAAATTAATTTTTTGTTTTAAAATTAGTAAAGAAAACTCTTTTTGTATAATGCAAAATATCAGCATGAAGCATAATAAAATCCTAAACTGGCTACATCATGATAAACATTGATTGAGCCAAGCATACAGAAGGATTCCTAAAAAAATCTGCTAACTATGTTAATATTTGTATTTTCCTTTTCATGTTTGAGCTTTAGAGTTTTAAAAATGTGTCTACCATATGTCATTTTCCAAAAGAATTCAGAAAGAATCTGAAAGCAGAAATTCCCACGCTTTAACATCTCTCCTGATGGTAATATGCTAATAGAAAACACTAAAAGAATCCTGTTGAGGACAATGACATAACATGTTGAATACTTTTTTTTACCATTTTTAAACTACCCTAAATCAGTAACAATACTTGGTACAAAACTGTAGGGCCTTGTTTCACAGTAATATATAACACAGGGGAGATTGTGCTGGAAATTGCAGTGTGGTGTCCTGCTGAGAAACTGCTGTGAAACCGTCTTGAAAGACTCATAACAAAGACTGATGATCTGAGATGGAGTTTTATGTTATTAAAGCAATCTGAATAAATGCTGTTGCCTGTTGTAGCAAGAACAGGATAGTCTGATCCAAGATATCTTTGCAAGTCTCATGTTAATAAAATCATTCTAAATATCCTAAATAGAAAATAATGTCTGATAAAAAGCATGGCTAAAAGTTGCATTTTAGGACATTTTCATCCTGTACTAAGATGTTAATAAAGCTCTGAGATTTAATTATATGGATATTACTATACAATGGGTCTTTGGAAGTTCATCCATCCCTTCTGCCAGATCACATCAACTGTGACAGTATTTTCTGCAATCTGTGTAGACCCATGAAAAAGACCGCCCACTTATCCCATGCAGGTCAAGGAACAAGTGTCTGACAAAACTACTGCTAATGACTCATCAAATTTAACTGATTTACCTAAACCCAAGTTTTAACATACCACCTGTATTACCACATCCCTTAATTCATGTAAATTAAGGAAGTGTTTGATGAAAAAATGTTCTTAACTATTCATATTATTGTATTCATGAATGTAGCCGCCTGAAGGATAGAAATATAAATAAAATGACATGTGACTTCAAGGAAGATCACAAAACAAAATTTTTCTGTCTCTTTCCAGTTTGCCTTTTAGGTTGTGTGGTTGCTAGTGGTAAGGGAAGGAATTGGCGTCCAGGGAAGAGAGCACAGGAAAAACATAAAGCCAAGCAAGACATTACTAGATATAAGAGCACGTAGGAACTGTTGGGGACTTTGCTCACCCTGAATGATGACTATATCAGAGCATCCCGCTAACTCACAGGCACTTCTGCTGCACTATAGAGAGTATTTGGGAGGAAAAAAATTATTTCATAAAAGATTAGTCACAGCTATAATTCAGAAGTATATGGGTTATATGTTTTCAATTACTGGAGGGCTTAGTTATCAAATCATTCTTCTTGGCTTTGCTGCGAAATGTTTTATGATCCTTCTTTGTTTCCAGCTGATAAGCCAGCAGCTTCTTGTGGCTGCAGGAAAGATTCCAATGACTACTTCATCAGTATTAAACCATTTGTCATGGAGAGTTAATGGATTAAATTTTTGTTGCTGTCTGTGTGTAAATTTAATACATATTGTTTAAGAAATGCAGTAAAAACAAAAGTATTTATGCAAAATAATAGCAAATAATTTTTAAAAATAGAGATGTGTTAGGAAAAAAATAGCTGTAATGGTATCAATTGTATCTAGTAATTCACTAAAGATATTTCAAACATGAATGTAGGAATAATTTTCATTTATCTGTTTCCCTTTAGAAAATATTATTTGTATGCCTGTTTCTTCATTTTCATTGAACAAGTAGGATTCCAGAACAATTAATACGAAGACAATTTTTGGGGGGGTTTTTACCAAGATTACTATAATTTTTTTTAAGAAATATCAATTCATGTGTGCAAATATTTTATTTTAAAATGCTCCTCTACAGAGAGTATTCTATACCAATGTTTAGAATGGCTTCACTTAATCACAGGTGCATACTTGTAAAGGATGTATCAAAGACCTGTGATAAACTGAGGCTTGATTCTAAGGAATCAAGAAGAATTTTTCTTTATTCTATATACATCACTCAATCACATCAGAATAAAAAGCAAAGTGTCATAAATATAGTATTTCTATTTACAAAAGTAGGAGTCTTTAAAATCTCTCAGAATCAAGTTTTAATGGTTGCATTTCTTCATATAAGAGAATAATACATGTCTAATGAAAAATGGAAAGCAGTCACTAAAACAAATAAAATTAAACTACAGTTAAATGTTTAGATGATTGAAGACAGTGTAGTGAAACAAATAATATCATGGACCTGATAAAGTAAAAGTATCTTCTGCATAGGACAGCTAGGAAAATGATTATTTCTTTTTTGGATGGCAAGAAATATTCATTGTCTCCCTTGAGTCCTACAGCAAACTTATGGAGTATAATGAATAGATATTATACATACCTATTCCTATATAAAAAATATAAAAATTACTTCATTTCCAAAAGGCTTCATGGTATTTGTGCAGTACAGAATGTATAATTAATGAAGAACATGCTGATGTGAGTTTAGCAAGATTTGCAGAAACATCTCTGCCATATTTTAAGAACTTGACAAATATCATCAAATAAAAACAACCCAATTAACCTGAAATTTGAGCACTACTACCTCATCCTTCTCCACATTATCAGGAGAAATATAACCACAGTTATTAAAAAAAATTAAAAATTAAAATTTAAAATTTAAAAATCAAAAAAGTGCATTTTTCATTCAGCAAGACTGCATTTTCAATTCTACAGTTGTAATTAATAATGAGGCTAAAATACTCACGGCCATGTTGGATTTTTGTCATGAGAAAGGATGGTTTTGACTATCTTTCCTTTCCCTGTACCAAAGCTACATTGACAACACCCAAAACCATCTGGAGCAGATTTTAGAATTTCAGTAAAGTCCTTAACAATTTTACTGAAAATTAATACTGAAATGATACCATTATACCTGCTCCCAGCTATATTCATAGTATACATAGTGCTTAAATTATGTGCAATGCAGATAGTGACTGGGGACACAGAAAACACTTTTCCTTGAGATTGTTTCTCTACAGAATCCTAGGGCCTCTTTTTTCCTTGCCTCCAAGGCAAATAAATCTATATGAAGATTTATAGAAGCACCAGATTAAGTGCCTCTATAAATAGATTTAGGGTAGCAAGGAATATAACCTGTCAGAATCTGTGTCCCCAGATCTGCAGCATGTAGACAATGAGCTACCCTAATGAGGCATGCAAGTCTTGGTGGACACATCCCAGAAATGAGCAGTGAGTTTTTAATTGGATTTCTACAGCCATCTCAGAACGCCCTCATGGAGGCAGAAATACCTCATTACCAGTCACAGGCATTCTGCTAGGGATATATTAATCCTTTCTTCATGTTGGTGTTATTTTATAGAATTAGCCACTAACTTCCTTGGATCTTACTCTGTGTCTCGTGTGTGCTCTGCTACATCACTCCATGATTGCAGGACAGAGACCCTTCCCACAGCCACTGATGGCTGAAACTTGTGAAAGGCCAGATACTGAATCTTGCACAGATTTGTAGAGCTGTTAGCTTTCCTTCTCCATTTTTTTGTCTCCTGTAAAGCAGCAACATGAAGTACATCATTAAATATTTCCATTCCTGCCTGTGGTTGGCCATAAGAGCATGTGAACAGATGTGTCACCTCTGTCCTGGTCTGGATTGTGAGCTATTAGTATGCTCTACAGGTAACTGGTGGGGACCTGTTTAACAAGGGTGGCATTCTGAATAAATATACACAGTTGTGGAAGGTTTGCTTAGAGTAGTTTCAATCACGTTCATATGGGAAAATTTGAGGTTCAGATATTAAAAGTCAGCATAATAAGCCATGATTCTAAATAACAGTATTATAAAAACTGTGTATAATATCCTGCAAACAGCAGAGAAAACAGTGCCATGTGGTATATAAGCATAGAGAGTGTTTCAAAGATTTTGTGCCATGTAACCCCTGATGGGGGATCTCCATTAAAACATTCATGTATGAATCCAAAGGGCTCATTTCAAAGATTTATTTAAGCAGTACAAATGCATTAACAAGCTAAATCAGCCTAATACCATAATGTAATAAGCAGTTTGACCCCTTCCAAGTCTGATTCTTTTGACAAAGTAGGTTTCCATCTTCTGTCTGTTGGCAGAGCATCAGCATCTAAACAAAACCTGGCACAGAGTGATGTCTGATTCATATTTTGAAACATTTAACTACAGCAAATGCAGAAGCTCTCAACTGGATCAAATTATGATTGGTATTGTTGAAAGTCAGTTAGACATAAACCAAATTCTTTCCCTAAACAAGGCAAGAAATGAGAAAGTTCTAGAAACTGCAGTTATTTTACAGAACTCTCTTCTGGCTACCAAATAGCTATGAGAGGACTGGTTCAACATTTTGGATGCATACTTTATCTCACAGAAAAGGGATACAAGCCAAGTGCTGGAAATTCATCAAATCCTGTGCCAAGAGATGAACACTGAAGTAAAGAAAAGATGGCTAGGATTTGGATAATGGTCAATTAACTTTTTCCACAGCAGTTAGAACATAATGGGAAAATGTATTGAACCTGTCCTAATTGGTAACTTCTGTGTGATGCATGCAACATGTATTTCAGCCATAGTTCTGCTATTCTTCTAGAGAGTCAAAATATTAAACTCTTTTAACACAAACAAATGGTTGTAATGCAATTTAGCAGAAGCAGAAATGTTTCAATAGGATGTGAGTGTTGCAGTGTTTTATGCATTCTCCCTCACTGCTAAAAGGAAGTATTTGAAAACCAGAAAGTGTGACTGACAGTAAAAAATAGGCTGGTATTGACCACTGTATTGGGTTTTATAATCTGACAGAAATTCAGAAAGCAAATAATTTGTGAAGAGTGTGAGGCAGTCATTATTGGTAACTTTGTTTATACATGAGTTGCATGCTAAAACCTGTTTTCCTGACAATATCTTAAGAATGATGATTGTATTGCTGACCCTTGTTTCTTGCTCATGGCTCTAATTTTCAATTTTTTGGCTTAGTACTGCTTCTTCAAAATATTCCTAAATATTTACACAGATTATTATGAGCAACCAAACACTGTGAGCTTAAGACTGTGAGTAGTTACAGATAGAGGTTGTGATTCCAGAAACCCTTTTCACAGACACGGTAAAGCACCCAAACCATCAAGAAGCAGATAAAAAAGATTTTTGTGAGTATATTATATAATAAAAATTGAGTTTTCTATTCATAAACAGTTTTCAAGCCAATTCTGATTAAAAACTTTCATTTTGTCTTGTACAGATGCCTGGAATAAATGGCCTAAAGTGATTTCAGTTGAGTATCGATTGTTTACTTCAGCCAATAAGTATTAAATATTTAATATGTCTGATAAATCATTGAAACATCATGTGTATACTATATATACCAAACATCTTCTAGCAATGCAACCATTGCTCATGGCAACTCATTGCCAGCATTTCACTAATCATTTCAAAGAAGCAAGTACACTTTTTTTTCTGATTGTGAAAAAAAGAATATGCTGGTTTGATGGTGTTTTTTCCTTTAACACTGTAATAGTCCAATCCTTTCATTTAAAAAATAATAGAAAACTGTAAAGCAGATCTGGTTCTAATCTTATTTTTTATGGCAAAAAAAAAATCTGTCTGAAGACACAACCCAAACTGAAAATGATAAAAATCCGTCTGTTCCAGCTATGAGGAAAAACAGTCTAAGAGACCAAAGTAAAATCTTATGCTCTTTTAGAGCATGCAGCCAAAATCAAGTTGTTCACTCAGGTCGCAGAACACTGCATGTTCACACTGCACAGTGAGGTGTCAAGCTGAAAGACTAAGTTAAGACCCCAAAAGCAAGATAGTGCTATCAGCTCAGTGCTGGTACAGCTGCACGGGGCTGGCAACACTCTCTCCAGCCCTCCAATTATCTCATTCAAAGCTCTCTCTGGCCCTGGTGTGACAATATGTTAAACTGTCTGCATGGCTTCTAGTGACAGATCAAAAAGAGTGTGGCTAAATGATGTAGAGTGCCAGTCCAGATTGCTTCTATTGTGCTGTTTTCAGGTATCTTCAAGCACCCTGATGAATTAAGTTTTTATCAGCAACTTTTTGCCAAATGAAGCCTGGTCTGTTCTGGGGCATGGAACATAAAAAACCCATAAAAGTTGTCATAAATTTGAAATCAAGTATTCTGGCTAATTTGAAAAAATAAAAGAGTTTGCCCAAGCCAATTTAGAGCAAATTGGTTCTTCATTTCTTTCTGTAGCACACAGGTCTGATGGGGGACACCTGACCTGTTTAGCATGGGATACAGTTATAGGGAAAACAACAGCAAACCAAAATGACAGAGAACTCCTTCCTTCCTTCCTTCCTTCCTTCCTTCCTTCCTTCCTTCCTTCCTTCCTTCCTTCCTTCCTTCCTTCCTTCCTTCCTTCCTTCCTTCCGACACTTCCTTCCGACACTTCCTTCCTTCCTTCCTTCCTTCCTTCCTTCCTTCCTTCCTTCCTTCCTTCCTTCCTTCCTTCCTTCCGACACTTCCTTCCGACACTTCCTTCCGACACTTCCTTCCTTCCTTCCTTCCTTCCTTCCTTCCTTCCTTCCTTCCTTCCTTCCTTCCTTCCTTCCTTCCTTCCTTCCTTCCTTCCTTCCTTCCTTCCTTCCTTCCGACACTTCCTTCCGACACTTCCTTCCGACACTTCCTTCCTTCCGACACTTCCTTCCTTCCTTCCTTCCGACACTTCCTTCCAACACTTCCTTCCTTCCTTCCTTCCTTCCTTCCTCTCCTTCCTTCCTTCCTTCCTTCCTTCCGACACTTCCTTCCGACACTTCCTTCCTTCCGACACTTCCTTCCGACACTTCCTTCCTTCCTTCCTTCCTTCCTTCCTTCCTTCCTTCCTTCCTTCCTTCCTTCCTTCCGACACTTCCTTCCTTCCTTCCTTCCTTCCTTCCTTCCTTCCTTCCTTCCTTCCTTCCTTCCTTCCTTCCTTCCTTCCTTCCGACACTTCCTTCCGACACTTCCTTCCGACACTTCCTTCCTTCCGACACTTCCTTCCAACACTTCCTTCCTTCCTTCCTTCCTTCCTTCCTTCCTTCCTTCCTTCCTTCCTTCCTTCCTTCCTTCCTTCCTTCCGACACTTCCTTCCGACACTTCCTTCCGACACTTCCTTCCTTCCGACACTTCCTTCCGACACTTCCTTCCTTCCTTCCTTCCTTCCTTCCTTCCTTCCTTCCTTCCTTCCGACACTTCCTTCCGACACTTCCTTCCGACACTTCCTTCCGACACTTCCTTCCGACACTTCCAACACTTCCTTCCTTCCTTCCTTCCTTCCTTCCTTCCTTCCTTCCTTCCTTCCTTCCTTCCTTCCTTCCTTCCTTCCGACACTTCCTTCCGACACTTCCTTCCGACACTTCCTTCCGACACTTCCAACACTTCCTTCCTTTCTTCCTTCCTTCCTTCCTTCCTTCCTTCCTTCCTTCCTTCCTTCCTTCCTTCCTTCCTTCCTTCCTTCCTTCCTTCCGACACTTCCTTCCTTCCGACACTTCCTTCCTTCCGACACTTCCTTCTGACACTTCCTTCCGACACTTCCTTCCTTCCTTCCGACACTTCCTTCCTTCCTTCCGACACTTCCTTCCGACACTTCCTTCCGACACTTCCTTCCTTCCGACACTTCCTTCTGCCACTTCCTTCCGCCACTTCCTTCCTTCCTTCCGCCACTTCCTTCCGCCACTTCCTTCCTTCCTTCCTTCCGCCACTTCCTTCCGCCACTTCCTTCCGCCACTTCCTTCCTTTCTTTCCTGCAACTGCCTTCTACTGCTGTTAAATAGATCAGGAAAGAGAAACTATGATCGCATTATGCTGAGCAATGACCAACATGATTGATAAGAGAATAATAAACAAAAATCTTTATACCAGTTTCTAGATTGCCAACCTTCAGGTCTTTTCCGCACTACTTAGTATTTAATGTTTTATATTGCCTACCTTGAAAACAAGTAAATATTTTAAAAACTCATATTTCATTACATTGGGGGTTTTTTTGCATTTACTTTTACATGTTCAATCAACAATGAATAGTGAACAAATGATTAAGTATGCATAGTCTTTTCATGAATGATACATAAGAACTAAATATGGCAGAAAAAATTTTCCTAAAAATATTTTTTTCATCTCTAAGCAAATGAACAATAGATATAATAAAAAGTAGACTGTATTTTTGCTTTTTACTTTGTTTATTAAAATATTTTTAGAAATATAGGTAAAGAGTTGTAGAGGTTTTTGGCAAGTATCCCTTAACATGCTGAGGATTTCATTTCTTGTGTGTGGAGTTAGTAGGCTGGTAAGGAGAGATAAGTAGATGTAGTCAGACCACAGCAGTTGCAACCCTTAAAGTGGTGCTTTGCCCTTTTTGAGTTTTAATTGGCCCCAAAATGAAAATCTAAATAATTAAAGAAGGATTGGAAGTTTCTTGTTTATTGTCTCTCAATGATTTCCATACTACCCCTGCTTAGCTCTCAGTTTAAATGTAAAAAAGCTGTGGTATTTCCCTCTAACTGCTCCAATCCCAAACTCATCCTAGACTCTGAAAGTGATGCTGGCTTTTCTCTGGCTTGCACATCTCCTGCAAAGACTCTGCAATCTGACTGTGAGGAATTTGGTTGAAGAGGTGCCAGCTGGAACCAAGCCCGGTTCATTCCCTGAGAGATGCTTTGGTTCTGCAGAGCAACAAAAGGCAAAAGCAACAGCAATTTTCTCTAGCAAAGAGTCTGAACACATCAACAGATAAAGAATCGTGTGTCTCAGAAGACCTTTGTAACCTTCATGACTCTGCTGCTTGAGGTTGCTTAGTCACCTTGGACAAATCACTCCACTTGTCCTTGCTGTCTTTACTACATCCATAAAAAGAACTAGTCTGTCAAGTAGATGATCGAAAATAGAGCAAAGATTGCACAATAAGTACTTGATGTAAAGGCAGTCAGGAAAAGGATAAAAATATGTAACCTAGTCTTCTTTGAAATTAGAAAACATGAATATAAATATTTAAGAATAGAATAAATCTGAATATATTTCTTTTAAATAACACACTAATTCCCTCTGGGAGAAAAGGAACATTTAAATAGCTAATCATGCTGACATGAAACCAAGTAACATTGAGGTGTTGAAGGCAGGTAACATATAAAATCATTCACAACCATCTACCATTTTAAAAAACATTATTGTAGCACCTGCTAGAGCAAGCCACAATCACTGAAATTTTATATTCCACAGAAAGTTATTTGACAATGCCATTAATACTGTAAAATTTCCTAATTGGAACTGATTTAAAATCAGACAAAAGATTAAAATGAGGAGAAAAAACCTCCAAACAATGGAAAAAAAAAAAAAAAAGATAAAAAAAAGGAAAAAAAAAAGAAAAAGGAAAAAAAAGTTAATTGAAAACCAAGGAAGACAAGTGCCTGTTGATATGCTAGCACACTGGGAAATAATCTTTATGCACTTGTTGCCCACACTATGTTAATTCATAAAAAAGATCCTGCCTTACCAAGTAAGAACAGACAAAAAAAAAATTTCAGTTTCTTTGTACTTAGATGCTTATACCTTTCTTCATCATGTGATTAAGGGAAATTACATATAAACTCTCTGGTAAAATCTTTTAGCTAATAAATTTCTAATATTCTTAATAACTTGACATATTTTTGTGCTGTCCACTGCAGTTCCGGTAAGAAACCAAGATAGGAAGAGAGGAAATAAAAGTAGCCATGACTGTCCTTCACATTGTTGATATATTTGCCAAAGACATTCATGAACATTGTTTCCAACACTGTGTGTCTGACAAACACTTGCCAGATAAAAGAAGACACAATGAGACCAAAAACTATAAGTCCAGCATCTGGAATTTTTCTAATGTTACTTTGATACAGAAAGATAAATTTTGTTTGCAATGGACATTTTACAAAGTTGCAGGTTTCTTGAGCACAGAATGTTAAAGCCCCAGCTGGGAGAATCTGTTGAAGGACAGAACACACATTTATTTAAGGAGCTACCTTCCCAGTGCAGGATAACCTATTTTTTGAGGCTTCATTTATGGGTTCAGGAAGGAAGCATTCAAATATGGTCCTTTATTAAAAATCTGATTCTAGGATATTTCAAAACAAATGAAATAATTGGGAAAAATCTGCCCTTCACTACTCCAGCATATCATTTGGCTCATACAAAGGGAGAGTCTTCCTCATTTTAATTTTATGCCATTTCATCAAAGATGACAAAATAGGGAGCAGGTACCATGCAGTCTGAAAGAGGAAACTTGTATTTTGGGCTATAATAGCCTCAGGATTTTCCCTAGCTGATCCAACCTAATGATTGACATTACTTCATTACTCACCAGTGAATTTAATTTGCAAAGGGCAGAAACTTTCTGCTGTCTGGAAAAGATTGAATAAGAATTAAAATGTTAATGAAAAGCAAGAGGTTTGGTTTCTTCCAGTTTTGGGGTTTTTTCTTAATTTGTTTTTTTTATGTAGAAGATCCAAACAACTTTAATAATGTCCTTTTGTTTTACAGCACTTTAATCCCATTCTCAGCTCCTGGCTGATTGAATTACTAGTTTTCTGTTTACTTTTGCTTTCACCATTCTACTGAGCTTCTGTAAATTTCTAATACTTCTGTCAGGGATTACACTTAAACCTTACTTGCCAAGTTGTTAAGTCATTGAAAGCCTTATTGTTAAAAAAAAAAAGAAAGGGAAGTGCATGAAAAAATTATCAACTTCCTTTAAAAGAAACTATTTGATATAGCTGCAAATTCTGTGAAGAATTTGCTCTCGTGTATGCAGAACTTTAAAAACAGCTACTTTTTGCTAGTAATTATTCAACTCCTTTCCGATCTTAATCTTACTCTTTCACTTCTTACCAGCTTCTCAGAAGTGACTTTTTCAGAGGGGCTATAAAATTATAATCCATTATTTTAATCACTTGCAAAGAGATCATAAATATAAATGTTTATTCATATTTCCCATTCATGTCTTGACAAAAATAAAGAAAGCTAAGAATTCTTTAGATGCCCCTCTGCAACACAGAGGTTACAAAGTCATTATATAATAATAAGTAGCCTATATCCCTACAACAGCAACAGACATATTGTTGCAAAGGTCATTTTACATCATTCTAACTCTTCTGTGCCTTTCAAGATCTCAGTACCTTTCTTGTTTGACTAGGATGGTGAAATGTGAAAGGAAGTGTCTGTGCTGTTCCAAATTGAACCAAACACATCTTTACTAGAAGGAGACAAGTGTTTAAGTGCCTGGGTGAACGCCAGTGCATTGAAAAGGTCAGCATTTCTAAGGACACAAATGTCTCTAACAGAAGTTTAGGCTTCGCTTGTGAGTGAAAAAAAGCAGAAAATATTCATTATTTCTTTGAAAGTATATCAACTCTGAAAAAGAAATTACTGAAGATCAGCAGTCTGAGCTAGAAGTATGTCTAACAAGCCTATATGGCAAAGAACATCTCCTTGTAGGTCTAAATTTAGATTTAAAAACAATGCAGTTTCATTTGAAGAAAATACATTCTAGTTAACTTGCCTTTGCAGGACAGACATATAGTACTCATCCAGATAACTCATTCACCCACAGCTGACTCATTCCAGACAGGAGGGACGTACGTAAATACTCATTTCTACATTTCCTTGGTTAGTTCAGGCAAAACAATCTTAGATCACTTTGTACATACTGGTGTAGGACCAATCTTAGTAGAAAGTTCTCAAGTTCCTTGCTGTCCATGAAGCTTTGTAAAATAGTTGGAAAATTGCTCTCGAGTGGTTACACTTAAGTCTTTTTTTTCTATGGTATTGTTGTGACAATACCATAGAACATAGATAAAGGAACCATACCATAGGAAAAGGAACATCTTCCCTATGGGAGTGAAGAAAGATGCAGCAGAATGTGAATTTACTTCTCAGCCCAAGAACACGAGCAGAAACCAGGAACTGCTCTAGATTTTTCACAGGACTCTATTCTAAAAATGAAAATAAGCATATGCATAAATGGTTGTAAAAATGAGACATAAGGAAAATAATATATTAAAAGCATAGCTGAAGATTTACAATAAAGCTGGGATGAGTTTTAAGAAGTAATTATACTGTACTTGCTAAGCCTGAATTCTCAAGGTGACTAATACCAGCTACTTGCTATTAGCATAGCAGTTTAAATAACATAAACTGTAGTACATTTTCTGCTGTCCTTTTTTAGCATAAGCAATAGAGTTTACAAAAAAAAATTATACTAAGAAATTATTGCTCTTATTTCAAAGCTAAACATCACAAAAATACATATTTTAAATGAAGTAGATTCCTTATAATGACTTGCAGCCTTTTATCATTATTTCCAGTAAGTCAGAGGCTCAGAAAGCAAGTACACTCTGGGGGCACTCAGGCACAAACATGGCATTTGTTCTTTAGCTAAATACAATCTCTGGCTGCCTCCTTCTTACCTTTGAGATATAAATCCTCCTGAGGCCTCAGCCAGATGCAGCAATGTTCCAATAACTCAATCCAGTGGGATGCCTGTTCTGATTATCCCAATTCATCTTCAGCGCAAGCTGCTGATACATGCACATAATAACAAACCAGTAGGGAGTATTGAAGAAAATCTAGCTTTTTTATAATTAGACATTTGCTATAAAGAACTGCAGAGTTATATAATCATCCTAGCAGACACAAACAATACTTTACTTTGTTTGCTGCTGAAGCATGGATAATTTGTCATCCATTTAATCTACTGTTTTAAACAGATTTATTCGTTTGCACTGTTGACTATATATGAAGATATCAATAATCTAAGCTTATAGAATTCAAACTATAATAAGGTCTGAGCATATTCAGGCCTGATTTTCTAGATGGATGTGATTGGTGCGAGGATCAAATTTGCTGATTTTATTTATTGTGCTTAGATGAAGAAAACTATAATAGCAGAAACCATTTATATGATATAAATATCCAAATGAATATGCAATGGCTTCCAGGAAAACATTTTGTAAAAGCTGGGTCCCTAACCAGTATTGCCGCACTGACAAGCATTTCTAGTTCAAATGTGGTCACAGTCTTAGCCACTATACTTTTTCCAGAAAAATACAATTTTCTGGGGAAAATGAACACCCAGCATGTGGATCGATTGTAGTAAGAGATCAGCACTCATGCTAAGTCTGAGAAACTGAAAACCTTCAAGAAATAAGGAATAAAATATGCTTCCCAGAAAAACTGAGATGTTTTTCAAGAGATGTTCATCACTATAGATTGTGAGGAGTAGGTGCCAAACATCATTTTCTAACAGAAAATCACCCTTTAGGGTATGTATGTCTGCAGAGAGATAAATTCAAATGGATTTCAGAGTTTGAATGAAAAAAAATGTATCCTAGAAGGAGAAATTTTATATACCTGCCTCCCATTGATTCCAACATCATGCAACACGAGTTACCACATTCAATAAATATTTTCACTGTTTTACAGACCATCACAGCATTATTAAAATTCTTTTGATTTAGGCTAATCACCATCCGGTTCTCCTTTATGCCAACATCTACTGGAGTGCAGACATAAACAGGATTTACTGGCATAATAAGTAACCTTAGTGAGGAGAGTAGTCCTCCTCACAAATAACTGCAGTGTAAAACAGTGTGGAGTGTGTCATCTGCATGTATTCAGAGCATTAAAATTTGCTATTTACTATTAGTGCTGTACTCCCTGAAAATAATTTTTTAAATTGTCTATTTTTTTTTTGTTCTTCAGCAGCAGTCTGCCTTTATCTGTTGTTCTTTTCGTGTCACATCTCAGGAGATTTTCCTACTAACATGCTACCATCCAGCTAGAGTCTGCCAAGAGGACACTAATGATCATTTAAAGTAATGCCAAAATCCATATTTAGTCACATTTGGCCATGAACAATATAATGAACAAAAAAAATAGAATTATTTAAAAATTTGAATTATTTTCCCCTATTCCACCCAAAGTATTTTCTATTTCACAGTTAAAATATTTATGTTGCTGTTCATCAGCTGGATGCTGCTTTGGACTTGGATACCTGACTGACTTTTGTCTCCTAAGCACTTGCAATTGCACCTTATTGCATTTTTTTTCTCCATTTAAGGCAAACAGAATAATCACTTACATGTCTCAATGATAGAATGCTATAAAATGACCACGTTATGAGAGTGAGCAAATTGGATTTCATGGGAATGACTGAACAACACTGCTTTTTAATTGTCTCTAGCAACTGTTTTTCATCACTTGCAGAAGACCCAAAATCAATAGATATTTCTATGAAATGTAAAAATGTGTCAAATGAATATATGCATGCAGTGTAGCAGCAATGATAACACTAATATGTCTCTTGCAGTAAACTGTGCAGGAAACTCTCTAGAAATTACCAGAGGCATCACAATTCCTGATTGAAAGTCCACAGGAGAATAGTCAATTTTACTAATTTTGAGTTTTTTCTTTTTTTTTTCTTTGTTGATACCATGTCAGATTCCAACTGTCAAAAACTTTTAGTAGCAAAAAAATTGCAAAGATAATATGAGAAAAAAAACCTACTTTGCAATATCCTTTACTTTTTAAATTAAAAAAGATAAAAATTTATAAAATATCCCTGATTTTATTGGCTTCTGCCCAATCAGATAGAACAGCCCAGAATCAGATAGAACAGGGAAAAGACTAAAGACATGGGAATTAAGAATTAGGGTTTTACAGCTAAATTGTCTCTGTGTTGAAAACATATCTGTGTGCTCCTGTAAGGAAGTGAAATAGAAATACATACCCATCTATCTCTGCATTGATGGAGTTGTTCAATATGAAGCCATAAATACTTGTTTGTGCACAAACACTTTGTAAAAGATGTGAGCTCTTCATGTTTAATCTAATTCCACATTTTCATAATGTAACAGAGATGGCAATTTGCCATATACACATATAGAACCAAAGATTTAAAGAGAAAAATTGTTTTCTCATTGTTAAAACACATGTAAATTTACAATTGTGTATGCATAAATATGTGACCAATCAATAAAAAATATGGCAAACCTTCAGAAAATTTTGTTAGTTTATCCAAGAGACTGCAGTTTATATCACTTCCTATCCTGCCTTAGACTGCACATCCTTACCATAAAAACACTGCAGGATATTTTATAAAAGAATCTAAAGATACTTCTATGCTCTAGGGCTCTCTTTTAATTTACCTTTGTTTCAAGATTTCTGGGGAAACCTTCACTTACAAAAGAGAAGGACACACTGCTTGCAATTCTATTTTTAGGGGAAATAGTTTTTCAAAGCAATTTCATTACACATTTTTAACCTAAGGTTGTGAAATAACTCAAACAAGGTTCCATTTCAAGGCATGATAGCCCCTCATTGCTCTTTAGTTCATGACATGCTATGTGTGAAATTCTTACAGACAGTTTAATCCTGGCTGAATCATATAGGTATGAAATGATATGTAGTGAGTAAACTTAAATAATGATGATATTATAGATGTATCAGTTTTCCTCTCTCTTTAAATCATGGCGTATATAAGGAATGTATAATTTTTCTCAGCTAAGAAAAGTTGATATTCTTACACAGTTGCTGATGGAAAGCATCTACACTTCCATCCAAAAGCCTCAAATCATCACTACCTTCAAAAATATTGCAAATTTCAGGACTATTCTGACAAAAAACTTAAAAATGTACCTACACCCATTAAAAGTTTCAGAGTGACATCATTCATATCTGATTTTTCTATACTCAAAGAAGTGTATTTTTTGCTTTGTTCTAGAATTAAATTAATTAAATTCAAAATACCAGGAAGAGCTCATTATAGTAAATAAAAAGTACAGACTTTTTTTGTCAGTGAAACAGAAAACAGCAAGTGGAAAAGGATACTGATTTTCATATAATACATTTGTGAAATAACTATTACTAGAGATAATGTATTTCACACCCATGAAGTAGAGAAGGGCCTCCAGAAAGGAAGGAGGGCTAAGGGTGGCAGCAAGGCCTCCTGAACAAGGGACTCAGTGTTTCTGCAGCTGAACAGGTCTGGCTGGGTGATGAAGAGCAGGGCTGGCCACAGTGCAGCCAGGCGGGCAGGTCTGTCATGGGAATGCACATCCCAGGGAAGATGGGGACAGGATCCAGCAAGGGCAGGCCAGGGATGGGCCAGACACAGACAGGAAAAACTGAGACACAAGTCGGGCAGGGACTGATGGTGTAAATCAACAGCCAGGCAAAGGGATGCTCATTTAATCTCTTACTGCTTCTTTGTTCTCCAGAGGTCTGATCTAAGATTACATGGCTGCACCACATCAGAGCAAGCCTTGAACAGCGACAACTAAAATCCCTGAGGGCTGTTAGGGTTGCAAAGGCTGGGTACAGAGAAAAATATTTCAGGACAGCAAGATCCTGCTGCTTTCAGAGCCCTGAGAAAGAGCATGGCCTAGAGAGAAAAAGCAAGAAATTTGTTTGAGATGTCACTGAGATGCCCTAGCAACAGCCCAAACTGGTGGCTGTAAGCAACTGGTTTGGATGAAGGATATTTATTAAAACCAGAGTGTGACTCTAAGTCCAGGGGATTTTGAGTAATAGCATTTGATTTGTGGGAAAAAAAAAATATCCTGCAGATTTCTAGCTAAGTATTCCCCATGGGCAGTTTCCATGATGAGCTACTGTTGTACTGTGCAAGTATACTTCCATCAGCTTCCACCACTTCTCTCCATAGATTATCACTCCCGACAGGACTATACCCCCAACCACACCACTGCAGTGTTTGCTGTACTGCTGAACACTGCCCCAGATATCTCCAGATATGACACACTAGCAGAAACACTTACATTTAAAAGCCAGCATACAGAGGAGGGTACATGTGAATTATAGCTCTCCTGAGAAACAAGAAATCAATCCTAATCAAGTTATTGTCTGAGAAGTAGTCTTTTGTTGTTACAGTTTTGAATAAATAAGAGCAATTTTTATGAAACATATATTTTTAAAACAAGTCTTCATTCTCCTCATAAAACTTTTTTTTCTTCCTCTTACACAAGCACAGCATACACATGCCTTGCCTAGACATAATTTTGCTTTCCTTTAGAAGACATTTTATGAGCTGATTTATCAGGGGATTCTGAAACTAAATAACAATTTATTTAATTGCTGCCTATTATTACAGCCAAAATGTTTACCTCTGTTTAATTTTACCTCTGTTTAAATGTAACAGAGCATTGGTATGTGGGGGAGGGAGGGGGTGCTGTTCCTGTGCCAGAGAAGAAATCACAGCAGATTGGCATAGTGTGAAGACAATGTGGTATATATCTGCAGAACATGTCAAGCTTTTCCCTTGCAACAGTACTGCATGTTGTGAAAATTTTTCAGAATAGAATGAAAGTAGAATAGCAGAATTGAGTCATAGAATGGTTAGTGTTGGAAGGGTCCTTAAAGATCACAGAATCTTAGAATGACTTATGATGGAAAAAGCTGCTAGGATCACTGAGTCCAACCACGAAACTAGCACTGCCAAGTCCACTATAAAACCACGTCCTATTTTGTTCCCTCCCTCCCTCCACTATGGGCAGGGACACCTTCCACTAGATTAGGCTGCCCACGGTCCCATCCAGCCTGGTCTTGAGTATCTCCCAAGATAGGGAGAGACCCATTCCAGTGTCTCAGGACTTTCACAGAAAATCATTTCTTCCTTATAACTTTTCTAAAACTAATCTCCATCAGTTTGAAGCCATTCCCCCTTGTCCTATAACTGAGTGCTGTTTTAAAGGGTCCCTCTTCAGCTCTCTTGTAGGCCTCCTACGGGTACTGGAAGGTGCACTAAGGTCTCCCCAGAGCCTTCTCCAGGCTGAATAAATCAAGCAGCAGTTTGTAAAGCAGAGGATAATTATGTGCTGCATCATTCAATAGGTGTGTGCTGCATTCTCCAGTGTGACTTACGTGGGTAAATAAATTCAACTAGACCCAGGCTATATGCTAGGTGAAATCAAAGTTCTGAATGGTTAATAATTGCCATCTCTTTGCCTAATTATATTCTGTGTTTTTTCTAGATTTAACAATGTTTGAGTGTCTTATTCTGGGGTTAATTTCCTTGCATTTAAAATTCTTTGTTGACACTGTTTCCATCTTTGCTTTTTAGTTGTCTTTATTTTGTGTTGAATATTTTCAGAATTTGGACAAAAAGAAGAACAAAGCAAGCCCTTATCCTGCTCAATGAGGCTGACAGGAGTCATCAAGATAATCACTGAGTAGTGTAGTCAATATATATTAATTTCCAATTTCTCTAAGTCTATCTTGCATTAATATTACTCATTTAAATATTGTCAAAATTCAATTTATTATTATTAGATAAGCTTAATTCTGTTTCAAGATAATTCTAAACTATGTTTTGGAAGAAGAGATAAACACTGAAAGAATTTAAATAGTGGAATTATATGACTTTGTTTTTTCATATGGGGGAAGAGTCATGACTAACATCATCTAGACACTTTTAATTTGCTTTGTTGAACTTGAAACCACTTAATTTAGTAATTCCATAAAGAATGACTGTGCCTCAGGGTGAAATGCCCTTAAAAATGCCACTTGAAACAATTCAGATGTTTCTGAGAACAAGATCAGAGGAGGAGAATCTATTGTTTTGCCCTTACTGAAAGCACCAAGGCAATTGTTTTTGATGATATTGTACCATCTCTCTGTTTCAGAGCATGACCTAGAACTTCAGCCCTATCTTAATGAAAAAACCTAAAATTGGAGTCAATTGTGTATCTCTGAAAATCTCTGTGGATCTTCTCAGATTTTCAATATGAATGGGTAGACTGTGACCATTGAACACCCAAACAAAGGATCTACACTATTTTTAAAGTCCATTTCATGTCATAAGACACCAAACATTCATATATATAAAATTCTTTCTCTTATTTTCAAGTGGCTATTATGGCTCCAGAAACATAAAATGCGACCTCTGGATGTAAGTAAAGAATTGCACTATAACATAAAGAAATTAAATTAAGAGATCCAAGGAAGGTTTCCACAGGTATGAGTAACTATGGAGTTAACTGTCTTAAAGATGAGTACTGAATGATAATTTTTTCTTGTTTATTTTCATGGCTTACTTGATTTTGCTCATCATAATTCAGTAAAATATCAGCAGCATGCTATACATGCACACACACATACTTTAACATTATTATTATTATTGATTGCAAAATACAAAAAGAATACCTTGCATCTTTATGGCAGAGAGAAAAGCAACAACAGCTGTCATCTACATGAACAAAGGCATGAGATGAAAAGCAGTTAATACAAGAAAGAAAGAAAGCTTAATTTGATTCTGTAATCTTTTCTCTTCAATACAACACTTCTCTTGGAAATAAGAGCAGATTTCATTTTTTGCACTAAAATATCAGTCATAAAATTTTGACCCCAATCAAAAACCTTTTCTTTTGTTCTGCCAGCTAATAATACAGCAAGAAAGCAGAGCAATTAACTGAATTTTATTCTCTTAGTTAAAAAAAGACATTCTAATAGTCTGAAAATTAGGGTCACCAATTGAAAAAGCAGTTGATTTCCCTTAATTTTTACTGTTTCATCAAACTTTTATTCCAATTTAGAAGTGCTTGCCTTTCCTACCCATCTACTATTTTAATCCTTTATTTTTCTCTCTTTTCACTCTAGCTATGCTTTCAGATAGAGGTAATTTTGTAAAAAAATTGCTTTAATTTTTTTCTCTGTATGATCCAGTCAGCATGGGTTTATGAAAGATGGGTCCTGCTGACCAGACTGATCTCATTCTATGACAAGTGGACCTGTTTAGCGAACGCTGGAAGGACTGTTAATGCTGTCTGCTTCAAGTTTCAGTGAAGAATTTGACCCCATCTTCCGCAGCATTCTCCAGAAGAAACTGGCTGACCATGGCTTGGACAAGCGTGCAGTTTCCTGGGAAAAACTGGTGGGATGGCCAGGCCCAGAGAATGATGGTGAGTGGTTACGCATCCAATTGCTGGCCAATCACTGGTGGTGTTCCCTAAGGCTCAGCACTGGGTGAAAACTTGTTTAATATCTTTATCAATGACCTGGATGAGGGGATCAAGGGTACCCTCCATGTTTTTACAGATGACACCAAGGTGGGTGCAGCTATTGATCTGCACAAAGACTGTATGTTGGGATCTAGAGAGGCTGGATTGATGGGCCAGGCCCAACTGTATGAGGCTCATCAAGGCCAGGTGCTGGATTTGCAACAACTGCAGGCAGCACTGGGGGCAGAGTGGCTGGAAAACAGCCAAGGTGAGAAGGCCTTGGGGATGTTGGTCAATAGAAGTTGAACATGAGCCAGAGTGTGCTCACATGGCCAGGAAGGCCAATGACATCCTGGCCTGTATCAGCAATAGTGTGGCCAGCAGGAGCACAGGAGGGAATGTCCCCTGTATTTGGCACTGGTGAGGCCAAACCTTCAGTTCTGTGTCCCGTTCTGGACTCCTTTGGAGCAGAAATTGAGGTTGCTGGAGTGTGTCCAGAGAAGGGCAACGAGTCTGCAAGCCTTATGAGGTACTGCTGCAGGAACTGGGGTGCTTTAGCCTGGGAAAGAGAGGGGAACCTTATCATTTCCTCAGCTACCTGCAAGCAGGCTTTAGCCGGGTGGGTGCTGGCCTCTTCTCCTAAGCCGCAAGGGATAGGTTGAGATGAAGTGGCCTCAAGTTCCACAAGGGGAGGTTTAGATTGATATTAGGGAAAATTTATTCAAGGAAAAGGTTGTCAGGCACTAGAATAGGGTGCCTGGGGAAGTGATGGAGACACCATCCTTGCAGGTATTTAGAAGACATGTAGGTGTGGCATTTAGGGACATGGTTCAGTAGTGGACTGGGCAGTGCTGGGTAAAGAGTTGAATTTGATGTTCTCAAAGCTCTTTCCCAAACTAAATATTTCTAATTCTATAATTATGTGAAATGTTTAAAGATTTTTTTTGTATTTTAACTAATTTGCTAATGTTAAGTTTTCCCTATTCTATTTCACATATTACTGCTCTCAACAACTTCTTTTGTTTTATTCTCACTGTATTGTTATTGTCCTAGATATAATAATTATTCTTTAGAATCTTTTCTGGCTATTTCATTTTTTAACAGAGCAACAATAGAATCAATACCTGAGGGATATTTGAAATTATATTAAAAATTGCAATATTACACAGTCCATTTACAAAAAAATATTCATACTGTTTAATTTTCTTTATATTTTCTCGTATTTTCTTACTTTTGCTTTATTTCTGGACCATAAATCTTGGATAGCTGCATAGAATGCACGATTCATAGGACATATGATTTTTGTCACAGCAGGACCTAAGCCTATTTAGGATTATGAACATATGTCTTAATAGTGAGATATTCTGTGGAAAAACTTATTTCGTGTGGTCTAATTTTCCATATGTCCTGCCCAAAGCTGAATGGCTTGGCAATCTGAACATAGGATTTATTAGGAAATACAGAAATATATGTTCTTTCACACTTATCTTTAGATACCCCTGATAACAATGAAATGGTTCTTGTTATTCATGAGACATAATTTGGCTCTCAAAAGACTGTAATGGCTACATCAATTTTTATGTTGTATTTGCATACCATTAAGGTAGGTTAAAAACCATAATGGGAAAAACTATGTAGCCATGTATTTTGCTGAAAAAAAGTTCTATCTGCTCTCACTATGCCAACAATACTTGTGATATGGACTCAAATATTTCAACAGAAAATGAGTTTATTAAATTAATTAATCTTGCTGCTCATGACAGTGACAAGAAGATGAAAAAACCACAAACTTTTGTCTTCTAATTCTCTGTCTATGTTAGTTGTAGACTTCAATCTAATAGCAGTCCTTGTAGCACAGGTAATCCCTAGAGGAGCTTTCCACAGCTTCATGTATAGATATATTATTTTTATTAATGAAATCATTGATTTCTAGTTTATAAGTACCATGTCCCTAGTACTGCAAGAATTTTTTTGAAATATATGAGATTCAGACTACTTGTGAGACAGTCAGACAGCACTTTCAAGTGACTAAGTAACTTCACTTACCTGAAAAATATATCAGGGCAGACATTAACAAAATAACAGCATAGAGAGCCATAATTTTTGTTATGTGAGGAGGAGCCAGTGAAGTAAGGGCAATAGTATGACAGTTGAATGTTGTTTTGGTTGTTCACTAAAATGCCACTTTACATACCTCTCTGTCAATTAATCTGTCATTTATACAAATTCATTATTTCAAATTCCATCATTAAATTTAAACATTATTTAATTTACACTATTTAATTACATATATATATATATATACAATGAATCTTTATTATAGTTACATCAGGCATAAGGGCAGGCAGATCAAATTAAGGGATCCACTGTGTAAAACTTTCAGGGCACAATTCATCTGATGAGCTTTAGATGCCAATTTTCAGAGATAACCAGACAACTTAAAGAGCCTTTATCACTTCATTGACCATGGAGCTAGTCTTGAGTAATTGACCTTGAAGTAGATAATTTATACTACAGAAAAGCACTGGAATTTATCTAGCTTGTGCTGGGTTTCTCACATGAATATTGAAATATCTGAAATTGCCCTCTTAGATCTTTTTTAGTCTATGGAGATGTTGTCATTGTATTCAAATGAATCTAATGTGCAAAGAATCTCATTCTAGATGCCTACATTTAATCAACTCTAGCCTTAAATGAAATTGTAGATATGTAAAACTAGGTGAGATAAATCCCACCAGGGGCCCACATCATTTTCTAACCATAGAGAAAATTACATCAGGACATGGAGTAGTAAGTATCCTTATATCTGAAAGATGTGTAAGAAATATTTCTTCATTTCAATGACTATCAGTCATGTTCCAGGAAGGAACAGATATCCAGTTAACACAAAAATCCTGTCAAACCTTTTCAAATTACCTGATAATTTTATTTGGTCGTCAACTGATAAACATTTAATTGTTTAAATTCACTAAAATTCTCTGCTAAAGATATGCTTTCATATGTTGCAAAGAGTAAAGTCTGGATAACAGATTATCTTTCTCCCAATTGAAATAAAAATGCTTTCTTAGAACTGTAATGAAAAGAAGGTGAGATCATTTGATAAATGCTTTTCAATTAAATTACACTGTTGAAAAGATTTAGGTACTAATTTAGCAACTTTTAACTAGAAGCAGATATCATTTAAAGGAAGTTAGCCCACAGAATTAACTAAGAACTTTTTTTAAATGCACTTTTTTTCAGTGACACTCATCACCAAGTTGAAAGCAATGGGAGATCATTTATGGAAATATTTTTTCTTTCTTGTACTAAAAACGAAGTTCACCCAAAAACCCCCATGCAAACTATCTTTAAAACAGTTCCATTTTGAAATGGCTGATCATTTTAATCAGCAAATATTACTTATTCAAAGTCAGAATTTTTTTGTTGTTGTTTTGGTTTGTGTTGAAACATGCCTTTTTCAGTGAATGTTCTTGGAAAATAAGAGATTTGTTATTAACGTAGCCAGTGCAATTTGTTTTCTAAATGACAAATTCTCTTTTGTCCTTTAACCAAAGGGATATATAGTACTTAACTGTGACTGTCCTATCACAAACATGAATTGTTAAATAATTTATCTGCTTGCTTGCACTCTTTATTTTAAGCTTCCTACTGAAAATTCATTCTTTGTTATTGATTAGATCAGTGAAAGTGATTTTATTACCAGATGGTTAAAGCCTTCACAGCAGGCATTTCAAGATCCACTGCAAATTTATTGTAGACAGCTAGAATGAACCTAATTTCAAGACTGAAACCTATAGCTGAATAATTAGAGTAGTCATCTTCAAACTAAAACAAATTTCTATATCACTTACAGTGCCAGTGACTGACTAATGTCTGTTTTCATGTAAAGGTCATTCTTTTATTCAATGCTAGCAAGTTTTGTGAGGAAGGAAAACCATTTCCCAGCCCACTCAGGTCACAGTTTTAGTGTTTTGATTTGGAATGAGATCTACAGGAAACCACAGGAGAGTTAATTTAGGCACATAAGAGTGCTCGAATATGTTCCTCCTAATTATGCGAATTCCTAGAAAATGAAGCACTCTTGCAATTTTACTGCTTTGTATTTCACTTTCTGAGCCTTTCAGTATTATCACTTGGAAATATAGAGAGGATGTTCCCATGAGAAAGATCAGAAATTTCTCATAGGAATCCAAAACCCTTGCAGCAAAAATTACTTTTGCATTGAAATTAACTCCTGGAAAATTTCATGGTTTTGCAAGTTTCAAACAGAAACATGAATATCTTACAGGAAAAGAAAATTCCAATTACCCAAAGTAACTCTGAAACATGTCTGTTTGCACCTGACTTCATTTACAGATTTCAACAGAAAAATTAAAAATAACTACACAGAGAAAGCAAGTCTGTTCTCACAACACAAATACAATAAAGAAACCACTTACATTAACAACAACTGCAATGACTGAAACCTTAGTAATTTTCAGACTTGGATATGCAACATCACATGGTTTGTATGAAACAATGGCCCAGCTCCAGTCTTATAGGTCGAAATGCAATACCATATTTTCCTGATGGATAGAAAGGAAAATAACACACTACTCACCCTTGATGACCAGCCTGAAGGAGTCACAAACCTAGTGCTAATGCCAGTGACCAAAACTTATCATTTGAGAAATGCAACATTTCTTCATATTTAGCAGGCAGATAAGCCTCTACACTTTCTTAATTTGCCATATTACCATCACTGTGCCTTTATATCTCTAGACATACCTTCACATTCATGTGAAAATAGTTAAGATGCAAGGCATGTCCTCTCCTGAATTCAAGAGCAGCAGTGTGCTTTATACAGCTCATGTAAGGTACAGCAAAAGCCATTATGTCTTTTCTTCTCCCCTCTTCCTAGAGTGTAATATCCATGAAACAAAGAAATAGACCTTATCTTCTATCACAAAACTCTTGAATATTTTGCCAGTAGAATTATGTTGGTATTATAGTCAACTATACTGATTTCAATGATTTGACAAGCACAAGAAGTTATAGTGGCTAAAACATAAAACATTATGATAACTTTATGTGTTTCATGGTTTTCCCAGGAAGAGGCTGATAAAGACACATTCTCCTTCTTATACTGATCTAACAGAAGGAGCTTCTGAGTTGCTCTCCATAAGTCACAGTAAGGAAAGAGAGCTTCTTTTCAAAGAAAAAAGGTAATGTTTCAAAGCAGGCACTATTCCTTTCAGTGAGTTAGATTTTAGCGTTAATAGTATAATACAATATATATCTTAATGAGGCAGCTGTTCATCAGAGAGGATATTTCCTTAGAAAGATGCTCATGTACTGTTGAGAAATTACCACTATTTCATTGTGGAAGGAAGGAAAAAAGAAAGGGAGGGACAGAGGATTGGAGAGACAGAGAGGGAGGGTTTGTCACAAAACAACATTTTTTTTGTAGTAAGACACATATTTTTAATTTATCTCAGGCAATCCAAGATACTCCAGACTACTTTTGAGAAAAAAGGTTCCCTCCTTCTTTTGTTTTTCAAGGAAAAATCCCAAAGATGGTATTTTTAGTTCATCTTAACCTTTAGAGATGCTTACACTTCCTTAGTGACCCCACTTAACCAGCTTTCTAACTCATGTCTCCTGCTGACAGCTCCTGCAAAAAGCAGTTGGTGGGTTCATTTGCAGAGTAATAAATGCTGTTTCCCAGCCTGCAAGAATCTGATTGAAAGAGATTACCTCCCAACAGTGCTTGTTAGCTATGATTGACATATCAATATGTGACACACTTTTATTTTCAACCCTTTCCACCCTCAATTTCAGACAGAAAGGCATTTGAAAGGCACTGAAAATAACTAATATAAATTCTTTCTTTAAAGATTACTATGGGTTTTCATGTGTCTCAGCATTATAATTTCCCCCCCATTTATCCCACCTTTTTTTTTGCTAGAATCATGTCCTATTATTCCCAAGCTTGCTCCATTTTAAAGAACATTTTAACTGCCCTTTTAAAAAGAGCAAAGCTAGGGTTTATTGTTGTCAGGTTTTTTTCACTGCACCAAGTTCAGAATCCATCCAAGCATTGATCAGTAAATAAATGAAATATGTGAGATAGGATGATTACCCAAATTCACTTTAGTTTTGCTTGACAGATGGCACAGATAAATAAGCCAAACAGAACAAAGGTACATGCAACTACCCAGTCCAAAGTCTGTGTAATATGATGACCATATTTTATTTGGGAAATTTACTTAACACCTTCACTGACATAGCCTTACAATGAATGGTTATCTTTCAAATAGCTCAGCTTGTTTACTAGCTGGCAACTGTGCAGTGTATTTTGGAAGTAGGATTAGTGATCTTGGTGACAGCTCTGTATTATATAAAACACCATCCCCAGAGCCAGAAAGAAGTCTGCACTTTCGGCTGAAATTTATTGGCAATTTCAGCTTAAAGGCTAATGCTGAGAAGGCTCCACTTTTGTGACACATTTCTGCAAAGTGTGCTCTTCGCTCATTACCAATTCCTGATCCTGAAAACCCATTAACTACCAGCACCACAGGGGAAAAAAAAAGTGCCTTAAGTGCCTTGTAAAGTGCTACAGGTGTAGTCATGTGAATCAGAGCTAACATTTAAAACAGCCAGAATACATGTGCAGGAGGAGCTGGGGAATTCCCACTTCACTCATTTTACACATATGTACAAATGGTAAGATCCAAATTTCTCACTCAGTTGCCACCTAATTCGAGACAAACTCCAGGTACTTCAGCTTTTTTCCCTTCTATTTTGAAAGCCAGCCAGCCCAGAATGCTGTCACTTTTGAAAGAATTATTGGCTTTCACAAGACCTCTGAAGGAGAAGCTACTGGTCCCACTGATGCTTTGTTTTATCTAGTGATGCAGCACACAGCAAAGGTTTAGCCCAGACAACAGAAGTGTACAAAGACCTCAAGCTTCTGTTTCTAGGAGGTTTCCCACAGCTCTGTGGCAGAGAGTGTGCAGGGCAGAAAGCAGAGCAGATCAAAGAGTCCTGTACTAGAATTATTCCTTTCTTAGAATAACTGGAGATCTGGTAGATCTTTCCCTGGAACATTCACCTACTTCACTCTAAGACCTGGTTCCTGTTCAGGGAAATGTTTCTGTGACTTTTTCCAACCACTGGTGGAAAATGCACAGTCCCTGAATCATGCCTGGAAAGCTCTCCAATAGCTGGAAGGCCAATCCCCAACCACTCATTTATGAACTCTTGCTGCTTTTTTGTCCCTTCCCTCTGGTCTAATGCAGTATAGATTTTGGACACATAGTGAAATAGATTCAACAAAAGAGAAGTGGTCTCCTTTTATCCGCAGTCCAGCAGCCACACGACTCTCCCAGAGGGTGGGAGTTTGAGAACCCTCTTGCAGAACATGCATTGAGCTCGAGTGTGTGAAATAGTGAGAGAGTGAGTGTGTGAAATAGAGAGATAGTGAAAGAGTATTCAATCCAGTAACCAAAAAATCTGCATTAAAGAAAACACCAGAACTTCCCTTACTTAGGGAAGGGGATTAATTAAAAAAAAAAAAAAAAAAAAAAAAAAAAACCAACAAAAAAAACCCCCCAAGCATTTGCATTGGTTCAGGTGACCATTGTGAGAACCTGAATTTTGATTATGCAATGGAAGAAGGTGGAGAGATTATCACAACATAGTAACTAACTACACACAGACACCCCTACCCCATATGGGGTCTATGGGTCTATCTCAGGTGGAGCTAACTTTCCCCCCAGCACTGTGGCATTCCCTCACAGTGCTGTGCTGAGTTTGGATTCTACAAAGGTGTTGATAGCACACCAGTGTTTGGCTACTGCTGAGCAGTGCTGGCACACCACCAAGGCTGTCTCTCCAACATTGCCCCTTTCCAAAGGCCAGCAGGATGGATTTGGGAAAGAAGCTGGGAGGCGACAGACAGAACACAGATTGACCAAAGGGATATTCCATTCCATATGGCATCTGCTCAGCAATAACAGCTAGGAGAAAGAAGGAGGAGGGAGCATTAGTAATTCATGACACTAATCTTCCAGACCAGCCATTTCATATACTAAAACAGTATGTCCCAGGAAGAGGCTGAACCCTGCCTGAAGATGAGAAGTAAAGAATAAATCTTTTGTTTTCCTTTGCTTCTGTGTTTAACCTTTGCTTTTGTGTTATTAAACTGCCTTTATCTTGACCCATTAGGGTTTTTGCCATCTTATTTTTTCCCATCATTCTGATCTGAGAAGCATTGTGGGCACCAGGCATCCAACCAAAATCAACCCACCATATCCTTCACCCCAAAACAAAAAAGCAAACAAATAAAGCAACCACAAAAAAAGGAGAGAGGAAGTGTGTGAAAAATTGAAATTAACTGCTAATCTTTTTATTTAGAGTAAAATATTGCAGAAAAAAAAAAAAAAAAAAGAATCATTACTCAGACTGTAGGAAAACATAAGTGAAGGAAACGTTTTATTCAGTGGGAGACTGTTTCATCAATAGGCCAGAGAAAATCAAGTAGATGTTGACCCAGCTGCTACTGAAGCCTGGAAGCTTTTTGAATATTTCCTACAATTACACAAATCTCATCTGAGGAACTACAGATTTGAAAGTAAGAACTAAATCCTCTAAAGAGTATTTCCCCAGAGGCATTTATTTCTAAAGGAAATTATTCCTTCAGATGTTTGAGTAAGTTTACTTGAGAGAAGTTTGGGGTTTTTTGCACAAATAAAATGTTGCAGAATAAAAAATGTTGCTAACCACAGGTAGTAGTTACTATTATTCCATAACCTTTCTACTTTTTCAGTACATTCATTTCCATGATGCTGAGGTCTGATAAATTGTGTTCCATTTCTTAAGAAGTAGCAAAACTTTCACAAAAACCAGCCACACAGGGACTGAAATTGTTCAGATTCAGACGGAAAAAATCTCCTTGCAAAAATAATTAAAATGGGTCTGCACACAGCTGCATGTGAGTGGTTTTGTTTAGAAAGAACAGGTTTGTCTTTACGGGAAAATAGGTCTCACAGGTTTGTTGCTCCTCATTTAGATGCTCTGTTCCACATCTGTAGCTCTTCTGTATTCTGGTGTATGATTTATGTATGCTCACCGATACTTTTTCTCAAGTAATTTAAAACATAACCATAGAATCATACTTGCCAAAAAGACTATTACAGTATAATAAGGAAGAGTGGAACATTTTCTGAAAATTGGTTAATGAAGAGTGAATGGGGATATCTGCATGTAGATGCATCAGAGGAAATAGAATAGGGCTCGTGGCTTATTAATAGGAACAGGGCTCTCTGAATGGCCTCTGTTAATGGCAACCAGATCAGACATTCACTCTCCATCATCAGGGACCCTGCAGGAGAAGGCATATCTGTAACTTGCATGTAGTCCCCATCCTAGGAGAATCCTTGGAGACATGAGGAGGATTTGACAGCTTATGTCCCTTTTCCACCATGTCATCACAACGGAACTTGGAACTCACACCTGGATTAAGCTCAATGTGCCTGGCTGCTGGACAGGCTCCTTGGACTCTGCACATCCTGGTGGTTCTGAGTATGAGACTGGGAGAGAGAGAGGGTAACTGAGGGAAAGCTGGTTTGTTTCAGATTTTGTTTTAAATAAATGGCCTCACGCTCCTAATAACATCTGGGAGAAATAACATTTCCTGCAGTGCTGGAGCATGGTGGCAACAGCATTTCCTACAAATACTGCGGTACATAATTGTGCTAAGGCATTATAAATCATGAGCACAGGGAGGCTTCAAAAAACTTTGGGCTAGACAGACCACTTCACATCAGTTTCTCAACTGTATGTGAGCAAATCCAGCTCTGCAGAAAGGCATGCAGACTCCTTCCAGTAAAGAGAGATATCTTCTTGATAGACCAAAAAACTAAAAGACTGTGAAATATACAGTTGGGGAAAATGTACTGGGGAAATAGAAATACTACAGTAAAATAATTATAAAAAGAGTTGAAGTATAGATGATTTTCTGTTCAACAGTCATACATTTTCTACTAGTGTTCTGAACAATTTTGTAATATAATTTAAGAATTAAAAAACCCAAGAAATTTACAAATAAGAACTTCAAGAGGGAGAGGTTATGTGGCAGAGAAAATCATACCTGTTAGGGAATCAGAGAGATCCAGTGTCTGAGTGAACTAGAGCTTATTCCTCTCGTTTCAAATCTAAACTCAACCTACACAAATTTTGCCTATTCCAAAACAGAAGAGATTCCTTAGAAGCATAATGATTTCTTTCCCCAGGCTCGTCACTTATTTCCCCTGAAAACATTTGTATCAAAGATGTGGCGAGTGTTACTTCTTTGGGAAGTGGCAGCTATTTGGAGTTTTCCAAACCTAGCTGGCCAAATAAATAATATATTATTGAGAAATGCTAATCATCTCTAGTGTAAATGCTTCTTTTCAGTCTTAGAAGCATTTTTATTAAATTGATCAAGGTATGCTAATGTCAAATTTGTCACACTGTCACAGCATTCTTTTTCTGCACAAAGCAACACCCTTTTATAGAACAAATTTCAAGAACATATATTCATTCAATGTCTGAAACAAAATCAATATGTTGTTCAGGCTTTTTTATTTTTCAGCTTCCATGAATAAGAAATATTTTGAAAAACTTGTTAGGCTGCCTCTAGGAGTTTGACCTTTATTTTTTTTTTAAAGCTCCAGCCTCATTGCCGGTAGAGCATTAAATCTCAAATAATCTTCCAAATGCTAACATATAATATCTTCATTTTTTAAAAAAATATTATGAGATATTATTATGAGATAGGCATAGATGCATGTATATGCAAAATGCAGAATGGATAAAAGAGATCATAGTGAGATAGGTGTCACAGATTTATGTTCTTACATCACGGAACGGAAAAGAGATGTCAATTTTGTGTGATCTGGATGTTTCAAAAAATTTTAGCTTTAATTTAATTATGTTAAAAAGAAGTTTTCTGTATCAGGTAATTCATTATTTTCCCCCTCATTTTCCAGCACATTTCCTTCTTAATGAAAAATTACAGTCCTCCAACGAAGGAGTTGAATGATTGTGGAAACCTATTCTTTCCATAATAGTATGATATCTGAGAAAAGTATGATATCTGATATTTGCTTTTAATTTATTAACCAGCAATTTGTATAAGTCACTGGTTTGACAAACACTTACTGAGTTCTCAAAAAACTACACAAAAGAACATGTAACTTCAGGAATCTCCTTCCTGGTTCTTAAATGAGATAACATAGAATCATAGTCATTAAGATTGGGAAAGACCTCCAAAGGCATTGAGTCCAACATGCAGTCCTCATCACAAAAATTACTACCCTGTAATGATTTACGTATGATATAATTATGAGACAGATATCAAGAGCTGGATCTAGAAATAGATATAGATATATTTTATTGCTTTACCTGGTGAAGGTTTACGACATAGGGAGGGTTTTTTTATTATTTTGTTTTTAAGATTTAAAATGCTTGGTATGAAGCATGCCATTCTCTCTGCTTTTCTTTCTTTCTTTCTTTCTTTCTTTCTTTCTTTCTTTCTTTCTTTCTTTCTTTCTTTCTTTCTTTCTTTCTTTCTTTCTTCCTTCCGACACTTCCTTCCGACACTTCCTTCTTTTCCCTTTCAGTCATGTATCCAAAAGAGAGAAGAAGAATCTTTTTAATGGTCTCAACTTTAGATAAATTTATCTGGAAACCTTAACACCTCAAAAAAAATTGACTTGACTGACATTTGAAATGAGGACAATTAAATTGATCCCAAGAAGTAGTGGAAAAAATTTAATTTTTTTTTCTTCTACCCCCTTGTGAAAATATCTGACATGCTTCACTTAAGCAAAATTGCATGAACTTGGATGTCTGCCTTTCCCACTATGTCCAATGCAAATGAGGTGAGGAGAAGAGATGAAGGAATTCCCCGGTGTGATATATATTTTATAGCATTTCTTAGCATTTAAAAACTTTTGCTTAGCTTGAATAGCTTCTTCTTGGGTTAGGGAAGAGAGAAGGGGCCTGGACACACTGTACACAGATCCTTTTAGATGAAGAAAGTTCCGTACCATATAGACTATTATTTTATTATTTGCACTGTAGTAGAGCCCAGAGGTCCAGTCAAGGATCAGAGGCCCATTTTTCTAATGAGTAAAAAGACAACCAAGATTGTTTCCAAAAGCAAGTAAAGACTTTTCCAGTTGTTATTGGCAAAAGTCAACTTCTGTGTTTCCAAAATAATAAAATTCAACATTACTTCGGTACATATTACCTAGATCCAAGAGGTCAATAAGATTCAGGTTGCTGGGAAAAAAACCCTCTTTTGGCTTAGAACTAAATAGTTTCATACTATGTAAATTCCCATCGATGCTGCCTTTAACTTACTACCTTTTTCTGGTTTTTGCTATTTGTATTTGTGACAGTAGATAGGAAGATATTAAGTGTAATTTAAACCAGCATTCAGGGACGGTCTCTTCTATTACTTGAATTCTTACAGAAACTTAATATTATTAGACAATGCATCAGTGAAAATATTCCAAAATAAACTTATAGCAGTTTATATCCATTTGTCACTAGAGCTTCTCTGTACGCAGTGTGTTAATCCATTTAAAAATTATAGTAGAGTCTTTTCTAACTGAAACAGAACTACTTCTCAAAGCTGATTATAGAAGACTTCACAGAGCATTGTAAGAAACTGAATTAGCTCATCCATGTGGGATTATTCTTTGTGTTCTTTGGTGTTATAATAGGTTAAGGAAAAACTTTTTGGATGCAAATAGAGGAAAACCTAGCAAAACTGAGAAAAGCCATCAAGGCATGCCTCAAATTATGGTCTAGCTCCACGACCTCATTTTGCCTCAGTCAAAATCTACCTGGACTGACTTCTCTTCTCTGTCTGGACTGACTTCTCTGTCTTGAACTTGACACTGACAGCCCCTAATTTGAGTTAGAGGTGGTTTTTAATAAGAAAATTCAACTTCCAGTATTCTTAATTTCCAGGAATTTTCTGCTGCACACAATTGTTTTTCAGAATTTATGTTTCCCCAGGGGAATAAAATAGAGAAATTCACATTCATCATATATATATGCCCCAAAGATCACCTAATAGTTATCTAAGACATTTCTCCATAAAATACATTACCTCAACAATATTCTGCTTCTGAGGCACTGTCATTTAAACTTGACCTTGTTGCTGATTTATGTATTGTACTTGTAAACTGAGGAGAGAAAATGCTTCAAATATTAATCTTAGAGAACAAATGAACTTTTAAACATATGGCAAGCACTCTCCTATTTCTTTGGAAGCTTACACCACTTTTCTATACTGTATATATGGCTTAATTTCTTGCTAGTCTATGGCATGCTAATAGAGTACCAATCTGAATACAGAACCCTTTGAACTGTCATTGGTGAACATATTGGAATGTCTCCACATTTCTTCTTAGAGAGTAAATTAAATTGCTATTATAAAATCAATGTAATGTTTTGCAAATCTTTTATTTATACTGCAGTCATCTCTGCACTACTTGTGGGTTTATTAGCATTTCACAGGGATCACAAAAGACATGTAACTTCAGCTATTAGTTTTGGAGATCACTGCACCAGCACTCGATTTCCAGAGGAAAATTTAGAGCTGCTGAAAAGCTCCTGTGCTCATACATTCTTAAGTTAATGTAATACAGAATTGATAAACACATGAAAAAACAAGTCAAGGAAACAAAGACTGCATCAGAATACTCTGAAGCAGGTCTCTGTGGTGTTTTCCACAATTTATGAGAGTTCAGGCAGCAGTCAGGTATTTGTGAAAGCGTTCATGAACTTTCAGATGTTTGCCAAGACTTATCCTGCCATAAATATATGCAAACATTTTTCCATTCGTGCATTATTTTAAGTTATTGGTGACGCAATCCAGGGAGACACAATTACTCAGGTGACTTAGAAAACCTGCTGTACCACAGAGCCCATGAGCAGCAAGTGCAGAGCTAATGTAAGCATTTATTAAGCATTTATTAGGCAGTTTGCATCCATTTTGTATCTTGAAAATTGTAAGTTCATACCTTTCAGTGAATAGCAGGCATGATGCAAGAAATTGAGCTTATGTTTTGAGTATCTTGCAAATACATATAACAAGAAATGCTGCCCATAATACTTTCAGTAATTGAATCTGAGAGATTTTTTTCTAATAAATTTCTATGTATTTTCAACACAGTAGTCACACAGGACTCTACTGGATATGGAATTTCTGTGGAACAAATTAATCTTGGCATGCTTATGCTTGATATGAAATTGATGCAAACAAGTTAATCCATTTCATTCTCAGTAGAAAATCACACTAAATTTATGATGCTCACATATAAGCCTTGGGAATAAACACAACAAAATAAAATGTTTGTTTTGACTGTAATTTTTGTCGGACAGTTTTCCTGCTGGTTGTGATTACGGTATTTTGTCAGGGGACCTAACTCACTAGTTCCTTGAGCAGCCTGAAGTCTGGTCTCCCCATGTCCACGGTTGAAGTTTCAATGGCACTTTTCGTCCTGTCAATAAAGATTTTAAACTTGATCTCTTTGTGGTCACTGTGGCCAAGACAGCCACCAATCTCCACTTTGCTCAGGAGATCCACTCTGTTGGCAGAGTGGATCAAGCAGCAGATCAAGGAGGGCATCTTTCCAAGTCAGCTTCCTTACTACCTGTACCATGAAATTGTCATCCAGGTGCTTTAAGAATCTTGTGGACCTTGGGCAGCTGTGTGGTGTTCCCAGTTAACACCTGGCAAGCTGAAGTCCCCCATAAGGACAAGGATGGTTGATTTGGACATGACCAATAGCTCCTCAAATAATAATTCACTTGGCACTACCATCCTACCTCGGTAGCCTATTATAGGCTCCCACAATGGCATTTGCATGATTTGTTTGTCCCTTAATCCTTACTCAGACAAATGTCATGGCATTTCCAACTGTAAACTCCCTACATTCCAGACCCTCCATTACATATAATGGCAGAGAATGTCGTGGTGCAAGGGGTGGGTTCTACTACTCTATCTGGCCCCTCTATCCCAGAGGGACCTTTGCCCACTTCATCAGTTGATTTTCCTTCTAGATCCAGGGCTGTGTGCCTCTTGTAAAAGGTGGTAGTTCTATTTGTTACCTTTGAATTTATAGGAGAAGGAGACTGTCTCCTAGTATGCACAGTGACCAGACTCCATGTTAAATGGATCTTTCACTAACCCCTTGACAGTGTTCTGAGGCCCCCTGCATCCCCACTTCTATGGAGGTTAGAGGCTCCTGAGACTTCAGCATCATCAATCTCTTACTCTGTGCATCCTGTTCATTTCCTCACATGGTTCCTTCACCTGTTGACACAGCTCATTGACAGCAGCACACCTGCAAAAGGAATGATTGCTGGCCCATTCTGGTAGAGGATCCTGTGATTCTGTGAAGCCTGGAGAATCAACGTGTTACTCATGAAGATGATGAAAGAATGATGCTGTTTAAGTTGGTCCTGGCACAGACCGTGTTCACCTTATTGTTTATAAGAAATAGACATAAAAAGGGGATTGCAGAGGGACTCTAGGTCAAAATCTGCTACTAAAGCTGTAGTGGATATCTCCTTTGCCACAAGAATGCAGCTGGATACAAGAGTTAGTGTTCTTGTCGAATACTCTTTTGTATTGTCAGAGTTCCCTGCTCTTGAATCCTGCACTGTAACTTTAGATGATAACTTCTCTTTGATTTCAAGATTTTCCAAGAGAAAATAACCATTACAAATTTCAGCAAACTCAAAAACTCTAAAGCATCTAGAATAGGAGCTATGAATTTGCCTTCAGGATGCTCTGTTTGCTAAATCTTATTGAATTAGAATCAAAAAAAAAATAGGGGGAAAAAAAGCTGTAGGGATGAATTGATTTTAAACTGTACTGTCAGCATGGCTTGTTTATAAGCCATTAGCAAGAAATTGCAACACAAAGAACATAGCTGATTTGGTTAACAATTACCCTCACAAAGTTATCAACTTTCTGGCTTCATAACATGAAACTGCGCTCATTAAATGGACTCTCAATTAACAATTATCCATACTGTCAGTTGACGGTGTTAAACTATGGCAAGAGAGATTGAATAATTACCTCATTTTAAAGGAAAAATAGCGAATGAATTCTTTGTCTGTCTAATTTATAGCACAGCTAGAGACAGAAAAGAAGCAGAACCAAGTGAATTCCTGAGATAAGGAAGTCATACAGGACCACAGCATCAAAAAGCACAAGAAAACTTTCCATACAGGTGGAAGAAGGAAGTTCATTTACATGGGCTTGAAGTTTTGCAGTTAAATTTAGTTCTTAAATCTGCTAGCAACTTAGTTCATTAGATCCAGTGGGATTTTGCAACTGAATTTAGAGCTTCTTGGATCAGATCCTAGTTGTGGGTTTTCTTCTGTCTTTTCCATACTCTCAAATGGGCTTCCCCTTGACATTTTTGTATCTATGTAACTGTTTGCTTACCTCAATCAGCCTTTTTATCTGTCAGATTTTAAATGTTTGGTCATAAATGTTGTTTATTTTATCCATCAAATCTTGACTTTATGAAAACTTTGTTCTTCCTTTTCTTTGGCATCAGTAGTAAGTTGTCTGAAGTTTCACCCTAGACACCTATTAGTCACTGAAACCTTGCCTCATTTTCTAAGTAAGAAGATATGAAATCATTAATCATTCAGTAAATATCAGGCATATGTAGTGTGTATGGTGCTTCAGGTGTATATTATTTGAACCCTGCCTTTTGATTTTCTGACTGACAAAATCCCTCTCAGGGTGAATGAATTTATTTCCTGCAGTTTCCAAAATTGATTGTTACTCAGAAAAACAAGTTCATTGATCTTTTCCATTGCTTTCCTTGATGGAACTCAAAATGAAAACATGAATGCCTACTCTCTGAATTGCCAAGGGAAAAGTCCAATTATTTTATATTGTCAATTCAAAATAAATTTTGAAGTACCCTCTTAATGATGTGACTGAAATATTTAAGAAACTTTCAGCCTTCAATATCAGATGAAGGGAGATTTTCAACAACTTATTTTTTCCTCTTTAAAAATTCAGGGGAAAAAAAGAAGAGACATAAAAATACAAGGACTCCAAAATATTTTGTGGAAAAGATCTTTTATAAAATTTATACTGAATTAGTGAAATCATGTTTTATAAAACACAAATTAATCAGATGAATTTTGTACTGCTGAAAAAGAGAATTAACAACTAATAGCATTGCTATACAGAAAATTATTCTGGGGATAGCTTTAAGCAGCATGAAAGGTGTGACTCAAAGAACTGTTGTATCATCTTGCAAGATTTTAACTCACAAACAATGAAACTATCCTCCATTAAGTTTTTTTGAAAGAGAAAATTGTTTTGGTTAACAAACAAGTGTTCCATTTGCTTTGTATCTTAATCTAAATACAAAAATAAATTCTATGGTAGAACAAATTAAGGGCATGTGTGATACTTATTAAAAAATTCTATAGTTGTTTTTACACAAAGTTGAATTTTTAAAGAGATAAAATTCTTAATTAAACCATTTATAGGGTTCTCCAGAGTCAGCCCTTTCCTGTTGAAGCTCTCATTTTTCTCAATATCCTTTAGCTCTACACTAGGCAGTGGCGTCCGTCCTTAATATTGTATTTTCACTTCCTTCCTTGCTACCTGTATATGTATTTCTCCATTTGGATTCTATAGGCTGCCTCAGCTAGCACCAAAGTGTTGATATTTCCAGATATGGCAGAGAAAATTGGATAATTTTTTTCAGCCACCTTGTTTTTACAGTTCTTCTTGAGTGCACTCTCCTGAGACAGGCATCTGAAAATATCCCTGATGATCTAGAGGATGACATCTGGCTAGATGACTTTAAAGAAGCCTTCCAACCCCAACTAATCATATTCTGTGATTCTGGGATCTTACATGCACACTCCTCAAAGACAAATTCTGAGTGTGCCTGTAGTTGTATAATAATCAAATTCAATAATTATCTTGTTTCTGACATAATTTAGCACTTAAAAATTCTTTTCTTCTGGGGGCTTGCAACAACATTTGCTATCAGGGATTGTTGCACTTTTCAAACCTAAGAAATTACCAAGCGTGTTGGTAATTTCTATTTAAAGGATTCACTGACAGAGGGCAGACAGTTCTTTCCTACAGTCATGCTCAATTAGAAAACCTGAGCAGAGATGCCTGCTTTCTTTAAAAAAGTGAAAATTAAATAAGAAATGTCTCAGCCCCAGCTTTAGAGTTCTCAGCCTCTCATTTACCAGTACTTGATCCCAATATTGGTTTAATGGCTTCTTATAGGGGTAGGCTAAAGATTTCTTCTCTGAGTATTCCTGAATTTTTTTTCATGCATTTATTTTTCCACACAGGCCTGTGGGAAGATTTCTAAGCAATCTCTGTCCCTACATTTTGCTTACTATGGGAACTTTTAAATGCCCTTGTATATTTTTAATCCTCCTGACTTTACTAATTTCAGTAAAAGCTCTTGGTACTTAAGCTAGTTGTTCTTAAAAGCTTTCAATAATTTTTATACTTATTCTGAGAAAAAAGCAGCTGTTGTATCCACCAGCTTCATTGTTAATAAGCCAAATCATCATGACTGCAAAACCAACTCCAGGATAAAAAGTGATTTTGTTTAATTTAAAGTTATACAGCATTCAGAGAGAACAGCCAGTGTTGTAGGAGTGTTTGTGCCTAGCTACTTACTTTGCTGACCTGGACCTACTGACTTGAGCTCATGGCTTGACCCAGGGAATCTCTTGCCACTGTAGACCTGCCTGGGCCAGCTGTGGTGTCTGACCATGGTCATCTTCACCAGACCTGGTCAGTATTTTGCATATGGGTGCTGTGGGACTGTGTCCTCTGTCAGTGTGGCACTGTCCTGCCTGCATTGCAGTTAATCTTTGCCTCCTGTCTTGCTTTTCTTTGCAGAGCAGACACCCTTTGCCTTCAAAACAAGGGCCAAGGAACAGTTAGACACATACATGTATATTTTGTATTTGTATGGACTTCTTTGATTCTACAGCACTGAAACATTTCTTAATTGCACTTAATGGGTCCCCAGAAGCAGTTTAAAGAAATGCAGGGAGAGCTGCCCTGGAGTGAGATAGCACCTCAGCTGTGTTATGGCCTTGCTCTTTAATGCAAATTACTATAATGAATTACTTGGCTCTTGGGCAGTAATTCAAATACTTAGGCAGCACAGTTTAGCAGAGGCCAAATCAAAGACGACAGTTTTAGGCTTAGTCTTGCCTTTAGGCCTGCATATTTTCATATGGGTTCAGCCTAGGAGATTCAGCTACAAGCTATTGAGTATCATCTCATACCTACTTTCAGGAGTCTTCATTACCTCCATCATGGATAAGTATTAATGTGCAAATAAAATGTTTCAAATTACAGACTGAATTTGAACAGACTTCACAACATAATGTAGGAAGTCCCTTAAAAAACACAACAAAGCAAAACAAAACCAACCAAACAAACAAATCAAAAAACAGCACTAAAAGGAAGGCTCTTACACAAACTGCAGGTTATGATAAATAAGGAGAAAAGTAGCTTACATGTCACCAACATGCTGAGGAAAAATTTTAAATAAATCCTAGCATAAGTGAAGTGTTTATGATGTACATGTTTATTTAAGTTTCCACTTGCCAAGTTTCTAAGCAGTTGAGTGCAATGAATCATATTATTAGAAGAAAAACCTTTACCAAACAAAATTTACCATTCTGTCAAGTACAAGCATTTTTAGGGTACCTCAGTATGATGCTTCAGTGATAGATTCAGGTCTACACTGAAGTCCCAAAGTTGCTTTCTTTACAAATTTTCAAAACAGTTCTTATTCATATGAGAATTTTGACAGATTTTGGGAGACAGTAGTTAGAATACTTACGCCTCTGCTGTCCCTTAATACAGGCATATATATTTAAAAACCTATTTGCAGTGTGTACAGGAGAAATAGTGCCACTCAGATTTTTTTTTTTCTTGTCATGGTGTCAATTGAAGAATTGGCAGAGAAGTTTTAAAACCCAGAAACAACACGAAATGAAATAAACAATAAATAATTGAAAAATTTATCTCACTTGAAAACAGGTTGATATTTTCAGAAAATTGATTCAATAAAAATGAGAAATTGTGACCACTGCGAGCATTGAAAACATTTGCACACATGTCTGAAATAAAATTCATGAAATTATTTAGTAACTCAAACATTAATGGAAAGATGGCAGTATCAAAAGAAAGGAATTCACAAAGTTTAACTCTCCAAAACCAGTGAATTACTGTTTCATTCTCCTTCATGTTAAAGCAGCTTTATTATCTTGCCTTAGTCAAAACCACAATCTTTATGATGCAAATCCAAACAATAAGAATCCTACTAACAGCTTTTGATCGTTTGTATAGTGCAAATTATAGAGCTGCAAAGAATCAAAATGTATCCTATAAATGGTAAAATTATCTAGACTAGAGTTCATGAGCTAACACTTCAAAGATATTGCGCTGATGATTGTCTTAATAGCTTAGAAAGAGCTGCTGGAAGCCTAAGATTTTCCTAGGGTATGTTAACTATTAGTATGAAAAGTGACTTTAAGACTCAAAATCATTGTGTTTAACAGTAAGCTTCCATAAGTGATGTATGTAGCCTTCCTTCACTTGGTGCTCTTCACAGAACAGCCTGAAAATGTCTTTATCTGGTTGCTACATATATTTTCCTAACTGTTCCACTTAAGCGTTTATTTAGTTCTACTTAGTGAAATGGTTTTCATGTACACCAATTCCCTTTGCTACTTCAGACCTATAGAGTAGACAGATTACTGGTCTATACTCTCACCTTTCCAACTTCCAAAACAGGTATGTGTTAAAAGCAGTCTGAACATGCAGTTATAATTTTTCTTTACCAAATCTATCACAAATTCAAGTGACAATAATTTTAATCCTTAGTGAAACTTTTCAAGTAATGCTTTGCTAAGAGTTTTCTTTGATTATATATTCCTTGCTACAGATACCTGATGAATGCATCAGAGCTTAAATAAGACCTACTTGTTACCTTACACTATAGTGCTGCACTGCCCTATGTAGGCAGCTCTAACAGATCTTTCCTGAGGAGTGTTGAGGCATGGTGCCCTAGAATATTGCTCTTCACCAACATCAAAGCTGGGATTCCAAGGCCCTATGTTGTCTCCAAACATCCTAGCAGCTGCTGCATTGTGCCAGGAGCATGGAGAGACAAAATCTCTGTTGATAATTGTGGTGATGACATCCTACTGCTCCTGCCACTTTCTGTTTGCCTGAGCTATATGTGATGCGCACAGTTCCAGAGTTTCAGCTCACACATCCTTTCAGCCCTGCACTATGTGAGTGGTCTGTGACAGGCAGAGCTTGTGACAAAGGAAGAAATGAGGGGAAGAAAAAGGTGTCAGAATACTCTACCTAAGCAAATTGTCACATCGCCATGGATCAGTGTCAGTGAAGTCACCAGGTTCATCATCTTTGGAGAGCTTTGCCAGCCATATATGCATTGAGCAGCCATGAATGTCATTTAAAGCAGACAAACAGTATTGTAACACTCTGGAGCACAAATGAATCAGAGCTGCAGATGCATATAGCACATATCTCCTCCACTGAAAATCCCTCAGACTTTCAATGGTATTGCAGAGAGTGAGGCCAGCAATCCCCAGGGCAAATTCAGCAGACAAACATCAGTTCTGCTCTCCGTGTGTATGATGCTTACCTCCTTTGCAACTGTCAACCTGTTGGATACATGAATATATTTTTCCCACTTCTGCATTAATTGCTCATAATTTATTTCGGTCATAACTATTCCTACTTTCAGTCGACTGTTCCATTCAGGTCCTGCTGTTCCACTGTGCGTCACTGTACTTAGAACACTCAGGGGAAATTCAACCTCACCAAAACTAAGGAAGTCTGCATGTCTACCATTAAAGGAGAGATATTTTTCAGGCAACTTTCAAGGGCCTGTAGGACATGCTATGATTTACAGACCCAACCACCATTCAGTGTGGATAAAGATAAGCCAGAATACAATGATATATGGTGGACTTGGACTAGGATAACTCTTGGAAACCACTTACACAAACACTAGCCTGGCCTGTCACAGCTACAGAAAAAGAGAGGCCACTTCCTTAGTGGCAATAAACACACCAACTTTAATCAGTTTAAAACTCACAAGCATAAGGTAAAATCCCTTCTAGAAAAGAACAGGGTACAAGGAACATCTGTTAATTAACTGCCCCACAGATTTCATTAACAAGATCAGTGAACGCGTTGTACTTTCCAGGTGTGCAGTCAGATGCTTATTCTACAAAAGACAGAATTTTAGAGAAAAATGCTGTTATCTGCAAGCAGAGAAAGAGAGAGGAGGAGAGGGACAAAGAGAAGCATGCTGCAAGGGCAACACTACTTTCTATCAATTTTAATGGCTACCTAGTGAAATTTATGAATTTGCTAAGATTTTTGTTTTGCTTTGTTTGTTAACTTGTCCTAACTAACTGTGTTAGCTTGATGAATGCAAGAGGCAAATTCCACACTTTTTTTTACAAATAGTCACTTTCCTCACAACTCAAAAGATAATTTAAATCCAGAATTAAATTAAGAAAGCCATAATTGGAGAAGGTCACAGATTCTGCAATAGATAAGGACACATATACTCTGCAATAATCAGAAATGTCTGCCTATTTGGGCTGGTGAACTTAGGTCAAGGAAACAGGAACACATTTACTTATGATGCAGGGCACTTAAAACTGCACACAGAAAAAAAAAGCAGAGAACACCACTTTTTTCAACAAAAGAAAAAATACAGAAAATTTACAATAGATTTACACTTACATTAGAACTGTTCTTCTGGCACTCATGGAGAAGAAGACATAAAGATGCATTTTATTCACCACAGATTCATATGTGAAATATCCAGTGTTTAAAAAAAGAAAGATAATACTGACAGGCAAGACTTCTACATTATGGGAATCACAGAAAATGAAACTAAAGACTATTTCCAATCATTATTGCAGTTTTCCTAGAGGAATCAATATTGTGATATTTGCCCAAGACGTCTGTAATAAAGTAGATTGCCAGAAGTTGTACATAATCTGCAGGTAGCATTCACACAGTTTCCAGCTAATTATACCACCATTCCCTCCCACACTCTCTCCTGTAAGTTCAAAGCAATTAATGTACTTTTGTGGAAAGAAGTGAATTGCAAAAGATTTGTTTCACTCTTTATATAGGGATCAAGCTGAAAAAAGATTGACAGCAATTATGTCAAAATCTCAGGCAGCCAAAAATTTATAGCACTGATTTAGACAAAGAGTGCTCTATCATAGGTGAAAATATATTGTCCAGTTGCCTATACCACTATATAATGGTATAATGAGCTAGGAAAAAGGAGAAAATCTGAAATATCTGAACAAAGAAACATTCAGGTTCAAAATATTTAATAACTAGACATTCAAAATCTCTGAGGACCACTTTGAAACTTTAATTAAGATTCTCATTAATCTTTAAACATGAGTCATTCTAAAACAATAAAAAATAATGAAAAAAACCCCACAACCATAGATCCAAGACAAAAACTTCTCCTGTCAGAAAGAGATAGCCCAGTTCAAGAACTCTCCTTTATCCAGGGAGAGTTCCCACATCCAACATGCTAGTAGGTAACCCACCACAGATAAAACCCAACTGTCAGAAACAGAGCAGTGAAGGGCTCAAGGCACTCAATCAATGAATTGCGGAGCCTCTGTAATTCTTTAAATCATTTGCTAAGTCCCCAGAAAGAATCTTGTAATCAAAACAGAAAAGAAAGTAGAGTTCAGTGCCACAAAGACCTCCTTTCATGAGCAGGAGGATACTGTCCTCTGGCAGCCAAGAAACAATTCCCTGTCACACACACACAACTATTAAATAAAAAGTGAAAGAAATCCCATGAATGTTTACACATAGAGGAGAGAGATAATCAATTTAAAGTTTGTCTTTAGTGGACACAGATGCAGTGTTCTGTTATTGTCCTGTGACAACAATATTACCTAGTCCACTGCAGTTTTGTGCAACATGTCTAAAACTTAGATGATGACCTCTTCCCAGTGTCGCTCATTTAAAGCCCATCTATCTGCAGAGGCCATATGCCGATGACAGATGGCAAGGTAAGGTGACATGCCTGTATTTTAGGTAACTACAGTATAAAGAATATTCACACCAGCTGTTCTCCACAGTTGACTAGCTCCACAGTTACCTAAATTTGATCTGCAAAACCTAGTGATGGACATTTTCTGTTCAGTTGTTCAAGCCAGAGAATTTTTTCACTCCACTTATCCTTATGTCTAAACTCCATTGATGTTCTCAGTAAACACAGGGATGCTTAAAATCCATCTATTTTTTTTCCTGTGGTGAGTCATCTGATAAGAGTGCTAGCATACATACCATGTATGTACACATGCGTACATATAAAATGCATGTATATGTATACACAAGTATTTTATGGGTATTGAAGAATATAATTAAACAATATGATATAATTTTATTTCATTTGCAAGAAAGATGAATGAACAGTGTATTATTCATTGCTGCAGTAGAGTTTATAAGTATTTGAAAACACAGTGGTCTCAAAGGTTCTGCTATTGTGAAGAAAGGTTATGTAAGGAGGAATATTCCGTGTGGACCCTTTTGTGAAATTGAACTTAAAAATTGACTAAAATCCTGTATTTGAAGGAGGACCAGAACACAGCAGTTCAGCATACTTGTCACAATGAAGTAAACTTCTCAAAACTGAGTAATACATCAGATAGTGTCAACTAAAAGGAAATTAAAGGGCTCAGCAAAAATGAGTCCTTTTGTGTTTTGCCTCACTGAAATAAACAAATGCTAATTATCTAGACTGCCTTTTTGACCTGGATCTGCAACATACAAAGATATTGTGTGTAAGCTGTGAACCTGGACTTCCTTTGCTTCAAAAGGATGGTGTGGGAAGTGGTGGCGACCCTTAGCCCTGCTCTGCCTGGCTGGAACAAGGACAGTAGCACATCTCATTCCTTACAGATAGGAATTATTCCGCAAGTGACAATAATTACGTTGTATTTTTTACCACCAAAGGACAACGGAGATTTTCTTCAATCTTACTTGTGTTCTAAAAATTTTCTGCACTATTCCCTCTAAATAAAACCATGACTTGCTGTTTTTCCTCATATTCACTTTTCACAATTGGTAAAAGAATTACATGGGACATAGACTGAAAATTCAGGGATTTTCACATTCTGAACAGAAACTGAAAATTCCATTAAGACATCCGTGACCTTGAGTAAGTTTCAGTTACCTTTATCTACTTTTAATCCACAAGATTATTGGCTATAATCAGGTTTCCAAGACACTGAGTTAAACACATTAAAAGTTAGCAGAAAGGAACTAATATAAAATACCTGAAGCTAAAGAAACCCATGAAAATTGCACCTTAAAAATTGAATGCAGATTACTGGAGAGAGCAAAACACATAATCAACATTCTAAACATGCTTATATTTTCACTCACAGTCACAGCAAATTCAAATACATTGCTGCTTTCTTGTTGAAAAAAATAACTTAGTGTGAATAGAAATAAAAAAAGAAAGAAACTATACTTCTTCCTCAGTTTTCACAGGTGGTATTAATTATTTGAGTTTGTGTTTTGGACATACAAGTCTTTCTTATGTTTGATCAACAAAGCATGAAATTTGGCTTTAAACTCTGGAGTTTATTTTAATAATATTCGTCCAACTTCAGCTTTTTTAAAATACGCTATTCTTACTCCAAAGTCCTGAAACACAATCTTTCTTGAATGAAATTATCTAACCAGCTGAAGATTTTATTTCTGGTATTCATATTGATAAAATATATGAGAAAATGAATATCCAATAATATAAATATAAAATTCAGCTCATAAATATAACAATATTCTAATTGTATTCTTGAGAACTTTTTAACATATAACAAGAAAAGATAAGTAAATAATTGCAAAGTTTTCTGAAGATTACAGTGGGTCAGGTGTCAATCTTGATAGATTTCTGCAGAACACACAAAAATGTAAAAAAATAGTTTTCCTTTCTTGGTTGCTTTAACAAATATAAGGCTTTTCTTTTCCTACAACAAACATTAATATGTTTCTTTTGCATTTGGAACAGGACTTCAAGTCTGGACATGGTTTATGTGTCAGAAATAGGGGAGAGGTACAAGTCTATGATAGCAAAAACATCATAAGCCAGTACTCTGCTGTTTTTCTCTATTTTCTCTGAAACTATAAAGTAAATAAACAGATAGTTTAAATTTTTTACGAGAGCAATCATGTTATGAAATAATGCAGTGATAGTTCTTGCCATTGATCAAGACTTACTGCACTTTTTATAGAAATCTCCAGAATTTACTTTGTTTGACTTGGTGACAAACAAGTGCAGAGTCACAAACTGATAGTCCTGTAAGTACCATGTATTAGGTGCCAGAGAAAATATTTTTTAGGAATATTTTTGTCAGTAGCTCTAGTTGTTTTTGAAAATTTAAATAGGTTCCTATGCAACCAATTAAACTGAGAATGAACAGCCCTGTTGGTCTTCCACCTTATATCATATTCTGCTCAAAATGAACATTTACTTTTTTGCACATTACGAGAGAGAAACAAAAATAAAATGATCTATTGCTTAGATAAGTTCCATTTTTGCTTCCCTTGGTCTGCAGCTCTGCAGTTCCTAAGCTCTCTGATACCCTGGTTGTAGATGTTCTCTTTTGATTCAGGAAGACACATGCTTGGTTGAAAATTATTCATACATTGCAGAGTTTCCATTCAGACTGTATATTTTGTAACACTGCATTTTTATATATACACTACAGCCCTACCAAATAGCAGCCTGATACTATGTTTTTCAAGTGGTATTGCAACATACACAGAGGTCATAAAATTGTCTCCTTCCATGAGAAAACTATCACTCTGTGATTCATTGCAAAATCAGAAGGGAAGGATTAACATGTGGGAATGCAGGAAGAGTGCAACCCACAGCCTTTCCAGATCCCATAATAAAATTTACTTCTGAGCGATGTTATACGTCAGAGAATTTAATATACTATATATTATAAATATATAAAGTATACATGTTTATAAAAGTGACACTTGAAAGTAGAAATCAGATGTTAAACCATAAAATAGGTCTGAAAATATTAGTGCTTGTGGATCACCATTTTACAAAGGAAAGGGATGTACAGAGAACTTGGTACATCATGTTTTCTTCCTTGCTCAGCACCAGATTCTTAAAGAAGCAGTAAGCTGCATTCATTTTCCAAATTTCAGACATCTGAGAATCATACAGCTGAGGTGAATAACTCTTTTAATCTTTAGTGGAGAGAGACATTTTAAGATTAATTGCTTCCCTTTAGTGTCTGCATCTCATTAATAATAATAGAGGAATCAGAAAAGGAATTATTTAGATTTATACTTTCAGACAATTAAATTACTGTCAGTGTATCCCACAGAGTGACAATTTAGGGCTTTGCTTTGCCAAGCTGAGAATCAGCTGATCAAGGGCACTTACCAGCATTAGGCTTAACATTTATTTCTTCTTAAATACCAGTTTTACTAACCAGCAGAGGAAAAGATAACCATACTTTCATTCCCATCTGAATTGTCCTTAAATGAATAGCATTATTCCAAAGGGAATGTAAACCTTAAAAGACATGTTATTATTGCAAAATATCAAACTCAACATATGCAACTGGATTTTTAAATGTACAGCTAGCACCTTGTAATTCCTAATCTATTTCTTGACAAGACTAGCTACAGACTAAAGTAATACAAGCATATTGAACAGGAAATAGGTGATCTGAAATAATGTCCAATCAAATCAATATAAATTTCCCTTGTAAATTAAAGTGATATTGTGTTGTTAGGTCTGACGAAAACAGAAGAGAAAGTGGAAGAAGAGAAACAAGAGGGAAAAGAAGAATAAAGACTTGTGGGAAAGCTGAGCTCTTCCTGCTACTTAAAATTCACACTGCTGTTTGCCTTTACTCCTACCTTGCAATACCTGTTGAAAACCATTGCAATAGTATGTTATTGAATAAAGTCACTTCTTGTTAACTAAAGGGTAAAAACAGATTATGCCTACAGTTTTAGTTGGTTAGATAACTGGTGTTTTCTGAATAATTATTACAAAACCCCTTAGAATTGTTTTTTCTGGGGGGGTGGGGAAACTATGACTATGCATTCACTAAAGCTAATCAGTTCATTAGGATCATTGAAAATCTTAGAGGAAAGGAACAAATTAATTCTTTCATTGGATTCCATGTCAGAGTAGAATCCTCAAAATTATTTGGAACTATTAACACTCTAATTTCTATTTAAACAAATATTCTAAATGAAGTTTTAACACAATCAGCACGATGAAGCACTAATAAACTTGGGAAAATTATTTGAATAATGCAGATTATTAAATTCTGAGGCATTACATCTGTCAGCTCGATCCAATTTAATCCTAGAAACATCCTTCCAGGTCTGTGAAACTTCAATTTCGTCCGTGATCTTGGGATTTTTTTAAGTTTGCTTAGTACGTTTGCATGACCACAACTTCCTTCCCTCTTTTCATGACTATAAAATAGTGAGACCACTTCCATTTCATTCTTCAACAGCTATCTACATTATTTCACATTAAAAAAAGACCATTAATTCTGAAAAGTTACATCCTGCTTAGGATATAAATTAAAGACTGCAAAGAATATAAAGTTCATTTTCATGTCATTCTAGTGCAGATCAAGTCAGCAATTCTCAAGACTGCAGAAAATATTGATTCTGCAGCTTTTCCAACCCAAAAACTTTTCAAAGAAAATTAGCATCTTTAGGGATGACATACTAACTTCTCCAAAAGTAACATTATTGTCCTGAGTGGGAATGAAAGAATGTATTTGTACACTACAATGTACAAATGTACAAAGTTTGTGAAAAGTTTTGATATCAAGCCTTGCAAAATATAGGAAATTCCTTCCAATGACATGCATATCTAACTTTGGCTATAGACACAATAGTTTGCAGTTACTGGCCATTTTCTAAGAGAAATGACTGTTTCTCTGTTATTGAAAATGGTGGTACTTTTGAACTCTCAATGAGCCATGAATATAATATTTTTGTCATGCATATGTGAAAGAGTAGTCTTTCTAGCTGCATACATGCCTGAATTTTGAAAGTCACTTATTTTTCTCAAAATCATTAATCAAACTAATCTGAAAACATGCCCGAGAAGTTTTATTCTTAATTATATATATTATGTATAGATATTCTTGGTTTTATAACAATTTAGGATGGGAAATTTTATGTCAGATTTTTTCCTATGTCTTAACTACTTTGGCTCTTTGTCCTTATATCGGATATTTGTCACTGAAATCCTTTAATTGTACTATATAACCCCAGGCACCCCAGTGCAGGCAGGGGGCAGACCTGCAGGAAAAGTGCTTTGCAGAGAAGGACCTGGAGGTCCTGGTGGACAACAAGTGTCCATGAGCCAGCATTCTATGCCTTCAAGGACCCTGTTAAGGCAAATCATAGCCAACAAATGTTTCTAAATGAAAGTCTTCTAAATGAAGACTTTCATTTAGAAGAAAGTCTTCATTTAGAAAGTCTTCTAAATGAAGTCTTCATTTAGAAAGTCTTCTAAATGAAGACTATCTAGTGAGGTGGGTGGCTTGGCTATCAAGGCTTGATTGTTCCTAAATTCCAAACAGGCACCTATGTAACTACAATGTAATTTTCCTTCTGAGAAATTAAGGGGTTCTCCATACTTTTGACATAGTCAAAATGTTTCTTTTATGAAAATAAACCTTGGTGTTCTTCTCTTAGGGCTGGCTCTGGCCTGGACGGCAGGACCTCTGCAGCACCTGAGCCCCACCTGCAGCCTGCCTGCAGGTTAAGGTAACAGCTGGATGGCAGCCGGGGAAGGAGGGAGCTGCACTGTGGAAACCAGGGTAGCGCAAAGCCGAGACAAAACACTCATAGGTATTTCCAAGGTGATTTAAGAAATAGCTTAAATAGTCATGGCACGTGGTTCTGGTAATGGGCTCTACATCCACAGAAAGGAAAAGTCACCCAGTGGTATTGAAGATGTGACAAAAAATTTACAAACAAAAATTACAACAAGGAATTACAAATTACAACTATCGGCTTTCCTAAGGTGACAAAGCATATTTGAGGTATTTATTTACTTTTAAAAAATATTTATAATGAGGAATTTCTGATTCTGACAGAATGCATTTAGAAAGATGACTTAAATTAGCAAAAAAAAAAAAAAACTCTTACAGATGCAGTTCTGAACACAGAAAATAAAACTTTACCTAAACAAGTTCTGACATTTTTCAACTCTACTATAATAAATTCAGTAAGGGAAAGCATATACTTTCTTAAGAAAACATAAGCCCATTGTTATTTCTTAATCATACCTGACATCCTCCCCACCAAGATATATTTTTCTACTACAGTGCAAATATCCCATCCCACAGAGATCAATTTTTGCCAAGTAAATATTTGCATGATGGGTAGAAAAATACAAATATAAATTTTTGAATAATAAGCCAGGCATATGCAAAAAGAATGCAATTTTTGTCTTTAAAATTAGCATTGGCTAACTTGAGTATTTTCTCCCTCAATGTACGTCATCATTCCCATTTTTTTCTGAACATGGACTCTTTTTGTGTCTTGTTACTCCAATATATTTAATTATAAGTAATTTTCATGTGGTGAACTGAAATATTATTGCTCAAGCTTTTAAATATCACTTTGAGTTGCATTTGAGTGCGTAGGAACTTGGACAAAAACTCAGATTCTATTTTGTGCTAAAACATACCACGACTTCATGGATCTGACTGACTTGTTCAAAGATCATATTTTATTCTCACAGAATCATGGAAGGTGCAGCAAAAAGAACCAAAACTTGCCAAAATTATTCCTGTTGAAATCCCAAAATCAAGGAAGAGACAGGAAGCAAAGAGACAGGAGAAGAGATGGAAGAAATGAAATGCTAAGAAAAAAAAAAAAAAGAGAAACTTCTGATAACAGGTGAAAACAGTAAAAGTCAATGGGATAACACAAAGTGCAGGAAACAGACTGAAGCTTGCCAAATTGATCCTCATTGAAATCATAAGATTTTATTCTCTTTCCTGAAAGAAAAAAATGAATTTATTCTAAATCTATTTTAGATTATCCACATGCAGATCACTTTTTTCCACCCTCTCTTTGTATTAATTTAATTTTCCACTTTAACTTAATGGAAAAGGAAACTTTTGCACATAATGGCACAGTCAACCTCTGCTGGAAGGTTACCTTGTACTGCATTATTCCCCAAATACTCATTTACCATGTCAAGTTTTCTGCCAGCTAAAGTAAATATACTATAATTTATTTGTACTTGACAGTGTGGTCCACACTGATAGACAGCTAGTTAAGAAGCATAAAAGTGTTGTGAACAAAAAGTTGAAAACACTTTTTCTATTGGTCATGGTGTTAAAAATGATACATCCATAAATAAATAACAATTTTGCCTTTTAGTTTAGTAAGCTGACATGGTTTATAACTCATTTGATTTGCAATATAAATTTCCAGATTAGAGCAACAAGTCTTAAATATCTAAAAAGATTGCTGTGATTGCAGAAAGGCTTCAGGAAGACAGAAAGAATATAAATTTTTGCTTTCCCTGTGAAACATGGAGGACTGTAAAGGCTTGAAACAAAACAAGCAAATGTCAAGCTTTCAGGTTCTGACTTCTTATGTTACATCCCACAAACCAACAAACAAAAACCATGCCCTTTTAAAGGAAACCTTAAATCATGTCTTAATTTTTTTCCCCTTTATATGCATAAAGAGCTTTGTCTGGAAACTGTTAAAGATCTTCCATAACTATTCACATATTTTGTCCAATATATTTACTTGGATCCAAGATGAAGAGGATTCATTTTTTAAAAGTTGAATATGGGGCTTTATTGTAAATCAGACTCTTTATTTGATACTTGGAAATACTTTTCATGTTGGTATGATTATCTGTATGTGTTGTGGTGGCATATTTATCTCTACTGCCTTACAAAACACTTATTTAATATAAGCTTCAAATATATAATATATTATGAATATTCTTTCTACTGCAAAAGAACTGTGTAATTTTATCTTGCAGAAGAAATCTCTGTTATTAGAGCCATGACTTTTTATAGTACCAAAATTATTTTGAATTCATCACTGTTTGTTGAACTGTGCAATTTATAATTATCTCCCTAATTAATTTCAAAAGCAATTACATTGAACTGAATTGAATTAATCTCTCAGTGTAAAAAAAAAAATCCAGCAAGTTTGAATTACATATTTTTTTGGGAGGAGGAGAAAACAGCTGAGAAGTATATAAAGCAACTTGAAATCATTTTACTTATTAGGTCTCTTGGTGGAGTCTGCCATTTTATAATATATTTATCAGGTACTGGTTTATGTGCTGATCCTATAAACACTGATCTGAATAAAGAATTTATGGGTGATAAGGGTAAAAGTTGATATGGGGCAAACAAGAAAAACAACAATTATAGAGACTTATAACCAGAAAGATATACTTGTGTGATTCAGTTATACTGAAGTTATACTAGTTATATGTCGCAGACATTTCTCCACAGAAATCCTTTATTTCACATTTCTGTCTCTTCGGGAGCCAGAGGCCCCCGAAGAGAAGGTAAACAATTATTATCAGCTGCTGTGGAATGCAATAGGATTCACCTTGATTGGCTCATTTTCTATGTTTATAATTAAGGGCCAATCATCAGTGCAAGCCAGGGGACTGAGTCCCTGGACACAACTTTGTTGTGGATTCTTTTCTATCTCTTCTTAGCTTAGCTAGCAGCTCTGCAAACCTCTCTCTATATTCTTTTTAGTATAACTATAATGTATTATATCATATATTAATAAATCAAGCCTTCTGATCAAGATGCAAGATTCACCGTCTCTCTCTCACCAGCAGCGGCCCACTCAGGTCGCTGTAATATCTGGTGACCCCTCGTGTCAGAGCAAAAATTAATCTGATAAGACCAGAGGAGCAAAATTGCTGCACTGGGTAAAAATCCTGTATGTGTAGCATTTGAGGGTTGCTTTGAAGTGACCTCAGAAAGTGGATTCAAGCCAGGAGCTGAAGAACCGAAGATCCTGATTTGGACAGAGTTCACAGCCAAGGCTGACCACAAAGAGAATCTTTCTTCTGGAAAATCATCAGGAAAGATGATGGAAAAGAGCAGCAGACCTGTGGAGCTGGCCAGAGCAAGCTGGACTCTTTCAAAAGGTACTGTTCACTTTTCTATCCCTGATGAACCAGCCCTTCGTAGCTTGTGGCTGTTTGTATGGCAGACCCATGCCTTGCCAGAAGAGATTCAATTTTCCTCTGCAGAGGAAAAAATCATAGCCCTCTGGAAACATTGGTGCAGAGAAGATGGTTGCTTTTTGTCAAAAACAGATATCTATGGGTTCTTTCGATGGGCAAAGCTTTTTGGGTTCTTTGCTGATATTTTGTATGCTTTGGATGTTTTTGTCTGGGAGTGCATGGACTCGATTATCCAGTGCGTCTACCTGGAGGGACGCGTGTTGCCTTCCATCTACCCAGCATTTATAAAGCTTTTCCCAGTCCTGAAGCGCAGAGCAGCTTGTTTTCAATGGATTTCTAACTGTTATGGCCAAGCTCCGTTTCCACCGCCTTTGGCAGAAGACCCCGTGGGGGACGACTTTGGGTTTTTTTCCCCCCCCTGCTTCGCGGCAGGGGGGGGCGAAACTTCGCGGCGCGAAGAAGTTTTTTTTACTCTTGCTCCGGAGCATGCTCAGATGGAGTGTTCTCCTTCCCCCCCTTCTCTCTCTCCGGGGGGATGGGAGCGGCCGCTCAAGCCAGCGCCGGCCTCTCAGACTCCGCCTTCAGAAACGGGGGCAGCACCGGTCTCCGAGGTTTCCTCCACGGCCCTGCTAGAGCTGTCGCTCCAGGAGATCCCGTCTCCGCCTCTCCAGGAGGTCCCGCCCGCGGTTGCACCGGCCTCCCTGCCCCCGCCAGAGCCTGTGTCGGAGAAGGCCGAAGAGACAGCACTTCCGCCGATTGACCTGTTGCTAAGCAACGGCGACGCTCTGCCGCTGTCTCTCCCAGCTTCAATGCTGCCCGTGTCGTGTCTGCCGCCGCCTCCAGCCGAGACAGTTCCTGTTCAGGATGGGGCTGAAAACGCCGTTGAACCTGCGGGACCCTCGGAGCAGCCCGCGGCTGATCCCACGCTCAGCGCGGTTCCCCCCCCGGTTCCGGCTCCCTCCCCGGTTCCGGCTCCGTCCCCGCTGCTTCCACCGGACGTCCCAGCAGTCGCTCCGGCGGGGGGTCTCTCCTTCCGTGGAGCAGGGGCTGCCCGCCAACTCACTGTTGCGGCAGTCCGGCTGCCGGCTTTCAAGCTCGGCGGTTTGGGGGGTGGTTTTTCGGGGATTGTCCCATGGAGGCCGCCGCCTCTCTTGTGCCCTAGCGGCGAGGGGGAGGGGGCTCCCAAAAGTTTTGCCTTGGGTCCCCAGCCCAGTGGGGGTGGTGCTGTGATGCTGTGGGAAACAAACATTCCCAGACCCGAGATGAAGATTCTCGGGGCAGCTTCTATTTCCCTGCTGCTGGCATGCCTCAGTAGTTTAGGGGAAAGGAAGCGTCTCACTGCCCGTGCTGCCATTGTGCTGGCAGCAAAGTTCAGGCCTGTGGGAAAGCACAGCCTCCCTCATGAGTTTGGCCTGGGATGCTTGGCTCAGGAAATTCCTGGGCCGGGCCCGCTGCGAGGCCTCTTGATGTTTTTGGGGATTCTGGTTTGTCCTACCGGTCCGGGTCCCCCTGTGTGAGCCAGTTTTGGGGTTCCTGGTCCAGTATGGGCCAGGGCCCCCAGGGCCTTTCCTAATCTGGCATTGCTCTGCTCGGCTGCTGCTCTTTTGCTTTTCGATAAAAAAAAAAAAAAAAAAAAAAAAAAAAAAAAAAAAAAAAAATTATTTTAAAATTAAATAAAAAAGATTGAAAATACTGGGCAGCAGCTCTGAAGCGCTGAAGCACTGAAAGGCCAGCAGAAAGGACATTTCAAAATTGTACAAATTATTTTAAATTGTGTTATGCTGTTTCAGGACCAAAAAGGACTCTCAGATGTCCAAAAGAAACAACTTCAGCTGATGGACTGTTCCTGAAACTCAGCTGCATGGACTTGAATTCTCTTTGCATTGTTTCTTGCAATTTTCTTATACTGTAGGATTGTTTTAGTGAATTATTAGTATTCTATATTTTATAGGTGAAGGAATTTCCTGTTCATTCCACATCAGCATTTTTCTTTTATTTTTATACAATTTAGAAAGGTGAGATGTCGCAGACATTTCTCCACAGAAATCCTTTATTTCACATTTCTGTCTCTTCGGGAGCCAGAGGCCCCCGAAGAGAAGGTAAACAATTATTATCAGCTGCTGTGGAATGCAATAGGATTCACCTTGATTGGCTCATTTTCTATGTTTATAATTAAGGGCCAATCATCAGTGCAAGCCAGGGGACTGAGTCCCTGGACACAACTTTGTTGTGGATTCTTTTCTATCTCTTCTTAGCTTAGCTAGCAGCTCTGCAAACCTCTCTCTATATTCTTTTTAGTATAACTATAATGTATTATATCATATATTAATAAATCAAGCCTTCTGATCAAGATGCAAGATTCACCGTCTCTCTCTCACCAGCAGCGGCCCACTCAGGTCGCTGTAATAGTTATACTAGTGTGATTCAGCTTACAACTTTTATAAATTATCTAAAAGGTATGCTAACATAGAAAAGTATTTGGGTTGAGTTAAAAGAGCAGCTCAAGTGATGTTTCTTAGTATAGCACTAAGGACAACGTAGAAATAAGTTCAGGATAGCCTGAAAATGTACAAATATACAGCTGAAGAAGGTCAGTAGATGCAAACAGAGTTGTGGGCCATTTCCCTGCTCGATGGTGAAGGCAGCCATTTTATTTGTCCATAAAATGAGGACAAATGGGTAAAAAAAGTTTGCTATGATAGAAAGACAGACATGTAACATCTCCCATATCACTTTGCAAAGCAAGCAGTCCACTGGAGAGAGTCAATGCATAGAAGTTCATGGTGTAGATATAAATTTCCTATATCATGTGCAAGAAGAAAGAGGTATCTCAGCACAAATATCAAACATCCACAAAACTCAAAAAGGGCTCTCCTATAAGCAGCACAGACTTAAATTATTTGGAGAAGATGGAGAGAATGGTGAACCATCAATCCAGGTTTTTGGAATAACACCTTCAGATAGATCCTAGAACTTATGGAAGTTCTCCACTATAAGTGATGAATTTAAATACTTCTCTAAGTAATAGTTTGGTCCTTACCAACTCATCTGAAAAATGGGGATGGAGGTCCCTCCTCTTACAGTGTGTGGAAGTGCATCTAACTCAGTACTTTAAGTAACAGAAGAGTTGGCCCAGAGGCTTACCAGCTTCATCCATCTCCAACCCAGCTAAACCATAAAGGCAGATATCCACACAAGAACTTCCCCCTACTTCTCAAATATGGAATTCGTATGAAAGCAGGAGGCAGTCAAGCTTTGGTGCCTTGTTTCCTTTTCTGCATCACAGTCTTCCTCCCTTTTGTCATTCTTCAACCTGGAACACGAGGAGACCTTGAACAAATTTGGAAGTGGGGCCAGACCATAAAAAGGGTAAAGAACTCTTTATTCTTCCCCTGCTTGGTTAGCCAGTGTTTGTCTTGATGTCATGTCTGGCAGAGGCAAGAAAAACCAGCAGCTTGGCAATAGAGATACTAAGGACCAATTTAAGATGTTTTCTGATAGTATCCTGGACTTTATTAAGCTAGATATCCATTACCAGTGAGAACCTGAAGCCTATTTCAGGAAATGCTTGGAGCACTAGGAGTGTTCCAGGAAAATGTTAGCTGAGATGCCATTACCTAACCTGGACCCAGACTGACTATGACTGCCAACAAGCTGAGCTATGATGTGAAGCTCCAAAGGATCACACTATAGATTTTTGGCAGTTAAACTCTGCTTTCAAAAAAATTGGACTGTTTTGTTAAACTTAATTTGTAAGAAGTACTGGTTTTATTCCCTTGGGAGTAGGTTAGCAATTTACACTGGAACCCACCACAAGAGGTATCCTTTACCCACCTACTAAAGAGGTCTGTAAAGTGCAGGGGGTTACAGTGTTTCCTTCTTCCCTAAGCCATTCAGAACCTTAATACCTATGGGAAGACTTTGGACCACACTGATGTAAAGCTCAAAACAGATAACTTGACAGCTTTGGGGGGTGCGAGTGGGAAGGTATTTTCTTTCCATTCAAGAAGTGTGGGCCAGAAGTCTTGGCTTTTGTGGCTGAGAAACATGTATGCATTATCAAAAACCTGCAGTCATTCATATAAATCTCTATTAATTTAAACTCCTATCCCTAGGTTATATCTCCTTTCAGTCTAACTCAGACTTCTTTGGGCTATCAGATGCATCTCACTGGAGGAAGCAGAAATTTCAAAACAGTAATCCAGTCTCCAGAGATGCACAGACCTTCTCTTCAACCTGGCTGCAGACAGGCAATCCAAACGTGGAACAGGGTCTTCCAGAGAAAGCCAATATGACAGGGCGGGATCATGGCACAACAGATGCCATAATAATTACTAAGACAGTTTTGTTTAGTCAATACTACACCAGGAAGAGTTTAAGGGATTGCTTTGAAAGAGGCTTGAATATTTCTATTTTTTTTTTTCCTTTTCATATAAGAAAATGTCATGGCAAATCTGCAAATGATCTTCTACCTTGCTTAGGAAGCAAAAACTGAAGCATGTAATTGACCATTTCAGCCATCCCCTAGTAGTTTAACTGTTCATTAATTACACCAGCTGATTTACTTCAAAAATTCCCAACTGGGGTTAAGCCCAAACTAAGTCATCATGCATGAAAATCAAAGGTTTAAAAGTATGACTAGAACACATGGGACTGAAGGCATCATGGTTTGAAAATAGCCAAAGAATTATTGGTTTAATAAAAATGAGCACTGAATAACATTCAGAAAATTTTACAAGAATTTGAATGAACAGGATTAAGGATATTATTGGGAGTCAGCTAAAAGTAAAAAAGTACTTGTGACATAGAACAAGTGAAGGAAGAAATTTTAAAAAACAAGACAAGGCTTAATTTTTGTGCTTTCTTGTTTTTCATCTTGGCAGGTACCTGAGTACTTGTGGATTGACACTGGCCAAATGCCAGGCCCCCATGAAGGACACTCACTCACCCTCCCCTGCCACAGCTGGGCAAAGGGGGGAAAAAAAGATTAACAAAAGATTCATTAGCTGAGATATGGACTGGGAGAAAGCACTCCAAGGGCAAAACTTATAGGTAAAAAGTGAATTCATTACTAACAGAATCAGAGGAGGATAATGTTAAATAAAACAAGCCCTCCCTCTTTCCCACTGACAGCACAGGGAGACAGGAAGCGGGAGTTTTGGTCAGTTCATCACCTGAAGATTTTCTTCCACTGCTTACAGAGAGGAGTCTTTCCCCTGCTTCACTGTGGGGTCCCTTCCCACAGGAGACAGGTGTCCATGAGGTTCTCCAACATGCATCCACTCTCACAAGCAGCAGTGCTGCCAGAACTGCTGCAATGTGAGTCCCTCCCACAGGCACGCATTCCTTGGAAAACTCTATCCATGTGGGTCCCTCTTTCCACGGGGTGCACTCCTCCAAGGCCAGGCTGCCCCAGCCTGGAAGCAGGGCCCTCTGTCTCCACTGAGTCTCCCACTGGATCACAGCCTCCTCCAGCATCCACCCATCCAGCATGGGCACCTCCCCTACAGGCTGTGGGTGGATCTCTGTGTTCCCCGTGGATCTCCAAGGGCTGCAGGGGCACAGCTGCTTCACCATGGTCCCACCACGGCCTGCAGGGGAGTCTGGGCTCTGGCCCCTGGAGCAGCTCCTCGCCTCCTTCCCCACTGACCATGGTGTTGCCATGTTGCTTCCCCTCACATGTTCTCACCTCCTTCTCTTCTCTGACTAGAAGAAAAAGCCTGTGCACTTTGTTTGGATTTTCTTCTTAAATATGTTATCAGAGAGGCGTTACCGATCTCCCTAACTGGCCCAGCTTTGGCCAGCAGTATGTCCATCTTCACAGCCATCAGCGATTGGCTCTGCCAGACATGGTGGAAACTTCTAGCAGCTTCTCACAGAAGCCACCTCTGTGGCTCCCCTGCTACCAAAAAAACAGTACAAAACTGACACAACACCTTATAAAAATTCTAAATGAAACTCATACTGCAGTTTGCATGACGTTTCGTTTTGCCAGCAATGTTGTGATTCCATATGTGTTGGCAACTGTACATTTGTCTTTGCCTAGTCCCCTGCCCAACTGTCTCCCTCCTCCCCCCTCCACCCCAAAAATAACAAATCATTCAGTACTGAAGGTTTTCTTCTATATAGGGTAATGTAATACAATATGTTCATTATATTTCAGTCAAATATAACAACCACATTTTCTTCATCCCTGAGGAACCCTCCCGTCACATGCCATAATTTCGGTCCTGTAATCTCTTCCAATAAAGTTCCCTGGGATTTCTGCATGCAGAAACTTGTATCATCATGCATGAAAGACTTCAGGCTGAAACAACCTCCAAATAGAGTATGGTGTCAACATTCACAGTACTGTTCCAGGCATAACTGCATCACTGCAATCTGCTGTTAAGGTTCAACAGAGGGTTTCCTGTGGGCTGAAATTTGCCATGCCATACCCCAATTTATCAGCTTTTATGAGCACATTTTATAAGTGTGAGTATTCACAGAATCATTTGGATAGCCAACAGGTAACCATATTAACATATCAATTTTACAGATGACGCTTTAAAAAACTCAGTCGATGAACCAAAATGTTAGCAGAGTAGATGTTGAGTATTTCCAAAAGTAAAAACAAAAAATAATGAAGTATATAAAGAAATCTTCCATGTCCTTTAGTTTTTCAAAATCCCAGCTTGGATTTGAAGAACTCAGTTCTAGTTTGTTCCTCTTGCCAGAGAAAATCCATGAGGAAGCAAAGTATATGTCAAAACTTGTTACTTGTTTTGTCCTAAAAAAGGTGTTTTTACAGAATTTCTGAATTCCCCTCTTCCATACTCTTTTGTTTAAGTGTCTTTCACTTAGAATACTGTGCATAGTGACTTCTAATCCTTACCTCTGTCAAACTGTTTCTGAAGTCATTACACAAGATTAGGATTAAGTGGATTAGATGCTTTGGAACAGAGCACATGGGGTAGATGGAGCAATATATTTGCAGCATCTTGAGCTAAACAGCTTTCCTGTGACAGGCAAGTTTCATTTCCCTCTCAAAGTAAAAACTGAAAGTTGTTCACTAATAATCCTCACATAGCAAGATACTCTTACTACAAACTATGCCTAACGGGCATAATGCAGAAATTACTATGTGAAAAAGCCAGATTTTCAAATTTGGATATAGTATGGTAGTTTGGCAGGTTATACCAATCACATTTAAGTCAAAACAATCAATAAGTATGTGACAGGTTTTGTCAGTCATGCTTGCCCATCCTGTGCCCCAGATTATTCAGGTCAGAGAAGTTGTTGAAGCAGGGCATGTGTGATTTCTGGTCTGCACAGCTTGATTTTACTCCCATGGAAACTCAGATATGATAAAGAAGGGAAGGCTCACACACCTCAATCCTAACTTCTAAAGCAATTAGGACATAGATAAGACATATGCCCGTTTCAGGAACTGAGAGGCACACCTGAGGTCCCACAGTACGTAGGACTAATGAATTGGTCGACAGATTGATCAGATTTATTTCTTCATTGACATTCTTATTTCTTTATTTCAGCTTTTGTCATAAGCATACATTCCAAGGATGCAGGCATTTTGATGTCACAGTTTGTAACACAGTTAAAAGCAAATAGAAAAAAAAAAAAAAAGTGCCAGAAACTGAAATTTTATTGCTTATCCTGACATTTAACTTCTAAATTTATGTACTTAACCACAAATTTATTTTTTGCTATTAATCTTGGCCAATTTTTCATTTGAAAAATGGAACATATGGTTTGACACATATGGTTATTCCTATGTTAATGAAATCAGATACCATGGCAAGTGAGATGTGGAAGGGAAAAGAAAGCTGTGTAATGGTGAGGGTGTTAAAGGGAAGCCTTCTTTTTGCCCTCCTAACTACTAGTCTATCATATGTCTGTCACTTCTACTTACATCCACTCAAGGAAAGGTGCAGCACTTCATTATTAAAGCACACACTCCAACACCACTACATGCAAAATGTTTTCTTGAGTGACTCAACCCAGGTGGGAAAAATTCATCTTTGTATACTGAATTACAAAATAATCAGCTGAAGATCTTTTCAGTTCTACTAACAGAAGTAGCTGTTTATAATATATCAGCTAGATATATTATAAGGATAGACATGAAAAGAAATATTTCAAACTTTTCTTCTACAAATAATTTATAATTAATAATAATTAATTTTCATCATTTTGTAAATAGCACATGTTTTGGATTTTTTTATTTCAGTTAGACATTTCAAAAAATGAAGGCTTTTGATGCAGGTCTAAAATTAATTTAAAATCATAAAAATTGAATTGAAACTTCCAATATGACCAAAATGTGTTGATTTTATGGACCTGGACATTTTGGGGTTTTAACTTGTTTTGAAGGACTTCTAAAAATGTTTGTAGTTTGATTTGAAACAGGAAAAGACATAAAAAACATGGAAAATTTTGTGAAATGGATGATCTGGTTCTTGCCCAGTCTACTCTAATTCCTGTTCATCTCAATCCTTTTGGTTTTCAAAATGCAAATTAATTTGTTTCTTTTTCCCATAAGTGTCTACAATGACTTCATATTTTTCTTTAGAATATACTTGATCTTTGCAACAGCCATCCAGTGCTAGCTTTGGGTTTTATTGAGGCTTTCAGCCTCTTCAGAAGTTACACAAGTGAAGCTGTCTCTGTTTGCCAGATGGGGTTATTGCACCAGGAAAAAGAAAAAGCAGAATAAGAGGACTCTGACTCCAACCCACTTTTTGTACAGTCTCAACTATTGAAACCACTTCATCTTGCAGTGAGAGGCAAAGGAGAAAATTACTGCCTCACTACATTTCTCTATTTGTAAGAGGCTTGCAGTGATGTTTTGGAAGAGGAGAAAGAAAAAGTATTTCACTGGAGAAAGAAAAAAAACACTTGAAAGGAGGAAAGGAAGGAAAATGGAGGAAGAATACACTGTAAGAGAGAAAAGGCTAATGCTAATGTAGCTACAATGAAAAAAATAATGGTTTAAGGTTATAATAATTTGTATACATGCCATGGTTTAGAAATGGTATTCCCTAATTTAATGCTCCCACTAAAAGGAAAACCACAAGTTCCTGCTTTCCCCCAGCCCCTTCAGTAAGAGACAAAAAAGTCAAGAGATCCCAAGCTGAGATACAAACAATTTACTGAAAACAGCAATGAGGTAAAAAACCAAACAGTAACAGCAACAATATTGACAATAAAAGCGCAAAAGAAGGTGATTTACTTCCAAACAATACTCACCAATGGACCTACCCAGTGCCACCTGATCCCTGAGACAAAGAACAAAATGGCAGCAGACACTCCCTGTGCCACCCTTTTCTTCCTGATGGTAATCCACCCCTGCCACCCTTCTTGGAAGTGAGAATCCCTTACTCCTGTCTCTGGTAGTGACATATAGAATACCAAACTAGACATGTTCACATGGCTTCAGGGTCCACGCCCTTAGCTACTGGCAAAACAAGTCTGATTTTTTTAATGTGAACAAAAAGAAACAGCAATTTTTAAACTCTGACTTGAAACTATACTCACAACTTGTTATTCTCTACTCAGTAATAAGTGCTGTGTCATGTTGAATCCTATGGTCATTATTTACAGGTAAACTGAACACCCTTGACCACAGAGACTTACTGAAGTGTGGAAATCAACAGATCATTCATTAGACAAAGCACGAAAAATTCAACAGATACTGTGAGATTCTATGTTTCTGAAAAAGTTCTTATCTAAATCAGAACATATTTTAATGTAATTTTGAAATATGTGTATTTAAAAACTTTCTGGTTTAATAAAGTATTTTTTATTGTGAAGCCTGTTCAGTTTTGAAACAAATCCCCAAGTAATAGGTACTGTCATTTGGGGATTTCATAACAGATTGAAATGTACAGATCTTAGTAAGCTTACTTACAATGTGTAGGAAATGGAGTGTGAGAATATAGTTGGTTATTTAGGAAGCTTTTTGCACAGGTAGAACATGTCTGTAGAAGAGCAGAAAGCCCCAAATCTAGTGCTGCTGCATGTTGTTAAAAATGTGGGCTTGCTTGCCTTGTTTACATTAGGTAAGTCTTTCTGTCTGCTAAATGAGAAACGGATGAAATAATTTTCAGTGTTTACTATGGCAAGAAAGAGCAGAAATTAGACCTGTTGGATTTTCTATTGCGTGCCCATCAATCCAGTGGCGCCATTCCTAAGGAACTGGTTTTAGCCAAGGAAAGGTTTCGTAATGTTTGTGTCTGCAGTTTGTATCCTGAGGTTTACCACATACTGCAGTGTCATCCTTTACAGACTGAACTGTGCTGAAGTGACAAGAACACATTCATGACCATGCATATTCAGAAGTGGTACGTAACTTACAGAGGGTAACTTATTTAGCTGGGGTTTTTTTGCTGTTTTTCTGCTGTCTCAGAGTAAGCAAAGGTTTTTTCCTATAGCTTTTTAAATTTGAATGTCTGCATAATTCATTGAATTTCTGTTTTCATCAGGACATGATTAACTCTCAAAATAAAAGAAGAGAGAAAATCCTGTGGTCAGTCATCATTACAAGAAAACCTAAATCAAATTACTGAAGTGCTTACAGAGCAATCCAATCAAGAATGCTAACACTTGGCATTTCAGAACACGTCAGTAAGATAGTCAGACAAACCTAAAGGAATTGTGAATAGAAAAATGCAGGAGATATTTGGCATGACCCCTTTCATGTACAAAGCACAGTTTGTCTTGCAAACACCTGTGCTGACAGGCAATATGAATTACGTATACTTTTGTTTACTTATGTTTAGCTACCGTTCTTAGAACTACCCCTTACATTTCTGAGGAAAATAGTGACCATGTAGCCATCCCGAGGGTTTGCTCAAAATGTGATGGAATTTTTTAAATTTTATATAGTCTGCCACAGCATTTACAACATATTACTTACATTACATATATATATATATATTTAACTTATTAAATACATTTAATCATCTTTACTTTTTGTTTGAAGGCTACCACCAATACAATTCTAGCCAAAGATTAGCATCTTTGTAGTTTTCTTTAGCCCTTGCCTTTCTTTTCCAAATCCCCATATTATTTTTAGTGGTTTATGTAGTAGTATGTTTTTATTCTTAGGAGAAGAAGAGTAACAAAAGGACAAAGTTCCATGCATGAAAATCTTAAAATTTTATGCATTCTCTACTGCCTAAATTGCATAATGCACTATGTTCAGATGAAAAGGCAAATTTTTTACGTCTCTTTGGTTATATATCAAATACTGCATGATAGTACAAATGCCACCTTAATTTTTTTTCTTTAAAGACCTAGTAGACCACAGTTCACATTCTAGACATTCTACAGGGAATTGAAATCTTAATTTTACAATAATTGATATTAGAACTGCCTGAATCAAACACAAATGCTATAGCACAGAAAAAGAGAAATACATATAAATCACTGAGAGGGAGGTAGAGGGAAAGCCAGTTATTCCAGGAACAGGAACCCACAGAGCAGAGTAAGAATTTAGAAATTAAAAACAACCCAAGAATCAAAAGCTAACTCTTCAGTAGGCTGGAAAAATGCATGGAGCTGCCTGACATTGTATGAAGGTTTCAGTTTGCTTCGGATGGTTGTAAAGCTTTCAGAATACTTGGCAGATTCAGGAAAAAAAAAAAAAAAGAAACCAACAAAAACCCCCAACAAATGCAATCGTTTTTTTTTTTTTAGTCCAGCTAAGGAAGTTGTATTGCTTGAGGTCAGTGGATACATAATTGTTTTGGAATTTTTCTAGAGGGTAATTTTGAATTTTCTCTTACATAGCAGTTATAGGTATTTAGTACATCTTAACTTAAAGGTGTGCCTTTGTTTCTTCTTATTAATATTGATTAACAAAACCTTTGTTTTCCAGTCCCTCAGAGCTAAATCTATGTTTTTACATGCCAGATCCATAAACAAGTTGATGATCTCATATGACATCATGAATGTATTTTCAAAATGAAATAAAAAGCAATTAATGCAGATCAGATTTTCTGTTTATATACTGTGTTTTGTGTTTACTCTTTGATCTGTTGTTTAAATGCTTCCTTTCCAATTTGTTCACATCAATCTTTACTCACCTTCATGTCAGGCCCAATTACTGGCTCACCTGTCCACTTTTTAAAAGTTCTAATTCTTTCTCAGGTTGGTGCTTCCTCAACTCAGTTACTTAGTAGCCTTTCCATGACTGCCTCATGAACTGCTGCGCTCTTAAAACACGGGCAATTAACTTTCACCAAAGCTGCAAACTTTCCACTTTCTCTGTGATCCATACTTCTCCTTTACTGCTCTTGAGTCACTTCCATTGTCACTATGGGATGTTTGGGAAATACTATAATCCACTGTAACTTCATGCAATTTACAGAGTGGGAAGAAGAACAAAGGCACATTTTTGGCTGAATTATCAAAAATCCCTGATATAAAATTATATTTTAAAAAGATTAAAAGAGAAAAAAATAGGGAGTTATCCTTAGATGCTCTCATATTGGGTAAAACATCACATAACTAAACTATCATTAATAAATAAGCAGTTTTTATTTGCAAGTTTCACAATACTGTAAGGCCATCTATTAAATCCAATTTCAAGTAGTAGAGTCACAACTATTTCAAATGCTACACAAAAATAAATATTATTCTAATAAGTTTCTTTCATTACGATTGTCTATAAAAATATTATATATTTTCTTTGGCTACTCATAAAATTATACAAGACTTTCTGCAAAAGGTCTGCAACTACTACCACTAGAGTAACTAGTTCAAATGTAAGCAACTACAGTGACTATCTTCTGCAATAAAATTGTTCATTAACAGAAGATGCTAGACAAATCTCAACTTTCCTCAGTATTCCATATAGAATACTGCAAAATATATTAAATAACAGCTTCTAAAGAAAAAATGTTTTATCCTGCAATGTAGTTTGGGATGTATTACACTTGACAATGAATAAAAACCAAAGGTTTTGATAAATCTTTAATGTGCTAAGAAGTAAAGGTCATCTAAAGAAATACAGTCAACTTTTAATCTTTTAGTAAGAATTTGTGCTTTTTTTTGTAAGAATGCAGTGTTCACTACTCGTGAAAAAAAATTATTTTGATAAAATATTTAGCAAAAATAGCCAATGACTAGAAAAAGCAACATCTTCTTTTAATATTTAATGTTAAAAGGCTCTTTACAGTTACAGAGGTAGAACTTTTAATAACATTTAACACTTCAAAACCTTTCAGCATCTAGAAAAGAAATGTAAACTGTAATACTAGACAGTAACTGGAGGATTCCCTCTATGGAATTTCATGCTAAAACTGCTCTGTGACTGAAAAATAGCTTAGAAAATACCTTCAAAGCCTAAATAGCATGAACAGTATGTAAGAAACTATGCACTCCCTTTCTCTTCGCGCCTCCATCTCTGCCTGAATGAACATTTTCCTGATGGCATCACCACAGTTCCTCTGTTCTTCTTTACCCCAGAGTCATTGCTCAGTGTCCCCTTCTCACCGCCAACGCTTCATCCCTCCTGACCTACCAGCACTCAGTATTTCAAGGACACAGCAGTTCTCAGAGATTATTCTTGAGAAAAGTGCTCCTTTAATGAGATTTTCTTTTAACTCAGAAAAGACATTAACGGAGAAGGTCACAGGTGCTGTATATGAATGCTTGGATGTCAGATCTTTGTGGCCCACAGTCAATCACATTCAGCAGTGAGACAGGAGTGTAACTTTTTAAGTGCTTTTGCATGTGACATTCTGGGCAGTCCTTTAATATTTCATAACTTGATATCCCACCCCACTTTTTCCAAAATTTAATCATTTCTTAACATTTAAATTTTAAACTTTTATACAAAACAGGAAGTGTCACTTTTTAACTGGCCAAGGCATTAATATAGTCTGAACTTATCACAATTATCCAAACACTTCTCATATAATGTCTTCTGATTTTTTTTTTTTTCCCTGGATCGATCATGGTCTGCTGACAAAGGATTCTGCAACTCAGTGGGCTTTGGGCTCTTTTTCAAGACCTAATGTGGTCTTCTCCAGAACTAGAAGAAATCCACATATAATTCCATTCCTGGCTGGTCCAAATCTTGAGTAACCTGAAATAAATTACGCTTGCCTTGAGCAAGAGGCAGGACCAGATAACTTCCAGAGGTCCCTACCAACCTGTATGAATTTAGACAGTCTATACAGGTTGTTAGACACATATGCTATTTGTCTATATGTTCTCCATGTTATGTCTATAAATAATGCATGTTTCAAGTACAGAAGAGACATAGTTAAGCCACAGATGGGCAAAATTGCTACATAAAAATACAATTCCTTTTTCTACTAAATTTGTCTGAGAAACCCACAGCAAGGGGTGCATCAGCAGCCAGAAATGAAAGACATAAAAAAGAAGAAACTTTATTCCAGTTATTCGACAGCTGGTTTAAACTGCTGCTAATTTCATGGGTAACAATGAAGAGATGTTCTTTAAAAATAGTTTTACGACAAAACATTTTTTAACCACAGGGTTTGGAGAAATCAACAAAATTGAATTAGTGAGTTTGGGTATATATTTTGTTAGCTAGGAATAAATCCTACCCCTTCACACAGTTAAAATTCATCAGGTTGTGCTGAAGGCTAGCAACACAGAAGAAAGTGTTAATAGGACAGTACGTATCTAAGATGGATGCAGTGTTAGATTGCATCTTGCTCAATGCAAATATTCTGTGAAATAAATCACCAAGAAGGTGTTGTAAAAGTCAGGGTGTAATGATTGCCTTTTATACAGAGGCATCTAAGATTTAATATTTTGGGCGGGCAGGGATTTGTCTCCAAAGAGAGGCAGGAAGATGTGGCAGAGCTAGCAATAGGCTTTTACTCTCTTACACTTGGCTGTGTACATCTTTTGTGAAAACACGTTTTCAGTTGTTTTCATGCACACCCATTTAAATTGGAGCTCATCTCCAGGTTTGTTTTTTTCTTTTTAATATTATCTTTATGTTTTCTTCTGAATTTTCAGGGATGCAAACTCCTTGGACAATACTAGTTCTATAAATTTCTCCTGCTCTGTACCTGATACAGGGTTAAAACAGTGAAGAAAAATTTGAAGTTTTGACAACTCTAACTGCCTGCTGATCTTGGCTAAAACTGCTGGAAAATTCCAAAGGCTCACCACCAGCAGAGAATACATCTTGCCAGGACAAGATTTCAAATCCTGTGATAATTGGATCTAATGATTCCATATGCAGTGAGATAATTACAATCAGATGTAGGGTTTCCCTTCTTCACAGGAATCCAAAATGCAGGGCTTTACAGATGCACCTATTTCACAGCATTGCTTGTTTGTTTATTTAAAATTGGATTAGTCAACACCTATATTTTTGCCACTTTCCAATACCAGGCATTTGGTTTACTCTTTGTGAGCTTAGATAGCTATTTCCTTGGCAAGATATTTCCCCAAGTATTAATCACAATGTCGATGAGCAGATAGGGTTATCTGCTTATTTATAAAGAGTATTTTCTTCTATAAAACAGTATTTCATTTGATTTCAGTCTGTTGAATGCACTTTTTTTCTGCACAGCGACGTGATTTTCCTGTTGCTGTCACTGCTTGTAATATTTTTGGGCTGTCATCCCCATCTCCTTTTCAAGTGTTATTCATTGAGGAAAGGAGTATACTCATCTCACTGTTATCTCTCCAGCTCTATTCTACCTACCTTGCTTCTGGCAATCAACACACAAAGTATATGAATCTAAACATCAGTGTTTCAATTTGGCACCTACCCACTTCTGTGGCAAAAATTTTTTCATCTATCTAGCTGAGATTTTGAGGGTTCTTTTAGTAAGCTATTATTTTTCTGATAGTATTTATGAGGTAATTTAACTTTTTTACTAAAACCTGTATAAACCACTTTTATTGGAGCATCCTCTATTCTTTCTTACCTACTACCCACTTCATTTTGGCATTTGTTTTTTGAGTAAGTGACTTTGCTTTATATACAGTCTCACATCCAGTGGTTTTCTGCTGAAGTATTCTGGGAGAAAAGGCATGTCAGAGTCTGTCCAAAACTGTGATTTTGCAATCTGTGTCTCTGCCTTTTAGGCTGAGACTTTCAAACAAACATCTTCCTGGGTGTGAGAAAAGAGCCCTCTCTAAAATTCACAAGGCGATACAGGAATTTAATTTTATCTTTAGTTTTGCTCAAACTGAACCCAAAGGCATTTCCAGTCACAAATGCAGCAAGATGAAAGCAAAACAAAAAGCAAAACAGACTGCAGAGACAGTCAACATTTCATCACTTGTTTTCTTTTCACACTTCTCAACACCAAGGAAAGGGACTACACATCAGTACCAATCAACACATATCAGAGCCAGGATTTTTTTCCCATAAGCATGTCTTTAATTTTCTACCGGTCTGCTTCATTATCAGCAGTCAACCTGTCCAACAATTCCAGGGTATAGCTGCACAATCCCCATTTTTTTCTGGTTGGGTGACCCAGGATCGAATGGTTACTTTCTTCCCTTTTCTGTATAATTTTTACCACTGTTTAATCTACTGATATCTGTTCCTCAGTACAGGGGGATTTAATGGCAGTGTGCTGCAATGTAAACATGTAATTACCATGAACATTCCCCAACAAAAATGTGTCATCAGTCTGATGCAGCCTTTTAAGTCCCATTGCACAAAACAACTTCTTCCTTTGTAATGAAGGAAATGGTGATGAATTTGAAATGCCATTCTATGCCTATTTTTCTGCTGAATTAACAGTTTCCTAAGAAACAGGTTTTCAGATATGTTTTCCCAGGAGCCAAAAGGTATTTTTAAAAATGTAACTGTGGTGAAGGACCATGTAGTTCATATTGTTTTATTCTCCCAACCTCATTGTTACAGTTCTCAACACCAGAGGAATAATGTCATCTGCACAACACAGAAAACACATTTTTAACCTAATTCTGAGTTCAGGCATTCTCTCAGAAAACAGATGGAATGGGTGCACTCACAAATGCAGTCAAAAAGGAATTCCTGCATTCCATGCCTGAGAATGAATGCAGGAACTACATAAGAACTCAGGATGTCTTGCCATCACAACTCAAAGTTAGAAATTAATGTATCCTATCCTTGAACATTATGCTTTATATTCTAAAATTCTAAAATTATCCTTCTTGAGTATTCTCAGAGTACTGTTTGCCCTAATCATCAGAGTAGTGAAAGAATAGGCATGAAAAAAAAATTCATAAAACTGCGAAGTAGATTAACTGTCCACTAGGGACAGTAAGTGGTGTATAATTAATTGGAAACTTACTCAAAATTATGAGGGGTAAAAAATCCCAAACAAACAGAATGTTGCGTTAAAAATAGCCAGAAGTAAAAAAACTGAAGAATTTCTACCTCAGTTCCAGTCAAAAGCACGTATTTTGTTCAGACAGCAAAACACTTCAACATTCTTTGTACTTTTTGTCCATTTCTGTTTGGAATGCAATTGAGACAGAAATATGTTGGGAACCACTATGAAGTATTAGTTATCTTCTTTGATGGAAAATAGGAATTAGCCTCAATTTTCACCTCTTTATTCCATCTACTTTATCTAAGAAGGTAGTTTATGATGAATGAGGTGAGGTACACCAGCTATTCTTCAGTTACATTCTGCAAGTCTTCTGCAAAAAAAACACAGAAAGCAGCATGCATATATATATATGTATATTTATAGCATTGAATTCTGATGAGATATAATTTGATGCAACCACAAGCTTTTGTTCTCAAATAAATATTCTCATAGCATAACAAATTAGAAGTTCCATGACTGTATGGAGAAAGGTATTATTCACTTACCATCAGGTATCTTGTCTCTATCAAACAGCTTCAAGCTAACAATTTCAGTCCTATGAATTCTGGAAAAAATAGTAAACTCCTTCCTAAATGTTATGCTTCTTGGCAAATATAAATACTATTAACTCTTTAGCAATGTTTAAAAATGTCACTTCAGTTTTCAGTTATTTATCAGATAGCTTTATAGCTGCTTCTTACGAAACACCATTCCCTCTTCTGAAAACAAAATTCATGCTGATTGCAGTTGCAGAGAACATAACTAGAGAACTGTCCACAAGTTCAAAATGCAACTCACATTATATTCCATTTGAAATACTATTACTTCAGAGCTGATTACAGGGCTCAGTACATGAATAAAGGAATTTGAAATCTGACCACAAGTGTTCTGAGCTGATGTATTCTTTTCAGCAGAGTTTGTGAAAAAAGCCATGTGGTTGGATATTAATTATATATATCTATTTCAAAATATTTCTGCCATAAATAGGAGAACCTAGATAGTGCATTACCATTTGTTTTTTATTAGAACATTTTGGTTTTACCATTCAGCTGCTGTGACAATCCAAGAAGCTGACAGAAGTTGCAGTTAGTGTGTATTACACATTGTTTATTTTGGATAGAATTAGTCAAAATAATTCATACAATTCATTATTATTTATGTTACTGAACAGCTAGAAAGCGCAGATCTTGGGTGAGGATACTTCAGTGTGGGGAGAGGAGAGGAGAGGAGAGGAGAGGAGAGGAGAGGAGAGGAGAGGAGAGGAGAGGAGAGGAGAGGAGAGGAGAGGAGAGGAGAGGAGAGGCTGTGCTCCGCAGTGCTTGTTGGGGGGTGCCGGGCAGCAGGGGGTGGCCCCGTAAGTGGGGTTCTGTGCGTCCCCAGGCCTCGGGGGGCGGTTGGAGGGAGCCCCTGTAATCAGGCGGGTGTCCCTGGCCCCACTCTTTCAGAGGCGTGGGGCCTGGAGTCATGTCATCGGGGCTGGGCTGGCAGCCCCTCGGGCCCCTCGGCTTTAGGCTGTGAGCTGGACTGCCTGACTGTAGAGTCAGGTTCCTGTGCCTTGGGGGAAGGCCGAGCTCTGTGGCTCGCTGGGTGTGGACTGTAAGCAGGCTGCGGGTCAGGGAGCCTTTGTGCTCCCTTCAGCTGGCAGCCTGTGTGGGGCACCCACCCCTTTAGTGGGGAGCACCCCGCAAGTGGAGAGAAGGAGCCTCCATAGGCCTTGGGCAGCAGAGCCGCCCCGTAAGTGGGGGCCAGTGCTCTGGACACTTCGCAGTCCAGGCAGCGGCCTGAGCCCCCTGTAAGCAGGGGTGAAGCCTCTGGGCTGCTGCTTTGCATGCCCAGCTTCATTTGCCCAGAGGGCCCGGCTCCCAGCACGGCCTGGGACTGCACTGGACGTCAAGATGGTGATTCAAGCTGAAGTTGGAGGCTTTTGGGCAGCTGGGGGGCTGTGAGGGTGGTGGCATGAGGATCTGGCTGTGGGGCTGGTGGCTGGCATTTCCCTTTGGCAGCTGGAGCTCCTCAGGCCTGATTGTGTCCTCGCTGACGTTTGCAGAAGCCGTGGGCCAGCGAGGCAAGAGGGAGCTGCAGGAGCGGCCTCTTCGGGCTCAGGAGGGGAACGGCGAGGCAAGAGCCAGCTTCAGTATTGGCGGCTTCGAGCTCAGGAGTGGAGCAGCAAGGTAACAGCAGCAGCTTGGAGCTGAAGTGTGAGCCTTTTGGGCAGCCAAAAGGATCTGTGGGTGGCTGGCTGGTGATGTCCCTGTGGGGCTGTTGAGTGGTGGTTCCCTGCAGGCACAGGGTCTGGAGCTTCTCAGGCTGAGTGTGTCGTCATCCATTGGTAGAAGCCATGGGACGACGAGGCAAGAGCAGCAGCGTCTTCGAGCTCACAAGTGGAAGGGCAAGGCAAGAGCGAGCTCGGAGCTGAAGAGGGACATGAGGGGCCCTCTGGGCAAAGGGTTTTTCCAGGCCAGGGCACCTTCAGGGTGCCGCGGCTAGCTTTGCGCTGGGTGGACCTCCCTGTGTGCAGGGCTGGGTCTTTGCTGGGCTTGGCCTTTTTCCCTTGAGCTCCTTTGGCTGCTCGGAGAGAGGAGCCTGTAAAGGAGGGTGAGAGCCCCTGTCTCTGCACCACAGGGGGGAAACAGAGCTCTCCTGGCCCCCAGCCCAGCTACCCTGTAAGCAGGGCAGGGCTTTTCCCCAGCCCCAGCAGCTTTCCACTTGCTGCTAGCCCCCGGCCAGTGTGACCCCCTGTACTCAGGGCATTGTCACAGCCTGTGTCCCTGTGCCAGGCCCGAAGCACGTCAGCGCGTCGAGGCCCCTTTGGCCTCCCCTCAGTGCACGGGCAGGTCTGATGCTGTCCTCTCCCGCTCAGCATTAGAATGGCTTCCTAGAGTAGGTTGGCTGCACAGAACTTGCTCCCTCTTCTGCAACTGTCTCCCCCCTCCCCTGTCTTCCTCTTAGTTGGTGTGAGTGAGGATGTGTGTTTGTGCTTTAGCCCCCCCCCCCTTACAAACATATTAGTGTAGCTTGGACTTCCCAGGAGGGACAGAGGAGCTCTGTGCAGCCACAGGCGGGTGCCCGAAATGCAGAGGTAGAGAAAGTGTCGAGCCTTGCCCCTGCTTTCTGAGGACAGCACGAAGGCGCTCAGGGGCAGTGTGGGCAGCACAAGCCGCCTGTAGCCAGGGCCAGGGCGTGCACCCACACTGGCGGTCGTGCTGGTGAGCTGCCAGCATGCAGGCCCTGTACTCAGGGCATGTGTCAGGACCTTGGCAGCACCCTTTGTCCCCAGGAGCAGCCCCGCCCCGGTCCCTGTAAGGAGGGCTGGGGAGGCTCCTTTAGCCAGGCAACAGGAACTAGTGCTCCCAGGCCCTTGCCAGGGGCAGCTTGCAGAAGGGCTGTGCCACAGGGCCACTCCTGCCTTTGGCACTTCACCTCTTAGAGTCCAGACCACAAACACAACTGAGCTCCAACAGATAGAGTATAAAAATATATTGCATTGTCCATGGAGCAGCAACCATGATTAGATCCTAAATGTAGTCTTTGACGCTCAGTCAATAACTACTGGTTGGTCATGTGCACCTTCCTGAAGCTTAGGCTTCTTTGCTTTTAAGTTAGGACTACAGCTGGGCCGTTTATGTTCCTGTGATTTCTTCAGCCCTGAATCTTGGATAGTCTTTGATCCAGCCTGGGCATTTTCTCTGCTTCCTTTTGAATTTGAAGATTGAGATGGTTTCACCTGAAAGATTTAACGAGAGTTCAATTAAAATTGTAGCATTGCTTTCCTTTTTTTTCATGTTCCCACACAAGAGAGAAGATATTTATGAGGTTATGATATTTAAGATGTACACACATACATGTATACACACATACATGCACATATACATGCGCTCCATCACATTCCAAACACTTCTGGATGTTGAATCTTGAAATTCTGTGGTAGGAGACTGGCAAGTGCCTACAATTAGAATATTGGTGATATTGACATTTCACTGACCATAAAAGCTAAGATCAATTTTCAATGCCTTTAAAAATGAAATAATTATGTCAAAATATTGCCAGGAACTCATCAAAATGAAAAGGGTGTGTTAGGTTAAGCATAGAGACTATACTGGGGTTTTTTCTGCATTTTTGCTTCTGACATTGTTTGAAAGTGTGTTGTTTGCACTAGTAACTGAAATGCAATTTGAGGAGGATAGAATGACTGCATTACTACAAAACATGTTTTGAGCAGATACCAAATGATTAAATTAAGCTCTAATGGAGAAGATACCTATATGGCAAATCAGAACAGATGTAAATACCTTGGAACCACTTTTGCTGTTTGTTATCCCCTCCATGGTGATGACATGTCCCTCGTTTTTCAGCAGCCGGGCTTTGGGTCCCACCTTCAGGTAGGATATTGTGGCAAAGGCTGTGAAGCTGAAATCCTCCCTGCATGGATGAAATCACTGTTACAGGGGAAGGCTGGAGATGGAAGCCAGAATATGCAAGGGGAAAAAAATCACAGAATCATTAAGGTGAGAAAAGACCTCCAAAATCATCAAGTCCAACCAGCAACCCAGCACTGTCACTAAACCATGTCCTCAGGTGCCACATCCACATGTGTGAACAGACCCAGGAAAGGTGACTCCACCATTGCCCTTCTCAACAGCTCTTTCCATAAGGACAGAGACACATTAACCCTTCTGATGGATGCTCCAGAGAGCAGCCTCATTCTGCTTTATCTATTCAAGTAGACAGTCAGGTGACTTAGAGCTACTCCAATACACTCAACAATTACTTTATATAATTCAGTTTCTGGACCTTGACACACACAAAACCACTCAGATGCACACTTGGCAATCTCTTAAAACACATAGAAGAAAATGAGATTTAGCAAGAAAGATTTAAGTCATCAGCTCACCCTATTAATAATATTTAAAAAACTGTACCGAGAGATGCAAAGAAAAATTAAGTCAAAACAAAGGAATTAGATATTTGTAGGTATTCTTAAACTTAGAAATTATATGAGAAGACACAACACATAGCACATGGACTTCTTACAAAGGCCGCACTGGTATTAGTTCCACTATGCTTTCTTAAAATTTCTGAGTACCACCTCCCACATTAGCCAGTCTTTCCTGACTTAGACATCGTGTGCACAACCCCATTTGCTCTCCTTATGCATGGAATGTGAAGGACAGCTGTATGAACTGCAGACTTCTCCAAAATTAATCCTGCTGCAGATTTAAACATTCTACTTGAATACAGAAGACCCTCAGCTTTTTAAAACTACACGAGATGCAGCATTTCAACTGTTCCTCTGACTTTAGAAATGGAAATATAGCAATGCGTGAAGGGTTTTTAAGAATAAATTTTATGCATCTGAAATGAAAACAAGAGTACAGAATGTATCCATTAATGTTATACAGAAGTAACAAGAGAGCAAGGAAAATGACTACTAAATGTTAAAAAACCAAAACAAACAAAATAGTTATCTTACGTACTTCAGATACTGCTGCAGCAGAAAATGAGCAATAATTCTCTCCAGCTCCTCTCGAGGGTGCTTGGGTGGAGTAACTTCAGGCACCCTGAATTTGGACACACCTTTCCCAGACCAGGCATCGATTAATTTTAGTGGGGTGAGTTTCTCATTCTTGCTGTCAGCATGCTCAAGGATCTTTATTAGATCCCTGCAGTATCCTGTTACATCCAGCTTCTCACATGCTGCGAGTAAAAGTGAAGGAACATTTAAACAGAAATGTAGTTACACATATTGTTATATGTAGCTATAAATACATATCTTTGTGCTATATAATAGCAAGGCTTATTTTTGTTTTGCTTTTAAACTAACTTGGTAACAGTAGGCCACCAAAAACTGATATTCATAACAAACTCTGCACCTTAAAAACAGTAATACAAGCATAGGTCACAAAATTTGTTCAGAGTTTTTCTACACCAGGTATTTGTTTAAATCACCTTTTCCCAGGTTCCCTGTCCTTTACCTACCATTCTCTCTGCAGCAGTTATCACACATTCTGTTGCAGTTGGCAGAATCCCACACTTCATCAAAGTGGTGGGCTATGAGCACCCGGCGACACCTGAGGAGCAGAGAGGGGCTGTGGATCCCAGGTGGGTTTGTCACACCTGCCTTATACGGCATGAAATGGCAAAAAAGGTCCAAGGGACAGCTCAGATCTCAGAACAAGCACAAAGAATTATCAGAGGAAAAATCAGAGAACAAATGCAGCAACACCAGTATTCCCTATCAGCTATGCCAATACTGGTGTAGGCAGTTTGGTTGAAGCACAAGAGTACAATCTGCAGCTTCAAGAGAATGAAAAATGGTAAGAATATGAACTCATGGTTACACTGAGGCCACAAAAGGCTTTACTGGGTTGCACCAGTTTTGATCACAGATACACATTTTCCATGAATATTCCAAATATCACAGTGAAGCAGGTGAAGCAGCAAACACACCTGGATTCCTATGTGGCCATTAAACACTGTAACTCAGAGCCAAAACCACAAAACTTCAATATTTCCTCTGACTGGGATCTGAAATCCAAACAGTGTTTGTTGACAGATACTTCACCTCAACACAACCACTTCCAGAATTGTATCCTGAAGCTGGCTAGCTTGCTCCTGTTTTTGTGGGTGTTTTTTTTTGGTGATGGGTTCATTTTGGTTTTCAGGTTTTTTCTTTTGTTTTGGTTTTGTTTTCCAAACGCCCCCTAAAACCCCCATAAAAAATTAGCCCATTTAAAAACTAAGCAACCAAGCCACCACAGTAACTTACTTGCTCATATTTTGGCAATAAGATACCATATCATACAGCTTCTCTTGGCCAACATTTTCCATCACCACCATTGAGCTGATTCTGAATATATCTCCAAACCCATAATACAAAATGCAGTCAGCTTTTTGGTCATCTCTACCTGCAATGCATTAAAATGAACAGGTAATTAAAATCTCAACCAAATGCCCCTCAAGTTCTTGGATAAACTCTTCTCCACATAGACTCATATCTATCTTTAAAAAAGTAATGAGATTAACAAGATCAAAGAATCCCAAAACACTGCAAAATGTTTTTGGGGGTGGAGTTTGGCCATAACAGGTATTTAATACTGCTAAACATTGATTAATCCTTAGAATTCCCTGCTCCAGACTCCCCATCCTACTTGTATTTCTGAAATTCATGCAATGATTAAACAATCTAGAAGCAATCTGAGCAAATCACACATCCCAGATACTGTACAAAATAAAAAAATTAAAATTGTATATCAAATCTGTGTCATGTTATCCTGGTAAGCCACAGATTTGATAGAAAATCAGGTATTTAAAAAGATGCTAGATAGCCAGTTATTCTTTGTTACACTGCAGTAGAGGCCTGGTCATGAATTCAGTTTATATTTAAAGCCTCTTTATGGAGGCAGTTTGATTACATCCTTTGAAAACTGTCTCAAAGGCAAGAGACTTTGCACAACTGCCTGGAAAACTGAAGGGCAGTTTTGCTGGTGTCATGGATGTCAATGGTAACTTGGCAAAAGCCACTTCCTGCAGTACCTGCACGTCCACTCTCTTGGTAGTAGTTTTCCATGGACTTGCTCATAGAGTGATGGATTACAAACCTCACATCAGGTTTATCAATTCCCATGCCAAAAGCAACAGTTGCCACTACCACCTGTGGAAAAGAAAAGGATTGAGAAATCATCAAGCTACCAAATCACAATTTGTTTAAATAAGACATAAGTCCATGTAAAGTATTTACTTAACCTGGATTTGATTTGTTGCCCATCCTTTATGCACTTTGGTTTTATATTTAGGATCCATGTTTGCATGGTAAGTCCCTGCCTTGATTCCCAGTTTCTGTAAACTCACAGTAACTTGCTCAGAATCCTTCTGAGAAAAGCAGTAAACAATTCCTGTACAAAAGTGAAAGAGGCCTCATTTTAATGCCCTAAAAAGGCCAAACATTCCCCAGTAGTTAAAAACAATTGTGAAAGTTGTATTAGCTTATGGAATAAATAATTAAAAAGCATTTTACGGTTTTTGTGCCTATTTAGTCCATAGTATTGGTATTTATGAAGGAAAATTCACTTATCAGCTTGGACCTGAAGGCTAAAGAGGAAATACAGGTGCCAATCCATAGAACCATGGAAGCATTCTGTAAATGCTCAAGGAGGACAATGTTTATTAAAGCTTTTTAAAGGGGCTATGCCTTATGACATCTATGGCATCTCACCTGAGGTTTCAGTTCAATCTGCCTTTTGTCATTAGTCAGGCTGGGCTAAGTAAGGGATCACACACAAAGCCATGTGATTTTGAATCATTTTAGCACAATTTGTGCTCAGGGAGCTGGCTCCTCCCAGCCACAGAGCTCCAAGCAGAGACAGGGACAGACTGCTGCTCCAGAACCTGGGTTCTGCTGCCTTGGCAAGATGTCTCTTTATTTCCACTACAGAGTTTACTGACTGCACAAATTCAACTTCTACAGTTCTGCTTTTATCTGCAATTCACCCCATAACTGGGCACTGAGTAACAAATGATTCTTCTGATTAAATATGAAAGAACATGTTAAAGATTGCAAGTATCTTGACACATGGATAGCAAACAATGAATGATTTAAGAACACAGAGATCACCTTTTCTGAGCCTTGCATTTACAGTCTTAAACCTTCCTATTATTACCTATGTAACCATTGTTCTATAGACAACAACATTCCAGTTTAATACTTCAGAGGATACAAGTAAACTGTAAAGACATTTAAACACTAATGAATGAAAAAATTATTCAAGGTATGGATCTTACTACATTTCATTTATTCTAATTCTGCCTTCATCATACATTAAACATCCAGAATTTCTCTACATGCTTCAAGATCATTTGAAAACATCCCAACCTCCCTGCAGTGATGAAGGTTAAGAAGATAATGTGTCTTTTGAGACATTTTTACCTGACAGTCCTTTGTACCTTCCATTAATGGTCTTAACTATGTCCTCTATGAAATCTTCATTATTTGAAGGCTTATGCCGAACCTCAAAAATACATTAAGCACATGTCAGAGTTCAAGTGGGCAAACAGTCTGCCAAACAACTTTATTTTACTTTCCCCAGTATAAGAAACACAACTATTCCAACCTTTTAAAAAGAATTACCATATTCTTTTTATGAACAGTCAGATTACAACTCAAAAGTCCATTGAAAAATAAACCCCAAGACAAAGCTGCAAGCTTTCCCCACCAAGAACAATAAACAAACCCGTGGCCAAAGTGAAAATACAGCATAACAGAATAATTCACAACCTTTCTGCCATCATAAGACATATTTTCCAACAGGTTGAAGCAGTCTGAGCCTGCTGCCTGCCCCTCTCCCTGCAGGAGACAGCACAACAGCACAAACCAGGTAGCAAGACCTACCTCATAGTAAAGGTTGGGCCTGTTGAAGGAAGCAGTAAAGGTAATGCACTTCTGAACGTGCAAAATGCTCTGAGCATCCTTTAAAACATGATTGGTAGCTGTTGCTGTCAATCCAATCAAGGGAGTATTGGGAAACTGTCTTTTCAGGATACCAAGAGACTTGTAGTCTAAGCAAGAAAAGAAAAAGGGGAGAGAAAAAGATTTCTCCTACCACAAATGCAAACTTAAAAAAGGCATTCTTGTAGACATTATTCAATGGGGTAATACTGCAATAAATGTTATTACTGCTAATCTACTACAGAACTAATTTATACATCCAAAGGAAGTAACAAGCAGGCTGCACTTGGCAAAACATATGTCTTCTAATTGAGTTTTAAAGACTCTATCACAGAATCATTTGGGTTAGAAGACACCTTAAAGACAATCTTGTTCCAACCCCCTGCCATAAGAGGGGAGATTTTTCACTATCCCAGGTTGCTCAGAGCCCCATCCAACCTGGCCTTGGACATCCCCAGGGATGAGGCATCCATAGCTTCTCTGGGCAGCCTGTGCCAGTGCCTCACCACCCTCACAGTTCTTCCTAATACCCAGTCTAATCCTACCCTCAGTTTGAAGCCATTCCCCTTTGTCCTGTCACTCCAAGCTCTTGTAAAAATTCCCTCTCCAGTTTCCTTTGAGGCTCTCTCCAGGTACTGAAAGGCTGCAATTATCCACCACAATTCAGACGGCAAAAATGAATGGAAGTAGAAATTCTTCAAAACTTAGAAAAATATGTGTGGCATTGTATTAACCAACATTCAGGTTATTTTGCAGGTTTGTTTTTACAAAGAGTTTTTGAGTAAATAGAGCTTTTCTAATAAACAAGCAATGTGGAATTTGGATACATAGAGCAGAGTGTAACAAGAAAAAAATTTAAAGGTTCAGTACTGACAATCACCTGCTGCCTTTGAACAGAAGTGCAGCCAGAGGTACACATCCAAATTCCACACTGCCTGTTGAACCAGCCTGGCTCTTGGCTCAGGCACCACTTCTTAGCAAAACTGCTAAGAGGAAGCCACAATATTGTACAGTCTCCAAGAGGAAAAAGACTGAAGCACACTTTCTTTCCCTGTAAGCGAAGGGAATTTGCTTCCACTTGCTTTAGAGATGATTAAAATATATCTCGTTAATTTACAAAATGCTGTACCTCTTTCATCAGAAGGGCCAGGGAGTGGTGTACAGAATGACACTTTCATATAGCAGATTAAAGTAACTATAATCCATATTAAAGATGCCATAAGAAAGCTTTGATTTTATAAAGCTCCAATTAAAAAAAAGCAGAATAAGTAATTTTTCAGAATACTGACAGCAAAATCTATGTTGAAATCGTCATTTGCATGACCTTAACTCCTGCATGATTTGTAAATTAAAGTCCTTGAGCTAAGACAGGTACATGTCATATATTAAGAATTCACTTGACACAGGAAGGAAGCAGCTGGCCTTATTTCAGGCCCAACTCATGACTGCCTGCCTGCTGCCTGAGCAGCCCTGCAGAGGGATTTCTGAGGCCTTATTTCAGGCCCAACTCATGACTGCCTGCCTGCTGCCTGAGCAGCCCTGCAGAGGGATTTCTGAGCAGCATACCAGGCCTGAAGTCGTGGCCCCACTGACTGCAGCAGTGCACCTCATCCACGGCGATGCGAGCCAGGCACCCAGCCTGGTAAGCCTTCTCCAGCTTGGACATGAACATTTTGCTCTTTGCAATCTTCTCTGGGGTCACATAAATGAGCTTCAGCTGGGAATTCTTCTTCAGCATTTCTGTGTGCACCCACTTCACGTGTTCCTGTTCAAAAAAACCAGACAGCAGGGGTAACAAACTGGGAGAACACACTGGAGTGCTTAGTGCTAAGGCTCTTAGGAGGTGATGAGCAACTCATAAGGTGTAATTAACAGAGACTGATAAAGTGTTCCACAGCACGGACCACTATGAGCCTTTGTAGAAGATCACTGCATATGAAATGGTTGTTTTAGTACTTAGAAAATCTGTGCTGGAACTTTGAAGAAGCAAAGTGTTGAATAGGTCTTTGCTCCATTGGGTGGTATCAATATTTCCCCAATAAATTGTGATGTAACAAACATCCCTGTGATACTAAAAGTGTAAAATAATTCCTTGCACACCAGAGTAGTTTTTATTACTGAGTTTTCAGAGCTCTCTGCATCAAAGAAGGCTTCAAGTCTGGCACATTGGATCAAGCCAGACACTTATCAAATCCAGTGTCATGTGCAAGTTAATGATCACAGCCTCCTGCTAGTCAGGAAATTAACTGTAAAAAGGCAACTGTCTAGTAAGAGACTGGGAAATGAGTTGCTTCTGGGCCTCTGGATCAAACAGCTCACCACCCTATAGTAAGAGATAAATAATTATAGGTATAAGCCTGCACTGCTCAACATGGTAAAAGAAGACAAAAATCACCTACTCCAAGTCTAGAAACTGAGTAAAAAATCTACAACTCACATCAGCCTAAGGCACTTCACACCCTCTAAACAGCCCCAAGAAATCTATTTATTCCACACATGGTGCTGGTTCCCATGTGTTGTTGTCACTAAAACATGAACACAAGATATTTAACCACCTTTCCCACATCACAGCACACTCCTGGCCAGATACTGTTGCTAGAACAGCATGAGCTGATAAATCTGCCTCATCCATTCAATATTCACAAGTAACTACACAGAGGGGAGACACCAGCACATTCACCACAAAACACAGAACTTATACACACCTTGCTGCTTGAGGCATTTAACAAAGCTGCAGAGATACCAAGCTGTTCCAAAACCATGAGCTGATCTTCCATGAGAGATATCAAAGGACATATCACCAGTGTGAAACCTGTAACAATCAACCATTGTGCAGTTCAGATGTCACAAATATCTCCTCTTAATTCTTTATACTGATGCATCAGCCCTGCTCTGAAGAAACTGCCAAATGTAAGCTCAAGCTTCATACACAGCAGGGGATTCCCCTCCTAGACAGCTGACAAGTGAGTGCCAGATCACACAGGGGTAATTCTTATTAAATGCCCACAACACACACCTCCTCTTAGGGTCTAGAGCACAAACACAACTTAGCTCTAACAGATAAGAGTATGAAAATATACAAAAAAAAAAGCTGCATATCTGTGTCATGAGGTGCTGATTTGCCACAGAACTGAGCAGTGACAGGGAGTGGTAAATTTGCCCTTTGTAAATAAGTCAACTTCCAATGCAACTGAAAGAGTTATTAAAAATAAACCGACCAAACAAAACCCACACCAAATAATGTTCGTTCTCCAAACAACTGTAAAAGGGAGAAAATAAATCTATTTCTTTATATTATGTCCTTTTTTTTTCCTTACATACCATCAGAACAGACAGCTGGTAACTGGTAACAAAGGCTCTTCCCACCACCTGTGGGCATGACAAGGAATATATCCTTCCCTGCCATTGCAGCATTTACTGTTTCAAGCTGCAGTGATCTAAACTTCTGGAGTTTAAATTTGCTCTGCAGTGCAGTTTTTATCTTCTCATACCATGGAAAATCTGTTAAGGGAAAAAAAAAAACCTCAACAAACACATTCCATAAGCAAATTAAAACATTCAATATGTAAATGATCCCTTCTTCTTACAACTGAATCTAGCAGTGCCACAATTTTAGATCTGGGAAAGTGTTTAAGGATTCATAATGGCAGAAAAAGCTCCACAACCTGAGTCTGGATACACCATATTCTAGGGTGGTCATTTGAAAACTCAAATTGTAAACACAATTCAACTCCAGGCCAAAACTCTCATTGCACATGAATGTGAACTAATGTGAAAAACTGAAAACAGATGAACTTCAGAGTGCTAATGATCACGTTAACTCATTAGTCCAAAATAACTAGAAATTAGAATCCCACCCTGAAAATAAATAAATCCAGCCACTGAGCCCTACAGTAGTTACTCAAATGCTTCCCTCATACAAATGCAGCAATTACAAATACCATAAGGAAGGAGGGATACCATTTTTCCATATATTCCATCAATAATAAGCATTTATTAAAAAAAATAGAGGGAAAAGTTGTTTAATCTTCCCCAAAATCACCACCCCAACATGCTTATAATAGGTTTTTCTTTTCTTCAATAAAGACCTAAAGACTGCATTTTTAAAAGATGTAATACTGTAAAAACTTAAATTATGCTTCTTGATACATAATTTTGGTACTATTAAAACTAAAATGCAGAAGAACTGTGAGAGCTCCAGGTTACACCACGTGCAAGGCAAGAATTAATTCTGGAACTTGAGGTGACATTGCAGAGAAATTTACAAAGAGCACAGTTAAAATCCAAGGCTCTGTGAAGCCAAGAAAAGTCTCTCACTGGCCTCCATGAGCTTTAAACTGGGAACAAATTTAGTTGATGCTCACAGCATCTGACTGCAAAGACATTAATTTTCAAAGCACAGGAGGTGAGAATCAGGCATTGAGCTGATGATTTGTTCAACAGCATAATTTGCAATGATAAAGTATCAATATTCTTACTATTCTTATATATGCATAATACTTCTCAAATACAGACAAATATGGATTCAACTACAAGATTAATTTCATTTTTTAAAAAGCCAAAGAAGCTTATATATATGATAGATATAGGCTTTTACAAATTGTAAATTAAATTAAAAAGGAGAAAAAAATTCAAAATATCTAAGTCATATGTGGCAAGGCATAACATGGCCAAGAAGCAACAACCACTCAGGACTTCAGTTAATGCCTAACTTGGAACACAGCAGCCCTCCCACCACCACAAGGCACTTGCCACTTGCACTAATTCTACAATAATAATGTATTCTAGGTTATTTTTGACAGTCAGCACCTATCTAATTTGCATTAATTTGATAAGACAGTGAGGCTACATAACCCATCACAAACACTACCAATGTCCTACCCAATCAAGCAAGAGGAAACACAAAACCAGCAAAAACCAACTCTAAGTCCAAATTTGTCATTATCAAACCCTGACAAATTCCAAAGCAATTTGTTTTAGAACAGAAACAAGGAGAAATATTGCAGTATAAGCATTTAGTATACAAGTATTGCAACAAAAATTTACTCTGGGATTCTAAGAGCAAATCAGATCAAATTGTGACTTTACAACAAGCAAAGAATTAAAGCAGTTGTAATAGGCCATTCTGACAGAACAGATAATTCTGCCCAGAACAACTCGATTAGTGGTTAGGAATGTCCAGTGAGACAAGTGCAAACATTACCCCATTACCCCGGCATGTCAGCCAGCTGATTAAAATTAAATAGGACAACATCATTATCCAAACAAAATTCTGTATAAGTGCATTTTCCCCTACTGGATTAGTTCACCTTTCTGTTAAAATATTAGACTTTGACTCTGCAAACCTTTTTTGTTCCATTCCTCAGCTGAGGTTTCAGTGTCTTTACTTCCACCTGCCTCCACGTCTCCTGAAGACTGTTTTATCAGATTCTTTACTCTCATCTTCTTCTGAAGGAGCTCCTGCTGCTTATCCACAAGCTCCTGGATCTGCATCTCCACTGCTTGCAGCTCATTCTCAATGGACACCAGCACCTCCTCCAGCACTGCAGGGAGAGACAAGGGGAAGGCACAATAGAGAGCACAGCCATGTGCTGATGCAGCTTTTAATTGTGTTATTTGTACTCCAGCCAGTGATCAAGCTGTTAAGAAAGGCTTTATTTACATGTGAGAAGCAACATTAACCCCAGCAAGTTAAACTCTTCTGGAGCTGCAAACAGGGCCAATAGCAACAAGCAGCATTCATGCACCAAGATCTCCCTCCTCCACAGAACAAGAGGATGTGCTGAGCAGCAGGGTTTGGGTGGAGAGGGAAAATGTTTTATCCATCCTTCACATGTGAAAGAAGTGACGCAAATGCTCCCCAAAAGCTTGGGTCACACAAGTGACTCTTTGGCAGGAATTGCCTCTTTCCATCCCAACATGCATGTGTGTGAATTGCAGATTGTGTTCTAGAAGCCAGTCCCTGGAGTCTAAAAGAATAATTAACACACACAACTGCGACCAAGAATGTACTCCAGAGCCAGGCCAGAAGAGCATCAGAAGGAATTACTTCCTCCCCCACACCCAGAAAACCCAAGAGATTTTGGCCCATCCACAGCAGATATGGTAATATGGTTACGGAAACAAAAATGTGTGATATGGAAAAAATATCTTCATTTCAAATAGCACAAAATGGTGACAAGTGTCTTCCTAAATGCCCACTGCTACTCAGCAGAAAACAGTTAAGAGTATCTTAAAATATGAAGCACATTTTTAAAATACTGAAAACCAAGTAATTTCCTTGACAAACTTGATTTTCATCCTACAATAGCTTGGGTTGGAAGGGACCTTAAAGCTCATCTCATGCCAGCTCCCCTGCCACTGGAGCAGGTTGCTCAGAGCAACCATCCAACCATGCCTTGAACTTCCAGGGATGGGGCATTTTGGTTTAGTTTCACCTAAGACATAAAATGCTATCCAGCCAAAGAATTTTTTCTTCAAATCTTAAGTATAGTAGCACAGATCCCACAGGCTCTTTTATGCATACATTAAATTAATGTAAATAACATCAGGTGATTGTGTCTTGTTAGCTAAGAGACAGCAAAATGAACATATGGAATATAAATCATGGATTACCTGCAACAGCTGTCATCTTTGGAGATTCAAGAATGTTATCTTTAGGAGACCTTATTTAACCAAGCAACTGTCACTGAAAAGAAAATGAAATAAATACATTTTAAAATATATAAGTAAACCTTCTCAACTTAGAACAAATTTTCTGCAGAAGACTTTTCATTATCAGAGCTGTTGATGTAACAGTTTAAGCACTGGTTAATTTAATTTGCTCGCTAGATGACAACTGCTTTTTCCCTCCTGCAAAATGGATAAACACAAACTCACAACTAATTCCCAAGGCCACAGCTCACCAGGCTTCTAAATGAACACAAGTGAAGTTCAACCAAGTCATGCATTCCCTGCAAGAGGAATGCTCTAAGGCAGACCACTCACTCACCAAGTGCTCAGTGCCATTTTTGATCTCCTCAAAGCTTATCTTACAGAAAAGTCTGGAGACATTATATTGTGCCCCTTAGAAAGGCAGCCACCCTAACACCTACAGGATCTGGTAGGAGGAAATGAAAATGCTGTTTGGTTTAGAGAAGGGGATCAATTTTGAATAATCATCAGTGAAATGAACATGGAATTGAATTTATCGGGTCATTATTAGAACAACAGTTTTTGTCACATTGTACCTTAATAATACCAAACTCAAGAAATTGATATTTTCTGTTATTACATCCTGAACTATTTCTTACATGGATGGAAGCAAAGTCCAGTGAAAGATGAAAGGGAATAAATTCAACATTACAATAAATACTTCGGGGAAAAAATTCCTCACTACCAGCTAATTCCACCTCAACAAGGATTTTCCCACTCCTATAAATGGAAGGGGAAATGCATATTAATAACGATGTGTGAATAAAACACTTCCGCATCACCCAGGGCCGGACCCAGACGCCTCTTAATCACCTCCAGGGGCGGCGACTCCACCAGCTCCTGGGCAACCTGCTGCAGTGCGGGAATATTCACAGGCGTACAGTCTGAACATTATACAAATACACACAGTGAGCGTATACAGCGCAATATTCCCTGCATCCCTCATCCTCACGCCAGCCGCGGGCACGGCGCTTGCCAGGCCTGAAGCACCTGTTCGGCGGGGCTGCGGGACGGGGCAGGACAGCCGGATGGACGGCAGGAAGGGAGGGCCCCGCTCGGCAGTGCAGGACGGGGCAGGATGGATGGATGGATGGAGGAAGGGAGTGAGGCCGCCAAGGCGAGCAGGAGCAGCGCCTCGCAGCCGTGTCCTCCCGTGCGTTGGGCTCAGCCGTGGCTCCCACAGCTGTCCCGAGGGCTAGGGCCGGCCGCGCCCCCGCATCCCTTACCTTTTATCCCTTATCTTCTATCCCTCATCCCCCTCGCCCCGTGGCCCCGCTCCCACCAGCGCCGCGCGCGCCAGGCCCCGCCTCTTCCGCCGCCCGCCACTCCGCCAATCAGCGCCGGCAGCGGGCCGTGGGCGGGGCGGCGCTGCCGCCGGCCGTACAAGCCGGCTGCTGATTGACGGCCGGCGCGACCAATGGGCGGGCGGCTGTCATGCGGCGGGGTGCGTGCTTCCGGAAGGCGTGGCCGGTACCGGTGCCGGTACCCCTGCCGCTCCCGCCCGCCCCGCTCCCCGCCAGGCGGGAATTGCCCGCAGGGATGCGGGAAGCTCCCCCAGCTCGGGGAGCCCCGGTGTCCCCGGCCCTTGGCGGCCCGGAGCTGCCGCCTGCCCGGTGAGAGCGGCTGGCGCTGACTTAGAGAGATAAACCCCCGCAGGGCGCGGCCATGGAAACAGATCTGCGCTGTTACTGCACAGATTTTCGCGTGTAGTTCCGTACTCTGTCCTACACACCCCTAGTCCCCCTTTCTTAAAAATAATGTTAATAATTTTTTTGGGTATCCCTGCAGAAAACACGAGCCAAGCGCAGCCCCAGGGCAGCAGTGCTGCAGTATAAGGATGTTTATCTGTGTACAAGCACGTCTCCAGAGGCTCAGAGCTGATAAGGTTATTTTGAAGCAGTTTATAGAACGCTTTGTAAAGAGTGAGTTACTCATAACTGCAGAGCGCTGGCTCTCCGTGCCCTGGCCCAGGGCTCGGGGATTCGGGATCTCTGCAGGAATTACTCTAAAGGACTGTGCTGCAGCCCAGCTGGAGGCTGCTGGGATGTGCTCCTTTTTGTTCGTCCTGCTCAGTTTTTATAAGCTCCATGTTTTAGAGCTGTGCACCTCATCCAGCTCTCTGCGAGCCCAAGCTCTAAAAAGAAATAAATCTGTTTGTCGGTCTCAAGGATTTTGATGGTTTTAAAGTAACAGTAACTGGAGGTAACTTTGCGGCTGTAGAATGGAATGACATGGGTAGTAGTTTGATGAGGACTGTTTTGGCTGTTAGGGCTGCAGAGCAGCACACAGACTGTGTTTTGGAGGCCGTGTTCTCCGGTGATGTCAGGGTCCCTCTACTTGGTATCCCTTCCCCCCCAACAGCACCACTTGTCTTGGTCTGTGTCACCTTGCTGAGCAAGGCACATTGAAAATGGGAGTTCTTCCCTTTGGCTTGGGGCTTTATAAGTCTTGCATTGCTTAATAGCACCCTGACCCTGATCAGTTTACTAAATAGGGTATAGAATATCCAGGAGAAATCAGCATTTCCTCTGTGCAAATGAAACCTGTAAGCAATTAGGCACTGCCGTGCAGTAAAAAAACGTGAATCCACAAAGTGGGTGTGTCCAGAGATCCCATGATCACAGTCTGATCCATCAGATGGCCTCTGGAATATTGTGACAATAGTCCCTTACGCTGTGGCTGCCGTTCTTGAAGGTGTATATATGTGTGATTGAAATAAATGTTGTGACTCCAAATTCTCTTCAGTCCTTATCCTGTTATCCTCAAGTAGTGTTTCTACAAAACCAGTCATGTATTCAGACATACTGCTTGTCACCAGTAGTTTTATTGTGTTCAAGTCTGATGATGAGACTCATCATGGTTTCTGTTTCTCTACAAGCTGGCTGCAGAATTCCCATCACAAGACATTTTTTAGTGACAGTTTCCCCAGTTATAAAAGCTGTAACTAATTTCAAGCAGGTAAGAGAGACTTCATTTTTCTTGCAGTAAGAAATGTTCAAAGTTTATTTGTGCAGGTAATTCAGAACCCAGTGGTGAAGATGCTCATGACTTTGAGCTTGTTTTCATATTAGTGTGACTGCAGTGGTGTTAGTAAGACTGACAGGCTATTTTACAATGATCAGTAATTGTGAATATATTCACACCATTCAGGCAAAGGTTAAACCAGGTCCTTACAGGACTGAAGTGTGTTCAGAGTTACTGAAGCTTTATTTCACTGCTTTATTAGTGACTGACCTCTTAGAAGCACTGGAATGGTATCATGGTTTTGTTCATGTTAGAATTTGGGGCAGAAACAGCAAAAAAAAGGGATAGCCGCCTGGGGAATTGCTCTGAGCTTTGTCTACTCCAGCAGCTGCTGATTGAGTGACATCTTTCCTGCCGGTTTGAAAAAGAAAATCAAATGCATGCATGAATTCAGATTTGTGGCTAATAGGGTGAGAAGCTGAATCTGAGAGCTCTCTGGGAGATTATTGGAGTAACACCCAAATACAGAATAACACCCAATACAGCTTTCTGAAAGTGCCGAGTGTCCCGCAAAGACATCTGCACATTTGCCTCAGCTATTTCAGTATTGCAAAATGCTGTGTAAAATATACTCTTGAAAACCCTGATAAGGAACTTTAATACTTCTAAACTGTGTTGCAGAGGAGAGAACAATTTATCCTCTGTTCTACATAGAACTTAATCACCTTTTAATCCATAACAGCATCCCACCCCATGGTTACAAATGTCTTGAACGGCCTCAAGGGATTGTGTATTAAAAAGGAAGAAGTTTTGCTGATATATTTATATATTGGTATCATTTTTATTTATTATCAGTCTCAAAATGCCACCACACCAAGAACATGTTTGAAAAGAGAGATATGCTCGAACTCGATCACATCAATATGAACAGGACTGATTAATTATTTGATGTGGCTGAATATTCAGCCATTGAAATGACACAGTGGAAATCGAAATAGCAATAATTTGTAGGACTGTCTCATATGTCAGTGGCAAAAGGAAAATTTTTTACCAGGTTGGAGGAACTGAGAGGTAGCCTCTAGGTTTTGTCTAAATATTTTTGCAGTGGGTGCCCCCAGCTGGCACTTTTGATTCTGGTCCTTCACCTTCCTCCTTCCAGTTGTTTGCTGCTGTTTCATTTATGCTTTCCTTAGGAAATATTGAAATGGAGCTAGGCTTGGAACAGGAGCTGATTACAATTTCATCTTGGTTTCAGTTTTTGGCAGCTGAACCTGAAGACTTCTAGAAACCTTGAAAAATATATATGCAAGGGGGGCTACTTAAGCCATTAGTCAATTGGGAAACATCCCCTTTTCCCAACCACTCAGAGTGAAATAATGAATAATATGGACAACACTACCAGTGATGTCAATTGTTGTCACTGCGTTGAAGTTAATGATGAGACAATACCTCAAATTTATGATCTGAACTCTTGTTCCTCTCCATTTCCCATAAGTAGATGTATTAAAAGTCATATTAGAGGACATGGAATTTAAAACAGGAATGACATGTGTCCATGGAATCAACTGAAGCATATTGAAGGAACTCCCATTTGTTATTAAAATTTAATTGGAAAGATAATACGCCAGCAAATTTCTGGGGAAATGTAATTTTCTTTTTCCCAGAAATATTATTAAATACTCACAGCATAACAGTCCACGTGGTAGATTCCTAAAGGATTCCTTTCTCTGCTGCTCTGTAGCTCCTTCCATTCCAAGTACTGCATGTTTCTTCTATTTATTTTCCTTTTATACCATAAAACTCCCCTGTCACTCGCTATATTTTGTTAGGATACAAACCAGCCCACTCAGCAATTGTTTTGCATTCACACCTTGCATTTGAAAGGAGGAAAAAAGCTGCAGTACAAAGTGCAGCTGAGGACAGGCAAGATAATCTGTCTTACTTGTGTTTCACTCTATGGAAAATAACTGGCACTATTAATGAGGTCAACTGCACTTCATCCTAAGCAAAGATGGCAGAGCTTGAGTGCTTTTAAGGGAGAGAGAAATGAAATTGAATAGATTTAAAATGTGAACACAGGTAAAGGTTAAAGAACTTTTTTTCCCTCTAGTTTTGAAAAATGTTTAGCCTGGAAGATACAATAGACACATTATTTTCTATCTCAGGGAGTGTCACCCTTAAGGCTTACATATCCCAGGATCATAAAGGTATAATTGTATATAAGAATATTTCAATTCAGACATCAAAACTGAGGAGATTGGTGCCATCCCTATGTACTTTATATCTAAATTATCTCCCCTTTATCTAAAGCAAACTCTTACACACTTTTTTTCATTTTCTCCTGAGTAGTTACAAAGAAATCATATATTAGATTGATCTAAAGAGTAATAGTGACATTTTTATAGACAGGTTCCTACTGACTATTACTTGTTTCCTGAAACCACTGACCTGTGCAGGTGAAAATACAAAGTGTACAAATGATGTAAGTTGATGGGGGCATAGAGGACACTGATTATTGATGGGGGGATGTAGGACACTGACCGTTGCCACCTGTGATTCCATAACTCTCAGAACCTCTGGAGAGCCTGAATTAGGGCCTAAGTGACAGACCCAGATCCTCCTGGTAGAGAGGCCAGAATTGCTCTGTTCTCCTTCGCCATATAATTCTCCTGTAATTCTTTATGGGAAATCTTCTTCTCATAGAATTCTGTGTTATATCCATGAGCAAAGAATGCTCTGTAACTTCCTTCTTTACAACTGGAGCACCTTCCATCCATCTTGCTCTGAGTTGCAGCATTTGGCATTATTTAAAATGATACCAATCTGGTTTTGTGATCCTTGGGAGGGCCAGCTGCTCTTTATCATACAGAGAGGAACAGCAATTCAAATGGTTAGTCTATCACTGATCCGTAGCTTAGTTTTAGAGGTGCCTTGTTCACCTCATCGGTTCACTTGCTCCTAATTAATTTGCTCAAGCCATCAACAAATTACATCCCTTATTAATAATCTCATAAGTGAGATTTATAACCATCATGGAGGTAAAAGTGAAATCTGTCTTCTGTGGATATTTAGCTTGCCTCATCCATTTTACCAGCAGCTTTTCTTTTTTCCCAGTATTTTTTCCCTCACATTTTATAAAATTAATTCAGTTTTGACAATGAAAATCATATTGCAGTAACCAGTAGAGTCTCCACAATTAAATAGTACATTAAAATAGATACAAATAATGAATTTAATTGGAAAGGAAAAGAGGCTTGAAACAGAGGCTGGATTTGAAATAATGTATTCTTATGTCAGCCTCAGGAGATCTGCCCAACATGGAAGGCCCTATGTGATCATGTTCACAGGGGTCCGAGGATGAGGGAAGAGACGAGGATCTGACTCCATGTTTAAGAAGGCTTGGTGGCGTGAGGATCTGGCTGTGGGGCTGGTGGCTGGCATTTCCCTTTGGCAGCTGGAGCTCCTCAGGCCTGATTGTGTCCTCGCTGACGTTTGCAGAAGCCGTGGGCCAGCGAGGCAAGAGCGAGCTGCAGGAGCGGCCTCTTCGGGCTCAGGAGGGGAACGGCGAGGCAAGAGCCAGCTTCAGTATTGGCGGCTTCGAGCTCAGGAGTGGAGCAGCAAGGTAACAGCAGCAGCTTGGAGCTGAAGTGTGAGCCTTTTGGGCAGCCAAAAGGATCTGTGGGTGGCTGGCTGGTGATGTCCCTGTGGGGCTGTTGAGTGGTGGTTCCCTGCAGGCACAGGGTCTGGAGCTTCTCAGGCTGAGTGTGTCGTCATCCATTGGTAGAAGCCATGGGACGACGAGGCAAGAGCAGCAGCGTCTTCGAGCTCACAAGTGGAAGGGCAAGGCAAGAGCGAGCTCGGAGCTGAAGAGGGACATGAGGGGCCCTCTGGGCAAAGGGCTCTTCCAGGCCTGGGCACCTTCAGAGTGCTGCAGCTGGCTTTGCGCTGGGCGACCTCCCAGTGTGCAGGGCTGGGTCTTTGCTGTGCTTGGGCCTTTTTCCCTTGAGCTCCTTTGGCTGCTCGGAGAGAGGAGCCTGTAAAGGAGGGTGAGAGCCCCTGTCTCTGCACCACAGGGGGGAAACAGAGCTCTCCTGGCCCCCAGCCCAGCTACCCTGTAAGCAGGGCAGGGCTTTTCCCCAGCCCCTGCTATCCGTTCCCTTAGCCAGCTGCTGTCCATCCTTAGTGAGTGATCATGCTCCCAGCCAACTATCCTATATTTTTACACTGTGTTTATATTCCCTGGAAGTCTGAAATCATCTTCTTATCTTCCCCCTAACATATTCCTAATGCCAAGCTGCTGTTTTCTTGCTTATCACCTTCCAGTCACACTAGCCTTGCACAACATGCACAACATTCCGTCTGCTGCCTTTCTGTTACAAAATTTGATATTTGAGAAGGTTTGGAGGAGCCTACAGCTCCTACATTATTAAGTGAATCTCCCTCCAACTTCAGAAACATTGGCTAAGATTTCTGGCCTAGGTTCAGCTCCTCTCAGAGGTTTTAAGCAGTGTTCATAAATGTGAGGGAGGTGGTTTGAAATGAGACTTGTGAAAAAAAAATAAAGCAATGAAGAAGCAAGACCTGGTTCCAGTCTCTTTTTAAAATTCATTGTTTAAATGTATCAGATATTTACTGGAACAGAGATGGGGATTTTGGGGCAGGTTTTACATGTAATTCCAGATACGAAATTGTTCTGTATTCTGTTACTTGTGTGCATTCCAACAGTGACACTTATACTTCATTGAAATTGAACTTTGTGGGATACAGCACAGTACAGAAGGTGAGGAGAAGGCAGAGCCAATGTACTACACACACCAATCTCAAGTGAGCCTCCTCGCTCTTGCACTATAACACATCATTCTGAAAAGGACTGCATGCATATATGAACATGCTTCAGTGTTTCACTGGCATTATTTTAGAATCTGTTTTCTTTCTAATATTGGGCAAGATATGATGAAAGATCATTTGTAAAAGATCTGCATACTCATATAATTTTTCTGGTCCTGAATTTTGTTGCATCCCATTGATGACCACTCACTACTGGTGTCCCCCAAGGATCAGCTTTGGGCACAGTCCTGTTTAGTGTCTTTACTGAGGATGGGGATGAGGGGATTGAGTCTACCATTAGGAAATTCACAGACAACACCGAGCTGGGGGTGTGTGTTCATCTGCTGGAGGGTAGGAGAGCTCTGCAGAAGCCCCAGACAGGCTGGATCCATGGAATGAATCCAATGATTCGAGGTTCAGCAAGACCAAGTGCCGTGTCCTGTACTTTGGCCACAACAATCCCAGGTGGCACTGCAGGCTGGGGACAGGGTGGCTGGACAGCGCCCAGGCAGGAGGGGACCTGGGGGTGCTGATTAACAGCAGCTGAGCAGCAGCCAGCAGCGTGCCCAGGTGGCCACGGCACCCTGGCCTGTGTCAGGAACAGTGTGGCCAGCAGGACCAGGGCAGTGACTGTCCCTGGTACTCTGCATGTGAGGCTGCACCTCGAGTGCCGTGCCCAGGGCTGGACTCCTCATTTCAGGAGGGATGTTGAGATGCTGGAGCGAGTCCAGAGAAGGGCAGTGAGGCTGGTGAAGGGTGAGGAACACCAGCCCAGGGAGGAGCAGCTGCAGGAGCTGGGGATGTTCAGCCTGGAGAAAAGGCTCAGGGGAGACCCAGCCACTCTCTGCATCCCCTGAAAGGAGGCTGTGGCCAGGTGGGGGTCAGTCTCTTCTCCCAGACAGGAGCTACAGGACAAGAGCACACAGACTCAAGCTGCACCAGCTGAGGTTCAGGTTGGACACTAAGAATAAATTGCTCACAGAAAGGGTCACTGGGCATTGGAATGGGCTGCCCAGGGAGGTGGTGGAGTCACTGTCCCTGGAGGTGTTTAAGAAAGGACTGGATGTGGCATTCTGTGCCATGGTCTAGATGACAAGGCGGTGTTGGACTTGATCTCAAAGGTTGTTTCCAAACAAATTCATTCTGTGATTCTTTTGGATCCAATCACTGTCTTTACCCTCTTTATGGCCTCTAGCATATTCTGATGGCCTCTGTAATTAAAACAAGACAGAGATTTTTATTGTCACTTTCTTTTTTCAGTTTTAGTAAGTCAATATCTTCTTTCAGCTCATCATTAAACTTTGCTTCCATTACTGCTGATGGATTTTTTAAACATATATTTGCTCCTTGTTACTCTTGGGAGTGATTTCCTGTAAACATTCATAAAACCATCCTAATTTCTCATTAAAAATTCTTCCCTTTTAGGAATAGAAGATATCTGAAAATGGTTAGGTCAGTCTAAGTTCATGCTTCCCATACTTGGACATTGGCCAGGACAGCCAACACTTTCTTACTGGCTTCCTGCTTTCTTTTTTATATCTGGTAATGTCGCTTGTCACTTTCCAAGACCTTTCTCATACACACACACACACACACAAACACACATACACACACACACACACGGCAGTTACAATCACTATAGTGCTAGAGAACCTATTTACTCTGTGTTCAGACCAGTTAGCATAGTCTCTAGCCATAGGCCTTCATTCATGTCCAGGAATAGCAACAATCAGGTCAAAAGAATCTCAGTCTTGAGCTTTTCTATTAGATCCTGTTGTAAGAGATATGAGCAGCAAAACTAGACTAACCCTTAAAGGACCCATCAAAAATATGATTATTAAGTAATATCACTAATTACATTATCTCATTGTAAAGAATGGCATTGCTATAGTGCATTTCCAGTAATCACTGCCTTGAAAGGCCTTTTTTTCCTTAAGCCTAAAAACAAGTTTTAATTGCTAGGCAGATCTGTAGCCTATAATTAAAAAAAAAAAATATTCTGAAACCATTGTGAAATTCTCTATGATGCTTCTTGGCTCAAACTATACCCTGACTAGTGGCAGAGACATAGCATCTTATGGCACAGTTCTTATGGAGAAGCATATTCTTCTGAGAGGAATCAGGCTTGGTTCTGCCTCTGTAAAAACAGGTTTATATACAGGTTTACCCCAGGATCCCATTTGACTTCCATGGCTTTAGACAACTTATACCACCTAGAAGAAAGACAAAGTGAGACTTAGAAATTCTGTATGACCTGTAAGCCCATATGTACAGTTACATATAAAACTATGTAAAAGATAAAAGACTTCAAGACTGGTAAGGATGTTAAAGTTTATCTCAGGTGAGCACCATTCTTGATTTTTCTTTCCCAACGAAATTGAATTTCCTCATGAACATAAGAGATTGTTACAGGGCTTGCAAGGGTTGTAAGATGAAGAGATAGACGAGAATGTTGACCTCATGTTCAGAAGGCTTGATTTATTATTTTATTATATATATATATATTATTACTATACTACAAAGAATAGAAGGAAAAGTTCTCAGAAGGCTAGCTAAGTTAAGAACAGCAAAGAATGAATAACAAAGGTCTGTGTCTCAGCACAGAGTGAGACCCAGCTCTGCTGTGAGTGGTCAGAAAATCCAAACATACACCCGAGACCAATCCCAGATGCACCTGTTGTATTCCACAGCAGCAGATAACCATTGTTTACATTTTGTTGCTGAGGCCACAGCTTCTCAGAAGGGGGAAAAATCCTAAAGAAAGGATTTTTCACAAAAGATGTCTGTGACAAGATTTTTTGCACTTACACTAAATTATAAAAGACAGCATCAGTTGAATGCCTTCTTTCATCCAGATGCCAAACATCAAAACTTGAAAGGTTTCTCTGTGACAAAATTAGGAGACACAGTAGGAATCACTCCACTGTCATAAATCTGTTTATAAGTTGAAGTATTAAAAATATATAATTGGGTCATCAGTTATATATAATATAGTAGTTTATGTTGACTTTCTAGTCTTTGTTCAGGTCCTGGGCATATGACATCAGAGGTTGAATTTGCAAGCTTGAGAACATTGTTTGTTCAATTGTCTTCTACCAGTAGGTGTCTTGCAAAAAAAGCTATACCAGGACCCTTGTGCTTTGATCATGAATACCTCGGCATAGAAATGGAGCAAAAGTAGAATGTGCTTTGATTAGAATATGTTCCAAGAAGAGAAATATTTTAAAAGCTCAAATTCTGTAAGTGTAATTTTGCCATAAGCTCTCGTATGGAAAACTAATCAAGAAGATCTTGGAACATAGCATGCTTTCATGCTGGTCCCAAGGAAAAGGGATCAAATAGGCTACAAAGATTTACTAGGCAATGGAATGCCTGCACAGCATAGTGAAACACCACACACAGATAGCAAACAGTCCTTAAGTGAGCCAGCTCAGGTCTTGGATATGCACTTTGCACCAAGGCAAAAGTACTGGACATTATGGAGCAGTGGTGCTCCAGGCATAAGTTGATTCCAGAACTTAAGATTTCTCAGATGCAAGGGAAGATGTTGCTGTGCTTGGAACTGTTTGGGAACCCAGGGAAACATTCTTCTGATTGAAATGTGTTTAATGTCAATTGAACATTTTTAATGTGTGAACATTTTTGTTTTCTAAAGGAGAAATTTATGCAAGAATAGCTTTTTTTTTTTTTTGCTGATGTGAAGTGCCCTACTGTAAATGCATAAACTCTACTACTTCTTGAGGTGCTTACATTTACTGATCATTCAGTAAGGTTTCTCAAACATCTCTGTCTACTTCTGCCTATAGTATAACTGGCTGATATATGTGTAGCCCTGCAGTAAATTGATATATCTAACACTACGCAGAGAAGTGCTCTTCCCTTAGGATGAGGAAAGGCAGTGGATGCCTATCTAGACTTCAGTAAAGTGTTTGTCACTGTCTCCCACAGCATTCTCCTGAGGAAACTGGATGCTCATGGCTTGGATGGAAGTACTCTTCACTGGGTGAAAGCTGGTGGAACAGCCAGGTCTAGAGAGTGGCAGTGAATGAAAGCTAAATCCTGTTGGTGGCTGGTCATCAGTGGCATTCCCCAGGGCTCAGGATTGGTCTGGTTCTATTTAATATCTGTAATGATGATCTAGAGGAGGGGTTTGAATACATCCTCAGTAAGTTTAGAGACATTATCTGTTAGGATATTGACAGACATGACAACCTCATGTTAAGAGAGAGTGTTGATCTGCTGAAGGGTTGGAAGGCTCAGAGCCCTGGACAGCTTGGATCAATGGGCTGAAGACAACTGTATGAGGTTCACCAAAGCTAAGTGCCGAGTCCTGCACTTGGGTCACAACCCCAGGCGATGCTTGGGTATGAGTGACTTGAGAGCTGCTGAGCAGAAAGGGATTTGGGGGTGCCGGTTGCCAGCCAGCTGAACGTGAGCCAGTGCCATGTCCAGGTAGACAAGAAGGCCAATGACCTCCTGGCCTGTATCAGGAATGGTGTGGCCAGCAGGACCAGGGAAGTGATTAGCACCCTGTACTTGGCCCTGGTGAGGCCACACCTCAAATGCCAGGACTCAGTCTTGGGCCACTCACTTCAGAAAAACTCTGACATGCTGAAGTATTTCCAGAGAAGGGCAGCGAAGATGGTGAAGATCTGGAGCACAAATCTTGTAAGGAATGGCTGGGGTTGTTTAGCCTGGGGGAGAGTAGTCTCAGGGGAGAACTTACCTCTCTCTACAACTACCTGAAAAGAGGTTGTAGCCAGGTGGGGGTCCATCTCTTCTGCATGTCTCAAGTGAAAGGATGAAAGGAAATGACCTTAAGTTACCAGAGGTCTAGATCAGATATTAGCAAAAAAATTTTTCATGGAAAAAAAATTTCAGGCATTGGCATAAGTTTCAGAGGGAGGTGGGACAGTCACTGTCTCTGCAAGTGTTCAGGAGGTGATCTGATCTTGATCAAGCACTAAAGACCAGTATCATTGTGTAAATGCCTCCTTTACAAAGATTGATATAGATTATGCAGATCCTCCAGCTTATATGGAGCACTAATATATGTCTCTCTATATTGTAATATGTGCTTAGAAAGGCATATTATTTATTGGGACATGAAATAAACCAGTTCCCTTTTGTACAGACTGCAACTAAATTCCAACCTGCTTCACCACCATTCTAACGTAACTTTCTTCCCAGAATTTATTGGTGAAACAATTTGAAAAGAGTTAAAGAATGCTTATGTGACCTCCATTGGTCTTGGGAACTATGGTGTCTGTTTTGGTCTGTACTATGTTTGACTTCAAAGATACAATACAGAGATGTAGCTATATTTTCTGAAAAATCTTTTTTTCAGGATTTTTCCTCCTGAGAAGCTGAGAGACCTCAGGAATAAAATGTAAACAATGATTATCTGCTGCTGTGGAATGCAACAGGTGGATCTGTGATTGGTCACATGCAGTTGTTTTTAATTAATGGCCAATCACAGTCAGCTGGCTCGGACTCTGTCCAAGACACAAGCCTTTGTTATTCATTCTTTTTTTTTCTATTCTTAGCTAGCTTTCTGATGAAATCTTTTCTTCTATTCTTTTAGTATAGTTTTAATGCAATATATATCATAAAATAATAAATCAAGCCTTCTAAAACATATGGTCAGATCCTTGTTTCTTCCCTCATCCTTGGACCCCTGTGAACATTGTCACGCAGAGATATTCAAAATGGTAAAACAAAATCTGTGTTTTTGCAATGACTCTTCTGGACAAGTCAAGCTTCAAAAAATGACAATAAAAGGAAATACTGACACTTTTCTGATAATGTCCTAGCCTATGATGGTTTGAAGTTCATACTTTCTTTTAACAAGATGAAGTGGTTTGGGTTTAATAACCTTTGATTGGTTTATATTTCAAAAGTTTTGCCTTATCAGTTTTTGGACCTAAATCAAATCTTTAGTTGTAGAATTTCATACAAAGTATTTGCCTTGAAGCTGGACGACAACTTTTAAGAATGTCTTAGCTTTCGTATTCATAATTTTTATGAATTTATCTATATAAAAATATGTACTTAGATGTATTCAGGATGCACTCTTGCCTCCGCTACAGGTTGCTTTAATTATAAGCCTGTCTATTAATGTACAGAATCATTTATAAGTCTGCCTGATCCCACATTTCCCCTCTGTGGGCCTCTCACTTTGTGCACAGAGAACAGAGCAATAGTACTCTATAGCTACACAAAGTACCTTCAGTACTTCCCCAGTCATATTAGTGACATTCTCTCTACAGCCCACAATCTCCACAGAAAATCTGCCAATAAAACTTTATCACTGCTGTGAACCATGGTACTTTTTCCCCTTAGTCTATTCATTCAAAGAAAATAGTTGCTTGCTATATACAGAATGCTAATAAATCCCATCTCATTGCACAACAATCTACTCTTGTTCTGGAAAATGTTTCTTACTACTCTTGAAGGTATTATCACCAGTTGTTTGTAGAAAGCAAATGATGCATTAAGATGTTGCCAGAAACAATTCTAAGGAAAGCAGGACATAACTACTTCCATTTCTTAGATCAGCAGCAAAAGTAAACAAGAAACTACAGACTTGTGTTGCTAAAAACACCATCTGAAAATGTGGAAACTCAGAACTAGGAACATTAATTGTTATAAACTTCCCATATAATATGTGATAGACAACAGTATGCTCTTTCTTCTTTCTTTATATCTCATTGCAATCTACCCTCCTTCAGTTTAAACTATTGCCTCTTGTGCTTTTGCTACATGCCTGGGTAAAAAGTCTTTCTCCATCTTTATTCTAAGCCCCTTTTATGCAGTGAAAGGCCACAATAACCTCTCCCCCAGAGATTTCTTTTCTCCAGGCTGAACAGTCTCCACACTCTTATCCTCTCTTAAGAGGAGAAGTGCTCCTCTGACCTGGTTTAACAGGGCTGTGTCCCTCTGTATTGGGGGCCCCATAGCTGGAGGCAGCTCTCAAAAGAGAGAGCAGAGGGGCAGAATCACCTCCATTGTTCCTTATTTGCAGCCCAGTATACTATTGTCTTTCTGGACTGCAAACACATTGCTAGCTCATGTCCAGTGTTTTTATCCACTAGTATTCCCAAGTCCTTCTCTGCAGGGCTTCTCTCAATCATTTAATTTCCTAGGCTCTAATAATATTGGGGGTTACCCCAACCCAGAGGGGTTGGCTTGGTTGAATGCCATGAGGCTAAACAGAAAGTGAATCCTAGAGAAGCAGGTTCAGTGAGGTAGTCTGAACAAAGCATTTGGTAATAATATTAAAAGCTTCTGTAGTAAAGGTTTTACAGAAAAAAGTCAAAACCAGATAATCAAAACTTTGGCTGAATGCTTCTTACGTAAATGATTTACATAAAATATTTAATATATGTTAATAGCACTCTAACAAGGCTTAGAGGAATCATTAAACCGCCCAGGCTTGGCAGGAAGTAGTCAGCCAGCAGTTAAAAAAACCAAACCTCTCTCAGGAAAATGAAAAAAATACCTGCAGTTATAAAGACTCTACAGCTGGTTAAAATATAACCATTTTGTCAAATGAGCTGAGCCATCAAAGGAAATTGAATTTATATTCACAATCTAAATCTAGAAAGTACTCAAGAGATAAAGATGTAAATCTTCATGCATTTATGTATTAGATATGCAACCAAGTTAATGATGAAAAAATATTATGGAATCCTTAGAAGAGGATGCCCAGTTATCAGTCCCAAAATATTGCAGCTTCTAGCTAGTTTTGTCTTCGGAATTGAGAGATCTTTAGTCAGGTGACATTTCCCAAAGTCTCTCAGGGAGGCTATTCCAAGAATACTGCAGAGGCATCTGGTTGATGCATTTTAAAAAGCCCTGCACTTCATATTTATTTTACTTGTAATCTCTTGCCACTGATGTTGTACCTAGAGAATTTCTAAATAAATTCTTTTCATTTTACTATTGTTTGATGTGATGAATCACTGTGGATCAGCACCAGGTGATTCAGAGGCTATGCCATGTACAGATGCTGAAAATTGTAATCAAAACCACCAGCTTGATTGATCCTTGGAGGGATGTTTCCATGTATACATATGAAGATCCAAAGGGCAGATGACTATTAACTAGGTAATGAAGCTCAATTAAAATTTTAGGGTTGTTTTACAGGTGGGGTTCTTTTTTCCTAAACTTTTCTGATAAGGAGTTTTATCTTTGCCTCCTTGCTGAGGTGAGTTGTTTGCTGTTCTTTTTTTTTTTTATTAACTTGGGAGGGTGGGTAGCTCAGGATGAATCACAGTAATGCAAACTTCAGTGGTCTGTATGAATGATTTGACATTTATATGAAGTGGCATGTTATGACTAGGTAACTAAGTAGGAAAAATCAGGTGGTTAAAGCTGAGAGTAAGGACTCTTGGGGTGTAAAATGAGAGTTTGAATATTAATCTTTTTCTGACCACACTCCATTCATACTGGTAGAGAAAACGTGAGACACTACTGTTGCTAACTTGAATGGAGCAGTTGAGATGAGGCTGCTGTGCATAAAGTCTGAATAACCTCTTTTCTCCTTGTACACAAAACTGTTTGTATGTGGTTGAAAAAGCAGTTGATGTTTGCTTAAATCAGCTGAATGAGAAGGACAAGACCAAGGGTCAAAGGAAAGCCCAGTGACTATTACAGAGCTGTTTGCTGTGACTGGTAAAGATGATACTTTCGGACTCTGTCAGCTGAAGTCCAGCTGTGACATTCCTGTGTTACCTCTCCACTAACCTTCCAACAGATCATTTCTCATAAATAAGTATTTTAGATTGATTTTGACGGCAATCCAAGGTAGACCCACAGGTAGTTCCCACAGATGTTTTCCTGGGTATCCTGTGTCTAGGTCTCAGAGTGAAAAGGGTACAAGACTCCCCCACAACTGATTAACTCAGCACAGCAAACATTTTCCTAATTCTTTTTGTTGACACTGCAAAAAAGTAATGGATGGATGCTGTGTACTATGTTTCATCTGCTTAGATTCAGGAAGTTCATTGTAAAGTGCCAGTCCTCAAAGTGTTTATTATAGTGTGCTCTTGCACCCTCTGCAATATCATTCATGTGTCTTACTTTTATAATCCATCCATGGTATTGCTCCTCTGTGTAAATAGTTCTTATCAAATCCAGATGTTGCACCATCTCCTTTCACAAACTTGCCAAGGCATCTGATGCTAGAGCTATGATGGCATGCATCCTCTATCCACAAACACATGAATACCTTGCTCTCCTAATCACACACAGCTAAGCACCTTTTCAGCTCACATTCACACTAAGCCAACTCCTACAAGGTAGTAACTTTGAGAGCCCTTTTTCTCGTTGCTGTTGGCCTTGTTGCTGCACATCAAACACAGATGGTTTGGTATTGGGGAATGACTTGCCTAGCTAGAAATTAGGCTGGTAAGGGTGGTGTGTTGGATAGTCCTGACATAAAGTTTCAGCAGTGTAAAGACTGGGCTGCCCTATGTACCCTGGCAGTATGTCCTTTGTACACTGTGTGAAGAATGGTCAGGGACAGTGGTTTGAAGTCAGCTTTTAGACAGCTGTTCAAAGAGAATCTTCATGCAGCACTGGTGTTTTACCTCCTTGAAACCAGTGATGTTCGAACACTGCTGAATTTCTTCATGGTGACTTGCATCTTGACTCCTAATTAGTAAATGCATTTAATAAATAATGCAGACAACCCAGCTACTTTCCTCAGTACAAAGCAGATATTTATGCTCTCTTTAATAAATGTCATATGACTGGTGAATAGCAAAAAAAAGAAGTTCCTGTGAAAACAAAATAGGATTTTTTCCTTTTTTATATGAAACTCTAATACTGCATTTCTGGCACAATGGGATGCTGTTCAAAGAAGAAAATTAACAGCACTTCCTATCACTTTGTCGCTCAGAAATCTGCCCTTGAGCAAACTTTTTTGTTCCCAATTTCTCAGTGTAAATGAAATCCAGAGCAACCAGCAAAAGAACAGGCAATTCTGTTCTTCAGGAATGTAATATAGTTATTTTCCCATCTCTGCTGGAACTCTTTACTAGGCTTCAAACTCCAGTTTTCACATTATCCAGATTTTTTTATTCTTTAATATTTTTACTGCCTTTTCCATTGAACTCCTTCTTACTGAGATGTTAGATTATTCTCTCACTGAGAGTCTCTGGTTTATGCTTCTGTTTATCTTTCTGTCCATCCAGCTATGCATTTGTGGCTATGCAATATATAGAAACATAGGTCAAAGTTTTCCACTTAAGTTCTCATGTAATATATTGGATTTACACGTTTGGTTATGTAGTTTTTATTACCTTAATATAGCATGAAGAAAATGAATGGTTTCAGGTAGAGCTTTTAGTCTGATCATTTGTAGACTCTTAATTTTTTGAGTATTACTTCTGCTTCAAGATCTTTTGTCCCTAGTCATCTTGAAGAAATTTTTGAATACCTATATATTCGACAGTTGTTTGACAGTTGTTTACTTATCTGTTATGATTTATATTTTCTCTTTAGTACACAACTACTTCTAAAAAAGTACATGAGTGAGAAGTAAGCAATGCCACAGAAGGGTGAGCTTAGTACTATTTTATACCTTAACCTCACATGGGTACCTTCAGGAGTAGAAATATCTTTCCTCTGTGTAATCCGTGTAATTGCACGCATTCTGACAGATGAAGTATGGGGGCAAAGTGATCATATATTATATGCATCTTTTACAAAGATTATTATATTGCATGTTTTATAAAGATTTTTTATTAAAAAACCTTATGAAATATATCTCTTAGTGTGGAAGCATATATTGTTTTATTTATTTACCATCTGGTGGCCTGTGAACTCAGACCTGTGCAAGTCCTTTGTGACGGTGTTCACAGGGGTCTTATGTTGTGGCAAGAGACAGAGATCTGCCTCCATATTTCAGAAGGCTTGATTTATCATTTTGTGATATATATTACATTAAAACTATACTAAAAGAATAGAAGAAAAAGTTTCATCTCAGAAGGTAGCTAAGCTAAGAATAGAAAGGAAAGAATGATAACAAAGGCAGCTGTCCCAGACTCTCTGTCCGAGCCAGCTGGACTGTGATTGGCCATTAATTATAAATATCCAATATGGGCCAATCACAGATCCACCTGTTGCATTCCACAGCAGCAGATAACCATTGTTTACAGTTTGTTCCTGAGGCCTCTCATCTTCTCAGGAGGAAAAAATCCTAAGGAAAGGATTTTTTATAAAAAGATGTCTGCGACAGTCCTTATTCTTGAAGAAGGCTTCCCCCTTTGAAATTGCTGTAAATCTGGCCACACCAAAGGAAAAGAATTGCACATGTAATTATTTATTCTCTTAATATAGAACTCACATGTATTAGCAGAATAATGTAAATTTTACATAATTGGTAATAATGGTAGAGGAATCAAATTTAGGCAGGTCAATAAAATGTAAATGATTATTAAATAATGTGAATCAGTAATAAAAATGTGCAAGTGTCAGGATTTCAGCTAAAACAAGTGAGAAATTGAACAAGTTCAAATGTCAGTCTACAGGGTGTAATTTCCTTACTTGCAGACTTTTATAAACTCAACTACTTGCAAAAAACTATATTTAATTGGAATGTAAAGATTGAGAAGTTTCTGCATAAACATATTTTGCCCTTTTCTCTACAATTTTTAATGGGATTTTTTTTTTTTGGTCAAGCTTAAAAACCCAAACACTGATTTTTCTTCTTTAAGAAACTGAAATCTGGACATTTTTGTCCATAAAATTCAGAAATTTGTGTATGTGTTGGCTAAAGAGTTAACATTCTAGCCAAAATCATGTGTTTGTCAAAAGAGTTTGAGGAAAGTATATGCTCTTTTTATTTAACTGAAAACTAACTTAGCAATTGAAAAATCATTTATAGAAAATATTTCTTGGCACCAATATTAAACCAAAGAGTGTGTGATTTAGGCTGTCCAGCCAAAGGAACAGCCATTTATTCATCTTTCTGCTATCACACATAGTTTTAAAAAAGTTATTATTATTGAAATTTTTACTTGCACAAAACCACCAATTTCATGTTTTATTTTATGTTAAAGTAAATACTAAATAATAAGTAACTACTTTGCCTTTGAAAACAATGAGATTTCTGAGGATTTAGATTATGTAATTATCTGAAGTCCACAGAAGAAGCCACTATTGGATGAAACCTGTATTTTGCATCTGTAAAAAAGCAGTGATTTCATTTAGTTCTTTAATTTAAACATTTAAAATCCAACAGTATATTAAATCCTACAATTAAAAAAGAAAACCCAAAAACCTCCTTTCCCGTTTTGACCTTAAGAAACATTTCACTATGTGGTCTGGACAGGTACTTCTGATCAAATTACGATAATGGGTCAGATTTCATCTCTGCTTTATGTTGGGATTAGGGAAGGCAATTAATATAGAGTCAGTTTGGGAATCATCCTGTATAAAACAATGTACTTTAATACAGGAGGCTGCAAAAGATAGCAGATAGTAATGATTTGTTATCAACATACAGTTGCCCTTCTGCCTCGTGTCATGAAGGCTGAATAAGTCAGGTTTCCATACCTAAGCAATAGAACTTTATTGCTTATTCTAGTCTTGGAAACACCTGTGCACCAACTTTGTCATGCCAATAAGGATTACAGATTAAAATGCTTAAATAATTCACCAGTTTTATATGAAAGAAAGACAGATTCTGACAATACAAAACAAGCTAAAATAAACAGAACATAGAGGAGAACAGGAATTTCCTGTAAAAAGCATTGAACACTCCAGATGTCATTGTGTAATTATAATCTGAAAAAACCAGGCATTACTTTAGCATCCTGTAAAATAAATTGGAATCCTTCCTTTGAACATTTTACTCAGTCCCATGCTGCACAATGTGTATTTACCATTGCATTGTCAGGTTCTGTTTTAAAAGCTGTACCCTTTTCAAGTGGTGTGAAACTGAAATGTAAAAGGAAATATGGTACTGTATTATGTGCAGAAGAAAAGCTTATTAGACTTCAGAAATAGTTAATAAAATCCAATCTTGAAACACAAAATATATTTGCAAAACAGAAATATGAGATAAGACTTTTGTCTCAATCAAGAGGACTTTTCCAAAAAGTGTGAAATATAACAGAGGACAAAGTTACGTTTTTGTTTCATTTTTAACAACTTGGAAAAAATACTAGAGCCAAAATGTTGCCTTTAATGTTATTTTCAATATTCCATCATGATTTTTATCAGTCATCTCCCTTTTTAACAAGGCCTTTTTTCTCTTTCCATGTTGGGGCCAACTTTACTACAGAGCAAAACAGATCTTCATTTCCTTTTTCATTTTTAGCATAGACAAATGGTGAGAGGAAACATACCAGTCTGATGTGATCCCACCCTCTCCTTCTCTTTTGTAAAATGAGATATCAATAAAACACTAGATCGTTTCAAAGTGTTAGTTACAGAAAATCTAGCTATCTTAGGTGTTGAACATAATAGAAAATCACAAGCCATGTTTTAAGGAGCATCAGTTTCAACTGGTTTTACAAGGATGAGGCAAAGAAGGTGAAAATAAAACCAAGCATGTTTAAAAAAAAAGAAAAATATTTCAAGGAAGACTTCTTTCAGTATGGGGTAAAAAAGCTATAAAAATAAAAAAACAGGACTTTTTAATAGGTGTGGGGGAGGTACTTGCAAGCAGTTGAAAAGAATCAGAAAATGAGAAATCACGGGTTGAAAAAAGTTTAAAAGGTGAAAATAATGAAATGTAAATAAATGAAACATATATCAGAACCAGACTGGCTAAAGTAAATTGAGCAGAATTTACAAGAGAAGAAAGAAATAAAAAGAAGCAGATTTATTTCAGAGTTAAGGCCCTTCAAACAAATCCAAAATGTGTAGGAAAGTTGACCTAAGTGAAATGATGTGCAGTTAAAACTGGAAACATAATTAAAAGTAAAGTGGTTGGAAATATTATTATGAACAAAAACCTGAATACTTAAAAATTGAAAAGAACCAAAGAATAAAAATTAATACTTCTGTCTGAAGCATAAAACTCAAAGTAAATAAAATAGAATTTAATTCAGAGTACAAAAATAATATGACACAAAAAGCTGCAAGAAATAAATGTGTTCATTTCTAAAACCTACCCCAATGGAAGACTTGACCTTCATTTTAAATATACAAATCAAAATGGGAAACCATTCTTTTACATAAGTAAAACCAAAAGCTGTCACTTTTTATGTGCAGCACTGTTGTGTTTGGGTTTTCTCTTATAATTTCTAAACACAGAAGTTGGAAACACGCTAAAAGCACAGATTTTTTTTTTTTTACAGCTGTTACATTGGCAAATGCATTCCCTGAAACAAGGTAAGATCACAGCCCTTCCCTGATACCCCCCAATAGCAGGCTCAATATCTCCAACTTTCTTGACTGAAAAGTGGCTACAACTGGACACAGAAGATTTTTCATACAAAAGCAGACTTTTTTGCATGTATTTTTATACCAAAGGACAAAACTAATAATTTCTTCAATGAGAGGAAGGATAAGAGAGAAAAATCAAGTTTCTATCAACTTTCCTGATGTCCCATGAAAGCTGGTATTAAATTTTCTTGAATGACCAGCTAGTTGGGATCAAGTACATCTTTATTTTAGTTACTGTTATGGCTGCTTGAGGTAGGAACCTGTTCTTTTTCTGTACTCACAGTGAGCTCTGAAGATCACATATCTGATTCCTGTTGAGAAAGAATAGACATTTAACTCATCAAAGACTTAAAGATAATCTGGTACCTAGGGTTAAATACTCTTTCTTTTAACTTAAGTACTTTTCTAACCTCAGTTTGAAACAAAAATAAAATAAAAACCGCAGTGTGAGTCTGGTGAAATGAGGCTGCCAGACTAAATTTCAGATATTTATACTTATTCTGTTCTTAAAGCTCTAGATTTGCTAAGTTTTTATTCATAGTATTGCCTTGAATTTACTGCTTATATTAAGCATCTCTACTATAAATAGTTCTATTTCTTGTTCCGGTGTAATTTTCAGTATATGGATTAGAACTAAGGAAAATCAACACTTCTGAAATCAAAATACCATGTCACCTTCAGTCACATTTTTAAAAAAGAAAACCTTTAAGAATACAGCATGAAGTTATTCTGATCCACATTTACAGTAAGTATGCATGTGAAGAAAGAGACTTTCAAGACATAAAATCTTACTAATGAGTATTATATTTCCCACTATTGGAACAATAATGCACCATTCTCTTTTAAAATAGAGTATTTTATTTCAAAATATTACCTGTGCTTACTATTGTATAAGCATCCCCAATGGTTTTAAAGTTGCTTTTGAAACTCAATTTGGTGCCAATAGCACTGAACTTGTGTTTCTTTTGAAAACTCTGAAATGTATGGAACAATGTATTTGAAAAGAAATCCCTATATAGGAAACATTCCCTCATCCAACATGGAACAGAGGATAGCTGCTCTCCATACTATAGAAACATTTTCTAATTTTGTATAAACAAAATGGAAATGAAACTGTTCTTTATGAGTGTATCCTTAAATGTATAGTAGCGTATTCAAGGCTGACATTGAGCAACAGGATTAGAGAAATGAACGTCACCCAATGATTTGGCTAATGTTTTCATACCAAGAGACAACTTCTTTCCTGTTCTCTGCAGGTCAGCTGCCACAAGCACTCATGATTGAGAAAAATGGTACTGTCTCATTTTGTTGAAAAAGATAAATGTCAAGGACATCCTACACTGGGATTGCAAACCCCTCATGATTCGTAGGCTAACATACGGGGTCAGGGGCTTGTCGCAGCAATAAGAGCACTGACACAGTACCAGTCTAAGAGAAGATGATGCTTACAATGAGGAAAAGGAAGGATGGACATCTGTAAGTGTAGCCAAAGGCTACACTGCTGCAGAATCCTGGACAAAATCCTACAAACTATAGTCCACAAGATATGAGCTTAGGTGTCAGGATCATTTAACTTTTTCTTGGTTTCCTTTTTGCCATTCTCTTGTTATTTCAACATTGCCAATGCTGCTGGGCTTTGATGCATTCAGACAAGGATTCTGTGTTGCTAAGACCCTTCACTGAAAAAGGAAGGGAATGTTTACTATGCACAGTATGCAGCCTCCTCTGCCTGAACCACAGTTTCTGAAAAACCTTTATGAAAATTAACTTTTTCTAAAGAGGGGAAGGCAGGAGAAAAAAAAGTAAAAAAACCAATATTTGCTCTTTTGCCCATTATTACTGTGCCAGAGAGGAACTTTGCTGTTTCAAAAAATTAATGAGTCTCCCACTTAGAATATGTCCCCATACTTTAACATCATTTTCCATATTGTGTTTTGTTTTCCATAGTGAGTTAAATAATCTGCATCTAATTATGTTGTACGAAAGCTGTCTGAAGAAACATTTTCAAAGTTTTATGACAAAAGGTATTGAATTTCCAGAAAGATGATTAGCTGCTCCTTGTCACAAAACTGATGCATGATTTGGAAGCTTTAAATACAGTTATTAGTTACCTAGGGAGAATGAACAGTTATTAATACAATGTGCATTTGTCACTAATCTGACAGGGCAGTTAAAGTACAAGAAAAAAGAATACAAAGGAATCTAATTATTATGCGTGTGGTTAAGGATTTTTAGTATGTTTACTGAGGGAAAACATGAAATTTTTCTTCATTAAATTTGTAGATGACTCACAAAGAGAAAGGGTATTTATATTCAATTTATTTGGCAGGGTTTGGCAGCAGGGGAACTGCTGGGGTGGCTGCTGTGAGATCAGATCAGCTTAACCCAGTACAGTCTTTTCTGTTGCCACATGTGTGCTCTGGAGGAATTTGAGAAAAGAGCAGTAACCAAGAGAGGTGATCAGCAAATCTTGATCTGAATGTTACCAAAAGCAGAATATTTTTGAGAACTATTTTGTAGTTGTAATGTGGTGTAGGGAAAAAGGGTGTTGCATGCATGTGTTGTCCATCAGCATCAGTGCAGTCATGATATCAGTTCAAATTTGGTGGACAATGCTGTTTATGAATGTATGATTTATCAATGTGTATCAAACCTCTGTGTGAGGTTTGTGTAGACTGTGTGGTGAATGCATATTTTAATGATAATTTTTAAATATGTTCTTCATAGAGGTGAGAGGGGGATATCTGGGGCTGCAGAATAGAAGTAACCTGAAGGAAGCTGCAGCCTGTGGGGACCTGCACTGGAGCAGCTCTGGAAGAGTTGCAACCCATGGGAAAGCCCCTTGTTGAAGATGTTCATGAAGGATTGTATCCCATGGGAGGGACCCCACAATGGAGCAGGGGAAGGGCAGAGGAGGAAGGAGCAGGAGACCTGAAGCATTATGAGCTGTCCACAACCCCATTCCCCTCCCTCTGCCCCACTCAAGGGCCTGGGGGACAGAGGTATGGGAATCAGGAGAATCTGAGCCTGGAAAGAAGTGGGAGTGGTGAGGTGTGTTTAGTTTTGGTTTTGTTTCTCACTAGACTACTCTATTTTCAATTGGAAATAAACTAAATTATTCTTCCTCAGTTTTAATCTCTTGCCTGTGACAGTAATTGGTGAGAGATCTCCCTCACTCTACCCATCAGCTTTTAATCTTATATTGTTCCCTTATCCTGCTGAGGAGCAGAAGTGACAAAGTGGCTGGGTGGGCACCTGACAGCCAGCCAAGGTCAACCCACTGCAGTACTGAACAATGAAAGGGTAGTTTCTTATCAATGTCCCTGTTCTCTGCAAAGTCTGTGCAGTTAAAAGAAAAATCAATAAACCACACAAACTGGTGGGCAACTTTTAAAAAGCAGTAAGTAAGAAAAAGGTACAGAGACAGCCAGATGAAGGATAGTTGGTTGAAATCACTTTCTGATAAGTGCAATTTTTGGGAATATCATGGTGAATTTCTTATGTGTAAGCTGAGCATAAGGATTGGAAGGTGCAAGTGTGTAGATCTTGTGATTTCCTATTGTCTTCCTCTGTGGGGCACTTGAGAAATAATTTTTTGATGATGATGTCCACTTCTGGTGTTTATTCAAGAGAAAAATAAGGCAATTGCATTACTTTCTGTTGGTAAGTGTGGAACAAATTTCTTAAAGTACAGACATCTATAACAGGCAGAAATGTTATAGTATAGTCCTGTAGGCTTAAATAAGACAAATTCAGACTAATATTGAGGGATTCCTTTTTAACACAGAGTAGCTAGCCATTGAAATAGCTTTCCTAATGAACCATTGAATTTTATGTCATCTGCAGTCTTTAAATAAAGACTAGATAATTTTTCTCGCATGTCTCTAGCTCAGATGTTGCAGAGTGAATATATCACTTACCAGTTTAAAGTCCACAGCTTCTACAAGCAGGTGAAGCTACAATGATTCCTTATAGACTTGAAATCTCTGTTAATTCTTAAGCGGATTATTAAATATGAGTGATAGGTTGGAAAAGTAATTGCCAAGAACAACAAGGAAACAGGCACAAATTTAGTGAAGTGCTTGTAGAAGTGAAAAAGGCCAACATAGACTTGTTTTGTAAACACAAAGGTCTGCGTCCAAAAAAATGTGTGGATTCAGTGCGTGACTAGTGATTTCATTTTAATGCATCTTACTATGGGTTTTATCTCGTAAGACAAACTGGAAAGATTTTGGAGAAAATCAACAATTCTATAGGACAGAGCTTCTTTTTTTTTATTGTGGTATTTGTATTTAATTGTGTACATTTAATGTTTGAATTGTAACATTTTAGTCAATGGGTACAAATGGCAAAGAAAGGAAAGAAAACATGGTGCAGTACACTCATCTTTCTGTATACCTACCCCCCAAAAAATCTGGTTTAAAAGTAGGATCACTAGCATTTCATCACGTCCAGATTTTTGATAATTTTTATTTTCATTATTCAAGTTGTATTTTCTGGAGAAACAGCTCTAGAATAGGGTGAGGCCAGGAGTTTATCACAAACCATATTTCATATGTAGTCGCAGATCATTTGTTATAACTATAGTCATGTCCCTCCATTCAGGCTGAAAATTTCACTGATTTTTGGAGGTGTTTAGAGAATGCTTGAAGACGAAGAAGAAATTGCTCCTTAATTTATCCAGCTTGGAACAACTAGTATAGCATTGCTCCCTGAATTTTTCAACACAAGAAGCTGACTTTTATGTAGCTCTTGACAGCAGAAGAAGAACACAGCAAAAATAACTTGTCTACCATTAAACATGGAGCAAACTTACAAGAGAGCAGATAAGTGTAAGAACTGTTATGGCTGACACCATGCAAATGGTTTTGGTTTTTTTTTCTTTCCAGTCTCTGTATTCTATCAGAGTAGCATTATGCTTTATTATATTAACAATAATGCTTTGCTCCAGAAAATAAGAGTGATTAATGATTGATTTGCCATTGTTTTCTACTTTACCATGTGGTTCTTGCTATGCTTCAATTTAAATGCAGAGTTTATTGCCAACAGCTTTGTTTTACATCCCTTAAAGATTGCTTTTGCACAGTAGGAATAGCAAGGAAAACTGCCAAAGGAAGGCCAAAATTTTCACATAGCACTTGTGTGCACACAAAGGCTGCACATCCCAAGTCTGTCAGAGGGCAGACCAAGATGATCAGTATAGTTCCCTTTTCTTTTAAGGACAGTGTGTCTTGTGGAAAAGAAATGTCTGAAGTTTGACATCCTGCTATGCACTTCCTCAAAAATAGAAATTAGGGTACTTCCCAGTTCGTATGAGGGCTGTTCAGATTTGGGAGTCATGTGCAGCGAAAGTTATTTGGTATGAAGTCCATTTTCCGCTCTGGTTTGATTCTTCCCCTGGCTTTAGCAGCCTACCTGGTTTAGCCAACTGCATTCTCTCCTTTTCTGGATGGCATTCACAGGCAGCTCATTTATCAGCTCCACACTGGAACAGAGTTTTCCTGGAGCAGTTCTTCTTTCTCAGAATTGAGGATGACAGCTCAAATGTTCTTAGACCCCTTGCTAAATGGATTTTGGATGGTCTCTTAAGAAGAGGCAGAGCTGGATACTGATCAGGATGTCTTGCTGTACTAAAGTAAGATGCATGGGTGTAGCAACCTTAACCTTTTTTTCATTTTCTCCTTGTCTGCAGGAAAAAGCATTGTACCAAACCACAGCAATGTGGATTCAAATACAGGCAGATTTTGGAATAATTTTATGGTAAGTATCCTTTGATTGTTTCTCTTCTTTTGGGGCCCGCCAATTCATTAACTAACTGACTGACTAACTAACTAACTAGCTAGCTAACTAACTAACCCACTCTGAACTAAACTGGCACTAAACCTCCATTCCTACATCCCTTAGAATCTAGGAATTTTAACAAGCAGAGCTGATGCTTTCCTTGTGCAATAGGTGGAGTGGCAGCCACTGACACGTTCCAATATTTTATCCTGCTTCTAAACAATGTTTATCCTGTAAAGCACATTTACCAAGAGTAATCCTACATCATTAAATCTCTTAGTATTCATAATTTGTATCAGCTGATTTCTATTATCTTTCACTCTTCAAAAAAAGTTAGAAATCTCTTCCACATGTGATTGCCCAGATAGCTGGGTGTTGATTATGTGTGAGTCACTGGGGGAAAGTATATCACTACTTGTGAAATTTTAGAAGATACACCAGGGTTCGCATTGTGTGGTTTTATGAAATTGATGATGCATTCAATTGGTTTGCTTCAAGTTATCTATTATCCAGTTCCTGTTTTACATGAGGATAAAGAGTACTATCCAAGTACAAACCTAGACCATTTATTATAGCAAGTAATTCATCTCTATCCACAAAAACAAAAAGCTATTTTCCTAGAAATGTTGTAAAACAGATCATGCAGTTGATTTAGGAAAACTGTGCTTTGCTCGTAGTAAAATATGACTGGCTGGTAAGCAGACATTTCTTTTCAGTGGCATTGATAATGAAATTTCTGCCTGGCTCATACTTGTGGATTAAAACAAAGGGTACAAAGGTCTCAAGGCAGGGTGGTGTTCACCTTTAGAAACGTCTCCCTTCATATTTTAAAATTAAATTTATTTTCTATATATAGAGAAGAGAAATTGAAGATCCAGTGATAAACTGTTTTTTTCTGCATTGGGGGGGTTTCTGTCGTCCCTTGTTACTAGACAGAATGAGACACTACAGCATCCCGTGTAATTTTTTTCTTCTTATTTGGCTGGCAGTACTGTACACTTTCAGCTATGCTTCACTGTGTCTTTTGTGTCCATGAGTTGTAAGTTTCCAAAGCTTAGAAGTCTGAATCAAAGAAGCTATGAAAATGCACAGGCAGCAGAAATGACAACCTACAATATCTTCTGTGGTTCCCGATGGATGGGAGCCATGACTTCTGACTCCTCTCATTTTGTGTGGGTGGTCACTTGACAAGTTATCTGCAGGGATATTACTAATACACTGATACTTTTATTTGAAGTCCAAGCCTATCAGTTAGAATGAAATCATGCTGAAGAAAAAACACATTTTTTACGAGGGCAGTGAAAACTTTCTTTGAAATGAAACTTAGCCTCATGAAATCTGCAGCTCTGGCAAGTGTCTCCAAGTGGATGACCTATTCATCACCAGCAGTTTCTGTAGTTGGTTGAGGAAAACTATCAACAAAACACCTCATTCCCATGAGCATTAGAACATCCCTGCCAAAAATAGGCTCATTTTTATGACTGCATAACCTGCCAGCATCTAAATGTGACTATTAGCCACAACACCGTTGAGAAAAAATGCTTTGATTTTGTGAGCTGAGTACTCACAGATCCCCATTACACAACAGTCCTAATAAGAAATCCAGGTCTCATGTGGCCTGGATTTCTAGGAAGAGCTGCATGTGCACTAGCTACAGAGGTGTTTTACTTCATGCAAAAGCCACCAAAACTTCTTGTGCCAGTCTATACATGGTGCAGTTTTTCTGAAAAAGCTAAATATATCCTTTCATTAAAAATAAAATTAGGCATTAATAAAAGGTTTCAATATCTACTGTTCTCATACTGTTTCTTTGATTTCTAATTCTTTTACTGGAAATAACTGGGGAAAACATTATATTTTCAAGAAAATTTCAGTATCAAATAAGCATCTTTCTACCACACAGAACTTCTAAGCAGCTATCAACTTCAGTTTGTCAATTTCACAAAATTATTACTAAGTCCCAAACCCTCCTTGAAACCTGCACATAAAGCATTCTTTTTGTCCTGTAGTTCTCTGAGTGAAAGCAGCCTTTCCCACATTCCCCTGTATGTGAATTAAGCCTGAATTAAGAGTGCAAAATTACAATATTGAACTTCTTGAGAAGAGCTTCAGTTGATGTCCCTGTTGGATGCATTTCATGTTCCATTCTGTGTGGGGGCAGCATCATGTATCATGCTGTCTAACCCATTCATAATTGATTACCTCAAGCGTCTGTCCATAAAGCTGAAATATTATGCACAAGACTGTATTGAATGGGCTGGATGCACCTTATGACTACACTTGAAAATGAAATGGGTAGATACTCTGCCCAGAATAGTGTGCTCTATACTGCCATAATGTAGTGTCACAGAAAACTCTCAGGCTCTTCTGTCATTGAGAAGAATAGTTTTCATGTGGATTGACCAATCTACTGATCTCTGTACCAATCCATATTTCTGTCTTCATTAATCTATTTCACAAGAGATATGCAGTTTCTCCAGATGTGTTGCATAGATTAGAATCTGTTCTCTTTCCAGCAAATCTTGTGACCCAAAGCACATTAACAATGTACAATGAAGGACTCACAATAAATTAAAATCTACATTTGTTTACAAATCTGTTAATCTCAGATAGTATTTTTCTATTTTCCTTTGAATTTGTGAACAAACTTTTGACTGAAAGGCTAAAAATTAACCTGAATCTCATAATGCCTTAGGAGTGGAATAATTTTATTATCCTGCAGATCAGGTATTGTTACTGTTATTACATTGATCAGATTCATGGTTGTACTATTTCATTCCCAGTGTAGTCATATCCTGGTAGAAAACTGAATCAGTGGATCAATGACTCTTGCCTTTACAAAGACAATTTCTGTCCTGACCAGCCGCAGCCTAACTAAAGAGGAAAGTGAAATTACTTATGAACCTATATATGAAAGTTCTAAGCCAGCTTCCTTCAGAGAAAGTGTGAGCAGATATTTATGTCTCAAAGTGGTCCCAGCTTATGTGGCTTAAGATACAAGCAACCTCAGCAGTACCTGAGATCCCAGGCTATGAAAGAGCTATGCTTTAGCTAAGTCAGGTGGCAGTGACTGTTTTTGGTGGAAAGAAAAAGTCAAGGGACTCTCTACTCCTGGTAGAGCTGGCTGAGTCTAAAAATGACTGCAGGAGACCTAGGACTTTATCACTGCTAATCTGATATAACTTTCCTTCACTCAAGTGCACCTAGAATTCCTTATGCCTTCTTTAAAAGAAACTCAACATAATAATAGAATATTAAATATTAACTAGAAAAAGAATAATGACTCTGCTATTTGACTATCTTCAATGTAAAAGTGACAAAATATTATTATTATTATTATTATTATTATTATTATTATTATTACTATTACTATTACTATTACTATTACTATTACTATTACTATTACTATTACTATTATATAAGGGTGGCAACATATTCAGACTTTATGCAGAAAAAGACAGGTAGAAGGGAGATAAATTAAATGAAATCACACAAGAAATCTCAGTCAAAGTTAGGTTTAGATCTAGTATTCCCTGATGCATAACTCTGTACTTGAACCTTAAGAAATTCTCTCCTGTCAGCTACTTGTTGCACATGCCGAACTGGTTTCAAGCTTACATTGTGTACCTGTCCTGACATTCTTGGTGCTCAGCTGTTTGGACATTTTTGCAACCTATGTCACAGCTCCACATGTGCCTTCTTTGTACAGCACCTGCTGCCAGACAATCTCATTCTCCCAAACACACTTGGGTGATAGATATAACTGCACACCATCAGGAAATGTCAACATGCATTTGAATTTTCTACTTTTAAAGAAAAAAAAAAACCCAATTATTTTTTTTCCACCTCAAAAAAAAAGTAATAGGAGAAAAAGATAGCTAAACCCCTCAATTAAACTAGGGAACTGCCTGCTCCTTCTGTTGGTTAAAAAAAAAACTATTAAAAACCCCCTACTTCAAACACATTTCCCAAGGGTTATAGGGCTAGTCAGCTCTGCAGTAGGTATGTGAAATTGTATCAGTACCATCATCTCTTAATCCCACAAAATAAATTTTAAAGTAAGGACACATTTCTTTCTTTGTCTTTATAAGGAAAGTTTCAGCTTCTTCCTCTCCTTTCCAGTGACTGTGATCTGATCTTTGTTTCTAAATCTATGACAAATTTAGTTTGTGTTTCTTTCTAGTTTTTTCTTCCCTGTGGAATAGAGATCAAACATCCTATTTCACAGGATCTTTGTGTAAGGACAGATTTAAAGTAAAAAAAAAAAAAAAGTTAAAAATAAAAAGCACGCATCTTGGGTCCCACAGTACTGGGAAGGGGCTAAAATGATCCAAAATAATCTTGCATTCTCATAGGCTTAAAAATATTGGGGAATCAGTGTTGTCATAACATCAGCAAAGAGAGAAGTCCTATGTATGAGCAGCAATAACAACCCAACCCATTCCTATTTGCTGACAGCATCTTGCCTCCTGTGGATTGGCACCTGCCCCTCTCCAGGAGTAGTGTAGTGGCTGGGAAGGAAGTGTATCCCATGGAAATTGCACAGTTCTACCTGCACAAGAAGACTTCTCCCACTTGCTGATTTGGAGGTTTTTACAAGCTTACCAAGCATTATTCATGACAAAGATGACAATTTCTCAGGTTTTGTAACAAACCTACCTCATAGGAATAAATTCTCAAATCTGTAATCTGTTTTTATTCCTTTCTTCTTCTTCTTCTTCTTCTTTTAATTTTTAATTTATTTTTATTTTCTACTTTTTATGAAAAGAGATGAAAAGTTAAAGGTGAGGAAATACCGAGTAACACAACCTCCTACAAACATACTCTTCCCTCCCATGAAGTAAATTGTCACGGGAAAGAATTTTTTTACAACTCAAATAATTATTTTTAATAACACCTATCAATGAGTGGAACTGTCTCCTCCATGTAGAAAGGAAGCACTTGCCAGCAGAGATGAATTCTTTCTAATGCTGGTGATGATGCAGCTACATTAGTTCAAGGCTGGACTGTCAACATAAATTAGGAGCCAAAGTACTGCAAGTCAAAAAGATACTGGCACTAACAGCACAGTTTGGCACAATTGTGTGATGTGAGTCAGGATGTGTAGTACATGAAAGATTCAAAAAACAAAATCTTCATTCCTAATGGTTGCACAGTCATATCTCCAAAGAGTTGTGTGGCACCCATTAAAGTAAACAGAGGTTTAAAGCTTAAATCTTCTGTCCCACATTCAAGACTTTCCACATTGTAGCATGACTTTCTTCATACAGAGAATGAAATATCATATTTTCCCCTTAAAACTTGAAATCAACAAAATGAGGGATAAATCCCTTTAATTTATGTGCACTACCTCACTTCCTTAGCATGATATACACATGAAAAAAAAAATAAAAAGAGGCATTATTTTCTCACTTTTGGAGTGGTTTACTTATTTTATCTTTCAAGAAAGGCAAGTGAAGAGGAATATAAGTGAACGTCACAGTTAATGTCTCTTTTTGTTGCTGTTGCATTTTTCTAACCATTTTAACAATTGTAATAAATCTGAGTTTCGGGTGATGACTGGGGCAACAGTGATGCTACCCCACAGATGACTTCTGTCCAAAAGGCCAACTGTAAGAGTGTTCATGATCTCTAAGCTTTTATTTTCTTTCCATTAAAGAATTATATCCATGTCTCCCTAAAGATCAGTACTCATTTGTCCTTTGTCAGTAAAACACTGTCTTGAGGGAACAGTAGGTATCTCCCACTGAGTATGTTTATCATACCACTGCCTGCCAGTACCTTGCCTGAAGCAAACCCCAATTTTCTTCATTTCTAGGCACAGTCTTAAAATCTGTTACACCACTTTCTGGATTTCTGAAATAGTTTGCCTAGGCAGCACTCAAAATATCATATATGTCTGTAAATGTACTAGGAGTCAAATCTCAGATCTGACTTTGGACACATTTGAAGTCTTAAAGAAATGGTTTGCCATAGCTAAGTAATTATATACTGTTAAATAAAATTAGCTATTCAGCCTTACGACTATGATGATGAAAGGTCAACTGCACACTCAATCCCCTTCAAGACAGGGAAACTTCCTGAGTTCAGCAGCAGCAAGCAAGCAGATTTAAAAACTAAAAGAATGGCAAATTATTATATTCACTTTGAAGACAGGATAAGGCTCTAATATTTCCCTCACAATTTTTCCAGAGATCATTAACGTGCTTTAATAAGAATGTGCTTTATGAATTTAATACATATTGTGAAAGTTCATGTACACATAAGATAGGCTTTTAATTGATATAGGGAATTTGAGAATTGCTTCTTCTAGGCCAAAATTTAGATTATCCCATCATATATCTCTCTCGGTGAAATGCTACATGACTGTGCAGATATAATAATTTCATTACTAATAAATGAGACGTGTCCATTCCCTACCCAAAGCCAGCAGTCCATTCCTTTCCTGACTGTACAGCATCTCCTCCCTCCTGCATCTGTGCTTGCATTCACTTTGTCCTGTGATGAATCAGTTTGATTCACAACTTAAAAAAAAATAATTGGAATAAGAGGTGAAGGAGTTTCCTGGGCTAATGAAATGGATCTGTCCATGAGGGTGTGATGAATATGAAGTGGGCAGGAGTGAGAGTAGGAAGATAGAAAGAATCTCCTCCTCCTCCCCTTCACCAAATTGCTAGATTTGTTCAGTCGCTTGTTCAGCACATGCCACAACAGGTGCTTCGGCTAAGAATGGTTTGAAGTGTTGCAGAGAATGAGAATTAAATCCCTGTGTCCTTTACAGAGCCAATACAAAGAGGTGCAGGATGTGTACACAGTCAGAGTGTCTTCTGGAGCAGACTCCTTCTGACCTGTGCAGTACTGGCACAAGTGTTTTCTGTCCAGCACAGCAGTACAGGCTCAGCTTCTCTGCATTCAAACTGCAATTCAGAAAACAAATGTAGATAATTCAACAGTGATTTTTTGTGTGTGTGTGAGGCTGTTTTTGCAAATTCCAGATGCTTCAACAAACTATTGAGTCCTGAAGATTGATAATTCTGTAAGGGGTAAAAGACAGATATGGAAGGATAGAAAACGGAATCTCTGAAAACAGAAGAAAAAGGCTGCATAATGAAACCTAAGAATTCTGATTCAGTTTTGTTTTTAATGATTGTTATAAAGTCATGATTTAGTGCCAACAGTGTTTCTTATACAGCTGTATGGCCATATATCTGTACTCCATGGGTTGTCTAATTTTCAGCTGCCTGACAACTGTAAATGATGTAAAACCCTTAAAAGGCTGGATACTTCTGCACTTTTTTATTTGTTTGTAACATATTTTTCATAGAGAATACTGAATATTTCTAAAGCTGAAGGCAAAACCCCATGTTTCTTTCTTTGGTGGCAGTGGGGGTTTAAGGAATTTCTGCTCTCAGCCCTTCCTTCCTGTCTCCACACCACCACATCCTTTGTGCCTGCACAGCTGCTTGTGGTGAAAATGGGAACCATCTGATAAATCCTGGGGCAGCAGAGAGGAATCAAAATCAAAAGGAAGCTTATAACAATGTGTGAATTAAGATGTGTAAGAGGCTAACCTTGACTTGTGACATCTGTGAGGTCTGTGGAGGCCTTGTTAAGTTGACTCTAAAGAATCTGAGGTCTAAGGAAATTTTTAGAGTCTCTTATGAAAATATGTCTAAAGAGCCCTCTTATTTACTTAATTCAAAACCTCTTTCTAATGACCTTTTTAGCTGTTTGCTGCTTTGAAGATTCTTTATACTAAACTTACTTAAAAATAAACCTTCTTGAGGAGTTAAGACAGACCTTAACTCCTCAAGACCAGAACAGTTAAATGCAAACTGTTCCATCTCCTTTTTGCTCTTCTCTCAGAAAGTAAGATGAACTGTAGATACATATATATGTTTATGTATGCATCTAGGTAAAGGGAATGTGTACATATAATCTTTGCAACATTTTTGAAAGCCACTCTATTTTTTTTTTGTGTCAGGTAAGCAGGTTGGTTTTGCTGCCTATGGGAGAGCAGAACATTCACGACAGCTTTCTTAAACACAACATCCATATAATTAAACATAGTTTTATTCAAAATATTTCATACTTGAACAAAGCTGAACATTTAATTTCTGCAGTGACCCACAGACACTGATGTCTTATCTGTCTGTTGGGCAGCTTCTCCAGAGTGCCTCAGTTCCTTCTTTTTTTTGATAGCAAGGGGTTCTGTCACACTTAAGTCTCACATCAAATGTTGCCCATTTACAGGCATGTAATTTTGGAGCACTTCACTGTCCAGATGCTCTGCATATGGGAGGCTGGGTATCTGGTTTCCATTCCAGGGACCAGGCACTATAATGCATATCATTTAGGTGCTTGGAGATTTTGGCTAATTTCAAGTCTGTGAATAATGGTTGGAACTACTCATATCCTTGATGCTAGGCGAATACCCAAGAGATTTACTAAAATGTTAAATCACAGTAACACAGTGATCTCCAACTCCGAGCTTTTAGTCACTAACTCATTTTTCTTCACCTCATATTCTCATACACTGAGTTTTCTGTGCTTTTAAGTAATTATTTTTCTACTTAAACCTTCAATACATGGCAAAATTTCACTGCTATTTTACCCTGAAAGTTTTGTCTTCAGATCAAGACAGCTAAAATGAAGTAATTTTGGAAGGCTGCATTTCCTTAACATCTTTCTCCAGAACATCTCAAAATGTGCTATGAAAAATAATCAACCTCTTCAGTACAGTCAGAGACACTTGAACACTTGAAGGGAAATTAATTCTGGCACAGCTCAAGACTTTCTTCCCAGCTCAGCGTTCTCCTGTCCTGATTCATTCCTCCTCTTTCCTTCTCCCACGATGCTAACAAAACTTCAACTACCTTTGATTCATACCTCTGTTTAACAGCTATATCTTACTGCAGACTACTTCATCTAAAGGCTTGATTACACCATACTTCACCAGCCATCAAAATCTGTTTTCCTTCTTAAGCCCTTTTTTTTCCACCCATACCCCTTTATCTTTCTGATCAACTACTACCTGTTCAATTTACACTTTGTCATTTATTGAATCAGTCTTATTTCCTCAGTATCGTTTTCCTTTTTTAATGTATTCCATTTAAGTTCCACCCCCTTTCATCAATCTTTTGACATGTTTCTTAATTCTTTATTTGCAGGATTGCAAGCCTGACTCTTTCTTTGTATGTTTCCTTTTTGCTTGAATCAAAAATCTGAAAATCTACTAGACTTGCTTTGAAGGAAATTTCTTTTGCCTTTTCACACCATTCTTCTTTCAAACTTCTTTCAGTTAAGAGAATATCTCACATCTTAGAATCTCAAGTGTTGGAAAACACATTCTTTTTTTTTCACCTGTTGAGTTTGGGTTGGAAAGATTCAGAGGGCATCACTAAAACCAGAAAATTACATCAGACTGAATAAAAAGGGAGAATTCCTACACCTGTTTTTTCACTGAATGTATTCTGTAATACCCTAATTTAAAGACTGTGTCATGGGAGCTCTCATTGTCATTCTGTGTACTTTGCTGGATAAAAATCACTAAAGACATGTATTGATGCTGATTTCAGAAAAGGTTGTCTGGGTTAGTCTTTTCACTCAATTGTCAGTAATGATGAGTACAGTATAAATGGAAGACATGGTGGTTTTGTCAGAGCTAGTGAGAAATACTTCACACCTTCCTTACCAAAAGGGTTAAACAGATGCCCAAGGCACATTTACCAGCCCCTAAAAACCAGACACCTCAGTAGCTGCTTTCCTCAGAAACAATGCTGCAGGCCAGAGTCACTCCTTCAGCTGCTGCCTCTTCTCAGTTCCTTGCTACCTCCCCAACACCTTTCATCTGCCTCCTGGCAGCTTTAATCATTTACTGATGATGGCAGTGAGAAGCCCTGAAGTTTTTAATGTAATTATCAGTGTTAGTAATAATATTAGAGTCAAAGATTCTCCTATTCCACTGATTTGTCAACTGATTAATTTGCTAATTTAAGAAATAAAAATAGCTACTACTAAGATATTTAAAAATAATAATAATAAAGCATGTTAGAAAGCACTGTTTCAAAATACTGACTCAAGACCTACTGCCTACTCACAAGACCCAAGTGTACTACTTGAATGTGGGATACTGACAGCTTGGTTTTACTTTTGATAATATTAAAAATTTGGGGGTTTTGAAAATAAAAACCCAAATATGTATGAAAGCTGCTGAAGGAACAGATTAATAAAGTTCTGAGCTTTAGCAGCACCATGATCATTCAGAAGTCTTGTCTTGATAGAGAATAAAAATATATTATTCTGTCCTTTTCAAACCTCCTGAGCGTCACATTTCCCCAACGTGACATACGAGCACCATCAGGTGGCAAGGCACCTAAATTACAGCTAGCATTTTGACTTCCTCCTTTTTCCTCAAACCACAGAATCTAACTAGGCATTTAGATGTTGATATTAAATTTCTGCATTTTTTTAAAATTCACATAACCGTCTTTCTGCTAACTTCTCAAAGAAGTGGTAGAAGTAGAAAGCTTTATTTAAATACTCTGCATGTCACCTGAACAGGGCACTTGAGTGTTCCATGCTGGTTAATATAGGCAAGTATTTTCAGAGTATCTAAAATTCTTTTGCAAACACATCCTTTTTTTTCTCTGCTACTGCTATCACAATCATAACTGATTTCTCCCTAGAGTGACAAGACCACTCTTCCCATTATGGCAGAATAAGGATTCATAACTAAACTGTATCTGCTGCTTCCTGAGAATAGGGTTAAGATTGTTCAACCCTTTTTTCATGCTTATATAGTTTTCTTTTTTTTTTTTCTCCCTATTCTCCTTCTTTTCATCACTGCATGATACTCTGTAATGTATCAATAAAATTTTGATCCATCAAAAAAGACTAAAACCAGGCATCAAGACTGTATGTTTATCCTGTACTTCAGTGAATTTGGGAACCTCCACTGATGAGTATGGAGGTAATTATGTGGCCTTCATTTGTGCCATATTAATGGTGACTGATTCTTTTAAATTTCTGTAGCAAAATCAGATCCCAAAATGAATATTGGTTAGAGGAACCTTATGCCTTCTGCAATAAATATATTGGAAATCTATTTTCACTTTCCACATGGATGATCTTAGGCCATTTCCTAAGAACAAAATTGTGTAAGACTCAATTAGGATTTTCTTTAATTTTAAGCATGACTGACTTCTGCAATGATCTCTTCCTTAAACCACTCCCCTCACCCCTCCAGATTAAATGCAGCTATAACTGATATGACACACAGACCTTTAAGTAGGTAAATATGAAACATCTCTCTTCTGCCCTCTCCTTTTACTACTCTGCTCCCAAAGCTGAAGAATCCCTTGGCTTTAAAACAAATGTACATAAAATTTCTTTGCTTCAGTAGTTCTTCCATTAATATGTAAGAACCTGGATGTCACACTTTATAGTAATTACTTTTAGATTTTTTAAGTCTTCACATCTGGCTGTTTTTTTTGACCAGTAGTGCTTCTTTAGGCTGGACATATTGTGCCTTTTTAAGAGACCATCATACTAAACCACAGCTAAAGAACTTCTGCACTTGAGCATGCTCAATCATAATTATTATCAAATTATGAATTGAACATCTGACAGCAGACAAGACATACATTCTGGGTTTTCTCAAGCCTGAAACATTTCATGCAGCTCAGGTCATGTGCTAATTGGAGTTAATAGGAAGCAACCAACTGAGAACTAATGGTTTAAATGAGTGGAAAGTCTTAATACTTATAAAAAGTGTTGAAGTAAAGGGCAAAAGGGCAGACATATATTCTAGTCAGAATGATCTTCAGCAGTTGGCTAAAGCAGGATTAGTCCCCTTTGTGATGCATTAAACAGAAGTAGCTGTTGCACCTTAATAGTAAGATCTTGCTCACATTCATTTTAAGAGCTCTTCTGTAGCAGCAAACATTTGACCATTGAAAACTAAGGTTTATAAAAGTAAAAGCATGTGTCAGTGCAGGTAACTCATCTGTAAGAAAAGAGTTCTGCCCTCTGTGAACTGGGTACAGAGTGATGCATGGCAACTACCTCAAAGAGTCATGGTAGAAACCTCATGTGTTATGATGGTGGAAATTTGCTGCTGCTCTGCCACAACAGGATTATTTTGTACATGCTTGCTGTCTCTAATGGTGAGACATTACACACACGCTAATGTTGCCAATACATCAGTTATCAAAGAACAATCTGCTTAAATTATGCAAACTCTACCCCTACGTTCCAATACATGCATTTTAGAGTACTTCTTTAAATGCTTCTTTATGTGCACAATTTCTATCACATGTAAAATAAGCCTGATAATTAAATATAGCTTTTTGTCAGCTAATGCTTCTAGTTCAACTTTCTGATGATTGGAAATGATTTCAAAAGCTTTCAGGTTAAAAGTGGGAAATTATCTGAGTTTATTCTCCTGTGACAGAAGAGTTATCCATAAGGAATTTTATCAAGTTGCTAAAGTGTTTTGGTTTAACATTTTGCTTCTTTCCATTTATTTGTCATAGCTTTTCCATACTGACATGCACAAACTGTGGTCTTGAGACACAGAGTTTCAGAGACTTGCATTTACCTCAAATAAATTCATCTAGTTCTTTGATGCTGGGACAATGTAAGCAAGTTCTTCCCTTTGCTTAGTAGAGGTAGAAAAGTCATAATTTATGCCTAATTTTAAAACACTTCGGGGTAAGGAGTAGATCATGTACCAGCTTCCAGTGTATCCTGCCAGTTTACAAAGCTACATCACCTCCTGTACTCACAGTAACGGCCTTGTCCAAAAGTTTATTTTGACTGATTTTTTGTTTTCAAGTTCTTTTAGCATCTCTATTCATCTAGGAAATATCATTCTTTCAGGTAGTGCAGATGAGGAAAAAACAGGCTGTGTTATAGTAAGTGTATTAGGATACCACAGAGAAATACCTTATCAATCTCTTTATTCATTGGTTAAAATGTAATGCCATACAGTTCTTAACAATTACTGACTGAAAAAAAATTATCTGCATAAAACAGAAGCAAAACTGAAGGAGACTAATTAAAAAAGCCATTTGCTTCAACTTTTGAAACGATTACATACAGAATAATATACATATTTACATTACAAGTATATTATATAAATATAATATATATGTAATCTTGTAACCACAATAAATATCAAGGTCTTTTTTAGGCACACAGCATAGAAAAAAATGCAGAATCTGCACAATCCTTAAGATTCTTGGAGTGACTCACTCTAACATTGTTTTCACACTGAAAAAGCAAATATTTTACACAAAATATACAGCCACAGTTTACGCAGTCCCCAGTGAACAGGGAATCTTTGATCGCCTTCCTATAAGTCTACTCCTTGATTTTCTAATACTATTGCTCTATACAGCTATTACATAAGAAAATAGTTTGCAGGTTTGTTTTTTACTCAGCTAATAGCCTAAGTAATTATCAGTGCTAATAAAATAAGTACAGCATATCTACATAAGGTATATACAGGTGTTTACACAAACACAGGTTTGGTGAACTGCTACTGAGCTCACCATTAATACTTGGGAGTCAACCTGAAATTCAGCAGAAAGAAATTGATTTTCAATGATATAACGTCAGAAATATTTTATCATTTGAGTGAGACCTGGGCTTCAGAAATAGAAAGCTTTAAATTTAGAAGTTAATTTAAAAATCAAATTCTTGGCTATTCTGGCAGATGTAGGCTGCCATTGCAATTGAATCTTTCCTTCAGTGCAAATAAAAACTCAGAATTTTCTCAACCAGTACGTACTATCATGACATTTTAAAGACTGTCACTGTGGAGCACGTGAGATCGCACCCTAGCAAGTGACGCTGACCACTTCTCACAGCAGGGCCGCGATCAGTGAGAGAAGAAACACAGCACTTTTTTTGTTCTGTGGTTACAAATCAGACTCTGGCATGTCAGGCATATCTGCCATCAGGTAGCCAATACCATAACGCCCGTTTGGAGCCGTGTCCAGAGTCGGCGAGCCAGTCTGTTTTCGATATATGTTTTTGCCGAAATTTGGAGATGGCACTTCACTTGGACTCTTCCCATGAATCAGACTTGTATTATCTCCCTCCAGATTAACAGGTTCCTTTATTATCCGACCTCTTTTGTAGGATACAGATGCCAAACTACCAGAACTGTCATCAATAAGGTTGCAACGGCGTACCATGAAGACTATTGGGACTGGCAGTATGGCCAACACCATCAAAGATATACAGACAATCATTCCCCATGTTGGATAGCTGTGGAACTCTTCCGTTGCCTGAGAAACACATCAGAAAAATTATTAATACATCTTTACCAGAAAAATAACAAAAACCTGCAGTCCTCATTGAGGTCTGCAATTTTCAAGCAGAAAACTCCACGGCACTCAGTGTGGGCACCACTACGGATCTCAGATTTGAAGAGCCATGGAGATGCAGGATTGCTATCTTTCAGCCAGTGAGCAGGACTAAAACACTGTTGAACAGTTTTTGAGAGCACTTCAGCAGCACACAAATGAAGATTTTCACTTTAGGCTTTCTGCTACATTCCTCTGTAGCTTCCTGATCCTTTAAAGGATGTCCAGAACAGACAAGTGTGCAGTGGTTATCTGTAACTATGCCTGGAAAATTAGCCCCTGTTCCATAGGCTAATAGTTGGTCTAGACAGGAACCATCTCAGTTACTGCACTTTGCATAAATATCAGGTAAACTGTAATGCTGGGGCACTATTATACCCCCACCTCTACTGCATCCAGGCATCAACAGCCAACAGGCTCTGCTTGCCTGACTTTGTATGTGGAAAGGAATGGCATGTTTGGTATTCTAAGGTATCTCTCTTTCTAAAGACTCAAATGTGACAAGAGCATTTTTCTGAGAATCATGTAGCTGTCTGGGTAGAAGCAGGCATACTATCAATAGTAAAGCCAATCTCCTGTGTTTATCCTTTACCTGTCTTTGCTGTGACTTTCCCCCCGGCTAATTTGGGAAAGTTTCGTTAGATGAATGTCTCTGACATTTTCTCTCTGCCTGCTTTGCATAAAAAGCCTGTAGAAACAGCTGAGGGCTCATGGGCCTACAACTAGCCGAAGTCTTCAGAGTTCCCTTGACTAAAATCTCTTTTTGAAGTCGAAGCTCAGAACTGTCTTGACGCTCACCAAGACAAGTTCTTATCAGAGCCAGGTTTTAATACAGCTGCTACACTGTGATATGTGTTCCCAAAGGGAAAAAATTATGACACATAAAAAAACCTGATGTGATATCTGAAATTATTTATGCAGTTATCAACTGTTTTCTGCAGTAAAATATGACTTAATGAATGTGAACAACCTCTCCCATGATTATGAATTTCTTTATCATACGTTAGGAAATAAGTCACCCAGAGCATACAGGTTTGTGTCAATCAGTTATATTTTAAAGCAGAGCTACTTAAAATTAAAAAACTGTTTGTTTTACATCAAAGTTACTTGAGATAAAAGCAATCATGTCATTATTTATGCTGATTTTGAATTTCTAATTGTAACTTTTTTGTCTGCTCATGTGCTTCAAATGCTTCAGATATGATCACAATGATGATGCTGATGGTATCATACATAAATACAAACCCTACATATACACATACATACTATATACATACCGTATCCTCAATCCAAGCATTGTAACCAGGAGGACTCAATCCCATTTGGACAATGCTAGCTACCAGCAAACATAACAATACAAAGGGTGAAACATACTTCCACATGTAGTAATAATACTGGCTTGGAGAAAACCCCAGCATATCCTTCAGGTCTTCCATAAATCTGTGAATGGATTAAAAAGTTATTGTTAGTGTAGACACAGAGATTTTGATCACTATAATCAATACACAGCACTCAACCTGAGGGAATCAACACACTGGAAAAAATGTAATATAGAAATAGGTATAGTTTAAATTACTTGATGGGCTGAATAAATAGAGCTTATACTAGTAGTTCAGACCAGACGAACAAAAGGAATCCCTGCACACTACAGTGATTTAGTAAGCTGCTTGCTGGACTGTGCTGGAAGATATTTAAACTCACATTTCTTTTAGAAGATTCTTTTTTACATTTTCTTCTATTGTCTACTGGGTTGTTTACCAGCACATCTTACAGATGTGTAACATTAATTTTGAACCCACACATGTGCTGCAGTCTAAAAGAAACCAACTTTATGCACAAGCTATGGTTTGCATCATATAAGCTGCTGAAATAAAACTCTTCCAAGCTATAAAACTGCTACCTTTCTCCTCAAAATTTTAAGTTAAGACATGAACAAAACTCCTATTTTCATACTCATGATGGAGTACATGGTTCCAGAGCCAGCAGAAACAAAGAATGATTTTAGAAATAATTCTTTTGGAGTGTGCACAAGCAATGATTGGTTTAACTCCCTTGTGGTCCCACTCCCTTTTGAAATGTGCATCTCAAAAAAGCTCTTATAGAAGGATGCTTTCCAATTTATTTTTTTTTTACACATTTTAAGCTTCTGTCATGTAAGCTCTCAGAAAAAAAACTTAACTGCACAGCTTGAGGCATTCTATTGTTTGTTTACGCTGAAATAAAACACATCATTAAAAGGAAGCTGAATTTACAAATGGATTGTACCCTCTATAGGTAGCCTTCTCTTTCTGAGATCTCCAGTTCTTCTACCAGTTAAACATGAATCTGTTATCCTTACTTAAAGGTAGTCTTCTATTGTCTCCATCCTACTCATCCTCTTCTCAAAGTCTCCTTTAGCTGAAGCTCCTTATAGCACTGATTACAGTGTGGGAGATTTTACTTCTTGGCTACAGAAATTCACACGTTGTCTCTTTTCTATAGCACACTTTGGATGCTATGCTTTGGTTTACTACTGTCTGATCAAAGATTTAATGTCTAATAATTAGACATTCATACAGAACTTTATCTATAGGGAACCCTTGGTACTATCACAGCCAATGGCAGCCTGAGGCTGTTGATACTGACATTTTTTGCAAACTGAATTGCTAGGTTTCTGCAGAAACATACATCAGAAGAAACTAGGAATACTGCAGAGGGAATACTCGGGTGGTCATTATAAATTAGAAACTTGGCTGTTAACTTTTCTCTGTGTCCTGTCAGAATCCCTTCTGAAAACATGAATTGCCTGCACTGTGAGTCATAAGCAAAGGATTACCAAATTTTAGCTATGCCTTAACATCAACCTCCTCACAGGTCAGCTGCTGACTTTTGGCATATCTACTTCTATTCACAGTGGAGCTTGGACATTACAAACCTTATAACCAGGTCATCTGTTTTATCTTTTGGTTGCATGTGTAAAATAATCTATGTGGCATTTTTATATCTAAATGATCAATTATAGGATTATACATGTGGTCCAAGTTGGAATTCTCCCTGAGCAAGCAAGCAGACCAAGTACTACTTGCATAGTCCAGAAACAATGTCTGAAAACATAAAATTAAATTTTCTTATAGTTTTGTTTTATTATGATAAATGATTGCTGGTTACTCAGATCAGACAAGTGAAAAGTCAAATGAAACCCCACTCATTCTATGTCACACTTTTTCTTCATGCAAAGGAATTACAAACATTTTAATTACTACAACATGTTAGTACAGCATGTTCTGTTTAACCTGTGCATGGAATAAGTTATTTTTGATACAAACCCTTCTATTCCTTAAGCATGGCATATACTGATCTCACTTACTGAACACATTCTGCTGATTTTAGACATAAAATGAATTTAACAAAAATCAAAAAAAATGGGATTTATGGTCATTCCTCTTCATCCATCCCTAACAGGTCACTTGACTTCATTGTCAGCTGTGCTGCTTCCAAGTAAGCTTTGACCCTGTTTTTGCTGTCATCTCCTCTCTCACAACTAATGCAAAGAAAAATTAATTGCTATAACACCCCAAACTCAATTGAAACTTTAAACTTAAATTGAAACTTTTTTCTTTTTCCTGCCATTAGAGCTTGCTTTGTTTCTTTCTCAGGCTGCCTGAATATTGCATTGAAATACTCATCCTCATCTGTTGCTTACACCACGGTTATTTATGAAATCTTCTTGATGTCTTTGTTAATACAAATTCCCTATACTTTTCTATCTAGCTGCCTTTCTAAGTTTCTAATTTTGTCTCTTTTGCTGCATTCTCTTGTTTTTGGACCTCTTGCAATTATTCTTTGGGTTTCAGTACACTGTTCTGATGTAGTGTATCTTGCTCCAAACCTGTTCTTAGTAAGAGACTAGATTCTGGACCAGACTGTCATGCTTTCTAATTACTTGTATTCCTGTGTAAAATGCAGACGCTTCATACAATATAATTAAAATAGCAATAATTATTGTAAAGAATGGTGTTGATGTGGACAGGGAGATACATTTCCTTCACTTACTTGTCTATTCCATAAATTCGGATGACGGCAATATTCTCCAAAATGACCACGATAAGCAGGGGCAGAGTAGCTGAGTAGTCATCAAACATTGTCACAAAATAATTTCCAGAGCGCTGCACAAAGATCAGGCCAATAAAAAATGCTACCAAGCAGCAGATGACTGGAATAAAGGACAGAAATGTGAGCTACAACTACAAAGTTCCATAGACAAGGAGGAACTAACACATTATTTCACAAAAGTCAAGTCAGTAACATTCTACTGTTTAGGGACTCTCAATTTTAAGAATATTAATTATCCTACCTCTTTCCTACAAAACAGAGAATTATGAAATTAGAATTACTAGAATCCCCATATCACAGCAGTCCTGATTAAGAGATTAATCAACAGAGATTAATCAAGTGACTATTTCTCACTAAACGTAATGTAAATGCAGAGGTAAAATAAACCAGTAGGCAAAACATCACACATCATGTTAACTGGTCACCAGCTCAACTTTTGGAATTCAGAAGCGAAAATAACTTAGAAGTGAAAATATGGAGAAAAAATAATAGGAAGAAGTTTCTATGATTCTAAAAAATACAAAGGCTGAAGAGACTGCTCCTAGAAGATCATTAATGGCATAAAGTTCTATTAGATCTGTCTAAATGTATTTGTACATTAAACAACATTTCTGTCCCTTCTTTAGGGACAACCCAAAATATATTTCTGATGAATGGCTGATCCTGCATAATGGATATCAATGTAATTTTCTCCAACTAAATTTGTCAGCAACAGGACTTAATGCTTGGGTAAGTCAAATTTCAATAAATCATGGGATCAGTTGTAGGCTGAGCATCAGTAAGACTGATTCTTACAGTTTTAAGTGCTCTTTTTTTTTTCTCAGAGAACTTAGGCTAAGGATGCATCTAAGTAGTCCAAAATTAGGTGAAATTAATCTGGGTCAAAATATAAAATATCTTTATAGAATACACCCATTGTATGAATCCAAAACATTTGATTATTATTGATTATAGTACTTAATGTAAGACAATAAAACTGTTTCAAATACTATGGTAGAAGTCTTGAACCTTGTAGGAACTACTACTATAATGTCTTTATGGACTTTCCATCAATCAGCATGAGGCATTGTTAAATGCAAAATAAATTAAAGCATTTGAGTTGGTTTCTCTGAACTCGAAGAGTTGCAAAGGTACTAACAATCCTGTAAAAGTTGAAAGGTTCTGTCTTGTAAGCACAAAATCTATTGCAGCTATAATCCTTCTAAAATACCACTAGTACTGCATGAAAAATAATCCAGATATTTCAATTTTTTTCTGTTAATTAACAGGATAGCACACCAAGTTGTAATCTTTTGAGTACAACTGAGTTTAACTAAAATCATGCATGCACATCACTTTAAAAAGTTACAAGAGAAAGACAGCTCTTGAATGTTTCTTTATCTTAATTATTTTTTTTGTCTAAGAGAGTAACAAGGAATTACTGTAAAATGCTCCATTACTCCAGTGTAATGACTACAAATCATGGTACTTGCACACATACTTAGGAAGAACAGCTAATTCTAATTGTTGTACTGGTTATTCAGCAAGAAGTTAAGACCCAATTAAAAAAAAAACCAAACAGACCAAAAAGGGCTCAGTAACTTAGGACTTCTGAAAAATCAGTGGATTTATCTTTTTTTAAGAATTTGATTTTTTTTACCTATCAAAAATTACTTGTTATCTCAGTAAAGTAAGGAAAGCAACTGGGGAAAAAAGCAGTTGCTCTGCTACATCAGGGGTTAACTCTCATAAAATGTACTATTATTTCTCTCATAAAGTTTATTATTTTCTTCATAGAGTTAGCCAATGTTAAAGTGCCATTTTTTAAAATTTATTTTCTATCCCACCTTTTATAGGCATTGATAGGAAAGCTGAATTTGTGCATAACACATCAAATCTCTTGCTGAAGGTTTTCAGAAACCTAACTTTCACACCTTTGGTGGTGCTTTATACAAAAAAGAGAAATCCCTACAAGTCAAGGCTATGTGAACGTGCTACACCTCAAATAACTTAGGGCATTTAAGTAATTTAAAAAGCCCCAAACAAGTAACTTAGGGCATTTAAATAATAAAAAAAAACCAAACAAAACAACTAGACGTCTTGTTTAAGACTTTATAAACATTTAACAGGGAAAAATATGTTTCTCTAGAGAGTTACTGTACTGATTTTAACATAATAAAAATTAATTATAAATTAAGATTTCATCTGGCCTACTCAGGAATAATTTGTAGTAATTTGCAATGTATTTTCACTCTCCCCTTTTCATTTGTTTCTCCAATGTGTGACACGGGATGGAATGGAAAGCATTCTGAAAGAGCCCAAAAGGACCGACCATTGTAACTTGTAACAGAAATTGAATTAAAATTTAAGTTTTAGGGTGTTTATGCTACTATAACATTCAGGAAAAAAGGTTTTATTTGCAGATATTAACGTGCCTGTGCATGGAAGTACAGTCTGGAACACAGCGATTTACTGCTCTGTAAACCTTCATGTCCAAAAAAAGAAAAAAAAAACCAAAAAACATAGTGCCAAAAATAATTTCGTTTACTGCTCTATGGAGAAAAGAATGTTTGTGTAACTCACCAGTAAGAATTTCTTTCCTGACCTTGAAGGTATCAACAATGGGCGTGATAATGCCTTCAATGGTTCCAAACATACTTCCAAGTCCCAAATTTACTAACATGAGAAAGAACATGACTGACCAGAAGGGAGAAGCAGGGAAGTGGGTCATTGCTTCTGTAAATGCAATAAAAGCTAAACCAGTTCCTTGAACTGCCTGTCAGTGAGGAAAAAAAAATTATATCATTATTCATGAATTTTTTTTGGTTTTTTGGTAGTGTGACAGCCTGACAAGTCTGACTTTGTGTTCATATGGTGTCATTGATTGCCTCTTGAAGGCAGAGAGGGAAATTGCTATCTAATACATAATTCTTCCAATTAATACTATTTACTGAAACATGAGAATTTGTAAGTTGATTAGAATGAACACATTTCTTTCATAGAAAGCTATGAGGTTTGAAGGTGTCTCATGGATCATCTGGTCCAGACTTCTTGGCAAAAGCAGTCTAAACACGATGGTCCAGCACCCTGTCCAGCTGAACCTCAAAAATGTCCCATGACGTGGAAAGCACCACGTCCACTGAGAGATTGGTCTGAGGGCTGACTGCGCTCATTATGAAGAATTTTCCTCTCTTGTCCAATCAGAACTTCTTTCTCTCCTTCAATGATAATTCTGCATGACAGCTACTATACAGGACAGTTACAAAATACACTCTGCATTCTCCAGTAAACATATAAAGGATTTAATTTCTATACTTTTTTTTCAAATCTAAACAGCAGCCATAGTATAGAAACCTTAGAAGTCTAAGTCACCAATTTCATATTTTATCTTCAGATGCTGGTGCAACTATATAGAAGTCAGTGCTTCAATCTGCAATTGCCTGTCTAAAGCTAGAAAACTATAATTTCTGTTACAGATTTGGCTTACTGAAAGATTTAAAAACAGGATGATACTCATTAAACAACTACCTAAGCAGATAATTTTTTGTTTTAGTGAAGTAGTATTTATATCTAATAATTGTATCTTAACACTAAGATACAATTATTATATATAAATAAATTATATAAATATTATTATATAAATAAATATAATTATATAAATATAAATTGCACTCTGAGACATTGAATAGGTAACACCTCTGTTTAGTCTTTGGAAAAACTCTTATGCTCAGTTCTTCTGAAAAACAGAGCTTAAAAAACTTATCACCTCTTGAGAAGAATGATTTAATGACCAAAATATATTATAAATCAGTGAAGACTGTATTAAGACATCAGACCCAAAAGTCCTCAAGTGAGCTGGAATCAACCATGTTTCCATCCAGGTCTTTATAGGTGCACAGCTCACAGGTACTGACACTCCATGTAGGTACATGTCACAGCTCACTTCATGGTTGCAAATATTCATCTCTTCCTAATCTCTGTATTCAAGACTGAATCTCACCTTGTCAAGTTCATCTTCAATTTGACAAGATTTCAGACCAAGAGAATCAAACTGTTCTTCTTTGACTTTCTGTATAATGTCATAAACTAAATTGTAATCTTCTGCTGTAATGCTTGAGAAATTGATATGATGTGGGATCATATCTTGGCTGAGATTGCCCATTTTCAGAAGTTTTAAAATCTTCTCTGAATTTCTGTAAAACACAATAGAACAGAGAGAACAAACTCAGTGGTCTGTGTTAATTCATAAATGAAATAAACCGTAAAAATAATTTTAAAAAAGGAAATGGATATTCATACTGGGTAACACATTTTTCATTTATGATATTGGCTTTGAAGCCCAGAACTGCAAACACCACCAAAGTTGCCAGCACAGAAGTGAAAAAATTGATGAAGGACACCAGTACAGCATCAAAATGGCAGTTGTTGTCTCTCTTGTTGTAGCTTGAAAAGGCAATGACTCCACCAAATCCAAGCCCTAAGGCAAAGAACACCTGAGTAGCAGCTTCTCTCCAGACCTTGGGCTCCAGCATTATTTCAAGCTGTTTGAAATTAGATATAATATATGTCAGCTACAAAATGCATTTCTATTATATGAAAAAAACAACAGAATAAACACTACATCATAAAAATGCTAATACTCCACTACAACCGTATTTTAATTATGATAAAATGAAAGCTGAATGCAACCCCTGAAGCTGGCAAACTTATGGGCCAGAATTTCTACTTATTTTATATTATCTAAACATTGAGGAGAAACATGCTATACATATGTTTCAAACAATGAGACACTACTGGAGCTATCTAACTGAAATATCAGCAAGTTATACTGAGAAATAAGAGAGGGGTTTTTTTTACAATACTTTTTTATTTACAGTATATGTACTGACTTCTGCTAGACTTAAGATGTATTTTAGATTGATCAACCCTTTTAAGAAATGCAATGAGTAAGATTAAAGTTGCCTTGCTGTCACTTTTCAAATGTACAAAAAGAAGGTGAACATGAGATACACATGCTTATATGGAATTCTATTACATGCAAATAAGTAAAGCAAAACGAAATACGTGAAATGAACACTTGCCACCACAAGCTGTATAGTGCCTGAGTCAAACCTCTGAAGTCAGATGCCTTGAACTTAACCCTTTCTTAAATAGGTCATGTATTACAGGAGCAACTAAGTCTTATAAAAAAATTTAACAGTATTGCTCACTCAGATCAACTGCATTGCTCAAAAAACCTCCACGTTTTTACAAAGTTATGAGTCATCATCTATCTCAAATTCTTCTAGATACTGGTTCACAAAAAAGCATTAAAGAAGAACATGTCAAATTTAAACATCAGATTTGCTCAAGCTGAATCAGGGCCTCTATTAATTCAAGTGACTTTTATTTTCTTTAAGCCCTAGGTTTATTCATAGAAATAAAAGCATCAGCATAGATGCCAGAATTATCAGACTGACTGTCTTACTCTGAGGAAAAAAAATCTGCTATTGTTACAACATTTTGGATAAAATGTCGGCTTCCCATGGAGATATATTTATTATAGATAAGCAGCAGAAATCTCCTTTATTCACTTATATATAGCTGAAATACAATAAAATTAGGAAAAGGTGTTTATGAGAATAAACATATTCCTGATTACAATTTAGATTATAATTGCAATGCACAAGTGGCTACTGCACGTAATTCTAACTCGGGGACTGTCATGCCAGAGCTTTCCCACCAGAGGGAGAGCAAGGAACACTTAACTGTAACAAATCTCCAATTGCTTGAAATACCAAAACCCTACTCACTTCCTATAATATATCCTTTGGTACCATCAGAAGTAGTATGTTTTTGGATGCATGTAGCCCAAATTTCAAAATTAACTCTAGACTGATTTGCTATTGGGTATTGTATGTGAAATTTTGGAGTCTCTGTACTTCAGCTTCATATAATCCTACAATTTAACTGCAGTAGTTAAGTGGGCTTTTCACATACCTTTCTTTAGGTTTTCCACGAATTTTCTTATTTAGAATTTCTGCTTTAACAGCCATGCCAAACAGAGAAATCCTCCCCTTCTGCATTAGTCTTGCACTCTCACACCTGCACCAATGTGTGCCAATCCTTTCCCACTGATGGGAATTTCCTGCAATCATCTGTGCTCAAAATGTGGCCATTTGTTCAGCTAATTGGGCCAAAAAGATGCTTCTCCCTCTGACATCTATCTACCTGGATAAATTTCATGCTAGATTGGTTTAGCATTCCTTTGTAGAGCCTGGATGCCCAAATAAAGTGTTAGCACAGTGGAGTGAATGAAACAACAGGTGTGGGGGTCTGAATTTCTTCAGGTAGTCTCCTATGAACCTACAGTCCAAATTAGTGCTCAAGTACAAAAAATTATAATGGAAATATTTTGTAAGGTTTATATTCACATATAATACATATCACATACAGGCCTCCTATCTTCAAATTTAAACCACAGCTTAAATTTTGATACAAAACTGGAAACTGTCAGAAGAAATTAAGAACAATTTTTCTTTTGATATCATTTAAATGAACAGTTGAAACATTTGTATAATCAGGTATAATGTAACCATAAAGTAAACACCAGCTGCAACTATTTTTAAGTATAACTGAGGAAATAGTGAATACTGAAGAGGTGTTGGTATTCAAGGGCAGTTTTTATATTTATTTTCCCTCACTATCTAGTGGTAGTTCTCCAGCCAAAGGAAGTATTAACACTGTGGTTGAGAAACCAAATTATATCTTACAGAGGTCTGTGTTTCACCTTTGCTTAGACTTTCTCTCGTTAGCAGGCATTACATTTCTCTCTTCCTCAGGTTTCTCAAATTTGCCTGAGCAGCCTGCAAGTTTCTGCACAAGCATGACTCTCTAAAGTGGTGACAGTGAGTGAAGTGGAACATGACTGCATCAATGTGAGAGACCACAAAGGTCATTTTCATAGGATGACAGTTCTCCAGACTCAAAACACCTGGAATCAAAACAACTGACAGCACCCTGTCATCTGGCATTAGCCACTCTGTGCATTGATTTTGATTACGTTATTATTTAGTTTTCATTTTTGAAATAATAGTCCTGTTTTTCTCAGCTGTATTGTGAAGTGGACTCATTGGAAAGTCCATTTCACAATACAATATGAAGCCCAGACTTATTAATTCCTGAGTATGGCTCTGACTATTCAAACATGCTGTTCCTATAGTATAGATGTAGTTGCAAAGCATTTGAGATAGGTGTGGGTAGTATTTAGATCTTCAAGCCAAGTGATTGATAACACTCCTTATCACCTCCATAGTTAGAAAACCTAAAACTGTATAAGGCATGTTCCTGGCAAAAATACTGGCAGTAAAATAATATGCTTAGAACTGCTGCTATCTTGGCAAGTCATAAGAAAATTGATAAGGAAAGCTGAGTGGCAAGTACTTATATTAATCACTATTAAATGCAGGTCACCTGTACTTTGGGCTACTATGTAAACAGCTTTAAGTTTTTTCTAAAAAGGAGGGAAAAAACCCACTCTTTTCCAAAAGGGACAAGTTAATTATTCATGCCGTGATAAAAGTGCAAAGTAAGGCACTGACAACCCAGAATTAGACATTTCAATATCAGAAAATGGCAAACTTCTCCTTTCAGTATTTAAAGCTCTCTAAACTTCCTGAATCCTCTAAATTGCACTCTCAGTTGTTTAGCTTTGTAGAGATGTATAGCTCTGGGAGCCCTCACCTAAGAAAGGTAACTCTACAGACCCTGGGAACACCTAGAGCCTTTGGACTTTAGGGCTTGATACTGTGCCACTGAGATCAAAAAAAATTTGCAATTTAAGCAAACAGAAATACAGCCAAATGCTCTATGAGAACAATAAGCTTAAATGAGAGCAGCATTCATAAATGGTCATATTGCCACTGAAACTTCAATACCCTGCAAACAGAAATTAAGCACATACCTTAGGGGTGAACATGTGACGAATTCCATCCACTGACCCATTAAGGAGCAGTCCTCTGATCAGAAAGCATAAAAGTACCACATATGGAAAAAGGGAACTAAAATACATGATCTGAAACACAAGAAGGCAAGAAAAAAATGTAACATGACATTTAACACGGAGTTTCTTTTCAATATGTTCATTCACTGCACAGTATACTTTGAATATTTTACTGAATTGATGATCATATGGTCTAAGAACACTTCCTCATATGCAGAACACTTCCCCTTCCCCTTGTCTCTGCAGAAGAAGGCAAAATCACATGATTGTAAAAGAAATTAAATTCTGTACTGTACAAAGGCAGTACAACTGCCTGATTATTTACCACTAACCGATAAAGAACCTCTGACTTCCAGGGAAATTCAGTATTAATTCAATGAGATGAAAACAAAGACAGAATAAACTGTTGGAGAAGTGCTTCTCTTTACAAAAGCACTTTGATTGGGTATGGCAAAGGTATGCAGCATGAATAGAAACTAATTTTGTCTTCAGAAGGAAAGGGCCCAAGAATCAATAGAAAGCACATAACCAATGAATTCAATCACATGCTTACTGTCAAAACAACAAAAAATAGTAATCAAATCTGATATTTCATTACCCATGACTGAAAAGAAAATTTATTCTGTAAAGCTTAGTAAAATGATTCTCTAGTTAAACTTGCTACTTATTTCTTTAACTGAAATGCCCCAAGGAGGTCACAGAAATTGCCATGTCAGTGCCAAGAATTTTGCTATTGGGACAAATTGTTTTTCCTCTGAAAATCCCACTGAGATCAACAGATCTAGTAAATCTTTCACCAGCAAATCCAGCTGGCTGCATGCAAAGGAAAGAAGACAAGTTAACAGTACTCAGATGCAAAGGGATGGTAAATCATTAGTCAAAAGAAACAACCCAGAATCCTGGAAAGCTGCTGTGTTCATGCCAGAAGCATGCATATGTGAATGCACTGCAGTCATACGGTGAGTACACATGGAAACTTATTTCCTTAGACACTCAAAACACTTATGAGACTTATGCTGCACAATAAAGCTGAGGTACAGTTACAAGCAACATCTATGCTGATGAGAAGCAAAATGATTCTTCTTCAGATCTCAAGTCCCACTAAATAATTTCCATTTCCAATAAAACTGATAGAATTTTAATGCTTAACTACTAATATTCTTCTACTTGAGATTATACAAATGCAGGAGTGCAAAGCACTTAACCTGCTCCTACATATTTCGTGAGAGTAAACAGACAGTGTGGTGAACAGAAATGTCCTGAAATGCCTCAAAATTAAGCAATGACATGCAGGTAAACAGTATACTCACTTTGCCTGAAGACTGAATGCCTTTGATCATGGCTAAGCATACCATGACCCAAGCAGCCAGCAAGCAGACAGTCATCTTCCAATTCAAACCCCCACTCTCTGACAGAGAGCTGGAAATATTCAGTGCTTCCCTGTACCAGTAATAAGTGGTTGCAGAACTTTTCTCACACTCAGGCTCCACAACTGTCAAAGAGATGTTAGCAAGTAAAGAAAGGGTTCAGGAGAGATATTTCATAACAGTGTTCTATCACTTCTCAATATTTCTAATTGTGCCATCATCATTTATTAAAAAACTAAACTCAAAAAACAGTCTTAAGACTTTGTCTAAAAGAAAAAGTGACTGCTATCAGTGAAAGCTTCTGGGTATATCTTTTAAAATATCCTTTTGGGACAATGTATTCCTCTGCATTATGGTTGAACCTACTCCAAGGCAGAATTTATTTCTCACTTCAGAACTAAACAGTAGGCAGGCTTGGATGAATATATTCCATTTATCACAAATAAAATTACATTATCTGCATATGATACCATTAAGCACATACTATGAAAACTACCTCTCTGCAATGAACACAAATTTGAAGACATATGGAAAATGAATAGTTGTGTCTCCTTTGATATGACACTCAAATAAACTGGGATTTAACTACCACTATAAACAATAAAATAATAGCATAATGATACCAAAGTGATGAGAAAAGGAAAAAAGGAAATAAGTGGTTCCTACACAGATATATTTAATGAAAGTTGCTATGTATATTCCAGAAGTGATTCTTTGGATCATACTGTAATTCTGTTATAGTCATGTTACCAAACAGTTTTAAGAAACTGTGTGTATCAAGAATCGTAACACATAAACAGAAAGATTTCTTCAGAGAAAATATTACTTAATAATCTTTATAAATTATTTATACCTAACAATGAACCATACATGTAAGCATGTCCTGAAAAATAGGGGGAAAATACACTCTTTTTAACCTAACCTAACACAGATTACAGATCTTCACTGAAATAACCTACTAAAAACGGTAAGATGTTATCAAATATATTAGTTTTCTTTTTTTAAACTTAGTTCAGATGGCTTCTGCTCAACTTAGGCTGACATGCTGTGTCTTAATATTTAAGAAGGATAAGAGTACATAAACAACTACTGCTGCTCAATTAATGGACAGTAGCTTGTGGAATACATTCAGTTTGACTGTGTGTCAACATTTACAAGTACTATTTCTGAATAATAACTGAAGCAAGCAACTCTGGAAAAGACAGTACAAAAAGGCAGAACTTTTCAAACATCCCTGGTTGTTCCTTATTCAAGTGGTATATAAACCCACAAGAAATAACTAAAGAAAATTTAGAATCTGCAAAAAAAAGGAAAAGAAGAAATAATTCGTATTTCAATAGCAATAATAATACAAAATATCTACTATTATGAGGTAACCAAACCCAAAAGACAAGGAACTTTTCATGCTGTTATAGAATATGTCTGTAAGAGATTATCTCATTATAGCAAAACTCAAAGGACTGATTATCTCATTTCTATTTACAAAGAAATTTAATTTACATAGAAAACAGTGCTCTTATAGGACACTTAAAAACACACAAATAGAACACTTTTTCACACAAATATCTTCTTAAATTGTACTTTTTCTCCTTTTTGTTTGAAAACCTCAAATTTTATATACTTTAATGATTTTTAAGAACCTTATATTAACACAGACTTACAGGTATGAGATGCATTTTTAACTAAAGGACATTGGTCCCATGGTAACGGATGCTGAAAAGACTGTGAAAAGTAAAACAGGCTCCATCCAATAATGACATTGTAGTACAGGGCCACAAAGAAGCATACCTAGTAGGAAGGAAAAAAAACAACCAAAAAGTTACATTTATGAAGCAAATAAAATAATGCCTGCTGAACTTCTGCATATTTCTCTACATCAGTCAATGAACCTGATTAACTAAATTTAGTTTTATTCAACTAAATCAGAAGAAGAGAAGGACTTGTCCCCTTAAAGTACCTGACATTTTCTAAATTTTCACTTTTCTCCATAGTTATGTTACACCTATACTGTTACAGGGATTTTTCCTCCAGAACGGTACTCTGTTCCACAGTTCCTAATTTCAAAAGAATCACAGAATACAAGCAGACTGACTTAACAGACACATATATGGCAACAGTTTAAATGGATCGATTCAAGTTCTAAGATCTTCAAAAACACTGAAAACTGACCTTGATGCCCAGCTATAAATCAATGGGCTTTCCCTGCAGCAAAACAGCAAGTCTAAATCATAACATCTGAAAGCAAACAACACAGTGCTAAAAAACTTACCACACAGCTTGCAAATCCAATCCCTCCAAGTTTGGGGCTGATATAATTCCACACACCAATACTCCCTCGACGGATCCTCTGCCCGACAGCAAGCTCCAAGAAAAAGAGTGGAATCCCTATTATCAGTAGCAAGATTAAGTATGGCACAAGATAGGCACCTATGAGGGGAACAAAGAATAAATCAGAGTAAATGGAAGAAGATTCAGAACTTGACAGAACAAATGTGAAAATTTCTAATCGCTTCAAATTTTGATTAGTGTCCTTCACTGCAAAACTTTTTTGATCACATGCAAGAATAATTTTAGCTGAACCTCGGTCACAAGTCTTGTAAGATACCAAAAACCCAGACACCTAATCTATAAAGCACTGTAACATGTTTGAGGCAAGCCTTTCTGCAAGTGAGATATTACTGAAATGAGTTATTGGTTTGAAATATTGGACATTCAATCAAACTTTTTAGAGATACAGAATCATCGGGAGCTAAATCAGCATTTCTTAGAAAACCTTAGAGCTTGACTTGTACCAGAGCAGCAAGACTGAATATAAAGGAAATATAGAAAACACTGTGTACACAACGTTTTGAGTGAGCTTCAATCATAAGAAGTTTCAGAAGATATCTCTTGAGTTCTCCATTTCTCAGATGCTCAAAAAGGGGATTTCATACTGTACATAATAATGATGCTACCCAGCCAAGCAAGGAAACTGTATCAGCCTGTTGCCACAAGGCTCCAGACAGAAAACAGAAACATGAGGCAGAAGAGAAATGGAGTACTGTAGATCTCTATCTTGCAGTACTCACCAACTCTCTTCTTCAAGTCATATTTGAAAATGCAACTGTAACTTCACCTTTACATAAACATATATATAAAAAGCAATTCCTCTTTTTAAAGGTCTTATTCCCGGGAACTGATCATACACAATTCTAACTTAAGGATGCATCTCCATTTATTTCAGGAAGCCTGAATACAAGCAAATATATTCATACACTGAGCACACTGACAAGTTCCAAGCCTATCTTCCTCCTTGGTGTTTTGGCGTATTTAGTACCAGAGCTAACAAAACATGCAGGCATCAGCATAAGCAACATGGCACCTGACTTTGTGTGGCTCTAACACTGCAATATAGACCACTGTGCTGGACAACTAACTCAAAGGCCTTAGAACTTCTGCTTGAAACTGTTTTAAGGCTAAAGGAAAACCTTTGAGAGGTGCAGACTGCAGCATGTTGAAGCAAGCTACAAAGCAAAGATCTAAAGACCTCAGAAGCTTAGATTCAGAGCTCCTAACTTGTATAATCAATGTCTTCGTCCTGTGATGAAAGAGAAGCTGAGCAAAGTTCAGAAACCATTTTGGCACTTATCCTCAACTCCAGCTAAGTACTACTTCAAGTTCCCTCATCCAGGGTCAACTTTCTAGGGCTTTTTTTAGGAATCTATCAAAATGCACTGGCATTTTCATACCCTTAGTGGGCAATTTATCTCATGCAATACAGTTTATGTTAGAAAAGCTAAACCTTCTTAGGATATGCAGGAGGTCTCAGATGTTTGGGTAGCATTCATTCCCATTTAGGTCCACTTGCTATCTTGCTCCTCACAAAGTACACACTAATTGGACACCCCCTTCCATTACAAAGATCCTATAAAGATATTAATTATGGATTAACTGCAGTCTTGAGTTCAAGACTAGAGGGGAAAAAGGGAGAAATAAAATCTGAGAAAAATGGGACCCCTGACATAAGATGTTGACCACCTGGAATGAGTCCACAGGCACCAAGCTGGTCACAGGATAGCAAAACAGACCTGGGAAAGTTGGGGTTATTCAGTTCTGGAAAAGAGAAGGTTCTGGAGAGACCTTACAGAACCTTATAGCAGTACTAAAGGGGACCTACAAGAGAGCTATAGACCTTTAATAAGGTCTTGTGTGATGTAGTGATGTAGTGACAGGATAAGGAGGAAGGTGCTTTAGATGAAGGAGGGTAGATTTAGATTAGATATTAGGAAGAAATTCTTTACCATAAGGTTGATTAGGCACTGGAACAGGTTACCCAGGGAGGTTTTGAACTCCCCATCCCCAGAACTGTTCAAGGCCAATTGGATGGGGTGTTGAGTAACCTGCTCTAGTGGAAGGTTCCTTGCCTATGGCAGGGCAGTTTGAACCAGAAGATCTTTAAGGTCCCTTCCAAACCAAACCATTCTACGATTCTATGAAAAACCACTGTTGCACCAGACAAAGAATACTGGTCACAGAATATACCTCACAGTCTATAGGCTATGTTATAAATGAACTCCATGATAACATGCTATGCAATGATATTGTCTGACAGTGTCTACTGAAGCAGTTTTTACTGAGGTAGCAGCTACATTCCTACTCAGTATTTTAGTGTCTCTCACAGTTCATCTTCTATGTGCACATCAAGGAAAGAATGCAAAAGACTTACTTGCTATTAATAAAAGAGACAGAAAAAAAAAAATGTGAGGAAAGCTGAGGAACAGAGAAACAACCACATTCAAAAATGAGGGGGACTACCTGTCTTAAAAACGTATAACACAGAAACAATTAAATACCCTGACTGACTCTCAAAATTTCTGCAACACAGAATTTACATTGCAAGTGAGAAGCTTTGGCACCACTGTCTTTAAAAAATCTGCTCATACAATTCATTGAAGGCAACAGTACACAGGTGTTATATCATATAATGCTATTGTAAATTATACCTTAGATCTTAATTAGACAGATGTGCCATAGTTGAGCAGAGACAAACCTATACAGCTCAAAAAAATTGGGGCCTAGTGACTTACCCTGTATCCCACTGGATGACTGTACTAGAGCAGGAACTGAACCCAGCTCTTCAGTGTCCCAGTCCACAACCTTAATCACAAGGCTGCAAAGTTAAGCACACGTTTAAAGACTGGGCTGATGTGGGTGTTTTATGGTGCAGTATCAAATGTAAATTGCAAGATTTATCAGTTAGACTCTACTAAATGAGTTCAATAAATGTGGTGCTAAATCCACATTACACTAGACATGACAGCTCTGGAATTCAGTGGGTAGCCAGACAGCAGAGTTCACCTCTATACTGCTAGGTTTGTGCCAAGCACCTGAAGTGCTGGTTCTTCTGATTATTCAAACCTCCTGAGCTTCCTTCTGATCTTGTTCTTGTCGCCAAAATGGCCACAATGGAAAATTGTGCACAAGTGAGTTTCGGTACAATAGAGCTTGGATATAGCTGGATTATACAGTTGTATCACAGCTGCAAAGGGGTCTATGCCCCATAGTCAACAGGAAACCACAGCTCCACTGGGCAAGTATTTTGCTGAAGTCTTCCCTTGAAGCTAGACCTACTTTAAAGAACTCTAAGACATCCTAATTTCATCCTAAAAAAGAATCACTATGGAAACATCCCAGCACGACTCTTGCCTGTGCATGAAAACATGGAACCTTGCAGTTATTATACTGGAAAAGGACAATTCTAATTAGAATTTGAATAATAAATTGGCCTTGAACAACATCCTACAATCAGTTGTCTGCTACACCTATCATCTAAGCTGCCTTCAGAATATTACAATTCTGTGTAGTTCAGGATCCTCAGGTCTCCATTCTACGCTTACGAAATTATTTAACTGTGAAGTCACTTTTGTTTTTGCCTGTTGTGATCTTAAACATTGGCTTCCATATTAGAAAAATAATCTCAATAAGAAAAAGAAACCCTCATCCTTCTTTACTAGAATGAATGACAAAGATATAAGAGATTTCAGGAAGATTTCATGATTGTTAAAACTGTGCACTACTTTGATTTCCTTTTTTTTTAATTTTATTTAATCAAGCACCAGAAAGTGATATCTGGTAAACTGTCTGTCTTGAGATTACCATAAGGACTGCATTTGGCAATATTATTGACAAAAGTGGAATAATGACCTTGGTTTTGACTTAAGCTCTTAAAAATGCTCCAAAAAATCATAAAATTACATGATTCATTAGTGATTAAAGAGTTAGAAAATACTTTCAAAAGCAGTAACCCAAGGCAACATAACCATTACCACCCTGATACTACAGACAAATTTTCTTCTCCTAGCAATTCTTGCTGTAACCTGAAAAACTTATTAACTTTCCACATTTGTTTCAGCTGCTGCTGGACTAGATTTTAATTAAGTGTCTGGTGTCTGATTTAATTCTTATTCAATCAAGATAGTTTACTACTGTCTTGAAGAGTGATCCCAGCTCTTAATGCTTACTAGATGCTTTCTAACAGAATGCGATCAAGAAGCTGACATTCAGATGAGGATAACCTGATTTTCAATATCAAATACTTAAATTTTTGAAGTTACAAGTGAGCAACAAAACACTATAAATTAACAGTATACTAAGCTTCCATAAGTAAAATTATTTACCTCTACAAAATGGAAACTGCTTCTGTCAGGAAAACTCTGATAAATGGTTTTATGTTTTATCTGTAGGTTTTTATCTGTATCCTGAGATATCATAGTCTTCCTGTCACTAGTTTCAGTTTCAGAATGTTCAGGTGTGCCTGTTTACAGAATTGTGCTTAAAGGGTGAGTATCACCTTAGCCAAATCGCCTCAATGAAGAATTACACGTGCAAAATAGAAACACAACATTTTCAGTACACCAAAGTACAACTAAATTTTGAGTCTGATAATACTGAACTCAAAAAGATTATACTGTAGTTATCAGCGAACTCAAGGCACTGAATATAAATTACTGATCCAAAGCTACATAATAAAGCCTCTGAATCCATACTCGAGTGTTGGAGTACAAGGGAATATTTGCTTTGCTCCCATTTCTTCTTCATTAGTTGTTTGCTTCTAAGAGGAAAAGTACAACTGCCATGATTTTTCATTAGAGAAAAGAACTTTAATGTCAATCTGTTGGTGTTTCAGTAAAAAATTCAGACTAATTAACTGTAAAAACTCACAATGTGACTCTACCCAAGTCAATCTTTTCAAAACATAATGACAGCATCATCTGCTACCATCTCTCCTATTTTGCTTACAACTTTTATCTATAATTGTTTAGTTCTTTTGACTTTTTAAATCACAGAGATATTAAAAAAGACTTACCTTAAAAAAAAGAAAAGGAAAAAAGAAAGGAAAAATTAAGTTAATGCTCACAAAAATGCAACACAAAATCTTTGGACATATAGTACCTTGGAGACTCCTCACTTTTCTTCAAAGTAATACTTAGTCGTTTTAGCAGAATAGCTAATGTATTTTGCTTTTGTTACTTCTAATTATGTAACAGTATCATTATACATCTGCTAATCCTAAAGGGAAAAGACAACCAAACAGAAGAAACTTTAAATATTTTCTTTGTTTGAAAATAGTGAAAGGTGTGTAATCTCCTCCAGATGACAGGAGCAGCAGGAAATTGTAAATCTAGTTTGTCACTATTTATGAGCATCTTGGCAAGACTGGGTAGACTTGAGCAGTTCATTTTCAAGGCTATGAAGCACAGGAAGCTGAGGCAGCTCTGAACCTATGCTATGCTAACAGAGGTTATGAAATTGTTATATAGTTACTGTGCTTATCTGAACAAACACACATATTCACCTTCATGGAGCAAAGGAGGAACAAACGAATCCTACAGCGCAGAAATGAAACTGAGCATACTCAGCTCCAGCATAAATTGTCTTTATCAAGAATCAAGAATGAAACAGCTTTTTTATCTGTTAGGCTGCAAAGAGTGGCAGAGGTGCCTTAAGTGCCAGGTGGAGTCTGGGCATTGTCTGCCAGGGGTAAGAAGGGCCTGTGGTGAGGACAGAGAGATCCACAGTCAGTTCTCAAAACTTTACTGAACATCTTCAGCCCATGTTTCACAGAGCCTAAAACTCCTTTGCGCCCTCCCTCTCAAAGTCAAGAAAACCAGCACCCTGGAGTGCTCTTAGCTGCTCCCAGACTCTTTTTTCCACTTGATACTTTTGGCATTACAGTTACATCCCCAGAGTGGAGCCAAGTATCTCCCAGCTGTATATCAGCCTTTTCTCTCACCTCTCCCAACAAACATTTTTCTGGGAATAAAAGAGTGAAAGTCAGCAAAGAGCTTCTCAGTCTAGTTTTAACTTAGTTAACTACAAAAAATACCAGGTAATACTCTAAATATTTATGAGCTGCTATGAATTAAAGCAATAATCACAAGAAATAAACTGAAGGAAGTTGGTTTGGTTAAAACAGACCAGACCCAGAAACAGAGATTGCAAACATATCTACAGACATCCAAATTCCCTCTGCAGCATAGTGCTGCCCAAGTTACTTTTAAAGATTGTATCACAAGCATCTCACTGAAGCAGTAGAGAGCTCTGACATTAGGAGTGCCATTATACCATGGGCCACAGCCATAAACAAACTAGATCTCTACTGAAAACAGGGTGGGAAACACACAAATTTTCTTCCACAAAATTCCTGAATAACATATATCTATTTGGGCTAACCTTGCTGTGTATTACCTATCTTTATTGTGCTGTTCTTGTCACAGAAGTTAAAAAAAAAGATAAAAATTGAGATTATTTCACAGTTAGGATTTGCCTTTTCTTTTACTGGTGGCTTTAGTGTTGTAAGAAGGCTGTGAAGGAAACTAATAGGTAACTATGGTTTTTACTTCTTTTTGGTTAAATTGGAACTGAATCTATTGGTTTACTACTTTTCAATATACTTCCTTCCCCTCATATGGTATTTTTCAGATATAAGTTCCTTAAACACAGGGAAGAAAATGAAGGTCTAAACTGAAGGTAGAGACCTAGTATACACTAGGAAAGTTTACCTTATACAAAGAGACTTCAACAGGTATTTATCAACTTTATCAGCAGAAGATTACAGAACAGTTCTGACACTAACGTTTACATGGGTCACATAAAACCACTCCAATTTGACCTAGGAAACTTATTTGAAATATTATGTGTAGCAGAAAACAGAATCTCATACAAAATGTGTGTAGGTTTTCTTACCATGTGCTTGAAGTTTTCACTCCCTCCCCCTATTTTTCTATGCACTTGTGACAATTATCTGTCCATCTGCACACACATACAGGCACCAATGTACTTTACATATTTCCAAGCTTTGTGTCACCTTCTCCATCTTGCATTATGATTAACTTGAAAACCAAGTAAGCTTCAGCTCTAATGATAAATTCCTTTCCTCTGTTGCTCAGAAGGCTGCCATTTGCTAAAATGGTGCAAAATTATTGTTAAAAGCCAAATACACTCTTGTCTCAGCATGAGCAGAAAGCACTGTATCTCCACAGGCTGTGCTATGCATCCAATTTCCTGCAATCACAGCACAGGAGAAAACACTTAACTACAATCTCAAGTGACATCATAGTGACTTTTTCAAATATAATTAATTAAGTGTCATAATCCTTGAAGATTGGCTAGTTTACTGTTTTAGGGGTTCTGTTGTGGTTTTTCTTGGTTTTCTTGGTTTTCTTTTCCTGAAATGTGAAATTATTAACTAAATTTATTTATATTTGACCAGAATTAAATTTACCCTCACTGACAGAGTAACTTTAAAAGCACCTGAGGCCATGAAACCAACAGCCCAAGGAACACACCAATGGATCCCTTCTCTTGGTTCAAAGGAGAATCCGACTGGCTTGCAAAATTCCTGACATTAGACAGACTTTCAAAGGGACACAACTTCACAAAATAAACTGCTGCAGTCCATTGTCTCTGAGACTACATCTTGACACCATACTTTAAATCAATCATTAAATTACTTTCTCTCCACAATAAGAGAAAAAACAAAACTTAAATGATAGCAAAAAAAAACCCAACAAACTACTGATATAAAAGGATTTAACTTTATCCTAAAAGCATAAATGCATAAACTTAATTTTTAGTGCTTGAATTGAGACAAAACAAATAAAGAATTACACTTTTATCATATTCCAAGTTCATTTCTATACTCCTCAATTACATCAGTTGTTTCATTCAGCTTTCAAAAAAGCAGGAGTAGAATTCTCTTCTTCTTTTTCTGTACACATTCACTTTCTGTATCACAAAAAGTGAGAGGTTTGTTTTGAATTCAGCTTAGTGATCAACTGCAACAGAGTGTGCATTAATGTAGTACATTTGGGTATGGTATAGCATTGGATGAAATACTAATCCTGCATTCATAGAGGAAGGAAAGTTTCCAGCCTCATACTTGAAACTGCATTCAAGACCACAGATGGTCAACTAAGAAACAGCTTGATGCCGTTGTTTTAAGTGAAAGGTACCTTGTTATTTACAAAAATAGTAAACTGTCTAACAGCACAAAAACAGATCATCAGTAAAAAAGCAAAACAAAACAAAACAAAGCCCCTACTTTTTCCCTTTCAGAGTATTCTGAAGTTCTTGCCAGAAGTAAATAACAATCAAATGGCCAGGAGTTAAAAGCAATTAGAAAGTAAAGCTGTGAAACTTAGTACCATTAAATACTAAAAGATAAATGCTGCTTTGGTCTTTAAAGTGGATGTAGCTTTAATGTCTTGATTTATTGTCAAATTACTATAAAGAACACTTAAGCACAATAACCAGGTCCTAAACATTGCAACCCTCCATAATTATGTGTTATGGGTAGCCACTGGTTTGAGCAGTAGCTAAGGCTGTATCAAGAGCTTTCTACCCTAAAATGAGTAAATGGCATCTTGGAAGGATCTGCTACTTACTTTAACAAATGCCTCTTTCTAAATAAAGAGAATGTGGGTTTTTCCTCATAGGCTCTGGCAAAAACTAAAAGAAAAACTTGACATGTTGGAGCAGGTTTGACTGTGGCTCTCTCTGCTAACTTTGAAATCTGAAAGGTCAGCATCATCATCTAGGTACAACCAGCTGTATCACAAAACTTACCTCCACCATTCTTCTGACACAGATAGGGGAATCGCCACACATTCCCCAATCCCACAGAAAATCCGACTTGTGCCAGAATATATTGGAGTTTGCTGTTCCAAGCAGGTCTTTCATCTTCTACATCTGAGCCTTCTTCAACATCTACATCTTTTTCTTCTGGATCCTCAACCATAAGTTCACTCTTCTTGAAGGCATCATCTGAAGAGTCCTCATTAGAGAGCAGGTCCTTAACTGACTCAATGACCTCATCATCTAGATCTCTTTTCACTACCTTGCTGTTCTTAGGCATTTGTGATTTGAAACAAACAGCAAGGAGATGACGTTCAGCTGAAACAGATGGGCACTGAAGCAGACTCTCCCTCTGCTTGGGATAAAATACTGAATAAAAAGACTGAAGATGGTGCCTGATGGGTCCTTGATACCAGGGAATCAAGAGTAAGGCCTTCTGTTTCTCAACACTTGCTCTACTGAAAGTATCTGTGGAAAAAAGAAATTAAAAATGATTTTATATTATTATGCAGAAGAAACTTAATTTTGAAATTGTGTCCTTTGTTTTACCCATTTTTGCATAGCTCATTGATTTGACAAGAGGGCAAAACAAGAAGAAAGGGATGTTAGACCACTTTCAAATTGTAGGAAGTAAGTCCACTATTTGGTCTAAAATGTTTTATAAATTACATTTCATTCACTTGTTTTGTTTTAGTTCCTAAGGACTGATAGGCTAGCTGCTCATACTTTGATACCATAACAAGATTCTTCACATCAGGCATAAAAGGGTATGCACTTTGCATAAAATGCAGGAGCCCAACTCCCTTACTTCCTGATTTAATGGCTTTACTTGAATTTATTAAAGTATATTTTAACCAAAGTAAATTAAGTTTTTCAGACCATTTCATAAAGTCAGGCAGCAATTAAAATTTTGATAGAGAGGATGCACCTAGTAGTTCAAAAGCAATGGTAACTTATTTTCTTGTTATTCTCCATCCTGGAATATATAATCACAGTCATAGTTTGAAAGGAGAGATGCTCATCTCTTATAAGCTTTGATACTTTAGATATTTTTTAATTATTTCCTCTTTCTAAGAAGCTATCTGAAATATTTGAAATGCCAAATCCATTTTAAAAGCCTACTGCTTCAAATGTGCATGCACAGAAACAAAAATGCCTGCATTTGAATACTTGTTTTTCTTAAACACAATCATTTAAAAAGACAGACTTGCTTGCAGCTGCCATACAAAAGGTAACCATAAGATTTTGGGTAGGAATGTATTTCACTAAATTCTTCACTAATCACATGGGATAAAACTAGTGTGTGCAAAGCCATCTGCACAATTAAGAGTCTTAAAAAGGATTTAGATTATGTGTTAAGCTTCATGAAAGCTCTAAAGAGGGTTTCTGTAAAGAATACACAAGAAGTCTAATCAAGAACTGCTAACTGATGAGAATCAGAAATTACTTCAGGAAAAATGAGACCTTACAGCTTTTGCTTATGGACTTGCTGCAACGTCTATGTGATCCATAGCATGAAGGCTGCATCATGTCCTGACAAAATGCCATGCAGTGGAGAGCTGCAAGGTACTGCTCACACAGTCACTGAGAGGGCAAGCACCTCGCAGCCGCTTCTGCGCCAGAGCCACGGCAGAGGCGATAAGCCACTGGAACCCAGCCCGCAGCTTATCAAGATGCGACTTCACAGCACCAGAACAAAACCTCTGCACCACAAGTCCTAGCACCAGCCTCCCAGCCAACAAGGCAATTACTTTTTCCAATAATTCCCAAGGATTGGGAAGTTGAAGTTCACTCCAGTTGCCTACTGAACTCTTGTTGTAACCTCTTTTCACTGATTCCCCAGACTCCGGTCACTGTCTTCTCACTTTCCCTTCTGTTACTGCCTCCTCTCAGCAACTCTAGCTCTGGCAGTCAGCCCAAATTTTTAAAACATAGTAGAACCTACTTGGCTTGTAATCTGCTTCATGTTCACTACTGTCACTGAACGGCTCAGGGTCCTATAAACCTTCCTTCTGACATGTGGTGGGACTAGCTAGCACAAGGCTTTGCTTTGACTGATACCAGTTCTTCAAAAAAAAAAAAAAAAAAAGGTGTATGAGCTATACAGAGAACAGTAAAATAGGGGAAAAGTTGTTTGTTTGTACAGGAGAGAAATCCTAATACTCTATCCTGTGTATCTGGGCTAAATGAATGTCTGTGTGGGCCTCTTTTCATCTGTTCTGTCTTTTGCATTGCAGTCTTCAAAGGACAACATCCTCTTCTAGTTCATACATGATTCAGTGGCTCTGAGTTCTGACTGAGATACCTATGTAGAACCAAAATGCAAACAATATATTAAGCTGAAGCATTTAAGCAATCCTAATGGAGCTCTGGGACTACAAGGCACAGCACCTGGTACTTCAAATATTACTTTTTGTCACATTTCAAACTTGTTTTTCCCTTTGTTCCACTGATGTAAATTAGAAAGCAGCTTCTCAGTTCCAGTAATTAGTAATAAGTTCAGGGATTACATTAAAATGAAACAGCTGCACATGTGAAACGACATCAGTAGTTGTCTCTAAGTCTAAAATCCTTCTCTAACTGTAATAACAAAAAGAGATTTTCAGTCAAAAAGACACAAGCCATACATAGGTATTTACTGAAATGTTTTAAAAGGTCATACCTGTTTTAATTATTTTAGATAGAGTAACTTGCAGAGCAGCAATATGATTTTCTGGAGCTCCCACTGATGAGTCAATTCCAACAAAAATTGCATCACTCTATCCTGTCATGCATTAAACATTGCACTGCTACGCTTCAGGATAAGCTGGGCTTGAGACTTCTACTCCTAGCACAGTATCATAATAACTTCCCTTTCATTAACCTTCCATTAAGCAGTATGTTATCCACAGAAATATCCCTGTATAGACTGCAACACTTGCAGGGCTTGAGAAAATGCGGGAGGCATGCTCAGCAGACTGGTGCATGGTTCTAACAGGACTGCTTTCCTAACTCAGCACATTATCACTGGCCAGACTGCACCAAGGATGGAGGACAGTCCTTCTGGACACACCACAGATCCAAAGCACTCTCCTACTGTCAGATTTAACAACTTTTCTCTGTACTAAAGGAGCTGGTACTAAAGCAAATAAGGAGTCCTCTCTCAAGAGATACTACCACCAGGTACAAATGTTTGAAGTGCGAGCCCAGCAGGTTTGTGCAAGGAGTCCACTGCTCCGTGCTCAGCACTCCCAGAGCGCAGTCAGTGACACACACAGAAGCTGCTCTTTGATCCAGAACAAACCTGCACAGAAGACTGATATCCAAAGAAGACTGATATCAAACTACTCAGCTTGAGCCAGGTATAGACATGAATGCTCCTGTGTCAAGTCTGAATAGGGAGAAGAGTAGAGTTACTCACCAGCACTGATTAGCTAAACACGAACCACTAAACAAGCTTTCTTTTTCCTCATCAGATTATTGAACCTGAGCACCTCACCACATAAAATGCTATTCTATGCTCCCACACCACTTGGATGCAATCCGGTACTGAAGCTCATCAGCATTAAACTAGGAAATATGACACCAAATTCTGTTAAACATCTTCAGTTAGTTCCAGTACTTGTTACCTTCTACATTGCCTTGTAAATAAATACAGAACTATATTGTCGAGAGTTTAGTTCAAGCATGGCTTAAAGAAAAAGGCCATGAAGCCATGCAATTGAGAGAAAAGTAAAAGGTAGTTGCAAAGCAGTTCCAAAAGCAGTTCCCAGCCTGATTTCTATAAACAATTAGACTCTCTCAGGCGTCACTCTATAAACAATAAGGTTCTCAGGCAGTCTTCCCATAACAAGCAAAACACCCTCTCTGGGAAAAGATGGCACCCTGGGAACAGATATGGAAGTTTTGGGAACCTTTCATATCACAGTGGGAACACTGGTTTTGTTTTGTGTAAACAATTGTCGGTATCGTAAAACAAAAGGAGTGGTTAGAGTTTTCTCTGTTAGCCTATCGTAAGCCTGGATTTTGGAATATGCATGAAGTTAATTAACACTGTTATTTAAAGTGACTGATCGATCAATAAATTGGAGTTCGATGCATTATAGGATGGTCGTTCTCCCCTCACTTCAACACTATATGATGAGACAGGTAATTTTGTAAATCCTTAGTAAAATGGGGATTTGCTATGTCAATTTTCAAATTATACTTAGGAGAAACTATCATTATATTAGGATTCCAAGTCCTAAATCTTGTAAGCTATTTTAAAACATTACTATGACTTAACCAGTACCTGGGATTAAAAGTAAAATGCCTAAAATATAATTTAGCCTTATTAAAGCTGTTTGTTTGTAGGTTGTATTTTTTTTCTGTCTTCAATTTAGATAACGGAATTTGACCAATTGATTATGTTCTCAGCATCTCATCCTTTTCATGACTCAAACGACGTAACCTGTCAGATGAAAACACTGAAGGGAAATTTTTATTACCACCTTTATTGGAGAATATACTATTATTCTGGAATTTCCCACGACTGAAATGAGCAAATAAGAATGATTTTCCTTTTTTTATGTAAAATTCCATTTATAAAGAAATCTAAAATTACTCTTAAACTGACCTGACAAACATCTGTATTGTTTGATGGAATTTAACAGAATGGAAATTGATGAACAGTACATGGTTCAGTTAAAGGAACATTTAGAAAATTATTCTGTCACTGAAATAAGCGCAATCAATAATCTGAGTTGGCATAAACAAACTTTTGCAAAAACTTTACTAAAACAAACATATGAGCTAGATTTTAATTACGTCTTACTAGCATTGTCCTTGATATGCTAATATTCTTTCACATACTGAAAGATAAAACAGTAAGTATTTTCTGACTTTTTTGATACCAAGCAAACTACAGACCCCACCTTTCTCTCTCAGAACACAGCAGGAATTTTGTTATTTTTTTCCATGGAAAAAGAATCAACCCAATGCACCAGCATGCACAAGTAAAGTAACCTTATTAGACCTCCACACCACTAGCAGATTAAGCAATAATAATCCTTTGCCACAGGGAATTCAGACCCAAATTAGCTCCCTGGGAGATCCAAGCTCACTATAGAACTTTTGCTTCAGCTTCAGGCCTGCATTCAGAAATGCTGGCACAGGAAGATAAGACTTGCAATGCCTCCACTGACAAAACTTGCAAGCATTTGCAGTAAGACCCAAAGGAACGTCATTAGTCAAAGCACCAAAAGATACATTGAAACACACTGCTGCATGTCCTTTTCTCACAATCTTTGTTGCAAGGAATGCCTAGTAAGGGAGTTGTCCTGGTTCTGTTCAGCACTGCTGCTCCTCTTCACCATTACACTGGCAGTGAATCTTGTGCTGGGCTCCTTCCCATGCATCTCTATCAGACAGATCTGCATGCCAATCAATATAGAGATACCTACTAGAAGAACACTGTACTTCTGGTTCTCTCAGCTGTCTAATACCAATAAACAATTAAAGTTACAAGGCTGGAGATTTTCCCAACATGTACAAAAAAAGAGGCACAAAAAAAATCCCCTCACTTACAGATTTGAAAGTATAATGAGAACAGCTGCCCCACGTTCCTGGAAATTCAGCACAAACCTCTATAAAAAACCATTTGTAAGGCAATTTCATGTTTAAAACATCCCACAATACTATTGCAACAACTGATATAACTAAGTATTAACGAACTTCTAGCAGTGTTTTTCAAATATAAATTACAACACAATAATTCTTACATCGCATTTCTTCTTAAAACCAGCACTTCCCTCGGAAAAGGAGAGTGAAAAATATTATTTTTTAACACAGTGCACTTTTTTATTTTATAATCTTATTTTTACTTCTGATGGAAACACAGTGATTTCACAAAATTACTTACATTTCATTTTTATTGCTTTACAAATAATCCTCAATACCTTTTTTTGGTTCAATGTTTACCATTGAAGGGGTTAAAGAGATCAACATTCTATTCTTCAGCACACTGCTTTCTTCCCTGAGGAAGCAGTTACATACCAACATGCTGCTGTGAGGGAGGCAAAATGCAATAAAAAGCTGCAGCCAGTTCACATCACTATAATCTCAGTTTTGAAAGTAGATTATGCTAGTGTAGTGTACCAGTCCAGTCCCACAAGCTTGTGTCCTACATTGCTGTTCACCAAGTCTTCCCTTTGACTCCCAATGAAGAAAGCAGTATGGTTAAGCAGAGGACATGGAACTAAAAGTCAGGATTGTCACCATGACACATGTTCATAAATGATTTTTATTGGTATTCATGCCAAATGTTTCAGTCTGTATGAAATCACTGGAGAAGAATCATATGCAAAAGTGCAGAAGAGGAGCCTTTTGCACTAAAAAGAAATGTACAAAATGCATCTCAAATATGAGTTGACAAGCTGGGAAGAAAAAGCATGATGGGAACAAGCAATACAGAAAATGAAAACTGAAGTTTTAGGAGCTATGGATGGCTGTAAGTCTGCAAAAAAGAAATCTATGCAGACAGGATGTGGGGAATACCTAGTGAAAAAGAGAGGAAGAAGACTGCAGGAGCAAACCAGGTTTCACGGGAGTACTGTGACTGTGAAGAACGGCTATCGCTGGGGGAATCTGTGTACAGATAATTATTTCAGGAAGGGTTACACTGTGTTACAGTACTCATTGCACAGACTGAATTACTGCTGCAATGCAGCATTGTGTTCTTTGGTGGAAATAGGAATACACACCATAAACTTTTTGCCCAGTCAAGCCCATCTCTAGCTATAAACTGATGCAACCATCATGCTGCTTTTCAGCATGAACTACATGAGCTAGCATTCTTCCCTACCTAGTTTAATACAGCCTGTCAGTAAGATTTAGATTCAATAGGTGCTTAACTCAATTGCAATTAAAGATAATTATATTCTATACAGTTATACTTGTATTAGCATGTCTCAGAAAACATCACTGAAGAATGCAGAGAAATCTGTTACACATTCACAACACTGTAAAAAAAAAATAAGAGCTCTGTGGGCTATGGGAGACTTAAATGCATCAGAAGAAAGTTTTTATTCTGGTGTCTACAACAGAATCATTTATATTAGGGGAAAACTATTTAAAAATGCCAGACTGAATTCACACCTGCTGCACATACAGGTTATACAGTTTTCAGTGACAGTGCATGTTCCATACTGCTGGGAAATTTGTTCTCCATTCGTACAAAATATCGTTCGTGGCTTTATCCTACAACAAAACCCTGCACAGACTCAAATGGAAAAAAATTCTCATCCAGATTAGTCTCCTTACATTTTAGTTACAGGACAATACTTCCTACTATTATAGAACAAACACAATAAAAACAGCAAAGTTTCTTTTCCAGGTTTGTTCATTATCAATAAACTTGATCTTAACAGCTTGTATGACTACTGCCAAATCCCTGGCCCAACAGAAACATCTAGAGACAGAGTGTTACAACCTAGAGCTCTTAAATGTCAGGGTTTTTTTCACTGCACATAATCTCTAAAGAATTAATTTGCCTTATTGTAGTTTCTCACTTCTGTACAGGTTTCTCAGTATTTTCTTCTCTCAAATCAACCTCACTATTTCAGAGACTTACAGGATAAGCTAACTGCAACCTCCTTTTCAAATGGAGAAAGTATGTCACTAATTCAGCGGTCTTTTCTTATATGTACTTCATTGAAGGAACAAATTTAGTGGTACCACTCCTTCAAGTGAAGCAATATCAGCAATTATGAAGAAATTCTACCCCTGGTTGGTCAAACTGAAAAGATGTAACTATTGGCAACTTGAAACGAAATATCCATATTCAAAACTCATCATATAAGATACAAGAGAACCGTGAATTTATTGTTCAATTTTATCACACTTCTCAGAAGTGAGAGGTTGCAAAAGTATGTTTGCTATTTCAATAAAGTATTAAAGTTACTTAAGTTGCAAAATCAATTACTGAAAATTAGATATTACCAGATACATAGTTGCCCTGAGACCCTAACTCTCTGACCTCTGTGCTTCAGAATGCATCAATAAGTAAATCAAGTTGTCCTTGGGAAGAATTTATGTGATTACTTCTTCCTCATTTTTATATACAAGCAAAAAGCCAAACTGAACATATGCTTTAGCAGAAATCTTACTTCTCATCACATCTGATTATTTGATTTCATTGCACAAATCATGCTTTCAAGTTATGAACACTGTAAATGTCCCACTACAATTTTCATCTCGTCTCCATTTTGGCTTAAGGCAAGCTGAATTATTAATATTGCAGTACACATTTCTGACACTTGAAATGCAAAACTATCATTTGCCAGCAGCAAGAAACTCTTTCCCCAAAGTGGGAAATAGACTACTGGCACCAAATCTCGAGGCACTGCTGTCCACAACATAACACTAACTTTTTCTTTGCTTTCTCCCATACAAACAAGGCATCCCTAGCCTGAGGAGTGAAGGATAAGAACACAGAGCTCTGCTTCAGTGTAGGGTTATGGGAAGCTCAGTCCGGTTACTGCCATTGCCTAATGCAACCGTTCTGGCAGTTACCACTGCATTTTCACACCACTTTGTACTGCCTCACCAGGATTTGTGCTTCCAGCTCTTCAGTGGAATAGCATTTGGTTGTCATTTGTCAATGATGCTTTTTTTTTTCCCCTAAATTACTTCAATGTGTTTCCTGAGTAATGGCAAGGTTACCTTGAATCAATTTTCAAGGACAAATGAAGTTGCCCAAGCAGCCACCTGCTGATATGTCAAAGTTATTCTGCAACTGAGATTTCAGAGATCTCTAAAGTCACGTGTAAAAGCTGCTACCACTACTATGCTGATCTATTAAAATTTGAGACTGAAAACTTCTTCCAATATCAACAGGTATTTTGTCTTTTAAGAACATTACTAATGGAGATGAGTGAAATGGTCAGAAGAATGGAAAGTAGTTGGGAAAACAGGTAAAAATGTCCTTAATGTTGCGTACACTTCTGGTACGCTATTCTAGAGAATTTAAAAAAAAAAATCTTCCCAGAAAAATTCCACCACAAATACTTCAAGTGGTAATTCCATACCACTTGAGCAGTGACTACTCATCTAAATCAAAAGGAAGAGGTGCAATCAGTAGATTGTGTTTCTGAATAATTTGTGATTTTTTTTTCTGACTAATTCAGCATTTGAAACATTTTGTGCATATGGGCTTTTGCAATATGGAAAAAAGACAACAGTAAGAACGACAAGACATGAAAGGTCAAAAGGAATCAGATTATGCTGTAAAACTAGTTTCAAGATATCTTGGCAGTTTCACATTCTCAGTTTCCTGTACTGGTGACACATCTGAACAGCTATGAATGGTTTGGTTCTTCATGCACAGATCAAAACCAATGAGATTGTTTGTTCTTGAGTCTGAGGCAGAGCTGAGCCCAAAGGGAGTGTCCAACATGCACTGCGCGCAGGCTGTGAGTCTATAGTTATCTTAATATGGGGTGTGGGTAAAAAAACCCACTTGTATATTAGCCAAAATGAAATGAAACAATCTTTCCTAAGTATTTTTCATAGTTTCCTTTCTAAGGTTAGGCAGATAATTGGAAATATACTATTAAATAGACAGAAACTGATTATGTTGTCATCACTTTTTAATCAAATGGAGAAAGCTGCCTTCACAATATAGCCAGCATACATTTATATGACATCAGATAACAAAATCTTAACTTCATTTACACTTTGTAGGGGGGAAATCGGGTCCATATCCTATGGTACTCCACAGTGATACACGGATGGTAACATACTATTTAGAAATTATTAGACTTATCTTAGAAAACAACACTACAGCAGTGAGCTTGTTATGCAGCAGTAGCACACTGAAAATGAAATCGTTGATGATAATGTGGTCTTTAACAAGTAAAACACAGCGCAATTTACTTAAATAGATGAAATCCCATCACAACTCTCACGTGTGCCAGATCAGTGTGACTGTGCAGACATATTACAATCATCTCATTTGCTTCCACAACAAAAGCAAAGCCTTACGAAGAAATTCCACTTCGCTCTAACACTAGGAAAACGAGAACAAAACCGGGCAATGCAGGCATAGAAAATCAGAAGGATTAATAAGCAAATCGAAGAGAAAAAGAATCACTGGGAGAACACTGTAGGTATGAATCAACCCTGTGGACATGTCGTAGTACACGGCGGGCTGCAACCATCAAAATCCCGCACAGCAAATACATCCCAGAGGCACAAAGGTGGGGAGAAGGTCCTCATTACCATACCCACCCAAACATGGCTGACACCGGGGCGCAGCAGCCCCCGGCCGGGGGTTGCCACCGCCCTGGCGGGGCGAGAGCCGCGGGAGGCTCCGGGCGGCCCCGCCGGGCGACGCCCACGCTCCGCAGCAACAATGCAGCGCGTCCGCCCGGGCACATGCCGGGGCTGGACCCCGCTCCCGGGGTACCCGGCTCCCCCCGAGCCGGGCTCGTCCGTGCGGCGAGGCGCATGCATCACCGCGGTGCTCCGGCGGGGACAGCCCGCGCTGCCCGGAACACGCGCTACACTTGCATCGGAGGTTTTTTACGCAACACACGGGAGATGAATTAAATTTCTTTCACTCGGAAAATGATATAAGTTTCTCGTCCATGCCAATAGCAATAATAATAATAAAACTGATTAAAACAGCCCCGTACATCCTTTTAACCCACCGCCGAGCTAAAACACATGGGCGGCTTCTAACCGGCGCTCGCTATTGTTTCCCGAGGCGCCGGCTCTCTCCGCGCCAGCGAGAGGCTGGCACCACGGCGAAAGCCCCCTGGGCTGGGGAGACCCCGAGCCGCAGGAAGGCGGACACCGGGCGGAAAGGAACCCCCCGTACATCCTCCCCCTTCCCGCCCGGCGACACACGGAGGCGGCCACGCTCCCCCGCGGCCCCAGCCGCATGGCAGGGCTGGGAAGGCGCGGGCCGCCCCGCGCAGCCACGCTCAGCGCCGTGCCCTGCCATGCCGTGCAGTGCCCTGCCATGCCATGTCGTGCCTTGCCCTGCCGTGCCATGCCGTGCCTTACCTCCGCCCGCCGGGCGCCAGCTGCGGAAAAGGGGGGCCGGGTGCCCCCGCGGGCGAGGATGGCGAGCGGGGCCGTGCGGGCGCGGGGCTCAGCGGCGGGCAGGCGGCGGCAGCCACATGTGCCCAACCCTCACTGCGGCGGCGTTTAAAGACAGACATAAAAGCGGCGGGGGGAGAGGAAAGGGGAGGGCAGCGCCGGGCCGGGGGAGCCGCACCTCCTGACGCAGGGAGGAGCGCCCACCCACCCGCCTGCAGCAGCATCTCTGCCGGAGGCGGGCGGGCAGGAGGCAGGCGCGGCAGCCAGAGGACAAGGAGGCCGCCGCGCCAAAATGCCCGCGGCCACACTTAGGCACGGCGGGTTCCTCGTTGTTATCCTCATCCTCATTCCTTGCCGCCTCCGCCTCTCTGCGCCCAGACTCGTGGCGGTCCCCAGGTCCGTGTGGCGCTCAGGCGGGCTGGAGCGGCCCGCCCTGGCCTTCCTCTGGTGGGCTAGCGGCACACGGGCGGGCGCGGCCTGGAGGCGGGAGGCAGGAACACAGGAGAGAGCTTCCTGGGGAACGCGTAGGTTTTCCTAGAAAAGGGAGTTAGTGGGAATGAGGGCTGTGGGAGCCAGGAAGGAAGAGAGGTCTGTCGGAAGCAGGGGGGCGGCCGCAGCAAGTGCAACACCTGCGGGATGGAGGGATGGGGAGGCGGTGAGAGGAGGGGAAGGCAGCGGCCATCCCCGTGGTGATGGGGCACAGCTCTTGTAGCCCTGACTCCTGCAGTCGCAGGAAGGTGATGTTTGGCTTCAAGGCCTCCCCGAAAGGTTCTGTCTTAAAGTCTTCACTGCCCTTCGGACAGTTTTTTCACTGCTTGCACTTCTCTTTTGGGGAGAAAAAAAAAAAAAAAAGGCAGATCGATCCTGCCTAGCAAGGAAGACGTAGTAAAGATGAGGAAGTGAGCTGTTCGAAGGCGCGGCTGCCAGGTGGGAGAGGCCCATTGGCTTTGCTGACGATGGGCACGATCGAATGGAGAATGAACTGGTTTTAATGCTCGCTGTAAGAACAATTATTGCAACAGCTTCAGTTTTAACATACATAGTCTTATTACACCTCGTGAATCAAGCAGAATAATTCCAGAGTATGGAAGATAGTCTGCCTGTATGATTTGTATTTCCTTCATCTTGTACTGCAAAACCTGTGATACAAACTTATTTTCATTTTGGCTTCATTATTAAAAGTAATTAATCAGAGCATTGTGTGTCTCTTGCTATTGGTGCTAGTTCACTTAACTAATAATTTCCACAGTGTATTTCAATTATGTGTAAAACTAGCCCTGTAGATAATAGATTATGTACTCACTGAATATTCTTTGCGACTCAGAAAAAATGAACTTGCCTTGAGTAAGTTTCTAACTGTGAATTGTTTCTTTTACACTAAGTACTAATAAAAGGAAGAATTTATGCTTTCATTTGCCAGATCATGAGTGATACTTCTATTTGGTAAATTAACTAGTAATGTTGATCATATGACTGCATAGTTAATTGAAACAGGAAGAGGTCATTTCTGGATCCCTTTAAGTTCTGTGTGCCCTTAATGGTGAGCTTAGGTCTGATGTGGTGTGTTGCACAGACACAGAGGAAGCCTCATTGCTGGTCTGACTCTCCAAGTGTCTCTGCTTGTGACTCAGGAGATCTGAGGACAGAGAGAAAAAAATCTAAGTGGAAAGCAAGAAATGCCAGCAAGACAAAAATCATTATCATAAAAAGCAAAGCCCAAATGCTGATGTACAATAGTTCTACACCATCAAACCTTTAGAGAAAAAAAAATGCAGGAGAGAAAATGACTGGAAGAAAAGCAGTTATGCCAATTTTATTTTTCTGCTAGGTTTTGCTATCTTGTCACTCGTGTAGAGTTTTAAATGCTGTGAGTTGGAAGAGACCCACAGGGGTCATCCAAGTCCAAAGTCCTGGCTCTGCACAGGACAACCCCTCACACAGCGTGTGTCTGAGAGCACTGTTTGAACACTTCTCAAGCTCTGTCAGGCTCCATGCTGGGACCACTTCTCTGGGGAGCCTGTTCCAATACCAAGCCACCCACTGGGTGAAGAAACTTTTCTTAATATCCAACCTAAACCCTGACGTAACTTCAGGCCATTCCCTCGGGCCCTGTCACTGGGCACCACAGAGAAGAGATCAGTGCCTGCCCCTCCTCTTCCCCTCACGAGGAAGCTGTAACTCCAGTGAGGTCTCCCCTCAGTCTTCTCCAGGCTGAGCAGACCAAGTGACCTCAGCCACTCCTCATGTGGCTTTCCCTCAAAGCCCTTCACCAACCTCATGTCCTTACCCTGGAGGCCCTCTAAGGGTTTCATGTCTTTCCGATATGGTGGTGCCCAAAACTGCCCCCAGCACTCAAGGTGAGGCTGCCCCAGTGCAGAGCAGAGTGGGACAATCCCCTCCCTTTCCCAGCTGTGATGCTGTGCCTGATGTCCCCAGGACAGGGCTGGCCCTCCTGGCTGCCAGGGCACTGCTGACTCATGTTCAACTCGCCATCAACCAGGACTACCAGGTCGTTTGCTGTGGTGCTGCTTTCCAGTAACCCCTTCTGGATGGATTAATGGATTTCCTGACTGCATCACCTAGTTTTTTGTTCTGGAGACACTGAGAAAGGTGCCTGATTCTTCTCAGACTGGGGCAAATCGAGTACATTCAAGATTGGCCCAGTCTGTCCATATATCCAAGGCTGCCCTATCCCAGGTGCAGAATCTGACACTTGGGCCTTTTGCATGCAGGTATCATTGATATTCTCAGTGCATATAAATGACACTTTTTCACATGCTGCATAAATGTAGAATTAGTATTGCATCTTATACCTTTTGAGCCTGTCACTGTTATTAATATTCTGTCTTAATGTTAGCTCAGCGCTGAATTTTACCTTAAAATATTGCACTCTAGAATATGGTAGATTATAAACTCAGTGATACCAGTAATTAACAGCTATACTAGTTTGTGTATCAAACAGCCATTACTATTTTTTCCATATTTTTCAAAAGGTTTCATGATTTAGTAATTCTAAATCACTTATGATCCTTTTCAACATTTTTTTCCATTTTATTAAATGTAACCTCTTTAGTTAAAAACTGTAGTAATCTATTCAAGAAAACAAAAATATGCTGTTTCCAAGACTAGCAGTAGGATTAATTAAAAAGACAGAGAGTAAAGATGTTTTATATAAGTTGCCTATTATTACTGATTTTATGATAATGAATATGTTGAGGAACTTCAGCTGAACAGAACAGAGCCACTGGCAGTCACTGTGACTTCATATTGCTGCATCATTCTGGCTGCTCTTAGTTCTCTAAGAGATGGCATCTGGTCAAGGTTCTGAAGGAGATTTTGCCTTATTGCTCAAGACACAAATTATTCCTTTGGACATAGCAAGCATAGTAAGCATGGATTTCCTGACTGCAACACTAAGAAAGGCACCTTCTTCTTCCAAGACTGGGGCAAATCGAGTACATCACAAGCATTGGGCCAGTACAGAGATTAAAATAGTTCCAGGGACACTGTCGTTTGAGGGTATGGCTGGTTAGGGTTTGAGATTGGTGTTTGAAATTAAATTTTCACTAAATTGAAAGTTTAGATATAATTAATGGAATGGTATAGTGACCATAATTTCTTCAGCAGAATAAATTAAATAAGTACCTTATTTTACTCAGAGAAGAAAGAAATAGCATTCAAAATATTTAGATAGATACAAAGTATCACATAAAGTATAAGTGTAGCCATAAACTTACGAATTTTGGTTTAGAAAGTAATACAGAACCTACTGCTTGCTAAGGAATGCTTCCATGTGTTGTATTCCTCTATGTAACACATTTTGAGAACCTTAGAAGCTATAATCTCCTCTGAGACCCAGTGCTTACCATAAAGTCATAGCAATAAAATCATACCCATGGGAAGTTCTTTCCAACCCCCAGAATTCACTGAGACTAGAAGAAAAAGATTATAGCAACTCAAAACTCTGCATGAGTAAAAAATAATTTCCTCTCATGATGTGCTCTATCTGAGATGATCAGTTTTCCAGAAAATTGTTAAGGATGTAGTTTTTTAAATAACTTAATACTTCTATGATAGAATGAAACAAGTAGGAACTATTATTTCGATTACTACAATTCAGAATACCATGTAAATAACAGAAACTAATATTAAGACAAAAGAAGAGCATTTATTTTCAGAAATCCCCAAAAGACTTTTACAGATTTAATCAATGATAAAATAATTTCTGTGACAGCAAGGAATAAAAAGCATAGGATGTTCAATAGCAAGCCATCCATGAGAGATACTTAAATGTATTTAGGCATGTGAATGGATGTTTCTATAGTGTGTTTGAGACCATCAAAGGAACCTTTGAAACTGTGCTAGGGCACATGGAAAATAAGGAGATTATTGGTAAAGGCCAACATGACTTCACTAAGGGCCAATTGTGCCTGATATCACCTACCTGTAACTGGTATTCCTCCTGGAACTGTACAAAGCATTTGAAACTGTCCTGCATGAATTCTGCTCTCCAGACTGGAGAGACAGATTTGGTGATGGAATACTCTGTGGATAAGGAATTGGCTGCCCAGAGCTGCAGCCAACAGCTTGATGTCCAAGTGGAGACCAGCGGTGAGTGGGGCACCTCAGGGGTTGGTTTTGGGACTGACGCTGCTTAAAATCTTTGCTGGTGGCATGGACAGTGAGATCAAGTGCACCCTCAGCAAGTCTGCAGATGACAGCAAGCTGTGTGGTGTGATGGACATGCTGGAGAGATGGGATGCCATCCAGAGGGACCTGGACAGGTGTGACAAGTGGGCCAATGCAAACCTTGTGAAGTTCAACAAGGCCGGTACAAGGTCTTGCACCAGGGTCAGTACATGGCAATCCAAAGCACAAATACAGGCTGGCTGGAGAATGGATCAAGATGAGCCCCAGAGAAAGGACTTGGGGGTGTTTGTGGATGAGGAGAGTGACATAAATTGGCAATGTGAGTTTGCAGCCCGAAGGCCAACTGCATCCCAGGCTGTATCCAAAGCAGTGTGGCCAGCAGGGTGAGGAGGTGCTCCTGACCCACTCCTCGGTTCTCATGAGACCCCACCTGGAGGGCTGCATCCAGATCTGCAGTCTCCAACATGAGGAAGACTGTTCCATGTAGGGAGATGTCAGGAAAATGACAGGATGTTGGGAGAATAGCAAGTGCTCTGCTCCAGAAAATAGAAGAAAAACAAGACCTCAGCCATGGGTGTCATTGCTACAGCTGTGCTAAAAAATACTTACCTTGAAAATTAGGAAGCCAGCAGTTTACTGAGTTGTTTTCTTTACATCAAAAATAGATATGTATTGCAACACAGCATTCAAAAAAGAAAATGTTTACATGGAAGTCTAATATTTTCAAATTGTCATATACTCAGTTTTAACACATTTTAAATTAATATAAACCATTATATATGCACACACATAGACATCACATAATAGTTCAACATACAGCTGAGCTATGTATGTACTGTCCTGAATGAAGGGAAAATGATGTCAGGAAGTGTGTTCTTTTTTTTTTAAGCTTGGAGAGCAGTCATCTAAAAATTATCATTGTTTGTAGAAAAATGCGTCCCATTTTAGGTATTATATTGAGGTCGCAGTTCAGAATGGCCTTCAGGTTAAATTCCTGCTTAAAAGTGCACATGGTACTTAGAATTGTTCCTTAATGTTTGAGCCAGTTACATTTTTTTAAATATAAAGTTTTGCTATGTTTTGGGGGTTTTTTATCATTGCATAAGGACATGAGCCAGAATGGAATCGTGGTGTCCTCAAAATGAATTGTAAAATTCTTGGATCTAAGATAACGTGAGCTGTGTTAATCTGTGCATTGCATGAAGAAAAGTGGTTTGAAGAGAAAAGTGGTTTAAAAAAGGTTGCAAAATGTCTCTTGTCTCATGAGATTTCAGAGCAATCCAGTTTGCCAGTATATTTTAACATATGTCCTGTGATGACAGGTTCTGGGCTTAGAAAACCCAAGCATATTTCTTAATCCCAGGACTGGCAGGGGCAAAATGTAAGGCTCCACTAATGTGTGCAATCCTGTGAGTCATTACTGCCCACAGAAGCTATAGTTCTCTACTTGCAGCCTAATAACTGGGTTATTCCATAATAATATAAAATCCATGTTAGATTTTGCCCATGTCTTACACACACTGTGTCATTTTTAGTTATTGATGGGCAAGGATAGAAATTACTTTTTCCTCCTGCATGGAATTTTGTTTAAAATCTGTTTACAAGGGACTGGTGTTTTCCATGTGCCTCGATCTGAATCCCTTATGAATCAACCACAGCTTGACCCTTGTGTCAAAAGACACAAGCAATTCATGTGAAATAATTTTATTTCAGTACATTTCAGTCATAAAGCAATGAGGATATGTAAGCCTATCGTACATTAATAGAATTAGAATTTAATTGTTGACTATCAGTTAAAGCCAGGGAGTGAGGATCAGGATGTGTGTTCATTCACAGGACTAAGAGACTGGAGGGAACAACTGGCATTAGCAAATCTAGATCTGTGATATCCTAGTTAACCTGCCTGGATAAACCTGCCCAAATTTATCATGTTCATTCTTAAAACTACTTTGGTTTCACCACTGCATCTTGCTGAAGTTTCTCTAGAACTTCTCTCCTGTGATGGTTTGAAACCTTTGAACAGTCACAGCTTATTCATCATTATTTTTTCTTGTGCCAAAAGGTTATTAAACTGCTTTCTGCCTTTCTATTTTATGTATCATTATGTATTTTTGGAGGGTCGCTGCATCGTTCCCTCCCTTTGTTTTCGAAGAGTAAAAACCTGAGGGTTTTTAGAACAACGAAAGATGATGCAAAACTAGCCTCATGCATATTAGTCATGCAGATCATGAAAAGATATTAGCTTGAGTCTTAAAAGGAGCAGGCATGTGATAGTTTACTCCAATATTGTGATGGAGAAGTGTTTGTCCTGAGTTGATCTGCTACATCTGTGTGGAACAACGAGTAGCTCCCCTGTAGCAGAGTACAGTGCTCATGCAGCACACATTGTTTCCAGTTAAATACAGGACCAGAACAAAGGTCCACCTGCACAGTATCTGCCTTCAGCAGCTAGATGTTTGCAGAAAAGCATGAGAAACAGTGCAAGTAGGACTTCTGATATTATAGCAAATGTTTAATAAGTTTCTGACAGCATTTCCTACAATTAAAGTAAAATACTAGTTTACTCAATAAAAAATATGAAGGTAGTATGCATGAATTATCCTTAGCAAATCCACAGAGCTTACCAATTTTTATTTCTCTTTGACTACGTTTTCTTTCAATTTGATTGAAAAATCAGCATATGATTTAAGTCAAATAAGTAGTCTCACTGTTTATCTTAAATATATATATTTTCAGACATATTTACTATTCTTAATTTATTCATTGTCAAAAATTACTAAGGAAAGTCTTAGAAACATGTATGAGAATCTATCATGCATAGTACTTCTTGGTATTCTGGGATGGAAATAATTTGGCTTTTTCCTCCCTTGGCTGTCTCCAGCTACACTTCCAGAAATGGAAGTTTTATTATTGAGATGTGCTCAATTTTAATCATTCTCATTAGCGACGCTGCCTTTGCCACCAAGAGTTGCACCACCAATTTTGCTGGAAGACTCTAGCAAGCTATCTAAATTTTTTGCATATTTTACTTCAGTACACCCTGTACGTACTCATTGCAAAAGTCCACAAACTTCTGTAATAAGTTTCCTAACTTCTTACTCTTGGCTCCTCTGAAACTCAAATGTTAGTTACGGAATTACTTAACCTCTGTGTTTATGTAGACCAAGTTAAAATTTTCAGTGGTGCCTTTAGTTTAGACTAGAAATTCTGTTTGGACTCCTAATTCCTTCAAATATCAAACTAGCTCACTCATGAAATTGAGATGTTGATTTGGTTTTTTTGGTTAGGTTTGGTTTTAGGGGGTTTGGTTTGTTTGTTGGTTTTGCTGTACTAAATGCAAAAATACCTATTGGTGTATCACAATTTCTTCACAGACATGATTTACCTAACACAGTGTCATCCAGCCCAATATCATTGTTATTTAGATTCCTCTGGGGGGATGTGATAAGTTTGGTTGTGGATACCTGTTCTTCCAGCATCTGAAAAGAAGAACCTTAGTTTAATCCAGACTCCTTATTTTGCGGCAGCTGGAAAAATTCTATTTCTCGCTCAGGCATTTTACATAGGTAGAGATATGAGATCCCAAGTTGTTAAAATGGTCTCATTATGACAGAAATATTTTGACATGAGTTTGAAATTCAAGCTAACTGGTTGTACACTTTGACTAAATCCATATTAATAGAATTTGTGATGAAGAAATGTTTGAAAATGACAGTGTTTGAATGACAATTTACTGCTAGGCTATGTAAAAATTCTAGTTTAAAAATAACAGGCTGTAGAAAAATAGACTTTGGATTCTAGATATTATTTTGCATCCTAAGTACTATATGAATACTAGAAAAAGACCAATTCAATTTGGGCATAAAACTTTCTCAAATTATATTTTTCTGAATATGCATTTACAAATGCTGGAAATTTTAAACTCTTATTTGCCTGAAAATAAGCACTATTTTCTGTACACAGAAATCAATATATGCAATATTTACACTGATGATATTGTAGAATGCTTTTTTTACAGAATACTCTAAATTAGTTTCCCCTTACTAGTAGACAAATGATGTATCAAGGAAGGCATTCAGCTATACAGGGTTTGGGACTCAAAAGCAAACCTTAAATGCACTTTTCAGAGGTGATAGTGAAATTTGTAGGGACTGAGGTGCCAGACCAAGATTTGGTGGCTGTGGAGACCTTGTTAGGTTAGTTCTTTCTAGTTCTTTCTTCAGGGCTGTTGCTTTAGCTTGGACATTACTCTGCACCTGAGAGCAGTGTGGGGTGTTCTGCTGTGGAATTGAAATCATCAACTAATGAGTAGATTGTTAGCTTAATTCTCTGTACATGTGCTTTTCGGTTCAGGCCTATGGCAGCTGGGATTGATCCTGTTCCTGGCAAAGTCACTGGCAAAATTTCCATGGTAAGTAGCAACTAGAGTTTCCCAATCCTTGACAGTGTTAAAATACACTTGAACAAAAGCTTTACTCTGCTGCAGGTATGAACTAGCAAGAAGCAAGTCCCCAGAGTAAGAGAAGTAGGCAGGAATGAGTGCCTCAGGGCAGACAGACACTGTACTTGTAAGTTCTGCTGCTTTGGGCACCAGACTTGCTTTAAGCCAAAAGCTCTCAGGAAGTCAGCACATGTAACCAACATTTCAAGTGGTAACTGGGAAACTTTGCTAAGGTTGACGTCTGTATAATCATATACAGGTGAATCATATACTTCAGGTGAAGTATATGATTAAAAAGACAGAAAGCTTCCTCATATTTACACGTTTTATTCACAAAAATAGTGTGTTCAAAATAATGAATCTCTTGCAAAAATGTACAAAGAGACAATTAATACTGAATGCATTACATGAAAGCACCAGTTAGAAAGCTGATTTTCCTGGTGTCTTATCTTTAAAATGCAGTGGCCCTATTTAAACATGACAAATGAGGACAAAACCCTGCAAAACAAGCCTTGTCTAGTTCGTAGGGCTGATATCATTGTTTAATCAATGAAAAGAATGAATTTTATTTTAAAAAGTGGAAATATATCATGGATTTCCGAAGGGATCCCAGTGAAAAAGCATGCATATAATATTGTTATTTAACCTGTAAAAGTAAACTGAATACAAAAAATCAAACTTTAGTTCTTAATTATGGGAAATGCTTATTCATATTGGGGCAGAGAATTACGATCATGTTTACCCAATAGAACTGATAAATGCTGCTGAATTCAACTGGGTATTTTTCCAGCTGTTTTACAGAGGATTATTTTCAAAAGCTTTTCATAAATCTGTCAAAATAAGCAAAAAAGTTAATGGAGGACAGAGTGTCTTGCTAAATAAATAAGCTCATTGATACGGCAAAAGTTGGGAGGATGAGGTTGGCTACATACTTCATGGTGGCAACTTGAGTGTTGTGTAATTTTGGCAACCAGATTCACATATGCATAAGAACTCTGGTGTTTGCTGGAGAATTAGCACAAATTGTGGATTTGGAGAAGCAGCAGCACCAAGAGTTAAGCCGAGCATATAGTGAAAGAGTCAAGAGTGGACTATGTTGAAAAAGGTGATTTAGTGTAGCAATTAAAGTTCTTCAAGTATATGTTTACGTGTTTCCACTTTTGGGTAAGTACCCAGAGCCCAGTTTTATTCCCTTCTGTGACAATATTGGAGGAATAGAAATGCTCCAATAGAGTGGGTACATCATCCTTTAGACCAGAAAGGAGGTCCAGAATTTAATTTTCAGCTGCCAGGTACAGGGTCCTGAACAAGGACTCTGGCAGGGTGCACACATTCTGCAGTGCCATGCAGAAGCAAGTAGAAGTTTCAAGTAGATAGCAAGCAGAAGGCTCACTTTGTGGTACCAAAGAATGTAGACACCTTCCTCACCTGTTTGCTCACCACTGGCTCATAACATGTCTTTAATGATCAGTTAGGAGTGGGAAAATGTTCGGTTTTTATTCAATAGAAATTATATGCTCATTTTTTGAAAACAGAGAATTGTTAAAAATCAAAAATTTAAAGACAATGCTTTAAAAATCTTAGATCATTTAAAACTGTTAATATTTTAGCCTAATTATTTTCTGAGCCCGTAGAATATTTATATATTTGACAATTTGACTTTGTATTTTAAAAAGCAAATTATCTGTTGTATAACTTCATTAAGCCAGCTCTCTTGTTCATGTGGTTTGAATTTGGCTAGGGTTACAGTACAGTAAATACTTGAGGGATTGGCATTGGAAACTAAAATGGGGTCAGAGGAGGGAAAGATGGCTTCAGACATTTTAGCTTTGCATATTTAGAAAGTTTATTTTTAAAAAAAGACTATTTAAAAAAAAGACAAACAGATATTCTTGTTTTCATTTTGCAGTGATTTAGCAGATTTTATGTTTAGTTTCTTTAAAATTTTCTCGCTTATATCTGAGCCAAAACACTGAAATCTCTTCTATGTCATCGCCTTTGATGTGAGAAATAGAAGGATTATAAATCACAAAATCCCTGTGAACAGAGTCTACTAAGTCTCTTGGAAAAATTGTGTAAATTAATTCGGACACACCACTGGGAAATCCAAACTGAAACAGCTTTTGTTGTAGGAAGAAAAAAAGATAGCTCTCACTACCTCACATGAGCCAAAGGAGGATAGCTATTTTGTGCAGAATGCTTGGTGGGAAAGAGTTAGCCATAGTTTATGAGTTAGCCATAGTTTTTATGCAGACTAGCAGGTAAAGGGAAAAATAGAAGATAGCAGGTAAAGGGAAAAATAGAAGAAAAGTGTTGTTTCTAAATGCTTCTGTATAAAATAAAACACCTGTGGTTCATATTCAAGTTCATGGAAAACAAATGAGCTAGTAAACATGTAGTGTTTGAATTTAGCAAAAGGATTTTGTTTTACCATAGGAGAAGAAAGAGTATGACTCTACATTTGTGGTACTTAGATGGATAGTGCTTATATTACTCATCATTGCACCATTTGCTTTTTTATTGCAAGTCTGGCAAAAATAAGATCAATCATCCCACAAATGATGGACTAACATGAAAACAGCTTCAAAATGTAACTCTTTTTGACCAACAGGTGTTCTTATCAGATAATACTTATAAAATTATACACATTTCGACTGGAGCTGACATATATTCTCTTTCTGTAAGACTGCACGCATTGTTCACCCACGTATACACCTGTACATACACATTTTCAGGTTTATGGATATCTGTGTCTGGGGTTGTACATACATACACTAACCTATGGATAGACCGTACGTTAGAGAGAGAATGAGAGAAAGGGGGTAGGAGGAGGCAGAGACAGATCCATCTGTCAGGTCCACCAACTCCTGCAGCTCAGCGCTGCTTGCCTGTGTAGACTGGGGCTGACAAAATGCTGTTTCTAAGCACAGAATGGATTTGCTTCAGGAATTATGTGCTGACACTCAGTGGTGACCGGAGACCAGCCAGGCCTGAAAGTGTGATCAGTGGAGAGAGTTATTCCAAGGATGGCATCAAATCAGGAACTTTGTGTCTCCTGGACGAACACCTTTCCATCCATAGCTACAGGGAGAGGCTGTGCCTCCCAAAAAGGGCATCAGGATCAAGAAGTGCATGATAGAAATGCTATTTGCTTTCCATATCTGCATGAGTGAATTCTTGTGGGAATTACTTAAAAACAGGTCAAAGGAGAGTGATGGTAAAACAACATGCAGAAAATCTACTTTATTGATATTTTTACTTATTTTATTTGATTGACATAATTCAGCAGCTAATGACAGATTCTAGACCATATATTGGATGACATTGTGTCTGTTGCATATAATCAAAAGAACGATATCCTGCCAGCTTCCCAGTTGTAAGCCACAAAATTTGTCTTCTGGCTACACAAATCTCAAATTTAAAATGTTGCCCTAACTTGCAAATATGCAGAAATTTTGCATCTTGTTGGACTAAATATAACATGTAACATTTATTGTTCATTATCCAGTTATTTCTTTTCCTGAGGAGTAGAGGAAAGTAATTCTGAAAGCTATTGGGGGTGAAGATCAGTGCCAAATTAAATCTGAAATAAAATCATCTGAAACAACCAGCAAAGTTGTACATTCCTCTGCCATATTTTGGTATACAGATAATAATCCTTTCCCTTAGGATATAACCCTGTTCTCTTAACAATAGGTATTTGCTTCTGGCTATGATTTCTAAAATCACAAGTGAGTAAGTTACTTCAAAGTATGATTTTTATCAGTCTGAAATGGAGGTATGCTTCTGAATTATAGATTCTTTAAAATAGATACTAAATTATAGATACTTTAAAATTGGTTGCCTTTCATGTAGTGAAATGTACTCAGATTCCCTAATATATGGACACAGACCGCTTTTTATCTTTTTACCTTTCTGTATATGAGAAAGAATATCCTGTCTGTCTGTCTGTCTGTTTGTTTGTTTGTTTGTTTGTTTGTTTTGGGTGATATTTCATTTAGATGATAGTGTAGGGAATATTCCAACTCACCCATAGGAAAAAATATACTTTCTGTCACATCTCAGATAAAACAGTGATAACAGTAAAATGAAAATATTACTCAGCCTCTTATTTAAATGACTGAATTGTCCAATAACCTAAAAGCAGGTTGCATATATGATTTAAAACAGACACAGGTTTCTGACCATGGAAACTTCTGAACTCTCTTTTATTATAACAATCAATTTCAAAATTAATTCAGCATTCAGGGTATGAGGAGTAGGAAACATTTTAAAAGTCAACTTGAATATACTATATTTTATTTTTATATAATTCAATATTTTTCCTTCTTTCTTATTTTTAAGTTGACCACTGGGCTATGAAATTGAAAAATATACTGCAAATACATTCTGAAGAAATGGGCAATGAGGGACTGCCTTAGAGTTACAGCTCTGTGGGATGAATAAGGCAATCCACAACAGGTTGGGAAACCTTGGAAGTATAGACTAGTCAAAACAGTTTGCCTCCCTGATGATTTCCATATACTCTGCAATAAAACAGTTATTACTCAGAGCCCAGTTTTATTCTCTTCTGTGAGTGACAATATGGAGGGAATGGAAAAGCATCAACAAAGTTGGATACATCATCCTTTAGACATATGATAACCAGAAAGGAGATAACCAGAATTTAAATTTCAGCTGCCAGGTTCAAGATCCTTAGCAAGGACTCTGGCAGGGTACACCCATTGTGCAGGGACAGCAAGAACAAGGTTCCCTTTGTGGTGCTAAAGAAGGTAGTCACCTTCCTCATCTGTTTACTCACCCACCACTGGCTCACAACACGTGTTTAGGGATCCCTTAAGAGCTGGAAAATTCACCAGTGCTTTGTGCTTTAGTTGGTTGGGGCTTTTTTCTGCTTTAACATCTTGTTAGGAGTATTTCATCATGTTCAAAGCTCTGGGCAGCATCACATGTTACTCTGCATGTCTTAGCTTGGCTGAAAGAGCTTTTTGTCTACCTTTTTTTTGCCTCCCAGCTAAGAGAAATTGCTCTGGCTCCTCTTTTCCATAACTGAAAGTTTGTTTATGTTTGGCTGGTGCTGTGCATTTTGTCAGCAAGAGTAAACTGCTTTCTTTTACATCTCCATTATTAGTACAATACCAGATGGATGTGTGTTCCTCCTGTCTCATCCTCCTCTCTTTCATTCTTTTTCCTCTGCTTATTACACAATTTATTTTTCATAGATTATCTTGATGTTCAGCCTCTGATGTTCAAGTCAAAATGAGTAGTTAGAGCACTTTCTGCTAGCTGCTTGATACTAAGTGTGTATTGAGAAATGATGCCCAAAATGTTACTAGAATAAAATTTTGCAAGTTCAGGGGTTTATAGGAAGGGAGAGATCTGAAATCTAGAAATAAAACCAAACCATGAGAGATTTCCCTGCCAAGGTGATGATAGTACATATGAAAAACAAATCTCAGTATACAACCCTAAAGTGTGCTACTTCTAGCTCATTTACAACACACCAGTACTCACTATGAGTAATATTGCTTGGCAGTGAAGAGAAACAACTGAAGTATAACCTTAGAGGATAATTAAGAAATAACGTTGGTTTTTTTCTTTTGCTTTCCTTGACATATTTTTTTTACGAGACTCTATTCAAGTTTAATTAAGTTTTGCTTTGAGGCTCTGGACCTGGAACAGTGCATTTTTATTTTCCTTGTAATATAACCTTTACCTTGCAGGTAACAAAAAAAATGAAGTCTTGGGGCTATAATCATCAGATCATAGAATGAAAGGATAAGTTTTATACAGGCTAAAAAATAAAACCTTTGATTTAATTAGCATTTTATGAGTTTCAGGTATCTGTGAAATATCAAATTAATAGGGTTTTATTCTATTCTTATTAGGTGTTAGAAGAATATTAAGTGAGAAAATGTAACTCGTTCAATTTAAGAGCTCTTCAAACTAGGAAGATGTTGGAAAGTGATTAAAACATAGACTCTGAAAGCTTCACCAACTTTAATAGTTTAAACTACTATAAGCCAAAGGTTTGGGGGGGTTAACCTGAATAAGATGAATAAAAATTCTACATCAAAAAAAACACCCTTTTAAACTGAAATATCTTGTCTTCAAAGTTACTTTTATATCTCTGATATGAGCACTATAATTTCTAATCTTTCTTTTAAATGTAGGATTACAAAGCCTATACTTCTGCTCGTTATCTAATCCTTTGAGAGATGCAATCGAAGCAAGTGAACTAATCAGTCAAAGGTAGATGAAGTTGCAGCTCTGAAAGATCACAGAGCATGAAAAATTAGTAATGAAGCACACATTCTCTTGTATATTTAACAGGCAAATCATTCTCATTTATACTATATATACATGTCAGGCATTTTAAAGACAGTATCAAAATTGTAATCTAATTTTGATCATGAAATATGTTAAGCATTTCTGCAGTTTTATTTTCTGCAGGTTTGTTGGTTTTTTTTTTTGAGTCACAACAATATTATCTTCTCTCATTGTTCCAACAAGCAAATATGAGTTTTCAACACTCAGAGAGACTTATCTCAATCCAGGTATGAGAATCAGAGATAAAGGTTTCACTGTCCAAAGCACAATCTATTCTAAATTCCTGTGCTGAAAATGCAAATAAGGAAATATTCACTGTACATGGTCAGAAACTCAAACTGATGTTATAGTTTTTCTACTATGGGTATTATAAGTGGCCTTTTCATGTGATTTCTGGAACAATATCCCATTAGCATCCTATTGCTTAAATGAAAAACATGAACAGATAGTGATCATTCCAAAAATAAAAAGCCAAACTACAAAATGGTCACTTGAAGGGGTGCGGGAATGTCAAAATCAACATTGATTTCAGAGAATAGGTAAAAATTGTTAAGAGAAATTAATTAGCACAATCCACGCATAGACAGTGTTACTTCATCAATGTAATTTTGATTTCCTGCTAAAGCCCTTGCTCTGAGACAGAAATTTTGTCAGAAACAATGACACTAACTTAGCTTTGTGCCCTTGTGCTCTGTTACTCATGAATTTAGCTTCATGATCCACCAGCCAACTTTTCTTTCAGTGCAGCAGCTTGCTACAGCTTCCTTTGTGAGGGGAAGGTAGAGATTGTGGAACAAGGTAAGGGCTTGGAAAAAATTGCAAGCTCACACAAACAGGAGAATCCTTCAATATTTCAGTGTTTTATCTGGTCAGCTACACAGATTTCAGAATCTTGCTGACACGTTAAAGAGGCCTATTTCTATATGAATTTATGACTACAGGCTATGTTTTGAACTGTTAAAACTATTCCACAGTTGAATGCCGATAAATATTCATCTGTAATTTACACATTATTTCCTCTGTGAAGATCAGCTATTATGCTGGTGCTGACTTTGTTTAAAAGGTAAAGTCATCCTCCTTTTTGTTCACTCCTCCGATCTCATTTGGTTTCCTTATGTGACTGTGAAAACTTACTCTGACCTGAACATTACAATAACATTTGAGTAAGACACATTTTGAGTAAGGGTTTAATATTGTTTGATCAAACATCAAGATGTGATAATAAGCACCTTTTAATGCAGATTTCTTCAGTGTAGTCCATGCCCCTTGACTTTCTCCTTTACTAATCCATGAGGCACTATACACTCTGCTGCATGTTGTTTGCTCAGTCAGGGAACCCTGTGCAGCTGGGGGAACAGAACCATAGCTCCAAACACCTCCTTGACCTCTTTCAGGATGCTGCTGATCAGATCCATCTGCACCACAGGACTGCAAAAGCACTGAATCTTGCAGAGTCCAGGACAATATCCTCATCAGCATCTGAAGAAGGCTAACCCATATTTCCCCTTCTTTGTTCAGAGCTGTTTCTACAAAGGGCAGTCAACAACAATCCATGCATTTGCTCAGCAGCCCTGCTATCCTTTTATCAAAGTGCTTTTCAGTTCGTAGCTTCCTCTCCAATTTGCTGCAATGGCAGCACGTGCATAAAGTAGGAATGGAAATTTGGAGACACGTGGTGAGGAAAGGACCATGGTAAAGCAGTGTGCTGTTCCACAGCATAAAGCAGCACGAGCACAAATTGCAGGACATTTTATAAAATGGCAGCAGATGTTTATCTTGACTACACAGACTAAGGTGGGTTTTTCCCCTAGCCATATAAAATCAGTATTAAACAGCAGAATGCGACATCAAATTGTACAAATTAATATGACCTTCTACACAGAGTTGAAGAAAAAGGACTGTCTTTCAAAGTGTTCAAGCAAAGAGAAGATGGATTATTTTAATAACAGTATCATGCAGGTTCTTGTCCTGTTAAAATATTTTTATTACTACTAATTACTTATGTTCTAAGGGGAAAACAATGGTTTCTCTGTTCATTCTTAGTCTATTTCACAGCCAGAGTGCACATGAGCCAGCTTATATTTCTTAAACCAAGTAAGTGCAAGCTGTAGTCTTGATGATAATTAAGGTGCAAGACAGACTGAAGATTCAACTAGTTCTATATGGTTTTCTCTGTAAGAAATGTGTCCTATGACATTTTAAATTTTTTATTTATACATTTCACATTGTCTTAATAACAAATTCATATTTTTACAAATTGTATGTATTTTCCAATAGGCTCATAAGGCTAGATCTAGATATACTTAACTTTCTCCATAAGGATATAAGAATTTCTGAAATCAGTTTTATTTGGTTAAAGTGACAATAGAAATTCAATTTTGAAACTAGATGTGCAGATTTCAATTGGAGAAAAACCAAATTAGGGGCTTTAGCATTCCTATCTTTCTGCCATCTGTGTTCTTGAAGGTCAGACCTTCATCCCTCAGTGTTTTTTACTGAATGTCAGTGATTTCTCAGTGACACCACCTCTGGCAGGTCCCTAGAAACACAATCTGGCAAGGCTGACGTCTGTCTGTCCTTGCTGCCCACTGCACTCCTTAGTGTCTATGTGAGACTGAGCAGTTCTTGCTGTTGCCATTTCCCCTCTATAGTTTCCACAGGAAAGATGCAACATCCCTCCAGACATCCCACTTGATCTCATCTTGTCAACTATAAATAAGGTCTCTTCAGACCAAGACAGAGAAGCCAATGTTTATCATTATTATTAATTATTTTTACTTATTTATTATCATTATTATTGTCTGTATTTGCCAGTTTTTTTTACCTTGTTACCACTTAAAAACAAGTCTTGGTCTCATTGTGCTAAACACTGCACGAACATAACTAATGAGATAGTCTGTGTCCCTAAAAGCTTTCAGTCTGAAGGATAGGACATAAATAGCAGATGAAACAATCAAGTCAACTGGACAAAAGGAAAACATGCTCAAAAAACCCCCAACAATCCCCAGTTTAATGTATTCTGCATCGCGGCCACAATTTTCCCATCTGTTTCTGACTGATAAGAGGCTGAGAGATACCATTTCCCCTGTTACTGCTTAATTTAGTAAAACATTACGTTCAAAAGATGCCTCTCTGAGGGACATTAGTGAAAGGAATACAAGTGAATACAAAGCTTAAGAGGTTTTGGCCTCCCAGTCATTCCAAAGGAAAATAAATGCAGTAAGCATCAAGGTGATTCTTTGCTGCCCTATACTGACAACAAAACTGGTGGTTCAAATAGCAGGCAAGTCAGAGAAGCAGGTACTCCTCAGTCTTTCAGCCTTTCTGAGTGTAATCCCACCAAAGACAAGAGCTGTACGGGACAGGATTCAGTCATAAGAGGTTGAAAATTAGTTTCAATTCAGGAAACAGATGTAAATAAACCAAATCAGAGTGTAAAGAAGGAAGAGATTTCTTTTTCCTTTATCTTTTCAGAGGAAGGAAAAAATGTTTTAAATGGTACCATCTAGCAAAAGTAAATCTGAGCAACTTTTGGTTAAAATAGCAAAATGTATCATATATTTGAAACCTTTTACCTGTCATTTAATAAATACCCATAGTTTTTTCATCAGTGGAAGCCACCAACTTATGTCCATTATAATTATGATTCACAGTAATTTGTTGCCTTAAAGAATTTTGGCAAAATTTGCAAAGGAAAGAAAGCTAAAAGAAAAATTAAAGGCAATATTTTTATATTTATTCACCTTTGAAAAAAGATTAATTTTGATATAGTAACGACATCTAGACAATATTCTTTTTAACATAAATCTTAAATTTTAGATTTATATTCCAATGTAAAGGCTGCGATGTAGAGAATTTGAGTCTTGTTTAGCTTCATAAGCAATATTTAAAGGTTCAGTTTTATTTATCAAACTGATTTTCATTGATTTTTTTTCTTTTGCCATGCAGCTTATTGATTTATTTCTTTCTACTGAAAATTGTCTGTCAGCTGTTCGATTTGGCCACATGACTTTTCAAAAACTTGATTAGGAAGCAAACACTCCATCCTGGGTTATGGATGTGAGAACTTCTGGCAGAGGCAGAGGCACACACACATCTGGGGCAACGGCTGTTTGCGAAGTGAGCTGTGCCCAAGCCCAAGAGCGCTGTGTGCCTCTGCTGCCACTGAAATTCTTCCCTTCCCTCAACCAGTCATGTAAAGATGAATCAAGCTCCTCTGTCTTACATTGTGATCATGATAGTTATAATATATTGCACAATAATTTACGATCGTTTTGGCGCAATAATTTATCTGCATCTCAGAGGACTAGGTTGCTTTTGTGGTTCTCTCATAGGTAAGAAGAAAAATGTAATCCAATCTAGTAATGAATTTTATAGCAAACAAGTTTTCTGGCTGCATTTTGATGTGTCTTCACTTTTTCTTTTCTTTCTTTTCTCTCACCTGATCAATAGTCTTTGATTTGCCAGTCAGGCCATCTCGTACTTGGCTGCTAATTTAGAAACTTCCGGAAACAGAATTTTTCACCTTCAATTTTCTATTTAACACATTCCAAGCACCACTTCTCAGGTAAGATGAAAGATAATTTCCTTCTCATCATAGGAAAAAAGGAAACTTCTAGCTATCTTCAAAATTATTCTGAAAGGATGGAAGCTTTCTGCAATTTCTTTCTGACTGCATTTCTTTCTTTTTGCTGGTTTGAGAGTTTTTTCTTTTTTTTTTTTTTTCTCAGAAGTCCCAAAACTGATTAAAATTCAAGCTATTGAGACAAATTTTGAAAGATTAATTTGATGTCTTATATTTCTTTAGTATCCTTTAACCAATCTTGGTAATTAAAGGATTCTAAAGAAATATAAGACACAACTTACCCAATAATATACTGAATAGCATAAACTACACCCATAGGAAACCTATGAAGAAATTGTGCTCCTTGCTTCATTTAATTTTTTTTTTTGCTTTTAAATATAGGCAGGGTGAAGACACAAATATTTGTGTAGTTTATAAATAATTACAATTTTCAGGACTAATTTTTTTCAAGATTTTGCTCCCAATACCAGAAAAACAGGATAAAAATCATAAGGTGAATAAATATCAGAACTTCTGACCAAAAAATCGCTGCTAAAATGCCATGAGAAAAGAAATAATAAAAGATGCAGAAGGGATAGAAGGAAAGGAAAATCAGAAACTGAAGAAGTGAGCTAAAACACTAAGAGAATAAAAGAATGGTACAAGAATAAACTTGCCTGTAATTTCTTCTCAGTCTTGGCTTACAAAGTTTACTTTTAAATACTATTCCAAACATAATGATTTAAATATATCAGATTATGGTCTCAACAGATAATGAGATTACCATATACCATTTCACACATCAACTGTTAATTTCCTAGTCAGTATAGATCTTCTAGTTTAAAATGATTCACTGATCTTAAAAGATCTTAAGTAGAGATTCAACATACAATTAAACAAGCATACAATTAAATTCTGGTCCCTGTTTTCTTTTACTGATGCTACTACCCTCTCCCTATGTTTTAGTAGATTTGACTGTGTTACTCAGTGTATTTTATTTTGTTGGTAAAATATATAGGTACATATCTATTGCTTTTCCCTGTATGCATTTTCTTGAGAAATAAGAGAAATTGCATTTTTATGGGAAATTCATTATGAATTGGTAAACATTTTCCTTTATGGTTGTGCTGTCTTTTTGTGCTATATGCTTATATGGAACTTGCTTATTGTTATACAGAATTCAGAAGTAATTGAATTCTGTAAAACACATCATATACTTTAAGGACAACAAGAGGAGAATATTTAGCTATACAGTTTATCCAAAATGTAAGTAAAAGGATCTCTGATGAGTTGTTTTAAATATATCACATTTTCAAGGTAAAAAATGTGAATCTTTATTTGGTATTAGATTATTTTGTAAAACCTTACTGGAATCTTTATTTCTGCTAATAATCATAACTCTTTTGAATTCCTTGTCACTATCATATAAAGGAAATTATTTCCTTTTCACAGAAATATATACCAAAGCCTACAAAAACACCTTAGTGTGAGGCAAAATTAATAGCAGTGACCAGTAGCAATATTTCAGCCTCTTGTCAGCTTGTAGCTGATAAAATATTAATTCTTATGTCTGTCACAGAGAATTGAGATTACTGATCTACCACACTTGTCAGCCATTATCAACTACTAAATATTTCATTAAAATTATGTAGCAAATCAGTGCTCTTAGGTGTTGTTGTGGGTTTTTTAGGCATTGCATATCAATATATCAATACTCCTAAAGAGGCCAAGAAGTTCCACACTAGGACACGTGCAACCCACAGCATTCTGCCACTTAATGCTAAACCACGGGTATGGGTGCACTGCTCAGACAGCTGCTTTTGAATTGCCACAAAAGACAATCTGACATATTACAGAAAACTGGAATTGATGGCAGTCTATTTTAAGATGTCAGACTGTAATCTGCTGTGGTCATTAAACTGAAAGAAACTAGATTTAGATTCTTTACTGAGGGTGGTGAGGCTCTGGAACAGGTTGCCCAGAGATATTGTGAATGTCCAGCAGAGGAAGCATTCAAGGCCAGGTTGGATGGGGCTTTGAGCAACCTCGTCTAGTGGCAGGTGTCCCTGCCCACAGCAAGGGGCTTCAGAGCAGATAATATTTACGGTCCCTTCAAACTCAAACCATTTTGTGGTTCTACAGAAGCAGCTGAGCAGCCCCAGAACCTGTCTGGTTCCTGACAGGAGCAGAGAGAGGCGGGTTAAGCCCAAAGCTTCCACCATGGGAGACAAAGAGCAGAAACTGGGAGGATGTCTGGGACTCTGACACTCCTCTGTGGAAATGTGTATTTCCTGTGTCCTTTCCCTCTTCCCCAGATAGCCACTTGTGGCTACTATCGCAGGAATGTACTTACTCTTCTGTTACCACCTCTTTCAAGTATAGTTAAGGAACTGCAACAATACTCCCACTAAGTACTACAGGAATAGGGTTAACATTAAACTTGATTCCTGGGAACTGAAAACTGTAAGAAATTACTGTTTCTGTGACCTGAAAACCTTGATATTTTAATTACAATCCTTCTAATTTCTGCTTTCATTCTGACCATAACATGAGTCACATGCCTTTCTGATAATTCAGTCTCTGCTAGCTCTATTCTGCTTCTCTGCACACTGTGATTTCTGTGTGCTTACTTATGTCATGCCAGTGATTTCATACACTAACTGAATTGCTTATTGAATGGAGACATCTTTTCTTTCCTGTTGTTTTCCCCTTCACTCAGGCCTACAAACTTCACAAGAAAGGCTGCTGTGTTCCATGAACCCCACAGATGGTGCACATGGTGGTCTCTGAAATTATATTCAAGTACAATTGGGTCCTTGAAGAATATTTCTCAATCAGGAAATATCTTTCAGATTAGGTATTATGTTGCTGAGATTTTTGAATTATACTTGTGATAGCCTCATTTCTAAAAGTGACCGGGCTTCTGCAATTCTAGAATTCAGAAGAGTATATATCCATTGAAAAACTACACATGATGTCCACTGCATGTGACTTTGCTCCTAAACTGAACAAACTCAAAAGAAGATTGTCCATTTCCATAGAGTTTTATGTGTTGGTACTGCTATATCTCTCCTCCACAGAAAGCCAGCATTTCAGCCATCATGAATGGCTTGTACACACATGATTTGGTCTTTGAATTCATCCATTCTCTTTACAATGGAGACTGGAGCTGAGGTGTTTTAATGCCGTCCTATATGCATAGTTATACACAGATGATGGATAGATAGATAGATAGATAGATAGATAGATAGATAGATAGATACATACATACATACATACATACATACATACATAGATGCATCGATAGATACATAGATAGAAAAATAGATAGATAGAGCAAAACAAACAAAAAACCCCCCTTTTGTTGAGTCAAGTGTTTCTCCCCTGTAGAAAAATACCAATGCACAAATTCAAATCTTCATTTCCTGTATATATATTTGCATGTTGCCATTTCCTGAAGAAAGACTTTTCTATCTGTTCATGAGCCATCAGTCCTTTAAAAAGGAATTCCCTTCTCTGTAAAATTATGAATAATTGCATTCACATAAATATGGTTTCGCAATTTTTTCTAATTATGATAACTCATTATATTAAAATATTGAGGTGAATATTAAATTTTCTGTACTACAAAGGAGAAATAATTTGAAATTGTACACAGAAAAGGATTTGAGGCCCAGATTCATTCACAGTGCTTCAATTACTTCTTACGATAGGAAATCATGGGAAGGAATGGTATGTAATAGTGCATATGGAGTTGGATCTCCCTTTTGTTCTCTTCTTGTAGCATTAGATGAAGGTATATCATACACGACAAATTACAATTTTAATCCTATTTTTTATGAAAAAGACTTGATTTTGTGGAAAATTTAAGTGCTGTCCAAAATCCCATACAAATTTTCCAGCTTTTCTGCTACAGAATGTTTTAAAAAGATTACCCACGTGTGCTGAAAGGACCAAAAAACCTGAAAAGCAGAGACTGAAATAAAAAATAGAAGAAGAACTTTAAAACTAATTGTAATTTTTTTTTGGCTAGTTATTTGTTTGCAAACATTTATGGCTTTTTAAAATAATTTTTGCAATTAAAATATTTATGTTTATGGGAATAAAAGCAATCCTGATTCTTAACTGTTTGGACTAATATGCAGAAAAAAATACATATATATGCAATATACACTATGGTCTCATATGTTTTTAATATATCTATATTGTCACAAGTATTGTGTTGTGTTTATTTTCAGATTTGCCTTTAGTTGTCAGACAAGTTCATTCCAAGATGTAACTTCCATCACCTTCCTGTCATAAAAACCCTGACCCCAACAGAGCTTTCAGGAGCATGTCCCTCCACTGTAGAACTAAAAAGAATTAAGAATTGTTAGGATTTGCATGAATTGTTTTGTATGGCTGACAAAAAAAGGGCAGGAATGCCATTCACTGTACCACATATGACCCCAATAAATTGAAAAAATCCATAAAACAATTACATTGAAAATATTTAGGGGAAAAAAAACAATGAAAAAAAGCCCGAGATGAAGATAGTAAATATATCTCTTCAGTTGGAAAGAAATCTGTCATTTCATCTTTAAACTTGTATAAGAATGTAAATTTGCAAGGAATGAAATAAACTTAATGATCACTACACAGAAGCCGAACAGGAACATGACTAGGATCTGTCTCACCACTATCCTTTAAAGGTCATCTTGACCTCATACAAATTTATCTTTTTTATTCTTCACCCTAATTCAGTTCTCTCAGACTTCACAAATATATAAGTTCATACAAATGGTGTCATCTCTGACACCAAATCGCACACTTACTGCAGTTCTGAGACAGAGGTGTTTATGTGCCATGACAACGCTTGGTTTTGATTTAGTAATGCCTGATTGGGACACATAAAATACTTATCTGCAATAGTTTTATCTGTGAGATTTTAATTACATTACATTCATATCTAGGCCAACTTTGCTCAATATTCACATGGCGATGTCATTTTAATTTCATATTACGTAAAAGTGCATTGAGTATTTTGAATGAGAACAGAATACACATTTTCATCATTCACTCACAAAATGTTTATTCCTTTATTATGTCTCCATGACTCATGCTGAATTGTATATTATCCCTCAATGAGTTCTATAGCAAGCCTTTAGCACCTTGCAGAAAGAAGAAATTTAAAGATGCATAAAATATTTTGAAATGTCTGCATTTCTTATTTTCTTAATGTTTGTACCAAAATGTACAAGCTATGAAGTACAGCGACCTGGCAAGAGCCAGGCCAGAACTCACTCTGGTTACCCATGTTAATAGTTCTTTTGGTGTTTCCCGGGCTCTGTCCATGCCTGTATGTATGCAAGTAGATACACATAACTGTAAAAACTGCCAGGCTGTTCTGTTTGCCCGCTACATGTTTAAAGATCACCTAGGTTTTTCTTTACTCAGCAAGCTGGAATTGATTCATATGCATTTCAGTTTAGTTAGTGTTGAACAATCCAGAAAGTCTAATTACTTTTCCAAGAAGTCATTTGAACAGAAATTCATGAAATGAAATTAAATACGTTCATCCAGGTATTTCTTGGAGAGGTTTTTAGAACCACCAGGAAACTTTTTGTGTAGATCGACTAAAATTTGTGATGAAGGCCTGGCACACATGAGGCTGCTTGGTTAACCTGTTTTAGAAGGAATGCCACTGCATTCCTACAGGCATTTTATTCACTTTTGGTTAAACTTTGGAAAAGGCATGCTAAAGGCTGTTGGTTACATGGTATCATGCTAGGGAGGGGGGAAGATGGTCTTAAGTGGTGTTCGGTTTGTTTTTTGATTTTCCATTGCTGATTTGTAGTCCTATTCAATATTGCTGGGGAGCAGTATTTATATAATTTTCTCTGACTTTGTTACTCTTTTTCAGGAAATGTCCTAAATACAATATTCATGTGTCACTCACTTTCTATAGCAAATGTCTGCTAACTGACTTCTCAGAAATATTTACACAGATCTGTAGCCTAACGTGGATTAAATGTACAAAAGGTAATTGCGATTAATTACAATACATTCTTGCTGCATGAAGATACATGTTCAGGTAAATTTGTCTGCCAAAATAATTGAATGTTTCTTCTTTTATGAATTTTTAATTGAACATAATTTTCAGCATCTTAATATGGCTACAGTTCTTGAAAAGTTGCAGCTATACTTGTACACATAACATAGAAAAAGGAACTATTTTTAAACTATCTCAACATTATGGTATAAATTTTATTCCATTGCTTGATGTCAAGATGGCAAGAAGCTGAACTTTTTACATCCATAAATACTCTGAGTACCTTAAAAAAATCTTGCAGATAAATCTCTTTCATCCTGCTTCCTCTTATAAAAATTATACCTATGCAAATGCTAAAAGAATTAAATGTAGAAAAAAAACTGATCATCTTGTTGCAAACTTCAAAAATAATCTGTGTTTTGTTGAGCTGTCAGAGAAGAGCACCCAGCTTTCAGGGACAGAAATGTTTTCTGTTATACTGACAGTCCATTAGCAATCTCCATTCTATCAGACTCTTTCTTTTTTTCCTCTGCTCAGAAACATGATACAAATGTTATTGTGTCAAACTGTGTTTATGACACAAGCTGCGGCAGAAAAAAAAAGTTAGTTGTTTTAATTTTTGGAGGGAGGAGTGGATGTCTTTAACAAAAATGTTAGAATTGATCCATGGGCCATCACGTTTTAAACAGATTTTTCAGCACACAACTTATTTCATTTGGGAAGCTGTTATAAAAACAGCAGAAAAAGCTTGGGTTTGGGTGGGGTTTTTTGTTTGGTTGGTGTTTTTCGGTTTGGTTTATTTTTTTGTTTTTTGCTGTAGCAATGCAGATTTGAATGTTACAGTACAGCTCTCATTTCCACTCCAGACATCACTGTATTCTGATGTGTTGTGCAGGTATAAAATTATAAAGTCAAGAATATACTCTGAGTGCCTTTCCATTTAGGTTACTTTACTTTACTTCCCTCAGATTCAGTGGCTGGCCTGCTGTTGAGCTAGTAGTCTGAAATACTCACATGTAAACCCTGTGAAGTTGACTAGAGGCATAAATCTTGCTAAGCTGGACACTCCCTTTTTACCCTTAAGAAGCTTTTGTTGATGGTGGAACCTCTAGCCACTTGGGATCTCATTTGCCAGAAGAGAAGCACATGGTAACTATACCTACCTTATAGCTGAGCAGTGAAGAAGTTAGAGCACTTTCTTGGGAAGTGAGAGGCCTGGCTTGTAGATATTACAGAATCTACAGGTCAAGCTTCATCTTCCCCCCAGCAGATGAATGGTAGCCCATGAAATATCTTTGGTATGGATGCTGTGGGGCATTCCTTCTGAACTTGATGCACTACACTTAAGATTTGAGGGTGATGTTCCCCAATTGAGTAACAAGAGCAAGTTTCTCAGGAAATTCTCAACTGAAATGCCATCCTAATTCCCAGACCTTTCATTAATCATCTGTACAATAGTCACATAGGGAAAGTCTCCCAAGAAGCAAAGTGAATATCCTGCCACTGTGTTCACCTGCTGCACGGGTGCGCTGCCAGCAGGGCCTCAGCCACAGAGTCTCAACCCAAGACCAGACACACTTAAAGTGGTCCTCTGTGCTGTTAGTTTGAGATATATAAGGACATGATGCAGTCATGTAAAAGCAGGCATGTCCAGAACTTTGTAGTAGAAATTATTGAATTAATTTTTTTTACAGATGGCTTTCTCAAATTTTGTGGTTCTCTGTATGGCATTCTTTAGTAAACACACTTAATGTCATTTAGAAGACTCCTATTTTCAAGTTTCAATAGCGCTATTTAATGTCAAAAGTGTTTGCATCTTTCAATAATATGATGAACTAAGAACACATTTGCAGCATATGTGGTGAATTATGCTATCACGTGTGTTTACAGTAGCTCTCTCTCTTTAGGGGACATCTGTAAATCAAAGGTGCTTATTACTTCTTTCAGCCATTTGAGTTCATAAGTTGGACATAAACTGTTTGTTCTCTTTTGAGTATTTTGAGCTGATTCCAGCCATTTCTGTCATGCTGGACTCTTAATTTTTTTTATCATTTTCCCTGCAACACAATGAGTTAAACATTTTCAGAGAGTGTGTTCACAGAAAACTCTAATTCTTTAGCAGATTTTTTTAAAGTGCTCCCCTAAGGTCATCTTAATAATTCTTCATCCACAGTGTGGATATTCACATGATGTTCAACATTCCTCTGAGAGACCACAATTTAATCTCTCTCATTTGTTCCTCTGTGCCATTTTAAAATATTTATCTTGAATAGTCATACAAGAAGGTTGAAAATATGTGATACCATAGCAATCTTGGAGAACAAATAACAAAAACAGTTATACTCTTTGAAACTGCATTTGAAAGACAGAGAACTAAAACTTTTCCATCAGTATCTTACATTTTAATCCATGACCATGAAACTATTTTCCTGGAGAAAAGGAAAAGGGGCAGACATTGATCTCTGTGGTGGCAATAACAGGACTTGAGGGAAGTTGTGTCACGGGAGGTTTAGGCTGAATAGTAGAAAAAGGTTCTTTACCCAGAGTGTGGTTGGAACAGACTCCCTGGGAAATGGTCACAGCACCAACCTCACAGAGTTCAAGAAGAGTTTGGACTATGCTCACAGGCACTGGTGTGATGCTTGGGGATAGTCTGTGCAGGGCTGGGAGTTGGCCTTGGTGATCCTTGTGGGTCCCTTCCAATTCAGCTGATTCTGTGATTCTGTAATTCTTATTTAAAAGAAATGTGGAAGTGTTTTTATGTTCTCACTAATCTTCATAGATTAATAGCTCTGTCTACATTCTGCTGATGCACTTATCATCCAGTGAAACAGCCCAGCAAGAGGAACCAAGAGCAGGTCACTGTTCCTCAGTCTAGGATAATCCCTGTGGTTGTACCGTAGAGAAAAGAGAGGCTTTATACTATAGATAGCAGATAGGCTTCTTTTGCCACTGGTGATCAGTTACTGTATTTTTAAAAAAGTGAAGACATAACCAAATCATTAAAACAGAACTCATAATAAACATATGCAGAGAGTTTTTGTTTTCAAATCCAAACTCGCATCTTCTTGGATATTTTACACTGCCTCTTTTAAGAGGAGATTTGCAATTAGTAAAAATTAAATCCAATTGAATCAAAAGATTTATTTTTAATACCTAGCTAATATAAACTATTTCTGTCAAGTCTCCTTATACAGCCTGAGCGGCTCAGACATAACCACAAAAAATCCCTTTTGGAGACTAATTTATAATCTGGTCTGGTGTGTGCATATGCATCTGTCAAAGGATATTTGTCACCTGATCACCAGGTTTCAGCAACAGACTAAGAGCCATGTTTTCAGTTCTGTCTTGAAAGCTTCAGACATATTTCCATGTCAATATTATTGCCATAAACTTTGTAAAATATGAAGAAAAAAAAAGGTGCAGAACAAAAACCAAAAAACAGTTATGCAACTCAGTTGTCCCAAGGCTTCTCAATAATGAGGGCAGAAGAATTTTATCACTGCAGAAATGAGGGACTACGATGAGGATGGATATGCCATGGCAAGGAGAGGAAACATGGGAGGAGAGGAAAAGGAGTAGGCATTGATACACTGTCCTTTGAAGCATGGGAATTTTGGACTGGATGACTACAGAAAATCCCCCTTCTCTGGTCTGGCAGATTTCTTCAGCAATTTTCCATCCCACTTCCTCCTTTCATAGCTTACACAACAAGTAAAGTAGAAGTAAAGATTGTTTTCTGACAGTTGAACACTGATCACTTAAAAAAAAAAGTCAAATCCCACAGGTTTTATCAGAAAATAAGTTAGTAAATCTGCATTCTGAATTATTCCCAGGATAAAGAATATCTTTTCGTCCTGTCCCAGTCCCACTGAACTCAAATAGCAAAATTCCCATCAGATTAATGGAAAATAGTTCCAGAGTCTATTTAATGAGACAAGTAAGTGTGTTGTATTGAAATGATGAATTTTGAATCAGGATGAATTTTCAAATATAACATCAAAAATTAGTTCTGCTATTGCAGATTGTAAGGTTATATGAACACTCAGAAAGCTTATAATTGGGGGCTATTGAAAAATATTTGAAAAAGATAATTTAATGACCACGTAATTTTACTCAGATGCTCCAGAGAAAAGAAATGAGTCAGCGTTGTAGTTGTTAAGAGACACAGGAAGTATCAGATATACATTATAGATGGTGTACAATGAATGTTACTCTATTTTATCTCAGTAATAAGATTAGATAATATAAAAAAAAAATTAGCCTTCAGAGAGCTCTTTAGCAATAGAGAAAGGTCATTTTCACTTTGAGCAATGTGGAGAAAACAGAGACCCACTGCTTTTTAACCTTTTGTTTTGTTTTTTTTTGTTTTGTTTTGTTTTTTTCCCAGAACCTGGTGAAAAATCACCACATGCAGGCTCTTTATGAAACAATTTTCTGACAAAACAGCTGCCTTTGCCTCACTTTAACCAAGGTACTGATCTGGGCCTTCTAATACCAAAGGTTTTAGACAGCCAGTGGAAACCCCAGATCTGGAGCTTATTTTACCTTACCAACAACTGTGTCTGAGAAATCACATTCCAAAATATGAGTGCGATTTATTTTTTAAAACACGCTTTAAATTTTGGGAAATTCAATTATTTTTGAAAACAGGCTTGGGGTTGTAAAACTTGTCTTAGCCAAGCAAAGATAATGATTCTCTGGTTAACAGGAAAAGATGTGTATATTATGGACATGTAATATGATCTTCTTATTGAGAAGACTTCTTTGACCCTCAAGAGAGAGGAAAGTAGAAGTAAGTGCATGTGCACTCCTCCTTCATTTCTGTGGGGAAGAGAGGTGAGGGGAAGGGAGGAGAGAGTTCTTTTTCTCTCCCTTCTCTTGAAGCAAGCAGTTCTTTTGTCTTCCTCGTCCTTAAAAAAAATTCATGCCTTCTAACAAAGTGCACAGACTTACACAAAAATGTCTCAGCAGTCTCATACCTATAGGTTGCTGCTGATGTATGCTGAAAGCAACAGTTAAAGGAAACACCTGTTTTTTATATCCAAAACCTCAGCTATTAACTGACTCTGCTTGAGTCAACAAAGGATTTATTCCTTGGGGCCATTGGGATTTAGAGGACACAAGCAAAATCTAGTGGAATATCCAGTTCACAAGGGACTTAAGTTTAACTCTAAAATTTAAATTCTTAGTGATCAAGTTTGAATTTAAGGGAAAAAAGGTCTTGTACTGCCTGGCTAAAGGATTTCTTCAGTATCTCTGTTTTCCTTTAAACATTCACAGGCAAGCCTAATTTTTCTTCTATAACTAGAAATAGCAAAAATAATAATGAGTCTGATCTAGGTCTGCCAGCAAGCCTGGTCTAAATGAGGCTTTCATGCAGCGATCAGGATTTTTGACTGTTTTATCTCTAGTCTTGCCCTTGGCATTTGAAACGCTGCCAAATGGACCCTGACAAGGCTTCATGGCCCCTCTGCACTCATACGCTCAGCTCTCTGTGAAACTGGGCCGTAATTAAATCTGTCTCCATCAACAGTCATAAGAGATTTTCTTTGGCTGTGGGGCAGGATGAAACATTTCTGGCTTCTAGTCTGTTTATATAATGATCACAGGTTGAAATTAGAAGTCTCAAAGATTTCCCTTTCTCTTGCTTACACAGAATCTTAAATTCACCAGAAAATGAAACAGAAGATAGCAAATTTTGATCAAAATTAATACAAAAGCACCAAATAAAAAGGAATGTGCAGAAAATTAAGGTGAAATCCTAGTTCTGTTAGAGTTTAAAGCAAAATACATAGCTGTCACAATTGAACTAATTTTTTTTAAAATACTACAAGTGAAAATGCAAATAACGAATCTGTACATTTGCAAAGTGTGGGGTTTTTTATCACATGCTAGAGAAAATTTTTCTTGAGATGGACAGCTGAACAAAATATCCAGTTAATGCCAACAGGTGACTGTAATCTGAGCAATCAATAACTAATTTCAGCTGTAACTGAATGACCATCTCATGTAGTAGGATGTCATATACACCCATTTTCCTCTTTATCAAAAATCACATTTTTCTCTGCCTTTTCTTCTTTATTTCTTTTTCCCCCCTCTTTCTTGCACACAATTTTCTAACTGGTAGTACTCCTAGGGTAATTTTACTTGAATTATGACTAATGTTTTGTTTGTGTTCACACTCTCAGATTGCTATCAGTCTGCAACTCTTAATAGTTTATTTCCCTAGATGGGGTTTTGCAAAAAAGGTAATTCTACACTTTTGATTTATTCTTATACTGTATAACTTTGAACATAAAAACTTTTAGAACTACAGTGAACTCATTACTTTGGGACAGAGCAAATATCCATCACAGATCTCAAAATTACGATTTTGTTTAGTCAGGGTAGAAAATATTTAACTCACTTTTCCCATGGACTTTTATTAAGCAGATAACACAACCATTTGAAAACCTTCACCACTGCCAGTGCTTGTCATCTCCAGGCTGCATTGGTATAAAGCATCATATCTCTGGTTTTGGCTGGGATCAGGACAGAGCTCCAGCTAGGTGATATGGGACAGGCATTTCCTCAATTAGCTGAGCCACTACATTTACCTCTAATACATCCATCAGGTCCCAATCACCTCCCATTCCCTATGCAAGATGCTGCATTGCTCAGCCTCCTAACAAACTCAAGAATGTATCAACACTTTGCCTCCAGCAACAGTTTTTCCAGATTTGCAGCGCATTTCATGATTCCAGAAGGAATTAAACCTGTATTTGGAGAGAATTTCTGGGGGGTGATGGGTGGTGGGGAGGGGGATTGTCTTGTAATGAATAAATACTATCCTTCCTCTCCATTTAAAAAGGAATAATTTTATAATTATGACCTTCTCTTGCTCATAGGGTCAGGGCTTGCAATTCTGTTCTTTCCAATTCAGATTATAAAGGTAGTTCCCCAGTTTCTCAGGCTACATACATAACTGGTTTTCAGAAGGATACTGTTCATAAGATACTGAGATGGAAGAAATACAGGCTTATGTCCTCATTTGAAATCATTACACTAAGATTTAAACTTGGGAATCCTGTTGTGTAGTTTGTGGCTTTTACCACATGTCCATGGTCTGTAGGTTGTGAGCATATATATAAATCTATATTTCTCCATCATATACAGAGAGGATCTAGGTAAATCAGTGACTGTACCTTCCCCTATGATCTATCTCAACAAGAAGGAAGTACAGTTAACTACAGTAAGCACAAAATAACAGCAACTTGGACAAATTATTCTCTATAACTGCTCAAAGGCATGGGACTTCCACAGCATATTCACATAACTGATGAAGGGGTAGATGCCTCCTCAGCAAGTTTGCTGACAACTCACAAGGCTGGGAGGAGTGGCCAATACTGCCCTTCAGATACCCCAACCACTGAGGAGGGCCCCACCAGGCTAGAAAGATGGACAGCAAAGAACCCTCTAGAATTCAACAAAGGCAAATGCAGCATCTTGCACCTGGGAAGCAATAATCTCATAAGCCAGCACAGGCTGGGCTGACCCGCTGGAAAGCTGCTCTGCAGAGAAGGACCTGGTGAACAGCAAACCCTCCATGAGCCAGCAGTGCCCTGGGGGCCAATGGTATCCTGGGGTGCATTAGGAAGAGCACTGCCGGCAGGTGAAGGGAGGTGATCCTGCCCCTCAACTCAGCCTTAGTGAGGCTCATCTGGAGTGCTGTGTCCAGGTCTGGGCTCCTCAGGACAAGAAAGGCACAGAGCTCCTGGAGCAGGTCCAGCAGACGGCCATGTAGGTGATAGAGGGAATGAATGGAGCTTCTCTCTTATGAGAAAAGGCAGAGGAAGCTGGGCCTGTTCAGCCACAACAGGTGACTGAGAAGACACCTCATCAATCTATTCAGGCATCTGAAAGGACCTGTCAGACGAGGTTTCCAGGCTCTGCTCAGTGGTACCAAGCAATAGGACAAGAGACAATGGGCAGAAACAGATTCACAGAAAGTTCCACCTGAATATGAGGAAGAACTTCTTTACTGTGCATGTGACTGAGCACTGGAACAGATCGTGCAGAGAGGTTCTGGAGTCTCCCTCACTGGACAACAGTCTGATCACAGTCCTGTGCCATGTGCTGTAGGGTAACCCTGCTTGGGCAGGGAGGCTGGACCAGATGACCCACTGTGTTCCTTTCCAGCCTTACACATTCTGTGATTCTGTGAAATTATTTGAATGCTGGCAAATTTGGGTCGTGCAGATACAGAATAAAAGTAACATTCTTCCTTTCCTGGAGTCTCAGCAATTTCTTTAACTGGGTTATAAAAGTTGCATTCCAGGGGCTCTGGAAAGTATTTCACTCACATCTTTATCAAAAGAGCATCTTGATAGAGAAATGGAATTACTTGCATGAAATAAAACATGAAAGATCACAAAAAACTTGGGCCTCTGAATGTAAAGTTCATAATGTGTGGTTTGTTATGGAAAGGGTATTTTCTTTCTACATTTTGTTCTCTTTTTATTGGAAGCTTGCTGAGTGAATTGTAAGTATAATGGAGATAAATAGTTTTCACAAGTCCTGGCATGCAGCAGGAATGATTAAAAGTACTCAAATTTAACCAACAAAGTTTCTGTATTTTGGAGAGCAATTATTTTAATTGGTGATTGAAAATAAGAATTTGTTTGTTTTCCAAATCCAGGCCTATGGCATAATTCAGAGACTCTGCAACTATTTAACAATTTCCCACTTTTGTCTTGAAGTGAAAAAGTCCTTTTTATACATTCTTGCCCCAAGGTAAGTGTACATATCCTGTGTAGTTCAGCTACAGAAAGAATACAGGGGATGTTTTTACACATGAAATGAGATGACTGTAACATTTCAGTGTGACTAGTCCTCTACTCTTCCTGCTGTCACATACCCAATCTTACCTCTAGCCACTGGTCAGAAGTGCAGGCTCAAATCTATACTGACATTTCCATCCAGGCATTTGAAAAGACAGGCTATAAGGACTTATTTTATGCTGATTATTAGATGTGATTAATTATGGTGAGGTGTTCAGCTCTTTTGATAAGCATTTATTGAAAAGCAGTTTCACATTCAGATCATGCTCTCATTACTTGAAATGAGAGCAGAACTCAAAATATACTTAATATTCACTCCCTCTAAAGAAAAAGAATAAATACTTCTCGTTTCTGTATTTTTCTACAGGTTTCCAGCATTCTGGAATCTATGTTTAGTATCCTAATTGAAATTGCATAAACCCAGCTGCCAGCAGCTCCTATCCTAATCTAGGTCAAACCCTTTTGCCCTCCACAAGGAGAACCAGATCTTCTGGGACCCCCATACCAGAAGTCACCTGCTGGGATGTCTTTGAGTGTCACTAGATTTACTAGAAGTTGGTGAACCTGAAGATAGTTTGGATAAAGTGTTTCAAAGGAGCCAGTACTAACAAATGAAATCTGATTTATTTATTTATTTATTTGTTTGTTTGTTTATTTAGAGAAAATCTCTAACCAACTCAAACAGTAAACATAAATATTTACTGATATATCAGATGTTGGATTTTACTTATGCTCTTATGCCTTTTTGTGGAACACAAGAAAGTAAATCTGAAAACCAGATTTTTATCCAAAAATACTCACTGTAATTTTCATGGTGCTGACAGAAGCTCATCTCAAAACTGGGTCTTGTATTTCTGCCAACACACAGCATGCTTGACCTGCAAAGCCCTTGCTATTCCAGAGCTAAGCCTCCACTGAGAGAACTCTGACAGTCATGCAGACCATGGCAATGTGAATCTGTAGCCAGTTAACAGGAAAGTAACATCAACAAATTATTTGTGATTTGTGACATGGAGCAGTTCTCCAGATAAGCTAGCAGAGAGGCACAACTTAGTGTTCCCCAACTTATAACACCAGTGCCTAATAACTGGCGTTCAGCTGGCTGCAACTTTGAAGTGAATACTCGAAAAATTTGATTTGATGATGAAACCAAAATGACATACCTTCACAGCATGAATAATACATTTAAAGCAGGACAATAAATTTTGATTAGTTGGTTACCCCTTCCTTTTAGCCGAAAAAGTCAGTTGTATTTGGTGCAGTTCCTAAGCAAGTACATCACGTTAAGGAGGAAAATATTTTACTTTTGACTGGCACCGGTACAGTTCTTGGGAGAGCATGTGCTCATGACATCAGCTGAAGCAATTCAAGGCGAGGCCATGGCAGCCTGTGGTGTGTGGGGCTGGCCAGTGAGAGTGATGGCCCCAGTGTGTGACAGCAGCCAGGGCAGCCAGAGCCGCCTCTGAAAGGCTGCGCTGCACATATCGGTCTGGACAGCTGGAGAGCTTCCCCCGGCCTCGCAGTAGTATTGATTGATAATTCTGGTGGAAAAGAGGACAAGTACAAAATAACCAATCCTACTGGCAGAAGTTCTAATTAATTTTTTCGGTGTCCTTCCAAGAATTATTTATTAAAAAAAAAAAAAAAATCACCAGGCATACTTATCTAACATTAGAAACATTAGCTTGGGTTTTGTTTTTTTTTTTTCTTTTTCTTTTTGACTACTATACGATAATGTAAGAAAAAAGAATGACCAAAACATTTAACAGAGAAATTATAATATATTTATTTTTAATTTTCTTTATCTTATTTATTTAAAGTACATTTACATTTACATTTTTATTTATATTTCTAAATTAAAGAATGAAGTAGAATGTATAAAGATGTAGGATTTATTAGTTTTCCAATATCCTTTTATCCTCAGGCACTGAAATACTGATTCCGAACAATGCTGAGAAACCGTGCTCATAGGCTGCAAATCAATTATTATTGATATGATATTATTCAGATATAATATAGATATATTATTATTCAGATAATAAATGTGCATTAGCCCACTGTGCATGCCATACATCTGCAGCTTGGCACAATGGCATGCTCCAGTCATATCCCAGAAACTCAAAATGATCAATTCCATTTTCATTCATCTTAAATAGGTAGGTCTCTAGAAGCATTATGTAAGCAGAAAGTTTAAAATCTTGAAGTATAATAATGTTATAGCAGAAAATTCTATGCATTATATTTTTGATGAGGCATCATTTGCAATATAAGAAGTCAGGGTGGTCACACAAGCTGGACATTTTTTCCATGTTGCATGTTTCAGTGTTTTGATTTTTTTCCTCTGATAATTGAATTTTTAAATTTGTTTCTAAAAGTTATCAGTCCTTGTTCAAAATATTTTTAGATATTTTAGTAAATTATTTATTATTTATAAATAATTTTAAATTTAATTTCATATCATTTAATTAGTTTTTAAACACAAAAGTAAGATTGCCAAACATCAGCAGAAATTATATTTCTTTTCTGCTCATAACCTTATGCTTGCAGCAAAAATTTACCTGTTAGTTTACAAAACAGAATAATATGTTTTCTTTTTGCTCTATTATTTCTGCCAATGTATATAGTTGACAGATATACTTAACCCTACACCTCTGCAGTTCTTATGACTATATGCCACTAAGTATATATTACAGTAATTAATTATGGACTGTGTTCAAATAGCAAAAGAAGAAAAATCTCTTGGATATCTGATGGATAAAGCACTTAAAGTAAATTTCTCTGAAGCATTTTATTGGAGCAACTTTAGTTTTTGTATTCATCAGAGTCATTTCTAATAGTAACAGCTTCTTTTTTAGACTTATGTATATTTTATTTTAAAATTAGAATATTCCCTGAGGAAATGCATTTTTTGACAGAAATATATTTTGCAAGAACAGAAATAAATGCAAATCCTAGAAACCTATGGTATCTGACCATTACACTGTACAAGTATTCATCAACTTGACTCAGTCCTCAACAGGATTTTTCCATTAGATGTAGCAGAGGACCTAAGCAGGCAGATCTGAGATGCCTAAGCCAAAAAAATTTCCCTTATACTGCCCACTCAATGGTGTCTGAACCTGAAAGCTGTTAAGATCAGTTGGTTTCTCCCTGGTTGATTTTAGCGTTCTCTAAACTCTTAAAATTTTGTTCCAGTGAATCCCCAGGGCTTCCCCAGCCCCAGGAGATCCTTATCTCACTCCTAAACCTGATGCAGATGTGAAAAAAAGGCATTTGTCTCCCAGGCTTCTGCAGGGTCTGACACAGGCTGACACAGGCTCACAAAAATGTTGTGGCTGCTTTCCTTCCCTTGCAGCTGAGGGGAAGTGCAGTGGCCACAGACATTGCAGCGTTCACCAGGAAAGAGACACTCTGGATCAAGTTCTCTCCTTTGCCTGAGGGATTCAAACTGACAAAACCTACCTCCCAGGAGGGTCATGTAAGAACTAAGCTGTAGGTTGTTTGAGGGAACAGAAGCAAAGCAAGTATGTGAAGATGTGCTCTTGAAATATTCTGGCTGCATTTTACTGCCAAGGGTTAAAAACAGAAGGCAGATGAATTTATGGGTTCTTCATCTGAGCAAAGCAAGTGTGTGTCATGTTTGATTAAGAGTACAGGAAAAACCTTTGGAGAACAAACCCACAAAATCCTCCAGCACATCAGCTTACAGCACCAAGTCCCTCTTTCGTTTATGAATTTCAGTACTAACACAGGACAGGGACAGTGAAATGGGATCTAACCACGTACATTAATCATTGCTCACTGAATGTATGGCCTTGCTGCCTTATAAGGAAACTTTATGGCTTTAAACCTCTCTTAGTAAGGAGAACTTTGGACCCAAGCAGGCCACATTTTCTAAAAGATATGTAAAATACCACCTCTCCATCTTTCTTCCTTCTCTTTTTTTCCCTACCACTCTCTCCCCTTCTCTTTCTTTTAATGAACAGTAAACCCCACAGCCATATAAAAGACTGAATAGAATTTTCTGCCGCCATTTATATGTACTCACCTGGAACTTCTGAAAACAAATTATTCTTGTGGAGCCACTGTTCTTCAGCAAACCTCTATTTCAAATGTACTGTTCCTCAGTGTGCTGTACAGACTTGTGCTTCACCAGTGTCTTTTCCTTTCTGGATCCTATTCTGAAACAGCTTATTCTCCTCTTCATCTTTATTGGAAGCCTAAGTGTCTCACTCAGAACTTAATTTCCACCAGGATAAAAATGCCTAAAACATAATTAAACATGCATATTTTTAGCTATTAAACACAGTTCTTCATTAAATGCAGAAATTCAAGAAGTGGAAAGAACCTGGCTTAATGCTTCAAAGCATGTAAGTAATTAGAAAAAAAAAAACCCAGAACATTATTTCACATCAAAGCTAAATATTTGTGATATGAAAAGACTTGCATTACTTTATAAATTAGATAGCTTTCTCATGAGGCTTGCTTTCTTGGTCCCATCATTACTGGAAATCACCTGTAAGAGAAATTTGGATGCTGCACATCCAGCCAGTTGCACTCAAAAGGATGGTAAGGGTGAAAATGAGATATCAGGTTGAAACTGAATTATTATGGCTTTTCCCCACTCCACACTCACTCAATGCGATCATATTATGCAGTTTAATTCTGTGAATTTTCATATAACTCATCTCAGTGTTCCTCTCTGATTGCTTGCAGAGCAGCAAAGAGGGAACCTATAATGCTTTGGTTTCAATATACCATCACCACTTTCTGGACATTTTCCCTGCTACATGGTATCACATGATTGGGAAATTCATTGAAGGAGGAAAAGAGATTATGGTTATAGTAAGTCCAATAGTTATAAAAGTTCTGCACAGTTTAGCACCAGGAGGCTGCAATAATTTCACTGGTAGAAAATTACAGTGGATAGCAACAGGTGCAGATCTATATATATATATATATATATATATATATATATATACAGTGATATGAATATATAAGTACCTATTCCATACAAAGAAATGTAACAAAAAGGATTGTGACAAATGTACTTGCTTTACATGACAGATAGTTTCTTCCTGCTTTTCTGTTTCTGTAACTTCATATCCTTACTTCATATCCTTAAATAGTCTCATCACTGAGGTTCCTATAGACAAAATTTTGGTCAACACCCAAATTTATAGTTGAATCTTGACTTTTGGCTTGCCTAGTGTAAGTGGCATTGTGTACCTTTGGGTTGTTGTTTCCCTGAAAAATAATGTTCATAATGAATGAACAAAAATAAAAAATATTTGTAGAGTCTACTGCTAGGCAGAATGATGTCATTAAGTCTTTTATCATTTAGCCTAGTTTATTGGAAAGCCTACAGGTAAGGGAATATTATAAAATAATTTACCTGAACATTCTGTGACATGTGTTCTGAAAATATTTCTCATAGCTTAAGAATTTTAAACTGTAGCAGATCTGGTCCAAAGAACCTAACATAACTGTGATTTGTATTTATATAGGCAAAGTACAGGTCAGTAGACTTTGAGAAAATAATCATAATTGTTGATACTTAGGACCAACTTATGCCGAATTTTTGGAGGGGCTTAAGAACTAGATTTATGGTAAAGTATAAGTTAAAAAAAAAAAAAAAAAATTAAAAAAAAAAATTTAAAAATAAAAGGACTTTACACCCAGAGTTCTAATTCCAATTCAGACTTTCTACATCTTCTCTAGATACACAAGATACAGTATCAAAAAAACTTGATTTTGTTCTAAATTCTACAAATTATTCCAAATGCGTGTAATGTAAGAAATTGCCAAAATGGATAAAAACCAATTAATTTCCTTAACCTGTTCTGATAACATTTCTACGTCCTCTAATGCTCTTTAATGCTTTTCAGAGATGCAGCAGAGTTCATAGGCTGAGAAGAGGCAGCCAAAGCAGTTCAAACCCCTGGACTTCAAAAAGGCATTTAATGCTGTTTGCCACAGCCTCCTCCTATACAAGCTGGCAAGATACTGACTGGGCAGGTGGTCAGTGGGATGCACTGCAAGCCGGCTCACAGGCTGGAATCAGAGGGTGCTCATTGATGCTTTTTTTTTGCTCAGCCTGGCTGCCTGTCACACACAGGTCCCACAGGGATCAATACTTGCCCCCACCCCATCCAACATCTCCATAAATTATCTGGACAGTAAGTTTGGAAGCACCCTCACTAAGTTAGCTGATGGCACGTGTAGAGTATTTATTGCTCCAGGAAGTTAAATTTCTTATTGTAAGTGTTCGATAGAGTACTTTTTGTGCTGTTTTTTTATGTCCAGCTACTTCTTTAGCTACTTCCATCACTCCCAAGTAGTAAAGTTGCTACCCACATTTAGTCAGCGCTGCTTTTCAGATTTTGATGTTGCATAAAATCTGCTCAGTGGTGGTGGAGAAAGGGAGCAACAAAGAAAGCAGTTGTGTTCTATTTTTTCACCAAAAAACCCGTTTTTGATGGTTTTGTAGTAGCTCTTAATATTTTATCTGAGTCAGAAATTATGGAGCCAATTTTCCTGTGTAATTTTGTATGAGAATCAGATTCTTTGGTGTCTACTTAGGAGTGTATGTAGAGTTTGGAGAAACTTTCCTCTGTGAAAGTTGTGTATTTTCAGAAAAGTTCAATTTCTATGAATATAACTGTTTTGAAGCTTCTGTTTCACTTTCATATTTGGTACTTTCAAATGGCTTCAAAAGAAGGGAACATGCCTCCATAAGAACTCACACATTAGGTATGACTGCCTAGAACTCTTTTTCTTAAGGAAGGGATTTCTGAAATCCCTTTGGAGTAACAGTAGAAGAAACATAGAAATACTTTTTATAAATATTATTTTCATTGTAAAATATATAATCTCTTATGAAGCAGTTACTTTTTTAAAACACAGTTTATCCATAAATGTTGCCAGAAGTCAAACTCAAGTCTTCAGAAAGGTGTTATGTCTGATTAGAAATCAGGACTGCAAAAGATGCTGTTTTATTTATGGATGACCTGAAGAGTTCACCCAGTGAGAATCACTTCTCACCATGCAAGAGCTGCAAATTGTATCTGAAAGTAGTGTTTCTGATTTAAATTGGCACTTCTGAGCCTCCTGTTGACTAACTTCTGTTTTCTTAAGCAGTAGCTTTATTTCAGCTGAAAATATCCTCAGCAGACATGCTTTCAAGTTCTGTACCTCATGGTGCTCTAATATTGCAGGAGGAATCTCAAACACTTATCCCAGACACAGCCACCAAGCTATGGAAGTGCCTTGACTTTTTTCCTGCCATTTTTGCAGCTGCTGTGCTGAAAGAGTAGTCAGTGTAGTAACTGAAAATTTCTGCTTTCTTCTCAGTCAGTGTCTCTTGCGATTTTTTGATTACCTGCTCTTTTACTACTGGCTTGTGACCACTGGCCTTTCCAATGCCAGCCCTACTATTTTATCTTATGACACCATTCTGATACATTTCTACAATTTCTGAGAAGCGTTTTAAGATACAGCAGCAGCCAAGCTACCATTGAACTATTCATCTTTGGACTAAGGATCATGTCTTCCTGCGGTTTCAAAGCACGAACTCATGAAGTCAAATCAAATATTCTTCTAGGGATGAAAAGGCAATTGATAGTATATGTTGTTGGATATACTCCCACTCCTTGCAGAAAAATATCTACATTCACATATATTTTTTCTGCATTTGTTTATGCAACAAAGTAATATTGTAAATAATTTTTGTATTTTGAACATAGAGAAATCTCTGCATCTTTCAGAGAGAATAGTTTTATTTAAAATAAGGCATTCTGAAAGTGCTGGTTTAAGAAAGCTTTCATTAGGAAAAGGAAATTTTGCCACTACATTTTTTTTTAGTAATTGATTCAAAATACTTTTGTAATTAGGATAATGAATAATACTTTCTTATGTATTTTTCCTGTAAATATGGGGGGCAATACATAATAAAAAGAATATTCAAATTCTACCACAAGCTGAATTCACTGATTTAAAGTTCAATCTGTTCGGTTGTGCTGCTGGAAGTGATTACTCTGATACATAAGGTAGCAGAGAATAAGGCATACGTCTTCCTCTGCTGTGCTCTGGCTTACAGAAGCAGATGTGTTTGGTGCTCTGTTCCCTGCTGCAGCTGATGGGGACAGTGTAGGGGACAGCCTCAGGAGGGGAGCAGGAAGTGTGCTGGTCCCAGATTCCATGTCCTGTTCTCTGCTGGGTCTGCTCTAAGCACAGGCATGTGCAGCAAACCGCAGCACAGCTGCCAACACCTCAGGAACTCCAGCATGCAGACAATGATATCTGACCTGTTTCCTGTGCTGCAGCCGTGGGGCAAGAGCTCAGGCTGAGCACAGGGGTGGGCACCAGCGAGCTGGCTTGTAATGAACACAGATAGCTGGTTATGAAAATAGTTTTTTCTTTTGATTTTGCAGAATTTCCTCTAATAGTTACAAGCATATCTTTCCACATCTCCCTTTTTCTGAGACATCAGTGTACATCAATGTGGCAGGGACAAATTGTCCCCTTTTCTAGACATTTTAGTTTGATTGGCACCCTCTTGGTCCATCACCTCCATGTTGGTGGTTCCCATACCTTATTGCAAACTTCATGTATTTTCTACTTTTTAAGTTTTTTTCTCTCCAACACTTTATGATAAGTTGAGAATTTAAACTTTTTTTTTTTTTTAATCATGTGAGCATCAAGTCAGACAAATGATATTTTCAGGCCTCACTCATGATTTCATATGCTTGGAGACAGCACAATTAACCTCTCTTGCCACCTACCCACTTCCTGATCAGCTGCATCAGCAGAACAAGGGAGACAGAGGTATAATGCTCCTGTTATCTCCCAGACCCAGCGTTATCTGCCTTGCAGGACCAAAGTGAGGTTCAACTTCTTTTCCTGGTGTCAAGTGAGTACAGATTTCCTAAAATGGAGGCTACCTTTAAAATATGAGCAGAGGCAGAGAATACGGTTTAGTCAGAGATTATTCAAATTATTGAGCATTACTGCTTTCTTATTTTTACAGGAATAGCTCCTGCTTCAGAAACTAAACAAGTCTATAACTTTTCCTTAGACTCATTCTACAGATAAAAAACTGCAAAGTTAACATTTGCAACTCCAATTTTGTTACTCAAAACTGTAACCCCTCACAGTAAAATCTTGAAACACTGTGCAGGAAAGTGAAATGGCCAAAGCTGGGAGGCTGAGCGGCTATTTTTTACCTTAATTAACACTATCAGAATGTGCTTTCTTTCTCTTGGGAGACAATGCTTCTGAATCCTTTCCTAAAGGGTGTTACCTCTGTCCTTCTGTCAAAGATGAAACAGAGGTTGTTCCTGCCTTCCAAAATCCTGCTGTAGATGGTGATAATTCAGTGGTTTGAACATTTAGACTGGCTTGCCTGAGGGCTGTCTTATAGCCTACCAATCCTCCAGCTGCGTCTGGGCCCTGCCCGCCACACATGGAGCTTCCAAGTGTGTGCAAGAGGGCAAACTTCACCTCCACCTTTGGAATAGCAATGCTCTGTAACAAAATGACACAATATTCGGGGAGCACAAGCAGGAGACAAGGGAAGGCTGTTGCACCTACTTATTTGCTTCCACCTACTGCGGTGTCTTATTCCAGAAGTATGCACCACGTCTGTGTATTCAAACACATAAAGAACTGCTGCTGCTCTTCTCCTCCTTTCAGTCATAAAGAGAAAATACAAAATTAGCCATTCAAGGTGATCAAACCTCTTCAGCTGAAAATGAAAATGTTTATTCTTTTTATCCTTCTCTTCCCCTATTTGAGTTCTGTTGCACTTGCTTGTATGGCCCTAACTCTTGAGTCTGACATTATTTCTTCCCTTCCTTTTCAGATGCCATTCTGTCATAGTAAGAGGGAAAGCAAAGAAGAGAAAGGAGAAAGTTGCTTCTTTGGTGCAAAAAAACCCCAGAGCCATGACCTCGCTGCTTTTCTCTGTCCCATTTTTGCAGAGCTCCATTTCCTGGTCCTGTCTCCACCACATCCAAATGCAAGGGCCCAAAAGTCCTTCCTGTGCTGGATAACTGTGTAAATGCACCCAAAAATGTCCTTGTATGGTGTCCCACATGATCCATGAGAGTTAACCAATTAACTTCTTAACTGACTGGGTTGAGCCAAGCTAATGTACAAGACGTCCCTGGTGAATTCTGGTCAAGGTTAGAGAAAAGCAACAATCTGAGCTTTGGTCATGGAGATGGATGCACCTTGTAAGTTCTCAGTTCAACAAATGATAGCAAGAAGGATTTTCCAGACCCATGGCTTTGGTTTTCTATACTGCTTATGTTTCCTATTTTTCCTGATATTGACTTTTGCTATAGATTCTATCTGTTTAAAATTTGGATTATCATGTTAACCTGAGGGTACTCAGACACTCCTGTAAGTTTGGTTATTGCTTGATCTGTTCAAAAGAACACCACTTTTCCTTTACTTGCAAATATTATCATTGTCAAATATTAAATGATTTCCTGAACCATTGTGTAACAACATCCTATAATGTGTTTGTCAGTGGATATATTTAGCTGGTATGGCCATTGTATTTTAACAAATAAATTACATATCCTATTTCTTTTAAACTGAAAATATTTGAATTTAAATTAAGCCTTATCAAGCTGCTACATGTATAGATATGAAGAGGCTCCTAAAATACCTTTTAAAAACATGCAGAAACTGCAGTAATAGGAGAATGGCATTCATTCTTTGAAGAATAGGAGTAGCATCAGCTAGTAAAGCTATGAGCCTCCTATTTGACCTTCAAAAATCAATCAAATGTTTGTTTTGGTCTTCTAAATAATTTGGAAATAAATTTGTAGATGTTGATGTAGATGAAAGTTGATGTTAGGTATTTTAATAATTTTGTTTTTAGTTTTACATCTCAAGATTTGTCTCCATGAAATGGCAAAATTTCTGGATTTTTACTTGTTTTGAATCTACTGAAGATATGTAACACTACTGAAATCAAAAGTAGAACTTTTCCCCAACTAAATTAAGTCCGTGATTCCCCACTCAACTATTTATGTCCTTACATTTTATGTTCTTAGTTAAGCATAAATTTTTATCCTCATCTCTTAAACATGAGGAAATTTCTTGTTGACCTCTGATCTGATGGTGTGTAGATTCCAGGACTGTGTGTGTATATTACACACTGTGTGACACAGAGAAAAATGTCCATGCAGACATGATTCAAATGTGTTTTACAAACACATTGGGGGTTTATCGGAACTTCTGGGAGAAATTCAGCTTATTATTCAATATTTAAGAAACTTTGAGGATCTAAACTTTTTCAGTAGATATCCAGAGATAAATGAAACATTCAGTTTTAATGTCTAAGCAGTTTGTTGGAGAAAAATCTTGTTCACTGTTATCAGATTTTTCCATCAGTCATTTATGAATGTCAGAATCCAAAGGCATCACTGCACAAGTAAGTCATCTATTCAGGTTCAACAAAATGTAGCAGACATCAATCTTGTTTTAGTGCATAGGACAGGTATAGTGCAAATACATTGCCAAGTGATATCTAGCAAAGCTTCAATTCTTTAAGGTGCCTTTAATGGCAAAGAATCATCAGCACTGTGGTGAGTCATCCATGTAAATAGAAATCATGCAGGAATCTTAAACCTCTGCATTACAAAGCACAGAAGAAAAATGGTCCTGTTTGGGAAAATTACTTGAAGTTAGAGCAAAATCTTATAGATACTTCTCTGTTAAACATGAAGCCTGAGCTGAATGCGGCCTCATTTATTTCAGTGGAGTTGACCTTCTCATCCTGGAGTTTCAATGTGTTTCTTTAGCTGCTGATGCAAGAAAATCATCGGGAGATGCTGTTAGTCAGCTGCCCTTAAGGCTGGTTTATAATTACTGAAGACAATTACAAGATATGTCAAACTATTATACGATGTTATCTGAACAGGTTAAAACTCATTAGAAACCACATAAAATATTTTTTCATTAATGCCATAAAACAGTCCGGTACCTCATTTTTGTGTCATAGGCAAATTTCTCTGCTTTTTGGAACACACCCTCCCCTGTACAGTATTGGCCTGCAATCATGGCCAAGTAGATTAAGTATAAATTCAAAATCATTAGATTTGGGTTATAATTCCTTTCCCTACCATTAAGGTGTAGGTTAAGAAACAAACTTTCATAGGGATGGTCTGAGTCTTTTGCTTCTTCACTCCGTGTTCAAACCTGCTTGCTCTTGCTGCCTCGTTGCTTGCTGCACTCTGCCAGCTGCAGTTTCTTGCATAATGTACCCATGACCTGGGTCTCTGTGTGTGATCTTACAGACATAATTTACACTCTCAGAAATACAGTTGATAGTCATCAGGGAGTGCAGGGAAATTTATTTTTGTTATGTGTATTTACAATTTGTCTGCAAGTTTGGTCTTAGTGGATGACTATTGAGTGCCTGGCGGGGCTGAACTTCCAGCACAGCTCAATAAACTGTCCTGTTGAGTTAGTTGCTGGCTGATGATTTTTCTCACATTTGGAAACTCTACTTCACACAGATTTCACAGATGTTTTCTTTCATTTTGCACAAAGTAAAAGTTTGTAGGTTAAACACGTTTTTTTATTTTTTCTATGGAACCGCATGCTTAGGTGCATTTAAATTACAAAAGGTAAAATAAAGATTTTAGGTGGAAAAAAATTAAAAATAGGTGTCTCCATTTCCTAAACAGAAGAATTTTAAAAATAATTAAAACCCAGTCATGCCATGAATTACAGTAAAGAAGCTGAAGGTACAGAGCTAAGGAATATAATATTAACACAACTTTGATTTGGGAAATATTTGTGCTAACATACCACTTGGCACACTCAAGTAAGCAAGGTAAAAAGTACCTGAGTGAGCTTATAGGACTCCATTAGCTCTACAAGTCTTAGACCTGAGATTGTGGCAATAAGCAGGTTTTAAATAAAAATTTCAATTTTTTTTTCAAATTTTAAGTAAAATTTCATCAGGATTCCAGTTCCTATGTTTCTTAGTTGAGTGCTTGTTTATCTTCACCTTGTATTAGATAAGTAGAAAGCAAAAAAAAAAAAAGTGTTTGCAATTTCTTCCTCAAAAATGGCAGAGTTGAGCTGCAGCTTTCTATTTCCTTCATGAAAATGGAGGATAACAAGATAAGGGCAAGAAAGTAATTGTTTGTTTGAGGGACTTTCTGGGGTCATCTCTTTTTCTGGCTGTGGAGAAAAAAAAACCTGATTAAAAATTAAGAAAAAACATCCAGAGAACTTCAAAAATAGTGTCAAAGCTTTTCTGACTTGAACCAAATCTCGCCACTATTTATGGAATAATTTTATGGGATTATGAAAGAACATGATAGAAAGTAGTATATATGAAAGAATTTCCCAGTTTGTCAGTGTTCATACTTCCAGAGGAGTTCTCATGACACAGCTATTGTCTAGAAAATTTCTGTAAACTTAATTAGCTATGAAAATCTTTTAAAATTGCATTTTAGGCAGCTTGCTGACCCAGTTCCCCCATACTTGAGGTGAACTTGTAAAAACATTTAATAATTTCTATGAAACATAAGGTCACAAGTCTGACTTAGATTGTGAAAAGGCAAGAGTTGAGATTTTCAGATCTGTGCCCAGGTTAGTTAAACATCCAGATGATCTCTTTCACCAGAATACTCTCTCAGCAATATCTCAGGGATACTGAAATTAATAATCTCTACTGAAAAAGTTCTTTAAAGGCGCTTTAACAGGACAAAGCAAAAATAAACAGCCAGACTGCTAAAAAACCTAGACCTTCCAAACAGGAACCATAACATTATCTCAGCATTTTCTCCAGTGTACTATATCTGGCAGTAGATATCTCAGAAGAAGTATTTTATTTTCTGAACCTTCATTTAACTACTTGTTTTTCTGTGCCTGATGCTAATGAAAATGTCTACAATAATTTACCCAAATAGAGCAGCAGTAAAATACATTTGATAGCAATACCTTGTTAATATAAACAGAAATGCTATTCGAACTTGTGCTTTTTTAGAATTATTATTGATGGTATAAGCTTTGTGCAAATCTGTGGATGAAGCTGTCTGGCCTTTGTCTGGATTTAACTGGATTGAAAAAAAGAGCTGAACACCTTTCTCCCTGCAAGAGAGGAGAAGCACTGATTATTGCTGACATTATTATATCTGACAGGAGCAGATACAACTTGCTGGATTTTAGGCAGCTTCATTTCAATTTTATAAATTACTTTATTGTGATCCTTGCATGTGAATTTTGACTTTTACCATTGGATAACCTGACCCAAGTTGCCTTTTGGGCAACAGTGAAACTTCTATCTATTATAGTAGTGCCCAGCGACTCCCAACAAAGACCACTAAACAAATATACAGAGTTAAAAAGAAAGCCACATATTCAAAAGACATAACATTTCAAGCAAATAAGTCATGTGAAGACAAAGAGGAAGTGTTCTTTTGCCATTTGGTGGCTTTGGAACAAAAAGAGATGAAAAGATTTGCCAACAGTGACCTAGTGTGTCAACGGCAGAAAAAACCTCAAACCTAGAATTTCTGAATCTCTGTCTATTGCCCTAAGTGCAGCACTTCAAAGATGCTTTCAATAGTTTATTTCTGAATCAAGATTCACTGGTGGTCTCAAATAACTTTTTTAGTTTGGTTTAGTTTTTAAAGCTTTTTTGAATGTCTCTTTCAATTTACAATTATCATAATCCTCACAATTGTTCATCCTTTATATACATAACCCATTAAGTATATTACATGACGCATTTTATACGAAACATTATCTCATCTCAATATGAACATGAACAAATAATCATCTCGTGAAGGCAACCAAGGGAATACATATCTTCAGTTTATTAGAGATCTCTTGTCTCTAAAAATAAAAAAGAAAGCTGGAGAAAGAAAGCTTTGTGATTTCAGGTTTGTCCTTGCTCACGCTATTTTCCATCTTGAGGAATGCCACTAAATGTGATGGAGTAAGATGTGTGTGAACTTGGGTGAAGAAGAGAAAAACCTGGCCTTTCTTTCCTGAAAAATTCCTCTTTGTGTATAGGACACAATGAAATGCATGCAATGCAAATGAGCCAAGCACAGCATTATGTGAAAAATATTTTTTTATATATTCGTGACACACTTAATATGTTTTGATGGGAGAGGAAGTTGAAAAGGATGTAAATAAATATGGAGAAATACTCCAGTGTTTATTTTCTTGTTTGCAGAGTCATGCCAACATACTAAATATGTTTGTTCTTAGATTTTTGCATTTGCGATTATTATTTCTGTAAAACATAATAAGTATGTGCAGAAAAAAAATATCACCACTTGGAGGTTTTCAGCTAGTGCACTGAAGAAAGAATCACTGAGAAATCTATGATCTTCAGCAGTGACATGACACAGCACTTTGTAAAGAGAATACCAGTGACTCTGTTACTTGCTTTTAAGTAATTAATTTTAGTTTCTCTAAAATATAATTACTTTCTAATATATTAATGAGACCCTTAGCTATTGTAAACTTCACAGGATATTTAACTTACCAGGGCTATGTTGAGGATTTGAAAATTATTAGTGCGCACAGCTATCTTTCAGAAGTAATGAAAAAGAATAGTTTCCTTTCTGGTAAAGGAAAATATCGTGGCTATTTCAGGCTGCTGCCACACAGTCATCGCCAGCGTGATGAGCGTGGGAATCACATCATGCAGAGGTGCAGGGCAGCAGATGGAGGTGTGCTAACAGTGCCATGCCTTAGGAGCAGGAGACCTGCTTGCAGAGCCCTGCAGTGATGGCGTGAGGGCGTGCGGGCACTGGTGGGCAGGCAGGGACAGGCAGATACGTCCTTGCCTGAGTGCCCATCTGTCATTCCTTCCCCAGACCTTTAGCATCTGTCACCACTCTCAAACGTACTTACCAGAGGAAGGTCTGAAAGGTTTGACAATCTTAATGCTCTTGCTAGAGTAATGAACATGGATGACTGACTAGCAGTCCCCTCGAGGAAGGGCTGCCATGTAAACACACCCTGCATTAGAAACATAAAGCTTGATCCAGACAAGAAATGGTCACAATGACTAAGCACAAGAAAAGCTACAACTAGGCTTGTTTAGGACTAGCAAAATGCTTTCAAGACTGAGGCTAGGAAAATTTCAACTTCTTGTTGTTTTTACTTCCTGCAGTGAATGTAGGGATATAACCAAATATTTTTATTCCATTCCTCTGAGCTTGTTGATGATTTATAAGTACCTGTGTCTGAACTAGTAAAGGAAGTAAGATGTTGTCACAGAAATATTAAAAGTGTATCTAATCCACCCAAACATATGAACTATCACTCTGCTAGTGACTGATGAATGGAACTATTTATAAATAAGAGCATGATGGACGTGACACGAGAAGAGGTACCAGCCCAGAGATATTGGAGGTGAGGTACTGAAGGTTGTACCAGTCATGCTGATCAAATAATTAAATCTGAAATTTGTCCAGACTCAAGAACCATTAAGAAATTCTTCCTTCACATTCTGCCTTTTTTTTTTTTCCCTGAAATTGTAGCTATTAAATGAAGCAATACAATACTAAGGTGTGCTGGAGACTTTGAAGAACCATAACTAATTTAAGTGTAGCCATTCAAATAGAGGAGTGTTGCCATTGATAGTCAGACTAGAATGATGTTGTCCAGGATCATGCACTCATTCTCAATTCATGGTGTTTACAAATAACATTGTGCCTAAAAATCATGTGTTGTACTAGACTTCAATACTTTATGCCAACATGTGCAATCTCTATTAAAATAGGACAGAGAGCCAGATAGTAAACTTGTGACTTCTGCAATACTGGGAAAGTGTGGAATTACAGGCAGAGATCTATGTGGTACTAGGTAGGCTGTCTAGGGAAGTGGCTGAGTCCCCAACCCTAGAATTATATAAAACACATGTAGATGTTGCACTTGGGGATATGGTTTAGTGGTGGACTTGGCAGTGCTTGGTTAATGATGAGACTCAGTGATCTAAAGGTTTTTTCCAATATAAACAATTCAATTACACTGTGATTCTAAGTCTCAAAAAAGTGTAAACCACTGGCATTTATTTCATAGAGTGAAGAGGTTGGGGGTGCACCTTCCAGACATTTGGCACATCATTATATTCTTTATTCTACACTCAACAAAAAGAGGAGACTTCCCTCACTACACTTGTCTCACTTCCCATGGACATCATAAATGCCTAATATTAGCAACCTGTTCCTCCAAAGCTGTCATGACTTTTACCTGCCCTGGGAAGCCCTTTAAGTTTGCCCTACACTTCATAATCTCTGGTCACACCAGAATGGAATTGCATTTGGGTAAATGTATACTAATTTTGCAGTTACTTCCCAATGATTTAAGATTTTGACTACCAGCGCATAAGAACACTGATTTTTATTCACAAAAATATTTTAGGTGGTCATTTTTGGAGTAACAAATTCCAGTAAGTTTCAGGGGGCAAAAAATCATGTCTTTTCACAATGTTTAAATGCTTTATCTGGTTGATCAGTAAATACTGACATTAAATCTTTAGAAACTCTTTATTTAATTCAACATAAAACAAATTAAATTTTGTTTAAAATATTTCAAGCTGGGAAAAATTGAACTGTAAACATGTACTGTTCCCATCACTACATGACGGGAATCTAGCTGGGGAGATTTTTTTAGAAACATGAAATATACAGATCTGATATTCTAATCACCTTATTGTCATAAGGAATAAATGCCATGAGTTGTGTGATCAAAGAATTATACAAGACTGTCTGCATTTGTATTTAGCATAATTGAGGCTTAAGAATGTTCTTTAAAGAAACAAAGGTCACCTTTTCTTTTGAAACATCATTAGATCACTGGGATCATATGTCAATGTCGCCACATCTGTTAAAGCAAAAGGGATATTATTTACTGTACTCCTCTTGGAATTCTAGATCTTTTTATAAGAATGGAGAATGGGAGCTTGGCTAGTGATTCTTGAAAGATCTAGCAAGCTTGACTTATTAAAAAAAAGATGTTCTCATTTTCTCATCTTACTTTTCTCCTTTGTGTTTTGATGCTAAGTATTCCTTTTTTGGGTTGGGGCTTTGTTTTTCTGTTTTTGGTTTTTTTGTTGTTGTTAGTTTTATTTTGGGGGGGGGGGATTTTTTTGCTTGTTTTGGTTTTGTTTTTTTTCTGTTAGTGCATAATAGTTTTCCTACTATTAGTATTCATATAATAAAAAGTGGTTTCAAATTTTCATTACAAAGAGTCATCCTAGACAAATTATCTCTTTAATCTGTCCTGTTCTTTTGAGTTGGGATGCTCAAATTCTTGGATGTCATACCTGAAATCATCCAACAGGTTCTACACCAAACTAGTATTTGAAATAGGTAAAGCTCTTCACCTCTTCTCCATGACTTTTCTGCTGAAGTAGCTCTATCGACAGTGTTTTGGGAGCTTCCCATTCAGAACACACACATGACATTCACAGAACTGACATTGATTACATTAGCTTTGGAAAAGTACCAAACACAAATTACAAATGTCCTGCGGGAACTGCAGATTCTGTTCCCTCAGGAACTGAGCAGTATGAGCAATATAATTGCAAACCAAATAACTACAATTTCTATTTCTTTCAGAATATGAAAACAAAATAACCAGGTGGCAATCACACCACTGTTTTTCTAGGGCTGCCTAGCCTTGTAGACAGGCATATAGTTAATTTGTGCCTAACTTGTCCAAAAATTTTCTCAGAGCTTCAGTGACCATGCAGTTTTAAAGCGCCTGCTACATTTCTCCATGTCAGCTAGCTTGTACCTGTATCCCTATAAAAATTCAAGTCTTAACAGAGCAGTTTAGGATTTATTCAGAGGCACCTGAACTCTTCTTATGCCCCCAGGAGAATTCTGCAAACATTAGTCACAGTGAACACCACGACTATTTATTTAATGTGATGCTGACACTGATCCCATTACCTTATATTATCTAATGTTATAAAAACTGGAGAACCAATTACAGAGATAGACAACGTGTGAAATTTCAGTCTCATTATCCTCAAAAGGTTTAAATCATTTTAAAATTTCAAGTCATGAGACACTGAGAGTGCACTCAGAGTAAGATTCAGTGCTCTTTTACTGAAGATTAACCATTGTGCACCCAGGCATATAACAAGATGGGGCAGATATTAAGAAAACCAGACTCTAATTTTAGGATAGGATTTAGAGCACACTATGTACAGAGAGGACGAACAAAAATTCGAATCCCTGCAATGTATATATATTTTACACTGAACAAGTATATATAAACTATATATATTTTACATTGACCCAACAAACCAACCAACAAACAAGCAAACAAACTACAGAATCCAAACCCAAAATAGGTAACCAAAACAAACAAAAAATTGAATAAGTGGCTACTTTATTGCAGAATTTTTTTTTTTTTGACCCATCAGAGCCTTGGATCAGTACCTCGCAGAGCTGCATGGATACAAGTGCCAGTGCCCAGCCAGGTCTTGAAGGCAGTGGGACCACCCTGCAGCAGAAGAGTGCTTTTTAGCCAAAGGAAAGTGGCTGTGCAACCACAGTCTCTGTTTTCTCTCTTTACTTTGTATAGAGCATTTATGCAGTTATGATTTCTACCTGCTCACTTGTACTAATAATTCCTTTAAGGACATCTCCTCATTTTAGTGACATAGCTTCTTAATTAGATGAGTTGGACCCACTCATTAGCTTACAGAGCTTTAACACAGCTACTGAGAGTTGTTCGCCATGCCATTCCTTTGAAGCACAGTCTTTCAAAATAATTTTCTCTGTTATACAGTACCATGTGGCCACTAGCTTCAGACTTATTCAATTTGTTTTTAAGTGTGAACTATGTATAAATTGTGTATTTATGGCATCTGCAAATCTTATTTTTGTCTATCTATCACCTGCATTATTCCTAAGCTCCCTGTGTCCTCTAGTGGCTACCTATCACAACTGCATAAATTGGCAAATACTTTTTTCCATTTTCGTATCTCAAAATATTAACAAGAATAATTAGCTTTCCATCCAATAAATTTTATTCCTTTTTTACTAAATTTTACATTAAAAGTGATGTTTTATAGTTATTCCTCATAAGCATCAGCAGTATATGTGGCAGTACTGACAAATTTATATATAATTTTCTTGCACACACACCTTTGTCTATTGTCTAGTTATCTGTGTGCTTGCTGGAGATTTTAGCACCAATTATGAATTTTTAATGGTTATACGGGTCTTATCAGGTATTGTGCAGCATTTATTTACATACAGAATATATGTACACACATACATTCTTCTCTCATTTGGGCATGCCAAGTTTTTCCTTAGGACTCTAGAAGTCACGTTAGTCCATCCTAAGACAATATTTGTGTACAAACCACAGTACTCTTATAAATAATTTGTATTTCAGCCTACTGTGAAAAGCCAATAAGTGAGCACATAATTCACAAACATTCTAGAATAAAGATACTTTAGGGACAAATGCAAATTTCACATGTAACTTTATTTGGGAATTTCTGAATTCTTGACTACATATTATCAAAGTGGAATCCAGTTCATTTACTGTTAACCATTTTAAGTTGTAAAAGCTGTAAGTTAGGGCAAGTAGGCTCCCACTCGAGCCAGCAGAATAATGGTACTTCTAAGAGGATGTCATTCTATAACATTTACCTAGGAAAAAGGATTAATTGCTGCTCTACAGGAGTACCTTGCACTTCCCATGCACTAGAATATTTGTCCAGCTTTACATGGCTGCACTTAGCCAGGTAATCTCATCCTCAATACCCTTTTGAAACGAGGGACATGATTGATTCTTTTAAGTGTAACAAACCAGTGAGACATGAATAGGTATTTATTAGATTTGGATGTAATTTACTGTGCTAGAATAGTGAAGAACCCTCCCATGTGGACTGAATAGAAGTATTTGTACATTTGCAGAAGCTGCTTGACTGAAGTATTGTATACTTCCCAAAATGTAACTCTTGAAGGGAAGGAGGCACTTCTTTGAATTTGATGTTCTCTATGTAGAAAAATCTAGCACTTGAAGTGGAATTATTTTCATTCTAAATAAAAAGAAGATACCAAATTTATAAGGGTCAGAAAATTGATTACTGAAAGGGAAGTTTTAGAGAAAAAAAAAATGCTACCACATATGCTTGCAATACTACACCTTCCTCTGTTCCCAAGATGTTTCAGGTCACCTCATTGATCAGAGGATAAAAAATGTTTTATGGTTTCAAGACCACTCCACTCTGAACCACTAAATCCATTTGATTAAATTATTGGTAAGAGACACTGAGTAAAAAAAAAAAGATGTCAGCAACAACACCCCTTAGGAAAGACCTGAGGACTTCAATATTTATAAGACTCAGGGAAATTTTGTGAGATTAAATTACACAACAGATAAGGACAAAACACAGAAAGACTGGAAGGAAAAGCAAAGGCCTAAGGAAGCAACATTTAGTAAATTTTTTTCTTGACCAAATCTGATAAAGGGCTCCTTCTATTTCAAAGTGCAATGTATTACATAGTACTATTTACATCGCTTTGAACAAGTTGATCCAGGCATTCAAGAAACTAATATTGAGCTAATCAGGAAGATTTGTTAACTAGCTAGTGAATAACATAGTACTTCAAACTTTAACACCAAAAAATTGTGTAGCATACTACCATAACCATAGGCATGAGCAAAACTCAAACATATTAAAGTACAAATGTTAGTATGATCACGACTACAACAAGTAAAGACTAATCCCAATTGTAGTGGAACTAATTTCAGAGACTGTCATAAGAATGGATCAGAGAATTATTGCACCACTGCAATGCTCAGGAGAGTTCATGATTCATTTGCCCAAATATTAGTCTTCCTGGCTTTTTTAGATAGCCAGTGAGTGCAATCAAAAAATCTGGGAAAGGAAAAAGGGTGAGATAAAAACAGCAAAGAAAGTGTTCAAACTCACTCATGAGTGAGCCAAACTGACAGCCAACTGGGCTCCTATAAATAACAATGCAGAGGATATAAAGGAGAATTATCACAATGTCTAAAGACACAAGCTGAATTTTCTGCATCAGTACAGACCTCCTATATGATGTCCAGAAAGTGACTTGGGTCCACATTTCCAGAAGTATCTTGAAAGCTATTTCAGGGGACACGTAATTCAGTGTTATTAAAGGTTTAACTACCCCATGAATCCAAATATGGTTGAATTAAATGACCTTAAAGGTCTTTCCCAAACTAAATGATTCTATGATTCTTGGTCTCAGCTCTTGAATGGGGATAATAGATCTTTGCCATCTGACAAGAATGTGTCAGTGATAGTATATTGAGGATCGTGAGACAGTCATGATCTGTGCTAGTGAGGATTAGGTGAGTATGAAAAAGAAATTTTTCATTATTGAACTGCCTCACTTCATAGTCCAAATATTTTTACTACATATATCTATAGGAAGCTAGACATATGGAGGAGGTAAAATAGGCCATGCTTTTAATTGTCTTAGTAAAAATGCACTGATTTCATATTCAACATCACAATTTTGGATATTATTAAAAATCCTTCTTCCTGCCTTCTGCCTACCTTCAGGGTATCTGTAGAGTGAACAATCAATTCTTTTTGCCTTTATTCATGTGATTTTGTTCTGATATTGAAAGCGATGCTTTTTGTCAAAGAAAATTTTCTCATAGATGTGGGAGAGGAGATTTCTTTGTTTTGTCTTGTTTGATTTAGTACACTCATGAGTAGGTTCTGTACAAACAGAGGACAAAAGAGGTCTTGGTGCAGAGATTTGACACACTTCTTTAACCACTTCCTGGCCTTGAAATGCTGTTTGCTTTCAGAAGCCTGGTCATTTGCTTCATTTTACAGGCTTTGGACAACATAATCTCTGATAGTGTTTGAATATATGGCAGATTGTTGGTAAACAGTGCTTTATCTTTCTTCTAATTAAAATTGATGGAAATATTATAAAAATTTGTAGAGCACATCAAAACCAAATGGCACTGGATTGATTTTTAATCCCAGTAAAAATACCAGCATTTTGTGGGTCTTTTTGCTTAGAAGCAGTCTTACCTGTGTGGTTAGGAGGCTGATAGTAATTTTGATTAAGGTAAGAGCATTGTTTCCAAACTATGTGTTTAAATGTTCTTCACATCCCTAGGCAAACACATAAAAAGGGATGTAAAGAAAAATCACGTCAGTTTTGGAACTTATATTGCATCTTAATAAGAACATACTTTTAAAATATATGGAATAGTGCCTTTCTGTATGGTATGATGGGTTCTTGTATTTACTTGCCAGAAAGCAAATACATCAGTAATGTTTACTGGGGAATATTAGCTAGAGTATTATTTAAATTATCTGAACTAAGCTGATTGTTCACAAGAAAATTTGACATTTTTGCACAGAAATGTTCCAGAACTGACTTAATCAAAACAGATTCTGCTTTTGTATGTGTTTAACTGAGAGATTAATTTACAAGTAAATGTTGAAAATAATATTTACAAATTTTCATTGATCGTTATGAATTGTGCATCCTGAAATGTATATGAGTATGTTTCAGGTTAAAATGTATATTTATTATATTGTTTTTTAAAACAATTGTCAAATTATAATATAGATTAAAATAGGTACAAATACAATAAAACATATATATAAATGTTTTCTATACTTAGAAGTGATTTTTTAATAATGCCAAGGCTTTGTAGAAACAGGGAGGAATTCAGAACTGCTGATCAAAACTAGACAAGAGCAGATGTCATTGGACAATTTCCCATTATCTTCTGTTTTGCTTCGTCAAGAAACAACAACTGCCCTCTGCATTTTTGTTGTCATTGGCTGGTCCTCATAACCCTGTGTGGTTTTCAGAAGAGGTCACAGAAAATATGTGTCACATTGCTCCAGCCCAGGCGGTGATATCAGGTGGTCCTATGCAAACCGGCCCCTTGATATTAAGATGCATGAATGCTCACATGGGCTGGTCTCACAAAACACATCGTATTTCAGTGTCTTGCTCATTCCACTTATCCTGTAAAGTATTGGAACTACTCTGGAAACAAATAATACAAACTTGTAGAGACATTGCCCACAATTACAAGTGGAAAATGCACTGTATGCTCTTTATGTACTGCACTATGTACTCTTTACATACTGCCGCTTTCCATTGTCATCATTGATTTGCACAGTGTGGGTTTATGCCAAGATGCTTCATAAACCACTTCTAAATGTCCCTGTGACTTTGATCAGGCACAACTCCTGTTCTACTTAGAACATCCTTAATTTAGAACTGCCTACATGACTGACAGCTAACAAGTAAAAACCAGGGCTTCCAAGTGACCAGAGACAAAACAATGAATATTGTTAAAACTTTGGCATTTGTAAGCCACATCTTGAAGGAAAATATGTTTTGTACTTCTTTTTCTAAAATCTATTTAGTAACAAAAGTTACGTTCTTCCAGACATTTTTTTTTATTTCTTACCATTTTTTTATTTCTTATTCACTGTATGTTGAATCCCTTGGGACCTCACATAATCATTTCTTTAGATTGTAATTTGTGCATGGACATGGGAACTGAGTATTATTTTTCTTTGTTTAGTTCCTTTTCCACTGTGTGGCATTGCATCTTCCACAGCATTTTATCTACAACAGAAATCAAATGAAAACACAGAAACTCGGATCTAGAACCTTCAATATGGACCAAATTCTGAGAATATTTATTTATACCTTTGTTCCTTTTAATTGGCCAAAATTCTCCCCTCTGAGATCTTTAGCAATATCCTTTTTCCAATTCATTTTAGTAGCAATTGATCTGTCTTCAACAGGTAGCTCAAACTTGGAGGACAAAGCAAACACTATGCAGTGCTCAAATAATTATCAGCTAGCTCTTCCCAATAACCTACTTTAATACCAGTAAAACAAAAGCAAACTAAACTATGAAAAAGATGGGAGAATGGAATTCTTTTCATATAGAAAATTCCACGAAATTCTCATTCTGAATCATGATGGATCTTCAGAAACACTTGAATTATTTTATGGGATGAAAATCTTCCATATTTTAGCTTGGAGATGCTAAAAAACAACATGTAATTTTCATGTTTTAAAGGGTCAGTTCAAGATCTATTGCTTTTAAATTTTGAAAATTAGATAACTTGGCAAAAGTTGTCCTTTCTCTGTATAGATATTCCATTTCAACTGCTCATGGTTTTAGTTTAAATAGTCACCATCTTTAAGCAGTTCACTAAATATCACCAAGAATATATAAAATGCTATTAATGGACTTTGTGTTTTTGTCTTTCTCCTGGCAGATGCCAATGATTCCAGTAGCTGGGTAGGTGGTGAGTCTGTGCTCCTACAACACTCCAATAAAGCTGCAGTCAAGAACACCAGCACATAGTCTAGCTGCACCATTGGCATAATGGGGTCACCACTAATCACTTGAGAAATCATGAACGCAATGAATGGATTTTCAAAGAACAGATTTTAAAAATACATTGCAAATGCATTTGTAATCTTAAGACTAGACCTATATGCTTTTTGATTTATCTGGAATCATCTATTATCTTCAGCACTCATTAAAAGTAATGTAACTCTGCCCTGGAAGAAGTCATATTAAGGGACTCACAGTTGATCCACAGAAGCATATTAAAACCATATTAAGCTGCTAAACTGTAGTGTTTGTAATTAAAAGCTCATAATACAGATTAAATTTCAAAGGTGGATAACAGATCATTGGTCAAAAGCATTCCTAACTACTTCCAATATAATTGACAGCATCCAAATGTTTTAAAAGACCTTTCTAAAGAAATAAGCAAATTACCTGCTGCCAGGCCACAGGAAATATTTTGAGTAATACCTGTTACGGGGCTTGCAAGGGTTTCAGGGTGAAGAGAGAGGCGAGAATCTTGACCTCATATTCAGAAGGCTGGATTTATTATTTTATGATATATATTACATTATGACTATGCTAATAGGAATAGAGAAAAAAAGTCTCAGAAGCTTGCTATGCTAAGAATAGGAAAGAAATGAATAAGCAAAGGAGCTCTCTCTGATTTTGTCCCAGAGAGAGCTCAGTCTTTGATTGGCCCTTAATTGTACACATCCAACATGGGCCAATCACAGGTGCACCTGTTGCATTCCACAGCAGCAGCAGATAACCATTGTTTACATTCTTTTTCTGGGGCCTCAGCTTCCCAGAAGGAAAAATCCTAGAGAAAGGATTTTTCACAAAAGATGTATGTGACAAAGTAAGTATGTCTATTGAAAGTGGTAATTTGCAAGCTCATTTTAGGCCTCAAGCACTGTTTCTGAGAGTCTCAGTGCAAAACCTATTCAAATTTTCTCACAGGAGGAGCTTTATTTTGACCTCATAACATCTCTGCTTGGTTCACGTCAGCCTTGAGACCTAAGCAGATCAAGTGTTTTATGGACTCTAGCACTGTAAAAATACCAGGACTCCCATTAACTTTTTCAGGTGCAGGAATTTTTTCAGCTTTCAGTGACCAGAACCCTCTGTTCCGACATAAAATGAGAAGTTCTTCAAGAGCTTAATGACCCATATAACAGAAAGGAATCTGCCAACCCACATCAGATAATAGCAGCACATCTTGAAAAATTAATCCTTTACCAAATGAGATTTTTTTAATAAGTTCTGATTGATATACACATTTCTGGTGAATGCAGTATTTTTAGAGGTCATATTCTGTGGGGGTTTTCCCTCACATCGTGCTGCAAGGCATTCAGAATGTTCCACACAGATTCCTGCTCAGTCAGACTCTTATTCCTGTATTCAGAAATAAAATCATTAATTCTGTTGTTCCATCGATTGTGAACATGTTAATAAATATTTATAGCACTTAGTATATGCATATTGATAAGAGTGTGGTTGGAGAGTACAATCCTTGATCTTTTATTGATATTCAGGCTTCTTCAAAGATTACTTGCAAGCAGCAGACTTTAATCAATTTGCCAAACATGACCCAAGACACCTCATAGCCATTGCACTAATAAGAAAATTGTAATGCCAAAGAGAAGGATAAATTAAGCAACCAAATCACATACACAGCACAGGCAGGCACAAGATGATTTGCCCAGCTGGAGCCAGGAGAGCCAGGAAACACTTTAGTTCCACCTGATCTGTCCTGAAATACTAAATCCTACTTCTCATACTTACTTTTAATAAGCACAGTACAATATTATAATACGAAGAAACCAAAAATTCTGGACCTACTGTGACACAAACTTTTGTGAGTACCACAGAATCTGGCCAGGACATGTTTTGCCATAGGCTGGGGGAATGAACAGCTCATATTTACCCTAGATTATGCATTTTTGCTGAGACTGATAAAATACACCTTCAACAGCAAGCTCATCATAAAGAGTCTGACTAGAGAGACTGTAGCAGGGAATGTATGCAGAGGAGAAATCCTAGGCCACTAAAAGGTTTCATTACAAAGAAATGAAAGAATTAAACTCTCCAACTCATTTTCCTTGCTATAGCCATCCTAAAAAGAAAATTCAAAAGCTTTCACAGTGAATGATGATGTAAACATCACTATACTTCAGCAGCACTTAATGAAGGTTGAGATCAAGTGTAATTACAGTTGATATAAAATAAATTTAACTTCAATTTTTCAATCAATTTTTCTAGCACAAATAGCTGACTCCAGAATGCATTATTCCTGACAGTTTAAATCTTTCAAAATATAAAACCATTATATAAAACAGGTATGATTCGATCATTAGAAATCAACATTTGATAAAGAAATTTGATTATACAGAAGGACTAAAAATAGTTTATTTGTGCTGTACTCTGCCTGAATAGCAGCAGGCTTTGGAGAACCATATGAACCTTTTGCAAACACTGTCACTGGAACCGTAACTTTTGAAATTACGGAATAGAAAAGTGGCCAGGCTGGTGTTGATTCAGTACAGATTACCTTCCACATAACACTGTGAGAACTACTCAAGCTATTGCAGTTGCTATATGTAGAAAAATAAATGACTGGTGAAGTTTCAGAGTGGATAGTTACTAGAGACAACAGCTATGTAGGTATTTATTGTGGTTTGCTGTTGTTCAAATTGAAGAGACATGTTCCTTAGATTAGGTCTTTGCTAAAATACAAGTCCAAACAATAAAGTTAATCATTCATTGGTATATTTTGTCTGCCATGATACCAGTAAGTCCCACTATCAATTGCACAGGGGACAACTGCTGTCACCTTCCAACAGACACAGCGCAGCATCTAACGCTTCCTCCCATGCCTGCAGATACCCAGGACAGAAGGACTTCCTGGGTAATCCCTCAACAAGAAATAAAGCTGTCCCTTCCACTGCTGATGCCACATTCCTGAATTGGAAGGGTGTGGTTTTTTTGGAGGGGAGAAATTGGAAATATATTTTCATGCACTGCCATTTACTATATTGAACCATGCTGAATTCCTCAAACTAGGTCATGTTCTAGTATTCCTGGTGAACATGTAAAATAGTCAGCTTCAATCAAATGGCAATGCAGTTTACAGTGAGAACTATTAGACATGTTTTAATTAATTGCACAATCTTTAAGTTATCATCAGTTCCACATAATTTATTTACATATTTCTTTTTTCATCATTATTAGCACCAATATTGCCATCTGCATTACAAATACCAGAATTTGAAAACTCATATACTGAAAAAATGCACAAATCCGAGCTATGTATAAACATTATTTGGAATGAGTGAGTAATAGAGTAAAAAATTCCAGAACCTCATGTACAGTCCTTCATTACTATTATTTACAGTGATTTCAACAAAAATAAGAATTTATTTTCCTGGAAACCTGTGCAAAGTGACATCATAGTCTAAGAAGCAGATTTCAAGCAGAGGACAACTCACTGTGATGGGCTTAAAGACACAGCCATAACTGTCTTGGAAGTGAAGAATGAAAATTGTTTTTAAGTGGCTGTGCTTCGCTGAAGAAGATTTTTATTTCTTTAGTTCCTGTATAAAAGACAATGGGACCTAAGTCCCATGCCTATTTAAGAACTCCTTTGATCTATAAGATGCAAATTAAAAAGATAGCTGATTTTGCTTATTTCCAGTGAAAACCAATTTTCACCCACAGTATTTAGATGCTGTGATAGTAGATGGCTCCATGGAAGTTGGAAATGGCACACGTATTTTTCTTTCATCACCTAACAAATTGTGAGGCACACACTACATGCCTAGGCAGTAGCAGGGAGAAAGAAGGAAGAAGGGAAGAAGTTTTCTGGTTCACCTGGGCTTCACTCTTTGTTGTGCAAATTCATATTTGTAGTGCTTAACAAATCAATCAGTAGCACAGTTCTCTGCTTCAGCCTTCACACAGTCTAAAACAGATCTCTCAAAAAAGGTGACAATAAACAAAAGATGGAAGAAAAATGGTGTCAAAATGATAAAATGCAATTTTTCAGAAATAAAAGAGTTATACCCTTAAAAAGTAGGAATTTTATATAAACACAGAGTCTTCAGTTTAGTCTTGATAGGTAACAGATTTTTAATTATACTTTGATATTTCAATATTGTAGCCATACTGTACCTACCTTTGCTTTCAAGTTTCAATATTCTGGACCAGGCTTTTCTTTATGTCTTCAACATATACTAAGTATTTAAAAACATCTATGCTAATAAATACAGTGGTTAAAATCTTTTCTGCATAAAACTGCAAGTATTTGGTCATTGAAAACTTTCATGCAGTGATATGGAAAGATCTTCAGAGGTGAGAATTCATTTGAGCCAGGACTTTAGATAAATATGTCTTGCTATCAACAAATTTGTATGTGGAAATCACACCAAGACAGGATCACATTTTTCATGCACACAAAATTCTCTTTCATTTTACAAGAAAGTTGGAGGCTGATTTCCACGTACTGCAACCAGCAGTCATTTGATTTCCACAACACTCCAAGGACTCCCATGGCTGATGTAAATATGAAAATAGATCCAATGCCAAGTTTTATACAAGAAAGATATGTCACTGGCTAGTTCTTGACTGAAGAAACTGCAACACAGTTCATTTGTACTGTTACTTATTTTCCTTTTATTTTTATGAGACTTCCACTTACACAACTTATTCCAGAAAAATATCTTTGCAATGCCATTATGGAAAGGATGAAAATAACAGAATTATAAAAGGGTCTTCTTCTTCTTCTTCTTCTTCTTCTTCTTCTTCTTCTTCTTCTTCTTCTTCTTCTTCTTCTTCTTCTTCTTCTTCTTCTCCTTCTTCCCTTTATTCACAGAAAGAAAAATAAAGATTTTCATACATTTAGGCAACAGTAATTACATATGAGATGTAAACAGAACATTCTCAACTGAACAATCTGAACCACTGACAAGGAAATCAGTGAACAATTACAGTTCAAATTTACAGATTTTTTTGTCTGTTTGCTAAGAATTATGAACACGTGCAGATCCTACAGGGAGACAGAAATATATTTGTCAATAAATTAAAGATTCAGTGCTGTCCTCCCTCTTTGTGAGTGGCCACTTTCTCCTCTGCATTCCAACCATTTGTGCATAGATATGGAAGGTAGCAGTGCTTTCATTACTTCCAGCCCACCTGTTTTCTCCCAGAATTACTGCCTTGGATGGTTCCTATGCCATTAGTTTGGAACTGACACTTAACACAGCCAAGGCACTCTGCTCTTTAAGAGCACATCTATTGTTATGTGACCCAAAATGTACTTTTCTTAGGGAAAAAAAAAAAATTATAGATAATATGGGAAAAAGGAAGATCCATATGGAAAGGCCATACTGTTATTCATCCAACATAAATCCTCATGTAAAGGATCTATCATCTCATAAAATGCAGGTCAAATGCAGTCTGGTAAATGATATAAAGAAAATATGAATAGAGCTGATTTATTTCTCAGTGATTCATCTACAAGGTGAATATAAGTACATCAAGAGAATTGATGTACTTAGACAAAGAAGCAAATCAATTGCATAAATTATAACAATATTCAAATTGTAGATATAGTAATATGTTTTCTCCTGTTTTGATAATCACGCCACGTAATGATGGAAAACATACTCCAGAGGGAAAAAAAAAAAAATCCTTACAACCATGCAGCTCAATCCAATACTGCCACCTTGTGAAAAAATATCCATTATGACTTCTGTCAATTACACAGAGCCATACAACCATAAAAGGGTTTGGGTTGGAAGGGACATTAGGGACCCTCTACTTCCAACACCCCTGCCATGGGCAGGATCACCTGCCACTAGACCAGGTTGTTTAAAGCTGCTTCCATCCTGCATTTGAACACTTCCAGGGATGGGGCATTTTCATTCTGCAATAATTTAAAACAAAAGAATAATTCTATTTATACTGAGAAAAAAACACCAAAGAAATTGTTTCTCTCAAATAAAAGCCACAAGCTAAATGCCAAAAGCAGAGCCTGATGGGAAGGGGGGCAGAGGATGGGAAGGATTGTTTTTTTAATTAAGAACTTCGAAAAAAAATTTAAAGCTACTAAATAAGAGAAAGAAAACAGATTTCTTGCCAAGAAAATTCCACTGAAGATATTTAAATAGCACTTCTGTATTTGGTTTTTATCTCTTATTTTCATTTTTTTTGTTTTCAATTTCAAATCACAGCTGAAAGTCTAATAATATATTCAGTTCATTATGAAAAAAATATAAGTACTCTTATAAATCACAATGGAACTTCGTTCCTCCAGATAATATTTTATAAATTTTAAGAGTATTTTCAGATACATTGAACAAAAAATTAACGGCAGCAGTAGGAGCATCAAAATGTTGTGTAGTCTCCTTTGCCTCTGTTACACTGTACACACACATTTTTGTTCTGTTTTTCTTTTTGTTTTGGTCTTTTTTATTTTAAATTGCTAAAGACATTTGGAAGTAGTATGTATTTTGGAAGTTTTATATGGAAGATTTATGTAGCCTGGCATACACTTGTTCTTCTATTCTCAGTGCACTTACTAAATAGTAAGAATACCAGCTGAAACAAAGAGATGACAAATGTGAAGCTTCTGCAGTCAAAATTTGTCTTTCATTAACAACTTATTTTACATAGAAAACACATTACATGTGTATAAAATTTCATTTTTAGAAGAAAATATTCAGCAAACACAAGCTTAGCCTGCCCTGTCAAGATCCTCAATGCCTGGATTATAAAACTTCTTCTGCTGGATTTCAGCACAAAGAGAGCTGCAGTACGTTTCTCAAACAGCTCTGCAGTGGAGAGGAGTCAACAATGGGGTCAGCGATGCACCTTGTAAAACAATAGACTGGATGAGGCAACAGGCTTTTCAATTTCCCTGGAGAAGTTTCACTACCTTTAAGAATCATTGAGCTTTTTCTTGGTTTTCAAAAACAGTGGCATGATGCATTTTTTTTTTAGGAGAAAACTCCTGAAGAGTTATATATTCAACATGAAAACTGGAATCTGCAATAGCTCTCTTGTGTTGCCCATGTGGTTTCAAAGATTTATTCTGAGAAATTTTAATAATACTTCAGTTCATCTTAAAACACTTACCTAAAAATTGAAAATATTATCCTTATAAATTAACTTATATTTTATATTGCATTGTTTCTACACAAGAAAATCTTTACCAGGATTGAATATTTCCATCCTACCTTACAGAGAATGGTCAATCAATGATATATTTCTTCCTGGAGTCCAGCATAACCACATCCTTAGAGAAGTTTTCTTATGTTGGTTAGCCCTGACTTTGTGGATACATGTAACAGGTTTTAGAAATTTTCAGCTCATTTTGATGCACTTCCTGTCATTCCATGCCATACAATTGTTTCCCCTTCATTTCCAAATTCATGAAATGAAGAATTTTAGCTACAGCACAGCTCTGTTCACTCTACAGTTTTGGAATCAGTGCCAACACTGGTGATGGGGATCTCAGCAGCCACAAGCAGCTGCACTCAGGGTTGGTGTGAGGGTTCAGAGAGCTGCAGGTTGACCGAACAATCCACACCTTTCAATCTGTGTAACCCGCGGCAGTCAGGAGATCTGCACAGCCCCAAATGTCACTGGGATCAGGGTTAGGGTTAGGGTTGGTGTTGAGTGAGTCAAAGAGCCTCCAGCTCCAGGAGCACAAGGGCTGGAAATGGCATGCCAAGGCAACCCCAGCATGGCCCCAACATTGCTGCTCCTGCTTCTCCCTAAAATCAAGCAACCATGGGTGTTGGAATCCACAAAATTAATGAGTTTTGAGAAAGTTGTGAAAAAGGCAGGCCCCAAAAGACAGTAAGGACAGTGAAATGCCAAGGCAGCAGAAAAAGTTTTCTAAGCTGTAGCGCAGATGGGAGAAATAGAACAATAAGCCTTTGTGATTTGCCTTTCTAAGTTGCAAAAAGCATATTTTTAGTATACATTTAGAAAGTTAAATATGAATGGGGGTCTGTGCTTTGTCTTATAAACGAGGCATAGTATTAGAGAAAAAACTGCTATTGTTTTAACCACAGCTACGTGTACTTCAGGTGATTGCATAGAACTACTGTCAATATGCTTTTGCTCTGTGTGGTTGGATGAAACTTGGACCGAGACTGTCTTGTGTTATGCTGTAATATTAAGCTTCCTTAGCATTCTGTTTGATCAGTGAGCTGTTAGCATCTTTCCTCTCCATTGTCATAACAATGTAATGGGACTGATGCCAGAAAAAGAAAAGCTCTAGACGCTGATTTCAGGTGTCCCGTCCTGTTTGTGGCTGTATATAAACTGCCGTCGGAGCAACGGGGACTGGGACTTTGGGGTTAGTCTGAGGGCTAGGGCATGTTCAGGCTGAGGATTAGGGCTGAGTGAGTAAGAGATCCTACGGCTCCAGGAACAATATGGCTGTAACAGGAATGGCAAGGTGGTCCCAGCAGGGCCTCAGTATTGCTGCTCGTGCTTCTTTCCAAGCTTGACCACCCATATGGATGGGGTTTTATTGTTAGGGGTAGTGCTGGGGTTAAGTTTAGGGTTATATTTACGATTAGGGCAAGGGTAAGAGTTAGTGTTACATTTTGCCTTAGGGTTGAGTAAGTAGTGATTTGACAATTCTTCATTTCATTTGATGAAATTAAATCTTTCTATGATTTCTATGAAACGCCTCTTTTATTTGCAAATTTTTTTGCTAAGACAGGATATAGGTTTTATTCAGTATGTGCACAGCATAACTCCACTACAAAAGAAGAATTAAGTGTGCATTCAATCAGTGAATAAAGAGATGATCACGTTGAAAAGTTCACCAGTGATATGATTATATAAAAGGATGGATTTCAAATGGATACATTTCCATTTTTTAATATTTATTATCATGCTTATCCATACCACTGGTGATAAAAAGGTAATCAGTTGCTCTTGAAGCAAATATTTTTGAAGCAAATATTTAACACTCCTAAAATGTTCAGAGAGGTACTCAGCTTATTCTAAGAAAGCAGATGGGAAAACCCCTACCATTTTTGGCAGATCCTTCCCATTGCCCCCAAAATGTACATTTTCTATGTAAAACTTAAATTTATCTTTTAGCTTTTAAGTTTTGTTATACCTGTTTTTGCATCTTGCTATTTCTCATCAGACTCAGGGTTAGATATGCTCCCTATAAACACACAAAAATATTATTATCTGTACCCTGCCTGATCTGTGTAACTTTTCCTATACTGAAATTCTATTTAGTCTCTAATTCTCCAACTGGACATTTTCTCCAGCTTTTAATAACCAGCGAGGGACTTTTACACAGGCAGGCAGTGGTAGGACAAAGGGGACAGGTTTTAAGCTAGAAGAGGGCAGATTTAGATTAGATGCTACAAAGAAAATCTTTACACCACAGAGGGTGGTGAGGCTTGAAAAGAGGTTGCCCAGAGAAGCTATGGGTGACCCATCCCTGCCTTCAAGGCCAGGCTGGATGGGGTGTCGCAGACATCTTCTTGTGAAAATCCTTTTCTTGGGATTTTTTTCTTCTTGAGAAGCTGAGAGGCCTCAGGAACAAAATGTAAACAATGGCTATCTGCTGCTGTGGAATGCAACAGGTGCATCTGTGACTGGTATCATGTGCCTGTTTCTAATTAATGGCCAATCACAGTGGAGCTAGCTCGGACAGAGTCTGAGGCAGCTGCCTTTGTTATCACTCTTTTCTATTCTATTCTTAGCTTAGCTACCTTCTGAAATGAAACTTTTCCTTCTATTCTTTTTAGTATAGTTTTAATTAACATATATCATAAAATAATAAATCAAGCCTTCTGAACATGAAGTCAACATTCTCGTCTCTTGCCTCACCTGAAAACCCCTGTGAACACCGTCACAGACAGGGCAATGAGCAACCTGGTCTAATGGAAGTTGTCCCTGCCCATGGCAGATCATTTGGAAGAAATGATGTTGAAGCTTCCATCTAACCCAAACCATTCTATGACTATGAATTAGTATTTACGTTGCTCTCACTTTTTTTTTTTTTTTTTTAACTCCTACTATTTGCTCCCTACCTGTAGCACTGGCAGGGCCATGCTGAGCCACTGATCTCCCTGCACTTGTGAGGACGTGCCAGGCTGGCCATGCCACAGTCCCGTGCCCCATGGTGGCCCTGGTGCCAGCCGGCCCTTCTGAGCCATGCCCCAGCCCCAACATGGGAAGACAGAAGGGATGCCTGGTGTGTTTTTATAAACCACCTTTACTGTGGCTTTAGCATGCTTTTATTTATATTTTTTCCTGCTTAATTGCCTCTTGCAATTTATTGTGAACACTGAATTCCAGTCTATGACTTCAAAAAAAACCCAAACACGAACTGAAAACAAAAGGAATATAAAAATACCATAAAAAAACCAACAACAAAAACAACGAATCCCAAAAACAAACAAACAACCCCCAAAATCCAATATTAAAGAAAAAAACAACCAAAAACCAGAACCACGAACAAGGTGCTGCGGGGTTCTCCGCCCTACGCTGGGGGGCGCTGCCTAACGCCCCCAGAACGCGAAACGGCAGCTCCTGGCGAAGTCTGGCTCCTCTCGCTGCCCGTCCGAGCCGCTGTTTCCCGTTGCCGTGGTGACGCTCCCGCGGTAGCAGCGCGGCGCGGGGCTCTCGTCCTGCCCGTGGAGCTCCTCACCGTCCGCTGCTGGCGGATGCGGAATTTCTCGGCGGAGGGGCGGCCGGTCTCCAGAGGCGGCCAGAAAGGCGGAGGCTCCGTGAGGAGCGTGACCGAACGACAGGTGAGTGGGTGCATGAAGTAGACGGGGGGGACCGGAGGACTGCGGGCGCTCTGAGCGCTGAACTACAACTCCCAGCATGCAAAGGGGCGGAGCCGCTGGCCTCTGAGGAAGCGGCTGGGGGCGGTGCTGCCCTCCGGGCGCGGTGCCTTTCGGGAGATGTAGTTTTCTCTCAGCCGCTGTCTGGTGTTCGGTTTCCCGGCAGGAATGCGCTCCGTGTGCCCGGTGTCCCGCTGCAGGAGCCGAGCTCGCTGCCCTTCCCCTCATTGCAGGGGGCAACGAGTTGCGAAAGGAGGGAGGAGGGCCGGTTCCCCCTGCTTGCATCCATCCACAAGTTTTACCTCTATGGGTTACATAATTTCTCACCATTTCTCTCCCATCGTCTCTCATCATTTCTGTGTATCATTAAATCTTAGCTTTATTTTGAGGACTCTGTTTATTTTGGTTCATACTGTATTGAAAGGTATTACTTTTTTTTGTGTAGCTCTCAAAACAGATAAGACGCTGTGGGAAGTAGAATGTCGGAAGATATTGTAGGAATTGAAAGAGAAGTGGAAATTGAATTAGGCAGAATCAGTGTTTCCTCGTTTGGAACAGATGATCCCGAGGCTGACACGGAGGGATCAGAGGAAGCCTCGAGTGACAGTGAGCCAGTAAGTATTCAGCGAGGGTTCAGTGAGCTAAAACTGCTCCCTTGGATGAGGGAGCATCTCCCCAACACACCCAGCCTGAGGCTGCGATCTGAGCAGTAGTCTCGGTAGTATTGCTTCATGAAAAATGTAGCAGGACAATAAGAGAGGTGGATATCAGCATGCTGCTTAAGAAGATCACACCTGGAGATTTTGTTTTCTAATCCTCTGAAGCTGGAAGATTTGATGAGGTAGATTAAATCTGGATGAATAAACCCATGATTCTTCACTGCAATCTGTATTTTAATCTTACAAGAGACTGGTTTAGGAGATTCCTCCTAAGATTTCCAGATACTAATTGCATATAAATAGGTTCTTCAAGTCCGCTTTCTTGGATGACTTCTTTTTCTAAGCAAGTGGCTTTCCTCTGAATTAAAATAAGTTATTTGGGTTCTTTTCTGCCATTTTAATCTTGCAGATTCGTAGCATAGGGATTGGTTTGTAGGATATTAGGGTGATAATATTGATCATAAATCATGTTTCACATGATGTAGACAAAGGCATCAGTGATAAGAGTGTAATCACTCACATACTGAACATCAGCAATGTCTACCACAATTTGCACATCTGAGTGAAGGCAGGCCATTTTCCCAAAATATTGACATTAAAGGCAGTCTTTCAAATAGAAAGTTTCTATGTAATAAAGAATACTGAAGCATTGGTTCTACATGCATACTTTAAACATAAGTAAATTTAAAGTTTATTTATCCTGAAAAGAAAAAGATCCTGTACCTCAGAGGTATTTTCTAATTTTTATCTCATCCTCCTTCTTTAATTTCTTGGTCCAACACAGTTTTAAACACAATAATTTATTGAAATGTGCTTCTGGAGAGAGTGCAAGATACAATACTAAAATTTAATTTAATTAGAATGTAATTAAAATGTATTAATTAGAATGTAATTAAAATTGGAATTATGAATTGTTCAGTGGGTGGTAAGAAAATGAGAAGAGTATAGGAATTTGGAAACATTTTGGTGGAAATTGCTGCTAAATCTCCATCAATTCTTTATAGGTGAAGCCAAAACAAGTCTTTATTGTCTTATTTCAAGTATTTACCTCTTTTCACGCCTGTGAGACAAAAATGTAGAACACATGTCAAAGGTTGTGTTTTTCTAGGTTTCAGGTGACCTACCAGAATCAGTTCTTGCCTATTTGAACTTTATCAAGAGCAGCAATCAAGATGCTGAGAAGTTTATACTGCAGGACTTAGGGGATGAGCAAAGCAGAAGTAAGCATTAATCACAGTTAAAATGTTTGTACACCTCATATTGCCAGTGGACATTAGACTAACAAGCATCCATAAAATAATGCAAACTTTTAAGTACAACAAGCAGTGAAACCTATTCCATCAGCTTCTGAATGCATGATGAAAATCTCTAGGAATAAAGCCATGCAATGCTATCTTCTTGAATTAACATCTGAGCAGAAATTAAACTTTTTTAAAAACTCATCTAATGTTAAAGAAGGCAAGTTTCAAGGTTAATCTCTGAGACAGAGCCCAGGCCAAACTCTTCATAAAGTCTAAAATGAAGCCAGTAGGAGCTGAAATGCAGGGTTCAGATACAATTGACTCCCACAGGACATGTTTAAAGTCTACCTTGAGATGCCCAAGCTTGCATTGGATGAAATGGCCATTAATTGGCAAAAAATATATTGCTGTCAGCTGTGTGACTGAAATCAAGCTCTTAGTTTATATGTCACTGTCTGTTCCATTAGTGCAATAGGCTTGGTGACCAGAAGTTCAACATTGACTACAAATTTTGAAATCTGAGGAACATCCCTATTTATTCTTTTTTTATAATGCAATCTTACTCTTTTTAATTGTTCTTTGTCAGCTTTTGACCTATCTGATACAAGTGCTGCTGTATTTTTCTGCACAGAAAATGTTCTGCTGTGTTTCATGATGTGGAATTTTCTTTCATATTTGCTATCACTGTATTCTTACAGTATCATTGTGTCTGTTTCTGTTACACACATTTCCTGCTTTTAATGCAGAAAAATGATTCCCATACACATTTAAGTAAAACTGGGGGAGAAGGAAAGGAAAAAAACCCACTTTATTTTAGTTTAAACATATTGAGTAGATAAACAGTGTAGTCCAAAACTGAGCATTCATAAGGGATTTTCTCTCTGTGGACTAATTTTTTTTTTTTTTTAGATTACATTTATGAAGTCGTTTCTTGCCATCCTTCTGAATTGAAAGAAGATACAAAACAATTTAATGAAAAGGTATTTTTAATTTATACGTTACTTACAGGGAATAAAATTCTTTTAAATAATCTAGATAACTTAAACTTGCCTTAGTGGCCTGCTAAGGAGGTCTATAAATGTGTCAGGTTTTTTTTCTGTAAGACTATCCATAAGGTATTAAGATGAGTTTCTATATAAAATTCTTTAGAATTAGGACATCAACTGTAATGCACCATGTCTATAAGTTTTCAAATTTGAAGTAACTTATCTGAGATATTGAGCACAAAAATAAAAAAAATTAAACAAAACTGAATAATCCTTTATTGATAGTTATTTGGAGAATATTATCTTAATATTATGATAGCACTTTTAAGCTTCTCTAATCTTAGTTTTTTATGATGATCAGGAAGATGTACTACTATTAACCCTACTCCTAATATATTCCATTATTTTGTAGAAAATATAAACATAGCAATCTCTGTGCCTTTCAAAGACAATTCAAGAGTTATGAACATGAGTGCTGCTATATTTTCATAGGATTTGACTGAATAACTCGCTGAAGTTTTCTTAGAAAAATATAAAACTGTATTTAATTTATTCACTTTTAATTTGCTGCCTGGCTTTTATTAGTGAGCACTCTTGCAAACATGATTTTTTGTTCTCTGAAGACTATTGTTTAAAACAGCACAATTACTTCATGTGACTTCGGCTGCATTACAAATATTAATATAGGCCCAAAGCATGTGATGAACAGATGATAAATGAGCAGGAATAGATTACTTGCCAGTAAAGAACAATGAAATAAATATAGCAATCCTTCTGCCCATAGTATTATTTTGAAATAGTCTTCTTAAAAATTTGCTCTGTAACTAGTTCTTCCCCAATGTGCATAACAGTATTCATGCATATTTCTTGGTTTCCCAGAAAGTAAAATAAATCTCAAATGCAAGACATTCATTTTTCCAAATCAAAATATTAAATATATTTTAGAGACACATAGAAATAATATGTAATTTGATAAATACTACAATATTTGTTACTCTAGAAAACAATATTTTGACTGATGTGTTAGCATTATTCAATGTGTAAGGATTCCAGTCAGTAGGAAGTTTTACCTTGTTGTACAACAAGGTAAAACTTACTACTGACTGGAATCCTTACACATCCTTGTTCTGGAAGATTTTTATAATGTTCTGCTTTTAAATTTTTTTTCTTGTTTTTTAATAAAAATTTTAAACTACATTAGATACCACTTGAAGTTGAAAATAAAGACTTGCAGCTTGCTACAACACCTGATTATAGTCAGTCCATCAGTGATGAAGCAGTCACTGATGACCACTTACTTACAGGTAAGCAAGCACATTATTAATTTGGTTGGGTTGATCTTTAACATATCACTATTTCCTACTTTTCTGTTGTCATAAGAGTCATAGCATGTTTTAAAAGGCTTTCACATTGCAGTATACAGCAGGGCTTGATACTTGATGGATTTGACATAAACAAACACTTTTGCCTTTATCTCATTTCAAGATCACAAAATCATCATAGAAATTAGTGTCAAAAAATACCACTCAAAAATGAAAGCTGCTCAGAGGCACTAAGCAGGTTCTGCTTTGGCCACAGATTTCTGTTGTTGTTTTGGTTTTTGGATTTTGGTGGGGTCTTTTTGGGGTTTTTTTGTGGTCACATTGGCTGAGAATGTTCCTTTGCCATGGCCTTTGGATGAGTTGTGCTGGAGCATATCAGTGCTAAAGCACTAAAAGCCACAGGAGACATCCTCTGCAATCCTGAACTGTATGTTTTTAGAATAAGCATAGTAGTTGCAGAGTCAGTAAGTGTGGAACTTACTGAATAATAATAAGACATCTCTGATGGAAAGGACTTGTGCTGCAGTTCTGATTTCCTATATATATTATATAATACATATAGGAAATCAGATATATATTGCTGGCTGTACAATCATAGGATCTTCTTCTTGTCAAATACCTTAAGACTGTTTAATGTTCCCCAGTGCGTATTAGGAAATTAAATAAAATGTTTTCTTGGTTGATTAATAGCTGATCTTGAAATGAGAATAAGTCTTGCCCATTGTGAAATAGAAGAACAGTGTAGACGAGCACTTGAGCTTGAAGATGAGAAGATGAAAAAGTGGAAAGCTGAAAGAGAATCACGGGAAAAACAGAATGAAGAGGAACATGCAAGAAGGGTGAAGCATCTGGAGCAATTTGAGGCTGAAAGAATAAAGTTAGATCTTCTTCATAAGGTAATGAATGATATTAAGCCAATCTGTTCCAGTCTAGACTATCTGAATTCTAGCTCTAATGTGAAAAAGGGGCTACTATCTCAAACTGCATCACTGTCCTAAACCATATCTACATGTGCTGCGAGTCATAAAATGCATTTAAGTGCAGTCCATTGGCTTTTATGTGCTTACTGTTTTAATCAATAGTGAATGAATTTACTATGCTACATTTTAAATTATTCCTTAAGCTTTGCCCTTACAAAGTTTTTATATTATGAAATCAGCCAAAGTACTGGAAATGAGAGTTGTGCTGAAATTAATCACAAATGAAAAATGGTCGCTGTGCCCTAATAGAAAATACTTAACTAGTTTGGACCTCCCACCCCAATTTCACATTTCGATGTTAAAGTCTTAATGGAAGTAATCAGAACCAAAATTATTCAGTTCAGCAATGCTGGTGTTGTTCTTCACTAGGTAAAAGTTACAATACTTGCTGTCCCTATCTTTATCTGGGAAACTTACTCAGGCTTCATCTACTGATGAATGCCACACCAAATGATGACTCAGCACGTTGGCTGGTTGCACTCTCAGAATATCTAGTCATGTTTTCCTGTAGTGGGTGGAGCATCATAAAGGATAAAAGAGTGTAAGAACATGAAGAAATTTAACTCTCAGATATTATACTTGTGAGGCCACAGAATTTTATTATTTAGCCTAAATAAGTGTGTTTTGAAAGATGCATTAACACTACATATTCAGTTAACTAATTTGTGGCTTTCTGAAGAGGTGGGTGCCTTGGCAGTAGCAAGGTAATTCAAGTTACCAGTAGTAAGGAAGGGCTTAGTAAATGCAAAGACTTTTGGTCTCTGAAGGCCAGTTCAATGTCTGCTATAGCTCTCTTTTCAAAAGGTCAGAAAAACTGATAGGCCTTCTTGACTCTTTGCTGTCACAAAACATTTTTGGATGTAGGATGGCTTTCTCTAGGGAAAGATGAACACGGCCATGTTTAAGCACTTTGATGCTGCTGTTGCAGGAACACTTCTTTTGCAGGTGAGAAATAGAATCCAACTTTCCTACTGCAGAAGGATCTAGATGCCCGGTCTCTCTTGCTGGTCTGAACAGCAGGCGTCTGAATGCCCATGAAAAACAGTGCTTAGACATGTGGGAGACTTTAGGCTCCAAGTTGAAAGTGGTTGCTGTTACTACTTCCTTCATATCCTCCATATTTGATTTGGTTGAAAAATCTTGGTTCCACCAGGAGTTATGTGGATCTGGATCAGCCTGGTTTTTAGTTATTTCCCTAAGTGACTTTCTGGCTGCTAACTTACAGTCTGATTGAGACTTTTTCCTGATTGAGGTTATGTTGGGCAGGGGGGGAAATGCTATTTACTTGCAAATAGTGAGAAAGAAGGCTTCAACTTTCATTTTCCATTTAGAAGCAATTTCAGTCAGAAAAATTTTTTAGCTTTACTGAACAAAATTCCCATTTGAAGGATTTTAATATTATCAGTACATACCAGTGCAATTAAAGGGAGATTATTTATGCTATTGTTCAGATATGTTTCTGTTTTTTGCCTGTACTTTGAATGATTTGGTAACTAGTATTCATCTTAAATAGTAGTACAGATCTTGGAGAGGAAAGTGGCAGGTGTTTGGGTCAGTACCTAGATGCTGACTTTCTGAAGGTATGCATCTCTCAGTGCTTGACAAAATCTGCATTACTGATGCAAGTGTCCTGTTGTTTCTTTTGATCCACACATGGCTCAGTTTCTCATTTAAATTCAGGCATTCACAAAATTGGATTGTTGGAAAGTCAAGAAGATGGGTGAGATTGGAGAGAGAGTGTTTTGTGTTGTTCTGAGTTTTGTACAGTATTCATTTAAGTTAATTTGTTTTACAGAAACGCCAGGCTGCAATAGAAGATGAGTTACAAAAAGGGGAGGAAGCTTGGAGAGACAAAATGAGGCGACATGAGGTAAGGTTGTACAGTGAGCTTTTGTCAAATGACTGTGAGGTTACTGTTAAATATTTGAGAATAAGTGTTATCATGGAGTGCCTAATATGCTAGATTCTGTTTGTGAATGATAAATACGTGCCAATACCTGTCCCATTTTAAAAGTCGTTGAAATCTATCCTAATTATTTTGGCCTAGGAATTGATCATGAAACTACAGTTGCAAATGGAGGAGGAAAGAAAGGCCTTGGAAGAACAGAAAGCAAAAGAAAGACAACAAGTGGCTGAACAACAGAATATAGCAGCTGTGAAAATCCAAGCTAGATTTAGAGCATTTTTAGTCCGTAAAAAATATGCTCCCATTTTAAAACAATGGAAATATGAAATGAGAAAGAAGCAGAAAATACTAGAGGAAATAGAGCAAGAAATGAAAGAAGGAGAGGAAAAACTGAACAGGGAAATGCAAGAAAACAGGTTAAAGAGAGAAGAGGAAAGAAAGAGGCAAGAAGAACTTGAAAGAAAACAATATTTGAAACAGGTGAGGAGGCGTGAGGAATATGAGAAAAAGAAAGAAAGCCTGAGATTGGAAAGAGAAAAACAAGTGCAAATAAGAAACGAAGAACAAAGAAAATTAGAACAAAAAAGAGCAGAAGTTGTGATGTGTGAAAATGTAGAAAATAACATAGAAGACATAAAAAAGGATAATGTGACAGAAAATATGAAAGTAATTAGAGAAGAGAAGGAGAAACTAAATAAACAAGTAGAGGAACAAAAAGAAAAGCATGCTGAAATGATGGATGAAACAATTAATTGGATGATTCCAGCAGAAAGAAATTTGACACCAAGCGTGCTAGGCTCTGAGAAGGAACACCCTTCTCAAGTGAATAATGAGAACTTATACATTAATTCAGTAACACAAGTAGAAGAAAATTACTCACAAACAAGTTATCTTGATAAAGTTTCAAATGGCCATATTTCAAAGGATGAATCTCTTAACTTTGGTGCTAATGTCATGGCAGAAAGTAAGGCAAACTGCATATGCAGCAGCCCTCCAAATGTCCAGCCAAATGCTAATAACAGAGAAAATACAGATAGATTTTCTCATGAAACTATGAAGAAAACTTTATTTCTGATGGAAAATGCTATTGAAGAAGTCGGAGACACCTGGGACAGTAGTCAAGATGTGGCAGATTCTTCTAATAAAGTAACTTTTCCTGATGATATTGAAAAGAAGAGACTAAACTGGATGAACAGGTGCAAATCTTGGTCTAAAATATATGAAGAAAACCAAAGAAAGCAAGTAACTATAAGAAAACGACTAAGGAAAAGTTCATTCAGCAAGATGCCTCCACTAAGTACAGACAAGATAATTCATAGTGGCCCTTGGAGTACTTTGCAACAGGTAACTGGTAATATGACAGTTTGAGAATGAAATGGAAAACATACTTCCACTTTTTTTCTTATCTTCTCTTTTGATATGTTGGCAGAATGCTTTATTGTTGAGCAGGAAATAGATATTGTGACAGGTCCTTTGCCCAGGTGCAGAATAAGTGCAACGGCAATGACTTTTAAATTCCAGTGAGTGCTCTGGAACAGACTGATGTGGCATTAGTATTCAAGTGATTGATAATATTACCCTTTTAAAAGGCAAGATCTCTTACATTCTGCTAAATTAACAAGGTTTTGCCTTTGTATAAAGGCCTACATTTCAGTTCCTGTTCCCTTCAGAGTTTTAAGAGCAATAGTCTCTTCTAGAAACAAGATATTACTCATCAGCTTATAGATAGTGTTTTGCCATAAAGGACATCTCCTGGTTGCCAGGACTTACTTTTCTTACCACTTATTAACTTATTGTATGCTTGCTCTGTGCTCTCATCTTGATTTCCATTCTGAGATGGCGTTTACACACTTCTAGTCTGAATAATTTTTGTCTGTTCTACACTCATGATTTATGATACTGTGACTATTGTTTTCATGCTTGCCTCTCCCATTGGACAGATCAAACCTATCATTGCTATTCTTTTCTATATGAAAAGATTAACATTAGTTGCTTGCATTTTATAAAGCATTAGTGGTTTGTAGTTTTGTTTTCTTTTTCATCCCAAAGAAAATTACCATAATATGATGTTGTGCAACGAATATTCAATATACAAAACATTATTTTTATTTATCAATAAATGCATGTAGGTCACAACGCTTACACTCGAAGATTTGCCAGCTTGTAGCCTCTCAACCTTATCTGAGTGTTCAAACCTTCAAGTTTTGACTCTGAGGCGCTGTGGACTGGTTGCTCTGGAAGGACTAAGTAGCTGCAAAGACCTGAAGTATATCAATGTGGAGGTACCAAGCATATTTGATTCTTTGTTATAACATGGGGAGAACTGCCAGTTTTGCTCCTTAGTTGATTGTTCAGTAGTCCAACTGAATATGTAGCTTTTAGCCTTAAGAGCATAGGAATAGTAACAAAATACTCCCAAATGTTAACAAAGTTATACAAGCAGATTTACAGTGCAAATAACAACAAAAAACTACATGCTGCAAATGATTCAACCTATACTAAGAAAATAGCAGGCTGTGCTTAGCGTTGGTATAGATCTTTGTTTCCTCAGTCTCTGATTGATGAGTGGGCAGATGCTGCTCACCATAGCAGGTGCTCAGCTGGAGCAAGAATAGGTAGAAGGAAGAGTCCTTTGCAACATGAATACATGTCACATGTATTTTTACATGTAAAAGTACACCTTGAATATTAATTAAAATTAGTAAAGTATATGCTCAAGGAATAATACATATAGTGAGTTATACCAGAGGCCTAATGTAAGGTGTTCACTACTGTGCTGTGTTTTACATGCCTTGTTTAATGACTAAAGAGAACTTTTTCTCTGTAATGCATCTTTGTTCCAGAACTTGGCAGTTTACATGAAACAGCTTTGTTCATATTTTTAATTTCATGTGTTTTAACAATGCCATTTTCCAGATGAAAAGACCAAGCACAGCAAAAAGTGAAAGAAAAATCTGAGGAAGTCTTATTAAAATGGCCTGGGGAAGGGGATGTTTAAAAAGCAAGATCCCTTGGAGGAATAATATTAGCTTAGAACAGTGTTAATGTTTGTGACCAAAGTACCTCTAAATGCAGACTTTTGCTATTAGTAAATAGGATTCCAGCAAAATTACATTTGTCTTCATTAGCATCTAGTAAATATGATGTTTCTGTGCAGTTTTTAGTTCAGTCTCCGAGGGTTTCGGGAGGTAGGAAATTGTGTATGGAAAAGACTGCTCTGTTCTTAACTTCTTTTATATGCTCTTTTTGTTTCAACTTTGGGCATTTTCAGAGCCAGAATGAAGTTCAAGATACATTCTTGTTCTGTTTCAGCAGGACTCATCTTTCTTTTTCCCCCAATGGAAAAATAAAGATGCCCTTACTCCTAGCTAAGAGTTTAGGATAAAAATAAGCAATAAAGGCAATATACTATGTTTTACTCAGTTCTCCACTTCAGAGGCTGTTTAATATTCTCATTTTCTTTTATTGCAGGACAACAACATCCAGATAATTGACTGTGCAAATCTGGAAAATCTCTGTATTCTCATTCTGAATAAGAACCGTCTTTCATCAGTTTGTGGCTTAGATGGATGCAAAAATCTCCAAAATCTTGAACTTTCCTACAATAGAATCACTCGAATTGGTAAGAAAATTATTCCAATTTGTATAACAATATTTATGCAGTTTATATTCAGAATTTTACACCCCTTGAATTTAGAGCCAGTCAGCTGCTAAGCCCAAAGAGACAGACTTGGCAAAAAACCTTCATCTTAAAGCATGGCTTAGCTACTGCCCTGTATTCCCTCTATATATATATAGGTCTATATATATATATGACAGTATAACTATTGTCAGCCAAAGAGAATTAAAATCTTTCTGAAAGGGCCACTCACATTGTCTGCACTGAGTACAGCTGGAATATGAGAGTAGGCTGTGTTCAGCTTATCTATAGACATAATGAAAGCAAAGCCTAGCTGTGCAACTGCAGGGAGCTCCAGTGTGTTCCTGACTGACACAGTAAGTAGTTATATAGAAATTGTCTTGCCTGTCTTGAGTCTGCTGGACAATAGAAAAATAATTAAAACAATTGTTAAGCTCATAGACTAAGCAAATTCACATAAGATTTGTAAATAAGTAGTTCCACTGTTAAATAGCACTATGAACATGGATAATACAGTTCCATGATGAACAGCAAGGGTGTAGCAAACAGAAAATGGGAAAGCTTAAAAAAATCTGTAGATGTAGAAACTTTGATGAAGATATAAATATTTTTGTTAATATATGTAAATGTTAGTACTCATGAAGAAAATTTTTAATACCTGAGAATAAAAGTCCTGGGAAATCAATGTTTACTGTAAAAATGTATCAGTAGTCTAATGAAGAAAAATAAAATAAAACGGTTAAAAGTTTCATCTGTATTGTTGTGGCAAATAGTGCTTGATAAGATTCTTATTCAGATTGATCTTATTTGATAAAAATGTCTGCAAAATTACTGTAAGAATGGCATCATTTTAGTGGATGACATTTAAGAATGTGGCATCTGTGTGGAGTGTGGCAACATCATACAGGCCAAGTGGACTAAAATTCTCCAGTACTTTCTCTTTTGTGCAGAGTACTGCTACAATTACTGAGTCTCTAATGAATTGAAGTGGGTAAATAAATGTTCACAAAAGTCATCTTCAAATGTGAGTTTTTTTCCTCTCCAGAATTGCTTTGAGGATTTTATGTTAAAACAGATGCATAATACAGGATGTATTTCATATTGAGTAGTTACACAGAAAGCGTAGAAATGGATTTGTGAGTACAGATAGTTAGCATATCACTCCCATCTCTAAATCTTGCAGGATGTCCCTTAGCAATTCTGGAAGCTCCAGTACTGTGTAGTAAAGCTTATTTACGTTCGTAATATTTACGTTTTAATTACTTATTGCAAGAACTTTCTGGCATATTATGATTTCTCTTTTTATTCTTTTCTGCTGTCATTGAAATATAGCATCAATAGGGGAAAAATTAGAGTTGCCAAAAACCCCTTAAAATAGCAGTAAGAGAAATAGTCTCAATTAGGCTTTTTCCCATAGGAATACATGATCACAAATTAAGTAATTGTGACAGTAACACACCAAAGCTGAGTGTGTATGCTTGTATTTTGAGGATGAATGCTTTATTTAAAAATTTTCATGCACAAAAAGTAGCATTTTGACTCCAGATTTCAGATAGGCTTCTGTAGGGTGTCTGTACTGCCATAGAGTGCTGGGTAAAACCCTGGCAGCTCAAGGAATAGCAATGCATAACTATGGATGGTCATAAATGCTGCTTTCAATATACACAGAGAGGAATTTCTTTTTCATCAGACACTTTTTAAATTTATGTTTTATTGTTTGAGGATTTTATTTTTTTTTTAATTTTTATGTTCACTCTCAGCTTTCCCTCTGTTGTTAGTTGTCTTTGTCACACATAGAAGTGACTTCAGAACTGCATCAATAGCTGAGTCCCTAGCTAGCAGACTTCAGCTGCACTTTGCAAAATGCTGAGAACTTCCATAAAGGTTCTCCTTGAATCTTGCTGAAACCATGTATTTGTCAACAGAATGCTTTTCCTATGGCTGCTATAACTTTTGTTTGTTGCATTGTATGTAAAACATACAATGTCTTCTGAAAATATGCAGAAGACTTTCATGCTTATATTTAATTTTGCATGTGGTCAGAAGAACCAGTAAAATTCCATTTGTTTGTATTACATTATTCTCTCTTGTGTATTTTCGGTGATAATTCCAGAATATTCTGAATGACATTCAGGTGAGGAAGAGTAAAAAAAGGTGATTTGTGCAGCATGCTGAGAAGGAAACTTCCAGATTCTGTTTTACCTTCTTGCCTTTTCTTATTGTGTGTGCAGTCTCTCTTCTTGGTCCCACTCCAGGCTCATAGAGTGCTTTTAAAGTTTCCAGTGCTGCTAAACTGAATTTAAACGAATTTAAGCTTAAGGTAACTTAAGCTGCTCTTACGAGGAAGTCTTGGGAGCAAACACACGAAAACGCGAAAGTGTTTCTGAGACCACTAGATGGTGCTGATTCCTTTTTTATTTTCATCCAAGCACGAAAGAAAAACACAGATCAGGATCTTGCAGACCGGGTATTATGTCATGGACATGTTTGAAACTTTTCAGAATAATTAAAGATTTGTATATTTATTTGCTAAAGCACACTTTTGAAGTCACACTAAAGGACATGTGTGATATATTTAAGATGATACCACTTTAATGTCAGATAATTGCATTCTTTTCACTAAATGTTTTCCATTTTTAAAATAAAATTATTGGAACACCTATATTGGGAATTTTTAAAAATTTACTGGTTTTTTGGTATTTAATGCTTTGCTTCAGTTTTCTCCTTATCATTAGTTTTCATTTTTAATTCCTCTTCTGTAATCTCAATACTCTATGGTGCAAACTGATACCTGGTTTCTAATTTTTTGTGAAATAAAATATATAATCATAGTTTGTTGGTTTTTTTTTTTTTTTTTTCCCCAGAGGACAGTCACAAAGAGATTCACTACTGTGAATCCAGCTAATTCAGATTCCTTTGGGGAACTTGTGAAATTTTGGGTGAGATAAAGATGCGACACAGTGTTCCCTCAAATAGTCCTAAATTAACTAAATTATCAAAGAATACATGAAACAGATGTAAAATCAGAAATTCCGTATTTTAGATATGGTTTGTGAAGGGTATCGCTTCAAAGGCATTTTTAATACAGAGATACAGAAAAGCTGCTTGGACCTGCAGCAAGTTAGATGGATCAGTGCCATTGCATGTGTAAGCCTGTGGGAAGACAATGTAATTTTTGCTGTTGTAAGGATAATTTTAGTTACATTCTGTGAGAGAAACAGATGCTCATCAGAATTCCTTTGCATTTCTTTGTGTGTAGAGATAGCATGCTCTTTAATGTAGATGGCAGAAGTAAATTTCTTGAGTGGAATGGCTACAGTAGCATAGCTTTATTCTTAAAGGCACTAAATTTTATTTATAAATTTTGTTGTTAAATTTGATATTGGTCTAGGTCTTAGTACAGTTTTTTCTAACCTTGCTAATAAACTTTAAAAAAACTTTAAAAATGAAATAATAAAAGCTAACTTTTAAACATAGGGTTTTCATTCTAATGGATGATTTTAAGAGGGCTGTTAGCATTTCACAGGGTTCAGAGCAGCTGTGAAGTGGTTAAAGCATAGTAAGTACAGTTTATTACTAAGAGAATAGTCTCTTCCAATGGAAGTACCTAAGAGATTATGAACTGTTATTATTGCTTGATTAAGAGGATCAGAGACTTGTGAACCATATTAAGAGGATCAGAGAACTTGTGCTGTATATGTGATTGGGTCAAAATACAGTAATTCGTTTTAAACCCTATAAAGAAGTAATATTAATTATTATGTCAGAGAATGTACAGAAAATTCACAGTTTTCTTAATACTTGAACGACAAAAGATTTTTATTTCATCATGTCTTAAATCTTGAATTTTCAGGTGGTCTGGAGTCACTGAAAAATCTTCAACAATTAATTGTGGACCATAATCAGTTGATCAGCACAAAAGGTCTTTGTGAGGCACCTACTCTCATTCACTTAGACTGCTCTTACAATTACCTTGCACAAGTTGAAGGCATTGAGAATTGTGGCCTACTTCAAGTTCTGAAGTTGCAAGGCAATAATCTCCAGGAGGTAAAAGCTTTGAATTTAGTGGCTGTTGTGCATATGTCTTTGCTAACAGTCATATTCTTCAGCATTTCTGAGTGGGTGCTCTTTGATTGGTGTGGGATATTTCATGCTCCTAGGTAAGATTTTTTTTCTCCTTATCAGAGGGTGATTTTTCAAAGATACAAATGACTAGCAGTTAATTGTTTTCTTACTCCCAAATCCTTGAAACATTGGACTCTCAGTGATTATGGTTCCTCCATCATTTATAGCATTTGTTTTTTTTCTAGTTATGGTTCTGATTGTGTTTATAATGTAAGAAAATATTATTATTTCTTATAGGTCTTGTTATAATAGGAAGATAATTATATCAGGCCGGTAATAATGATATAATTGTCATTACATATAAGTAATTGCTCCTTACTCTTACTTGTATATAATGATAATATTATTATCACCCTGATGATAATCATACTTATTTAATGTATGTTGATTCTCCAAAACTTGAAATTTGTGCTGCAGTATTTAAAATAGCAAAGTTGTTTGCTAAACATATGCTTCATCATATTTACTCACAGTTATTCTCCTATGAATTCAAGAGATGAAAAGCATTGTCAATAAGCAGCAAATAACTAAATAAATAAATAAAATTAATAAAATAGTAAGGTTGTGACTCTTGGGCTCTTGAATTTCTTTTTCTTCTTTAATTATTTATATTAACTGTTCAGGTGTGATAGAAGACATTAAAAAGTATTTGCCACCTGATATATAGAGATTATGTGTGGCAACTGGTACATACATAATAAGGAAATGACTCATATATCCAAAATGTCAGTTTTTCTTGTATTTAGTAATGATTTATGAAAAGCATCTGGTAAGCATTCCATTGTTGTTTCTCTAATTTATACTAGTCTTAAATAACCATCTCATTTCTATTTAGGTTCCAAGACTGGAAAATCATGTTCTCTTAAGAGAACTATATTTGGATGACAATAGCATTTCTTCTATGAGAATGCTTTCTTTGTATTGGTTGCCTCTATTGCAGATTCTTTTGCTGTCTCAAAATAGGTAGGTGAGAAACATTCTTCCACTTACAGGACTGATCCAGAGGAATTTACTAACATCACACTTGTCTGAAAAGTATAATTCTCAGTATGGGTGAAATTTCACCATCTTTTTGGGATATTCTTTAAAAATAAAAATATGTGGTTGGCATGTAATTACATTGGCTACCTCTATCTAAAAAAATTTGAAACAGCATTAACTATGTAATTTTTTTTCTCTTGGATATTATGTGAAAATAATTCTTGAGCATTGTGGCATTATTAAAACCATGGTGGGTTTCTTTCTTTCTTTAGCAATTGTTGCTAGAGTATGTCTGTCAAACTTCATATTTCACAGCTAGATTATTCAAAACAGACTTTGAAGGCTAAGTTAAGGGCAAGTACTAGAGTTAAAAAGGCCAAATAAAAATGTTTTTTATTTTACATACATATGTTAATACCCTCCAAAACAAGTATATTTGCTTTAATTTTTCACTCTTATGGTTCTGCTTAAAAGGTATAAAATAAAGAAGAATCAAGACAAGCAGCATAAAACTGGTTCATGCCCTCAAGTACTCTGTAATTAGTTTTTGTTTGTTTTCTAAGATAATCTATTCATCTTTAGAAGTTGAATAACCAGATATCCTGGATTTAAAATCTTATTTTCCCCACCCCCACTTTTTCTCTATTTAAATTCTGCTAAAAAAGATACACAAGATTTATTACAGTTTGCAATATGTTAATAGGAAAATTAATTTTTAAATAATATCCATTTTTTTCTATACTGTGATAATTTTGTTCTGGATAAGGCTGATCTCAGCTTAACAAACAGAATGCTACATACCATATATAGAAATACACTCTCAACTCTTTACTTCACTCTCCTGTTAGTGAATAGATGTTTTTAAAGGGTGATTCATCTGCCATTTTTAGCTGTTTGCTTTGAGACTAATCATAGCCTAAAAGTGCCTGTTCATCTTCATTGACTGTTAAAAAAATCAAAATGACCACTTCATGTGTAGGTGTCTACATCTGAACAGAAATGTTGCATCCTATGTAACATTTAGTTCAGCACAGCCAATTGTGTCTGGGAGCCTGTGGGAAAAAGGATGTATAGGACTGAGTCTTGTTATTATAAGCAATGTCCTTCATGGAAATTGAATATTATTTAAGTATATACAACCTATATTTTTATATAACTTTTCAGATTGTTTTCATAACATCTCTAGTGAAGTACTATTCATTGAGACTCTTGGATAAATAAAATATCTACAGAATCTAATCTTCAAGTTCCTGATCAGGCTTCTCGGGTTTGGGATTTTTTTGTTCCCTTATTAATTCTTCTAGAGTTTGGAGAAAGTGCTTCCTGCCTGTGATTAAGCAAGAGCATTATATGATAAGCATTAGGTTTTGAGTCACGCTGCTTGACTTAATTCTTGTTTTTTGCTATCTTTTTTCCTTGTCCTGTTTAGCTTCTTTGTGGATAATGTGGCTCTATATTGTAGTTTCCTCTTCTTCCTCCAGTGTAGCTATCCTGTGTGTAATAAAGTGTTTGCAAAACTCCTTGAAGTTCTCACGTGCTTGCTAGGGTCTTGCAAGCACAGTTTCAGGGATAGCTCAAATGCAGCCTCTGGCTTTAGGTTGTGCTGGACTGACCATGTAGATTACCTTAAGTCATTTGCCTATCCCATCATCTTAGAGGTTTTTAAATCCATTGTAGTGTGCTTGCTCTGGTTTTCCCGTAGCCAAGCAGAGATGCAGTGTTTGATCTGCTGAGTTCCTTTTGCTCAGCTGTGAGACAGGACATATTTTTGCATCAACAGACTGGATGTGCTGAAAATAAGTATACATCTTGGCCTCAAACAATTCCCCTTCTTTCCCTGATCTATCTATAGCTTATGTAAAATCTTTGTGACAAACAGGACAAGATAGCCTTAAATCCATATTAAAAGCCTCAAAATTCCTGGCATTTCAGTAGCCTGCTCTGTTACACTCACTTTATGTACACTTATAAGCAGCTCCATATGTGTGTGCTATAGCATAAGTAACTTGATGTTCTATAGAAACAGCGAATGTAATGGAGTAAGCTGTTGAAAGAAAAGCTGTTTCTTTACTTTTATCCTACAGCCAGTGCAATTTTGTGAATTTTTTCCAAGTGTGCACTGAGTGCCACTTCCTCTTTACTGATTGCAGGAAGCCAATATAATGATAATGCTATGAATCTGTATTCTTTCTGAAAGTGAAATACTGTGAACAGAAAATTCTTACACTAATTTACAGGACATTTTTATTCCCGAGATGCTTTGTCTGCATCATAAACCAGGAATTGTCAAAGGTAAAACTCCAAAAATTATTTGGTTTAAATTGTTTTAAACTTACAGTCCAACAAGAAACTAAAACAGGTAATGGCTAACTCCGTCAAATAGAAAAAAGACAGCTATTTCACCACTGCTGCTTTTATTGAGTGTTTTATTGTGGCTTTTATATACAAACCATATTCTTGATCAGTGCACAATTGACCAAAGACAATGATGAATATCCTCTTGACTTGGTTTCTGCAGAGCTGGGACCATGAAGATCCATGCTCTATTTTATAGCAGCTAAGGACACAACTGTCAATTTAGTTTAAGTTTTCTTCTGTTGTGGATAAAGACTTCGGTACAGGAGAAAACAGCCTTTTCCTTGTGTAAAATTAATAAATTTTTAATATGTGTTCAGAGTGCATGTGGCATTTATATTTACATGGAATCCCATTTAATTATGCAACCCACTAGTTAATGTCTTTTTCATTTAAAAGCTTTACAGTGCGACGCTAAACATGCTGTTCTGGTACCATTTTTGTTCAGCTTATAGACAAAAATAGAAAAAAATCCCTCTTAACATTTCTAGTTTAATGTAGTATTAATAAGACAAAATTCTTTTTTTTTTTTGCTATCACTTGCTTTTCACTAAGATAACCTAAGGGAGATAGATAAAAATTTAATATTTACAAAAATGCAGTCATCTGCAAAAGTTCCTTTTTATTTTGGGAAAATGTTTTGGCCCAAATCAAATTTGTTGTGAGCATGTTGCGCCCATGTTTTTGCAGCTAGATGCATATTATTCCTAAAAAGCTTATATTAGAAATGCTAGAACGTTAGTTCTTTCTTAGGATGCATTGTTCTCTCAATTTTAAATATATATGGTATCTGTGTTTTTAACTGAATTTCTCAGATATAAGTTCTTTGCAAGTTCCTTGTTTTGAAAATTTGTCCACTTTTCCAGAATTATCATAACTAATCTAAATGTCATTGGATGTTGAAATAAGTCATTCATGAAAAAAGCTATACCGGTATATAGTGGTTTTCTCCATCCTATCCTTACCACACTAGATTTTTTAAAATAATTTTCAGTAATTCTTTGCTGGTGAAAAGTTTAAGTATGTGGCATCATGGATAATGTATTGAAGTACTGTCTGCTAGAGTATTCAAGAAGCTAAGTGGCTACCTGACAGATTTCCTATATTCTGTATATTTGCTGCTTATAAATATGGTGATTATTGCAAACTGAACTGCCTTTATTTTAAGGAATGAAAAACCAATCTGGTCTTTACCTAAAGATCTAGATTATGATAAATTTATTTTAGTTATTTTGCCTTGCTTCCTGCTAACCGCTTATTAACATCAATGTTAATTTTTCTGGGGAAAAGCAGTTGCACAGCAGGATTTAGACCATCTTGAGTAGTAACTGCTATTCATGTTCAGAAATACAATCTTTATTTTCTGTGATGCATTCTTGCAACTATTCTTAAACCTTGTTTTCTGATATAGCCACATAAACTACATAAACTCTATCTCTGACTGTTCTGCTAGTGCCTTAAATGGGAACAGAAAAAGGAAGCTATAGCTTGCTTTTTTGTGAATATCTTTTACTTTTGTGTCTTCTTTGTAATTTATATCTCTCTTATGCCCAGGGCTAATGTGACAAGGTCAAGTAGTATTAAGTTTTCAGTAATGTCCTTTGTCTTTCTGGTTTGAATTTTCTTAGGAAAAAAATTAACAAAGAATGTCGGTAAAGGGAAAGCTATAGAATGACGGAGAAATGTTTTAACTCTCATAATGCCAACGGCAGGCAAGGACAGTCCAGTAGACAATTTCTAATTCACCACAGCGTATGCTGAAAAAGATCCAGAGAACTCATTATAAATAAAAACCCTGCATTATCTTTTGTCCCTTATGCGTTTGTTTTCTGAATATATTAATCTATGACTATTCATGAATTTTCGGTTTTTGCAGCCATACTATTAGCCAGTAACATCTATGATTATATTTGCTACGAATATTAAATATACTTATGTATACTTATACATATATAAATGTACTTATGTAATATGATGAGAAACTAAAGTGCTGAAAATTGTATTACTGTATATACAGATCTACTTATAAGGCTTCATACTTTATAGAGTCAATACTTGTAATTCTTGTTTGATTCCATGGAAAGCTCCCATACCATGAAGGAAATAGACCTAAGTAGGGTTAGAACCAGGACAACTTTACAATGTAGTTTGAGAAATAAATGGAAGTACAGTGAGTTGTCTTTGCATCTGTTGCATCTGTTTCTCTGAATTTACTCTTAAAATGTTATGCTGTCGTATAAAAATACTTCTCAACTGAATGTGGAAACTAGTTTTTTTTTTTTCCGTTTTAAATTTGGTTGTATTTTCAATGAGATTAAATAATCTATAAACAACATTTAGTTAATAATTAGTGCACTAGAGTAAAATTCAGCTCTGCCTTTCAGTTGTAAAGCCTGTGCTGGAAACACAGTGTAGTTATACCTTTCAGCAACAAAGACACATTTTTGTCCCTCAGTAATTTTGAGTACATTTCATTTTTTGTAGGGTCATATTTTAAAAAAAACATTCTGATTTATACCTTTTAAAGGCACTACACTCTCAGAAAATACTACTTTCAGTTAAAATTGGCAGTCAAAATCTGACCACATACAGTGCCATTTCTGTTACCATTCTCCTGTTATGCTAGGGCCTTGCCACTACAGGGATGAAACATGTCACCTAAACATGTATTTCTTTAAAAAATGTATAGCTGGTGTACCATGTGCTTAAGCATTCTAGTTGTAGTTGATAACTGGTATTCTTTGCATCTTGATTTTTACCTTTTCCTGCCTCTTTCGTATTCAATGTAAACTAAGATAAACTTTTATCTGAAAGTTAATATTTGGCAATAGCCTGGCAGCTGAACAAACCATACAACATTTATTCTTGCATCAGTGGAAGTTTGTAAGCAAAGAAATAGCACTGAGCCTTAATCCTTTAGTGGTAGCTATAGCACACATCTTACAGTCCCAATCCCTTCGTATAGATGAATGTCAGATCAATTTCTTTACTCTTCAATACTGCAAACAAGAATTTTGTCTTGTCTGTAGAACTGCAGTCTGCAACCTGCAATACTGCTTGGCTGCATTATTGCTCAAGAGAAGCTCTGATAATACAAGAAGAGCAATTCCATAACCAATTCCATAACTGTCTCAGTAATCAGCACCTATTTGACACAATCTGACAAGTAGTAAGACGGAGGAAGCACTAAAAATATATTACAGGATAGTGCAGCCTTGACCTGTTGAAAAAGACATCCATAGCAACAGTTATGCTAGTTTTAGGATCTAAGAAGAAATGTGCTGACTGGAGGAGAGAAACAACCTGATAAGGAGTTTGAGCAATGAGCAATGAGGAAAGAAGCCAAGCTTTTTTTTTTTTTCTCCAGAATCAGGACCTTCTATTAGTACCATTCTAGTTACAGTGCCTAAAGATAAGCCAGCTGACTTGTGTAAATTTTATAAGACTTCAGATATTCAGCACTAAATGCAGGGAACAGAAATAAATATTTATCAGATGAAAAAACCATTTATGAGAAAGTATTAAAAACTGAGGTGCTGAGAAAACTAAGAAATATTTTCGGGTTAAAATTTCAGTAGTTAGTCCCAGCACCCTGGATAGATAAATGGGCATTTTCTTACATAAATAAGTAATTTATCATACCTGCAAAAGATTCTGGTGCCTTTCTGTTTATGAACTGCTGTTTAAATTAAATTTTTAAAATATCTTTTCTGTTTTGTTCTTAGATTAACTGACCTTGTGCCTTTAAATTCATTTGTATTTTTGGAAAAGCTAGATATCAAAAATAACTGCTTGTCGGGTGAGTTGTCTTAAAAAAAAAGAAACCAAATCAAATAAAAACTTAGTTGAATTATAAACTGATTTTAATGTGACTGTCCTATGTATTTATAAGACACATTTATGTGTAAAATATACAAATATTTTCCAAACATGAATGTTATAGATAATAATTAAAACTATACTGTATAGATAGCAGTCTTGCTTTTAGGACTGCATGATGTTGGTACATTTTACATTCATGTAAGAATTTATGGGAAATAAGATGATTCTTCATTCAGACATATTTTGGTTTCTTTCTGCTATACTACAGATCTTAGAGATGTCCATACATGGTTTAGTGGCTGCAATAAACTAAAGGAGTTGTCATTGAGTGGGAATCCTCTTCTCCAAGAAAAGAACTGGAGGTAAGAAAAATACTTTAATTTGCTAAATCAAAAAATCAAAATCAGACAACAGATAGTTGTATGTACCTTAGTTAAATAGTGGAAGCACTCCCACATATTGTGTGAAGAGTCTCAATGCTGTGACAGGTTCACATTGCACATAGCTAGTGAAGGAGTAGTGTCTGTTAGAAGAAAAAGTCAGGATGAGTGTTTGATTTTTCATTAGTAGTTGAAAATTCACCTTTTTTATGCTTCTCCAAATTCCTTATCTCTACATCAAAAAATGTATAGCCCTTATAATTATGAAAGAGATGTAAAAGTAATGCTGTCATTTGCTCTTCAGTATTGCCTGGAATCATGATCCAAGAAGTTAAAGAGCTAGTCCTAGAGACTCTGATATGTCTCTGTATAAAAATGAGTAAGGTGGAAAGGAAACCTGACATACAAAATGATATGCAGTTGCCATGATTCCTGAAATGAGTAGTTATGTAGCTTCGTAAGCCATAGGAGTAAAATTGCAAATTAATAGGTTTTTTGTATATTTTTTTTTTGCGTATTAGACATAGTACTTGAGGTGTGTCCTCACTAGTGCCAAGTACAGGGGCATGATCACTGCCCTGGTCCTGCTGGCCACACTAAAACCTAAAAAACCAAAACCACCCTTACATTCACATATTCCATTTGAAGATTTTTGTACAAATTTAGGATTACTAATTAAAAGAAAAAACTCAACTATTTCAAACTTTTAGTTAGAAGTGTTTGAGTGCTTTAAAAGATAGCTGTGCAAGTACATCTTGGTTGGTTTGTTTAATTTTTTAATGAACAGACTTATTTGCACCCTATGGTTCCTGCCAGTAATTTCATTCATAAAATTCTGTGACTGTGACAATGTTTTAAATTTCCATTTCTATTGTTTGAATTCCCACTCTTTCAAAACTAAGTGTTATTTCACTTGTAACCTAGAGGGAAAAGCTCTCTGAATTTCAATTTAGCTATGAGAACTGACACTTTTGGTTGCTTAAACCAAAGACCTTTTATGATTAGACAAGAGATTAATTTGTCTAAAGGATTTAAAGTAGGGGATACTATGAAATATGGATTTGCTGAATACAGCATTGACTAACTTCAGACAATATGTTCCAGTGAACTTTACATAACCCCTTGATACCAACAAAGGAATTAGTTGTAAAATTTCCCAATTGCTTTCAAACTTTCATGTCCAGCCAGTGATAACACCAACAAAAGTGAAGTAGTAAGAAATCTCTTTCTGAAAATTAAACCCTGAGATCAGTCTGAGCACTCCCAGGGGAATATGTTTCAATGCTGTAATGATTAATAGAGCCTCTTAAGTGACAGAATATTCACCAGGAAGTTTTCACTAAATGAAATATTGACTCAGCCCTTCACCAGGAGAAACCCAGATGGAAAAATGAGTGTTGAGATCCCGCAGCTCTAAGAGACAAAGCTTCCTTCACTGATGAACTTTGATATGTCACTGTTTTGGTGTATTGCTATTCAACATCAGCTTTGGTAATTTCTCTCTATATTCAGCAACTGTTGATCTAATTCCATAATTTTATTTCAGACGTACTTGAGATGGTCTAAGCCTTCATTAATGGGCAGTAGAGAAGGAAAGTTTTCTATTAGCAAAAACTGATATTCTGTTATTTGGAATATTATAACTTTCTCTGTTTTTAAACTTAGATTTTCTGTGATTTTAAACTTAGTGTATGTTGTCTCAGCTCAGTAGTAATCCTTTACCTTCACAGGGAATAGTCAGGGAGTTCCAAAGTTTTGAAAACAATACTATCTTTTTCAGTAATAGGGGGATTTACAGCCTACAATTAGTATTCTTTCAAGAGTTCGTGTTACTTAAAACTGAGTTAAGGAAAATATTGAGTGTTGATATAATTTTACAGTCTTCAAACTTTCAACAGCTTTGGTTTGGTACAAGAAATATGTGGAACAAGATTGCAGTACCAGTTTACATCTCTTGGTAACATAAACAAAACCTCACTCATGATACATTTTTAATATTTAAGTTTCTCATATGTATTTTTTGTTACATCAGTGGCCACAGCTGTCATTTTTATAGCAAGGAAATTTCATCTTTGCTCTCATTCCTTTCCCTGACCCAAATACACTTGTTTTTTTTTCCTGTCAGTACCAAATAGCATGTCAGTATATGTATATGTGAATGATAAAGGGAGTAGAATTAGTAAGGTTTAGTATTTTGTGCAGTTTTAAAATTTAAGCTCTGTGATGTGTCAACAAAATCAGACTCTATCTTTATTCTATGATTTAATTTGCTGTGTTGCCAACCAATCAAATGAATTACAGGTCCCTATACACAAATGTGTCAGATTTTCCCATTAAGGTTTGTGTAGGTAAAATTTTAGCTCTAGTGATTTGAGATTGGTGCCATTGACCTTCTTGGTGTCAGTATTAGTATTTCAGCAGTGTTCATTATACCAATGAAGTATTAAGAAGTCTTACTATATTCTGTGTTTTATTCTTTATATTATTCTTTAATTTAAGTATAAATTCTTAGTTAATATGTTAACATATGAAATAAGGACAAATACATGCAAGCATTTAGAGGACTGTCTTCATGTTCTGTATTTGTTATATGATTTTTATCAACAAAATGGGTGTTTTAGCATAAGGATTTTTTCAAAAATCTAATTAATATTTTTTTTCCTAAGGTCTTCCATGTTGGAGGTCCTTCCTAGTTTACAGTTGCTTGATGGTGAAATCTTAACCCATCATACTTCACCCACAACTGAAAAAGTCAAAGCATCAGAATTGGGAGCTTTTCTGGGACTTTGTCAAGCTCAAATTGAAGAAAATACTCAACTGAAAAAAAAAGCTGCTGTATTGGAGTACGTATTTATGTGAATATAAATTACATTCAGAAACATTTCTTTATGTATTGTTGCTGAAGTTCTTGTTGGTGTATGAATTTTACTTAGGGTTTTTTGCCAGTAAATGTATTGGGATAAGAAAGAGATTAGAATCATTGACTTTAGAGCAAAATTTGTTTTAGACTTTAGAGCAAAATTTGTTTTAGACAGATATTAAATTATGATATATATTGAGTTTTGTTTCTCTAAATTTGAGAAAACAGGTGGATCAAAGCCTGCAGTGAGTAGTAGTTGAATGAATTCATACATGCAACATAGTACAGTGCTATGCAGGAATTGTAGCTTAAATCCTGAAAGCTGAATAATCATATTACATGATTTCCAAATTTAACTTAATCAAGTCTAATTTGGCTGTTGGCACAATATGCTGTATTTTTATTTCTGTATTTTTTTTCCATGTTTATGTTATTCACATTATTTATTTGAAATTATTGAGAAATAATTTTTATTTTAATAATTTTTTATTTAATAAATAATGTTTTAATTTTTTGTAATATCTGAATATCTCAAACTTCTCATTTCTGCACTTGGTAATATTGCATGGTTTGTTTCTTTCATAGTTCCTTTTCATTTGCTAGAAGGTTCACAAAATCCTTATAGTCCTTTGAATATCCAACTTATGTTTTAATTTTTGGAAAAGTAGTTTTCTTGATTCTGACAGGTACTGAACATTAGCCCAGAGCAGGTGAAGCACATGCTGTTTTACATTGTTTTGTTTTAAACCTTGCCTTGCATACTTTGGTGGCTTAGGAAAAGTATGCACTTTTTTTTCAGAATCTGGCTATTTTGTGTTTGCATGTAAGCCTGTATATTCATGGTATGTTGTTATTAGCTAGCAGTTTATTACATTGTGGTATTAGTGCAGCTTTAACTAAGCTGCAATAAAATCTTCATAGCTCAGAATCAGATTAACTTGAAAAGAGGTTTGTATCAAGAAGTAGATTGAAATTAGTTGGGAGAAATTATATAGTGCATTTTTCTATGACAGATGTAATGTGTAAGTGGTTCCTAAGAATCATATGTTTCTCCATTAAACCATTGAGATATGTCTCCTCCACTTGTGTGATTTTTGGCTTTGGGCTTGTAGGTGGGAAGCTGATATTTCCTAATCTATTTACCATCCTGAAATGGTGTTCTCTCCTTCCTTTTTTATAAAAGAAAATAAAGCTCTCCTTTTCTGAGAGAGACTGAGAAAATTCTTCCATGTCTGATATTTAGACATTTAATCCTTATCCTTTTGCAGAAAAAAAAAGTTTATAATTAGGATATGACTTGTGAGCAAACTGTAGTAAAATCTAAGGACCTAAGTTTCATATACATTTCTGCAGAATGGTACAAAATGAGAGGGAAAAATGATATTCCTAAAATTTAATTTTTTTTATTCTACATGTATGAACATAAGAAAAATAAGAAACATGTTGGGTTGTCAGGCTAAGACCATCCATTAATTATGAATAGTATGTGGCTCACACTCCTTTGTGGAAGCTGACTTGTACTTCTAACATCTTCTGTCAAAGGCTGGGAGCAGGAGATGGAGTGTGCACTTACTGTACTTGCAGACCACAACTCTTCAAAGGCAATTGTTGAGGGCAGGGCTAGCAGTCAGACACAGGCAAGGTGGGAGGACAGGTCACCAGGAACCTTCTAAATTCAACAGGGACAAGTGCATAGTGCTTTACCTAGGAAGGAGGCAAAGGAGGGAGGCCTTCTGCCAACTCCCAGGCTGCTTGCTGAGTGGAAGAAAGAAGGCATTGACTCTGTCCAAGCACTGTTCAGCAAAACATCAGTGTTTTATCAATACAGTTTTGGTCACAAATCTAAACAACAGCATTATATGGGCAACTGTAACAGGAATTAATTCATTCCAGCCAGAAACAATACAATTTGGCATAAGGAAAAGCCTTTTCAGGGTGGGATAGTGATGAATTGCAATAGGCTACCCAGAATGGTTGTGCAGTCTTGTTCTTGGAGATTTCCAAGACCTGACTGGATGAAAACCTGAGCAGCCTCGTCTGCTTTGTGAGCTAACTCAGCTTTGAAGTAGAAGACTGAACCAGAGACCTGAACTGGAGGTTCCTTCAATTGAGAATTTTTCTATTATTCTATGTAAATTTTCAAAGAGAAGTGTTTGAAAGAAGCTGCAGATGTTTGAGAAGAACAGTAGTGGAAAGAGGTGATTATGTAAACATCTCTTCTTTCCTGAATGTACGGTTTGGGTGGAGGGAGGGCGGGGAATGCAGAGGAGGCAGGGTTGTGGGTTTTTTAAGCTTTTGAGAATACATTTGTGATTTTGTAAATCCCTAAATGTGACATGATTGAAGCATCTTGCATCAGATTTGGTCTTAAAATTAATTTCTTGTGTGTTAAAGCCATCTATTTTTTATTTTGACTGAAGTAAAATTTATGGATGACTTGAAAACCATTGCAAACTGCAGCTCATAAAAGGAACTCTAAACAACTTGTTTGTATATAAGCCGTAGCAGCATAGCTATTATATGTACATATTGCAATACTTTGACTGAATTAATGTGACATTGCTAAACAGCAGGCCAACAACAGAGCAAACTTCTGTCTGTTTCACATCTTGCTAAGTTATGAGCCTGTGTAGGTGCGACCTCAAGTATGTAAGCTGCCAGAAGTAATCACGGCTTGCTTCCCTAATCTGTTTCATACACCAATGCTGCCCAGTTTAATTCTCTGTGCTGTTTCTTCCCAAAACCTCTCTGTTGCTGCCATGTTTAAGAATAAAACTGACTTTAAAATTTAATTTCTCTATTACACAATATTTTTTCCGTCACATAACCTTTAGACAACTTGTAATAAGTAATCATGTACAAAAATATGATCACTCTGCTGCAGCAATTTGTTTTTGGCCATCAGATGTGCAGTTGTCTGACTAGTGGAACTTGAACTTTAAAAATACTGTATGTATTTTACAGTGAAAATTACAGAAATTGCATAAATGGTGTTGTCAACAGTGACCTGTTTCATGTTCGTAGGGGACTTTGTTAAACTGCAGTTGAAAATCAGTAATGATGCTTGTAGAAGTTTCCCTGAAGACATTAGATTTTACCCCACACTATTGCAAACAAAAGCTCACATAAATTGAGATGTACTATTTGAATATTCCATGTATTATAATTCTGAAAGTCACAGTAGGGGAAAACATGATATTAAGCAAGGTTTTAACTAGCACACACTAGCATAAGAAGGGGTAGAATATTAATTATGAATTAACTACAAGGGCCAGGAGAAAACTGCCATTCCTGCTCAGAACTGGCTTCTTTTTCCCAAGCCCGTCATTTTTGCCTCTGAGAGATTTGTTCTGCTGACTTTTCCAGATTTACTGTCTCACTCTGAGCAATTATACTATTTGAATAAGCAGGCAGACAGTGCAGGTGTGATTGCAGTAGAAAATTCTATACATATGTGTTAGCTCTACAAGCAAGCCTCTGCCACCACTTTAAATTTCATAAATAGCAACGTTTTGGCTGATTTAATCTTCACTGGAAGGCCTTTAGCATAAATAATTTGTCCTTTTCTGTACCTGTTAAGTCAGCCTGTGCATGGATCCTTATGCATCCTAGGGGCAACCAGTGAGGCTTATTCTTTCCCTTCTGTCCTCCTCCATTGCCAAACACAGCCTGGGAATTGAGCAGGTTTTGGTGTAAGTTAGCCAGGATAGTCTTTATGAACTGGTATGAGAATTGAAGTTGTAACAGTCCTTAATAAATGCCTGACTTAAACTTCCAAATAAATTAAAATCTGATTCTAATGCTATTATCTTTCCTCAAAGTCATGCAAAATGCTAGCACAAATAGAGAGGTATCTGGTAAAAAAAAATAGCTACAAGTAGTTTTTTGCCCTTCATGGGTTTTTTTTGTGAAAATAATGTCTTGAACTTTAGTATCAGGGCCGCTAGTTTAGCACATTTGTACAGAACTGCAAGATTCAACCCTTGCTCTTCTGGCTTATTGCCCCTTTCTCCCACTGCAATAGCAGTGGTTATGCTTTGTGGTTATGCTAAAAGTTGCATATGGCATAAATCACTTTCACTTGTTATGATCAAAATAAAGCCTGGCAGCAACTGAACATGAAGGAATGTGCTGGTCAAAACTGAAAGCCATAAAAATTTTGCTGTTGCAAGGCTATCATATTTATCTGTATTTCATTGCATACTAAGCAGCCAGACACTATGGATACTGATGCTTCCATAGGATAATTCCATTTCTTGTTTTATCTGGGTGACAAATTATGCTTAAAACCTTGGTCAGATCTTAACCAAGAAGCAATTCCAGGTTAAGTGTGACCAATAGCAGTGAAAAAGGTCTGAAAGGGAAACAATGAACTTACATTAATTGAAAAGGAAATATTGTGGTATCTGAAGTCTTAATGTTGTCATATTTTTTACTTTGTCTTCCTCTCTTTCCTTTTTTTTTCCATTAAGATGTAAACCAGTCCTGCATATTTTCCATTACAGCAGCTTCCTTTCAGTGGTTTGAATAAGCAATCTTCAGGAACACTTCTCTAGTCACAAGAGTGCAGTGCAGTTGAGACACTGAGAGAGTTGCAATGTGTTGATAGGATGTTGATATATCCCTGTTGACTGAGGGAACCACCAAGCTGGCTGCCACCAAGGTGGTGCTCAGGCCCCATCGTGACCTTTGGTGTCTGTGCATTGGAGCTTTATCTTGGCAGGAGAACCTCAAACACACCAAAACACTTCACTGCACATCAGCCTCTGAGACACCACTTCAGCTTCCTTTGTAGTTTCTTCAAACTTGAACCAATATGACTGAAAAAGCTAAACTGAAAAGCTACTGGTACAGAGGGTGGCCTAGAAATCCTGCAAAACCGAAGTATAGTTGTGGATTGCCAGGGAAGGTGTGGGAGAGGGTACATGCCCACAGAGACAAGATGGTATTTTGCACCCACTGCTTGGAAAAAATGCCCAAAAAGCAGCCTCTGTAAAAAAAACCTAACACATGATCCCTGGTGACCACAAAATCATTCCCTGCCTGAATTTTCACTTCCTCAATCCCTCTATTTCTGCTTGACATATTCATAGCCACTGGAAGGATGAAACAGCTGCTTGAGACCCTACCCCTATACTTGTCAAAGGAGAGGATTCACTGTTAGAGTGGTTTGTTTTTCTTTCTTTCTGGTTTTTTTTTTGACAATGAACAAGGATACTCAGGATGCGGTTTTTGGAGGAATTTTTTTTGCTCAATATATAAAACATTCTAGGGTTTCCTGCAATATTTTAATTTTTATAAACAAATAAACCAACAAAATAAAGCCAATGAAAGGAAAAAGAAAAACAGGTGGGAATGGATTTTTCCATTTTTCCTTTTTTTCCTTTTTTTTTTTCTTTGGTCTTCTCACCATATTAGGTAGAAATTTGGTAATGATCTTATACCAGACTTTTTTTTTTTAAATACTTTAACTACTGTAATATATTTAACTAAAGAATTTAATTAATGCTTTGACTATTTTCTTTTAAAGTAATCTTTATTCTTACTAGGTAGCATGTTAGATCCTTAAACAAATTTATGGATTGGTTTAAATATTTTTAAGACTTGTAAGTGTGGAATTAACAGGAGTAGGAATAATATTTTGTAGTGGACAATCAAGTGTACACAGTGAGTTGTGTGCCTAAGCTGTGTGGGTCAATTTACCCTTTCAGATTTTGTCCAATAGCACTGAAGTTGCACTAGCAGTGGAAGAGTTGGAATCCTTTTTACTCTTATAGGGTCTGATTGATTATGTTCTTAAAGACTTCACTTATGTTCTTAGTTGAACTTCACTGAGGATATAATTAGAATAGCAAAAAGTCCCCAGAACTTTATAAAAATTTCACCTTTCCAGAATGATGAACAGGAAGGAAATTTCTTTTATTTTAGGGCTTAATTTTTCCAGACTAACAAGAAAATTGATCTTATTTCTATTTTTCTCTTGGATTGCTATCCTAGAATTGACTTTGTACTCTTCTGAAATTAACACCAGATTACAGATCTCTGCATCTATCTACACTATTAAAGAAAAATGTTTTCATGATCCTGGAACTACCTGTTACCTAATAAAATGAACAAACACCATCCAAAGTACAGACAGCCATCTGAATCTGTAACAAGTAGTTCATATTTGCTCTTACTTATCCTCATCATTTAGACAGTGTAGCACAAAGAACTAATGAGAGCCAGACTTCTTAGATTACTGTTGCTTTAGTCTAGCACGTTGCCTTATATTGATAAAAAGATCTGTACTTTAAAGTTTGTCTTCTTGAATTTTCTTTAGACATTGTAGTTTCTTGGTTTGAATCTAAGTTTGGAGTTTGTTGCTTTAGTTCTTATCTAAATTTTAAAATTACTCTTATTTTTGTATGAGTTTTTATAGTTGCCAGATAGGAGTGGATTGTTAAGGCAAAATTGCCTCAAACCTTTCAAAAATTTGGGCTACACGTGCTCAAACAGTACCCCACTAACCACACAGAAAGTTAATAGTGAAATGCATGGTGCAATGGCTATTTTAAAAAGACTGAACACTTTCTCTTTTAGGAAACTCTAAGTAAAATAAGAAATATGTGTGATTATAGTTTAAATATGTCCAAAATAAGATAAAATCTGTTAAGATTTGTAATTACTGGAACTGCATTTCCAAGTGCAGTAATTGCTATTTGCTGTAAGAGTATGGAAACATGTAAGAATACTTGAAAATACAAGCTATTTTAGAAATAGTAGAAGGGGGTTTTTTTAAAGCATTCTAACAGACATGTAAAATTTTTTTTTTTTTTTTTTTTTTTTCAGAATTACTTCTTCTGTTGATTCTGTGCTGGAACAATGCTGGTATTTCAATCAGTTAATGAAGCTTAGTATTAAACATCGATATGTACATGAGTATGGTGAACTAAACATTAATGACAAAGATAGACCAGAAGCACTTGAAAATCATTTAAAGCAAACATCCACTGGCTGCCTAGAGGAGAACAACCTCTTTATCATGGGTGTGACAGAAAATAAGCAGGTCTTGTTGGATCCTTCCAAAAGATTGAATACTACTGGTGATATTCAGGCCACATTCATTAACTCCTCCATACCTGCGCATCAGAAGGAAAATAGAGGAGATCAGAGAGTGAAGCAGAAGAGCACTGAATCTTGTATTAATTATAGTGGGGAGAGCAAAGGCAACAATAACATGTCAGACCAACTCACATTGCAGCAGTCAGTGATAGCAGCAAGTGATATGGGAAGAAATCTCCAGCACTTTGGGAATGGTACAGAGAGGTAAGACAGATGTCAGGTTGCTTTCAAATTGATTATGTAGATAGACAATAGAAGTGAGGATTTTTTGTTTAAAACAGAGACACAGAACTTGTAAGGTAATATTTTTAAGCTTATTAGGCAATAAAGAGTTATAGTCACGTGTTGCACACTAGATTTCCATATTAACAATTAAGAATCCTTTGTGGTGTTCTCCCAGTTGGTATGTTAGGATATAGATATTTATGTACCTTAAATAACGTTAAGAAACCAGTTCAATGACACATACAGAGTTAGGAATGCAAATGACAAATGTTTTGCAGAAACTTTGGAGGAGATTAAGTAGAAACTAGTGTAAGGTTTTTTGCCAAAATTATTCATTAGACATTCCAGATTAATTTGTGTAAACTTTACAGTCAGTACCATTTAGAAGGCAAGAAGAAAAATTGCTTAAATCTACCATCCTAATCCCTTGATTTTGGCCAGTCTTCTGCTGTTGTGATGACTGAAGAGCTAATGGCCTGCCCTGATTTTGGTACTTCTCCAACATGCCTTAACCTGCTTATTAAAAGTAGAGGCAGGGGTGAGAGGCCAGTTGAACTTGTTATGTGTCCCTAGATTTTCTCCTGCATGAAACAGGCTGGTTTGTTACCTCTTTGGAATGTGTTTGCTGCTGATTTGTGTTGTTCTGGATGTACAGACAAGGGAAACAGAAGCTGGTTTTTTGCAAGAAATCTTCAAGAATTGAGTTAAAATTTCATAAGAATTCAGTTTCAAAAGCAGGTATCTTGAGAACAGTATGAAAAGCAAGCGTGGCAGGTGTGCTTCTTTGAGCTGTTTAGGCTTATGGTAAATAGGAAACTGCTTAGTAAGTACTTAAGACACTAATAATTTGTCATAAAATTTATGATTAAGGAAGACTATGCAATTCATTATCACCTCTCAGCAAGCTGAAAGCAAGAATACATTAGTCTATTACATGATATGAATACTTCAAAAATTTTTTTAAATAGTTCATTTAGTTTTTCTGTTAATGTTTTGAATAAATTCCGTAAGTGGCTTTTGGAGAGTTCTCTTCAAAACAGAATGCAAACCATTTTTTGTATTTGTCTTGACCTCTGAAGCATGATGATTTTTTTTTTCCTAACTAGTAGTCCTCTATTTAAATAGATGCACTACACAGGGAAAGGAATTATGTAAAGATTGGAAATTTAGATGTCTTTTCTTTAATACACTATCCAATTGAAATGCGTATTTTGTGGAGAAAAGAATTCCAAGATAGTAAAGATAGTAAAGTCATAATGCAGAGCTGACATTATACTTTTTCTCCAATGGTATGAATTAGAGGAACATACATTTAGAAATTGGAATCACTGAACAGATCTAAATAGTCTGTACTTAGTTCTTGTTAAAAAATGAGCAAAGTAGAAAATTTACACATATAACCAGTGGTCGCAAGTCTTAATGGGTAAAGGCAGGCAAAAGATGAAATTGTACTTTCTCTGTTTTTCTTGTCTGCTCCATTGAAAATACCTGCCTCATTCAGTTTTCAGTATTTATTCCTCTTTCATTCTTGGTGTTTGTTTTTTGAGTTTTTTTGCTTGGTTTGGGGTTTTTTTTTTTGGATTTTCTTTTTTTTGGTATGTTCAGTGGAAATAAAGAGACCTCTCCAATATTTTATTCAGTCATTGTCACACCACTTTTGCTCCTAATTCTTCCTTTGACGACTCTTCCTCTACTGTGATTGTTCGTGGAATAGAGCCCAGTGGAGATTAGTCCTTAGATAATTGGATTCAGAAGTTATGTGATGTGAATATCCTCCAGCGAGCATATATATCACATCTTGATTGTAATTTCTTGTTTAGTAGCACAACTTTTCATTTGTCTCAAAGCACAATGCTATGTTTTATGGTTGAAGTTTGGCAGATATGATAATCCAGTTGTATTGGTGAGGCTATATGAGTCATAAATGTATTTATTTCTCCATGAGCCTACGTATGGAAGCATCCTCGATCCAGTCCTTTTGGCAGCAATACCATGCTCAGAGGAAAAATGACTGCAATAAAACAGAGAATCATCAGTTTGTAGAAGCTTTGAGACAGAAACATGAAGCTGCCACAGTAATTCAGGTTGGTTTATGGTATTTTCTTATTTTTTAAGTTTAATAATAACAAAAAAAAATCTTTCTAGTTTTGTGTCATTTTCAGCTTCTGTCTGTTCTTGCTTGTTATCTTATTAAGTTTCATAATTAAATATTTTTGCTTTATTTAAGCAGCATAACCTTGGCGTTTCTAAAACAGATACTTCTTGACAAAAAGCTTTATAGAAACATATTTTCCCTTTATAGAAAAATATTTTCCATTTTTTCACCAAATATTTCCCTGAATTATTTTTACTTGATATAATTCTTAATATTATGCTTAAGAGATACAGTGCCCATGTTCTTACTGGGGCTTGTGTATGCTATGAAACTGATGGATGCTGTGTGACCCGTGTTGTGTCTGTTATCTATGTGACTAAATAATCTTCCTGTCTCTTCTATCCTAGCTATCCATTTCTTTCCTTCTCTTCCCAACTCCAAAACCCAGGATTGCTTTATCCATATTGTCCTTGGGAGCAGACCATGGCCTAGGCTGTTCTGTGGTAGATACTGAGCTAATAACAGTTAAACAAAGTGGGTAGCTATGGGCAAGGGTTGAAGTCCACACCTTGACTCTGTTTAGTTTGGTAACCAGAATTTGCTTGCCAAGTTGACAAGGTTCATGGGGTTATTTCCTACATTTTGAAACAAGTCAACTCAGTCAATTTCATATTTCAAGTTAACTTGGAAACATTCCATACAGTAGGTCTTATATACAAATTTCAAAAGTGACAAAGGGATTTAGAAGCAAAAATTTGTTATTGGAGTATAATGTGTAGCCAGCATATTAACAATTGATTCCCGAAACTTACTTAATCAATTTTTGAACTTATATTCCAATACTTATGTATTTGACCTCTACTATATTTAAAGTGGTGCATTTAACAAATCTACATAGTGATTAGTATGTGCTTCCTTTCATTTGTTTCAAGCATGGTAATTCCCAAAGAGAGTATGAAAATAAAAGTGATCTGTTATTTATCTTCTGTGCATATTACAGATTCTTAGATCTCTCATACATACATCCTTACATTCACCCTTTGTAAATAAAATTTTCATCTGTTTAGTCTCTTTTCACATTTCTCTGTAGTTCTCTTTATCCTTTTTGTTCCTCTCTGAACCTTTGCCACGATATGTTACAATCTTTTTTAAAGAAGCAACAAGAACTGAATTCCATAGGGAGATATAGAATGAATTTGTACAGTAAGAAATTTTTTATTTTGTTTCTTAAAAACTACTACATGTAATTTTTCTTTGATTATAACTGAACACTGACTTGGTGCTTTCATAGATCTCTGTTAGCAGCTACCTCACAATTTAGCTTTCTGCATATATCATTAGGATTGCTTTTCTCCTTTGAATCTGTGAAAGATAATTGCCTTTGTTGAATTAAATATATTTGTCATTTGATCACTCAGTAATATCAGGAAATTTTATCTAGATGCTTATAAAGGTCTGTAGAAAAGTAACAACAATGAAATGATAAGACAGCAGTCCTAAAACTTTTAATAATTTTATAAATATCAGGAAATATGTGTGTAAAATAGTAAAATTTTCAATAATTTATGGGGTTAGACAGACTTTTTCTAAAAATTAATAATCTAAATTTTAAACCAGATTATGAGATTTACCCTTCCTATTTTAGTGCCTTCATTGCAGAATCATTGAAAGTGTACAACACCACTTCTTTTATGACAGCGAGAATATTTTGCATGGTGTTTTAAACACTTGGGGCATCTTGAATTCTAATGATGTCAAATACTGATTTCGGGGGAAGTGGCCATCTTGTATGCAGCTTTCTTAATTCCATGTATCTCATTGTGATTTCTGAAGTGTTTTTGCTGGACGTGATGCTATGCTTGTCATGTGTTCCTAATACCCTTCCTAGTTTTCTAGCACTTTATTTCCTAATGTGCTCCTTTTTCTTAGAGATGATTATGCTTAGTGGTAATATTTTTTTTTAAGTAAAGATCTTAGACAGTTAAGAGAGAGTAAGTGACCTAGGTCAATTATATGAGATGTCTCCAAGAATTGCTACTTGTAAACCATAGGACATTTAGTACATCTGTATTTTTATTCTCAGTAATTTGATTGTTGGCACTCAGGTTTTTCTTGTGTAGGCTTTCCTTTCAGTTTTTAATAGTCCCTGAAGGAATTGTCATATAATTAATTAGTTGACCCAGGTTTGTAGTTAAGGGAGTTGCAGGATTCCTTTCTGCTTACTTGTGGAGAGCCTCTTGAGTACTCTAAGCTTTAGACATATGCTGGCATTTAATTTGTCTTGTAGTTTTAAATGTCACATAAAGTTCAAAAAACAGATCATTGAGCTATTAAACAAAGGCCCAAGATGTTTTATCTTCCTAATGGGATAACATAGAGAATCTGGATTTGGGTTTGATCTATGGCTATGTATAACATGCTCTAAATTTTTTGTTTAGGCATTTTGGAAGGGATGTCTTTTGCGAAAGAAACTGGCCAGTGCTCTTGCAGATGTTAAAAGTGATGAATTGGAAGATGAATATGAAGAAATTAATGTGGATGCTTTCACGTTTTCTGAAGTAAGCACAGTAGTTAGCATAAAGTCTTCACTATTCTTCTTAAGTAATCATGTAGGTGTTGGAAATAAAAAATATGGAAAGCACTACCAAGGCTAGAATTAACACATTGCATGTCCAGAAATAAAGAAGCATTTCTTATTTATAGCTGATTTAAATTTATTTGTCTTGGATTAACTGCTTCCTGCTCTTTGAGGTGCTCTGGTACTTTACTATTAATGTCACACTCACTGTAGAATGCCTTATATTTTTACAGCTGAAGGGCAATCAAATGAGAAAAGGAAACAGTTCCTTTTGTTGCAAAATGTTTATCTTTTTAGTATTTCATAACAAATTATAATTTCAGTTATATTTTAATGTGTATTTTGTTCATTTTCATGATAGAATGAGATCAATTTAGAAAATAACTGCAACACTGAATGTCAGCTATAATCCAGTAAAAAGAACAAATCCCCAAGGCAAAAGATGAAGCAGGCTTATTATCTTGTGTGTAGTGTGCTAACAAGATCAGAGGTTTAAATACAGTAATAAATTAATGTATGGTTAAGTCAGAAAAAAAACCCCAAAAAACCAAACCACGCATTAGCAGCTCTGTTGTGCCAAATAACCAGAAATTATTACTAGTTATTTTTACAAGTTATGTAGAGCTAGAAATGCACTTTCAGTTTCAGAAGGATTGAAATTGGATGAGAAGCTTCCATTCTAAAAAATAAAAGTGGGCTCCAGAGGAATTTGAGGAATAACATAACATTCAAAACTGAATTTAGCTATACTTAAGTAAAAAGTAAAAAATATCTATGGGATCAATATTGCTGTTCAGTAAACAAGAAAAAGAATCTTTAAAGAAATATTTTCTTTATAGCCTCAAAAGACAATCTATATGGGAAGTTCTAGAGACACAGTATGCAGATTATTTAGTAAGGCAGCTGTTGATGAGTCAACTGTGTACTTGTCTGTAGAGCTGCTTTCTCTAATTGCTCACATTCATTGGCTACCTTTTTTTTTACTGGTTTCAGGTAAAGCAAAGAAAGCTAACAGCAATGTGGCCTTTTGAGACCTAAGAGGATATAACTAAGATTTTTTTCATGAACCCTTGTCTCTGAATGTGCTTATTCAGGTGGTGTGTCTTTGCAAGAGCCATTTATCAATATTCCACTGTAATGTTGCAGAGGAGATTGATGCAATAGCCCTGCTACTGGCAGGGCTAGGTCCCATTTATAATTAGATGTTTGTACGGATCATGGGAGTCATGAAATCAAGTATGCTGTTGGTTGGTGCAGTGCAGTTTACAGTTGATCAATCTTTGGTCATCTGATACCAGGAGGCTTCTTTTGCCAACTCCTCCCCATAGAAAATAGCTGGGCTTTGTATGAAATCATTGCCAATGAGTTCATGACTTAGGGTAATTTTATTTTTTTCTTCTACTTTTTAGCAACTATTTTAAGGTACATTTTCAGAATTACTGCTTTATTTAAGAGTATGCAGAAGGTTTGAGGCAGAAGTTCCAAGAATCATTTGGTAGACGGGAAACGTGTGTGTGTAAACATAGAGATCTGGCTTAAATTTTAGGATTTTTTTATTTTAATTTGAAATACATATACAAAACAGTTTCATTAGTTGATGTTCTCTGATCCCTGGCTTCTTTCTAAAATAATAAAAAGCAGAACGTTGAAGGTTTTATTTCTTCACACAGGAAGGAAGTATCTGTTCGTATATTATGGAAGGAAAATATCCTGGTTTGAATTACTCAGCCAGTAGGCCAGAGTTTTACACGCAGTAATTCAGTTGAGCCATTCCTGTTTCTCTCTGTCTGGCCCAAATAACCCTGTCATGTTTGGTTTTGGGTTTTTTTAATTGCTTAACTGAAAACTACACTGACAATTCCATCGTTCTGTCAACAAGACAATTGCATTTGGGCAGGTGTTCCTGAGGCCAGGGAGAAAAGGAGGGGATGGAGAAGGCAGGAGAAAGAAGCCCAGCTGATTTCAGAAAGATTTGTACTGTATCACCCTCTGCTGTTGCCACACTTTTTGTCCCCCCAAATGATTATTGAGTTTATCAGTAATTAAAGAAAACATGGATTTAGGGAAAAATTCTCAGGAAGTGTTTACATTGAGGTGATGACAGGTGAACCGTGAGCTAACATTTGAATTTGCACAGCAGGCTCAAAGGCTGAACTGTGGACTGATGTCAAATAAGTTACTCAAGCCCTTAGCTTCTTGTGATGAAAATGATGACATCTGTTTTCTACAGAGCAGTGTATATGATAAATTTACAGTGTATGTTTATGTGAAGTATATTTTTTTTCAGTGAATGAATATTTCAATGTTCAACATTGATGACTGTAACTAGAATTACACCCTGCAATATTTATCCTATTTTTTCTTTCTCTTTTTTATTTTTTTTCCCAAATGTATATATTGTCTGTGCTGAAAAGTTGATTTTGAGAAATGTGTGGCATAACTATACTAGGCATATAGTATAGGCATCTGCTCTGTCTAGCCTAGACTAGTTACTCAGTACTAGGTTGTCTGTTTCCATGTGTCTGTAGCTGTTTCATTGTCTGCAGTTGGGTAATACCAAATCATGTGGACTTCCTACTTCTGGAGAAACAAGCAGCAGAAACTTGGAACAGTCTATACTTCCTATTCCTTCCTTTCTGGTCTCAATGTTTTGTAGCAAAGTGCTGAAACAGAGCCAAGTAATGACACATGGTATCAGTGGCTATCTGTTGTGTCTCAAACAAGTGTGTGGGGAGGAGTACAGAATGCTGGGCTAAGAGATCCCATATGCTGGGGTTTGAAGGAAGAGAAAAATATTTGGATACCATTTTGTACTGCAGATTTCAGTGTTGTATAGGGTGAGTGAAATGAGAGAGAAGAGCAGAAAAAGCTTTCCTTATTGGAAACTGTTACAAATGTCTTGTATAAAAGCTTTTTGAATAGTTACTATTTTGTGTTGTCGTGGTTTTGCTTTTTCTTATACTGTTATGTAGGTTTCAGTCATTATGATTTTATTCAGTGTTATTTAACATTCTACAAAATCACTACTGTGCAAGCACCTTTCTAAACCATTTGTAAATATCACAGTGTAATAGGTCATTAGGCATCAGTCTTCACAAAAAAATTGTGTAATATCTTCATTATAAGCTCAGTGTACCCAGTGTTCCATGGAAGGTGAGATTGTGAAACAGCATGGGGGAAACCCTAGTCTTTCACAAAGATCTTCTCTTCATTTATGCCCATTGAATAATAGTAGATTTTTACTACAAGTTAAACACCACATCACATGAAAAATGCATTGCATGTGATTGGGCTAGAGGAATGGTCTTTATCTTTCTAACAATATAATACTAGTCATTTCACCTGAACCATTGCTGATACCTTCTTGTATTCACATCAGCTCCCAGCCATTGCCAAAGCCATTCAGAGGCAATTGATGGCAGTAGTGTTTTGTGCCTGTTTGAGTGTGCGATGTCAAACAGGCTGTCCCAGATGACATGAATGATCTGGCCAGCAGATGTTTTACAAAGTATGAGCCTGGTATTTATGATATCTTCACGTCTTTCATGTGGACTTTGGAGAATTCCAGCCTACATGCTCCAGAAGGCTGATCTTAAGGCAACCTTTCATCAGCAGTCCATCCTTGTAGCAAACAATCTACAAGGCAGAGCTCACTTTAGCTCTGGTGGATGAAATCTGACAGCACATTTGCTTGACACAGCTCTTACTTCTGTACCATCTAAATATGGTTGCTTTCTTGATGTAAATATGATATGAGCCAAATGCAAAATGTCTAAACATGCCAAGGTGTCATAAAGCTGAATAAATTAAATATGATGAGTTTTTAGACAATTCTTTACCCTGAGCAGTGACCACTGAATAAATTACCGTTTTCTACACTGAATAAATGTATGGACGTATCTTATTCTCATCAAGAGAAATATCAATATTGATGATTACATGGCACACCAAGTAAGTACTCTATTTTAAAATCTTCATTTTTAATTTAATTTAAATCATTTTAGTCATATTTTGTCAAAAAGAAAGTCACTTTATAAGTTGCAACCAAAAAGAAATCCATTACTGCTTAATAATAACACTCATGCCCTGAGACAGTGTTATTCTTTTTCTGAGGTTGATTATGTAGATTTTTTTAAAATCCCAGCCTTTTTGACAGGTTTTGAAATTATTGTTCAGGAGTTTCCTTCTTGTTTTTTTTTTTTGCATATCCATGCTCAGGCACATAGCCATTCTTAATTTTTTGCTTACCTTCCACAGCAGGTAGGTAGCAATTTTATTTTTCTTCTCAATTTTTCCTTTCTGAGGGGTGAGAAGAATAAGAACTAGCTCATGTGTGCTAACTCTTAATAAGTAAACAGTAATTAGAAAAAAAAATTTCCTCATGTCTCCCATCTTTAATTTTCTTATCACATGTCCAAACTAGACCCATATGATGTGTTTTGTTTGCTTTTCTGATAATCCTTCATAATGTGGTTTGTCTCAGCCTGGGAGCTTACGATTGTGAGCTTGTGACAGTGATAGCTGTTTTCTGGCTAGTGCCAGGAAATAAGTGTAGCCCATGGATTAGAAGGTCCCCATAACACTTCTGGTATCTTGACACTCTTATGTATGTCTAGCTCCTGTAATTGCTTATGAATGTCAGATCAGCATCCAGCTTTTCTGTATTGTATGCTGCAAAGAATATGATCTTTTTTTCATCAAATTTCACCTAAATTACAGCTTTACAGGAAAGCAGAAAGGTGTCTGTTGAAAACTTCATTAAATCTATACTCTTCTTTTAAAAAGGAGGAAAAAACTCTCTGCTAAGCAATATATTGGGGGATCAACCTTTTTTCATGAGTGTTTATCAATAATCTCTTGCTATGCCCCTCTTGCCTCGGTGGCTGTGTTAGTGGGTTGCATGCCACTCATAGTCTGTGGCATCTGCAGATGCATACAACTTCCACCTTTTTCAACAGTGCTGCTTATCGCATTTTCTAGTTGCCTCAGACAGTCTGGGAATAGGGGTAGGTTGTTGCAGTCAGTACCTGAAAAAATAAACACAACCGCAGCTACTAAAGGCTGTTGCTAACACTCCCAGCTTCACAGCTCATACAGGATGTGCTCTGGTTGCTTTCTCACCTTCCACCATGAGATCTCAGTTCTTCCTACCACCTGAAATGCTGTTAAGTTTTAAATCTATCTTCATCACTTGTCTCTGTTCATTTCAGTTCTTGGTTAAATAGCCAGATTCAAACAAATACTTCCCAAAAGATAGCCTACTAGTGATGCATGGCACTACAGATTTGGAACCTACAGGTAGCAAATGGTGTTTAGTATTTTTCTAAATCACATTTAGCTTCTCTGACATACTAAAGGATAGCAATATCATTAATTCCTAATCTTATATCTCTAAAGGCAAAGTCAAGCATCAAAGTTGAATAAGCAAGACAAGCAATGGAAAAATGTAAGTGGAAAAAAAAAAGCTTTAGTTCTTTGAAATTTCTATTCACTACTGTAGTCTCAAAGGAAATTTGTTCTAAGCCAAAAGCATCATTATAAGTGGAATCAATAACACAGTCATAAGTTTTTCTCAATGAGTACATCTCCATCTGGAGTCTCTTGAAAGCTGCGCTAAGGATCTCTAATCATTGAATACATCTTCCCTAAATTCTTTAATTTTTGTGTAGTATTGAAACTGATGTTTTGGTAGCTATAGGTTGTGTTTAAAATATCTAGTTAAATGTCTAATATTTAGCATGTCCACATACATTGATTTCCATTGAAAAAGATTTTTTAGTAGTCCCTATTTACAAATTTCAAGAGCTAACCTATTTGATCTGTCTGTGTTCTGTGAGAGGAAGGTATTGATTCGGTGAATATTGTTATTGAGTAAAATTGCAGCTCTTATATGGGGGACCAAAGAGGAATGTGAGGTGTCAGCCTCTGATCCTCTGCACTTGAATCTCTGCATGTCTCATTGCCTGGAGCTTGAAATCTTTTGGGTTTAGATGAAAACAGATGTTATCTGATTGCAGTACAGCTTAACTCCCCTGAACATATGCAAGTTCAAGGGAACAGATAGGATGCATCCAAGGGGGTTGAACAAACTGCCTGGTATCATTTGGAGGTTACTCTCTATCATCTTTGAAAGGTCACAGCAACTGGGGTGGTTACTGGTGACTGGAAAAGGGCAGATGTTGCACCCATCTTCAGAAAATTGAAGAGGAAGATCCAGGGAACTAGAAGCCACCAACATTATCTCACTTTCTGGGAATGCTTGGAGTAAAGAGATTCAGAAGCCATTTCTAAAGCCATGAAAGAAGGTGATTGTGAGAATCTAGCATGGGTTTACCAAGGGCTCGTCATCTTCATTGTTTTCTGTCACAAGGTGAATGGGTATAATGAATTATTATGAATAAGAAGTGTGCGGTGCATATTGCACGCCTTTATTTCAGCAAGGCTGTTAACTATCTCCCAGAGTCTTATTCCCCAAATTTATTGAGATATGGGCTGGAAAAGTAGACAGTAAGGTCATTGGCAAATTGACTGGACTACCAGGCTCAAATAGTAGCATTTTGTGGTGCGAAATTACACAGTCATAATTACTGGTGGACAGTAATTAATGGAGCCCATCATGGATGGTAGGGGGACCACCAAAACAGTAAAAAATTGAATCAGCAACCTGTCTGATGGAACAGAATGCAATCTCAGGAGTGCAGATGACACTGCATTGAGGGCAGTGGTTGGCATGGTGGAGGATCAGGGTGTTCTTAAGAGCAGCCTGCCCAGGCTAGGTAGACAGGCTGAGCAGAGCCTCATAATGTTCAACAAGAGCAAGTGCAAGGTCCAATATATGGGCAATACTGCTGGCTAGGGTCTGACTTTCTAGGAAGCAGTCTCACAGAAAAGGATGTGTAGTCGTAATAGAGTTTCCATGTAATGCTTTAGTTTCTAACAGTGTGTACAAAGAATGGTAAAAAACCCCAAACACCTCATATGCTATAATACAGTCTTAATTTAACTAAAAGCTATTTAAGTTTATGTCTAGTTTGTCGTGGAATAGTGAGCTAAGGAATTCTAAATGCTAAATACTGTCCTACTACTCGCTGTAGTATTTTTTTGGCATGAAAAAAACTTAAAAACTTTTTTTTAATATAGAAATAGGAGCAGCTTTGATCATTTAATGAACCAGGAAAACATCCCAAAGAATAAGCTTCTTTCCAAAGAGTATCATTACATGTCCCAAAAGATTTAAGGCATTGAGAATACAGGCATGAATGAACAAATTTCAACTTGCAGATTCATTTATGGATAATTTACTTCAAATAGAAGAGACAGTGCTAGAGACATATAAGGAAGACAATGTAAGTGAAGCTAAGAGATGATTTAGATGTACTTCTTGAGAAGTAAGGATTTGGTAGTGTAATTAGAGGTTGGTTAACATAAATTGCAAAAAATCTCTTTTTATAACTCAGCCCTTCTTTCCTCTTTAGTTTCCAAAACCTTTTTTTTTGTTCTTGTTTCTGAAATAGGGACTTTTGAGCAAAAAGGAAAAGTTGTCTTGAAATTGCATCTAATCTTTCATGTGACCTGAACTTTGAAACATGTTAAAGGTTAAATGACTATAAACTTTTGACTAGTCTATTTTTTATTACCCTGTGCTTCTGCATGACTTCCCTTCTTTAGACAAAACTGCAAGCTGAAGCACAGTTTTCTTTTCTATTGTGTTTTAGTATTCATTATCTAAGCTGGATAAAACATTTTGGGTTATGTTCCTTCAAAATTCTTTGAATGCACAGTATTTAAGGGGTAGGGTTGAGGGGTTCCTTGGATGGTATTTTTTTTTTTAAGTCTTTAGCTCATTGCCCCTTGAAAGTTTTGTTTCTTTGTTTTTCATGGAAGTAGAAAAACTTCACAAAGAGTTTATAGAGACATAGCAGCAAAAATATGTGTAATGTGCCAGAGTCAGAGAGGAGAAGTCCATTTTAATGGGATAAACAATGTCTGGGTCTTAGACCCATTTTGGGGAGTGGATTGAAGGTTCCAGGACCTTGATATTTATTGAGATGGGTGGAAGTTTATATCTCAAAAGATTTTTAAAGCATACATTTCTGGTGCTTACTTGAATCATGTCTAACCTCTGAAGCTGAGGTTACCATTTACCCATCTGTATTTTTTATTCCTGTATTCGAAGAAAGGACACAGAGCTTCCTTTGAATGCTGTCAGGAGTAAGATAAAAAATGTATTTTTAGAAAAGTTTAAAGTCACCTAGGTCATGAATGACTGGTGTGAAATACAGTAAGATTCCTGGTTTTTGAAAGTTAATTATGTATGTAGACATTTAGCCTTTTATTTGAATGAAAACTTTCATGGTCCTTGAAATTTTCATTGTTCATTTACTTTTCCACAATAAATTCTTCTCATTTTATTTGTATTTGTGTTAACACATTGGTACATGTATTAAATGTAAGTATATATATTTATATATAAATATATGCATTAGAATTTTAGAGAACAGCTAGTTTTCCAAGCTTATTAAAAAATTACATTTGGGGAAGACATTCTAGGATAAAATTTTCTTTAATGTTTTTGTTAACAGTATGTGATTTTTCCAGTAATTATCAATTTATCCTTGGAAATGGACAACTCCTCATTTTCCTACAAGAATGTACTCTAATAATTAACCAGTTTTTATAAGTCTATAAAATCTCTTGAGGTCAATTAATCGTTGCAATGTTTCTCTGGAATTCATGTGATACTACTTTTTTTGGCTTGAAACTTTGTTTGGTTTTAGCAGTCATAAGAATGCAGCTGTACCCGGATTTCTTTTCTAATGTATATAGATTGTCCAATATAAAAACAGGGTTAAAAAGAACCATTGCCAAAGGTTAAAATAACCTTTATTAGGGCGCTAACCTATTTATCTTCAGCACATAAAATATGTAAAAAATACTGGGAGGCAAACTCAGAGAAAAGGAATGTTTTTCCTACTGTTTGAAGTTCAGATATATATTTACTGTAAAATGTGTATCCTCTAAGCTACTTAATTAAAAAGATTCTATAATTTTTATAATGTTGTTAAGTGCATTTACATGTAGATTTAAAATGGTAGAGTTCAGGCTGAATTTTTGTAGTACTGCAAGTAGAATAATATTGCAGCTAATAGAAGATTCAGTTGAGAAAGTTCATATCTGACATTTTCTTAGCTTTGGAAGTTATTTATAAAGTCTTGATCTGAGCTGATGTTCAACTTCCTAACATTGAGCTTAGCTTTACACATGAACTTGAGTTTCACAGAAAAACTAGTCCATAGAGTAATCTGATTCCTCAAAGGAATGGATGAAAGAAAAGGCTAAATACACAAATGTATTCAGATCTTTAATTTCAAAGGAAGTTTTCAATCACAGTCTATCAACAATATACAAAAGAGCATAGAAAAGTGATCTGGTTCTTCTGTTTCAGCTATAAGAGCTAAAAGTTCATAATTTCTTAAGAAATTTGTTAAAACTTATTTAGGATTTAAGAGAAGAATTTACCAGCAAATACTCTGGCCTTGGCAGAAAAAGGTTTAGTTTAAAAAGAAATGAAATATGTTTTCCTGGACTAGCATGATATTTAAATGAAGTATCCTACAAAGTGAAATATGTTTGCCAGGAACCAAGAGAGAAAGTTACAGCTTTCTACCAGATGAAAGACAGTTCAGTGGCTGGCTGTGAGTATCTAGAGCGTTAACCTTCAGCACAAGATCCCTCGGCCTCACCACTCCCCCTCCCACTCTGAGCAAGTATTTAACCTAGAGGATGTTTAACATCAGGAAAAGTTGTTCTTCATGTGAAATGTATTGCCCCAAAATAATTTTTGTAAGTTTATTTAAAAGAGTCATAGAAGGATGTTGAAAGTTTTGCCTTTCATTTGTCTTTGCTTTTACCTTTTTTATTGTCTTTCAGTGAACCAGACTTTAACTGCACTATTCAAACATACTCACTAAAAACCAGAAGTTAGGGACATCACCAACCTGAAGAACTTTATTCAAGTTTGGATTCTATAGAGAAGACTTAATGGAAAGATTCATGCTGATTCATTTATTGGTTTACTCTAATTACATTGTATTCTTATTGAAAACAAATTTGAATGTGAAGAGGGCAGCTACTTTGTAACATCTGGTTGAAAAAGGGTCATTCCTCCCAAGGATGGTGCTGATGGCCTACCTCACACAGGGGAGCAGAAGTACAGAAAAACATATTGAATAAAACCAGGCAGATGAACTGGAAAGAAGAGGGAATCTTTTCTCAAAGCACAGGATTCTGCACACTATTTCTATGAAATTCTAATGTGGAAATACTGTTTCTGGTAGAGGATTCTTTTTCTTTTTCCCTTGCCATTCTTCCTGTTAGGTTATAATGATCAGGAGCCAGTCATTACTCTTAGTTCATGGGATGTTTTGGATGCTAGCTTGCTTCTGCTTGTCTACATTTTTGTGTAATTTACTTGTTTTTATCTTAAAATACCATATAATTAAATGCACCACATGAATATAATTGTTTTTTTCTGAATAAGCCATCACAGTCCTGAAAACAGTGAATGAGTCAATGAGGAGATAAAAGAAGAAAGGAAAGAGGTATAAAGAGTTAGTTTTCCCTGATTTTCAAAGATAGTTTCACTGTTTTCTTACATGGTGATTCTGAGATCTGCCACGCTTGGAAACCTGGGGTAGCTTCAGCTCCCATGGTGTCCAACATGATGTCCTTTTGAAGTTAATCTACACCACTTCAGCAGTTGCATCCTATGAGTCATATACATGATTGGCATTCTTTCTAGGTTGATATAGAGATGACATGGCAAACATGCTGACCAGATAGTTACATTTGTCATTAGAAAATAGGTAACTGCTTTAGGTGAGGAATATTTGCCTAGATTTTAGCAGAAAGTCCTTAAACCACCAGTTTTCAAGGTCTAAAACAATGTACTAAAGGAAGGATTGTCCTCATCATGTCCAGCTTTTTTCATTCTTTCCTCAAGCAGCTGTTGCTGAACTCTTCTGGAAGCAGAGTAGTGATGTAGGTGAATATTTGCTCTGACTAGAACAGAGTTGTTAGATGTCAGATGCTGGCCTTTCTTTTCAGCCTGTATTGTTAATGCCTTTTTGCATCCTCTGCTTCAAACCATAGTGCAGTTTCAGGAATTGGTTTGGTTTCTATTATGCTCTTGTGATCCTCCTTGATCTCAGAAAGATGAAAGGCAATGTGTGATGGCATTATTCACAGTTTGGACAGTTACTTGTGGAAGTGCTTCAAAGCCTGAGTGTAAGTTTGACGCTGTCCTGAGAACTGTTTTGTGTTCATGGTGTGAATGTGACTCAGAACAGTCCTAATTGCGTGTACAGTCATGATATATTATAAAAGATTACTTAGCTCCAGAATGTAATCCAGAGCATATAAAAAATGCCTTGGATTAGATTTTGTAAATAACGTTTGCACTAAAACTTGACTTTTGGGCAGCTCACTCAGACCCAATTAAAGTTAGCAGAACCATTCTCACTCACTTTGTTCGTTGTAGGATTGAATTCTGTTTCTGAGACTACAGAAGTTCAATGCTTGATTTAAATAGTCATTGCATTTTGCAAAGGAAACAATTGAGTAAATACTGGAAAAATGAAGGAGGAACAAAATTAAGAGGATATATAGAATATGCCATGAAAAAAAATCCCTAAACCTCCAGAGTTTGGTAATAAACTGCACAATCAAAGGAGGAAACCTGTAATATTAGTGTGTCAAAGGATAAAAAATGCATTTTGAATCAGGATAAAAAGTTATTGATCCTGATGGATAAGTGGAAATAGCTAACAATATTAAAGTTTCATTATTAAATTAAAATTCAGAGAGAAAATCCTAATGCCAAATAGATTCACACCTCCTTCCTGAAGAGTAGTATCATGCACAATTGGATTGTGTTAAAAAAGTGCAAAAAATAATAGAAAGCTCTATGTACGTTTTGTGTGTTTATGAAACTTGAAACCTAAAGTAATTAATACAGACCTTTTTGAAACAATTCTGGAAATAAAGTATAGAGGATGCAAAAGCATAAAAGGATATATTCAGATGAACTAATATGTGTTAAATAAACTGTGTATGATTTACACATATGAGTAAAGCCACATTGTATACTGCATATTCAGGAAATGACTTAATTTGGCTTTACAAATAAATACAAGTATAGCACACCTATAGCTGTTTGTATAGGCCATACAGTCAAACCTGACATTTTATTTGCTTTTTAATTCATCTCAGCTTTTTAATTCATCTCAGCTTGTTGTTTTTTAATCTTAGTGAACAATATCTGTACAAACAGATCTAGTTTTAAGCCTTAGGTGTTGGTAAATCTGTCATAAACTTTTCATTAGGACTGTATAGGGAAGGTGTGGGCAACTGTTTCTTGGGCTTGGTGCTGTGAAAATGTCCAGGCAAAACATAGTGGGAGTGTTTGAAAATCCATTGTGTTTATTTTTGTGGACAGAGCAAACATCAGTGTGGTATATTTTTATGATATGCTGTACATTTATAGGACTAAAAGATGTAAATGGTAAATAAGCTGTCTTTTTTTTTATTGTTGTGCATATTTATACCTTTGATTCATTTTCATTCACTTTTATCTTTTTACTGATATTTCTTTTCAACACTTAGGACACTGAATTACATTTTATAGGCTACAAAAGAAATAAAACCACTAGTAGTACTAAATTAATAAATGGCAAACACTGGGCTAGGAAAATATTAGTGAGACAAGTTTCAATATAAATACTAAGAGTTTAATTGGGTTATGGTACAACTATAAAACAAAATTATTCTATCGATGTACTGTTAAGTGATTCTTGTTCCAAAAAAATTGGCTACATCTTTGGAGTGTTATTTCTCTTTGGGATTTTTTGTTTTGGTTTCGTTGTTTGTTTGTTTGGGGGTTTGTTAGGTTTTGATGGTTTTTTGTTTGTTTTTTGGTTTTTTTTTTTTTTTTTATTTTTTCAAAATATTTCATCAGAGAAGTAAAAATTCAGCTAGCCAGCATGGAGGCTTGGCCTGAAATTTAATATTAGAGCTTGCATAATATTCACTGCTACTGGAAGACCTTTAAGTACTCAGGTCAATGGACACATCACTGTGCACACAGATTAGGTTGATGGACATTTAAATTGTGCAAGAAATAGAAATCTACCTCTCTCCAAACTCTATTGATTCTTTTGCAAATGAAGGAGGAAGAAAAATTTCCAAAGTTTGCTATTTTCATATACCTGTATATACCAGCACTGTTGACTGGATTGTAAGCCCAGTCTTAAAAAATAAGTGAAAAATTCTCATCTGAAGAATTAAAAATTTGATTTGCATAGTGCAATTGAGAAGTAAATTTAAAGAGAACTAGGAGCAATAATATCTATTTTCAGTGGAAGTTTTCAATCAGATGTTCTACCTTTTTCATAGCTTTTCTTTTTGACCATTTTGCTGGAATTGTTGTAGCTTTGTCTCTACTGAGATATGAACTTGTCAGTCTTCTATGTTCAAATAGTACCAATGTCACATATTTAATTTATCACCTCTGGGATTTGATTTACTACAGTCTACTTTCTGGTTTTTTTATTTTTTTTATGACAATTGTGTGAATCAACCACTCAGTGGTTATCAGCATAAGAGTAATCACATCACTGAGGAGAGATAAATTAGTGGGTTGTAGATAACTGTTAAATTTAAAGAATGTGATAAGTTTTATTTGTTACATGCCTCTGCAGTTTATTTGTATAGAATTCTTAAGATACACAACTTCCCAAGAGAGGAGGTATATTAAAATGGATAATGTTATGTATTTATCATGAATTGAAATGTTAAGGAGTGGAAGAGTGGTTATCTGTTAATAATGAGGGCATAGAATTTTTCCAGATTTATTAAATAAAGGAATGAAACCCAAAACATACTGTAATCAAGTAACAGGGAATTCCAGATGCAGGGAATCAATCAGATGCAGGAATTCATCCCTTTTAACACATGAAAATAAAATCAAACATTATTTTTCAAATCTTGTTCAGTATGGAAGCAAAAAGAGTGGTCTCAGAGCCACTAAATCATCTGACCAGTACCTGAACTAACCCTTCAAAATACCTGGAATATGATTCTTTGGCCTCCCAGAATTTCAAAGGCCTTGGAAGATCTTGTTCACCAATCTAAAGCTGTACAAAGTTTCCACAAACTACACAAAGTAAGGTATCCAAACTTAGGATCATTTCTCAGGGTCAGAAATCAGTAAAATCTGAAATGTTTTATGAATGGGAGAAAGATAGTCCAGTTTTATAAGTAGATATTTCCAAAAGAATGAACCCCAGGTTCTTTGCTGTTGAAGCAAGAAGAACCTGAATGACTGAGTCAAGCCAAATTCTTCAGTGGTATTGGCTTACTGTGTGGGAGTGATGTGATTCTCTTACTTATCAAAATATATTGAAAAGACATCATAAAAAACTTCAAGGACCTATAAGAAAACCAAGTCATATACAGGCTGGGTTTGAAACAAAGTCTAGAGTTTATTTTTATGAAAAAAAAACTGAATTCTACCTTAAAGTGCTAAGAACACCAGTTAGCAACTAATTCTGTCACCCTTCTTTATTCCAGCAATTATTTCAGTTTCCCATTTAATCCATTACATCAGAAATAAAACTACATAATTGAAGCATGTAGCATTATATAGCATTTACTTTTTAACCCCAAATTTCAATGAAAATTACTCACCACTTCAGTTCAACAAAAACAAGTTTGACAGAATCAGGCACCTATATCCAGGACATAAAATAGTCAGCAACAGCACAAAAAGCTCTTCATACTCCTTATGCCTTTAAGAATCTTAGGTCTGTATTTTTTCAAAGTTTGGCAGTCTTTTATAATAACTTGGGTTTACTAAAAAAGTTGGCAAAAAATTACAGTAATTTGAGAAAGAGGGGTTGCATCTTATGCAAAACCAAAACCCAAAAAGGACCTTCACAACCTACAAATATTGTTGATTTGTTTAAAATAAAACAGTACAGCACAGCATCTCTGAAGGTGCTTTTAGTCTCATTGCTCTGCAGGTGGCAGTTCTGATGTACAACTTGAAAAGATGTACAAAGTATGTAAGACAATTTAAAAGAGACTTTGCAAGAGTTATCAAAACTAAACTGATTTTGTCAGTGCACTATTTGACTTTGCTCATTCATGCAGGCTGCATTAGAGAAGGAATGGCTAACTCTAGATTCCACCCGTTTCCCTTCAAAAACACTCCTGCTCTCAAACCAGCTGCACTGGCCAAAGGTAACATGTCACAGAAACAACTTTGTCTTCAGTCTTCATTCATTCTTTAAGGAAATGCTATTCTGAGGTGATTAATATGACAATTTAGTGACTTAAAAACACAATTACTTTTAGAAGTCTCAGACTTCCTCCTCATCTCCAGATGCAATTTTTCCTTTAGGTTTTCTTTCATTTGCTTATTTTTTCTTTATTTTGGATTTATTTCAACATTTTACTTCACAGTAGCACAAAAAAGATGATGTGCTTCATCTGCACATTTGGCAATGGATTAAAAATTGCTAGTTGACAAACTACTTTAAAAATACTAAGATCTGCATTATATGACAACAGCTGAATGCTTTCAGAACAGCTAAAGGTCATCGAACTGTAATGTCTGCTAGATAAACTCTGAAATTTTGGCTTTTTGTTTTTGCAGAGCTTTGTATTCTTATAACAAGCATAGTATTGCTAATGTTTTGTTTCCTACAATTAAGAGAAAAGAGTCTTAAAAATATACAATTTATTCTATTTAGGGATATATGTAACTAAAGTCCCCTTTTTGTCCTATTCAGTTAGTTGAAAGTAACGTCTGTAATGGGCATATCAACATTAAGAATCTTTTTAGTTATAGTGATAAACTCTGCAAGCCCTGGTGCAGGTTTTCCTGCACATTTTAAACTCAAACTTATGGGGACAATCAGCTGCATTCCTTTTCTTTCTCTTAGAAGTTTTCTAGGCCTTCAGATTCCAGTGAACATTCAAATGGTTTGCCATTAGCACCACAAGAAATTTGGCAGTGTGCTAACAGACCACAGTCATACTCAGCAGAAAAATACCATTTTCATAGCAGGTAAGTTAAATTATATTGTTTTAAACTGTATTTAGTTCATTTGGATTTGACAAAAATAAAAAGGAGAATAAGAAGCTATTTTCTGATGCTTTTGCTCCTTTTGGTGAATGTGATATTACTGGAGTTAAAATGTATTTACTTTCTAAAACCAAATGTATTAAATTCGGTTGTTATTTTTCATTGACTACTATAATTAGGAATATAAGAATATATATGTGTAGTTTTATTTATTTAGGTTTGACTATAAATCATAAAACTTCTATTTTTTCATATATGTTATGAAAAAGATGTTGAAATAGAGATCTTTAAGACTAGATAAAGATTAAAAGGGATTTCTTAAACAGCTGCATTCTGTGAAAGGACTGAAATATGCTTCAAGTAATTGAAATGTAAACATTTCAAATTGATGGCAGACTTTTATTACTCTCAAAGATAAAACCTTCATGGAGTATTAAAAAGGAATTTTTGGTATCATTTCCAAGCTTCAAAAGTGCCTTTAAAAGGCACAAACAAGTTGCAGAATAAAAAAGGCTGCAAAATAGTGTAATCCCAGACCCTTTCATATTTACTTACCTTTCAGTACAGCTCTCATACTTTGTTTCCAGGGCAGGGAAGGAAACAATGTCACAGCTTCCTAACTGTAAAGAAAAAAAGGAGTTTTTATTTGTGTCAGAAAAAGAAGAGAAAATATCAGAAGAATGGTATGTTAAGCTCTTTTATTTACACAGTGACTTCCAAGAATAGGTATTGTATAGTTGGCTGTTGTTGCTTACTTTCTTTAAGTTCCACTTTTGAAGAATCTCTGTTTTCTACCTAATAAAAATTATTGTAATTATTTTTGTGTCTAGGAACCTATCTTAATAAGTTGCAATAATGTAATGTTAAGATAGGAATTGCAGCTATCTCTGTAAGTCAGTACTGTGGATCAGTACTACACAGCAGTATTCTTTTTGAAAAGTGTATTATACAATAATATGCAGCTGGTGTAACATAATACATGTGAAATATTTAGTAAGCTATTTTCTTCCCTTAGGGGTTTTAAGGATATTTCTACTGCACAGTTAATGCTGAAGAGGGCCCATAAAATGCAACCTAAAAAATACAGTAATAAAAGTTTAGGTAAGTCAACAGTTAAAATAATGGTTATATTGATGTAATTTTTCCATTCTTAAAATAGTATATCTCTTTTAAAAACTTTGCTTGTACAACATTAAACATTAATTTGAATGAAGACGGAGTGTGATTCAGTAAAAACAACTCAGTTCAAATCAGCATATTTAGATTTGAAAAACTATTCTACTGGATTTTGAAGTTGAATATTTGACAGCTATGGTAAGCAGAAGTTTTATTTCTTCCTGTTCATGTATCTCGTCTTCTAGATGTGGAATTTGTATTTCTGCATTTTGTGTTTCGTATATTTTCTTCTTCAGAAAATCTTAGGTTAAAAATTTTGACTTATGCAAGAACTATTTATGGAAATAACAGTTTGATATATTTGAAAGTATATCATTAAATATTTTAAATTATATATTTAGTGTGGAAATAGATAAAGCTTATTCAGCTTCTCATCCAAGTGTGTTCTGGTTCTTGTCAGGTACTTCTAATGTCAATGAACCTTTCTTAGAGGTTGTTACTATGAGATGCTAATAGAAATGTTGCTGGAATATATTAATAAACATATTAGTCAAATATTGGTAGTACATGAAATATTTAAGACCCTAGGTGACAATAGGACCTAACACTAAATGGTCTTTAGAAAATGCACCCTTATTTACTTATATTTTGTATCACAAGCAACACTCTTCTACATAACTTTGCAAAACTCTTCTGTATTAAGTGTTGAAAATATTGAAAGATGTTTTGCTCTTTGAAGGGAAAAAAAAACAGCCTACAGATATATCTAAACAATATTTTTTCTGTAATTTTTTTCTGCTTTAAATCTCATAACTATGACTAAGACTAAATAGGATAAAAATTATCTATAATTTAAAAAAATAATAAAAGGGATAGGTGAAAAAAGACATATAATCTGCAAATCATGCTTTGTGGAAATGAGAGTATATGGATAAGAAGTTAAAGTTAATATTTTGAAATCTTCATAGCTTTCCATGGTGCCCTACCATCTTACCTTATTAAAAAAATGTAATAAGTGTTTGGTGTGCAGCTGAGGTTTTTTATATATATTCCATTTTTGGGCCTCTCTATAATTTTTCAATGAGTAAAACTTATTAGGTTATATCTTCTTTTCTCCATATGCTGTCTGTCTTATGTTAGTAATTAATCCAGTCAGTGATGTTGGATTGAGCATATCAAATTTGCTGTCCTATTTTTGTTGTAGTTCCAATGGATTTCATGGGTATGTTTATGTTCACTTTGTTCAGATTATTCAACATGATGTATGGGTGTTGAGCTTTTTAATGTAGTGCTTGGAATATTCTCAAAGTACATTGCTAGTTTTAAAAAAAAATGAAAAACCTTTTGCCCAATGTTTTTGTAGTTTCAAATTTTCTCCTCTTGACACATAGAATTTTTTTGTCTTGCTGACTGTTACATCAAGCGCAAAAATAACCTGTGTATATAATTTGCCTGTATGATTTTCTCTGTCAGTCATTAAAATCACAGTGTTTTTTTCAGATGAACAGAAAGCATAGTTTCCAGTATCAACAAATGTGGCTGAAAATATTTCACTCCATTCCTTTTCAGTAAAAAGGTTATCAAGCTGACTGTTCTTTCTCATACAGCACACTGACAGTTGACTGGTTCCTTCCTTGGTCTGTAAGGAAATTATTAATGGAAATTGATAATGGAAATTATCAATCAAAACAAGTATTTTCATTTTTAATTGATCTTAAAGCTATGATCTTATACTAAAAAAAAAATTAATTATCCTGATAAAATATTTTCCATGTGAAAAGAATCTCTACATATATAATTATGTTTTCCATCAGGTATATTCTCTGAAAGAGGTGAGAGTAAATCAGGGTCTTTTTGAGGGTCTGGTGGAAGAGAGGGACTTTTCAGCCTTTAAATTAGAGTGGATACACCCTATCCTGAGGCTACCAACTCCAGATCAGGAAACTGTAACCAGACCCATTAGGCTGCCAGTATCTTTCCTAGTTCTCTGTCTGGTACAGCTCATGCTAGGTTACTTTTAGCAATTTCGGTGTAACTGGGGAGAGACAGTTCACACTGGGAAGCAATTGCTTTGAGTTTAGCCCCACTGAAGCAGGAATTACAAAAGATATTTGACTACTTCCAATATTCAAAAGCAGATTGAAATTCATCTGAATAAGTAGATGTCAACATTGTCTTTTAATGTTCCCATAGGAGGTACCATCCTATTGCCTTCATCTCCACTGAAATGAAGTTCATTTATCTTGCACTTAGTGATATGCATATGGAGAGTTGTAGGATTTCATTTTAGCAATACTATTTCTGTTCTTTCTTTTGAATTTCCAGGTCTTCAGTGTTATACTTACAACTGTTTCCTTTTTAGCTTTCTAATTGAAAGTAGCTGAAGTATGCTAACTTCAAGAAAATAATTTTTTTGTGATAAACATTCATACCTACTAGAAAGTAGGCAACCAGCAGCCACTTAGAAATGAGAATTATAAGGTATAAAGAAGCAATTTTTGATGCTATACCTACTTACACATCTGACTTAGAAGTAAAACTTCAAGCTTTGGGAAGATGCAAAGCAACAACAACTCTAAAGATTCTAGATACAAATAAATTAAAAGCTCTTCACATTAAACCTGCAGCTTTTATGTTGAGATTGCACTATAATCCCAAACATCTTTTCTGTGCTATTGATCATTGAGTGTAAAGATCTCATTACTTGCAGTAATGATAAGGTAATGATGCATCCTCTTGGAACAAACTAGCTGTCAGAGTATGTTGTCTGGTTCCATATGCTGTCAAAGTCCTTTGTCTTAGACCTGAGATTCACAAATGCAAAGTGTTAAACCAGCTTGCATTATCAGAGAGTTATACAGTTGCTTTTTAATATTTTCATGACATATGCTGGGTTGGAACTTGGACTGGACAGCCTTGAACATCATTGATCCTTAATCTATTCAGGTGTGGAAATTATTCCTTTTTATTTTCCTTATAAAACAGTTATCTTCTACTAGTGCAACAGTGATGGTATCCATTTGATAATTATAGAAGTCCACATCTGAGTTAGTCATCTGCATTGTTTTATGGAAAGAAATTTCCTCTTAAAATATGATTCAAAAACAGGCTATTTGAGTCTCACTGTAAAAGCACTTATAGTTCTCCACTGCCTAGGCTCAAAGGCTAGACTGAATTGCTGAAGTACAAAGTTAAACTCTAGATATGTAGAAGTAACCAAGGAGTATCTTACCTCGTATGTCTGGCCACATATCTTCTCAGTAAAGAAAAAAGTATGGCAAATAGTAGCAAGTGCACTGAATTTGTATTGTATTGCAAGGGAGAGAGAGCTTAAAGTAGCATAGCCTTATGATAGGGAGTGATTCAGGCAAGGTTTATATTGCAGCAGACCAGTCCCACCAGCTGATGGCCTTAAGGCCTGTATGCCCTAACTCACTGATGTTATGTATTCTAGTTTATGTTGTTGAAGAAAGTTGTAGCCTGCATTTTACTGATATGAAATGTATGCTGTGTCTGCTTCAACTGTTTTTACTATACATTAAGATAATACAAAAAGTGTGGGCAAGAAACCAGAAAATTTGAAGCCAAGTAAAACTGGAATAATGTCAGAAATATTCCTGTTAACCTGGGTGCATAATATTGTATAGAAATTCTAATTCAAAATCTAAATACTGCAGATATTATTGCACCTCACAGTGCTTAAGTGGCTGTGGCTCATAACAATCTTAGCTTCCTAAAGATGCCTTGGCACAATAGTACCACATTTCTTGCTTAACTTGGAATTTCCCTCATTCTGTGGATTTTATATTAGCCTCTCCGTTAACTTCTTTTTCTTCTGAGATGGCTGAAAGCTTGCCTCTCCTACACTGGTGTATTACTTCTTGCTTAACCTTTTCCTCTCCAGAAAAAGTTCTCTTATCAGTGGCTCAGGCCCAGACAGCATGAATTTAGAAAAAGCAGGTCCTGCTTTGGCCAGCCTAATCTCATTTTATGACCAGGTGACTCACCTGCTGGATGAGGAAAATGTTGTGGATGTTTTTCACCTGGACTTCAGTAAAGCCTTTAAAACTTCCTCCCAGAGCGTTCTCCTGGAGAAGCTGGCTTGGACAGGTGCACTCTTTGCTGGGTTAAAAACTGTCTGGATGGCCAGGCCCACAGAGCAGTAGTGAATGGTGCACCATCCAGTTGGCAGCTGGTCGCTAGTGGGACTCCCCAGAGCTCAGTATTGGGGCTGGACCTCTTCAATCTTAATCAATGATCATGGGTGGGGGTGCAGAATCGAAGATAGCCTCAGTAAATTTGCTTAGATGACACTAAATTTATCTGCTGGGGGGCAGAAAGGCTCTGCAGAGGGATCTGGACATGCTGGATTGATGGTCCAAGGCCAGTTGGATGAGGTTCTACAAGGGTGCTGAAGTGCTGGGTCCTGCACTTGGATCACAACAACTCCTGGCAGCGCTGCAGGTTTAGGAAACAGTGACTGGAGAGAGGCCCAGAGGAAAAGGACCTGGGGATACTCATTGACAGCAGCTGAACGTGAGCCAGCTGTGCCCACATGGCTGAGAATAGTGTGGCCAGCAGGAGCAGGGCAGGGATTGTGTCCCTGTACTTGGCACTGGTGAGGCCACACCTTGAGTCCTGTGTCTGGTTCTGGGCCCTTCACTGCAAGAAGGACGTTGAGGTGCTGGAGAATGCCCAGAGAAGGGCAACAAGGCTGGGGAAGGGTCTGGAGCACAAGTCCTGTGAGGAGTGGCTGAGGGAGCTGGGGTTGTTTAGCCTGGAGAAAAGGAACCTTAGGGGAGGCTTAATTGCTCTGCACAAGGCCTGAAAGGAGGCTGTGGCCAGGTGGGGGATGGACTCTTCTCCCAGGCAGCCAGCATCAGAACAGGAGGAAATGGCCTCAAGCAGTGCTGAGGGAGGTTCAGGTTGGAGATCAGGAAGAATTTTTTTCACTGAAAGTGTAGTTAAGCATTGGAATAGGCTGCCCAGGGAGATGGTAGAGTCACCATCCCTGAAAGTGTTCAGGAAATGACTGGATATGGTGCTTAGTGCTGTGCTTTACTTGGCATGGTGATGTTTGGTCAAATGTACTTATGATCTTGGAGATCTTTTCCAACCTTAATGGTTCTAGGATTCTGTGGTAATACTTGTTGCCACATAGGCAGGAAAAAAAATTTTTACAGGGTAAAAAGCAGCTGAAGTGGACTTTGATCACTAGAACCAGAACACAATGATAAAGATATTTCATAGATGTCAGCATATATTTTTCATTTGAGTTTAGAATTTTAAACAGCAATTCAATACTAGTTAAAAAATGAAATAAAAACCAGTAAAAAAACTCAACCCACTTTCCTCAAATACACAACCCCAAAACAGATAATTCGTCTTAACAGTCAGAATGAAATTTGTGGCATATTATTGTTCCTTATTACACGTTACATGAAAGACTATTGATCTACATTTTCTTAGTAACTGAAAAAAAGCTACTTTTGTTGTGATTGTCAGTTCTGCATAGAAGTATCTTCTGAGAACTCCAGCCATGGATGAGTTTGAGTTCTAATTGCCAGGCCATTATGGAACAAAATCTGGTCTTTCTTCCAAATGAATTTTAAGTATAGATAAGCATCTGTTGCTGTGTAAAACTTTGTCTTATCATCTCTTTAAAGTTGTCACATTATGTTTTCCTAATTGCAGGTATTGCACAACAAAAATTAATGGGAAATATTTTAATTTTTCAGTTTCATGTATTAACAAGAAGCTTAGGAATGTAGTGCCAGATCAGGCAGTAACTACTCCTTCCATATTATCTCCATAACATATCTTGTATTTTTCCAGCTTAACTTTGCTATTTGGAGGCAGCCAAGGAATGTACATTAAATTGTCTCGTTGGTTTCTAGATTGAGAGCACAGATCATCATCTGATAAGCGCATTTAAATGAGTATGCCTGAATCCAGGAAGATATTTCTATGATTTTGAACTATTGGACTCTTTCACAGCTCTCTGTGTGAAATCTAAAACATTTGATTGCTCATCATCAAAGCATACATGCAGTTCATTTCCCAGTTCACTCAGAGACTGAAAAGCACTAGTATTATGAAGTAATCTATGTAATATTGCTTACATTTGGGACTAGATAAAGAAAAAGACTCATTTTTAATAACAGAAGAGCTGTAGGCAATGGCTGAGGTGATCCAGGTATGTACAAATTCAAGTAGATGGCACTGTGTTAAATCCATATAGATTCTTTAAGTTATTTTGCAAAGATTCAAAGATAAATCTTCTGATGGAAATCTCTTAGAAGAACAATTTCCATTATTTGCCCTTCTTCCCAGTTCACAGAAGACTTTGCTGTTGATATCTTTGTGCACAAATAAAAGTTTGAGAAATTGAACTTGGGAGTAATTGCTCTGAGTGACTTCACCAAAAATCTTTACTATAGTTTAACTTTGGACTTAGTGTTTTCATAGAATTGGGTGGGAGGTTGGTAAGGAAAGATTATATTTTTAAAACATTTTGGAGCAATGTCAATAAGCCCACATAGGAAAAAATATAATATTTCGGGAATTATTTTAAATTAATCAAAATTAGTTTGGAAATTTTCAATTGCATTTTGTCTTAAGTTTTATATGATTTTGTCAATTTTTCTTTGGTCTTTTATTGAAGAAAGACACTGGTTTTTGTAATTAGCATAAAGCTGGAAGAAGTTAGAAATCTTTTTTGTCAACTCTGTAGGCTAGATGTTGGAAAACTTACAATTATGAAAAATTGTATTTGTACATTTTTATCTGTGTGCAGGATGTGGATGGCCATGTATCTTAGAGCTATACATCAGACAATAATAATTCATGCTTAAAATATTTTTTATAACTTCTATTATCTAAAATTTCAAGGAAAAGTTTAGTGTAATACAGTTTCAAGGTATTTTAGTCACAAGTCTTACTGTGATTCACTATCCCAAAAATTTGCTACCCTGATGAACACCAGCCTGATACAAATTTTTTTTAGCTGGAAGGCTACTTTATCCATTTATACAGAGTGAAAGGATCCACAAACCTGGCAATACAGTTTGTAAATGAACTTATCCTATTATCAGAATCATTCTAATAATCACCTTTGAAACTAATGGAACTAATCATTATTTATTTTGCTTCTTGGATAGTTTCATTGAATTTAGCTAGTGAAAATGAGTTAAAATTTCTCTAAATATGATATCCTGTGAGTTAATCTGAAAGCTGTAATCATCCTACAATCATATGACAGAGGCTCTTGGCCAATTTGAGATAACAAATTGTAAGGCAACGCTGATTCTGCTTTGTGAAGAAGGCATGACCTAATTTACTCCCTCCCCACATGCCACCGTGCCTTCATCAGTCAGGTTTGCTGCTTTGTGAGAGGTTAGCACCATTAAGAACATTTTGTCAACCACATGCTGCTGCAGTGTGGGCTGACCAAAACCACTGTAACATCTTGACGTGTTTTGCCAATGCATTATCTCTTAGAGCACCACACCCCATTAGAGATCTTCTCCAGGCTTGTAATTGATCTTCCCATTCTCTGGGAAAAAGCTGGGCTCTTATGATCCCTTTATGTACCATTAGTTTGTAATTGAAGTGTCTGCTACAGCTGTAGATGGCTAGTCAAAACCACATTTACAAATTGTTGTTAAAATTCATAAGAAGTTGCTCACCATCTTAACAGGATATTCTGGTCATTCAGAAATAAGAAAACTGACAAACAAGAAAGATATTTACTTTGCTGCAGTACTGTCATGGTCTTACAAACTCTTTCACTAAACACTAATGAGATAAGTAAGGGACTCAAAATGAAGACCGAGACATAACTAGTAATTTCAATGTATTATGTCTGAATGCTCTTTGAGTCTTTCCATAACCTGTTTTTCTGCTCTGTCTGCTCTGGCAGTGTCTCACATATTCATTTTTGCTACATGCAAATTCTTTGAGAAAATTTAGATTGCCATTTCTACTTGCTTGATAAGCTCCATTGCTTTTTTCTCCTCGTTACTACTTTCTAACCTTTTTGAACTGTTTTTAGTCATCTTTGTAGATAAGCTTCTTCTGCCTCATTGTTTCTCATATTCCTGAGAGTGGATCTATCTGTTTGGGCTACTGTGTTGTTTTTAAACATATTTCTTTTATCTTTTCTTTGGCATTCTGTTAATCATATTACCTTGCTCCACGGCATACCTACAGAGCTCTTTATACTTTGCTCATCATTGTGTGTCTGCTTTTGTTTCTACATTCTTTTCAATCCCTATTTTTTTTTTTTTTAGTATTATCACTGGTTTATTCTGCATTGTGCCCACAATTTTCGCATTCCTTCTGATGCACTGTTTCCCTTAAACTCTGACTTTCCTCTTGCGCCTAGCAAAAAATTCTTCCTTCATATTGTAAATAACATGTGAAAATTCTTCTCCCAACCTGTGTGGTTTTGCATCAGTGTAGCTTTTGTTAATGAAACTCTATTTTTTTGCCAGTCTAGGAATATGTTTATATTTATATACAGATTTATATACAATTATCTGCTCATCTTTACCTCTTTGCAAACTTTTAAAAGTAACAGTTAAGAAATGATCAAAATTTCATACTTCAGCATGTAGACTTCTGGGTGTTTTTTAATTTCAATTTTTTAATTTCAATTAGGATGGAAGATGGAGGAAGACTAGGTTGTTATCTAAAAGCCTAGCCTCAAAAAATAAGCTGGCCCCTGTTAACATTTTTTAGGTGTAAATGTCTTAATTTAGATTGCTGAATAATTCTGACCCAAAGCTTTTAGAAATACTGCTTGATATGTACCCTGTTAATATTTCTCCTTTAATTTCAATCTTAAAATCCAGATTTTTAAAAAATACTTTCTGCAAATACATGCTTCAATTTATTTTTAACTTGTAGATGAATGAGCTGAAAGATCAACAGTGTTAAAATTGCAAAACAATGACTTTGATTCTCAGTTGCATGTGTATTTATATGGCTTTATTTTAGAAAGTGTAATCCTTTGTGAATATAAAACCTACTTTTAAAAGTATTTTCATTTATTAAGTGGCTAAAAGGTGAAAAAGTGCTTGAAGGAATGAATGAGCCTGGTCTGACCTTTGATTTTAACTTGTTCTTGTCATCTAGACCCAGCTGTGCGACTGGCGTTGTTCAAAAACAATGAAAATAAACATCTCTCTGTGAAACCACCAGGGAAGACACAGCCTATAAGTGCTGGAGACTTTGAAGGTATGAACAAGTATTTCATTTTATGCATATAAGCATATACGTTTTGCAACGTCTTTTAAACTGGCTTACTCAAAATATAAAACATTATGTGCAAATAGAGAAAGGCAGAAGTTTAAGGAACTTGTCTGTTCCTCAGATCACAGCAGTGAAACATTTCAATTTAAATTCATTGCAGAGAGCAAGAGGTGCTCCTAGAGCTTAATTTATAGGGAGATGGAGCTTAACTTATTTATTTATTGTTTTATTATTAAATCTTCATCATGAAAATGTCAAAGCATGTCAGAGAGATATGAAATACAAAGTACTAGAATAAAACTTCATAAATGAAATATCACTTCAAATTCTTCATTAAATTGCTACATTTTCCGAAGCTAGACATTAAAAAATCCTTAGCATGTTTTTTGGAAAGTACTTTCATAAATATTCCCCAGAAATTCACCATTTGACAGAAGACAAGGAAAGAACATTCATCATGTAAATATTAAATTCTTTTTCATAAATATTTAAATACTGATGTAGCTTTTTTACTGTTGAAATTCATGTTAAAACACTCCTTGGTTTCTGTACAATTAAAGTAAGTCCAAGTCTATTTAAAATGCCCTTGTTGTAAAAAGGCAATCATCTCCAGAGACATTTTTATATTGTTTTTTGCAATAAATGGTGTACTCAGAAAGTTCTCACCTCTATCTTTTTGTCTTTTCCAAAGACATAGCCATATGCTATCTGATCTATTCCTAGTTTCGCAAAGTAAAACTACAAATTATACTGTATTAACATTTGCTGTATGAGGATAAAAATTAGAACATGTCTGAGAGAGGTGTGAAATAAATCTGAGTCTACATGAATTGCAATTCGGTCAATTGACTCAGCTGTATGAAAGCCTAGATTTGCCTCATGAGTCCACGCTCAAATTTGTTCAGAAACAATTATTGGTAAATTCTGAAGAGGAAATATTTTCGCACTATTATTTGCCTCGGATCCAAGCATGAATCTACCTTGACTATAGAAAGTCTGTGTGTACTGCACCTGACTGAGCATTTCCCAGTATTTCATATATGTTTCTGTGGCATATGCTTGTACACATCAGAATGTGGCGTATGCTGAAGAAACAGGACAGGCAGGCTGCCTGTGAAAAAGTGAATGTCCAATAGAAACAACTGTAGGAATGCTCAAAACCATATCAGAGTTAAGCCTTAATACAAGTTTAGTACCCTAAAGTCAGTGTAGGTTTAGGCTAGCTTTCCTGCCACCAGTTTATTTATTCCTGCCTGAAAACATTTCCCTTTGTTTTGAAAAGCCGATGTACGCATTCTAAATATTACTGAAGTTACTTTTGAATTGATGGAGAGAAGATACCAAGGCAGATTGGATATCAAAAGGCAAGCGTAGTGGTAGTGCTCTTAATTATCTCTATCACGCTAATAGACAGAAACTTTTTTCACTACTCATTGCTGCTCACATGTAGTCTGCTGAGCTTTCAAGACAAGGAATACTTTTCTGCTTGACCAGTGGAGAAATTTGTCCTTCTACCAGAGGCATTGCTACTTCAGGCATTATGTCCAGAAAATTCTAGGTTGAAAGAGCATTTATTTATATGTATGTGAGGTATCATCAGACAGAACTAGGAGTTTCTAAATTTAGAATTAGTAGCACTTTGCACCTCCATAGTAACTTCACAGTGTTATCAGAGATGTCTTCTCTTGTTTCCCATTTCCCCTCTTACCTTTTAAGTGTTTCTTCCTCTTTTGCCAGCAGTAGATCTTTTTGGGTCTGTTCAGTCATTGGAGTTCTTTCTGTAACAAGAAGGTGGAATGTTTTCACTCTGTATCCATAAATCTTGTGGTCATTGTATTTTAATTCAGTAGAACCCAGACCTGTCCTTTATGTGGTGGAAGTAAACTTCCTCCATTCAAGGCCTTTTACTTTCACAGACTTGTAGTGGGTAGAAAATTTGAACTCCAAACCATCTTCTTTATAAACAATTAAATAAAAAAAGCACATTCTATATATTCCTTCTTTATTTCTTTAAATTGGGAAATAGAAGGGAGAAGTCAACATCAACAGAAAAACAGCAAATACACACGTGTTATCTGTTAAATAACAGAATCACTACTTTTGAAAGGGGATGCCCTAGGAAGTAAAACAATTAGAACAGTTTTAGATTTTAAAACTGGAACACATCATGGTAATGAATATTTAAGAAGAAATCTAGTTAAAATGAATGATGAATGTTTTTTGTCTTCATTGTGGTTTTGTGTGTAAGACTACAAAGAAAACAAAAACTAATAGAAGCATAAGAGATATAAAAATAGTGAAAAGAAATGAGGTTAATATCTGATGATTTTTTTTCCCTGAGATTTTGTTCTGTCATAATTTTCCTTCTTATTTTCCTGCTACAAAAGTTTTGATAAGCTGATATGCACTATGCAGTTAACAAATTTTGAAAACTTGTGCATAACTTTAATCCCGTAGGGTAATGCACACATCTCTAAGTTGACATACATGTTGTTGGAAAACATATTTTCAAAACTGGATTTATTTATTCGTAAATATTCAAAATTTATTTATAAATTTTTATTAAATTTTGGATGAGTCATCCTGCTTTTCTCACTTATGTTAGACAAATACCCACCAGGGACCATTATTTCACATCTGAATCACAGCAGCACACAGAATTTAGTCAGAAATAAACCCCTTTGTAATGCAAACACCATGCCAACGGCATGAGGAGATACTATTCTCACAGAGAAGAGCTTGCCATTTAAAAATACAAGCAGTGTGTGAAGGAAGAAACCATGGGAATGCAATTCAGTGCATTACTGTATGTGTCAATAAATCTGTCAATATATCTGTGTCTGTATGTGTCAATGTATTTACATACAGTACATGTGTCTGTACTCACACAAATATATAAGCATATGCCAGGAGTATAAGTAGATAAAATAATTCAATAAATGTAATACTTATAACTTTTTATTTGTATATTTTCAAAGGAAACGAAATTATGAACAATTACTGTCTGGTGTAATTACTAGCATCCACATGCATTTTGTAATCCTTATACTTTCTGTCAGATGCAGTTTCAGTTTCTTTAAAATTAATTTAATGCATGTGGTCATTGTACTGTAGATACATTAAAACTATTAGTTTAATAAAAATATATTTGAATCTTTTCTGTGACATTAACTTGAGTAGGCTGTAAAGTCAACCATAGAATATGCAAGTATAAATATGTATTTACTGTTTCTCATAACAAATTATACCCTGATCAAAAACCTGAAGAAAGATGAAAGCCTGACTTGAAGTACTCCTGATGATTTGCTGGACATTTCCTGGGACTGTGTATATTACCCTGCTCTCTTTGGTGAGATAAGGTTATGCTTCCATCATGGTTGTTGAGTTTCATTTAGTGTCAGGTAGCTGACAAACAAAATATGCCTTCTTTAATGAATATTCTGGTTCAATGAATGTTCTTGAGATATTTTTGTGGTTTGTAGATGGTGACATTTCAAAGGTCTCAAAATTTTGGAAACTTTATAAGGAACATAGATAATTGTCATAATTTCATATTTTGCATCAAAGCATATTTTTTAGAAAGCTTTACGACTACTTGTCCACTTCTTGTCTGGAGGCTATTTCAGTTGTTAATTTAATGTAAAATAGTCTTGACTGTTTTGGGTAAAGTACATCAAGAACTGAAGGAAAAATCTATCCTTGACTCCTCTTGGGAAGTTCCAATTAGTCCTGGCTGACCATGTAACAGAGCATCTCTGCCATCTGTGGGTCTGTAATTACAGGATCTGTAATTTCATTTGCATAGAGGAAGGATATTTTTCTAGCCAACAGTGTGAATACTTAGTCCCAGTACAGCAGCTGAGAACTGAAGAATGAGCCCTAAGGCCAAGCACACGTTTTTGCTACAAGCTTTGCAAACCATGTGTGTCTTTTTGGGTCTTCTTTAATCCAGTTTCCTCAATGGTTTTGGTGGGTTATCCAAATAATTTTTGTTCAGTGGATTGGGAAGCTGAATTTCAATCTGTGAAGCAAGCTGGAAGAATGCAGGAGATCAGATGAAAATCCATTCAAACTATCCAAGTATTATTTGGATATGATTTACTTTATTTCACAGGTTGTGCTCATTTAATTTCATAGATTGTGCTGTATTTAATTTTGTAGGTTAGGTGAATTATTGGCATATATACTATATTTATTTTTAGTCATGTCCATATCCATCAGTAACACATCTATACCATACACTTCAAAGTGAAAACAGTGCAATGTGACTTCACCCAAAAACGTGAACAATGATTTATGCCTGGGGGTTTAACTATATAAAAAATGCACCGGGCTGTGTTGACAAGATATGTTTGCTGTAGTTTGGGAATCTGTAGTTCTACTTGGCAGTACTGTATTTCCTGTCATTTTATGCTCATGGTGACCAAGGAAAATGCAGTGGACATAGTGTTAAGACTGATTTCACCAATACAAATTTGATAATGAATAGATTATGCTTTCTTGGGTGACTTTTAATTATGCCAATATTTATTTATTTCTGTAGAAATCGTCAGTTGAAATAACATTTATTTTTCAAGAATAAGAAGTAAAGTGAGCTTGTGATTATGTCATAAGATTTGAAGATAAATATCATGGAAACCACTTAGTCATCTGTTTTCCAGTTTTATAATAGTTCCTAATTATGAAAGTCCTTATAGTCTCAAGCAGAAATTATTGCAAAATATTCTTATAAATTATTATTACTAGTGATAATTGAAAGTGCAAATGTGAGACTTTGGAAAGTTGGAATTTAAAGTTGGCTAATTGTGAGAGATCATTAAAACATTGTTGCACTTGATCAACATAGTTTCTTAGATTTCCTATATTATAAGATATGAATACATTTTTAAAAAACTATGTATGACATTTAATAGAATTGGTATTTAATCAAATCACTGATGCTTGACAAATCACATCTACATGACAGTTAAGAGAAGATACTGAGTCTGGAATGCTAGTATTCATCTTTATATGGGCTTTAAACGTTCTGGGTTTTGTTATTTAAGAGCATGTAAAAAGACATTGAACTGTAAGTGAAAATTTGTGTTAGCTGTTTTCATCTTTTAGAAATCAGCTCTTTTTAATTGAGAAATATTAATGGCATCAGTTCCCAGGAATTACAGTGTTTGTAAACGTCTGTTTCTAAAGAAAGTTGTCTTTTATTGATCTGTTGTCTCAAAAGGATTAATAACCACATTTGAAATCTGGGCTTGCTGCTATTCTGAGTTGAGTTGCCATGTTTACAGTAAACTGTAACTGTTACATATCTCCCAGGCTCTAAATTTGTATGCCACATTAGGGAAGCAGTTTCTAATCCAGACAGCACTGACAAAAATGACAAAATAATGCATTTTCAGAGAATGTAAGATCTGTCCTGAAATGTAATGAAAATGTGTTACAGAAACTTGCAGTGCAGAAGGGATTGTATCTTTTGAATTCATAATTCTATGGCTTTTTTTCCTATTATTTAGTTTGAGCTCACACAACAGAACTCTTGCATTGAAATATTTTCTCATTTTAAGGAATTAATGGCTCTCCACCAGCCCTTCAACATGTAAAATGAGTAGGTTACTTGTGTCCAGTACATCCAAAAAGAGCCAGGATAAAATAAACATAAGGAGTTGGATATCTTGGAAAAAATCTGTCATGGGTTTGGGTTAATCATCTCCAGAAGAAATTCAACTTGATGCCTGAAATGTAAGACTTCTTGGAGAAAGCAGTAAGGCCTGAGGCAGTGTTGATCTGAAGGAGTGCTCTCCATGGGTCAGAGCTGCTCTGCTGGCAGAGTGCAAACCCAGTTCACAACAGCGGTACGCTCAAAACTTGTAAAGGACTGCAGGGGCCTTACAGTGCACGCACTCAAGCTTCAGTTACATACTTCTACTGGTCCAGTTTCTTATTATAAAATAAAACTGAAAAATAAAATCTGTGCCTAATTTTCTAGCCTCCTGTCTGTCAATGATAGTGTAGGATTTTTTCAGTACTCATGGAATGAAGCAATCCTGAAATTATGTTTAAAAATAAATATGTAAAACATAATTTATGTGGGTTTATGCAGTGTACTTCAGTGTCTGAGTATTTATAAATGATCTAGACATATGAAAGTTTTATTAATATTCTTGCTTTTCACTTTCAATTACCAAAAAAAAAAAAAACCAACCCAAAAAAAACCCACCAAAACCACTCACACTTTATTTGCCTGAAGTTCCTGGATAGGAGGTACTTGCCATAGATACATACCAGCTAATATTATAAATTCTTATTGTGGTTCTAGTCTTCAGAGTTCCTGTATTCGTATATTCAATGTTTCTGACCACATATTTGACCTGCTTGTGTACTTTCTCTTTGTTCCTGACTCTGCCTTTTTGCAGACTGTTGTAATTTGTGGTAGCATAAGGATTTTGTTAGAGTATCAGATATGAACGCGGTCTCTAACCTAGAGAGCATGTTTGTTTGTTCCAATAAACTTCCAAAACTAGGATTTTGTACAATGTATAGGTGGTTACCTGTGCTTTCATAACATATTGATTTATTAGTTTTAATAAACCTAAAAGAAACTGCACCTAAAATAAAGGAAAAAAGTCTTATTCTTCTTTTGCTAATAGCTACCCAGTGATGACTACAGTAGGAGAGAGATTTCACCTAAAATGTCATCAGAGGTGGAGAACTACTTCTTCTTCTTGAATAAGATTATATAATAGTTCAGATAGTTTTATTTGCATCTCCTTAAATTTTGCCTTTCTTTTTTCTCTTCTTCTTGATATTTTATGTCCAAAATTTTTGTAGTGTGACATCTGCATCTCAGCCAGTGTAAATTTAAACAGGTTGATTCCACACGCAGATCCACAGCTTTTAGTACTGCATAAGGCAATCGTTTTAGATGAATAGATCCCTGAGTACCAAAGCATTTCAAATCCTTTTTCATTTGACCATTCAGTGACCTGATAACTATTTCCTGTCCCTAAGTAAGGTCATGACCCAGGTCTTAGAGTGCAAAAGACAGATAATTTTAGCAACAAGTTAAATCCAAATGGATTTGGTTGGAGGGGGTAAGGGAGAATAGGTTTGGTTAATTTCCTTTAAAATAAAGTGTTACAAAAATTGTATTTAGCATGTCCTGTTAAAAGTAATTATTGAATTTGTTGCTGTCATGTTTGGATGCCTGGGGACTGCAGTCAATATTGGGGTGGTTTGTTTATTTGCTTTGCTTTCACTGGGCAGAACCCAATAAATTTTTTTACACTTCAAAAAACAATTGCTAATTGTTTTTTGAGGTCATTAAAAGTGCATATTCAGATATATTCAAAGAGCTTTCCAAAATGTTTGTTTCAAACACTAAAATCATATTACTATGCAAATGGTTTTCAAACATAGGCCATGGACTCTGTCTGTAAAAGTGTCACGAATGTTACATTGCACAAATGTTCCTCTTGCAAAAGAATTTCCATTTGGTATGATGAGATGAATAAGGAAAATAATGTAGCCTTAGAAATATTTTATAGGTACAAATCTTACTTCAATTGGGATCTATGGCATATTTTAAATCACAGTTAAAAGAATGTTTCCTATAGCTGTAGATTTTAATAATTGCATTATTCTAAGCACTTTCAGAGGTGATATAAAGGAATGCCTTCACACCAGAGCTTTTAATTAATTTGAAAATATAATTTATTAAAATTTTCTTTAAAGAAATTTCTTATTCTGTAATGCGAACTATGGTGTTGTGTAGAATTAGTATTATTAATGATGTCAGAAATCTACAGCATTCCAAAGAGGCCATTTTCACAAGTTTAATATTAAACGCACATTGAATTATCTTTCTGTTTCTATAACTAATAATGTTGTTGCTCAGATACATTTTTCAAGCAAAATATCAAAACAATACTCTAAAATTGAAATAGAGGAATTTAAAATTTTATACTGCTCAATACTAACTCTTAGAGCAAAGTTCTATAGCTTTTATAGATTTCATCTATTACAGAATTGAATGTGCTGTGGACCTACCTAATTTACAAGGAATTCCAAGTAACTCAAGTATTTTAATGAAAATGTACAATCATGCAGTGATAACTATGTAACTTTTATGTTGTGTTATTTCTGTAATGTAAATTTTCCTACTTCATAACTTTGCAGTTCAATTCGTATCAAAATATGTTAGCAATTTCTGGAAATTCATAGGTTTGTGCTAGTTTGATGTATTCACTGCAGATATTTTATCTGGCTTGTGAGTATAAAAAAGGTAGAAGTACTGAATTTTGCAGTTATATTTTTTTTTCATAGTGGTAAGAAAGACTGCATTTCAAGACAGTATTTTTGAATACAATTTTGTTTACATGACATTCTAGAATTTTTCTCTCTTTTCAGGTTTATTGTCAGGTTCCCAATCCAACATGGTTGGATTGTAACTTCATAAATTAGCACATTTATAGAATGTTGTAGATAATGAGTCCAGACAACGAGATAAAGAAATCCAAGTACCCAGACAAAAGAACTTCATTTTCATAGTCATCATTAAACAAGCTCATTATGAATAACTGTATTTTTCAATGGTTTCTAATTGCACATTGAGCATCAAGCTTACTAAGACCCTGACTGTGGAAAGGTATTTCTCTAAAACACATGCATGCTTTTATTTTCTGGTAAGCAGCAAGCTCAGCAGTGTTCGCTTTATGAAGAGACCAGTGATATCTCTTATGAAAGATAGAATGCAACTTTTAAAAAGGAAGAATTTAAACTCTACTGCGTATTTTTAAGTTAAATTTACTGAGTATTTGCTTTAGTACTTGATGTGTATTTTGTAATTGAGAAATTAGCAGTGAATGTAAAAAGAAAGGAAGCTATGTGCCAGTAAGCCAGAAAGTTCTGATTTAACCTACCAATGACCTGGCTTTGTTTGTTCAGATGACAGTTCTAAAAGTGTGCAGAGAATATTCCCTTTTAATACAGTTATTTGCCGCAAGCCGTGACCTCAGTGCCTGTCGGGGAGCAGGTCTGAATTGGCCCTTTCTCTGATATCGTGACATTGCTTCTGTTGCCTCGATTGTGACCTCTGATTGCATGATACCCCTGAGAGTTCAATTTAATAAGCGTGACTCCTGACTCTTAGCCAGGTCTGCCTTCTTAGGTTTTGTCAGACTCTACTTGTAGTCTGGTCTACATATGCTAAAACACTGCATAGGCTGCCATCATACTGTGTGAGTTGTGTGCACTGAATTCAAAATTCTCTTTCAAACGCCTCTCATTTATTGCAAATGCAAATGTTTATAAAATCTTTCTTGGAATAAATTTTAGAGGTTGTTTCTTTCACATGTACGACTGCTTGGGATTTTTGGGTTTTATATCTTTGTACAGATAGTTACTAACTCTTTTACTAAATTACTAAGCATGTGTGTTATCCATGCATCATACTAATTTCTTTCTTCAAAATTTTATTTCCCCTATGAGAGTGTTCTATATTTTTATGACTTCCCATAAAATATGTTTGTTCAATATAGAAATATTAGGGGCAAATCTCTTTTTCTCATTATGTAATTAGTACAGTCTCACAACAAGGCAGTACTAATGAGCGCTCAGAGCACTGTAAGGTGCAGTGACCCAGGACCAGTCAGGTGAAAGCTGAAGAATCTGTTTGGAATCCAGGAGAAGGTGAGTAGAATTAAAACATTTTAAATACCATTGAAAATAAGTTATCTTGGGTTTAGTGACAATTTTGCTATATCATTGCATTCTTTTCTCCTGTTTTCCTCCTATTCTAGCCAGAATGCTGAAGAAGAGTCTGTTCTGAGACCTGGATGCCTTGAGGGTGATGATGCTATTCAGATATTTCTCCAATTTTAGTGCCCCTTGCTGCATTCACTGAACCAGAATATGGAGAAGTTTAAAGATTGAAAGAAAGTTTCAAGAACTGTGGTACAAGTTACAGACAAGTTTCTGTATTTACTTACATGCATTTTCTGTATTCTCATTGCAGATGTGTACCCATTTTCCTAGCCTCTGTATCAGTACCCATAACTTAGGGCTTCTAAAAAAAATATCATTTCAGAAGAGCAGAAAAATCTTGCTGAACAAAATAATGCTTTGAGCTTACTTTTGTAGTTACATTAAAATTTTTCTGTAAATATTACCATTTAATACTTCTTTATTTCTTCAAGTACTTTAAAGAATTTTGTTAACCTTTTCAATGAGATTAATTTTTATTAAAATTGTTTATTTTGTATGAAAACTATATCAGGATCTTTCTTATAAACCAAGTTCTATATAAGGCAGAAAATGGGTATTTTCTTCTTCCACTCAAATTTGACAATGAAATTCTATTCCTTCTTCATGACAGTGACTGTTTACAGTGAAGTAAAATCAAGTAATATCTCGGTTTGGCCAGGTTTTTGGGTTTGTTTTTTTTTGTTGTTGTTGGGGGTTTTTTTTATTTGTACACAAATTCTCATGTAAGATTATGTAATTCCTATAACTCAATTTAGTCTCTAAGGTTTTAAAAGTCATAATATAATCATCTCTTTCCTTCTTCTGGAGTAAATAGTGTAAGATCAGCTACTGAATTTCCTTAATCTTAAGTGAGGGTTTGCCTACCTAATTGAAATTTATGGGATTTCACTCCCTCTCTGGATCAGAGCTTAATGCTCTGTAAATTCCTGTGCTATTGGCAGAGATTAGATCATCAGCTGCAAACAAACAAAGTTACAAGCAAACAACTATTTTAACCTGTTGGTAGACAACCGGTAAAACAAATTACACTTTAAAATTAATTAGTTATGGCTGTCTCAAAAGCTATTGCAAATATAAACAGAATGCAGATGAGGCAACTTCACCTATTTGGAATCATCATCATATTTAGGTTGTTCCCTCCTTTTCAAACAAGTTTTATATATATGTATGTAGATACATATTAGGAGAGTTTAGATAAAAAGTAGCAAGTGGGTAGCAAGTTTAGATGAAACGTTTAGTAAAAAGAAACTAATTTAAACACACCTACAATAAGCATAAACCGTTTAAACTCTAGATTAGGGACAGTTAAATTATGTTCACAAATAGAACTGGGGGGTTTGTGTTCATCTTCCCACTAAAAAGTAATTTGAATAAAGTTCTAAACAACATTCTGTGAAAGAACAGGAGGAGTCAGATCTAATTTATTCCTTTTTCAACTGATTTGCTCGTTCAGTAGGTAAATCATTCAAACCTTCTCTGCATGGATAGAGAAAACCTGTGCCATTGTAACTATAACTGATCCAAAATCAATATAAGTCAGTTCCATACCTGGGGATATGTGTTGATTTCTCTATAATTATACACAGTGTTTCGATTCTTGTTTGTTTTCATGTGTTTTCCAGCTGAAAATTGCAGTTTAACTAATGAAGAAATCTATACAAATATTAAGCTCTATGAGACATATGTATTGACAATTAACCTAGGGCAACTCATAGGCAAACCGTGGTTTTCTTTTGCTTTTTTTTCCTGACCTTCTTTACAAATTGAAGGGTTTTGTTTTTTGGGGTTTTTTTTCATGGATCTACAAGACACTGGAATTTCATATTGTTTATTGTCTTCTGTGAAGTATCAACCAATTAAATATAACTCAATAAGAAGAATTACTTTTATGTTTGTGTTTATTTATAGACACTCATAAGTCTAATGTTTATGGTTGTTTTTAAGCTGGATATAAATATATAAGAATTACACATAATTAGGGATTAACTAATTTTAGATGTAGAGTCTTAAGAAAAAGAAAAGACTCTGAGTCTGAGACTTTTTTCCCACTTAATTCCATGAACATTAAATCAAGTCTTGTTTATACAATGTTTGGCATAATGATAGGTCTGATCTTCAATATTACCTCTTGTTTTTGCTATGAAGTAAACTAAACAGCAGCCTTGCACTCAGTGTAGACTTTGTGTGTGTATTTGACAATGGAGAGTAGTTCTGCTGTTACACATTACTGTGCTGACAGAGCTGTGAATTGTTGTCACAATATGTTCATCAAATACCAATAGGTATTTCAAGTCTGCATCAGAAATTGAGCCAGAAATAGTTCTGCTCAAGCAAAACAAAACTCTTTTAAATAGAAAAATATGTCATATTTTAATCCATCAGATATATATTAAGTATAGGGTATAGATAGAAAGGATAATCAATCCAGAGGCTTTCATAACTAAACAACATATTAACATTAGTACAAAAATTTCATTATTTCACTTTCAGTGTTGCTCTGCAATAAGTACCAATTGTGCATGATCATGCATGGTACTTCAGCACATCATATGTGTTGATGAGCATGAGTTCTTAAAACAAGTTCTTCTATTATTCAGATAACTTTCTAGGGAAAATATGTATTCTCAATAGTTAATATAATAAAGACTTTTTTCAAATGAAAATTCTGAAGCTGTGACATGAAATTACATGTTTTAATTATTCATAGAATGTATGAGACAATTATTAATATCATGTAAGTCAGCTTTACTGACTAAATTCATGCTGTTCCAGAGTAATGACAGTTCTTTTGTTCCTTTTAATACTTAGCATATGTATATTCTTGTTGCATAGTAGCCTCCAGTTTTTATTTTGAACAAAAGTTTTGTTGGATTTGAATTTTTCAATTCCTTTCTTTTACTTTTAATATCTTCACTACAAACAAAACCTACCCTAATGGTTGTCACACTCAATAAAGTTGATTGTATTGTGTAGGTTTTGTCCTCTCTGTAGTGAACAACATAGTAGTTAGACCTCCTGCACTCTTACAAAATGTTCCTTTGTACTTGTTATTTTGAGAATTCCTTTGGAAGATCTTATGTCTTAAATAATTTTACTTGGTTTATTGAATTTAGAGAAAGATAATTCTCTGGTTTGGACTACATACAAAGTGATATCTCTTCTTGCTTGGAAATACGGTTTCATCACTGAGCAACAAAACACTTTTGTTGAAGTTCTTGATTGCTTCTGTCATTTAATTTTAAGAAGTGGGAATGGATAGAAATAGGATCTATCAAAATATTCTGTGAAAAAGGGGATTTTATGTTATGCATCTCTTATTTTTCTCCTCAACAGTAAAAATTCCTCTATTCAGTAGAGAACACCCATCATTCGGGGGTTTATTAGTTCCCAGAGTTTATGAAAAAAAATAGAGATAGGGTGCGTATTAGGCAGATTTGAAACTTCAGACAAGAAACTATGTGAGAGTGTAGGCACCAAGGATAAACAAAATAGGCTCAATCTACCTCCATCTTAGTTATACCTTACATTTACTCGTGGGTAACTAAGCATTGAAATGCTGAACATGCTATTTCAAAATAGTTTTTACTCCTCTTGATTTCTTCACTTCCTCAAGAGCCTTGACTATCCAAAGAACTCTTGGCTGTGCTCCAGACTCACTTCTCAGCAGAGCTGTTGATGAGATTTGCCTGTGCGGAGTGGCTGAAGCGGGGACTGTATAGGCTACACAACGCTGTGCTCATAGAAGACTACACAAAAGAATAATCTGCAAGTGTGGAATAGCACTGCCAAGTCTTTCATGTTCTTTTTGAATTTGGAAATGCCTGAGTGGATCCTGAAGCATGCTGATTGCCGGTAGCAGTTTACATCAGGAACTCTTCTCTTTCTCTGCATGTGGATGGCATATCACCTCTGTAGCTTCTTAATTTTTGGTTTTGGCAGGGATGTTTTTGGGGTTTTTTTAATAACCAGCTTAGATTTTCAAACGTAAAGCAATTCCATATTCAAACAGTCATAAATTAGCAAAAAATTTGAAATGAAGAGTGGCTTGTAAGGCAACTTCCTGTACATACCAGGTGAAATAGTTTTCTAGGTTTATTCCTCGATGCAGAAAAGTGTCATAGGTCTTAGGAAATATCACAATGTGAAATTGCTGTTTGTTACAAAGAAAATTACAAAAGATAATTAAGAAATTGTATTTAATGTAAATAGAGTACAGAAAGTGATAACAACCCATAAAAATTGCAAGAGTTGATCAGATTGGAAGGAACAATGTTTAATGATGTCTTGATGTCAGTGCTAGGAAAATGAGTCTTATGAAGCAATTCAAATGGAAACATGGAATAAAAACCATGTTACATGAATATGTGAGCATTTTAGTATAGAGTGGTTGTTTGAATTGTATTTTTTAAGTAATCAGGAGATCCTGGAAGAAGTTCTTTGATATTACTGGAATATGAATAGAGAGAGAGAAATAACTTCAAAATTATGTGTTTTAAAGATATGCCATTGAGGATGAAATAAGACTTAGATTTGCCTCAATGTGGGAAAAAGAAAATGTTGAGTTTAAACTGTAAGCTAGGGACAGATAAATAGTAGTGGTGTATTCTATAGGGGCAGGAAGATGTAGCAAAACAGAAAATAATGGAAAGGTACAAGTATGAAATCCTGTTTTCCTTGCATTCAGAAGCTGAAATTTGTACTTTTTCAGTGATGTAGGAATCTCAGCTAAAAGATTCTGCTTTTGCCTAATCTAATAATAAGACATCAAAGAGAGAATACAGAAAGCACAGTCTGAAATATGATAACTGCTAAAATAGCATTAACTTGTTGGGGAAGACATTAGAGAAGAAAAGGAGGTTTGTAGATCAAATAGTAACATAGTAAGCCTTACTTTTAGTTTGAAAAAAATGCAAAATACCTGGTAAAAAGGGAAAAAGGGCTTAAGTTTTAGGAAAAAAAATCTCTTTTTAATTTTTTTTCCTGTTGGTAGTTGCTTTTATAATCTTTGAAAGACATTCTCTCGTATATTGATCAGCACTCCCATTTTCAAAACTCTCCTTATTGATTGATAATTGATAAAGTATTTGATAAAGCATTTTTAGGCATTAAAAATTATGTAGGTAATAACCTGAGGTAGTATTCTTGTGATACAGTTCTATTTCATATTTTATTCAGCTATGAACTCACTCAGACACTTCTACAAATATTTTCATTTCATTCATTCTGGTCCTAGAGATGGAAGTTGATATGGTCAGAAGTCACTCAGATGAAAAAATATCTTCTAAAAGTCCCTAGTATATCAAAAGAAAATGTTTTTAAGGTAGAAATGTATATACCCCATTATCTGAAAATTCCAGCCCTGAGCTGTAGATAAACATCTGGGGATGCTATAGGTTTCAGTAAGAACTCTGTACCAATTTCTGCCACACGATGTTGCCGACTGTCTGGGAGTCACATATGTATTTCTACCATAAATGTACTCACAGAATGCCTGTGAGCATGCTACAGACCACTCTAAATACCACTCTTTTTCCAAAGCAATTTGGGGCCTGTTGTGATTGCTGTGTCATGGATGGCAGCATTCAGGGACTCCTGACAAAGTGCACTTCTGAGAAATGTTTCAAGTTCTCTGTGGAAAAAAAAAATTCCAATCATTTCTCATGCATTCTAGTATACGAGTGTTTTGGGGGTGAAGGGCAGTGGGGCTTGTAATTTTTTAATGATTGTTGTTTTCCTGTCTATTTCCAAATACTTCACTTTTTTACCTTAATAGCAGGAACAACTCATGTCATTCTTACTTTCTGTTCTGTGTGTATTATACAGACTGTCTCAGAAATAAGGCTTTTTTTGTTGTTGTAACATGAAAAACTGAGATTAAAAGGTTGGATTTTAGATTTGGGATTTCAAGGTAATTTATAAATGTGTAATACACACATTATATAACTGTATAGAAGACAGTAGAAATTACAAATCCTCAAAGGGTAGATAATTTTAATACTCAATAATTTTATTTTTTTCTAGATTTTGTGCATTCATACACATACTAATAGACATATTCCCTCAAATTATATATTTCTGACCAGTAATTTATGCCACAATACTGACAGAGAAGAAAAATGCAATATATTAATAGCATAGACAATAATTTTATACACAAGTTGAACTACTTAATTCCTTTATTAAGAACACCGATTCCACAATACATATTGAGAAAATTAACTCTGGTCACAGATTTTTTTATGGGAGGAAAACTTAGAATGCTGAAGAATTTCCAAGCCCTTCTTTCACATTGTAGGTCTTAGGTTTCTTAGTCTTTTATTTGTATTGTATTCCCTATAGAGCAAGGTTTGAAGTGATTTAAATCACCTTCTAAACACAAGATTTGAAAGATTCAATGCAATGCAAGCTTCTCCATATATTTATCAAGAAGCATGATGTATTAAAGTTCAACCTTTTATCTTCCCATCATCAACAAATAGATTTGGAAAAAAAAAATCCTGTGTTGAATCAGGTTCTTTAGCATCCCTTTCATTATGAATTGATGAAGAGTGGAATAGCTGTAATTTGTAATTTATAACAACAAGGATTGGTGTTTTCCAGGCACAGAACTTGAGTTCTCCCTGAATGCCGACACTGTGTAACCATCCTCCTTCATTTTGTGTGCTGACTTGTTAACAACACTTGTCCTACCACAGGGGAACTTGGGTCTCAAGTACCCCTTATCCTGATGAGATTTGGATCTCCAGATTCTATATGCCAAGCTGTTTCCTTGGCTGTGTTTCAGTCCTCTTAACAGTGACAGCTACAGCTGAGGACACAAGATCCATATATCTTGGAGGAAAGAAAGAAAACTGACTCCATGTAAAATTTAGGGCACTTCACCTGAAGTAGTTCACAGATTCTTTGCCCTTCTCCTTTAGTTCACTGAATGGATTACCTGGAGATAGTATAATTTAAAGCACATAATAGCATCCATTTTTTAAACTGCATGTGAGTTGTCTTGTCTCACAGCACACCCAGCGAACAGATTTGACTGATGAAGTATTACATTTTTCTTGATATCAAAGTTCAGGTTCTTACAGGTTTGCATGTGGATTTGGTGACCCAGAAAAGGCTTTGTTACTTTCCTGTAATATGCAGTTCCAAAGATATTTCAGATGGCAGGGCTTTTCTAAGTTCTCCCTATTTAGATGCTCAGATTTTGTAGGAAATTGCCAGTAGGTGGCCCTGACTGCTGCATTGTATCTGGCCTAAATGTACAGTATCTGTGTGGATGATTATTTGGCAACACCTAAAAATCATTACTGTATTAATGCCAAGTGTAAGACAATTCCAATCTTAAATTATTAACATGTGTGTCATGTTAAAAAAAAAGGTCAAAAAGATTGAAGTCTTAGAGCGATAATCTAATGAGGGTATGATACTTTAAATACTTCTGAAATTAATTTGGGTTTTGATGCCTTCTTTGATGTATTTCTATTTTCTTTGATAGTCTTAGAGTTGTCTGCATTTAACAATTAAAGATTATGGGTCTGATCCATTTCAAAGATGCAGAAAGCTTACAGCTCTTTGGAACTTTTATGAGTGTTAATACTTCTACAAAATCAGGTCCAGGTTTTTTAAAAAACACATAGTCCTAATTTAAGAAAGCTACCAAGCAAATGCATGTTAATGATACTGGTACACCAGATTCTTGAACACATGATGTTCATAAGTGGAAGAGAAAAGTGATAATGCAGTATTTTAATTCATAACATAGATTTATTTTTGGTTAAGAATTAAAAAGCTAAATACTTTTTAAAAGCAAGGATATGAAAGAAAATAGATTACAGTTTTTGCAACGTTATAAACAAATTATTGAAGATCATCTGCCCTTTTGAGGAAGAAAAGCCACTATTAAGACTAATACAAGAAAGAATTTTCTGTCTAATAACTTATATAATTTTAAGGAAGAAAACTCTTGTTTGTACTTTTACCTTGATGACATTTTTGTTTCGATTATGTTTCAATAATCAGCATGAAAAAATAAAAATATATTAAAATAAAAGTTTATTAAATAAAAACTGTTCTGTTTCAAACATAATTAAATCAAAAAATGAAACTGCAACTAAGGAAAATTATTAAAAATAACTTTGGAAAGTAGATTACCAAGTTGGAAGTATTTATATTTTTGTAAGCTTTATTATAGCTTATTGTATGTTCACCTTCTTTCAACCATTGCTGACACACAGACTCAGACATGAACTTGTAATATGGGTTTATCCCCTACATTGATTTCCCTTTTAATAGGGAAAAAGATAAAAACAATTTAGTGAATGCATAAATAATACAAATCATTTTAATTGCAAGACATATTTATCCTTAGAAAGATAGGAACACTGGGCTAACTTTTCTGTAAATACAGATAAGAAAAAAATTAAATATATTTTCTTCAGATATTATTCCTCATTGGAGAACAAATGTAGAAGGTTTAATCTCCAAATGAAGTGCTCTTAGGAGGTCACTCACAATGTGTCTTGTTTATATAAATCAGCATCTGTCTTCAAATGAAGAGCTATAAGGATACCAGTGGACTTGGAACCTATAAATTTTCAAAATGGAAAGGTTAGATGACTGTACTCCTGAACCAGAAAGGCAGCATCATAAATTTAGAAAATATAAATAGTCCCCACTTTAATAAAGGAAGCTGATGAACAGTGTAATTATCAGTGTTTTAATATTTGGCACTGATTAAGTAATTCATTGCTTGACTTTTTTAGTCAGCCCTCACACGCTCATTTCCATAGATACAGTGACTGTCCATCCAAGATTTTCATTTTCTGTCTGTCTAAGGTGGTAAATGGGAGTTCTTTACATTAACTAAGGATAAATTCTTCTGCCTAAGTTCTAGTCTGTGAGTGACTAGCAAGACATATGTAACTTTATATTCTGGACCAGGACCTTGCCTTGAATACATTCAGCCTAAGGAATGGATTTGGTTTGAATAGAGACTCCCTATACTAAGACAAATAAACAAAAATCATTTGTATTTCAGACTATGAAATAAGCAGTTTTGATACTTTAACTTGAAAGCAATGAGCTGATGGCAAAGCTAGGTAAAATGCCAATGAGGCAAAACCTGCATATTTTGCAGTTTATGCAAAGTAAATGATACACTTTAAATTTTAATTTCAATTTTAAAAATACTACATGTAATGTACCAAATCGCTTGAAAGGTGAATTGTTGAATATCCTAGAACTTCAGTTTATAATGTCAAAACATGAGTGAAAACTTGGCACTTCTGATACCGCCATCCCCACCCCTGCCATCCCTTTGGAGTTACTGGAAGTTAAATCATCCATAGTCAGCAAATGGACCTGATGTTAAGTCATCTTTGCTGGTTCAAGAGTTCCTGCTAAAAACCTTCTAGTAGCTGCCATATTGACCTATCAGTGAGCAAAGAATCTTTGAAAGAAAAAAAAGGAATAATTAGCAAAAGGATGATAACTCAGTGTTATCTGAAATGACATCAAAGAGAAAAAAACTAAATATTTGTACCAACTAGAAAAGGAAAAAGTTTTCAAATGTCTCATAAAAGCCCTGAGTTGAAGGTGCTAAAAAGATTTAACCTAGAAAGTTTATGTATGAGGATAGAAAATTAAAAATTATTCTAATCCATGAATGTTGTCATGCAACAATGATGGCTCCTCTGTGCTCTGTTCTAATTCTGGTAGCCTCTTCCTGATGCTCCTTACCATGTCTGTTATTCAGCAGAATGATCCAAAAACTGAAGGATCTCCAGAACTGGACGTTTTGGGTTTTTTTCCCCATAATGCCACTGTTTTATTCTCTATCTTTAGATGCTATTTGTGATCCAAAGTAGGTAGTAATTTCTGAAAAATGATATCATAGTTGCCATTGCTTTGGAATCCAAATCAGAAATTGCCATTAAAATGTCTTAAACGTTGTAATAGACCACATCAGTAAAAGACAGATAAGAGTAATAAGATTGCCATGTGTCGACTCTTGCATATAATGGTGATTTGTTTTTTTAACCTTACAGATTGCTAAGTAGAATTGTAAGTATAAATTATTGCATATTTTAATTATGGATATACCACAATAAGCAACAATCATGGCAGCTGTGGCAAGCAATATAATATATACTTCTATATTAATTTCATAACAAAGGATAGCTTCATTTCCCAATAAAATAAATTTATTCAGAAGGCTAATATTACATCCCAAAAGAGAAAACAAACCATAAAATTAAAACTAATATAAAAGTATTTCTTAAATATATCTGAAGAGATTTTAAATAGTTGGACTCTGCATGAAAATGAAGTAATTGCCTTTTTTCTTTTCCAAGAAGTCATAGGTTCCAAGTTTATCTAGGAAATCTTAAATAAAATTTATTTTAAAATAATGGTGAAAGACAGGAGTATGTCTCTTCCTCCCCAGGTAAAAAAATTTCTCAGCTGGATGCTACTTTAGATGAGAAATTACAGAGAAAAGACTTCACATACCAATGGCTTCATGAACAGCTTTTGGATTATGAAGCACCCAGTTCCAGAAATACAAAGTGGTGAGGTCATTGCCTTTAAATTAGATTTTTTATTTATTTGAAATTTGTCTTGTAAAGTGAAACCTAAGTAAATGGTTCTAAAGCAAACATGGCTTTGCAGCGAGCAGACAGTACACCATATTTCCGGGTCCCAAATATGGCACCCTTTAGAACTGGCTTAGTAGTCATTGTATAGATACTTCTTCCACATTGAAATTGAAATTATAAAATGTTTAGAATCTTATCATAAGTAACTACTTAGATTTACTTTAGCAATGCAGTGGGTTTTAGAGTGAAAAGAGTGTAGAAAAAAGTGCTTATTCATCATATATTTTATAATGCTATTGACATATATTATGGTTTTATGTAATTAAATCAACTGTAACATTAGCTACATTGTTAGATTTGATTAAGGAAGTAAAAAAATACTTTTTTTTTAGGTAAAGAGTGTGTATTTATATTTTGTCTTCAAAACATAAACCCAGCATTTACGTCTTTATACTACACTGTACTAAAATGTTGTAAACATGTTCCTTCTGTGTTCAGTTTTGGTTATTAAACAGGTAAAATGTCAATACAATTAAGGAAAAGGTTCATATTGCCTAAGCTAACATGAAGACGTAGTAAGTGTATTTTGGTCATTAATTCAATATAAGGCATTAGTTATCTCAGTGAAGTCATTAGTAGACACAATGCCAAGCATCTCTAAGAAAACCAAACAAAGTGTCTGTAGGCAAGCAATGGGTTTAGTATATTAATTTTATCATTATTTTCATTAAAAATATATTTGCAATTAAATGGGCTGCAAATTGTTCTGTCTTGTGCAGAAAAATATGCCACATACCCTGCTTGTATCAGTGATTGTAGAAACTATATGAAAAACATGTTCCTTAGGAAATACTTGCAGAAATATTTCTCTTTTAGTTGTGATCCATAATAGAGAAATACTCAAAGTGTTTGTTTAAGATCATTTCCATGACTTTTAAATTGAATGAAAACACTGGAATACAACAGGTAATAATGTTTGAAAGTAAGACACAGAAATTTATAAAACAATTTTCTTAAATATTATTGTGCTACCTCTGCAGGTGTATGCTATGCTCTAGTATTTGTACTGACTTTTTTAAGGATCATGATATCATCTTTTAATTTGCCAAAAGTCCAACTGATGTCCCTTCAAACTTCATTGGTAGACAATTTAGAACAGCTTATATTCTTTTTCAGCTGAAAACAATTTTATTCCTACAAAAAGGAATATGAAAACTGACTTTTCTGCAATTTATTTCAACACATACAAAAAGTCATGCTGGTTAGAATAGTTTGACTGAATGTTCTATCATTTGAATAAACAATTGTTAATTATTTTTAAATCAAGTACAAAAAATTAATAGTAATTGCTCTGATACTTTATCAGTTAATATTAATTTCCCTGGTATATCTTAATAACGAAATTATTTGAAATATTAAGCAAGATTGTTTCCTGAAAAGGATCTGTGCAGGTATTTTAGTGAGCCCAGTACAGTGGGAGTTACTGAAATTTCTATTCTACATTTTTCCCAGCTGTCGTTTTTTGCCCGAGTTAGATCCTGCGATATGCGACAACAGACAAGTACAACTTGTGGTAAGAATTTGTTTCTTTGTGGGATTTTGCAGAATTCAGGTATTTTCAATCCTTACCTGGTGTAAAAACGGGATACTTTTTTGGTTAATATAATTCAGTAGTGTTATCTCTGTTTGGCAATCGAGTCATCCCCTGATGGAGATCAGAATAAAATATTTTAGCAAAAAACCCCATGTAGGTGCTTTGGGTTCTAGCACCATGATCTGACACTGAGTTTGTTTTTAAAACATCAAATGCTACTGTGTGTTTTTTAAAGCTTCTAAATCTGCATTTTCAAAAAAAGTTGAAAAAAGTTAAATATGGTTCAGTACCAACTACATTATTTACTGAAAATGTGTATGCTTGTAAATTAAACAACTTTAAATATTCTCAAATTCTGTATATAACATACCTAAATCATTCTAATATGCTTTCAATTTCATTTATTGAAATACAGTAAGTTAGAATTGTATATTAATATGTTGACATTATTGAAAACATTCAATGAAGTCAGACTTACTCCTACAATTTCTTTTTTTATATTTCTTTACCTCTTAAAATGCCTCCTTCTCTTTTCATGATTCACTCTTTTTCCAGCATTTAAAAAAAATGGATTTTCTGAAACAGGTAGTCATGTAAGTTGGCAGGAGGGGAAAGATGAGCAATTTAACAATTTGAAGATTTACAAAATTGAAAGACTGTGTTAGAGATACCCAAAAGTTCCTTTAATAGCAAGCAGTTGTGATGCCTCCAGGCCAATGCATACTCACTCTATTTATATATATATAGACTTTACATTTTAATGCCATATTAGCAATATTCTTATTGATAAGATTTTGTACAGTGCAAAAAATGGGGCAACATTTTAGAAGCTAGGTGGAATTAGTATTTCATACTCATATACATGATGTAAAATATTGCATAAAAAGGATTTCACAGTTAGATTATGTCATATGCCTCATTTTGTTCTCTGATCAGTCTTGCCCCTATCTAGCCTCTTCCTTCTTTAGCTTCACAACCTATGCAGTTTGCATGTTTTGGAAATGATTCCATAAACTCCCATAAAATTCACCTTTGAAAAGAATTATTTTAAGCCTTACATGTTACTGTTACTGTTTTCTTTAAGACAGATTTTGTCAAGTATTTTTCTCTGGCAAATGTGTCCAATTCTTCAGTTCTTCTAAAATTTAAAGGGCTGAAATTGTGAACAAACTGACTGTTGTGGGGTTTTATTGGTGGAGTCTAAAGCAGTAATTTGAGCAAATCATAATTTAATAATGTTATCTAAATTACATATGATATAATTATTGGTTGTCATAAGTGCACATAGGTAGATTGTGTGTTATTTACACTAAGCAGTTCTCTCCACAAAACACTGCTGCAATCCCACAGTAGTATTATGTGGTGTGCCCACATAACTGGCAAAGTTATGGAATTGTCACAGCCTGTGCCACATAATAACATAACTGTTCCACATGAATGAAATACAGAGAAAAATGCAATAGAGGGTTCAAGAAACAGAAAATAGAATAAAACATATCTCTGATGCAGAAAGCAGTACTATACAGGCAGTGAAGTAATGGTGTGGTTTGTACACACAGATGGCTGGAGAATTTTGGTTTTAAAATTTATATGAGTTCTCTTAAAGGTTGAAATGTGAACATGCTCCTACTGTTTTGGCACAGTAGCTTACTTTAAAAGTATGAAATCATGATAAAAATCAAGTTAAAAGCTGCAATCATTATTTTAAAAAAAAATTCTTGTAAACTGAAAAAAATTGGAAAATATGTATTAAAAGCAAAGAGAGAGGTAGGAAGCATTAGGAGAGGAAAGCATTCCTGGGCATTTCCAGTAGTTTATTCCTATGCCATATAATTGAAACAATGAAGTTTTCTGATGTGCTAGACAATCCCTGCTTGTTATGTGTTCCATAAGCCTGCATTCTGAAAGTTTCATATAGTTTTCTAAATGATATTTGTGGACATTCCAGTAAATTGAGACTTTCTTTTTCATGGATACAAAATTGCATTTCAGTGGTTACATATAAACAATGAAGTCTTCTCACTGGGGATTATTGCTTTGTAGTAACCTGCTGTAAATCTAAGGCCTTATTATGTTAATCTTAGTAATTTTGATGATTTTTCTCATTAGTAATACCATTGAAGTGCTTAGGAAGGCATGTTTACAGTTAAAATTATTTTAAATGAATATGATTTTGTGGAATAGCCTGTAGGATAGACTTCCTGATTCTTCCTGTGTGAAGTTTAAGTTACCTACAGGGTTAACCCCTTCACTATTGATCAGTATCTTCAATCATTTATATGTAACTTGAATTCAAAAGCACCTTTTATCTCTGAAGGTGACAGAACATCTTGATAATTTTACCTAGAAATAGACAAATATACAGATGCAAAGTGTTCAAGGCAAAGATTCCTCCTGATCGATATTAATTTTCAATTAATTAATGAGAAAGGTTTGTGGTAGTAAAAAATGGCAGCAAGTCTGGAAAGTTAACTATGGTGATCACTACAGATGAAAGTCTAATACTACAGTCTGAAAAAAACTGTGCCAGTATCTTAAATTTCTTCCAAAATCTGGTTCTAAATCATAAGCAAAAAAGGGAAGATTTTATTAGCTTCAGAGGACTTTCAATCAGCTTCTTTAAAAGGCCAAATTCAGGTTTCTCCAGTGATTAATACAACCTTAACTATTAGTCTGACTGTAATTGGGTGAAAACACATTTGTTTGAAATAAAATAACAAATACTTTACATCAGAGATAAGATAGACATAGTAAAATCTAGCATAAAATCCTGAATATCATTGTCTACAAGATGATGAAGCCTTAGTATCTGTGATGGTAGGGATTGGAAATAATACAGTGGAAATGTTACGGGTATAAAATTTGTGCCTTCATGGCCACAAATCTTTGGGACTTGGAACGTTAAAAAGACTTTTGTAGTGTGTTCAAACAGGTTAGATAGAAATAAGGATGACCATTTCCATTGGTTTGAATCTCTTTGAGCATCACAATCATTGCATTATTTCTACTAATGAAAGACTAAAAGTTTTCAGTTTAAAGATTTTGAACATAGGAAGCTCTCACAAGCTTAAAGCAACTGCAAATATTAAGGTCAATAAAATAGAAACAATTGGCAGGATAAAACATTTTTTTTCAAAGTTGCTTGTCACTGCTGTGGAAGAGAAAATAAAATATTGATGTTAACAGCAATAATAAAGACTAGCTGTGCAAAGCAAAACTTTAAATTCTTCGTCATTAAACATATAAAAGGTAAGCATCAGAAAGCAAGGGATAAACTTTCTGTGCGGACACAAAGGGAATGCAATCACTAAGGAAGAGTGTAAAATCTCTGTATCTTTAGAGGTTTTGGTTTGAAAGTGCTTGGATTTTTTAATGAATTTTACATTAAACAGTGACTGAGTAAAGACAAGGAAATGAAACAGGTCTCCATTTCATCTGAGTTCTCTAAGTTAGACTCGACTACAAAGCCTGTCTGCATTGGTGCAGTGCTGCTTTTGGTACAGTGAGGTAGTTTGAACAGGAAGTCTGGAAATCGTCTCCTCCAGAATGGCCTGCAACTTCACAGTAACAGCACTTTGCTGAGAAAAGGGGAGCTGAGGGCTTTGTGCCCCTGAGGAAGGAGCTGAGACCCGGTCTCTCGGTACCTGGTTGAGCAGTCTTGCTACTACAATGTTAGGCAAAAGTTTAATGACATTACCACTAGCAGTCTCTTCCTTTCCTGTAGTTTGTTTGGTAGTTTGTTTTTACAAAAGAAATACCCAGTTAGACGCGTAGTTCTGAAAGATATCCAGCTCTACAGCCCAGAGAGAGGAAAGACTCAATCTGCTCTTCTGGACTTCACTTCTGAGCGTCCAAAGTCTAGAGGAGTAAATCCTTATGTTCAGTACTTCCAGCCGGCTGACTCGGGATTTTTGTAGACTGCTCATCAGCAGTGTCTGATCTTTCCCCATCATTGTTACTGGACCTCAGTGTCTTTTTATTTTAGAGGCTGCTTTTGTTGCTGAACAGCTTTTCGTTTCATTCTTCAGTAAACGTGAAGTTGTTTCTGCAAAAATAACAATCTGCAATTTGCAGTGGGAGGTATCTTCCCGGTCGGTTTTTAAACTTTGCCCTACATGTTCCCAAAACAGCAATGCTAAAATGAAACACAATTTTCATTTTTCTTTTGTCATATTTGTGTGCAGGTAACATGCCTCATGTCAAAACATACCACCACTGGATGTCAGAAGTTTATAATTAATATAATTCTCTTGCCTAAAGTATAATTAAAATGCTGTCTGATGGTTATGGTTAATTAGCAAAAACCTTAAAAGATTAAATTACTCACTGGGCCCATGACTGATTGAAGTGATACGTGTCCTGGATAAAGCATAAATATTGCAGGAAATAATCCAATATGACATCTCTGGCATTCAACTATAACTTAAATTATAGACTGGTCAGTAAATGATCTTAAGCTGTTTAAGGTTTCATCAGCCCTCTGCAAGATTGATTTTCTTCAAAATTACTGTACTAAAATGTTTTCTTTTGTTGTTGCATTGACTCAGATCACAAACCACAATTTTAAGATCGGCTCTTATTTACAAAAATGCTTTGACATAGTGCATTTGTTCAGCCTAGGCAACAAAAAAGGATTGTGGTATCATTTTGAAGAAGGTTGTTTGACAGACCCTGTTTGTTTATTTGGAGTAATGTGAGCTACATTCAGAAAATGTTATATTTTGTTTCATGATTGTGTACATTCTCTCCCACTGCTTCCAGGCAAGCTCTGTAAGCAGAGAAGACATGGATTTAGACCTTGTTTCCATGGCCAGTGGAAGTGCTTTGACTGAGAACAGAGAAAAAAATAAGCTGCCACACAGACACTCAGCAAGATCCTCAAGTAAGTTATGGTTCTTTTCAATATCAGTATTAAAGATCACTTTAAAATGCTAAGTAGAACTGAGCATGCTTGGAATCCGTAATAACACATGCTGCTTATCCTTCTGTTTCTTTTTTGTCTAAAGCCTTTTCATACATTTACTGCAGTTCAGTTTAAAAACTGTGTTGTCAATAGACTTTCCTCTTGTGATTTTAATGGGAAGTCCCCTGTGATGTATCGTACGTCTTCTCATGGCTGAGTCTTGAGAAGATATTCTTTTCCCTTAAGTATGAAAACAATTTGTTTTAATCTTCCTCTTATTTTATTTCCAAAAGAGCTTTGAAAAATGCATGTTTTATTACCTGAGCACCAGAACACATATCACAAATCAAGGCAGAGATTTCTGTTATGTTGATTACCAGTCATGCAGTAGTTTATGATCCCACTGAACTCACTACACCTCAGTATTAGAGGAGCCTTTTAAAGCCTTATATTTTTACCATTCTAATACCATAGAAGGTAACAAAAGACTCTATATGTTGAAAAAAAATTCTTGAATGTCATAAAATTATAGAATTTTGTTTCCTGTCTTATTTTGTATAACATAACTGAAGAAATTTCAATATATTTCTGATAATATGACATACTCTATTTTTCTATTTGTGTACAATGTTTTTTTCAAATAAATAAAAACCCAAACCTCCCAAAAGCACATTACGGAAAATTTAAGCTGTATTAAAGAACTTTGGCAAAATTATCAAAATTCCTAAAACTTTTTAAGTAGTGAAGTTTCTTGAAATGTTGTCAAAATAGTAATCAGGTATAATTTATATATATAAATTGCTGGATTTATTTTGTGATTATGTTTTCATATATGCTGAATTTCCACTTTCAATTAAAAAATTAAAATTCAAGAAAAACATGTAAAAATACTTGAAATCTCTATTTTTCTGACATACTTTATAAAGGCTTTAGAATGAAGATTTATTTACATTACTTCACCACAAGCAAAAAATATAGTGACTCAATATGTTTGTTCTTATTGATTTGTTTTACATTCCTAAAATTAGATTACATAAAATTTATCATCATAGTCTAAGTTAATTGTACCAATGGAAAAAAAAAACATAATTCTATCTTTGTGCCTGCCATCTTAGAAAAGAACAAATTGTGTCCTTAGTTTTCTTGTTTCTCTCCAATGGCTAGTGATGAAGCCACACCATTTAAATTAGATGAGATTCCTAACTGCTAAGATCCTGAATTTAGGTGAGATAACTCTAAACTACTGATGTCAATGACAAGGTTATCATTGTATTCATGTATCCAGAATAGAATGTGTCTGTATCTTGAATAATTGAGTCAAATAGTATACACTGCATTCATATTAGTGTATAACTGTTGTTTAGGCTGTAACCTATATTGTAACTCCATCCAAAAGTAAATTAATATGAACTCTTGCCTGTGTGAATCTTGGAGAATGGTTTTTTCTTAGGAAAATAAAAAAGTGCCATTGCATTATACCTTCAAGAAGGAGAGATTAGGAAGGGAGCAGGAAAGAACAACCAACTGGCAGAGTCATAAATGTGAGGGAGCGAGGCTGGAGAGACAGAGAGTTTATAATGTCTGCTAATCTAGGTATGCTCTCAAAAAATACATACTGTGCCCTACCTACGTATGCATTCTTATTTCAATAGTCCAGGAACGAAGGAAAAAAAAAGCCCAGGTGTTATGTCTCTTTAAATATGTTTCTGCATATGTGTCTTTATAAATATTAGCACCACGGACTTAAGAAATTAAACAGTGATGATACATTCAATTGTATCACTTCTGATATATAAAATCACATATTAGTCACCTTTTTACATTTCGTATGCAATATAGAAACATGGTTATTACATTGTTTCTCTTTGCCAGAGTCTGTTGCTTTTCAATTATCAGAATAAATCATTAGCCCCATGATATCTTTAATCTGAAAATGTTATAAATTTGCCTTTGCTAAGAATATATTTGTTATAGAATGATTTCTTATTCTATAATGTCTCTTGGTTTTGCCTTCTGGAATAGTAAATGAAGTTGCCTAGGAACTGTTTCAGTGATGTAGTAGGTGTGTTCCCTTTGAGTTAACCTGAAGTTGTATTAGATTGTTATAAAGATGCAGTGTCCTTAGAGGTCCTGTCATTTCAATAAATTCTTAAATCAAGTTCTTGTACCATTTTTTCAGAAGATCTCAACCTCAATGATTTGACAAGCTTTATTAATAAAACATTATTGAGTTCACTTTCCAACATCCATAGTTGTGGCTGTTCCTCAGAATTCAGTTATTGTTAGGAATCAAGAGCTGTTATTTGGGAGTATCATACACATTCCTTATATATAACTTGTAATTTAGAAATCGTATCAATAAATTGTTGAGATCTTAGAGACTGAAAAGTAAAGTCTAGAAATACAAAATAATGGATTCTTAAATACTAAAAAATCCTGCTCATATTCATGTGATACGGAAATAAAACACCTCTTATATATATATATATATATATATATATATATATATAGGGAAATGTATGAATTTTCATGTCTTTGTTAAGACAAAACATACTACACTTCAAAATTATAATCTTTTAATTTACCGGGATTTTAGAAAGGCTGAGTCAAGATTTTAAGAAATATTTTGTGAACTTCCCAACTTTTATGTTCTTTCTATAGATTTTTTTTTTTTCCAATGGCACATTCTTTGAATTCTGAATTAAATTACTTTAAGTTTTTTAAAAGCCAAATTTCCTATTTTTTCTGAAAAATTTGGATGGGATAGATTAATCCTAAACTAATTTAATTCTGTTCCTTGACAAAGCTAAATTAATTAAGTAATAAAAGGAATGCTTTTAACATAGAATATCTCAGTTTAAGGAAAGCATTTGCTTACTTAAAAGTATTTGATTTGCTTCCCTGTTACATGTTCAAAGGGAAAACTAACTGTTCATTAAATTGACCAAATGTTTAAAAAAAAAGTATAACCTAAAGAAAGAGTAGCCATTGTTCAGCAGGAGTAAATAGTTATCTGTCTAATTTAGGACTTTGCTTCTGTTAATAGCCAATATGTTATGATCTAAGAACATACTTAAATTATGTTCCGGAAGGAATATAATATTCCTTCACAGTTATTGCTTTATGCTCCCTAGTAACTATTTTTTCTTTTCTATTTCTTGAGGTTATTTTTTGGGGTGGGGCTGATTTGGGGGCAGGGGGTCTGAGCATTCTTTGCAATTTTTGTTAACTCCATAAACATTGGTGTGAATTTCTGGTTGTATTTTTTGTCTTAATTCTTTCCTGAACACTAGTACTTTAGTCAGCATGAAGTTGCAAGATAGGCGTAGAAATATTTTGCAAGATTTAGAGGATAAGCATTTTCTGTACCTATCTAGAGAGTATGAGTTTTTTGCATATCCTAATATCTAATTTGTGAGTAGGCTATGACAATCAACTACCTTCTATCATCCTAATCTGTTTATGACCAACCAGTGTTGGACATATAGATGAGCCTTCTACATATTTTACATTGTCTGTCATCATAATTTTGTGGGTTTTTTTCCTCTGCAAATTTAAACTTCATTTGCCTTATATTTGCCTTGGAAACTGCAATCTCCTGACCAAAATTTGAAAGTGAAATGTAATGGGAGCTGTGCCTCTAACTTTTATTTGAAATACTGCCCAGAATTCTTAATTCTTCTCTTCCCTGAATTTGAGCTTTTCAGGAAGCCTCTGATATCAGTAAAACTGCTTTCCAGGAAAACAAATTAAATAAATTAAAACCTGAACCTTGTAATTCCTTTATTACCCTTAATTCAAAAAATGGACCCATGTATATTTCCACTAAAAAACATTTATCAGTTCTAGTTCTCCAGTAAATTCACACTTTATATTCTGCTACTCAGTGAAAATAAATTAATGTCCTTTAATTATACCTTTCTTACAGTGAAGTCTTCCAACTCAGAAAAAAACACAGTAGCTTTTATTACACTTCCTTCTTAAATCTTGCTCAATCCTTTTTGTTCTTGACAGAGCCCACACCTTGATTTTTTTTTGCCTCCCTTTCTTTCATGAGATTGGTAGAAACCCTTAAACTTTGTTATAAGCAGTGTATAATACAGCTTCACGTTAGAAAATTCCTGCTTTCCTGTTCCTTTCTTCCCAGCATCACTATTGTCTATATATTCTAGTTCAAGGACTGCTGTCTTTCATTTAGGATTTGTAAACTCTGTGTAATAAGCATCTCATTTTTAAGCACTCTGTGAATTTGCTCATGTTTTACCAAGGGGTTTCTTGTGCATATTTCTTTCATACATATGTATTTTTCTCTGTATTGGTTGACTATCAAACAACATATACCTAATCTTTTTGAACAGCCTACACAATGACATCTTAAAAGACACTGCTTAATTGACTTTGAGGTTGCATATTAAAAAATTACCTAAATGCAGATTTTAAAGGCATGTAGAACTTGCTTTCATTGAATTTAAGAGGCTAGGGAGAAAAAATAATACAAGAGCTCATGTAATTTCATCATCTGTGCTTCCAATTATGAAAATAATTCAAGAACAGATACACAGAGGCCTATTCTAAATTTTAAGTCCTTAATTTTACCAGCCTCATACTCTTCTACTAGGGTTTGGGGGTCCTTCAGTGTGGATTTTTTTTTAAGAGAAACTAGCTTAAAAAAAAAAATCCTGTTCGAGATATTGGCTTATAGTTCACTTAGATATCCATTTAGAACCATGGAACCATTAGATCAACAATAAGTATTTCTGTCCTATGATTTGAGTAAATAATAACAGTTTTATGTTTCCTTTGCTGTGGGGTGTTTTTAAGTAGATTCAAAAATATTCTCAAGTCAGTTCACTGAAAGGCCCAGTAGTTTATGTTTGGCTACTTCAGAGATTGTTGCACTGGATGGTAAAGATCTATAAGATCTTCTTTTCCAAGGCACTCTTACTTTCCTTGCTTTTTCCTTCTAATTTGTCTCTTTTTCATTGCTGTTTTTTCCACAACTGTGCTCTATAATCCTTTCTTTTACTATGAATGGTTCTTCTTTCTCTCCTCCAATTTATTGCAGCCCAAGCTTTCTCTCCCCTCCACTCTTCTTTCCCACATATGCCATCAAGTCTTCTGTTTGTTTCTACAGATCCCAGTCTGATTACTTTTTTCCCCTCTCACTCTCTGTTTCGTTTTGAATCCAAACTATGCCTGACATTATTCCTCAGATTCATCTTCTTCTAGTTTAGACTTCCTCCAAATATGGTCTGGATTAGTGTACTGTTTAGGCAAATCTTAAATCCAGTCTCTTAATGTAGTTATTCTTTGTGTTCTTCCTCATTATTACCGGTATTTTTACTTCTTTTAATTATGTTAATTATGAGAGTTAGGAACCATCTAACGCCCCATAATCCATCTTCTTTATTCCTACATTTTCCCTTTGCCAATTTACAGTTTTCTTCTTCACCATGTTTTTCTCCCTGCTCTGTGTCAGTCTCTTTGTCAGGTCATTCTAGTCTCTTGTGCCAGCTGTGCCAGGGCATTATTTACCAAGTTAGCTTTAGCTCTCTCACCTTGATTCTGAATCAGTCTCATTTCTCTCTCAGATTTTCTTTGCAGCCCTTTGCCTCTTCCCTCAGTCTTCTTCCTGCAGGAGTTTTGATTCTTACCCTCTCCGTGGTTCCTGTAGCTATTCTCCATCTGCCACAGACAGCATGAAACGAGCAGGCTTTTAAGTTCCCTGACTTAGCACCATTATGTTTAAGAACAGCCTTGCTTAGGTCCATGTAATATCATGGAAAAGCGTGTTTCCATACTGACTGGTATTTTAGTGAAAATAGAACAAAATATCAAGAATTCCTTCTCTGATCATGGAAAAACTTCAATTCATATATACTTGATCCAAATTTGGACATATCCTAAAAGGAAGGCACTGTTATTTGGTAGATTTCAGATGTCTGCAAAGGGCAGCCTTAATATATTATGTATTCTCTTAGAAATGACCAACCTTTTGGAAAATTTTGGGCAGACACTCAGTTTCATCCTAAATGGTCAAAAGTGGGGAAATAGATAAGGAGCTGAAACACAAAATAAATATTGAGCTTTAATAAACAGCGGTGCTGAAAGTCTTTCTTGTAATTAGAGAAGAGTTGTATTTTATGGGAATGTATTTGAAGCACTATGTTTATTATGTTTATTTTATTGTGTGGAGTGGTAATTAATAAATGTTTATTCTTGTGCATTGTTATCTCTTTCAACTCTATGTGACTGAGTCACATTTTGGAGTTCAGATTATTCAAGTATGTAATTGTCAGCATGATCTAGTTAGAAGAGCATCAATCTTTGATAAGCAAAGAAATTTAAGTTCATTGTTTCTATAAAATTTTAGAACCAGTCTCTTGTCCTACCAGCATGAAGTCATGAAGATTTTCAAACAAAATTTACCATTTACTTAAAAAAACAAAATCATGAGTATGGTCTTTTTTAAAATCTCCATACAAAAAGGAGATATATCTTTACATATCATGCGGTATTTCATATAAATGGATCCCCAGATTTTTCAATGCTATTTCAATTTTATCTTAAAATTAGAAAATATAATGTCAAATTGCAGCACAATAACTATGCAAGCAATAAAACTAAAAAAAAAAAATCCAACTTTAAGATAGCCATAAGTAACACTATTATAAAGTTAAACCTTTCTGATATTTTATCATTTACCTTTTTCACAGACCTGCTGAACCTACCTTCTTTCCAGAGCTTAAATTGATGTAAATGCTTTGCTGCTATGGATTCGTTCTGGTCACTTTCATTAAAATGTTGAGGTTTTTTTCCTCCATGCTTTCTTATGCTGTATTTGCTTTTAAGTAATACAATATGGTAAGGACTTTGGAATAAATTATATCTCCAGACATACAATGTTAGGCGGATCGATAAATGTCCTATGACGTTTACTATGCATCATAAAATTTCTATCATAACCCTTTTAACAAAGCTTTTCTTCTTGGACACCAAGAATTTCATTCAAAGCATTTTACATATTGCATTACTTATCAAAACAGTGGATATGTAAACCTTGACATTTGTTAAAAGACCCAGGCTTTAACAAAAAAAAGACCAGAACAAATTGATAGCAGAAAACAGATTAAACAACCAAAAAGTTACTGCCTGGAAATAGAAGCATGTGACATTATCCCAAGACAAGCTTTCAGCACATACTCAGAGTAGGTTTTTGCTATATGCAGGCATCTAAATGTCTCTCAGACTTTACTGGAGCTTCATATATTAAGTTGTTACAAGTAAATGAATGTACAGTAAATAAGTGTTATAGCCTGTCTTCCAAAGCCTGCTTTAGTGTAGCAGAAATTAAATTGTTTTTCTTGGCTAAGATTTGTTCCCGCATCAGTTGGTATTAGAATAACCATTATACTTATACAAATTATACTTAATATACTTGTCAAGTTCTATTTAATTCTAGTACAAGTAGTAGTAATAATAATAATAATAATAATAATAATAATAATAATAATAATAATAGTACTGTGTATAGTAAACCAAATGTAATTGTTCTAATTTACATGTAGTAAACATGTTAGTTTATATTTAATATATACACCTAATTCTATTTAGTAAAGATACTAAATATAGTATCTTGAGATGCTGTGAATCTTTCTGTTGTTGCCTTTGGGCAAGGCCCACTACAAATACACTTAAAGAACATAACATGAACTAAAAGTATTGTGATTATGCTTACAGTTATTAATAAATCATAAATACACAAATCAATGTGTGTATTTATGCATATTAATGAAATATATACCTTTTTATAGCAAAATATGACTATGTAAATATGTCACCTTTATTTTACCAATTAGGAAATTATGATAGCAGTAATGTGATACATTCACATGCTAGAGTTCTCTTAATTAACTCACAAGCACAACCATTCATTTGCAAGATACATTGCAGTTTGGGGGAAAATGGAGACATTGCAAATCCAAGCATGCTGTAAAGCTGTTCACATTATTAGTAATGCTGTAAGAGAAATATATAAGGTCCTTCAATAAAACTCCCAATCAATAAATACAAGAGAAAAAATATAATAAGGATTCATTTTGAAATGTTTTTGAGGGTTTTCAGAAAGTTAGGTTTGTTTTCTGGTTTGTGACTTTTTTTTAACAAGACTGTTTTTGAGGACTATTTCTAGATTCAGTCTGTCAATTCAAAGTGCCACTGTCATCCCTTACCAGACTTTTTTGTCTTCTCTCAGTCTCTTGATCTTGACAAAATTCTAACCATTTCCTAATGGAGGTGTCTTTATTGAATATTTCTGAAGAAAAAAAAATTGCCTGTTTGTAAATCAGAATCAGAAAATCTTTTGTAAACACAGGTATTGACAACAAAGTTACTGAGGTATTTTTTAGTTTATATGCAATTTTTTTTTTTTTACTTCTTGCGAAATTCCATCTAGATGCACATTTTACACTTAAGTGCAAAGCTACTCTTACTTGAGCACCTGTGAAATACTCCTACCTAGATTTTCACTGGAATAGCAAAAGCCATGAAGTAAGTGTAGTAATTTGTGGGCATATGTATGATCAATCAGGTAAATCCCATATTTGCAACATATTCTATTCATTATTGGATTATCATTATTGGATTAGATATTAGGAAAAATGTTTTCACCAAAGAGGTGGTCAAGCATTAGAACAGGCTTACCAGAGAAGTGGTGGATTCACCATCCCTGAAAATGTTCAAAAAACATGTGGATGTGATGCTTAGAGACATGGTTTAGTGGTGGACTTGGCAGTGCTGGGTTAATGGTTGGGCTCCATGATCATAGAGGTCCTTTCCAGCCTTCATGAATCTATGATTCTATTCTTATTTTTCATTAATGTTTCTGTTTGGTCTTGCATTAAACTCTAGGAGAAAGAACTGCAGCAAAACCCTTTCTCATATTTGACTAAAGCCTTTATTATACTTTTGCTTTAGGACACAATTTTTCAATCATAAATAATATTTAACCACTAGCAGTTACAATAACCACGAGTGTAACATCTGAGAAATAGCTGTGCTCTGAATAGGAGTAAGCAAACTGCGTTATGCTGGTGTGATCTATCTGTCCTTGAGAGCTCTTCTTCAGGGAATGGTCTTTTGGTACTGCACTCCATACCAGCTCTGTCTTTCATCACTCCACCACTGATAACTGGAACAGCAGCATTGATAATATTACTCATCTCGTAGTAGATATTTAGTAGATATTAAAAGTGATTTATCAGAAGTGCAAACATGATTATGATCATTTCAAAGATGGGACAGACAAAGGGAATGATTTACAGTGATTTACATTACAGTGATATTTCATTCCAACTTAGTTGATCTTTCTCTACAATGGCTTTATTTTCTTTGGATGAATAGTGCTGAGAACTGTGTAAAGGGAGGAAAGAAAGAATACAGTGTTAGTCTGTGCTTCAACAGGTCACAACTGTATAATAAAGTTTAAAGCAGATGCTAGGAAGTCTAACAAGAGCAGATTTAAAAAAAAAGAGACCCATGACTATCAGACTTTGAGACAGCCTCTGATGTATTAAACCTGCATATAGCAGGACTTTGGGATTTTTTAATGGAGCAATAATAAATATTTCATACTCATGTAAGGATGATATATTCCTTCAAAGCATTGTATATAATTACAAGTGGAGAGGCAAAAACCTTACATGTACAGATTACTGAAATCCATCATGAAAATACGATTTAGCAGTGCCCATATGTTCATAAACAAGTGAGGTTGTTGGTCCAGAAATAATCCAGTCAGGCAATTGGGATTAGGTTGACTCTCTTCCTATATTGACTCTATCACTACTAGACTCGTTTTCAAATTCATTTTTGATAGGCTCTCTCCAGCATCTGTTTTTATTCTCTTTTAAAAAGAATGTAATAAAATGTATTTTTTGTCAAAATATACCAAAAAAATTGTATGTCCTCTCTACCTATATTGTGGATACCATGTTGAAGATGAGTGCACAGACAAAGCATAAGTTAGCCCCAGTTTTGTTTTCCACTTTAAATGTGCAATAGCAATTTCCTTTTCAGTTTTATTTTAACAAAAACTTCCAGTCTTAATTATTTTTGTTGTTTAACAATGTTTTCAATTTCATAAAATATTTCTTGAAATTAAAGACATGAATTTAAAAAATATTATTACCATGTTAGATTTATTTTGAAGTTTCATTAATTAACCGCTTCATTTACTAATTTGAGGGTTTCAGTCTTCAGTGAATATGCTATGGTTCCCAGGCAAAACAATTAATGGAAGGGTTACTGTTTGATTAAATATTTTCTTTGCTCTTTAACAAAAGCCTTTCTGTACTAGCCCTTCTGCTACTATTTGAGATGTTAAATAAAATAAACCAAAGGGAAGGAAACTGGGAATGTTGTAAAGGCAAAATATCAGAATTTTAAATCTTTAGGAGATACATCTAGAGTAAATTATATATTTTAAGAAAAAAAATAATTGGCTACATCTGCAGAGCCATAAGAAGATGAATGGAGATAATGTTAAAAATACTTGAAAGCTCTTGGTTGCCAAAAGAGAGAACTGTTTATTAAGATACATTTACAATAATTTAAGAATTCATAAGAACGGGAACTGTAGGCTGGGAAAACCTTCTGACATTTAGATCTAGAAGCCAACAGGAAATCATCTATGAGAAAACAAAGGAACTTTTACTCTTTGAAATTTATAGCTATGTTTTATAGATTGGTACATAAAATGATGTTCTACTTTTTTGTCCTTATGTATTGTGAGAAATTTAATTTTTCTATTGAGCAGTCCTAAAATTTAAAATATCAAAAATACTGAAACTATGTAGGTAATAATATTTTCCTTTGGTAAGTCGCAAAAGTTGTTCATAAAATATGCATTTGATAAGCTAGCATGTTATATATATGTATATATATATATATATATATATATACACACTCACAGGCATGAACTGCTGTATTTTGAACATTATATCATTCTCTTGTGAAGTTTGGGTTGTCTTCCACAGACGTTTTCCTTCTTACACATGCCAAAGAAAGATATTATCAGGTGTAAAATGTTCAATTATTTTAAATAAATATTATACCTTTCATCATGCCTACTGATTATTTTATTTAAATAATTGTCTGAAGAGTTTTTTAGAAACTATTGTCTAAATTACTCAAGCATCTGTATGAATGACAATGAAAGTGATTGTTTCACATATTCCTATGTGTTCCTAAATTTTTCTGTGGCATCATCCAGCATTTAAGTATTCCTGAGCTTTGAACAAAAGAAAACTTTTTTTTTTATTTGATCTAACATAACCACAAAAACTTGTTAATTAGATATATCTTCTGAACTAGTTCTTCATACACTTGAAGGGTGAGTTTCTATGTCAAAAGCATTGAGTATCTCTGTAAGTGTTTAAGTTCAAAATGGACAGATAATGACACTTCTAAAAATATTATCATTTTGATTAGTAATTTTACTGTCTTTTTGGATCAGTTAATTTTTTTAAAGTACTGGCTTATTAAACTACTTGTGTTACTTTTAAATGGTGAGTGATACATAACTATAAAAATTGTGTGCTTTTCAATTAGACCTAGAAATATTATTGTCTTGAAAAGAACGTGGTACAGTGAAATCTAGGGCGTTTTGGTTGGTTGTTTTTTAATTTCATGTCTGTTTTGTTGTTTAGAAAAGAATATTTCTACTCCAGAAAAATCATGTTTGGGTCCATCTCATGCAGAACGGATATCATTTCGAGACCATCCAGTGCAGCTAAGTGGAGGATGGGGAGCAGGCAAAAAAAGGCAAAAGCTTAAAAATATTAGCTGAATATTGGTAATAACTAGTTGATTTAATCAAACACAGTCAGCATATGGAGATCTGTTTCTTTTTAAGCCTTTGAATATCAGTTGTTGGATTTTCATTTATTACCAATAAACCAGTTTCAATTAACTACTTTTGACTTATTTTATTATACATGGTTACGGTGTTTGGGGGTTTGTGGGATTGTCAAAATATTTTATACCTGTCAGTAAATTATCATAGTTTGTGTTTTCAATTGCTTATATGTTCATGTGGTATAGAATGCAGAACTGATGAACTCTACAAGGTTTGTTGTACAGTGACTAAGTTTAGGCTTGCTTATAAGAACTGAATGAGAAGTCCAAGTGTAATAAAGGTTCATGTTCATGTGATATATGTCACATATTGAAACACTGGATTATCATTTTCTCACAAAATAAAATGCATGCTTGCAAAATGTGAGGTATAACAGGTGGCAATGCCATTCTTAGAGAAGCCTGTTCATAAAATTTTACTGAACCAGTATACAAATGATGAGCATGCACTTTCCTTTTATTGGGAAGATGAGTAGTCCTTCATCTAGATCTTTCATCATAAGTTATTGTTATAATATGTTAAAGCAACCTGTTGTGGTTTTATACTTTCAAATACTTCTGTTTCCTAGAGGACTGATTAAAAATAAATGGTTCTCGTTTTATACTTGGATAATGTAAATTCAGATCTATATGTTACTGTTAACCCAACTTAATTTTTTCACATAGACAGGCTCCTTCAGACCCATGTGTAAATGTTTTGTGGTGCAAGGAAATCTAGAGAAAAAGAAATACTGTTTCTACTGTTCATGGGTATCTAACTCATTACTTCTAGTCAATGTTTTGTCCATCAGCATACAGGACAGAAAATGTTCCTTGATTTCAAAGCCTAACATTATTTTCATATTTTCCACTCTGAGGGTATAAGTTGTTAATTGGATCTTTTAAAAGGCTGACTTTGGTATTTCCTTTTCCGATTTTGTAAGCCACAACCCCCTGTAGATGGGGAAAGAGGTAGAGAGAGTAATGGGGCTTGAAACTTCAGTCAGTAAAGAACATAAATTCTTACATTGTGGCTGGTTTTAAAATGTACTTAAATTAACATGGGATGTTATTTTGTAAAGTGTTTTCTATGCTAACATACTTTTCTAACTATGGATTAAAGGCATTTCTCTTCATTTTTGTGAATACTTGCCTTCATTTTCAGATAAAAAGATGGCTGATCTCATGGAAAACCTCCAGCAAATAATTTTGCTTGTTTGAACCACTGTCCTGATTTTATTATCACTTTGCTTTTGAAAAGTCAGTGCACCCTATTTCAGAAAAGATTCCTTTGCCTTTCTGGGGAATTATGGTCAGGTTGCTTAACCTGACTATAGAAATCCTATGGTTGTCAACAGGGTATAAAATGTCAGTAGATGTTTATCTCACCTGTTTAATTTTCCAAATGTATGTAGTGTTCAGCTTGATTTTAGGATCTGCAATATAATGACTTTTAAATGTCACCAACAAATACTGGAGCTTTTGCGATTTTGCTTTTAACATCAAGGTTATAATTTTTTTAGGAAAAACTTTGTCATTTCAAAATGTCCGCCCCTACATCTGGCAGACTATGTAGCCACCATTACAGGTATTAACTGGAAATCAAAATACAAAATCAAGAGCTTCATAGCTTAACACTTCTTACAGATTGTCCCCTCTATTTGTCTAGAGTATCCATAATATATGCACATCACCAAAGCTGTAAATAAGGGATATTTCATATTTTATGCTTCTTTCTATATCTCTGTCATCTATATCTGTATCTACATCTATATCCAAAAAAGTGTCTGCTGTATAAAAATCATCATACCAAATCTTTTTGTTTTCATGGTGTTTCTGAATGAGAAATACCTCCCAGCCTAAATAAAATGTTTTGGCAACATTTTTTAAGGCCTTTTATTTTGCAAAGATAAATGGTAGCTTTTTAATATACAGTTTACTAAATTATAAATTGGAGTGACGATATTCACTGACAAGCCTTTTCATGACCTTACAATGTGTAATAAGGTGAGGTCTTACTGTATCCAATACATTTTTCTCAGGATTGAGGTGTTCAAAGTACAGTATGTTTGACCAAATACAGAAAAACGTGCAAGGTACAACTTCTGTTCAAGCTAGCAGAAAGACCTTTATTGCATTCAGGGATAAGGTGAAGCAACCAACACCACCATGCCTTGGTGTTCACCATCACATCTTGGAGTGTGTAAGGTCAGAGGTAGCAGAGATTATACACGTGGTGGATATTTATGATGCGAATTTTTCAAACCCTGCTCTGCAAGCAGTTTTATGGGGGGTTTTGTGTCTTTGGGGGATTTTCTTTTAGTCCTTTCTTTTTCATTTCGGAGTTTTTTTCCTTTCTTTCCCCACTTTTCTTCATGTCCCCCATACCTACCCCCTGATGCAGTAATTCCCATTTAGGACAAGAACAAATTCTTAAAAGTGTCTCTGTCAGTCTGTTCTGATGTTGAAGTGACAGTGAGTCAGTGACAGTCCAGCAAAATTTACGTTACAGAATCCTGAAACTGCATCCCTGGATGCGCTGCTGCCTTTGCAGTGCTGCAGGCTTCTTCCAAGCTCGCTAGCCTCATCTCCGCGACCCTTTTTTTCTGCTCCCTGAAGATCCCTTAAGATCCTTGAAGATCCTAAAGATTCTCCTTTAAGGAGGAGGGACTTCGTATGAATGAGCTCGTTTAAAAGATCTCCCTTGTATGTACGAAGCTTGAGACTCGGGAATGCAGGAAAGCATTCATTTGAAAGAGAGAAGAAACGACAAGGTGCATTTTTGTGTTGAACCCTTGATGGGCGTTACTCGCCAAAGCAAAGTGAAGAGCTTTCTGCGAGCTCTCCTGAGCAGATCCCTGAACTGTCTTTTCCTGTGCAAATTCCCTGAAGATGTGCTCAGGAGTTCTTTAAACCCTCTTGTTTCAACCGGGGCATCAAGAAAAACACCTGCAGCAACAGGGGGAAAAAAAAAAAATAAAAGAAAGGAAAAAAAGCTCCCCAAAAAGCATAGCCTGCGTCTTAACGAGGTGCTAATGTCAGATCACCACACCTGAATGACAATAGTCTGTGAGGAAATGTTTCTCGCTGAATAAAGGGCAGATTTATCTACTTCAAACACAGTACCCGTGCTGACCCAAAAGATAATTGCTCAAAGGCAATTAAGGCATTTCGTGTTTTAACAGATGTACAAATAGCCAACGTATAGCACTGACATGGTTTTGGTGCAGGGTGAGTTAGTGTTACATTTTGACTAAGTAAATCGTTATCTTTAATTATTAATAATACTATTATTCGCGCACATGCATTCATCAAAGGTGTGTCCACTGTACACAGTGTTTACGTTTTTAAAAACCTTGCCACAGGTGGCATCCAAATGTGGCCTCGGACACATGGCTTCAAAACTGTGTCTTGCTCTTCCATTACAATCGTTAAAAGCACTATGAGGAATATACTGGATTAATATTTCTTTGATTTTCATTTCGGATTCTCATGATAACAGCAATATATGTTTATGAAGGGACAGTCTTTCCTTGATACAGACTGAAATTCCTTCTATTAGCGTTCATGGAAGCCAGACTAATATCGTGGGTTACTGTGCAATCTTAATGTGCTTTTCTTTTGTCAGAAAAACACATGTGAAAAGTAGCTATTACCACATGGCCCCAAAAAAGCAGGAATAGAACTCTTGATTGTATTATAAAATATTGAGTTGCCTGATGTTACATCTGAGTTCCAAGCAGTTTGTACTTAGCTGTATTAGCTGGAGAAAAAAAACAAAACAGCCAAACAAACCAATTCCCAGCAGCTGGGGGTTTTAATGTTCTGTTTATTTTTTCTACCGTCATAAGTGAAAAATTAACTAATTTTTATAGCAGTTGTGAAATAGTTGTGTTTGAATATTAATCTGTGTCAGTCGCTGCAGGTTTTAGAGCCTGTGTGAGAAATATATATCTATAGGTTCATATACACTTTCATACCTACTTTTGCATATACTTTCATATATCTATATCTTTATAGATATGAGATTGGGATGTCAGCTGGTCACGGATGCAGGTGTGGTTAAATAGGAACGGGACACCTCTCTTCTCACACAAAGTCAGAAAAATATGCCAAGTGTAGGGGAGGAGGCAGGTGTGGCCTGCAAGTAAAGCAGGATTGGGTCTTGCGGGCATGTGGACAACTGCTCTCCTGGTTTTCGAGGCAGATGCTGGACAAGAGAATGCTGACCACATGTCCTTGGCTACATCCTGAAGGCACTTTCTGGTGCCAAGTTGTGCTGAAGGTTTGTTTGCAATAAAATACCCTTTGGAGAGATGTTCATGAGGTTCCATGACGTCAAATGAACAGAGACTGGATTTCTGAAGAGATTTTTACTGGAAATATTGACTAACTTCGCCAGGCTGACCAGCCTTACAAGGACTGGAGGCTGAAATTAATGACACTATGAGCTACACTGTTATTTACGGGTCATTTAGACAAGTGAATTGTCCTTTATGGTCACTTTCTCCTTTATTTTGGTGACAGATGCAGACATAACAGCTTAGTACCTAACTAGCTGCCAAAGACTAGCATTTGTTCCTCCCCTGGTCTTCATTCCAATGTTAAATACATTTGTTTAGAGTTAGTAACCTTTTCTTCATTTCATAGTTTATTGATTGCTACTTATATAGCACTTTTTTTTTCGTTAAATAAGCCAAATACCTAGGAAGATATAAAATTACTTCTGGCTGAGATGCAATTGATAGCTCTTTAGCAATAAAGCTGGTAAGAGCATTTTATGTGGGTAACAACAAATGCCGATTCACAAAGATAAGTGATAAAAACCATGTTTGTAAGAACATAGCTAACAGTCGGGTTCTCTTTATTCCTAACTTACTCATTTGTTAAATTACACTTATACAAAGAAACCGGAGATTAACAATTTATTTTTTTTTACGAGGCACTACTTCAATCCTGAATGCAAATAAGCACCACCAAATAGTTGTGCCACAGCCAAAGAGTTCCATATATATCCTGAGATGGAAGACAGCTTTTTTAGGAGAGAGTGCTATAACTAGTTGAATTCTAACACAGGATAAATGCCTCTGCTTCAAATCGGCACCATTTTCTAGGCTTGTGAGCCATGATCTGAAAAAAAAAAAAATGGAAAGTACACAAATAAAATGGGCTTTATATTCCTTCTACATTCCGATCAGGAGATGAGAGCTGTCCCGTCCAAATAGTGTGGGTTTTGTCACCATTTCCGGGTGGGGAAGGTTCGAGAGGTTGTTCATGGCAAGAACACAGGTCAGCCGTAGGCTTGGCTCATTTGTTTAATACCTTGCTGTTCGTGCGACCGAATACACTTCTCCAGCAGTTTTTCTTTAAACGATGATATCCTGTACACGAGAAAAGAAGGATTGTTGCGGGATTAGGAAAGCATGGCTAGGAGATAAAATATCGGCCTCGCAGTCTCTAGGAGCGGCGGTTTCTGGCAGCTTTTCTCTTGCCTGGCAGTTTTGGTTCCGATTTGCGGGTTCTGCGGGAGGCGCGGCTGCGCGCCCCGCTCCGGAGCGACACCGCGGGGCTGGGCCGGGACACCGGCGCGGGGCCGGCTCCCGCTCCGCCAGCCTGCGCTTCGCCTCCCACCGCCGCTCCAGACCCATGGATTTATATGCCACATTGGGCCGAAAATAAATTTTTTTTAAAGCAGCAAACGAACAAAGCAAAAACAATAGCAAAGAGCTGCATTTTACACAGCCCCTTCACGTTTGTGCCGTTTACATTCGTATTTAATTTCAGGTAATGACTCGGGAAGCTGTTGCCTTTCATGTAATGTGCAGTCTGGCCGTGTGCTGCGTTAAGCTCAGAGCCTCGGGCAGGGCCATGTGGAAGGATTTGTCCCTGCTCAGGAGAGATGCGCGGGCTGTGGTGGCAAATGGTCCAAGTGGGGGGGACCTGCTCTCACCTGGTGGGCGCCTCTTGCCCTGCCAACAGGAGGCGAGGCAAAGATTCAAGCTTACGCAGTTTTGCTCTACCTGATTTCTTGATGACAATAAACATTTTGTGCCTTGCCACAGCACAAATGCAAACAGAAATAAGAGGATTTCCTGCTGGGTCATGTCATCTCGCTGCCCATCGCTGTCTGATACAGTCTAAAAAGAGGCAGCACGCAAACGGACTAGGAAAAATGTCTCTCATGGTGACTGACGTATGCTGGGTATGGGTTTTGTCAGGAAAAGTGAAATATTTGGAGGCAATTTGTAATACAGTGGATTAATTTGGATTGCCCAGGGTAGAAACAAACAGAAGACTGTCTCTAACCAAAGGCTGGGGGCTGGCTTTATTGGCCAATATCAATATTTGTGTGGAAAGCTTAAAATATGATGTTTTTGCAAGAGTTGAAGTTTTAAAGGTGGGGGGGAAGAGGGGGGGGGAGGAGGAGAAGGAGGCCCGTGGATGAAATATTAGCAGCATATCGGTTAACCACTAAGCTCTTTTTTGTATCCATCTAGCCGGTTCTGGTAAGAAGGGCAGAGAGTCTAAAGGCTCGGGGATAGATGCTCCTTAGTGCAGGCTAGCGTTTCAAAAGATATAGGCAGCTCTCAGCAAATGACAAAATAAGGCTGAGAGTGTACAGAGGCGGTGCTGAAAGACCGGAATAAAATTTCTCTGTGGCTTTCAGCATCGCTGAATTATACATTTTTAATCGCATCTAGCACACATCGCATTGGAGGAAAAAAAAATGCAAAAAATAAGCAAGGGTTCTTTCAAACGAGGTAGCCTTGAAAACCGGCAGTCCTTGTCAAAGCAGCTCAATGCATCCATTTGTTAGTACCTCCAACTTGAACAGGGATCTATTTCTTAGACCCTGCCCCTTCTGTCTCACACCTTCCTTTACCTTCGTGCTTAGAAACCACAATGTCGACCCATATTTCATGGCTTAGAAGAAATCAATTCATCTGAGATGACGAGGCAGCCCCCCACACATTCTCCAGGCCTCTCGATGCATTCAGAGCCTCGGGTCGCTCCGGTAATGTAGCCCTTATATTTTCGGAATTGTCGCAGTACCAAGCTGCCGTCAGGGAAGGCTGGGTAACTTGCAAAGGACCTGCTTTCCTTTTTGTCTGCTCCTTGCATAGGTGCGCTAATGCTCAGTGCCCTACAGCCCGGCGTGGGTTCGCGACGGGAGAGCGAAAGGGGTGATTTAGAATTGCTCACTACAAACTCGCTCTCAGCTCCTTTGGGGGACGGCCCGCTCCTTGGGAATAAATTCCAGGGGTAAGGGTGGGAGGAGAAGCAAATGTTCACCCCTAAAAACGCAATTACGTGCTTTTTCACGTCTAGATTTTTCTTCTAAGGCGCCTGTTTCCGTGATGTGAAGAACGGGGTTTGTCTTTTGCCTTGGGAATATGTCTATAACTTGTTGGAAAGCTTGGCAGAGGGGGAAGGGGCCAGGATTTGGCTTCTGAAGAGCCGCTCGGGCTGCTGGAGCGCGGCTCGGCCGGAGCTGCCAGCAGCTTTGTCCCCCGGTAAGGGCGGGGGACAGCCCCGGGCTGGGACAGAGCAGCTCTGTGCTTGCCTCACCTAACATCCCCAGCCACATCCCTCTCGTGGTCCAAGTGCGGCGGCGGGGGAGAGCCGAGGGGAATAAATACGTGTATGGTACCTGAGAAGCATCTTTAGGAGCAAATCTCTTCTTTCGGGTGGTGCCAAACTGCACACGGGGCTTTGAGTCCCACGACCCAACTTTCAAATCCTTTCTAAACTTGATAAAGAGCTACAATAGCAGTCCGATGAAGCGTAGATTAAATTCGTGTAGGGTTTGTTTTTATAACACATATGTAAGTAGGATTCATTATAATTTGAACTAGATCAAGATAAGAGATTAATGCTTTTATAGAGCATCTCTGCTGAGATTTCCTATAGAGCTAAGATTAAATCAACACACTAAATATTATCTCATTCCATTTTGCGTTACAAAAAAAAAAAAAAATAAAGTTTAAGAAGCATCACTACGTGTTGCAAGAAGAAAATTGTCGAAATTTGTCCAGTCCTGACAGCAATCAGCAATCCTGCTTCCCTAACGGGGTAACTTTCCCATTCACCAAATTTCTTGCCTGTCGCCTGAATATGCCTGTGAGGCGCAAAGAATCTTTATTTTGTCTGTGCAGGTGTCACACGGGGTATGTCCCTAGCAGCTGAGCGGGGTATGTCCCTGCTGTCCGAGCCAAGCTGCAGGAACCGTGACATGCTTGCTGTCCTTACGTTCGGGCTGCTCTCTGGACTGCGCCTGGAAACGCCTGAGCCTCGAGCCTGGCTGGGAAAGCGGGAAAGGCTCCAGGGTCGGGCCCAGCCTAGTGAGAGGTGGCACCACGTTCCCTGTGCCAGGTGAGCGGGGCTCAATGGACCCGTGTGCTGCCCTGGCAGAATTTAGTTACCGAGTAGAGGTGCAGTCGATTTGCTCCTACACTTTCACTGATCTCTGATCCTAGAGATCCCAGGTTTCTGGTAAAGTCACTCCAAACAGTGTCAATTAAACATTTCCTCTCCGAACGGAAAATCTTAAAGCTATCGACGTACACCAGAACCGATTTGTGTTTGCTCAGGTGAACAAAACCTCCTTGTTAGGAAGAAAGTTCGTTAAAGAGGACTTGGATCGGGACCTTTTGCAGCCTGGCTGCGAAATCCAAAACACAATCTTCATTTTCAGGGATTAAAATAAAAATAGCGATGCTTCACATACACCCCCCCCAAAGGAAAAAAACCCCACGAACAAAAAAAACCCCAAAAGCCCAACAAAAAATACAAAACAAACAAACAAACAAAAAAACCACCAACATTAAGAAATCCATCAGTCCTCCAAACTCAACTTCTTTCAGTGTTTTTTGAGAAGCAATGCACTTCTTCTTGCTGGCAATAAGAATATTTCACATGATTCGTCTCAGAAACAGGATGTCTGGAAAATTATTACTCAGCCAAGCTAGGTTTTGGATTGTAACTGGCAATTCGCTGCATTCCACAGGGAGAGAGATATGGAGCGGATCACAGAGTGTCTTTTTACACCTTTTTTTTTTTTGCTTGTGCACACCAGTGGCAGGACGAAGTGGCAGAGACCGAGAGGCTAATTTCTCAGAGGGTATCTCTGGAGCCTACGCCCATCTCATACAACAAAATCTCCGTGTCTAAACATGAAATGAGCTCCTAGGTAAAGCCTCAGCAAAGAAAACAGAAGGCTTGTGGAAATGCTGAACCATTGAGCACCTGTTTTTCAAGACAGACAGTTCTCTTCGTGTTTCACACACCCTCCCGCCCTCCACTCCCCATCCCCCCCGGCGTCTATTGGGGTGCTTGATCCCATTCAGGAAAACATAAACACTTCCCTTCTTCCCCTATAACCATCCCTCAGCCGCCCCTCACTGCGGGGCCAGCCCTCCCGCGGGAACACCCAGCCCGTATCTTCCACAGCTTCACTGTCCATTTTCCCTGACAGCTGCAGTGTGCGTATGTGGAAGGAATTGAATAATACCCCCGAAATTCGTTTAGCCGAGTCCCAGGTAGAGCGAATTTCTTCCCGTTCAATCCTTACATAAATTTCGTGCTTTAACTCTTCTGGAGGGAAGAGAAGTGTTGGTGTAAAAAAATTAAAAAATAAAAATCTTCTTTCTGTGCTACCATCCATAGTTTAAAACCGATGTTAGAAATGGGGAGGGGGGGACGGGAGGGGATGGGGATTCCTGGAGATTTGAAAGGGAGATCACCGCCCGTGTTGCTGCCGTTCTCACTTTATTTAAACAAACGCAGGGGTGTGAGGAGATGCCTTCAGCACGCAGTAGCTCTGCTGTTTCGGCTGGAAGCTGCCATCGCGAGCAGCAGCGGCTGCCGACCCAGAAACGGAGGTCCGAACCGCAGCCACGCATTTCTTTTCCCAAATTCTTTGGCTGTTCGGCAGCGAGACGTTGGAAATGTATGCGGGATCCTCGTTCCTGCGCTTGGTCTGTAACTTGTGCCGTCAGGAAGGGAAGGGATTCCAGGACGGCGGGGCTGAGGCAGCCTGCATCCCCCGGGAGAGCGCAGCGGCACCGCAGGGTCCCGCCGGGTGCGCGCCCGGCTCGTCCCGGGGACAGGCTGCCCCCGAGGAGCTGCAGGGCCGAGCTCCTTCACACCGCCTCTGGCCACGAAACGTCTCTCCATCACACATAACACCCTCTCACAGAAGGTTTGGGAGATACTCCATCTCTGGAAACACAGCGGCACATCTGCATGCAGCTCTTAATAACGGGGCTGCCTGGCGGAGGGAGTAGGTCCCTGAAGAAAGATGCTTTTCAAAGCTGTCTCACCTCAGCACAGAATTTGTTTTCCCTTTGCCGCCTTCTCCCCCGGGATCTGTCCAACCCCTCTCAAATGGTTTTAGCCCGCTGAAGTCAGCTTTCTGTTTTCAAGCTTTTAAGGAGAACGAATGCCATACGTGGCGCCAATTCTCCCCTAGGTTACATCTCTCCTTCCCTTTGAAGTCCGCTGGGTTGCACAGAGGTAAATGAGAGTCGAATTTGGTCCCTGAAGCTAACAGTGATGTGGAATCACTCTGATTTTTATTTATTTATTGTTTCCTGTTGAAGAAGGACGGGTTTTAAGACCCGGTTAGAGCGGTATCGCGCTCTATATTTAACACTCAGATATTACAAATATATATATTCTCATATATAAATGTCGGAGCTAATCTCGGCGGGGAGAGCTTCGCAAAGACGGGGCGATGAGGGAGAGGAGTCCCCGCTGCGGAGAAGATGCTGCAGGCGGGTGGTGTTTTCTCAGAGGAGCGGGGGTGAAGAGCACAGAGGACGCCGCAGTCCGTCCCCATCTCGGTCCCCAGGCGAGGACAGCGCTTCCACGGCCCCGGGGGTCAGCCGCCGCCGCCGGGGGGGCCCGATCCTGCCGGGAGGGAAGGGGTGGAAGGGGTGGAAGGGGTGGAAGGGGTGGAAGGGGTGGAAGGGGTGGAAGGGGTGGAAGGGGTGGAAGGGCTGCCGGGGTGCGGAGCAGCTCGGTGGGAGCGGGGGCTCCGCGCCGCCAGCCGGACCCACGCATCCCCGCGGAGGCAGCCGCGCTCCCTCCAGCCTAGAGAGAGCCCTGCTGCTGCGGGCAGCTCCGGGGGGTTTGCGTTCGTAGGAGATGCTCCTTGTCCTCGGCTTTCCTGGAGTTTAATAGTTGTCTTTAAAGAGGGACATTTATTGGCATAAAAGTCCATTGCAGTCTGCAAAAACTTTGCATGTGTCTTTCATTTAAAAGACATCCAGAGCTCCATTTTTTTCCCTCTCCCTCTCTCTGTCTCTCTTCCCTCCCTGCTCCCCCCCTTTTTTTTTTCCCCTTCCCCAAGGCATTTAGTCCTTTTTAGGCACAGAGATGAACACGCTGCCGAAGTGCCAGCGCACTGAGCTGCAGGGGCAGGGAGAGGATCCGGAGGGTCCGGAGCAGGCGTTGCTCCAGAAGGTGCAAGGAGGAAACGTGTCGTTTTTCATGAGAAATCCGGGGACGAGAGCAGCCCTCGGAGCGGCCCTGGGGCGGGCTGCAGCCTCTGTCCCGGGGCAGGCAGCGAGCCGGCCCCGCACCTGGCCGCTCGTCCTCCCGCCCTCCAATCCCTCTTCTCCCGGGTCTCACGGAAACCGCATCCCCTTCTCCCTCCCCGCCAAAGCGACATCCCCACGCCACAAAAACTCCGGTCCCATCCCAAGTCCCCGAGCACCACCGCTGCGCTCTGTCGCGACAGGGCTCCGCGCCCCGCAGCCCCAGCCCGGTGGCGGCGGCAGGTAACGCTGGGAGCTGGGACGGAGGCGTGGGGGTAGCAGCCGGTCCTGACGGATGACAGGGAAGGGCAGATTGTGCGTGTGCCGGATGGTGCCCGCAGCTGCTCGACAGTGGTGGCTGAAAAAAAACATCCCCCTACCCCTTTCTCCGGGAAAATACCAGGTTAGAGACCAGCTGAAGAAGGAGGAGAAGGTGCCTGCCGGGAAATATGCTGGACCCGAATTGGCCTTCCCTTCACCTTTGGCTGGGTTCACAGGAAAGGTCTCTAAGCTGCTCCGCAGCCCCGGCCGGCCAGTGCTGCCCCGGCGCTTCAGCCGCCCATTAAAGCCTCGCTGCTTCTCCCTCCCCGCCCCAGCGGGGGAAGGGCCCGCCGAACTGGGTTCTGAAACAGCCTCCGTAGAAAAGACAAGCGCGGGCCCACGATGCTGAAATCCTCCTCTGGAGTGATTGCAATCTCGGGTTCGCTTTACTTCACAGAATGCTCCTTTCCCGAGGAGGCACGGAAGATCTTTTCCGTAATTCGTGCCTCTTCGAAATAGTCCGCTATCTCTCTCGCCTGTGTTTTAAATCTTATCAATGTGCGAAAAGACCAAGGAATTCAACACTTCAAAGCTCACACATTGGGTGGAAACCACCCGCTTTCCCAATATCCATAGGAATGCATGCATATATGGCTCATTTCGTTTTCTTTTTATTACCTAAGACTTGAATAAATACTTTCATTTAGAAACAGTATTGTTTTTTAATGATAACATTTCAGGAGATTTAAAATAAAGGTCGGTTTTAACCACTTTTCACAGACGCATACACACCTCCAACCCCAAACACACACATAGAGACAGACAGATCTGTTTCATAGCAGACAAATTCTCTTTTAGGCCAGTTTTCTGTTGTGAGAGAGTTCTAGTTTTAAGTTTCGCTAGTTTACATTTCCTCTACACAAACAACTGCCTACAACATTTCTTTCTCTGTTTGACTCTAGGACAAAACTTCTGAGCTGTTTAATAAAGAAGGAACACCGGTTCTTAATTTTACAGCTTCACAGAACAGGACTGCAGCTACCGACGTATCAGTCAAAGCGATTAAAGAAGATCCTTTACTTATGGGTATGTGCCCCTGAAATTACCTCACTCTAAGCCTCTCAGGGAGCTGGGAGGAGAGGGAGGGAGGCGAGGGATTACTCTTTCCAGGATCCCTGGAGAAATGAGAATAGGTTGCAGAGGGGAAATGTCCTTTTTATTTGTCCTCCCTCCCTCCCCTCCCTCCCTCCCTCCCTCCCTCTCTCCCTCCCTTTCTCCCCTCACCCTCCCCGAATGCTTGTGTGTGTCTGTCTGAAACAGATCTGTCTGTGGAAAATGGGCCTGGAACTCCCTCCTGTGTTGGGATTAGGTCTTCGGGGACCTGGGGTGGAGTTAGACTGCTTGCTTATTTTCATATTCATTAGAAATGGGAGGTTGCACAAGAAGTCCTGCTGAGCTTCAAGATATAAGAGCAACTTCGGGTTCCCCTTTCAAGACAAGACAAATCAAAGGCTCGGAGGCAAAACAGCTCTCTAAGCGCTGAACGCCTCTTCCTCCCTCCCTCCTTCCTTCCCTCCCATCCACTCACTCTCCCTCCCTTGCTCACAGTCCGGCCTCTGTCTAGGGAAGAGGCTCTCAAGCAACCTTAGATGATTATGGATTTTCTGAGCGAGAAGTTTGCCCTGAAGAGCCAGCCGAGCAAGAACAGTGACTTTTATATGGGAGCAGGAGGCAGTTTGGAGCACGTTATGGAAACTTTGGACAATGAGTCCTTTTATAGCAAAACGTCAGGCGGCAAATGCGTACAGGCCTTCAACCCTCTGCAAAGAGCTGAGCATCATGTGAGGTTGGAGACGACATCGCCCTGCCAGGACACGAACGGTGAGTCGTCATCCCAGGGCTATTCCCCATCCTGCAGATGTACGGGGGAGGGCAGGGATTCTCCCGCCCAGGGAGACCAAAGGCAGCTGCGCAGCCCTCGGATGTGGGCAGGCGGGGGCTGTCAGGTCGTAGTGAAATAACAATAACAGTAACAATGCCTCTGTTATAATAGAACTATCTCTACTTAAAAAAAAAAAAATCAAAAAAAAAAAAAATCGGGGAGAAGGCAAAGGGCTGCTTTGAAGAGCTCTTTTCCTTTCAATGCAGCTTTTCAGCTGCTGCCTTCCCCACCGGCCCCGGCCCGGGTCTCCCGGCTGGCCGAGAGCGGAGCTCCCTCCGGGCTCGCCGGCACAGCCCGCCCGTGGCTGGGGCAGCCGCCCGGGGGCGGACGGGCCGCCGGGTCCCGGAGGGGCTGCAGGACACGGCCGGGTCCCGGCGGGGCTGCAGGACACGGCCGGGTCCCGGAGGGGCTGCAGGACACGGCCGGGTCCCGGCACCCTCCGGCACACCCTGGGCACCCCCTCTGGGCTCCCTCCGGCCCTCCCCCGGCACTCCCGGCCCCGCTGCGAGCCGCGGCGCTTTCCCCCAGCAAAGTCCCGGGAAAAGCATCGCCGGCTCCGGAGGGAGCCCGCGCACGGCCGGCTCTGCGGTGCCGGTCCGGGCAGGGAACGGGAGGCAGCCTGGTCAGCTCTGCTGCCCTCAAATACCGCCCTGCGACGGCAGCGGGGCTCGCTGCAGCGTTTCCAATCGATACGGGACGGTGATTTTCCCGAAAACCCCGTCGGTCCCCGAAAACCCCGAACAATAGTGTTAAACATTTTAACAAGTATTAAAATTTTCTAGCTTATAAGCAAGGAGAATGAGGAATATTTTGTTTTTAAAACATTTAAAATCTTCTTCATTATTTTCTTTATGTTAGAGCGATTTTCATCCACCATGATGAAAATCGCTGTAGAAAAAAATTAAAAACTAATTTCCTAGAAAAATCGGAAAACATGGTTAAAATCAGATGCAGTAAGACTGACAATATGATATGCTTTTTGACTTCATATAGTCATTGAAGTATATATATATTTCTTTTTTTTTTTTGAGAAAGTTCTTTTGTTTGTACGGATAAATGGTGAGACATTGATAGATTTCTTCAAGTGTAATTTAAAAAAAACAAAAACCGCTAGGAAATTGATTTATACATTGAAGTTTTTCTTAATTAGCTAATTTATTGTGTGCCTCGAGGGCTTTGGGGCATTTCCTACCTATGTATATGTTGATGGTATGTATCTGAAAATTGTGTTTCATTGCAATCAGCTCGAATTGAAAGAAAAGAAATTACTGAGAACGCGAGACAATCTCAAAACAACTTCATTATGTTACATAGCATCGTTGTAAGTTTTAATTTCTACAGAGTTTGAATCTTTTTTTCCACCTTTCTCTTAGATTTTTTTTTTAAATTCTTTAACTTGTCTCATTACTTTTCCAGTGACGTGTGATAAGTAAAAATATTGAAAAGTAGGAAATGTTTTCATTTCTTATTAAGAAGCTACTGTGGAATATTTCTTATCTCTACCACTCAAGTTTTACATAAAGACAAATAGTTCCTGTGATCCTTTTACAAATTATATGAAACTATCTCTTTTAATGAGTTAACATTTTGCAGAAATACCCTGTGTTTTGTAACCGTAACAAGCCTCATTGGAAACAATTCCGCTTCACAAATGCAAAAGAAAGCATATGGAATTTATTGAATTTTAAAAGCGAGTTTAATTTTTGGTTTAATTTGCTTCCTGATTTGTCAGTTTACAACTATTAAGCTTACTTCACCGTTAGTTTGTATTTTCATACAAATAGAGGTTTTTTACATTTGCTTCCAAATTTAAAGGCACATTTGTCAATAGCTTTGTGTCTCTATTATGAAAATCTGTTTTGGGCTAAGATTCCTTATCTGTACAACTCTAGCTGAGGCTGATTTCATGCATTGTTAACTACTTTAGCAGCAGTAGTGGTAGGGTGAAAATATCCAAGTCTCTTGCACAGTCTTCTTACTCTGTAAGTTTCCAGATGATATTTTCAGATATCATTCTCAGTTAAAATTTAACGTGACTTAGCACTTTTATTCTATCTGTAGTTAATATTACAAATTCCTCTTCAATGATGTCATAAAGAAATAACACTGCCGTGGTGGAATCTGGTTCCTTGTGAAACTGTTTTATACGAACTCCTGAATCTAAACACCTCTCCTTCCCCCTTGATCCTTTATTAACCAGCTGTTAACCCCCCTTGCATGCAGTGAGCTACGGGATTACTAAAGTGGAAGGACAGCCTCTTCACACAGAGCTGAGCAGGCCCATGGACAATTGCAACAATCTCAGAATGTCTCCAGTGAAAGGGCTGCAGGAGAAGGGGGACCTGGACGAACTTGGTGATAAGTGTGACAGCAATGTCTCCAGCAGTAAGAAGAGGAGACACAGAACAACTTTCACCAGTTTGCAGCTGGAGGAACTGGAGAAAGTATTCCAGAAAACTCACTACCCCGATGTCTATGTGAGAGAACAGCTAGCTCTGAGAACAGAGCTCACTGAGGCCAGAGTCCAGGTAGGACCAGATTTCAGCCTTCCTATGACAAATTGTGCATTGTAGGAATGAGTAAATTACACTCTCAGGGATTGTACAAAACCCCATAAAGCTAAAGTAAACAGCTCGTTTTGCCTCATTTTTTTATGGACATGAGCTCTTAGGCTGTAGTGCTAAAATAACTTGTTATTTTTTTAAATAGCTTGTGTTGCAGTTCTGAACGCTTGTTTAAAGGACGAGAAAACAACATCAATAGTAAAACTGTCTTGATCTCTTGTAGAATTCCAGGCAGTGAAAACATAAGTTGTTATGTGTAAAGATCCCACTAAAGACTTGTTGCATGTAGTTCAGACTGATGACAATGCAGAACTCACAGGATTCTGTGTGTGGCATGAAAATTACAGTCTAAAAAGTAACCAAATTCCTTGTTTCTATCCAAAGACTGTGCAGTGAAACTGTGCATACATAAATGTGTATAAGTATCTATATATCTATATACTTTACATAGATATATGTGTGTGTGTGAGTTTTGCGCCTGTATAAAACAAGGACATAATCAATTCTTCTTTTCTGTATGGAATGATCTTAGAAATCACAAAATTAGGAGGTGCAATTTCTGGTTTTTAAATTTCCATAACTTATTAATAATGCTACTCTGGTTTTTGTAACAAAACATACTGGTGACCACTTAGTACATTATTTGAATATTGTAACTGCATACTAATGTCATTCAGTCAGTATGCGCTCACAGAGCAATCTCAATAATATTTATGACTTTTGATGTGCAATGGTGAGAAAAGATGCTAAATATCTAGGATATACAGCCTTTCCCTTGTTTAGAGGTCTTCTGTTAGAAAAGGGTGTGAGCCACATTTTGCAAGTTTATCTTCATTTTAGATATCTTTTCTGTTCTGGTAATAATCATTATTTCAATTTAGAGAATAACAGTTCTGTTGATTCTTACAGACTGGGATTAATTTTTTTAATTTAGTGACTTGAATATGATAACAACTTCACAACTTGTAATTAAACGCATACTCACACATGTACGTAGAGAAATAGACAGCAGTCCACATGCATACAAAGTGAAATGAAATCAGAAACACTTTCAGAAAAAGTCAGCTAATTAATTTTATAAAGAAGTGTTCTTTTCATGTCTATTCAAGCAGGCATCACATTTGCTGTTGTCATCAGAAAATAGAGTCCAAAACTGTGTGTTCAGTTGCATCGATGTGATATCAGCAATGCCGATGGAATTTGGTTCAGTGGCTTTTAACTCTTTAGGCTCTGCACAATTCCTTTCCTGAATTTGGTACAGCTTTCCAAGTATCACTTTGATTCACTGGGATTTAGTCTTGACTTAAAAAAAAAGAAGGTAGCATAATGTTACAACACCATTCTAACAAGTGTATAATTCTGGAATACAGAGAACTACTTCAAGAACAAATTAATAGCGAGAATAAGGAGGGGAAAATTGAACTAAAGTGTGTAATCTGACTTTTTTATCACATTTTTTTCCTAAGATTTAGAGGCTTCACATGGTAAAAGTATTAAAAAGAAGATAGTAAATGAAAAATGTATGCCTATATCAGACTCTCACAGTGTATTTATTTCTATTTTATTTAAACATGTTCTTACCTTTCTTAAAAGATAACTGATCTTTGCATTCTTATATGGTTAATATGGAAGGACATGTTGATCATTTCTGTCCAGAGTAGCAAGAGTATTCCATCACAAGATTAAGCAATTTGCAAGGCCTTACGTCATTAAAGGCAAGCATCTGGCAATTCAAGGATAACAAGCAGCAGATTTCTACATTGCTTTGTGGAGGCAAATGGTTACTCTATCTCTGCCAAGAGTAAGTTTCTAGTAAAGTGGTGTAAACAGAAACATTTTGGGGGATTGTCAAAGGAAAAAAAAAAGTGCTTTTTCTCATTTACTTCTATGAATTCAAGCAAATTGTTTGATTTAGTGTAGCAGAGTGATCAGCTGGATACCTTACCCACAGTTCCCCTCACCACCATTTCGTCAACATCCAATTTAATATTTGTCCTGCACACATGCAGAGAGAGCCAACCTGAACCTAATTTATCTAAGTTGTTCTCTTTCCTGCTTCATGTCAGTCCAGTAATTGGTACCCATTTTAAGAAGATTGTCAAGGTCTTTATTCAAGGAAAGAACTTCATGACTAAATTTCCTTATCGTGTCCTTGATGCCTCTGTGGAGACAGGAGATTTTTTTTGCCTTCCCTTTTCTTTTTGCTGAACCTCAGGCATCATAAATAAAACATATTTACCATCAAGGCTCCTAAAATATATACTCAGGAGTTATATGCATGAGCTTTGCTTTGATTGCTGAATCTTTTAAAAGATGGCAGATTTGCCACAAGTCCTTGGGAATCAAAATGAGCAAAATTATGCCCTGGGTGCTTAAGAGCAGTATCAAAAGACAGTTGAGTTCTCCAAAGATCAATGCAAGAATGGAATTACAACCAAACAGTGTTATTTTAAATGTCCCACAATATGGAATCAGAAAATGTCCCTCAAAACACAGGAAGTATCTATAAATAAAGCACCATTCATGCATGTATATATCAAAATTAATTAATGGTCGATTTAGCTGGATGACTAACTAATGCCATTGTTGCCTTTAAAATAATAATGATTCAGTTAAAAGTGTGACTTAAAAAAGTCTCAGTGAGCTTGCTTACCCAGAACAACGACTAGTTGGCTATTATTCTTATACAGTGTTACTTTTCTTAGCAATCCCCTTTATTCATCAGGATAGCCTAACCAGTCCAAAATAAACTGTCTGTAAGATAAGAATAAATTATTAAGACTATGGGACAATGACAGTTATCAGTAACAGAAAGAAATTGTCATATAATGGGTTTTTGATATAGTACTTGACACTCAAAATATTACAGAACAGGCCAAGGAGTATAAACAAATTTAAGCATAAAATCTAAATTATTCCATAGTTGAAAGTGCAATTCTTTTGTCTTCCATTATAAGAAACAGATATCATCTAACACTAAAGTAAAACAAAATTCACAATAGTTCAAAAACTGTCTGTGACGTGGTGACTTTTTATTATTTTCCTGGCCTTTTAGCCTTCCTTATAGGAACTTTTCCTGCTGTGCAGACTACTGTCCTTGTGCCAATTTTTCCTGCCTTTTTATTACTGCACTTGATAAAGGTCATGGACACCTCTAGGAGGCAGATTACGGATAGTTATAGCAAGTCAGTGGGCATGGGAATTTAAGGGAATGTTTCTTTACTTACTACAGACTGATCTTTCTCAGGTTGTCTTTGTTTTTGTTTGTTTGCTTTGTTTGTTGGTTTGTTTTGAGGAATATAAATGAAACAATATGTATATTTAAAATAGCCAGCCAAAAGTTAAGCAGGTGTGACATTTACAAGACTGAAACAGTGAAAAATTAATTTCCAGGTGGAGAACTTATCTTTTTTAGATAAACAGAAATTTTCAAAGCCGCTGTCCAAAATCTCTTATTTTCCTAAAACCCTTTGCACAGTACATAATTTAGTTTACCCTGATGACTCTTTCCTTGTATACTCTAGGTTTGGTTCCAGAATCGAAGAGCAAAATGGAGAAAAAGAGAACGCTATGGTCAGATCCAGCAAGCCAAGAGCCACTTTGCTGCCACCTATGACATATCTGTTCTTCCAAGGACTGACAGCTACCCTCAGGTACGGTAAAGACCAAGCAGTACTTTGGTTCTACATTTGGCAGCTTTCCTAACAACTCTGGTTTTGTATACTTTGCTAAGGTGAAGTATAAACTACCTGATCTCTAGACAGCTTCCTTTTGATGTGTCAAACATGGACCATGTCCTTATAGAACTCAACAACCCATTAAATAGAACAAGTGTCCTACTAGCATGAAATTGTAATATAGTCCTACAGAATCAGAACTGAATATATATCACTGGGAGAGAGAGGCAGAGGGATAGGACAAATCTCTCATACCATTGGAGTTGGTTGAATTTGGGTTTTTTTTTGTCTTTTTCAGTTCCCTGTTAGTAAATAATAAGGTATACTGCATAATGAAGTAATAATCTTCTGTCTCAGTTCTCCACTCCTTTGATTTACTCTTTGCCTCACTCTGCTTTTGTTTGTCTCCTTGCTTGTTTTAGTACATTGAATATCTTTATTTTAGAGCCATTTTTTTCATGTCTCTGGCTACACATTGCTTTTACCACATAATTAATTAAAAAAAAGCACCATGCAAAGCAAAAATCTCTTGCATGGCTCCCTTCCACTACTGGTGTTTTGGTGCTGTTCAGCTTCATTAGGTAGCGGGGTCTCTGCCAACCTTTAAAAAAAAAATATATTCTATGTGAGCTTGCTTTGGTCATGCTCTAAATTGGCTGAATGAGGAGTTCCTCAGGGTTGGGGAAGAGTGGCTGGAAATTGACTCAGCAGAGAAGGGCCTGGGGGTGGTGGTTGTCAGCAGCTGAACATGAGCCAGCTGTGCCCAGGTGGCCGAGAAGGCCAGTGGCATCCTGGCCTGGATCAGCAATAGTGTGGCCAGCAGGAGCAGGGCAGGGATTGTGCCCCTGTACTTGGCACTGGTGAGGTTGCACTTCAAATCCTGTGTCCTGTTCTGGGCCCCTCACTATGAGAATGACATTGAGGGGCGGGAGAATGTTCAAAGAAGAGCAATGGAGCTGGGGAGGGGTCTGGAGCACAAGTCCTATGAGGAGCAGCTGAGGGAGTTGGGCTTTTTTGCCTGGAGGAAAGGAGTTGCAGGGGAGATCTTATCACTCTCTACAACTGCATGAAATGAGATTGCAGCAAGATGGGTCTTGCTCTCTTCTCCCAGAGAGCAAGTGACAGGTTAAGAGGAAATAAGCTGAGCTGGGGGAGGTTCAGATCAGACATCAGGAAGAATTTTTTCCCTGAAATGGTGGTAAGCACTGGAGTGGTGGAGTCACCATCCCTGGAAGTATTCAACAATTGACTGGAAATGACAATTAGTGCTATGCTTTAGTTGGCATGGCAGTGTTTGCTGAAGTGTTGGACCTGATGATCTTGGAGGTCTTTTCCAACCTTAGTGATTCTATCATTCTATGAATGTGATTAGCTATGAACCAGGGATCTTTGGCTCATGTGCCATCTACTCAGTTTAATGTGCTTTACCTCTGAAGAGGTTACATATTACTAGGCTTGGTGCCTGGGCCAGAGCTGCCCTGTGCTCCAGCAGCTCAGAACATGGACACAACCATTTCAGCTGTTGTGGCACTTGTAAGCCATCTGGTTTTATTTTAACATGTAGCAGGGCAATAACCCAAATTACATTAGCAACCACTGCATGACTCTGTGTTTAGGTAAGTGGACACAATCTTCGGTAGCCCCGGGTAGACTCACAAAGCCGTAGATCTGCATTCACTCACAGATCTCATTTAAGGTGGTCAATTCTCCTTTCAAGGTCTTTCTGACTTACCTATAGCATCACAAGTGATACAATGAACAGTGCTGAAGCTTTGGGATTTCTAGACTAAATTTGTGTCTGCCAGCTTATCTTGTATTTTTAGTAGGATTCCATCTACATCTAAAATGATTGTCCTAAAATTAATGTTTTTCAACAATCCCACATTTTTAAACTATACGATAATATGATCTATAAAATTCTAATCCAATAAAAGATCTATTCTGTACTTTCAGATTGTTAAAAAGATTAATTCTCTGCATTTCTGTTTATATTTTTTGGCAAAAAAATCTTCTAGGCAGATGACACAACTAAGCTTCAGCCTGACAAATATTTCCATTACTAATTAATAAATTCTTAAAAACAGAAGATTGAAATGCAAATGCTTGTTCCATCATCTTAAATCAAGCATCTCTAGTGTGTAGAAATACAAAACGTGAATATACATTCACAAGCACCAATGCCACATGCTCACCTACATGCACAGACTAACAGAGTGCAGGTAAACAGAGAGGCACAAATGTGTAATTTGTCTGGTCACCTGCATGAGAATGCTGCCTGGTGCTGTTCTGCTGTTCTTGCTGTTCAAGAAGAAGGAGCTGAAGGAAGGTGTGAGTGCACTTTGGCTGTTTCAGCTGAAGGCTTGCACGCGTAGCTTGGCTACGTTTTAAAAACAAGGTAGTCGTCTCCTCAGAGAAAAATTTGGCTACTTTTCTGTATATGAGTAGGTATCCAGGCAATTACCACAGAGCATTTAATAAAAATTTGTAGTCTTGCTAACCTCGTGGTAGTTCTTCATAGTTTTCACATTCTGAAATCCTGTTCTTCAGTAAAACCACATCTCTATGATATATATAACATTTCCAGTGAGAGTGACTGAGACAATGAAAATCCGTTTTAAAAACATGACTACTGACATCACTGCATTCAAATCTTTTAACATGACTACTGACATCACTGCATTCAAATCTTTTGAACTAGATGTCCATTATTAAGTGATTCACTTATGGAAAATAAATATACGGCTCCTGACTTGCAATAAATTCATCAATCTATCTTACAACTCAGGCAGCAAAGGTATATAAAATGATTTCATTTTAATGCTATAAATTGGTTTCCCCAAAAAGTCCTTTATTTCATTGTAGTTAATGTAAGAGAAGAAAACAAATATCCTTTTTCCCTTTATTTTGTTCCCATATCACCACCACCACAGGCACTCTTGTGACTATGAAATAAGCAAATATTAGACAAGCTTTGCCATACTTTTAAATAAATAATTTTTAAATGTACTTTTAAATAAGTAATTTTTTTCTTGTGGATTGTGGAACACAGATCACTAGAGTTTATTTAAGAAACAACATGGAGAAAAACAGACTCCCTGTTGCTGGAAGAAAATATAGGTTGAATGTTGAAAAAGGATGAAATCAAGCTGAGAAGTTTACAGCTTTATGGCAGAAAGAGCAGGAACAAATATGAATTTCTGGTGTGCATTATAAGGATTTGCAGCCCGTGGATTTTTCTGGTTTGAGTCCAGCCATGGATATGTTGAGAAAACACATTCCAGCAGAAGCGTCAGTCTCTTGCAGTCGACAGAGGGTGTTGTGGAGACTTCTGCTTAGTCTCTTCACCAATTATCTTCATCAAATGGAAATTAAGAACATCGTGCTGCTACACATTGCGTGACTTCATAAACCTGAAACGTTTCTCTTGTGAGAAAATGAATCTTTCAACTCATTTCAGACAGAAGGTTGGCTCTGAATAAGAAAAGGGTTGAGGTAGGAAGTGACCTCTGAAGGTGATCTGGTCCAACACCTTTGTCTATAATCCAGTCTAATTTTGCTATAAAATCCATGTCTTTATCTTCACAATAATTACAATTTAGATTTTTTTTTTGGTAGATCATAATTCTTTGCTTTGCTCTTTCAGTCTAATTTTAATGACTTTTACAGTATATTGACTTTAGATTTTTTGTTTGGTTGGTTGGTTTTTTAGTTGCTTGTCTGAGAAATTGAATATCTCCTGAATTGAACCTGCCAAGAAATTGAATATCTCCTAAACTGGCCAAATTCTGCATGCATATATCTTTCATTGATTATACTATCAAAACCTGGGTTACAGAGAAGGGCTGTTTGTACAATATTCTAGAAAAATCATCTGTTATTTAGATTTTTTTTCAAAGCTCTAACAACATTATGCCGAAAATCAGATTTTTCTAGGAAAATTGTATGGACAGTGATTTTCTTTAATTTTAGCAAAAGTTTTCTGTTTCCCTACTTTCAGTGTTTGAACTTCAATGTTTTCTTGCAGATACAACACATTGTGTTCTTAGTCATCTTAAGTGCACTCAGGAAAACACATATCCTAGACATTTTTACCTTAACTAGCAATGTCCTATTGCTATGAAAGTGAAGATGGAACATCATAAAAGCAGTGGGGAAATGAATGCAGATTCCCTTCATGGGGAAGTTTACTTCATTTCACAGGAGTGAATGTTAGTAAACAAGCCTTACTTAATTTTGTCCCTTAAATACAGCATAGAGTGTTATTAAATATGTCTCAGGATATCTGAGACACTGTTGAAGTGTTGATGAACAGGATTTAAAAGAAGGATCCGGCCTTCATTTCAGGCAGCCATGGTCAGATAAGTATTAGACATTTGTGTTTAGGAAACTTAACCAAAGGAACTTCTATGCCACACATGGGTTCTCTTTACAGCTGTCAAAAACTCTGATCAATTAAAATGTTTATTCCTAAAATGTAAGGTGTAAAATAGGTAAGATGATCTGCCAACATTTTTTTTATTTTGATACCTGGTTCAGCTGCAGTCATTTGTAGTTATCTACACAGATGTATAAATATGTTGGAAGAGGAATAATAAAAAAGCCTCTTTAGCTTTGTCCTTCTCTTACCTTATTGGTCTTCATTTGACTCCCTCTGGCACCCTATGTTAGTGGGAAGGCTCCTGTTACAAAGGTATTTGATCTCATCAGATTTGATGATTACCTATGAGAACTAACAAGAAAACCTGAGACAAAATTTCATTTTACCCCTCCTCCTCTATTTACACACACAAGAGCCTATTCTATTATCGCAGCTGTCCCTGTGTGAATCAAATTGATAAAGATGTTATCCTTATAAGTGCATCAGTATGTAAATAAACATTAAATTCAGGTATTGAAAGCAGATAAAAAAGGTGAATATTTTCTCCCATCTAGGCTCCTTCCTTTCTTTGCATTTTCCCTCCTTATTTGTTCTTTGAATCATGGTAATTTGTTGTAATTTTTCTTCTAAGTCCCTTTAAAAGGATTAATTTTGTCACACCACTCAACTTTCCTTCTTAATACCACATGTAAAATGTTTGAGTATTTTTTAAATTTTCTTGAAAATGCAGGCAAGACTTGGATAGGATAGAATTTAATTTTTTGTTTCAGTTGAAAATGTCCAATCTAGTGCAAGGGGGAATCCTAAGACAACAAAAGCTTTTCAGAAGTATGGGAACAGGAATGATATAGAAGGTCTAAAAAGAAAGGAAACTGCTGAAATCTCATAAATAGAAGGAAGAAGCTGAAATTTGCATTCCATGCACCATAATGATAAATCAAATGAATATGTTGAACAGCATGGCATCACATGATGTGTTGGCAGTCAAAGAGTGTAGAAGCGGTATCAGCATACATGTGTTAAGTACTAAGTCCTTGGATCCTCATTATCGTTTGCTCTAGCCTTGGTACATATGGCTAATCCTCATTAGCAATAATCAAAGTTACATGCTCCAACTAAGTGTTCATATGGAATGTATTAGACGCCACATGTTATATGACTTAAAATTTCTTTTAACTGTAGCAGACACATAAATGACAGTTAATCACAATAGTTCATTAAGGCTATGGGTACACTGATTGAGCACGAGTAGATGTGGCAGACATCTCTGAGCTGGCTTCAAAGAGGTTTTATCACTCACTCATGCTGTCTGGCTGTGGCAGCGTGGGGCTGGGGCTGAGCCACCACCTGCGTGGTGTGTGTCTCCCTGCATGTGTGCTCACTGCTGTGGCTGATCTTCCAACAAGAGGGGAGTGACACTTCCAACTTTTCTGGGTGGTGTCTGTTCCACATGAAGTAGCTTATGCACTGCACTTTTATTTTTTCTGGGTAATAAACCACCACTGTATGTGGTCCTCTTCATAGTCTCAACATTCAGTTTGTTGCTCTGTGGGGTTTTTTTTTGTGAAACATGTATTTCTTTAAGCGTGAGTGACTTTACTGGGGCTTAATTACTTGGCAAATTCTTCTTTTTTTCCCCTAAGATACACAAAATTTTTAATAGTATTTTTCAAAATGTGAAATATTGTATTTAACTGTATCATAGAGTTGAAATATAATTAATCCATATTATAAGTGGCCTCAAGATTGCAGTAGGAAGAATTTACAGTTTACAAAACATCCCATAAAGGAATGAAAGCTTGATGACTTTTTCAAATCCTACATTATTTTGAAGCTTAGCAAACTTAAGTGTGGAATCTAATGGTCAGAGTTTTATTTTGTTCACCATGTGTAAGCCAAATGTGGACTGAAGGGGTCTATCACATATTTTAAATCTGTATCATTAAGCCTCTCACTACCAAGTGCTAATTAGCATTTTATTTGTATCTGCAAATTGTGTCCTGCATCTCTCTCATACATGAGCCCAATACAGCACAGGTGATCTTCACATGTGCACTTGCCCATCAGCTCCTACAAAACAGTCACAAATTAAACACTGGGAAATGTTCTGTCTAGATAAAAATGTAAAAATACAATGATATAAATGTAAAAATACAATGAATGGTGAAGCATTGGGGCAAATTGCCCATAGAAATTAATGAACCCTTGCAGCTGGAGTGACTCAAAACCTGGCTGGATGGGGTTTGAGTAACCTTATCTAAATTTGAGAGTAGCTGCAAGCAAGGGTTTAGAAATATCCCAGAGGCTCTTTTTCGGTTTGAATGATTCTGAGAATCTACAAATTTAGGAAGTATAGGCAAATTTCTACCTGTATTTTGGATGCTCTAAAGAGGCACCCAGAAAAAAAAGTGGAAATTTACAGACCAAATTAATTGTGGTGATGGACTAGGGATGACAAACAGATACAAGCTGTGAACTAGTAGTTTTGAGTAGTTTAACAGCTATTGCATTTAATCTCCTGAAAGTAGCTTCTTGTGCTAGCAAAGATTTGATATTTTTTGGTAGTGCAAGGAGAGTAGCGACAAAAATTTAGCAAATCAGTCTGACATTCACATGTTTTCTATAATTACACAAATTCTTAACTCTTCATTTAGTGCAACTCTTGTTTTCCACAGAGGATATGTGTAGTTTCTAATTACTAGAGTAATTATAATAATATTCAGCAAGTATAACATTTATTATGTAATACAATAATAACATCTCTTGATATGTAGAGGTCTTAAAAGAAATTAGAATTTTGTTTCCAATGTGAAGCACTAAAAGGTGTGCACTCAAACAGAGATGGTCTCTAGTCTGGATAGGCAGGCGACTGAAATAACACAAGTCAAGAATTTGGTGATGGGAGAACCAAATCTCCCATTTGGTTCTCCCAAAGGCTAGGGCAGTGATAGCAAAACTCCCAGAAAAATTTGATATTTGAGTTTATGTGGTTTCTCCAGGGGCTGCATAAAAAGGCTGAAGCTCAGGGAACTTGAAAGTTTAGCAGAAAAAAAGCAATGACACCAAGCGGGATGACCAATTACCTCAGCTCTTTTTCCTCTGCAGTATCTAACAGAAGGTCATGTGCCTAGGAAATTATATCACAACCATGTTAACAACCATAACTCTGCAGTTATGTTTGTGTCACAGCTATGAAATCCTATTTCTTTTTCGATCAGGAAGGGTGTGTGTGCATGTGTATGTGTGTATAAAACATACAGTAGGTAAATATATTGAAGGGCTCTGGTAATTTCATGGTAACCACAAGAGCAAAGCTCAAGTTGTTTGTGATGTTAACAGAAACCAGAGATGTGCTGTATGTATGGCCTCATTCACAGTCTCTGAATTGCCTTTTATATAGTTCATGGATCACACAAGATTTTAAGAGGAAAAATATTTTCTTTAAATTCATGTACATAATGTCGCTTTTCCTTCTAACATACCAGAAGAAGGTCTGATGATTTTGACTTATTGTGAAACATTACTGTATTTATTTTTAATACAGGAATACCTTCTGTGCCTAAATTTCACTACAAGATATTTATGTTGTAAATCCTTGTAAAGAAATGAACATTTAATACCAAATGTGAAGTCACTCAATCAACTAAAATGAATAGAAAATTGATATAACTGAAAACATTGTTTTGGAAGGCATAACTGCCTCATGAGAGAAGATGTAAAGCTCCCCTAGAATCTTGTGGCATTCCCAAAGTTAAGTTTAATAATTTGAATTCCTTTCTCTAAGGAAGAAATCTAGTGCGCTCCTTTAAAAGTTTTAGAAATTAATAGCTTGTTCACATATTTCTTGAAAAAGACATTGGCACATTTTAGGATTTGCAGCTGAATTTGGTTCTCATTTACACCTGTGCAACCTCACTGAACCTAAATTGAAAGAGATTTGTCTGGAATAAAAATATCAGGGAAATTGGTGGTACTAAACTTAGTTTACTGCACACCAAACTACTCAAAGTATGGAAAGAAAGAGTGATTTTGTGATTCCTCCAGACCACATTGGTTATTGGGCACTTTCTAACTGAGCCTCTGAACCTTTTGAAGATTTCCCATCATGATTCTATTAAAGGCAAACTTGTTCATGTTTGTATTTAAACTTTTTTTTAAAATTCCTCCCCTAATTATATCTATGCTGCCTGGGTAGCATTTGGCACGGCATTTCTTAGAAAGAAATTTCAGTAAGTCAGATAAATAAGACTTTGTTGCATGTAAGTTAGCTTTGGAGATTATGAGCTCCTTCAGAAATAAGTCATGTATTAGACACTGCATAGGTTAACTAGTTTCTCCCTGGGGAAATTTGTCTGATTATAAGTCAAAACTGGCTCAGGTAGGTTAATGAAGGAGTAATAAAGCAGCTGGGAATCATGTCAAACTGTAGAGCATCTCCCATGGGCTGACATTTGAGTCTTCTGAAAAGTGATTATGAGAGGTGGTAACTGGAAAGTTCTGAAACTTCTTTTAGATTTCCTCATATAGATGTCAGGAGGCCCACAAGAAGGAAAATTCTTCCATATCCTTCCTCAGTGACCTTACTTCCTCCGTTGCCTCCCAGCAGATCACCTAAAATATGCAGGAGCAGAAGCCTGGTGTGTGCCCAGCTGTGTGGGTGTGTGTGGAAAGGCACATCCATGAGTGTGTGTGGAACTATAACTGCATGCATACACGTCTGTGTAAACAAGCTGAGCAGACCCAGAGTTTGGGGAGATGAGTTGCTGCCATGATTTTTCCCCAGGTTTTCAGAGGAAATCAAAATGGAGCATTTACTGGATTATGTTTTTGCTGCTGGGCTTCCCAAGGAGTCCAGATTAGTTTGTCAGCTCCTGATGACCTTGCTAATATAACTGTTTAAAATAAGACTATTTCGTCCTTCCTATCTGCACTAGATCTCAGCTAGAGGAGTTCAGCGAACCATAATTTATCGCTTTAGCTTGTTGGTGGTTTGGTATGTGCTGTTGCAAAGTGATAGGACAATGGGAGAAAACACAACTCATCAGCCTTAGAAACATGTTTTCATTCTGTGTGTGCATATGTGTGTGTCTGTCATAATTCATTACTTCCTCTGACCTCTACTTTGACAGAAAAAATCACTCAGCTAGAGAGATAACCTTTATATCTTAAAGTCAAAATTCCTTTGTCTGTGGATTTGGAATGTGAATGTAGAATTAAGTTTGAAGTGGGAATTCACTTTTCAGTGCTAACTGAAGAGTAATTGAGTTACTCCAACACATCACAGAGAACAAAGACACGTGGGCTCAATTGCAGTGCATCAGGGCAAGGATACACTGAACAGACAACAGATTTTTAGAGTGAAGACAAATTTAGCAAAGGAAAACAAATAGGAAAGGATATAGTTACTGGCTGACAAGATCTGTATTGTGAATGGGGGCTAAAAATGTCTTGCCTGATGTTATTTGTACATTAAAAAAATCAGCATTCAGGAGAGGTATATAGGTAAAAGTGGAGAAGACATACAAAGCTGTAAATTGTATCATGGCATGTGTAAATGAGGAATGACCGAGGAAGATTGAGTATGGCAGAAATTATACCATATGCAAGTAGTACTCCTAGAGAGAGAGTAGAGTTTGGAGAAAAAAAAAAGGGCAGTTGCTGAGTGTGAAGCATGATCAAATCAAAGTGAATAGAGCAGGAATGAAAGACCATGCAGTCTGAGATAACAATAAGAGCTGACTCATGTTAGGTCTTAAAAGTCTTTCTGCCTGTCCATCTAGTAACAAAAAAGTGAAAAATACCTATCCATAAATACCATCTATGCATAGATGGTGGAAGGCCTGAGACTCAGAATGGAGCTTTAAGCAACTGCCAAGTATAGAAAGGATTATACATCAAGGCTTGAATACATAGTTGCTCCAGGCATTGATGGTAACCACAAAGTTTGTGTCCTAGTCTGTCATGCAATGTTTTCCAGGGATGTACAATGCAGCTTCTTAAGGCTGAATGCTGAAACATATATGCCCTTAAAGTATATTTTCACATGAAAAGTCATGAAAAGAAATTTTGTATCAAATCTATCTTTGAAACAAATTTAAGAAAAGGTCTTGAATACATTATCAGTAATTTCTGTGTTTTAGGGTTTCATTTGTTTTAAAGTAATTACGCAAGGCTTCTCATTATTAATTTTTTTGAATACTTGTTGGGCTTTATCTCTTGATAAATCCAAATTGGTTTGTTTTGTTCACCCTTTTCCGACCATTACAATGGGAATTCTAATGAGGAGAAGCATTTATGTTGAAAATATCTATGATCTTGTACACTCTTTTGACACGTTTTTTCTGATATCAGTTGTGTGTTTCCATTAATTTTATTGACTGGCTGGGCTGATGGCATCCTGAGGTTCAACAATTGACATATATATGGAGCCACAGGACAAATGGATGGCAAAGTAAGGAACGTGATTCATCAGCCCTTGCTCTTAAGTGAACGATCTCATATTTTGTCTGATGTGATCTCTTCACACTATTTTCTGACATGATTTCAGAGAACTTGTTGAACAGTTGTTGCATGTTTCAGAGGGGAACTAATTATATGTGAAGTAAAGCAAACCAAGCATTGCAGAAAACAAAAGATGAACTATCTGAGTTTAATTGTGTTCATTTTATATGTTCCAGATTCAGAACAATCTGTGGGCAGGGAATGCGGCCAGCGGTTCTGTGGTTACCTCCTGCATGCTGCCACGAGATACGTCCTCCTGTATGACACCTTACTCCCATTCACCCCGGACAGATTCTGGCTACACAGGCTTTTCAAACCACCAGAATCAATTTAGCCACATGCCCCTCAATAATTTTTTCACTGACTCGTTGCTTTCTGGGGCAACCAATGGACATGCTTTTGAAACCAAGCCAGAGTTTGAAAGGAGGTCCTCCAGTATTGCAGTTCTACGGATGAAAGCCAAAGAGCATGCTGCCAATATTTCTTGGGCCATGTAATATAGCAGTACCCTCTCTCAATTTTTTTTCAAAGCAAACTAAAACCATTTTTATTTCCCATATTTAAAGGGAACAACAATAAGCTGCTGTGTGTGGAATGCTAGAAATCACAATATACACGATGTCTGCTTTAAGAAATGCAATATAATATTTAACAATAAACCAAGAATAAACCAAATAGATTTACCATGCATCAAGCTCAACAAGCCCTCTTTGTTTTGCTTTTCATATATGTTTTGTTGTACCAGTTGATGAAATATGATTATAGAACATGAAAAAAAAAATAAAACTACAAAGCAAATGTGTCTACTCCATGGTTTTTAGCAGTCCTGTATAAAAAATTCATGCTTTACAAATGAATACTTCATAAAGGAACAACTTGGTAAAGGAAAATAAATTTATTATATTGAACCCATGATGTAAATCTCTAAGCACACCATGCAAAGAGGGAAATATATGACCACTCATGTAGTAGGTAGAATTTGTAGACTGAGTTCTCTCAGCGCTGTGCTGCTGCTCTAAGCCAGCTCTGCTGTTTTGCTAAATGCATGTTGAGCTTGTTGAATTTATATCAATGAACAACTAATGTAAAAAGAATATAAGGTACTACTTTATCTTATGGACCTGAGTGTATTTCTATTAAAGATAATGAGAGTTTTTTGGTCACATATAACGCTAAAAGTAGGACCACATTGCTTAATAGAGTTTTAAAAGATGTGCACAGATTATATGTCAACTAGTAAATTTAAATTAAATCTTAAAGGTTATAGATAGGGTGTCATGAAGCTTGGGTGACTAATAGACAGCATGGAATAGTACTCCTACACTTTTAACAGAATTCAGATTAGGGAAAAACAACAAACAACACAACACTGGGGTCTTCCAGTACAGTCCATTTTACTGGGTTTTGCTACTCTATGGTCAAATTGAAACCAAAAATTCCAACAAGGCTCGTCAGTTTCAGTTTGTATCTAATCCTAAAATGATGTTAGAGTAATGTAATTTTAGTTTTAATTACATTTTGTTTAAGCTTTGCACATATGCTTTCCAGAGTATAAGACTAATTTGCTACTCTTAAAGTATATGAGAAAAATCTTTTTGACTGCAATGGCAGCAGGACTTGGCTCTCAGCTCTTAGCCTATCACAAAGGAATTAAAATGTCAGCAGACTTTCTGACATTTCTGGTGGAAAAAAAATAGAGGAGAAGAAAAATACTTTACATCTGGAGAATTGATATCTGCTTTGATTTACTTCTCCTCCCTTTCCCCTGTCACATTCCAAGCTCCTTCAGATGAGTGAAATGTCAGCCTCTTTGAAAGCAACAGTCAGTCTCTCAGGTTCATAAAGGCAAAGTAAATTAATTGAAATAAAGAAGGACTTGCATGGCTGTGATTAGAACAGGATACAACTCTCGGGGCACCCCCTGCTCATTCTTGCTTTTCTTTCTGGCCATTAGTTAGGAACAGAGGGTGCATGGAGGAAGATGGGAAGATCAGGAAGCAGATTTCACCACAGCAATTGCAGAACTACCAGTACTCAACAAAAACAAACACACAGGAATCTCCAGATTTTCTCTTCTCCCACTCATGGGGGCTAAACTTGGAACAAAAATAGGAGATGGACTCATTCTGTAGTCTTTCAAGAATAAACAAACTTGACTTTGAAACCATCAGGATCAACTAAAAATGGGATTTTTACAGCAGAGTCTTACACAGCTGAAAGGAAGGTTGTCCTATTTTCCACTAGTAATAAACTCAGATTTTAACACATACATATACTCCAATTTGTGGTTTCCTGATTCGATTCTCCTTCTAAAAATTAGCTTCTACTTTGGCCTGAGGAGCTGGAAAAGAGCATTCTGGCTAGAAGTTATCGTTTCCATTTTTTATGGTCTGTTTAGAGAGCAGTAAACTAGACTTATGTTTTAAAGAAAAAAAAAAGATTTTATTGGTACAGGTAGAGGTATTCATTTTCTATAGACACTTTTGCAACATGCAGAAGGATGAAAGTGCTGGAAATACAATGGAGTTTTTAGCAAACTGTTTTCAGTTTTGTTTTTTTTTTTTGTTTTTTTTTTGTTGTTTTTCTTTTTTTTTTTTTTTTTTTTTTTTTTTTTGTTAAATTTTATTCAGTTTCCACAAAATTTCTTTTAAGGTATAATATTTAGAACATGCCAAAGTGATTTCCAGAACTTTTTGTTAGGGTTTCATTCGTGGACAAAGAAGGAAAAGTTTAGCTGGCAATCTCTGATCCATTTTTGTTGTTGCCTCTTTCAAGTTACTTATTTATTTTCATAGCAGAATTTGCTATTGTTTTCTTCTGAAATGCCCCCAAAATAATTTGTACAAGTTTTTTTTTTTTTTTTTTTTTTTAATGTCAGGAGTAAAATGCAGCAATTCCTAGGAATTTATTGCAATTGCAGGTTTATTACAGAATTAGTATCCATTTTCAAAATATTACAGCAATTTTAGGTGCTTGCTGCTTCCAAAATCAAAGGAGAAAATAAAAGACCATGTCGTCTTCCTGCTGATTTTAATTAAGTGGAAGGGATGCAATTCTAATTAATTCTTCACTCTCAAATCTAGCAATGGAAATTTTTTGTTCCTTGTTGCTAGCATAACTTTATACATTAAATAAATAGGTATTCAACCCCTCATTAAACCTGAGGTGTGATAAGTTGCAGGCCTGCATTAAGCTTGTCATGCTCTTGCATCAGCCTCGTCTCGAAGAATGAATGATAGCCTGTTGGTTGCAGCGTTTCATTTAGCTAATGAAAAAGTGTCTTCGTGTTAGATGTCAAGTACTACAACAGGGTCACATTCTGCCAGTTTTATTTAGTAGTGCTTTACTCTGTGAGTAGTGGCATTGATGGGAGTGAGACTACTCACATAGGCCAAATTGTGAATCACTTGTAAATGTTTATTCACAATGGCCCCATTCATGCAAAAAAAAAAGCCTCTCAGCACAACATGAGCAATCGGTTCATAATCAGGCCCAGCTTAAGGTACTATTCAGCTCTACTAAGGATGGCAGGATCTGGCCCATGCTGGCTAAAGGCCAGACTTGGATTTTTAACCAAGATGAGTAGCTCCTTATGCCACAAATAGTGCAAAGAGACCCCACAGGGCTATTTGTAGTGTTCTCTTTTTCTAAGAAAATTCTAGGAAAGAGACATTTCAATATACATAAATAATTTAAGTTTCTATGAAAGAGATATGATTTTATTTTCTACTGGATTATACTCCCACATTTGACGGGATTTGTGTTCTTGTGCTTTGATTTTATCACTTAATGATTTCTTGAGCAACGAATCTTTTCACTGCTTCTTGAACATGTGGAAAACGCACTAAAAACAAAAGGAGGTGATTTACATAGCCTTCCTGCCAGGCATGCTAAGTAATGTTTGAGATATGTGATCATCATGCTATGCTGAGAAGTAAATTTATAGAACTTTTGGGAAAAGAGTCTCTATCCTGTTAAAAGAGAAAGTGAAATATTGTTCTAATTATTGATGCTCTGTGTTTTCTCCTGTGATTGATTCATCAACATTTTGAAAATCTTAAGCCAATGTTTTAAAAATTTCTGAACAAATGTAAATTTACTTATGAAAAGTAAATTTATTTATATTATGATTGTTTCAGACTTGTAAGTGATGGGCAACACTGCATTTGGCAGCTAAAGATAGCCTTCTTATGATCAAGATGGTCAGAAAAGTTTGACAAAAATTCAACCTACAGTTTAACAGTGTTGCATACCACCAGAACATATCAATGAAAGCATCTTCTGTTGCTGAGAATAAGTTTGAATGAGCTATATTTCTCATTTCACTTCTTTACTGTCATAATATTTTGTACAAAAAGTGTTGAAAAAATCCAGTTCAATATGTTAAAGGCATTTTATTTTGACTTTGAACTTTATGGTAAGGCCCTGAAGTATAAAATTCAACAAATATAACCTAAGTTGTGCATTTAATGAGATAGTTTAGCATAATAGAAGTACATATTTGTTTTGCAAACAATAAAATATTACAGGCTTTTTTTCCAAAATTACAAAGGTTGTTTTGTTGATAAATTTCTACATATCTGTGCTATTTCAAAATCAGAGTTAAGTCAGGCTGATTGGAGTTAGAATCCATTAAAACCAGTTATATTTCTTAGTCTCAAAATATTTTCGAGGGGGGCTCTTTCTGTAAGAAGTATTTCTTCCCTGTAGTGGTTTAAGCCAGCCCCATGCAGCTGCTCGCTCACTCCCACGCCAGAGAGACTGGGGAGAGAACCAGAAGGGTGAAAGCTGGAAAATTCGTGGGTTGAGATAAAGACAGTTTAATAGGGAAAGCAAATGCCATGCACACAAGCAAAGAAAAACAAGGAAATAATTCACTTTTTTCCGTGAGCAGCCAGGTGTTCAGCCATCTCTGGGAGAGCAGGGCCCCATCACAGTAACAGTGACTTCAAAAGACAAAGGCCATCACTCCAAATGTCCCCCCGCCTTGCCCCCACCTTATATACTGCCCATGAAGCCACATTGTAGGGCACATCCCCTTGGTCTGTTGGGGTTACCTCCCAAGCTACCAGGCACCCCAGCCTCCATGGCAAGGTAGCAGTAGGAAAAGCAGAAAAGGCCTTGGCTCCAGGTAAGCCCTGCTCAGTAGTAACAAAGCCATCTCTGTGTTATCAACTCTGTTCAGCACAAATCCAAAACACAGAGCCACGGCAGCCACCGTGAGGAGAGTTAACTCTACCCCAGCCAAAACCCAACACATTCCCACAGCGCTTTCCAACCCAAATAGCAAGTGGCTCACTCACTCCCAGAATGCATGCATCTTATTCTCCTGCAGTGATCTTTTTAGATTTGGCTGGCATTAGCATGATGAAGTAGTGTGCAGTGAATGGGAGTATGATGGCTGGGGACAGAATAATCTTCTGAGGGGAGCGTCAGAGAACAATGCTGGAGTAAGGGGAAAACCTAAACCCAGTGAAAACCTCCCTTCCCTCTTTGCCTAAACCACTCCTCCTGAATCTCACCAGGACCTGGCAACATAAGGCTCATTCTATTGCCACCTTTCCAGTATGGGTTTAAGCAGGAATATTAAGAATCAAGAGTAAGTCTTGAAGATGTAGGGTTGGTAGGTGTATGACTGGCATTGGCAATAAATACATACTGTGAAATCAAGAGTAGTTTTATGAAGAAACATCTCTAATCATGAATTTCAAGATTTTTTTTCTCTGCATTTTTGAAGCAACAGGAGGACAGAGCATTAAAACAAAAGCACAGTGATGATTCAAACAGTGATTCCACAAAATTCCTGAAGCACAGCTATTCTCCTTTGCACCACACGCTCATGAAAACTGGTATGGCTGTGGCATGCAAATGAAGGAATACATCACAACACTACCACATAAAATAGATTTGAAATATTGTCTTGTTCCGGCCAGTTGTATTTGATCTGTTTAAATAACAGCATAAAAATGACATAATTCCTCATCAAATCTTTTCAAACAGTCCAAACAAGACATATAATATAAAGAAAAAAAGACAAAACCAAGTAGGGAAATCTTCAAAATCTATTATTGCCTCAAAGGGGTTTGTGAGCCTTTATACCTGTGAGGTTTCACATTCAACAGCTCAACTTCAGCTTGACTCATACTGCCCAACTCCATAACAGTGATTATTCCCACAGGAATAACTAGTGCACTAGACTAATAAATACATCAATGTATAGGAAATAATACTGGTTAAAGTAATTGATGTTAGCATGGAAAACATAATTTCAAAATTGTAGGTTATGGGATCAGGTCAAAAATAATTTCTGACTGGCTTATAGAGTGGAACTTGATGGTTCACAAGAAGCTGTTACAGGAGTGCTTTTCTATGCCTTAGTTCTAACTATAGCAATCCTCCATAATCTAATAGCCATCTGCTTCATCTCTCAGAAGCTGGGTTCTGCATTCTCTAATTATGAAAACAATTATGAAAATTGAAATAGGCTTGGTCCTTCCTGCCTCGTCCTACTGTGAGAAAATCCATTTATGTGTATAGTGACTGCAATTTACTTTAGTCTCACTATCATTACAGTGAAAAAAAGTCTTCTGCTTTAATTTAGTAATTGCAAAAAAATTTATTTTTGATATTATTACTGTTCTGTGAGTGAACACTTTATTGTTATGGAGAGGAATGACTGAATTGTGTATAATCTTTTTTTCATTAAAACCCAAAACCTTAATTTGCTTGGTTTTAGTTGAATACAGTGTGATTATAATTAACAAACTGCTTTTAGGTGGGATAAAGTCCTAGTTAACACTTTCATAATATTTTTGTCCACCAAAGAAGAAAAGGATATCATTAAAAAGAAGCCTTGTCAAACAGCATGTTCAAAGACAGGCAGAAGTAGCAGAATCTTTGTAAGACTCTATTTACTCAGGTGTGTTTACTGAAATGATTTTGGTTTAATCATTAAAAATGGAAAACAGCTGAGATCTTTAATGGAAAATAACAATATAAAACATGTTAATTGTATTTTTCTTTCAAAGTGATATTGGAGAAACAACTGTTCTTCTAGTGTACTAAAATGATTTTCCTCATTACTTGTTATAAACATTTTAGTATATAATGAAATACATATTTATATATGGAAAAACCTGTATGATATTACTTAAACACATAGGGTAAATAAAATACTAAATGATTTTGGAGGTCTGTTAGAAAAAGATCTGGGATAGAGATCAGTTAGTGAGTATTATTTAGCAAATGCTTAAGTAGTGTATACAATGAGCAAAGAGGAAAATACACTCATTGGCGGGCAGTTTATTGAATATTTAGAGCCAGAAAAATCAGTGTTGGCAAGGAGGAATGAAATTTTCTTTACTCAAAAATCCCCTTATGATCAAATCCTAATTGAAGTTAACAGGAATCTTGCCAGTGATCTCACTTGGGAGTAGGATGTGATCCCTAATAAACACTTAATAAATTTACTATGATAAATTGAATTGTCCTGGAACAACGTTACTCAGTTTATATGACTTTTTGATAAGGTAGTCCATTCATCTATTTTTAAAATACAGAAATTATTAAATCAGTGGTTTGCATCCAATTTACTACAATGGTTTCCATATTTGTGTCTGATTTTTTTTGCAGAATTAGAGAGACCAGGATAGACTGAGCAATGCTTTTTGTTTTTAGGGAGTTGTGTATTAAGAAGACTGTTTTAGTGTGAAAACAGTTCTATGCATATGCTAAATCATTAGTGCAGAGGCATTAATACTTGTATAAACACATTTGACTAATTCTCTTCTGGAATTTGGGCAAATAATGCAACTGAGATAAACAGAGCTGCTTACATGTCCACATTTATCTACACTTTCTATTTATACTGTTAAATGCTTAAAACAACACTGGCCCATAAATTTGCCTTTTTGTTCTCATTCTTTTGGCAGTGTTTCCTACATGCTGCACTTTTAGAGTGCAGTTTGGTCTCATCTCAAATAAATAAGAGCCGTGGAAGGAAAAAACTGCAGCTACAAAGTAGTTCTAACCCATTAAATGCAGATGGCCCACAGGGGGTTTAATCATAAGAGAGAGAGCACACATCATGCTGAAATATAGAGCTGTTTTCTATCACTTGTTACCATTTGAATGTCTGTCCCAGGAAAGTGAATTCAATATATCTTCCTGGCCATCAGTTGCCCTCTGAATACTCCTTCTCTCTCTGATGTAGCTAGATTTCCCTTTAGAACATACAGAGATGAATGAGCTCTTACCACACGTAGAAGTGAAAGAAAACATTTCTTTCTGCACCAGAACAGATGAGATTCATCATTAAGAGAATGGATTTGACCTTGTCAAGTGGACCAAAGCAATTTATAAACAAACTCCTACAGGGGAGGCTACTTTTGGCCAAGTACTATATTAGCGGTGTTTTACTTATGCCTGCTGCTACCTTACAATAACTTTATAAACAGGCTGACTTCCTGAAATATAGAGTGCTGAGAGATATCACAGATGGACCTAGAAACACTGGGATAGCATAGGGTTACTTCCCTCCCTAGAGACTGAATAGAATTATGTCCACCCAACTTGCTTTCTCATTCTTGGTAAAAGTTGCTAATCACTATCCAAATTAATCTTCATTTCCAGTTTAGATATGCATCAAAGAACATATTTATACTTCAATTTGCCATTGTTATATTGTTGTTCATATAAACAGCAGGGTGATAGTGTCCAATAGCAAACTGAATGGCATCTACCTACCAGAACACTAGCAGAATAACAAAAGCAATTCAGTGTGGGTCTATTTTATTTCCAGCATCAGAAAAGGAATGTAAAGAGTCAATAGTTAGCTACAAAGTTATTTAGATCAGATGATGCTTCTACTAAATATCTATAAAGTTTCTGCCTTTAATAGGATTTTTAAACTCCAGGTAGGAATTTTATCTCTCCTCCTCCCAAGTCTGTGCCACGTATGCTTTTTAAGTGAGAACAATCTTTCAGTGGTAACAAAAGTGTAGTGGTAACAAAAGTGCTCAAATCTATTTGTTCTGTCCAATGACCATAAGAAGGGAAGATAAAATGAGGACATTCAGTGGCTCAAATATAACTCTGCTGTATGGAAAGAGAATATTCTGCACCAGTCCAAGGGGATGGTTGCATGATGAAGTCTCACTAGATATGTAAACTACATGTACAATTAAAAAAAAAGTTTTTCTATGACTTCTGGGACTTACATCCCCATCTATATCAATCTTAGCCATGCCAGCAGAGCTGATAGTCTTATAATCTCCTCTATGTCTACAAAAAGAGAATCACAGAACATTTGCAGAAGGGGACTGATCAGAATATTCAGTTTTCTTTGACTCACTTTTCCTGTGGCATGTGTCCAAACAGAGATGCAGTTGCAGATGCAGTCACTTCCTTCAAAGACTACAGAAATAAGCCTGTATAAGTGATTATTTTTTATTTTATTCTTTGTTGATATTGCCTTAGAATAATAGTTAGGGTTGATGACAGTGAGAAGGAGCTCTTTTCATATTAGAAATTTAATAGACTATAGGTGGAGGCCTTCAAGACATGAAATTTCCAAAAACTTCCAGGAGTCTCCATCATTAAGTGAGCCTTATGTGAATAGCCAAGAACTTGATACACATTTTAGCTCAGGAGAAATCTATGCTGTCCAAGTCTTGTCTGCTTCATCGTAGAAGCTCTTTATTGTTCAAAACCCAAGACCACAGTCTTGTTCCATTGCCAGGAGATAACATTTCTGACCCTCTTGAGGTCAGAACAATGAAAAGAATTTCCCAAATCCTTAAAAGGCATTATGTTGCATATATTCATAGCTGCATAGCAGATTTATGCCTTATTTTCCTGTAGGCCAAGTTCCCAAGGTCTTCTGCTATTAGATTGAGAAAAGAGAAAAGGCCACTTGCTTGCTTCTTATAGCAATTATTCACTATTCATGCTCCTCTGTGTGTGTGTGTATGCGAGGTGCTCCTGAGTCAAAGATGGAGATGAGGTACACAGTTCTGATATTAGCTTCCTACTTTTATAATCACTTCTCCACTCTGATTTACAGAAGCATAAGGAAGGATCTTGGGCCTTGTACCCAGCATACTTATAGTGAAAATATACGATTTACAGAAAAAAGGGAAAGATTATAACCAGTGACAGAGTCCTACTGTATGACTCTATCTTGACTCACATTTTTATAAGCATGCATTTGTTTACACTCTCTAAGAGGAAGATCAAAGTTCACAGAGAATTTTTATTACCCTGGGAAGAAATTTATCTCTTTTTAAAAGAAGAAAACATGGTTTATTATCTGCCTTAAATGAAACAAAAACAAATCTGTCCCTCTCTTCACTTCAGCACCAGGCAGTAAGCATCCAAAATAGGTGACACTTAGTGGAAGGTCTCAAAATTTCTCCAAAAACTAATTCATCCTGAAATCAACCCTCACAGTTTTGATCAGCCTGAAAATTCATTAGGATGTTTACAAAGAGGATATTTGGCTGTTGAATTTGGTCCTGTGGACTAATGGGGTAATCGCATTTCTATTGTCCTTTAGTTTTATTGATTCTGCTATAAACCACAGCCCAGGATAACAAGGGCTATTTGCTATTTATTCTATGTGTCAGTATTCAGATGGGGGTCCTTGGGAAGTTGTCAGAGGCAAGACTTCTATAAACTGCAATAGCTTGCTACAGAAGACATTTTATTTATTTTAACTTCTCCACCTCCATTCCTTTTTGGCATCCGATATGCATATTTAAAGTGTTGCTGCTACTTTCCAGTTTGACTTTAGAGCTCTTTGTTTTTATATAAAATAGTTCTGTTGCATTCCTCTAGTATGTCAAAGCAAAATCAAGCTTGTTTTAACTTTTCAGGGCTTTATAAATCTCTGCTTTCCTTTTTTTAATATGTGCGCTGGCCCTCGACTGTTGTCTCTGTTTCATGGATGTTAGCAAGTTGTTGCATGAAAACTTGAATGCTCCTTTCACATAGCCCTGATATAGTATTAGAGCTCTCCCATGCAATGATTTGTTTAACCCAAAAATGAGTTCTTTAAGTTGTCTTCCTTGGTTTTGTATGATGTTATGGATTCATACAAAAGTTATCTAGTGTAATTTATTTTCCTGAGTGTTCTGCTTGTGACATCTCAAAGCAGAAACTGTCCATAATTTTATGCAGAATGATTGGCAAAAAAACCTCTGTAAAATTGTTTTTGTAGGTCAACAGATTTATGACTTCTTCTGCTTCCTCACTTTTAGTTCAAATTCAGAAGAAAACTTGCATATTCACTTCCCATTCGATATTGTCCATCTATTCAACTACCTGACTGTCATAAACTAGTCTTTTTTAAAGCTATGCTGATTCAATTTTCTCAGTTACATCCTTCTTTTCATTGGTCTACACCAATTTCAGCCTGCAGCCTTGATATGGTTTTCATGTTTTAGGATTTTTTTACAAGTGTGCTTTTAAGTGTGTGCATTTTTTGCTGTTACTGATGCTGTGTAGTATGGGATTCATACTCAAAGACTTCTTCCATGTAGTGTTTACCACAGAAGTGCTGTCAGCATCTAGCTTTTACTAATATCAAACTCTAGTCACAAATATATTGGTAGTGGGAAAATCATGGTAGAAGGAAATCAAGCACAGGTTATATATTTTTCCCTGTGAATCCTGGAGGAGAAGAAATTGACACCTCTCTGGATCTGGTTAGTTATTTGTCTATCAGCTGCCCCTCTGTAAAGTTCAGGAGGCATGGGGAAAAATACTTGATTGCATCGTTATTGCAGAAGTATCTCCTGAGAAGATTCTCTGTATGCAGCCTTGACAGACAAACATATGAAGAAAAATATTATATGCTAAATATGGTGGAAAGGGAAGAATTATATGAAATATATATTTTCAGATGACTAAGGTTTTTGGTTTTGAGTATGTTATTCAAGTAGAACAGATTGCTTTTGCACATCACAGAACAAAACAGATTTTCAGTTAGCTTTAGCAGTCACGACATATCATTTTAACTTTTCTTTGAATTTCAAGTAAAGTTCCCAGTTATCACACTTCTTCTGACTTATTCCACAGATACATAGTCTGTGTTGTCCTCTCGCCTTTCTAAATAAATAATACAAATAAGATTTTCCAAGATGGAATTAGAAACCATCCTATATGTACTTGACCTGTTTTTATTCCTTCTCCCTTGATAATTTGCCCAATGAGTTTTACTTTGCTTGGATCACAGGAGGTAAGAAGTGGCTTTCTGTCTCTTGTCACAGGACTTAAACTGAAGCAGAGAAACCTTTCTTTAATATTGAAAACCTCATGAGGAGGCATGACAAAGCCATCATTTAACTCAAGGCCATCAAAGGCAATTTTGCTCGGTGAAGTATTACAAAACTCCAAAATTTTTGTTCCAATGAATGCTTGAAGAATCTGGCAAATATTGGTGGAACAGGATGGGGACTTAAGATAAGAGTCGGCTTGCTAGATCATAAAAATAATTCTCATTAATGTTTGTTCTCCTTTTACTCTTCCATGGTGGTTTCTTAAGCTTCAGTAGAAGTTAATAAAATGACATGTTTCCCTAATATATCTGACAGCTTATTGCAAGGATATTTGGATAAAAATTATTATAATTTTTCAAGTAGAAGATGAAGCTAAGCCTGCTGTCATGAAAAGCAGAGGTTAGTAATAATTCTACCTGTGAGAGAGGATTTGCGATGCAGAAATGACCCTGCATGTCCCAAAAAGCCTGTTTTCCATATATGCATTACACAGGATTTAATATTTATTAACATATTTGTCAATAAATATGTTAATATATACAAAATATTTATAAAACAGTGTTACCATGATTAAGGATATCCAGACTGCATCTTCATGTTAGACTATTCAAAGACAACATGACACAGTACGTTGTTGATATATTCCAAATATACAGGTACATATTTTAACTGTCATGAAATGTTTTGGTTTGAATTTCTCTGTGTATATTTCAAACAGTAAGTCAAATTCTCTGCAGAAAGGTTTATGAAAGATATTAAAATGCAGAAATTGAAACTATGTGGCTTTTCCAAATAGGTGGTATTTACAGTGAATTGTTGTTCAGACAAAACCACATGAATCTGAAACATTTACAAAGTGGGACTTGTATTCAACTTCAGAGACAAATTTTCATTTTTGACTTTGTCTTCCATGAAATATGGTTTCTATTTCTCAGATTCTGAAGAGGCTTCAGATCAGTCGTGCAAGCAGTTGCAAGTTCTGGGTGGAAGCAGTGACTCATTGGTAGCTGGAACTTGCTTTGATGAGAACACTTGGTGCATGTTATTAACAAAGACAAAATCTCAATGTCATAGTGCTGACTCTCAAACTTGAGTACCAGGCATTGGATTTTGATTTTGGCCCCTTGTCATGTTAAAAGCTGTGTTGTGTGTAGACATGCAGGGGCTGGCAGTGGGGGGCTGCAGAGGAGACCTGTGGGAGGAGGGCAGCATCTCCCTTGTGCCAAACCCTCTGCACAGCACAGCTGAGCCCAGCAGTGAAACTGGTGGTGCCTCTGAGAAAACACTTGGGAAAAGGCAAAATTCCTGAACAGAGAGAGGAGGATGAGGTAACAAAAGACTGAAAAATGATTGAGGGAACACCACAATCAGAGGAAGAGGAGAAAGAGGGTATGGGTGTGGAGATTCTCTGGGCACCAGAGCAGCTATCCATTGCAATCTGAGCAATGAGCTGGGCAGAGATACTGCAGGAGCTGAAACTCCAGCAGAGAATCCATGCTGGACCAGAGTAAGGTGTGATAGGGAAGGAGCAGAAGAGAGGAATTATTACAGATTGACCCTCATCTCCTCATCTGCCCTGTGCCACAGTTGGGGCGTGTAGAGGAGTTGGGAGTGAAGGAGCAAAGCTGAGCCTGGGAGACTGGGGAGTTTAGTGTTTGCCTTTACTTCTCACTATCCTAATCTATTTTAACTTTAAAATTAGTAAAATTTAGTCAATTAGGCAAAGTTTTAACTTTAAATCAGTCTTCTTCCCCAAGCTGAGCTAGTTTTGCCCAGCACAGTAATCGGTAAATGATCTACCTGTCTTTATCACCATGTGAAAGCTTTTAATTCTAGTTTCTCCCCACTTCTTGCTGGGATTGGGAGTCACTGAGCATCTGGGTGGGAATTTGGCCCTTAGACAATGGCAACACATTACAAAACTCAAATTGTATCTGGGTCCAAAAAATTTGGTAAGATATGCAGTCATCAAACTGAAGATTCAGTTTTCAAGGGATTAAAAAATGTCTTCCACTGCCCATGACAAATGTTTTTCACTTTTCAGTCTTTCCCAGTATGAAACTTTTTTTCATTGTTTCTCAAAAAATGTTCATCAGTCCCAGTTAGAAAAAAATGTTTCCCAATTTCATCGGGTAGTTTACTCTTTCATTATTACTTTGATGACCACATCTAACACTCATTTATGCCATGTTGGATGGAAAACAAGTTTCACAAGTCTGAGTCAGAGTCTGAAGAAAAGGTCTTTCTTATTTTGTGTTTAATGTCACATCTTTGAAAGATCATCTCCCAGTTTTACTCTTTCACCTTTGTTTACAAAACACTGGAAGCCATTGAAAGCAGTGATGAGAATTTACATTGCAGAAGACTCATATAATGAGGAATTAAACTAGTCCAAAAATTTACAGGGTTGACAATACTGCAGAACCAGGTCTTTGCTGAGTAAATGGCACTACTTTAAATATCACATTAGTCATAAATAGAAGTATAGTATTATCTCAGGAGCAGTTGAACCAAAATATATACAAGTAAATGTTAGAAGTAGCAAAAAACACACTGTAAAAACCATATCAATCATTCAAGAAGGAGTGTTAAGAACAATTCCTTTCATGGAATATTTTCTGCCCTATTTCTACCTGCTAAACATTTTCTGTGTATCCTAAGTCCTTGTGTATGAGAACAGATGTAAAGGATGTTTCCCTGATGCATTAACAAGTGCAAAGGGGTAAAAGGTGAGTTGTATAATATCTTCTAACTCCTGTCAACAGAGATGTACCAATGTAACATCTTCTGCAGGAAATGAGTGTGGCAAGATAAGGAAGCAGCAATATTCTACATTGATAGAAAGAATATTTCTGTACAGGGAATTTTCATATTAATGGAAAGTGACCGTCTCCTCAGACACTAAACACAGATATTAAAGAAAACTCCTAACCAAAATTTTTCACATCACTGGCTATAGAGGAAGCCTAGGAAAGCTGGCCTTGCTCATCTGAAGTTAGTTTTATGAAAGCAGTGGTTTTATTGAAGCCTTATCACGGATTTACTAAATAGAAGGTATCTTTCTGGCTACAAGTCATGAGGAGGAAAGGTGGTTGCAGGAGTACCAATTAAGTACTAGTACCAATTAAGGTGTCCCTAGGTTTGCAGTGGTTTTCTGCAGCCCATCCCAAGATGATTATGGGCTCTAAGGCAATAAGGTGAACTCTGTGCTGTCTCTGTCTGAGTGCTCAGTCATTTTCCAGGTTGGAACTCGCTCTCAACCTGTACCAGGTGTAAGAGCAAGTTTGGTGCTGTTCATTCCACATGAATCTGCCTTCTCTGGATCTCTCTTTTGTAGTCCTCCCTCTCTATTTTGTGGAGCCACACACAGAGATTGTGCCTTCTCATGAGAAGCTAGAAAGGAAATAAGAAGACTTTCACAGCTCTGCACATATATAACATATCCCACAAAAGTTATGAGAGTTAGGTGTTTAAAGCTCCTAAGGGTCTTTATGTTCTGGTGTTGAGCAAGTTCTCTTCCCCTGTCTATAAAGAGACAGGAAATCCCTCTGGAGAGGTCATCTGTGATGTTCATTATCTCTGAAATGCAACTATTTTAACTATTTTATAAATCAGGTTCAAACATTTTGGAGTACACAAATGTATGTAAACCTCTGAGGGCAAGTATGTGGAAAGGTTCCTCCCTCTTCCTACTTCCTTCTCCCTCCCCACAAGCAAGGCTTGCAGATGTTTTCTTCTGCTTTTTATTCCTTTGTTCCTGTTTGGCTGTGACCCTTACTCCCAACTGATTCTTTTTTGTCAAACTTTGTTTTTTCCTGAGCCTTTGATCCTGTGCTTTGACTCTTGCAATAATGCACATGACACTATTATTTTGTTAGATTAATTTTATGATTTCTTACCTCTCAGAATCCCCTCAAGCAATAACATACTCTTGTTTTGTCAGTGTCTCGCAGCAAAAGAGGGGGTCTTACAAAAACTACAGCCTCACCTACGGACAGGTGAAATACAGCTTTTCATATGTAGACTGAATACTTAAGATTATGCACTATAGCTGTACATTTGATTATCCAGGCTATCTTTGTTTATATATCTTCAGTTTCCCAGCTAGGGGAAACTAGTCAAAGGTTAAAAAACATGCTAGTAGAACCAAGTATAGAAGACACATAGCAGACAAGAGGCTGGGGATCCAGCACTGGGTCAGGAACAACAGTTAATTGTTCTCAGAAAGAAATGTTGCCTTATGCCAAAATTGAAGATACCCTTAAGTCTTCTGGTGACTTTTCCCCTGCTTTCTTTGCTCAGATATCTCAGTTTGATCAAGAAAGGTGGGAGAAAGAGGATCTTTCTGTGTTTCAAGGAAAATAAATATACCTACACAGATAAAGTTATGGTTGTAGTTGAGAACCTGTCATATAGTAGATGATATATGCTGTGAGAAAATCATAAACCAGGAATCCAGATCAACAAATCTAGACTCTGCTAGCAAACTAGAAAGGTTTTTCTCCCTGAAACTGTGATTCAGATACATATATTGAGTAGCATACGTGTGTAAGAATAATTATAGAAGGTATAGCTCAAGAAAATTTGCAAGTATATCTTTTCATACACCTCCTTTCAGCTGCTGCAGTGATTTACAGCAATCTTCCCATGCCTGGCCTTTGAAGTAAGGTGACTTTCTAGTCAACACAAAGCTGATCAAGGAGGCTGCCTTTCTTTTGCAACAACAGTGGAGGAAGTTATTTAAGGTTACTACTGTCAGCTCCACAGAGATCTTCAGACTATTTTAATTTATGTCATAGGCAGGCAGGCCCCAAGCTGTGCTCAGATGATCAGAAGCAGCAGTAATAACTTCAACATTTTTTCTCAGGTCTATGTGTTAAATACAACTCAACTGGAACAGAGGGAATCTTTGCATTTCTAATTTGATTGTGTGAAAACAATAATCTATGTGAAGAGAGGTAAGAGAAATGATACAGATTTAGACAGTAAATAATTGCCCAAAGATTTCTTTTCATGCTTTTTTTTTTTCTTAAATAAGTATTTATTTAGAGGCAAAAATCTAGTTAATGTGTAATAAAACTCCTAAGAAAAGACCAGTAAAGAAAGTTAAGGATAAAGGAAAGAAGGGAACAAGAGTCTTTTGATTCTATCCATCTTCATAAAATACCTTCTCATGAAACAACCCCCAAAATGTAAAAGCAACACTAAAAGGAAAAAAGAAGTCCCATAGGATCAAGTTCATATAAAGAAACATATCTCTGGCAGACAGTAAATCAAAATTGCCCAACCTGGTTCACTCCAAGACTGGTTGTCTACAAAGTTGGCTGGAATTAAGGGAAATGCTGGAGAGATCTGTAGTTTCAGAGCTCACACTGATGCATCCAGCTGAGTCTCAGACAATTCTGTTTCTGTCTTTCTGACCCATAACCAAGGCAAGGGACATGCCCAGCTGTCAGTGCCAGGAAAGATATCTAGTGCTTCATTCTCTAGTGATTATCTCAGTGTAATTTCATATTTATGTTTCCCAGATATAGGCAACAGAAAACACAGTAGTACTTGTTGCAGAGCTGCTGGCAGAAGTAATGGATTATATACAGACTGTATATATATATGACTATATATATCTACATATATATATAAGTATATTTTAAAATATATATTTGACAAGATAAAAATACCAAACAACCAAAAGCCTCAGTACTGGTAAATTGGCTGGATGCTGGCAATCCTGGGTAGGATTACAGGAAGGTTTTTTCTGGGTAACAAATTCAAATGGCATGTATACTGAAATCATGATGTTGAACCATTTCCATACTATAGGACAAACACACATGTTTCTGTTAAATTTTAAATCCTAAGTTAGCCAAGACATGGATATAGTTCAGCACTTCTTCAAAATTTAGAAATATTCTGAAACTTTATGTAGAAAGTGACAGAAAGCAATTGGAGACAAGAGATTAGAGCTGCATATCTGTAAGTAAACTTCATGAAAATGCAGGCAAATTCTGGCTTGTGATTACCTTTTCTTTCAAGAAGAAATTGTCTAAGCACTTATATAGGTTAGTGCCAGATATTAAGTAGGCCACAGATTTATTCTACTGCACCCTAGGAAAAAAATTTAAAATTCTTAAATTCAGGAATATGGAATAGAATATCCCTGAAGTTTTTAATGCTCCTTAATGTAGATATGTTTTAAGGTGTATACAGAACGGAGAAGATTGAATCCTGAAATTAAAGTAAAACCTCCCCAAAATCCTAATATATTTATTCTTGTTCTGTGTCATGTCTGCTATTCTATATGCTTAAATTGTTTTCCACAGGCCAAATGCAAAAGGTTTTGCATTTCTCCTCTACTTAGGATGATTTGTTGTCAAGCCCTGAAATTAATTGTCACGTTATTACTTGCAGATTTATAGCTCAATCAGCTTTGTAGTAGCCTCTTCTTTTATGGGTGTTCTTTCTTTGAACATTATAAAATATCTGTTACATCTTTCCCTTTTTTTTTGGTTAGAACATTTTTCAAAGCTCACTAACTCTGCGACCAAGAGAACGTGGATTGCATTTCACTGCTTAACTTAGATGATGCACAAACAACTTGGCAAGATCCTCTATTGAAATGATTTTTCAAGGTATTGCCACACATTTAGTGCTCAGCAGTGGAACAGCTATCATTATTTGAAGTGCTTTTGTTCAGAGATAACAGCTGGGGAAGAGGCATGCTAGGCCTGTCTCTCAGAGAGTTTTCTCCTCAAGCTCTATTGTTTGTTGATATAATAAATCCAGCTTTCTGAACTTTTGGATAAAAAAGCACCATGGTAACACAACACAAAATATTTATTTGATGTGGAGTCAGTTGATTACTTTAAACTTAACTGATCACTCAAAAAAAAAGAAGATTTTTTTTACTTTTCTTTCCTCTTTACAGATATCTGTTTAGGTCACTTTGTGATGTCTGGCTCACACCAGCAGTGCAAAGCACACCAACTTTGCCTGTGTGAATGCAGGAAACACTATCCCATACTCATTCTGTGATAAGATCACAATAAGGTAAATGCCACATAATTAAGCCACATTCTAGATTTTTTCCTAACTTACTTCTGTGACTTTGTCATTAATATTGTCATTTTTCTAATTAGTCTTATCTAGATAGAAGATTTTGTTCAGACACTTCCTGTGTGACAGCAAGCATATTTATAAGTATCCTGGAATTATGCCTGAGCATTTAGGGTTAGATTTTGAAGTCCAGACTTCTTGGTCTGAGCTTCAGCAGACTCAAGTCATTTGTTAGAGACCAGAAAATTCTTGTAACACTTCTTTGTCTTTAATTTACTCTTCTTCTGAATTATTAAAAAAAAATCCTATATTTTTCTATTTAAGACTGCCATCCATGATTTTCCTGTTTTGGAGAGAGCACTTGAGGCCCAGTAGGTAAGTTTAAAACATCAAGGTGCATTGACAATCTAACTTCCAAATGGAGTGCTTATGAAATTGTCACCTTTGTGAGAAGAGGTGAAATAAAGCTCATCCAGTACTGAGCTAAACTTGAAATTCCATCCCTAGAAAAACAATCTGTAGCTTACACTTCCCTTGACTTGAGTCTGGTACACCAATTAAGCTTCCCACTAGTTATTAGATAGTAAAGGAACTTAAGAGTGATTTCTCTTTTTTTTTCTTAAATTTATTTTTAATTATGCTATAATCACAATTATCCCAAATTAATGAAAATTATATTTTTGAAAATTATATTTTTCAATTCTATATTGTTAATTGATCAGACGTTTTAGTTACTATTTATTTTTTTTCTTTCTCACTACTAATGTAAACCTAGGCTAGAAAGAGAGAAGGAAGTGCAGATAAATTTTTCCTTTTTCTTGCTATGAAGCATGCAGGCATGAAATGTATTGTTCATTGTAGAATGCTTCTAGGTTGGTTTTAATATCCAATAACTTCAGTGGACAGAATTTGTCTCCTCACACTGGTAGTATGAAATTGGTACCGCATATACATACATATATACGTATGTACATATATATATATACACACACACACCCCCCCCCACACACACACATATATATATATATATATATATATGCACATTGCACACATTGCAAACTTCACAAAGGTGAAGGGATAATTTTGTGAATTGCCATTTTAGATAAAAACTAAAACTGTAGCTCCCAATCAGCATAAAGCAGGAGTTGATAAAAGTGAACCAGTCACATACTTAGTTGGCTTGTGGAGCAGCAGATGGAAACAACTGAGAATATGTATTTTTCATGAAATATCTGAATCCAGGATTTAATCAGGGAGATGGTCTCGTATATTAAAGAAAAACAGTTTATATGTTAGCAGAGACTGTTATCTTTGGAAGAGTTAGAAACAATAAGTTTGAGCAAAGAAAACTATTTTGTACCAAAGATGACACCTGAAACAGAGCCCCTGTATGACCTGTGGTGTATATGAAATGGTGTTATTCCAGCATGAATCTCTGCTTTCACTACAGCATAAGTGAGCATTGGTGTTTCTGATCTTTGGCATGTTCTGGAAGATGGGAGAAACCACAACATTCATCCCAGGAATGCACTGTTGGTGACACACCGATGCTCAAGATCCAGCCAAGCCACTTCATGAAAGGCAAAGGGCTGTGCCAGTCAGGCTGCATTCTGAATTCTTGCTGTATCTGAGCAGGGAGTGATGGATGAGCTGTGTGCAAGAAATGGCATAAACACCTCTTAAAAAACCACAGCTGCACTTACATCAGTCCTAAAAGGCAAACCAAGGGGGGAAAAATCATGAAAAACCGAAGAAAAATTGATTCATTTATATTTACAGAGGAAACACTTAATTTTCAAGCACATATAGAATACTAAGGTAAAGTACAAAGTAGTTGGCATCCCTCTTTATTTCTGCAATATTGCTGAAGTATTTCAATGTCTCTTTCTCATTATTCCTTATTTCTGTTGTGAATGTAGTTTTATTTGGATTTCCATGGAGCAGTGAAACTGGGATCAGGTTTTTTTCTTCTTAGAGAAGAAGAATGCTCTTGTAGTAAAGGTTTTACACTCTAAGAGCTCAATCTTACAACTGGTAATACACAGACAAAGACATGTAGCTGCTGAGGATAGTAACACAATCTCAAATATCATGTTTTTTTAAGTGACACCCATAAAATTTCATTGCCTCAAGCATAATTGCAAGTTGCAGCCATCATTATTCCACACTTTCTATTTCACTAGCTAGAAATACAAATGTTTTTAACAAGACAAATAGCAACTGGGATAATTTTCTCACAGATGTGATGGATTCTTGAATGCCCTACTAAAAGCTGCTGTACCTCCTGAAAGCTGCTATATACAGGTTTTGGACCTCATCTCAGTAGGTGAGTTTCTAATGCCTGATTTTTGCAATCATGGTAATCAACAGAGGTGATATCTGACTTTAAGATATACACATTTGTCTACCGAAAGAAGAAATGAAAGGAGAAGTGGCAATTCCAGAGTTTAATTCATTAATATATTCATATGTATTTCTAAATATTTGGAAGCATCATTTTGAAAACTATGAGACAAAATAAAAAAAAAATCTTGTGACAGTTTTAAAATTTGTCTAATGGTTCTTGTCAATGAGTTGGTGCCAGAGAATAAAATACACTTTTAATATACATTTTTAATTGCCCAAGATACTTGGACAATCAAACAACAAAATAATAACATAGAAATTCCCTCACAATGTTCCTGTATTATTAGTATATTGATCCCTGAGGTTGGATTGCTGTAGAAAAGCTCATGCACTTCTGCCTCTAGATCTAAGCAGGTTTCTGACAACATGACTGGCTTATGCTGACTTCCTCTGGGTTGCTGCTGCCTGCTCTAGGCTAAAGAAATCAATGATGATTCTGAGTTATTTTTTCCATTAAACAATCCTGCAACTATAGTCCCTTCCCACTGATAACCATTAGAATCACATTCAAAGCTGCAGGAAACCCAAGGAGAAACATAAAGTGTCTCAGAGGAGAATGCTGAAGGATGGATGAAATGCCCATTTAACTTTCTTTTCAGGATTTTCATATCTGATTGTTTCTTGGGAACAGTTGGCCCACCTGTGCCTCACACATTGAGAGGGCAATAAAGATAATTAGTAACTATTATCATGTTTTTCTTCTTTCTATCACTCTTTATTGGGTTATTTTTACACACTCTGGTATTTATATAGGTGCAACTAAAGAAAAATTGGTTGCCTTAATACTCATACAGTCAATGTTCTGAATATCTCACACTTGTAATGCTTATTTTCAGTAAAAAACTTACCTAAAGTTGTCTTATTTTGCAGATGAAATACAGCTATTGGATGAGTTTCTTCTGTGGAATATTTTGTTTACTTAGTTTAAATTCTTTGCTTTTTAACCCGCTTGTTTCTGTACCAGGAACTGAGGTACACCCACCCACACCCAAACATACATGCATTCCACAAAGAGGCTTTCATTTTATGTGCAGAAACATCCATCTCACCAGCTGTGGAAGGGAAGGGAACTCACTCAGGAGTTCATTCCAAATGCAATGTCAGGTTTACAATAAACAGAATAATTGCACTGTTTACAGGGTTTATTTTATTACTATCCTTGTGATTGCTGCAATTGTAAATAAATCTGCTCCTTGCCACAAATTTATTTTGTTTTTCAGAAAGAAGGACAGATTTGCTTCCTTTGTCTGCAATTATAATAATGAACAATATATATTTGTATTTAGTTTTCTTTAGCCAGTGTAAGCCAGACAGCCAGGCAGCTGTTGATCTTAAAGGATTATCACAGAACAAGTTCACTTAGCTTTAGATAGTAATTTATCATTTGTGGCAAAATCCTGATTGTGTTTTTAAAACAGTTGCATTTTTTAAATGGCAACTCCAAAGTATAAACAATATCTGAAAAATTATATACTCTTGCATGAGAAAGAGCAGGGATTCATGGTGTTCACATCTGAACATTCAGTGAAGCTGTCAAGATAGCCTCATACTCACATCAGCCATGCAGCAATTGAACACAAAAGACCAAAATGTGCTGGCAAGAAAGCAAATTTTCTCCTGTAACTTCTGATTGCCTTGACTTAGAGATATTGGTTTTGCACCATCTCTTCCCCCCAAAAGTGGAGAGAAGATTAAGGCTGTGTAGTCCAAAACTGAAGGATCTCCCCAGGACCCTTGGTGGCTTTTGGATATCAGAAATGTAATATTATTTTTTAAAGAGTCTGATTCACATTTGACTTAACCTGTATGTAAATGGACCACTAATGTAGGCCGACATACAATCTACCAAATCAACTGACATACCATGTTCGTTTTGTGGTCAGTTCTTTAGGTAGTAGTGGCTCAGGAGGGATTTATTGCTCCATAGCATCAGCAGATTGCATGGTAGGACTGAAAAACTGTCTCAGTGCAGGACAGCCTGTCAGAGCAGAAAGTCAGCTGCAGCCTGCTTAACCTCTGTCCTCGTGGTGGAACAGGGGACAACAGAGAAATGTTCCTGTCTTGTGTCAGGCTTGGCCACACTTCTGACTTTCGCCTAATACCTTTAGCAATTAATGTATCCTGAAGCAGTGTGAGAATTTTCAAGCACGGAACAGGGGAAAAAGCCTCAGATCATTTCATTGGAAACACCCAAAGATGCCATGTCATGGCAGCGATATGTCCAAGCTGAAAAATAAATAAATAAAAAAAAAAGGATAGGGAAGATTGAATTAGTTTCAAGATGCAGACAGATGCATCTCATCTCAATTTATGTAAAGATTAGAGATCCTGAGTTTCTTTCCCCAGAGGAAATTTTTTACTTGAATACAGATCACATGCTTATTTGAATTAAACTCCTGAGAAATTTAAAACTCTTCAAAAATTTTCTGTCATTAATATTTTTTTAATTTGGGCCAAAAATATTTTATTGTGATATTTTTACTTTATCAGTCCATAAGAAACTAGAATCTTGCTGGAAGCTAGTTGGACAGGGTATTAAGAATTTTAAAATGGTATATTTCTAGTCATAAAATGGATATGAGTGTAAAAAGTCAGAAAAAGTCAAAAAAGGTAGCTAGATATTTTATATTTTAAATGGAAATTACTAAATATACAGAATACCATTATTGTTTTTAATAATTGATTTCTCTTGTGCACAGAAAATGTGAGCCATGTTCTTCTCCTGCCACATGTACATATTCATCAATCCTTGTGTCTCAAGGAGTTATAAGTATTTGTCACCACTTTTTTCTGAAAAACCTTTACAAACAAACAGTTTTTCCCTGTTAGATAATGGGTAAATCCTGTGGCATTTTACTAGTATGCAACACAGGACATCATTAGCAGAGGAAAAGAGTCAGCAATAAAATCAACTGGACATTAAGCTCATTCACAAAACTTAAGTCCCTGTTGAGTGCAGTGTTAAACATGCTTGATTGTTTCATTCACTAGCACAGCCATTGATGGGGTCCCAGAACCCTAGTTAAGTTTTTATAAGGCTTTTCACTAGAGAACTTCACTAGAGAACATAATTGTTATTTCCACATACCTACATTCAATTTTCAGGGATTACTTTTAAGTGTGAATTCTTAGGTATTTCTTCCAGCTGCCTCCTGTCAAGCCATAATCCCAAATAGTGAGTTCAGTCCCTGCAGGGTAAGCACTTGATCCTGGGTCAAAGGTCCTTTAGCTCTTGACTAATGCACCTCATTAGAAGAGGAAAGCAGAATGTCTCCAGTAATTCAAATGTCATGAGAAGTAACAGAACTATGTATTTTTAATTGTGTTAAACAGGATTGTTTTATTTTAGACACAATGAAGAAAAAAGAAAGCTGAAGGTTTCCCATTTGTAACCACTGGAAACACTGTCTAATTTGTTGTGCATCCATCTATGGCACAGAGTGTGCAACTAAACTGGAAGGAAATTAATTACCAGTTCAATCTAGTGCAGTAACCTTTTTTTTGTTGTGGTAGGAGACTGGTCATAAATTCATAGCTATTCATTACTCAAGTATTTGGACTAAAATGAACATATCAATTAAATGAAATGCTGCTTTTCTTAGTACTTTACATAAAGTAAAGTAGATATGTTAGGTAATGGTTTTATCCTGTGCTGAAAAAATAATCACCTCATAAAAAGCAGGTTTTGATTAAGCAATGAAACTGAAACTTAAGTTCACCTGCATCCTTAAGCAAATGCAAGCTACTGCATTTTCCACATAAGCTTTTCTATGGGTTCACTGTAGTTACAATATATTCCTTTTGCTTTGGAAGTTGAATGTAGTTGTTTGCATTTTAATGTTTATATTTTGAATGCTTTTTTACTTTAATTTGAAATTAGCAATTCTAGCTGGTTTTCACTCTTGAATTCTGAAGGAGCGTTGCAAGGCAATTATGTAAGCCAACTTGTTTGTAAAATTGGAACTGCAATTATTCAATTAAAGAGCTGCATTCACCGCAGTAAAACCACTTTTGCCTTTGCATTCAAACAAGTTAAAATAAAGAAATGACAGTTATAGTTTTACACCAACTACTTTTTTTTAAAAAAGCAAAACATTTTGTATATTAATTGAATGGAGATATAGAGCATGAATTCCTGATGTCACCAAAGCCTAAAGCATTTTTACACTGATTTCAAAATGAATTGTCCCCAACGTTTGTTTCATCAGGCCTCTGCCTGACAAGCATTTTGGGACTGTATGTGGGATTTTCTCACAGTTCCAAACATTTTCTGGAATACAGGTAAGGTATGTGATTTTAATAATTGGAGGAAAAAATAGCACAGGAGTAGATGTGATGACATGATCTCTGGTTTTATATAATGATTAAAAGTGGATTTCTCATAATATTTTGATATCAGAAAAACCCTGACACTTTTGCTATGGGTAGCTGCTTTTAATGTAATGATCAAACATAAATGTGAGAAAGGGTTATTTGATTAACAGATAAATTTGAAAAAAGTTGAACAGTTCAGGCTCACAATTCTTTCTTTGTCTTGGGATTGTCACAGTTGTAACAACTGTACTTCTATGTCTTATTTAATGTCTCCATTCTGAATAAATTGGGATTTCACACTGTTTTAGAGATGTATTCATATTTTTATTATCACTTAATGGAAAATCTTGAAGATTTGTTTGCAACATGTTAGGTTGGTTAATATTATGAATAATACATGTATTATTTTACCTTCTCATAAGTTTAAAAGACTGCACAAATGGATTTTTATTTATTCCATGTGGAAACAGAGAAACTGCACAGTAAATTTTCTTTGATTATTTTTTTCTGTTTTTTAACAAAAACTCACCAAATGAGACCCCATCTCCTCCAAAAATCTCTTTCCTAAACAGAATAAGTGCTGTCTAATCAGGTATTTTCCCTACCTACATCTCTTTCAGCTAGCACCCCTGTTGAAGAATGTTTTTGGTTATGGTGCAATTTTAAGCTGAAATCCAGGTGTTTAAGCTGTACAACATTTTATTTCAGTCTTTTTTTTCAGCGTGTACAGCTATGATTTTCTATCCAAGTTCAAACCCCAGCTCATAAACTGTGTGTACTCTGACTATTTTCTGCTAAAACCACTTGGCTCACACCGTTCACTTCTCTTAAGCAATCTTCCACTTGTGTCTTTCTGCTAGCAACTTCTTTAAATGAAAATCAGTAACAGCTTTCCAGATCAGGGAGGCTAAATCATCCTGTAACAATAACATGGTTTAATTCAGGCTCTAGCAGCGAGAGCAGCGTTACTGGACAAACTCATGTTTGTCTCACCAGTACATATTATTTCAAAGTGTCATTTACTACAGCTGTAAACTCTAGCCTTCTGGTTTGTAAAAGTTGCATTAAACTCATCCTGCTCATTGAAGAAAAACAGTTACATCTGAGGTAGCTTTCACTACTGAATTGTTTTGTGCATTTATTTTCCTGCTGGCTGTTGTTAGCTGCTATGATTCCCTCGATAAATCAGTAAAACAGCCTTGTTGGCTCTTGGCCCTCTCTTAACTCTCTTACCTATCCTAGCCTTGCATTTAGTTGCACACACTAATTTACACATAAAAAATCTCAAGGCTGCTAAGAGAGGAAATTTTCTCAAAGGGTTTTATTGATGCTTATTTATTATAGCTAGAGATGTATATTTGGAGAGATTTACCTGTGTACATTTAATAGGTCCATTTCTAAATCATAGAATCATAGAAAGGTTTGGGTTGGAAGGGGCCTTAAAGATCACATCGTTCGAACCCCTCTGACACAGGGGCACACCTTCCACTACATCAGTTTGCTCAAATGTTCCACACAACTACTTGCTTCCTCAGGATTTAGCAATGTTATGTCTCTAAATAAAGACAATAGAAATTTTTACCCTTCATTTCACTGGGCTTGCCATCCAATTCATTCTGCTGCTGGTCCTGCTCCTTAACTGTCAGAGAAGCTGACTGCTGACCATGTAAAGCAAAAAGCTGAAAGGGCCACTTGAGGGCTGACAGTGCTTTTCTGGGTCTCCCATGGTGCTGGCAGGTCAACTCTGTTTATGATGAGTAAGTGTCTCCCTTGTCTGTTCCTCAAGAAGCACCAAAGATTTCCTGTAGGTATTCTGTTCTGTTCAAGCTGCTCACGCAGCAAAAACAAAGTATCCTTCTATGGAGGCTACAGATGTGAAAGCAGAGGACAAAGTGCCAGAGAAATAGATTGGAAACATACTTAGGTTAACGGAATACTTTCTCTCCCTCAAAGATGTTGAAAGGCATACATCTCTACCTCATTTTCATTATTGTATTGATAATGGGTTTATAGAAACAATGATTAAGAAGCTAAAATCTCAATATTAATGCAAAAGCTATATATTTCATATTGCTACTGTTCTGCATCTGCAGACTTCCTCTTATGTGTCCTACCTTATGAACAATATGTATGCTTTTGATTTAGGAACCAATAACATTTTAAACTCTGACACTAAAGCAAGCAAAAAAATAAAAAAAGGAAAAAAGGGAAAAGAAAGAAGGGGAGAAATTATTGAATTACATAGAACACTTTTTTACCCCTTTTAAAATGCAGTAAAACATTCAATAGTTGAAATTGCTCAGGGGTGATCATATTTCCTTCAGAATGTGCTCTGTATTGGGGCCAGTGTATGTATCAAACACTGCTGATAGTTCAGCAGATTTTTTTTTTATTTTATTGAAAGTCACAGAAAAGAGTTGCAATAAAACCTGCGTTAACAGCCAGAGCTGAAACTGAGGCTGTCTATTGATTTATGCACTTTCCTTTGGTTTTGATCTTTTCAAGAATGTGACTTGCCACATTATGTACTCCTCTGGGATTTTCTCCCTCACCACTCATTACTATACTTTCACTGTCAATCTGATCATGCAGTTTCATATGATTCAGTTAAAAGAAAATAATCTACCAGCAGTCAGCTGTGCATGATTTTGGCTAGGGCTCTGATTCAAAGTGCAATCAGATGAGTGAGAGAACACTGGTTGTTTTTAATGGGCTCTGTATCGAGCTATGAGTGCCTTTTTAGGGCACATAATTTTAACTTATTCTGTGTCTGTAATTGTTCTTTTTAAATGCCCTTTATCTCTACACAAAGCTAGTCCCAACAAATAAAATTTTAAAAATCTGCAATTTATCTGTTGTTTAGGATGGACAAGAGGATTTTCCCCCTTAATTTTAAGGAATATTATTTCTTAGGAACTACCTTATTCCAGAGACTGCAACATATGGAGGGTTCTTCAAGTACAATCCATAGTTCCTATTTGCATTTGAGACTCTGTGCAAGTTTTTACATTTTCACATTTGCCTCCTGAAAATAACTTGGGATAAGAATAATTTTTCAAATGTTATTAATAAATAAAACATAATCCAAGGATAAATACTTCCAGACTGCTGCTACTGTATGTATCTAGGCTAGACACACATATCTCAGTGTTTTGTTTTTTCAGTCTGACTAACTGTCTTTGTCTTTAATGACTCTCCTTCAAATGTCTGCTTTATGTTTCACAAATACTTAATCATCATGCTTTTCTTCATCTGTGTATTGATAGAGTTTAAATGTGCACATATGAACCAAAATGACATTAGCTGAGGAAGTTGAGCAGAAATCTGGGTTTTTTTTTCTGTCATTCAAATAAAATATTTTCTCCTACCTGAAACAAACAAAACAAATCATGTCTTTGTTCCTTTGCTGTAAATGCATGAATAAAATTGCGTGGAAATGTGAATCGTTATTAGAGCATACATAAAATACACTTAAAAAGTACCCACAGGAGAAAACATCACTGCTCAGGACCCCATCCTGGCCTGTATGAATTGTACCAAGAGGACCAGTGAGCCTACTCATGCAAGTATGCACTGCACACGTGTTTAAAGCTAGGAAAATAGTGTCTCATAGATGGAAGCTCTTTTACTCTAATGAAACACCTTTGAGTATGATATAATGTCAATGGAACAGCATGTGGCTTTGGTACATATAAAAGCAATTATGGAAGTAATATTACAGGCTGGCTCGCCTTTTTCCTTTGGTTTTAGGGCTTCAGATTCCCTACGAGCTGAGTCAGAATGATAGCACTTTCCTTCTTGTCATCATCTCACAATAAAACTTTCCATTCTTTTAATTGCTCAGAAGCTCTTCAGATATACCATTTGTACTTATATTACAGCCATATACATTAGCTAATATTTTGCAATTTACTCTGGGCTGTTTTGTTTTGTATTTTAGAAATTTTAGATAGTCTGAGATAGTTTAAATAATAGCGATTAGGTTTCTAGTAATTTATTGACTTTTCCCACATTATGTGTCTTGAAACTAGGGTATAGCACATGTCTAGATTTCAGAGAGGTCCAAAAATGTAGTGTCAGGTGATATATACAAAGAGTATGTTATGTTGACCATATTGGCCACTGATAGCCTGCTCCATCTGTCTTGCCTCTGACATGTTAGCTAGACAGGGTGGAGATGAGGCAGCCTCTAAAAACAGAAGTCATTATGAGAAGAAACAGCAGCCCAGCAGCAATCAGGTATTTTGCTGAAAAGTTCAAAAGATCATATTTGTTTTTTTTCTTTTTTTACCTGCTTTAATGTCCATAATCATGGCAAACATGGTATTTCCTTAGTGAGTTATAGAGGATGACTCAATCTTTCTAAGCTTCAGCAGTGCAGTGTTGTTGGTTAAGAATCTTGAAGCCCAGTTGGGCTTGTCTCTTCCCTCTGTTTTTGTAGCACAGGATGTGAACCCTGATAAACTCTGGCAGAGTTATACTTCAACACTTCATACCTAGCCTCCTCATATGTCTTTAGGGTGAGCTCTTCTGCAACTAATGAATGCTTGCTTCCCTTCCTTTTCCTCTTAAACAACTTTGAATATGTCAAGCCCATTAATAAAAAAAAAAAGTCTTTGTATGCCATACATTATGTAATTTGTTATATTATTCTGTATGTCAGTTACATGCTCACATACACATGCATGAATAATAGTTAAGGATTAATATAATTTTTACCCTCATACATAGAAAGTATTAATTTTTAAAATGTTTTGTGATGTAGATGATATATACGTCTTTGTACATGGCATGCTACACTGCCTAAGAAAATACAAGTTTTTTTTGGTAAGAAAAATCTGTTAAAAATACTTACAAAAATGCATTTTCCTTCTAATGCTCGAACAGAGATGGAAACGCAGTCCAAATTCATTGTTTTATTTGAAATTTTCATATTGGTAGTTCACATCATGCTTTTTGGCTACTGACTAGATGAAGTGAGAATTTGAAACAGCAGAGTAACTGTTTGAATACTTCAGAACTTAGCATAAAAATCCAGGGTGGGGGGAAGGGGAAAATGTTGAAAGAAAAATTAAATATGTTATACATGCCAACTATTGACCACTTACTCATATCATGCTGCGTTTTTAAGTGGTTCTTTCTTTTGGTTACACAATAAACCCACTCCATGTGTAAAAGGAGTATAACCTCCTATTTAATGGAGAAAAGTCCCCTGTGGATAGCAAATTTTACCTCTTCTCAGACCTACTTTAAATTTTTACTTCCTTCTTCAAATGATATTGAATTTTAATACAATAATTGATGGCCTGTGACACTTTTACTGAGATGAATACAATTCCAGCTCTGCTATTGTGCTTTTGAAGCTCTCCTAGAGCATCCTGTGGAAAGAGCAGGAAGATTTGTGCTAGTGGCTTCTATTTATTCAGATATATTTGGTTTAGTTCCTCATCCTTCTGGTTTGAAAGCTAGCACTAGCACAGTAGATGGAAGCTTTCTGGAAAATTATTGTAAGCTCCTAAACCCCATAATTACAGCCCTACAATATCCCAATGTGTGGGAAATACCCAGAACAGCTACTGTAAAGTAGTCATTACAATGCCACTTTTCTCTCAGAAACATGACAATTCAGTTGCTAGTAGGTAGTTCTGTTCACAGCCAAGGTCCCTGGCAAAGCCCCTCCCAAAGATCTGGGGATGCTCAGGGAGTCCCCAGAAACAAAATGTAAGCGGTTCAAGAACACAGACAAAACAGTGCTTCTTACACTAAAAGAGAAAATGTAGTAATTTCCCAGCTTTAGTCAGTCATCTTTGCCACTTTTACCTGTGGTCTCACGAAGACCTCAATAAGATCTTAATAATGGTGCAAGTATTGTGTAACAGCTTTTACTGGCCCCCCTGTGCTGTATTCTTTCTTAGAATGAGCCCTGTTTGCTTAGGGACTGCCTACCCACGAATGCTAATCATTTGTGATCACATAACACCATCCCGCCAAATATGTGACTAAAATTAAACTACAGATGGTGCCCACAAAGGTTAACCTTAGCCTGGGGTGCCAAATCCCCTCAGAATCCCTCCACAGTCAATGGGAAAAGGAAATGTCTCCTTTAACACAGTATTCCTCAATCTGTGCTCTGGGAAGCAGTAGTGATCTGGAAGACATCTGATGGTAGTTCATGAAAATGTTGGAAACGTTTAACCTTCCCCCACAGAAAACACCTCCAAACTATATACAGAAATTCCTATGTATGCACACAAGCAAACAATCAATTTGGGAGATTTTAAAAGTAATAAACAAAGCTTGAAAGGGCATTTGGCTGTAAATGAAAACCATTATGACAACACTTCATAACAGTACTTTGATTTTTTTTTTTAAGGTTGGGTAGACTTTCAATTTGAAAAAGAAAAGAACTGAAGCTAATTTTTGAGTTTCTTTCCCAGATGACTACACAAAATTATTAAGGAAATACACTTGACTTTGGAAGGTTTTGTTTTTTCTAAAAGCCCTTATATTTTGAAATATCAAAATATGAAAAGTGATGTCCATGGGGTAGTACATACAGCATGGTACATTCCATCATCATTTCTTGAAGGTTCATCCATTGGATATTAACATTATATGATATCTTTCTGAAGTATGGTTTAAGAAGGTAATAAAACCCCAAAAAATTAAACAAATTAACTTTTAACTGAGTGATATTAGTTCCTTTTTTTTTTGTAATAAACCTAGTGATGTTAGTTTTCAATGAAAAGAATCAAAAGAATCACTGAAGTCACAGTCTTATGCTATGTCACATGAAATTATTCTAAACTGCAGCTTGTAAAAATATAATCTAGTAAGTGAATGTTTTCACTTTTTAATTTGACTAAAGATCTTGTTAATTACAACAGCTTTATGATTGCTTGTATCAAGTAGAATTAATTCCCATGTGGACAGCACCATGAGCATTTCTGTCTAACAGATGGGCTTCTCATGCTTTTAATTCCTTTGAGAAATCTTAGATTTTTTGTACATGAAACAAAGAAGGAACCATTGTGAGGGACTTTCTTAGTGCAATCCTCTTCTGTTGTGACCTGCATGAGGGAACAAGTCTGATGCTCTATTCAGTGAGGAGACTAGGTTAAAAACCCCAAACCCTTTTATTCCGTCCCTTTGGGGGTTCATCATATTTTTTAATTTTATAATTATGTGCTTTTACTATTTTTTTGCTCAGGTTTTTACTCTGACAGTAAATGATAGTAATTTATACCATGATAAACCATAAATCCCATAGTAATTAGGAGTTTCTTCCAAACAACCTGTGATTGGGTTCTGATCCCATTCCAAAAATTTCTCCTTGGGACATTTGTTTCTCTTCATTTAAACTATGCCAATTCATCTCATGAAGTGCATTGCTTACATGTCTCAAGAGATCTCCCACCATAAACTTTCTGAATGTTTATACTTTCAGGGAAAAAATAGTAGAAAGACAATCTATATTTGAACAAAATAGTATCTAATACGGCTTGGCATCTCCAAATGTCTAGATTTTCTCAAAGATGGGGAAAGTTTTTAAGTAATAGACTAAACACCAATTCTAAGAAGCAGAGAATTGGTGGCATAATAAACTGATACAATTTTTTCATTCTAATTTTAAGGAACTGTCTGACGACAACTTTAGCCTAGAAATAAATTAACAATTGTAGCACACAAATCATTTAATCAAATGATACATAGGATCAAATGATACAAATGACATCCCAGGATGCCTGATTTTGCAGATCACTCACAATTTGGAGTACTCTGTGGCTGTTTGCTAGAGAGCCAGTTCAGAAAGGGAATTTCAGGGGAATTCTAAGGAGCAAGTGAGGGCAAAGACTTCACGACTGAATTTGTCCCACCATGGAGAGTTGCTGTTAGCTGAGGACTGCACCAGAACCAGGAGCTGTAAACACATGCTCATTGCCTATGGGTAACTGCAGAAAACAAGACACAAAGAACAGATTTGTGAAGTCCTGTTGTGAAGCCACCTCCATTCAGAGGTGATTGAATGCCTAATTTTTGCCTAGCTTGATAGTAAGAGTCCCTGATATTTTTTTTGCATATTCAAAACAAGATAATCTTGGAAGTGGTGAAAAGGTAATCCTTTCAGAAAAGAATATGGAAAGCAAAATTTAAAAAAATCCCAAAACTAAATTATTATGAGTATATATATTAAATGCAACAGAAATGCATATGGAAATGCATATGCATATACACCCAACTGAAATCTTGCAGGAATATTAAAATGCCATCTGGCAAATGATGACTGTTATAAGAACAAGCTCTCAGTGATTCTATATAGTCCATAAATGGAATGGCTAGGATTGGGTAAGTTTTGTTTTTGTTCAGTCAAAACATTTTATTTGAATTTGTCTTGCATGTTCCATCACAAGATACAAAGTTTCAACATGGAGATAATGTTGAAAAATAAGAAAATAAAAGGTCCTGAAAAAAGGACCATATTTTGACAAAACAATTTTTATATTTTGCATTGGTTTGATAAGTATTTTCTACAAAATTAACACAATTCTGTGAAGCATTTTTATTCCAAAGATGCATTTTTTCAAAAGATGTGAAAAGATTTAACCAATCCTTAACTTATGGCTTTTCAGATAGAAATACTACTTTCCTCAAGGATTTTATACTTAATAATTAAAAAGCAATAATTATCCTTAGAAAAAAACCCTCCTAAATAAGAATTTGCTTCCAAATACACAGAACATGACTGCTGGGCAAGTGAGCCACTGTGGAATAAAAGGGTATATTAGAGAAATGAGATGAAGAGATTTTATAGATTCACCCGCATGACAGAGTGAAGCACTATGTAGAATTATGTGATTTAGTTTCCAATGAGAAGCAGGGATATGAAAAAATGTTTCTTTGAAAAATTCCCAACTGGTTCTACAACGAAGTCAAACAGTTCACTTATCATAATGCTATTATAGTACCCCCTTTAAAATAAAGATTAATGGCAACATGTTGCATTTTTTTCTTAAAGATAAAGATTTCCATTTAATAAGCTTACTGTGAATTATACCCTCAATGCAACCATTTTCCCCATCTCTTGTAAAAATATCCATCCTTATTGGCTTTTAGTTGTAATCCAGGCAATGTCTCTCTTGCATGCTGCGTGCATTTTTCACAAACATGTCAACATAACACTCCTCGAGAAGGACATTGTTTACTTTGGATAAACCTGCCTCATGGAGGATAAAACCATTCTTTGTGAACACTTATGAAGGACAAGAGTGTGTACGCTATTTATGAAATGTTTCATTATGCAGTATGTGGTTTCCATTATATAAATAATTCTTTCCCCCTCATCCACTTCTCTGTGGGAATATTGAATAAATAATTAAAGGGGAAAAAAAGAGTAGGAAGAAATAAGTATAAACAACTTGAAAGATGATTCATAAGTTGAGTTATGTTAATTGTATTTCCTACTGAGACATCAAAGTACATTTGGTAACATGAAATATATGCACCTTTCCAAGATTTTATATTTTGGCTTTCTTAAGGGTGCTGATAATTATCCACAATAACTTCATGGAAAATATCTCCAAAAGCTTTTTTTAGTGTTTATTTTCCTAGAGCAAGACATCACTTATAATCTCATTTTTTATAGAGTTAGTTCTTTGCTTTTTGTTATAGTGAAACACACTGCCTAGTCCACAGTCAGAGTATAGAAGTGCTTATCGCAGTCACATAACTTTTCTTCTTATTGCCTTTAAGAAACTCATCAGCCACAAAAGAGGGAGAAAACCACCCTAAACCCTAAGAAAACCCCCACAACACTGCCAGAGCACCAATAAAAATGACTGCATTTTGGCTACCCTCTTTGAGAATTAATATACACCAAAATAATTGGGGTTCATTTATATTCCAGTAATATCTGGAGACCTTGTTTGGAGATTCAGGGTAATATTTTCTAAAGTGAGTAACTAATGCAGCAGCTACAGCTGTAAAATAGCAAAGGCAACAGTTTCACAGTTTCGTTCCATAAGTCCAAATTTCAGATACTTGAAGCCTATCTCAATTTTGTTGCCCTGGCTGAGTTTGGTTGTCTGTGTTTCTGCTGCTGTTTTTTTGCAGAACTCCCCCACCATTTACAACACAGAGGTGATTAAGCTCACAGTAACACACCAGGAGACATGATATAGAATTTCCACCACATATATGTCCTGGTGGGCCTGCTCTAGAAGACAGTTCTTACAAAATAAGAGCATTCCTATAAAATCTGGATAGACCAGAACCAAACCTCAGAAAGCAATATCTTCCTGCGGCTTCCTACAATAGAAAAAGATGGAAAAGTTAGGAAATTGGCTATTATGCATAAAACAGACATTATCTTGTTGTATTTTCTGGAAAAAGTTGAATGACAGAAGTTGCTGAAAAATCATCAAAAGGATGGAATAATACACTTTTTAATTTTTTGCCACTCTTCCCTAGAATAGGGAATGAACTTGGTTGGCATTTGCTGCAGCTGGCTGGAAAAGAATCACAGAAATATTCTGAGGTTTTAACTGTAGGTTTTTTATTCTCTTGTTCTACCTGAAAAGTTGTCAAAAGAGAGAATTTCCAAAGTAAGGACGGGGAGAGAAAGCCCGTAAACACCCATCTGAGCTGTAGCACATCCCTTAGTGTTCATGGTCTAACACTATGTGGTTCAGAGCAATGAATATGTCTGCTGTGTGGCAAGGAGCTCTCCAAAAACCAGTTAATGAATATTTAATGAGGGCGAAATAGTTTCAATGGGAGTACTTTAAAGACCGAACAACTCGCTAAGCCAGGATGAAGTAATGTGCTAGGGAAGAGGGAAAGGTTTCACATCAAAGTCATCACTCAGGCTGTGTTTTTCTCTAGAATATTAAGTTTCAAAAAATGCATAAACCTGGCTCTTCAGGAAAATTTCTCTAACCTCGAGGACTACTGGCTATTCTAAGATCTCATTCATGCTTTCTGGCTTCCATCTAAATTTACAAGTGACATTGCTGAGAAATGTATTATAAGCCGTGGTTTCTCTAAGAAAAGCTCTTAGCTGGCTAAACTGTGGAATTCCTACTTAGAACTTCTGTTGGCAAGAGCATTGCTTTAAAGATGGAGGAATTTGTTTTAATAGAATTTGGCAAAGGTAGTTATTTTCTCAGTGAATAACATAAAACTGGTATCATCAACACCAATTTTAGACATACACATAATAGTCTATCTTCTCCTAGCTGAAAATGGTGGGCTTCAAAATAATTGGGCATACTGTAATGTATTTTGTTTTTCACCACATTTAAGGATATATTTGATTGTTTCCCCCACTGATGATGTTTAAACTGTAATTTCTCTATTTGAATAAGGCAGTTTGAAATCAGGCCACAAGTAACAGATTGCTTTGCTTAAACTGCTTTTACTTTCTTGGTCTTATCTTGTTTTATGTTTCATGTGCATCAGCAGGATGCACAAGAGATGCTTTATACTATATGCATTTGGAATGGCTGCTGTGGAGGGATTACCAGCCCAGCTCTGGCATAAAGCTCCCTTTAGAATTTGTTGACTACAGCACTGTATCCCAAACCTACTGGCAATGACTAGGAAACCAAATTTGTTAAATCTTGCTATAGGGCCTTCTAGTTAGTTCAATGGAAACTTTAGATAGCTTTCACCAAATTTGCTCTTTCTTCCCCAATCCCCTCATCCCAGATCTTCACCTAATTATTGTTTATTTTTATTGCATAGCATTCTATTGTTAAAAAAAGATATATTATCAAAATACCATGAAAATTTTTAAACTGTTTTCCTTACTTGGGCCTTATTTCCTTTTGTATTTGGCTTGATTAAAATCCATTTTTTCTAGCTATAAGGTTCTTGCTGGATGGTGGTTCCTGTGCCTGCCACGAGAAGTCTCTTCCTGTGTGAAAAACCTGAAAAGTAAGAGCTGAACTTACTTACTTTTCCTGACTGCTCTTTCAAGCTCAAGTTCTCCTTTCAGTGCCAGGGAAGCTTTAGTAAGTTTGTGTAGACTATTAGTAATGTTAATACTACAGCTTGAAAAAACTGCTCTGAGCATCCAACAGCAAGTAGATGGCCAGATTTTATAAGTAAAAAAGTATAATCTCTTTTCTATAAATTTATCTTACACCTTATATGTGGTAAATGAAGTGGTACTTACTATCAGTAATACAAAAGTAAAGGAACAAATTATCCCATATCAAGCATACCGATGTTTTCTTTCTTTGTTTTTTTCCCTATGGTAGGCTTAGGCAAAGTCTAATGGCTGCCAAAATAATCAGAAAAAATTAATGTGCCAAGTACAGTGGATCAGTAAAAAGTTTTAGATGGAGGGAAGCCAAAATATTTTTCAAGGAAAATACTGGGGCTGAAGGTTTGGGGTGAGCTCATAAAGAACCATCCTCTGGCAGGCTAGGAGACAATCTTATTTAAATTCCTCCTGCTTTTAATGTCAATACTTGGCGAAATTCCATTAGTCAGATAAAGGCGCCACAATTTCAAAACACTGTAAACTATATATGTTACCTGATAGCATGCCTCATTTGACTCCCCTTTCCACATCCACTCCAAAAAGAATCACACAAAATTTTATGGAGAGACAAGTTGGACTATTTTGGCAGTCCTTCAAAACATAAATTAGGTTTGAACAAAAAATACATGTAAGGAAACAATTTGGTTATGCGTTCTTATTCCAGAATTACTGTATTTTGTTCTATATTATTTAGTTTCTCTTGCCTCTGGGGAAGTATTTTCCATCCATGAAAAACTAATTTCTGATGTTGTTCATGCACATAATCCTGTTGTTTTCCCATAACCTTTAAAGGATGCTGGTCACTTTACAGCTTATTGTACATTTCACCTTGAGTTCTGCAGAGCTTGGAAAACCAATATAGAACTTTTGTAGCCAGCTGCATTTCTGCCAGTAAGGGCACCCTGAATAAAGGGCGGGCTATGAAGTTATGCATCCTAAATAGGGAATGAGAATGGCTTGAAAGAGAGGGCCCAGAGTTAATGAAGCAATTTTTTTTCTGGGTTGCGATCATGACAATTACATCAGTTCTTTCTACCCAAAAGCAGAACAGACCTGAGTTTTTATTTGTTTTGAAGCAAGTGATATTTTTCACCAAGTTAAAAGCACTACTTGAGGGAATATTTATAAGAATTCTGCAAAGGATTTTCACTGCCACAGCACAATTATCAAATTATACAAAAGCCTTGAATACTACTTACCGATTTGACCAGTCTCTAATTTTACCAACAGAAGAATGAAAACAAAAGTACAATCATCCAACAGAGCAATATACTGATGAATAGTAAATACCTAGGGCACTGCCAGACTGATCTTAAAGAAGTATGTACAACATATGTGGTCAGGAAATAAATTGCATTTATCATCCACCTTTGCTTGCCTCATTCATCCATCTCTGCCTAGACTACCTTAAGCATTCCAAACACTGTGTTACATCAAAGTCTCTGTCCAAAACAAAAAGAAGAGAAGGAGTAGTAAGAAAACAATTCGTTTTCCCCTTGACTGGTACAACGTTAATCTTTCCCTACAAACTATTGACAACTGTTGCTGGTCAGATTTGAAATGCAGCAGCAGCAACAAATAATGATCTTAGTGTCTAGATTGACAATTCATAGAGCACTTGACCTAAAAAATTATCGACCAGTTTCTTGAAATTTTGTTTCTTAAACTCATTTTTTTGTTAACCAGGTGAAGAAATCAGACAGAATAAACTAGATCTGGCAGCGGCTTGATAGGTTATCTAATTCATCCCCCTTTGTAGGTTTCTAAAACTTTTCCCTTTTATAGTTGTATATTATTATTATTATTTATTACTTTTATAGTACTGTTAGTCTCCATGGACTAAATATTTCTAAAAATATTACATGGACTAGGATAAAAAGCTGCAAACCAACATGAGTTCTGGAAAACCACAGATTGTTGACTCTTAGCTTTCTCTCTCTCTATTTGCTCTTTAACACTAAGTTCACTTTCTTGTCAGGTATTTATTATGTTGGAAAAAAATCTCCCATCCTCTGCCTTGCCTTGCCTCACCTCACCTTCCCTTGTATTTACTTGTCCCCTCTCTTCATATCTGAATAATGATATAAAAGTGTCACAGGATTCATAAATATCTCCCAAATTCTATCATCAGACCAAAGTTTCAGTGATCCAAAACCTCTGGAGATGAGGAAGGACTTAATCTGAGACCCTAGATTAAAAGTAGAAGATCTTGATTATTATGTGTGTAATTGGCTTAGGTTAAGAGATGTAATGAATTAACAGAATCATCCTGTCCAAGTTTTGAAGAGAGTGAAAACAAAGAACAGAATTAGAACGGGATGAATGAGGAAATGCATCAGGTGACTTCACCATCACATCCTCCCATGTCTGCAGAACTAGGAGGAATACATAAAACAGCAGCTTATGCAGGAAACTGAGGAGCAGAAATAGTTTAATAGGATAGTTAAGAGGAATAGATGGACATTTAAATTATTTGCTAAACTTGCAACAACTGTCATTTAAGAAGAGTGAAGACTTTGTGCAAAACTTCTTTTGAAGATGACAGAATAAATATCAAGTAGCCATAGCACAAAGTGCAATTCTTATAGGAGACGTATTCCCTTGCCAATTCACTGCCTTTCCCACCTTCTCCTTCACTCTTTAGCTTGCTTCCTGTGTCCTGCTCACACGGTGACTTTTTATACATGCTTTCTTCTTGTCCTTCCGAGGCAGAAGTGACTTGGGATGGGGAGTGCAAATGCCTTGTGCCCTCTCTGTGGCGTCTCAAGAAGTTAAATACACACATGGAGCCTACCATGGATCCCCCAGCACTGAGGTCTGTGCTCTGATACTTCAAGATAAAAAATTAAGAGAAGAGCTCTGGACCTCACCAAAGAAGTGAAAACAGTTTAATTCCAAAGCTAGCATAAAATACTACATTAGATGAATCATTATATATAGAGAACCATTAAATCACTAATCACTGCAGCTAAAATACCAAGCAATGACAGATTTCAGCATTCTTCAGTAAGACAAACTTAAACTCAGAATTGTTAAGCATTTTGCACAGGAAGGCAGGGTAGGGACTCAACAATGAACAGAGATGCTGTTATCAAATTAGCATAACAAGCATATCACAAAACCTCAAGTAGTGCTTTTGTGCAGTTCAAACCAAGAAGTAAATGGTGAACATCTTAACCAAAAAAATCCCATCAGTAATTCATAACCACCCCTTAAAACAATTTAGAATAATGCTGTGAGAATGCTTTTATGGACAATCTGAAAATTTAAATTAGTCATTTGAGTAACTGATTTGCTCAGTTTACAAAGGCAAATCACCTATCCCAGACCATGGGATTTTTTGCCACATTAGGCTTCAGTAAAGCTTGTGAAGACAGAGCCCATAATGTTGCTATTAGCATAAAATATCCCTTGGATTTTTTACAAGCTGTACCCAGAATTTATAAAAAAATGGACTCCATGTGCTGTTATTTGTGGTACTGAAGACACAGCAGTGGGTTAAAAGAGATGTTTTTAATAAAGCTCCGTCTCCAGCCTGCTATGAGGCTTTAACATCTCCTGCTATGAGGCTGGAGGATGTTCAGGCTGTATCCCACTGAGAACTTCCACGTGGACCTAGAATCCCTCTGGCGAGACTTCTAATTTTGCCTGAAGCTAATTAGAATTCATGTTTTCTTAGCGAATTAAGGACAGTGATAGCTACTCTCACTCTAATTGCAGTTAAGCCTAATGGACAGCTCAGGATAGGTAGGTACCCAAAGTATCTATCCAGCAAATATTTTGAGGTTTTTCTCCATTTCACATTTACCACTGAGCACTCAGCAGGTGCTCCCACTTTGGAAAGGAAGTGCTAATGCCTTAAATAGCCTTCTTATTCTGACTAGAATGCATCTAATTGATGTCTCACCTCTGGGAAAACAAAGACAGTAAATTCAGGTTAATGATCCTGAATATTGGGAGACATGGCTAAGTCCATTAACCCAGCCAAGACCAAAACACTGACACCTACAATAATATAAGGAGAAATTACAAGATTCCTTAGAAATACCATCATACTTCACAAGTAGTCTCCAAATGGTGTCAGAAAGAAATTAAGAATAATGTTTTGGAATTAGTCTTCTCATGTTTAAAGGACATTTCAATAAAACAAATGTATTTTGTAGAATAAACCTGAGTAAAAAACAATGTTAAGGCCAGAGAACTGACGCAAAAAAATTAAAAAAGATTCTTGTTCCTCTCTCTGCTTCCAGTGAAGAGCTACACTTTTTCAATACTGAGTTGAGGGTGGTGGATTCTCAACAAGACTGAGAAATCCACATTATCTAACTGTAGCTGGCCACATTTCAGGCCCTGGGGTAGATCTGGAGTAGTCATTCTTGTCTCTTATCATCTGAAGAATGAAAAAGGATTTCACAGCAGGATTTATCAGCTTGTTTCAAATACCGCCCCTGCGATGAAATGTTTCACAGTTTGGATGTGATTGTTTCCCTCTACTGATTACAATAGTCTGGACAACTCTTTCAGTTGTGGTCTTTCACTTGCTATTTATTTCTCATCTATTATGATGTTTCTTAAGGAAATCTGGTATGCAATTAATGGTATGAGGGTATAAAGAGAACTGATATTCAAGATACAGCTGTAAAGATAAATATTAGCTGAGGAAACATGGTTCACTCTAGTAACTATGGGCATTTATATTTATACCAGCTAGAAGCTGTGCCAGGGTGATGTACAATTCAGAGCCTCAAAAATTTGTTGGTCTCCATGATAAAAATACATCTTAATGCTTCTGTAAGGTAGAAGTCTCTTATTCAGAAATATTATTTGCATTTAGTAGCTTATTTCCTTACAATGTGTTTCAAGAATTACTAATTCATTACACTCTAGAACCTACAAACAGATGAAAAGTAAAAGGCATAAAATCATATTTATTAGCTATGCTGAATTACTTCTTTAAAAAATAAATTTACAGTTTTTGCGGAGACAGGTGTTCAACATTGCATTACTAAATGGTTCGGTTCTCAGAAAGATTTACTGATTTACGTGGTTCAGGGTTAAACAAATCAGCAAGCAGTAATCAAGATTCCATAATAAAAAGGTAATGGACTAAGGCTGACCTTTGTGCCATGTGCTAAGGAAACAACTCTGCCACATTTATATCCAGTTAAACCACAAAAAGTTGTTAGAAACATGCTTTTTTATTATGTGAAAAAGGAAATTGCAGGTAACCTCAAAAGAAGGTAAACACTGAAATTTCAGAGATTTTCACTCTCCTGGCTTTTTCTCTCTTAGTAAAGTCAGGTATTGTCCCTAAAGAACGGACTATTGGCTGTGTCAGTTCCAGACAAGACTATGACATATTGGAATATACTGTTCATGAACTGAATCTCAGTTGCTTTCAGTGTTTGGGAAGTGGACAGTGTAATGAAAATAGTACTTCAGCTTAGGGAAGAAATGAGGTCCTGTGATCTCACTCCCTTCCACAATCCCTCCTTAAAATATGATGATTCTGTGAACGACAACCCTATTGCTCCACATTCACAGTCATCTCTGTATTTCCAATGTTTTGGCTGGAGAGGCATTATCACATCCTTCCAGGTGAGGCATGGAGTGGTTATTTTTTTTTTAAGTTTTTTTTTGGGTGGGTTATTTTTTGTTTTGTTTTTCTCATTTTACAGATTACATTGTTTAAACTCATTTGGATGAAAAAGAGTTCACAAATACATCATAATATTGTCCTTATTATTTGTACCTGCTGTAATATAGCTTTATGAAAAAAGGCAATTTAAAGATAACCAAGAAAAACATCCTGCCATGACCTCTTCATTTATGCTTTGATGATACTCAATAAATACTCATAGTTTTGCTTAAATCCAACCTTTTTGTCATTTTTGTCATGTTTGTCATCTAAAAGACTCAAAGATATCCAAAAGAATCCAGAAGGAACAAAACACTGATTAAGGACAATCCATGAATAATCAACATTTTTTCTTACAGCACAGTTGGATACCAATATAAAAAACTGGTTCATATTCACGTTTTCATTTAGAATGTACATCAATCTTTGGCCTCGTTGATGCAACACCTTGTGCACAAATGTCCACACAAATGCAAAACCCCATTATATTTACATACACACTGGGTTGTATTACTCAGCCCACAGGGATGTAATTGTGATGACAAAGAAATAGTGATTGATGGTTTTCAGTCTTGATATGGTAACTTACATAATTTCATATGAGTTTGTATTTAACATTAAAATGATGTTGAGCATTTTGATACCAAGGCAAATAAAATCACAAAAGTGCTCTTGGGTAAAAATATAAGATACAAAGAAATGGCCTCCTGAGTGGTAAATTAGTAAAAAAAAAAAAAAAAAAAAAAAAAAAAAAAGAAGTAAGAGCAAAATGTTACTTTGTATCTTTGTATAAAATGGAAAGAGATTTTTCTACAGTTTTCTTACAAAATGAACAAAAATCAAATGCGAGCAAAACTACTCCAACCTCCCATCTCTCTCCAAAAGTTCCAAATTTTCAAATGAAAACTGATATTTTGACTTAGAAACAATTTGTTGTATGTCCTAAGAACTTTTTGAAATTCCAGAAAAGAAAAAAGACAAAGTGACAGGCTTAAAGTTTAAAGTGTTTCCCATCCCTTTTTTAGCCACCCTAGTTAGTCAGTTCCACGGTACATCCATAAACATTCCAAGATCCCCAGAAACTCACCTTTCACAAACAGATTTCTTATTTATTGAACATCCAAAGTCTTCTGTTGAATCTGGATCACATCTGAAAATCTCTTCACTATCAATTTGATGCTGTAACAATGCAAAATTATTTTTTTATCTTCATTTATTCAGTGAGAAGAGAGAATTTGAGCCAAAAACTCAATGTATTTTAGTTAAAAAAAAAGTTACATAGACAAGATAGAATGATGACCTGGGATTTTTTGCACTTCATCTGTCTTGTTAGGAGTGATAAAACTATCTTATTGATAGCATATTATTGGTTGTTTCTTCCAAATATAACCTTGCATATCTTACAAATCTGGCAATTTATCTATCATGTCAAATGATGTACAGAACTTTGAATAGGTGTTATTAAACAAATTGACCTTGCAATAAATCATATAGTTCATTGACTACTTCAGTGCATAAAGACAATCCCAAGAGGTGGATAAGATAGACAGCTCTAACAGTGAGTGGATGTGTGGAGCACTGGTGTCTATGGGATCTGCTGGGTGCTGAGCAGAGAGTGTTGAGGTCTCAGTTTTTGGCTGGTGGGGTGGGACAATTGAGTTTGTGGAAATTTCTCTGAGGCTTTTTCCTACAAAAACTGATACTGATTATTTCACCCATTTGTTGATGACTTCCAGTGACCATCCTCTCCATTCCACCCAATTACTCTGCAAAGCATTACACTGCTGTCTCAAGTGGAGAGAAATCTTTCATTGAATAAATCTATCCTAGTGCAAAGTGCTGTCCCTCTGAAAGTGAAATTGTAGCTCTTCTGAAATCAGTGTTAAGTCTTTCATGGCCCTCACAGAAGCTGAATTTCCCCCTGCAGACTACAGAGACTAGCTGTTCCTCCTTCTGTCTGGGACAACATGATCTGTAACTGTAGGCAAGTTAGAGTCTTTTTCTCACTTATCAGACAAATGCAAGCATAGCAAATATTATGCATGCATTATACTTTTCCTTTCTTATTGTCAGCTTGCATGCACATTGACAACACAGTCCTAACTCATCATAGCATTTTAAGCACATGTTTAAACTTAAGCTGCAGTGAAGCCTATTCTCAAACACTTTGCTGAACGAACATCTCTAAACACATCATCATGGCTATTTTTTCTTTCCAGCTTGGCACACGCTATGTTGGAGAGGGCCAAATTTCAACTGTACTATTACATTTTCCTCCTTTTGGAGCAAAATTATTTTCCTGAGGTCTTAATGTGCAGATGAACTAAGATTGTATCTCCAGGCAAAAGTGATTCGAATTTTAAGGTAATTGGATTTTGCAGAATTCGGCTTGCTATGAAAGTCTGGACCACTGGATAGGATGGTAATATTTAGAGGAATTTGTAATCCAGTTTTGCTTCTGCCATTCATCTAAACTCAGTAAAACACAGGACTGACAGTGGATGTATTTGGGAAGGAAATAAGAAAGTTAATATTGCAACAGTGTGATTGCTATCTGTCTTGTATCGACACTCCTATTTATGTTCCTAGGTGTAGCTTAACTGAATCCATCCCAAAAGAGGGAATAAGAGAATCTGTTTACAGATGTCATCTGTTGTTGAACTGCTATTGCAGAATAGCCATTCTAGTCCATTTTGTTTTGCATAAAAGACAGTCTCAGTTTTTATATACTGGAATAAAACTGGTTTTGTTTCATATTTGCTTTGCTGGTTTCCTTTTCTGTGCAGAGGGATGTTATCTATGTGAATCTACAACACTGAAGTCTTCAATGCTTCAGAAACGTTTGAGACTAGGAAATCTGTGTGTCTTTTATCCTCTGAATATGATTAATGATGCTTTGTGTTTTGCAAGACATTATTAAAAACAGAAGCCTATGACTTCATTGTCTCTGACAACGACTTTGAACATGGGGTCAGCTATTCCACTTTTACATTTCTTTGCAAGATTAAAAGAAAGTAAAGACTATTGCATTGGGAGGGGGGGGGATCTTTACACAGATTTAACAAAGCAGAATACACACACGTTTTCAATATGCTTCTTCCAATGAAAATTCACCTCCTTCATACGATACTGCTGGTAAGCAAACACTAGTGACAGGCAAATCTAGCCATCAGGAAAACATACTGGGCTCAGGATTATCTCAAGTACCACATGCTAGAATTGTTGAAAATGTTAAGGGAAGAGTTCAGAGTTTGACAGAGAAAATTACAAGTAACAGATACAATTTTTTGGTTCCATTCATGGACATTCAGTGATGAACAAGAAAGTTATCAAGCAGAACTGAAACAAACTGGGCAACAGCAAGAATTCATTTGAAAATATTAGTGAGCAACTACATGTCAGCGCTTTTTTATTTTAATGTAAAATACACTACTTTCACAAGCTGAATGTGCTATACCTTTATAAAGTTTATATGCAGTACTGCATAAAGTGCTGGAAATGCTAGGTCTCCCTTTAATATCTAAACAGGAAATTATTCTCTCTTTTTAAGCTATTCTGTTCATCTGTGATGCATTATTTAATTGAATTTCTGCAATGTAAGGGTTCTTTTTTTTTACTGATATCTTCACCTTTCATGAATGTCAACAACATTCCCACTGTACTAAAAGCCTAAAAGGGGAACTGAAAACCTCACAGAAATTAATGGTAAAATTCAAAATTATTTCAGCAACGTTGAGGTTTTGCTCAGTTGAGCTGAGAATATGGTTGCAATAAAACCACTATTGCTTTGACCATTGAGAGAGGAATGAATGTTATCTAACACTGGCAGTTTTCTGCCTTCAGAACACTCATGTAGAGAAGTCAGGAGAAAATCATGGTACATTTCCAGCTGGTTATGCTTTTCACTGTCTTTAACTTCATTGTAAATTTTGTCTGTGGAATGAACCTTGCTGCAACTGGCTTGAATAAATATGAGACTCTATTACTCAGTTATAAATTTATCTTGCATATTATCAAGGCCCCTTCTTTGAGGTCTGCTTTGACCTTTCAGGGTTTCATTTGCTTTCAATGGTATTGTAAACAGAGAGCAATGTAAAATAAATTTTATTCAAGATATGGTGAATGAAGGGGTGGAAAAATCAGTAAATATTGCATTGAAGATTATTTTATTTAGATGCTGTCTGCCTTAATCAGAAGATTTTTCTGATAAGATTTATCAGAAATCTAAAATGTCTCCTGTAATATGATCTGCTTTTTCACTTTTCACCCATTCAACAATTTTAAAATCACATCTCCCCACCACTGGTTGCTCATGAACCAATTAGAAATCATTATTATGCGGTTCACGCTAACACCAAAGCACAAGAATTTTTTCAGAGATAAGTCTTGAAAATGAATCAAAACTATGCAGAATAATAGGATCCCTTTTCTTTCTGTGCATTAGAATAAGAAAGAATTGACTGCTATTTGGAAGGGTAATTTTACCAGCTGGACTTTTGGAAAATGGAAGTATAGTTCTTAAATTTGCAGAAATTTTGGCCTGCCTGATTCAAGGTTAAAAGACAAACATTTAAAGAAAAGAATTTCACTGCATTTAATTTCACACTGGAATGTGCACCATGGATCTTAATATTACCACTGAGGGTTCCCCACCAGCCTGTAAACCCTACAACTTTAGCTCCGATTGATCTCCTGCACTGCAATAAAATTTATAGAAGGTAGATTTAGTAAATTGCTACATTTTTTTAACAATACAGAAAAATCTGAAAAATACCATTCACAAGAATATTTTTCCCTGATGTGTATTTTATTAAATAGGAGAGATGTACATGTTTTCACAAAGAATAAGCACAAGGAGGTATTCTAATAACCAAATAAAGGTAAAAACCGACAGCAGCTTTTAAACTGTTGCTCTACAGATACCTTTATTTGTGTAAATAACAAGTTTTCTACTATAAGCAATGGTTTTATTATTAGTCAGAAATATGCAGCAGCCAATGTCGTATTGGGATGCTCTGATACATGAAGATATGTCTTTCATACACACAAATTTTATATGATATGTAAAATAGATAAAACACATATACATGAACATAAAAGATCATTTTATTAAAAGTGTAATATAACTGTGTCACTGTTATCCTCTGATGCATTCTTCATTTTCTTATCAATAGTATAAATCTAAAGAGGTCCATTACTTCATACAGTAATAGAGTTGATCTAGTTTTAGTTTAACCAAGAGCAGGCTCCTGTCCATTCTTCCTGGTTTCCCTTCATAATCAGTTTCAGAGTATTACTGTTCTAATGTTACATACACCTCACTGGTTACCAGGCCACAACCTGACCTTAAATTTGTATGAAAAATTAAGTGGAAGGCAGACGATTGAGCTGTGGTTTCTTTCAGTTTCATATCATTGCCCTTGCATCTGGTGGGGAGGAAAAAAAAGGCAAAAAAAAAGGCAGCTGCCTGATACCAAAATGTCACTTTTAAGTTTTACACTGAAAAAGCACTAAGCAGGGCTTACTCAGAGTCATTTTTCAGCCAATTCTTCTTCCTGGAAATGTGATGATGTGAAGACAGACAGAGCTGAGGGAAGAAACAGTCCAAAAGCCATCTCCCTCACTCTATTATTATGAATCACCCCTGTTATAGAAGGAAAACTACACATACTCAGCATGCTTCAAAGAAGGAAAATGATGTGACAAAGCCATGAAGTTAAATTAAACAGATCTGATCTACACAACCAATTTAATGGCTGCATATTTTTCCGTTTAATTAAAAAATAGCTTAAGACCTTTGTTACAGTATGTGACATCAAGTTAATATAGTAAATCAGAATGCAATTAAGTAGCACATCTGTCCAAGAGAGCTTCATAACTTGAGTTTGGTTGATTAACTTAATTTAATTAAGATTTTTCTGTAGGGCTAAGGTAAATCTAGCTTATAAATACCAAGCACTTTGAATTAAAGTTTGTACAATATTTCAAACCCATTGTCTTAAAACCCATTACTTTAGGATTTTAAAATATTTGTGCACCAGAAAGTACATTTACTCATACTCATACTGGCATGTGTAGAATTAAACAACATGTGACTTTAAAAATGAGACTTCTCAATTCTCAGTTCATATTTTTCTTTCTCTTTTGTAATAAGCAAATTTTACACATCAGAAAGGAATGCAACAGACTTATTAAATAACACATTTCTTTTAAGCCCTCAATGAGGCAGATGATCTGTCAAATAAGTCATGTGGTATTTATAAAAATGTGGACAATTAGCAGCAGAGAAAATATTCATGGCTACATTGCTGATGCATTAAAAATTCCTTTGAAATTTACATAGAAGCATGCAGGGGACTACCTATTTCAGCCCAAAGCCACTTTGCAAGAGTAATAGAAATGTTCTCCTATGAGCATTTAAAGACAATTTTACTAGCAAAACAACAGCAAAGTGAAAGAGGTTTAGAATGTTGACAATAGATATGGGAACATGATTTACCTAGAAAACTTAATCAGAAAAACAGGAATGGATTCTCCATTCCATTATCATCTTTGAGAGAAGGTATCACCCTTGGTGTCTCTCTTGCTCCTTTCTTGGGCATGGACTGCAGGCTAAAGAGGAAAAAGAAACAAGAAGGATTATCTTTAATACATACAAATCACCTAAATATATTGTGGCCTCCTAAAAGAGAGTGTGTTGGTGGCTGTGGACCAGCACTGCTGACTTCTCTACCTGAGTTAATAATATAAAGCACCACACTAATTAGCAGATTAAAACCAGAACTTGTAAGGTAGGATTTGCCTGACCTATTTGAGACTATACCTATACTTTATGATAGAATTAATTTGCCCTAGCTGTTCCTGCCTGTCCTCACTGATTTGCATAATGAAATACATCTCAGGAAGATGAATTAAGTTCCTAGAGAAACGGCTTAATACAGCTTTTGAGAGGACAGCAGATGATATGGCAGCAGCTCTTTTCATGTTATTTTTATTAACGTCTCTGCCCAAATTAAAGTTTACACTGGAAAATTTGAAGAAAAAAAGCTTTTTCAAGGTTTGTTCTCCATGGTTTTCTACCATTCCAATAAATTAACTTCAGTGAGGTCAACTCAGTCTTCAGAGGGTGATAAAGCAATTAGGTCCATTTTTTCCTACTGACTGCTCTCCAAATTCTAAGGACACTGGACAAAAGATATTTTTGTTAAAATGTCAGCACTCTTCCCTGCAACTGTGATGCAAGACTTCACAATACACTATTCTGATCTTTCCCTCCTTACCCTCTCAAGCAAAATTAGGATGCATCTACTCAACAGTTGACTATTTTTAAAAGAGCTTGGCTGGGAAGATAAGGTGTGAGGTAACAGCTGTAAAGATACACAACTGTTTGCATACGGTTTCTGTAGAGAATGTAGAGCACTACTGTGACCCAGATAGATTGAAGGATTTACTGTCTCTGGGTGTGCTACAAGTCTCCAGACCTTTCCTAGTAAAATTTTAGTAGGATTTTTTTTTCTCCCTAGCTATTATCTAGTTCATTGACTTCTGAAACACTGCTGACCTTCACACTTTCTCACATATCAGCTTGTATGACATTTAACTGATCAGACTGAAAACAATATTGATGCTGTGCTCTACAGATTCATGGGCCAGCACTGACTGTGACCTCAGTTATCATCCATAGTCATGTCACAGTGCAGAATCAGTGATCTTCCTTTTTTTGTTCTTGTGTTCACTCAGGCAACAACATTGTCCTATGACCTATTTTAGCTTGTAATGCAAAAACAGTCAAGATGACTCAAAGTGAAAAGACTAAAGCAACAAAACTTCTTGTTTCAATAAACATCCACATTCCTTTCCAATGTATGTGTTACTGAAATTTGAAGAATAGAAAAGTAGATAAAATGTGGCTTTGATTAAAGCCAATATTTGTTAGGGTTTATAGCTTGGTTATGAAGAGCCTACATAATCAATAAGTTCAAGAGCATTGGTTAGTTATTAAATTCATTCAGATGAAAAATAAAAAAGCCAGGAATATTAATCATGACTTTGGAAGAATTTTTTTTTCTAGAAAATCAATTTTTAACATTATGGATTTGGTTTGTGGTGTTGTTCTTGTTAATGAGAGATTCAAATTAATTTCAGCTGATGCCAGGGAAAGAATATGTTCAGCATTGTTGAGTCATACATATGTGAGGAATATCACTGCTGTTTTATTAGACTGTGAAATTATTACTCCCTCTTACAGAATAATAAAAAATGTATTATGGAAAGGGTCTTTATGCAATTTCTCGCTATAAATGATGGATATGTTTTGTACTTGAGGCAGTAATATTTTCTCTAAATGCATACCATATAGCACTTCAATTTGAAATGAGGGAATAGCCTACCTAAACTTAAAACCATATGCTATGGATAATGCCCTGTGGAATTTGCAAGCAGACTTTTAGTATAATTATTGCTACTTAACAGCATTATGGAGGAAAATGAAGCAATGGATGACAGGATTCTAGGTACTGTAATCTAATTTAGATATAGAATTCTAATTATTGATTGTTTTTTGATCTAATGTGAAAATAAAGGTTGGTCAGAGAAGAGAGAGGTTTGAATTATTTCAATTTATCGAACCATTTCTCAAGAAAGAGTTGCAATATTGCTTAATTAAAAAAAAAAGAAAAAGAATTTCATTTCACTTGGGGAAATAAACCTGTGGAAACACAATTTAAAGAAGATTTTATTATCCTCAGTATACTCAATATCCTGTATTAAAAAGAAAATGGAGTGAACTTTTGGCAATTATAAAGTGCTAAATTTTGTATTTCTGTTAGTGTAAAGGAATAGAGTAAGTATTGTATATTTTAATAATCAGGATATACAAATTTCTAAACTTACAGCATTATTTCTAAAATTTTGCTGGGAAGATATGGAAAGCAGAAAAATGTTTTAACATTTTTTTAGTTTCACTGAAATTAAAATTTAATAAAACATATGTACTTAATGAATTACCACTTGTATCTCAAAACCACTCATTAGCTTTATTGCACTCAGATATTACATGATAAGGAAAATTGCTCTCGAAAAATTTCTTAATTAATGCAAAGTTTTTATCTTCAGAGATCATAGAAAAGCTAGTTTAACATTTTTATAAAAATTTTTATACAATTTCTGTTTTAAATAAAATTTTAGGGATTAAATAAACAAATCTCACAGAAAAGTTCATGTCCTTCTGCTCTATTTATTAAGATTTTTACTTCATATCTTTGCTTTCCTTCATTTAGTTATAGTTAGAACCCCCCCACTGCTGAGGTACAGAGGCAGAGATGCTAAAAATGATAATTGGAATAACCTCAAGCACCTACTGGGGCTTTGTGTCATGTGGACCTGGTCTCTGAAAGGTTAGATGATGACATATATATATATATATATATATATATATATATATGTAAAAAAGCTGAAAATATCCATCATAAGCCAGCCTGTGTTCTTCTTTCTATGACCTGAATTACATCAATGGGAAATTTTTTGTGAACAGGAGGTTGTGTCAAGATATATTAAAAAGCAAAAAACCAAAAAAACCCCAACCAACCAACCAACCAACCAACCAACCAACCAAAAAAAAATCAAAAACCAAAATGTTAATCTCAGTGGAAAGTGCCTTATTTTCAATTTGGTGACTAAATACGACAAATGTAAATTAAGGATGTATGTTTGAAATTACTCTACTCATTTTCTTCCCTAACATTTACTTAACTACACAGTCTGAAACACATTGATTTCTGGATACCATTCAGTTATTATTAAAGTTAATTTTGGTTTTTAATTTAGATTAAGCAATAGTTTCTTACTAAGAGTTCCAAGATTTCCTTGAAAAACACAATCCACACCCAGAAATCCTTTTAAAAGACCTTTGTTACTATCCAGAAACACTGAGGGCCAAACCCTAAATAATTTATACAGCTATTAAGATTGAACAGCAAAAACCAAAAAAGGGACAATAGATGTAAGAACATCCAATAAACCGAAGCAAATACAATACAGAGCAAAAAGGGAACCATGAAAGTTCATGGTTCATTTTGAAAAGAACTTAATAAATTTAATTATTTTCCTGACCCTGTGGACATGTGGTCATCTTACATGTAATACCTTTCTCCTACAATTCCATTTGATAACAGTATTGGAGATCCATTCAGAGCACTAAACAGCTCACCTTTTTCTTTCATTCTTCTTTTTAAATTTTTTTTTTCCTTTTCTCCCAAGAACCATAGGTAGAAGGGTTGCTTTCTCCTTCTGTTTTTTTCTGCAAACTTTTTTTTCCTCGAAAGCCACTTCTGAAAGTTAAACCAAAACAAAAGTTTGGTGGATGCCTGTATATTATTAAAATTTGGTTAGAAAAAATTTAATTATCTACTCAGACTTAAATTTGAGGCTTAGCTTAATGGACTGAAATGTTTCTTTAAAAATACTTAGTTAGAAGATTAATTAAAACAAAACTTCTTTCCCACCGGATTAAACCATATATCTGCATAGTCTGGATATCCTGTGGAGCTATTTGTGTACTAGTTAGCAGTGAGTGACAGGACTACCCAGTGTGTCAATGTGTCTCTTGTTTTGGTTTATCAGATAACTGGTGAAATGTAACACTGATGGTGTCAGATTCCTATTTACAATATTGTTGGATAAACAAAAACTGCGTAGGGTTGTTTGGGATTTCTCACTCATTTGAATTCTTAAATTGTCCTTTCTTGTAATGTCCCTGTTTCTAATTAACAGCATTTAAGAGGGGCTTAACTTGCTTTTTGCCTTACTGAGCAAACCCTGTCCAGTTTCACATGCAAGAAGAGCTTTCTACTGTTATAATTCATGCCACAGAAAAACACAAATAAAAACACGCAATGATAATTTTTCTTTACTTCCAGGCTTAGATTGGCCACCTCGATAGAAATTACTTGTATATGAAAACAATTTTATACTGTGCAGAATGAAGTTTATACTGTGTGGAAAGAGGTTTTTGGTAGCATAGAATAATTCAAAGGCTTCTTCTCAAATAGCCTTAAATAACTCAAATAGCTATACTGACTGAAAATTCCAGCAGATACTGGAAATTCTCAGTTTTGACTCTACACAACTAGGAGGGTTTAAAAATCAGTTCATTTTACTAATGAACTTAGTTCACCCTACATTGGATAAAAGCAAAACGAGTAACCCAAAGAAACCTGACCTTAGATTAGCTACTCCAGATATCTAGCTGCAGTAGATAATAAGAAACATGAAGTCTCAGAGAACTTCCATCTCAGAAATGTCTTTCCAAGCTCTTATTATTTAGGCAACAGCTTGTGACATGGTCTTCATTATTTATATTTTATTATGGCATTATTAAAAGATAATATTTAGTATGCCCAATATAATACTACACTTGTACTTCTGTCAGAATAGGCAAATAATCTCCAAATTTACATATGCAAAAAAATTCTTTTTCAAGAGATCACTAAAGTTTACAGAGGAGTAAGATTCGAGAATGCTGAAATTTACTGATGTTATCAGACTTCTCTCTGTTGTTTTGTCAGTTCCTCAATTTCCATCAATTATCCTGCACTAAAAATACAATGAAAAGCCTTAATTAATACAGAAATGGAATCTGACAGATATAATTTCTATTTTGAATTACTCAAAATTTACTTCAATGAAACGTAAATAGGTTAAATAAATTACTATTAATCAAATACTTTAAATTATATTTACCCAACAATAATGAAGTATATATAAGTTATAGAAAGGTAAAGTGCTTTCCGTTCAAATCAACACTCTGTTGTCCTTAAAAAAATTCTACAATTTCTATTCATTTGCATTATCTTCTCCTGAAATCTGAATCTGAATATAATTAAAGTATGACTCTAGAATGTAATGCAGAGTGACATGATTTATAAAGCAATCCCTCTGTATTGTAAATACTGCAATGCTTAACATGCTGATGAATGAAATAAAGAAAGAGGACTACTGCTGACCTGTTGCACACAGAAGGGTGGAGTTAGGATTACTTTTTGAGGATCTTACAGTTACATTTTTCTTATGAGTCAAGCCATTGGCTGACATTCATCTGGAAGTTCATGCGTTCCAAAGTGGTGGTGACATCTCCTTTTGTGATGTAGGAGAAACCACAGGATGCCTTTCTCCTTATCCTTTCATTGAACATCTTAGAGGACTCAGTTCAAAGTACTTGGATAATACCTGGGACATCAGCTCGAATCTTTCATGATGGAATGAATCTTCCATGAATCTCTCATGATAGATACTGTGCCCTCAGCTAGCTCGTTGTGTTTCTTCACTTTGCAAGTTTTCTCACTTTGGAAAAATGCTATTTTAGTAAAGCAATATACATTATAATGGAAATCTCTTGCTATACTTGGAAGTATCAGCTTCAGATAGGTGCACTTATACCTTTCACAAGCTATTTTATTTTATCTTACTTGCATGACTATCAAGTGTGAGTAACTGTTGTGGGTCATCACTGCCAGGCAGACAAGCTCCGTAAATCCACTTGCTCATGTTCCCCACAGTGGTATGGAGGAGAGATTTGGAAGGGCAGAAGGAGAACATTCATTGATTGAGACAAAGACAGTTTAATAGATAAAGCAAAAGCTGCATTCAAAAGTAAAACAAAATAAGGAATTCACCAACCACCTTCATCAACAGGGACATGTTCAGCCACCTCCAGGAAAACAATGTTCCGTCATGCCTAATGCTTTTCTGGGAAAACAAATGCGATAACGCTTTCATTCCTTCCTCTTTCTCTCAGTTTTTATTGCTAGGCACAACATCACATGGATTGAATATCCCTATGGTCAGCTGTCCTGGCTGTGTCCCATCCCTTGTGCACATCCAGCCTCCTCAGTGTCAGTGGTGGGGTGGTGTGAGGGTGGAAAGGCCTTAATGCTGTGTGAGCACTGCTCAGCAGTGTCTGAAACAGTGGTGTGCTGTCAACTCTGTCTGCAAAAAATCCAGAACGTACACTATGTGTGCTGCCATGAAGAAAATTAACTCTCTCCCAGACATAACTGGTACAAAACAAAATGGCATTACATGAGATAGTTCTCTGGGCAAAAGAACTAAAAATTCTTGCAAAGTTAGGATAAAAACCAGAAAAACTTCCAGAGGTCTGTGAAGCATTCTCTAAAATACTTCAAAACTAAACTCTAATCCACATCAGGCAGAAGCAGACCCAGTGTACCAAATAGTGACGACAACATAAGTTAATATGCTCCTCATGCAACATAAATTATGCAACATAATCCAAAGATTAAAGTATTCTCTGCTGTCCTCTATTAAATTATAGGATCTTGGGAAGAAAAAGCAAATAAAGCATGACTTCAAAAGAGAAGCTGATGTCCAAGAGAGGAAAAAATAATTTTCTAAATATGTAGGAAGGAAATTTTGGGCACATTAAGTCAGTCATACCATTTACTCACCTACCAACATATCCCTTCACATAGTACAGCTTTGATCTATTTTAGTTTCTCCTTCTTTGTATAAGTTATCTAAATAAACTGAAAACTGATTTGCTGAGGGATAAGAGGTACTCAAAAGTGTTGGTAACTTTCTGAATGGCCTAAGGCAGAGTGGTGAAACAATTTTCAAAAGTGAGAATTATGTCCATGTTATTAATGTAGTCAATATTTATATGGATTAACTGAGCAGGAAGAAAGGAAAAAGAAAAGTTCTCTTACAAATCAGAAAATTGCAAAATTTCCATGAGAGAACATGAATGAAATTGAGTCACTCATGTTCTGGAAATCCTGCACTAGCTGAGATGAACAATCATGGTGTCATAACACACTAACTGAATTCTTTTATGTTCTGAAAATTCAAATCCCTGATTTGTGAATTTAGTTTCAAAATTTCATTTTCTAAGTGCTAACTCCTTGAGATTTCCTGTAATACCAAATGAAATTATAAAAAGAGCAGCATAGAAAGAACTGTACTAATTATTTCTATCTATCACATCTGCAGCATTATTGTTAACTTTGTGATGTTTCTGGTGAGACAAATATTAGACAAGTCTAGGAATCTGAGTGACTGTAAAGCCTGAAAACAGGACCAATTATTGGTGATAGACTCTCCATAGCTTATATATGTAAAACTAAGCTGGTTTGCAGCGAAACTCATTACTTCACACTTTGTAGAAAAAGATATGGTTTATGAAAAAACTAATCTGTTTCATATTCAAGAAAAATTATACATACAACAGGAAATTGTGAATAGGAGTTAGTGGTAACTTTTTTTGTGTAATTTCCTTCTCAAGCTGCCAATCAGCTACAATGTATGTCTTTCCATGCTCAAGGAGCTGTCTTTTTAACACTCTCTACACACCAATAGCAATAGTATGGCAAATTTACAGAAAAATTATAATGCTCCCAATTTTATTTAGGTTCTAACAACCAAGTTTTTTATTACTTAACGACCTCAGAAGACAGAGGTTAGGGGGGACTTTAGTTATTTGCAATGCTTAGTATCACATCTTTGCTACATATCCATGGAACAATAGCTAACGTAAGGATTGGAGACTCCTTAGTGCTAATGTAAATTTAATTAATATGAGGATCCTTCTCACTTTGGAATCATGTATTGTTTATAGAGGGTTCATATCATATCAGCTCCAGGAACCCAAGACCTGAAGCAGCAATGGCTACTTCAGGTTTACAGTTCAGCTAGATTTAAGACTGATGAGGTCTTGGTTTTTCAGTGAAGTGCACAGGTTCACCCATTGATTTCAATGAGCAGAAGAGCAAGATAGCAAGATCAGGGTTCAGATTTCCTTCCACTTTTAACTGTTAATTTGCCATATCAAACATTGCATATATGGACATGAGACTTAGTAGCAGCGAACCCTTTGAAGCACACAAGATGATTGTTAATGGGTTGAAGGCTCCCCACGTCTGTCTTCTAGCCATTAAAATCTGCAATTACAAGAAAGATCTTGATCTCTGGAAACCATGCCTTGTTAAATTTCCTTAGCAGACAAGATGGTACTGTGTAGCATTACATGTGGTTGCTGTTAGCCACATCCTTGCTGTAAGTTACCACAGTGAAGCCAAGGTAATAAGATGTGACAAATGGCAGCATGGCAAGTCATTTTGTGGAGTTTCCTTTGGAATATAAAAACTAAGGAGAGGATTACACTGACTTTCAATATCCATTTGTTCATGAATGTAGTGAACAATGATTAACTTGAATTTGAGCTGCACTGATTTACAAAGAGGCAAGGGAAGATCCCAGGGAACAGCAAGAAATCTGATAGGGACAAATGGCAAAGCAAGGCAGAGTGAGATGCTGCAGAATGCGTATACATCTTGGGTAATTTATTTGGATAAAATTACTTAAAAATAGACTTTAAAACCTTATTTTTTTAAAATCAAACCCTAATTTTTCTCTTTAGGTCCATGAAACTCTAGGATAGGGTACCAGTTGCCCATGAGGTAAGATTTTGCTGTTGGGCATGTGCAAAGCCAAGAACAATAGCATGACTCTTTTGCTTTGCAGTTTTGACCTTGAAAAAGAAGATTGACAAGGTAAGAAATTTCAAATCTCCTACATTTTTTCCATCACAGATACAGTGTGGGCTTTTTTTTTTTTAATTTTTTGATGATTTTATTAACTGCCATTTAAATTGCTATTACTCGAGAGGGTTTTTGAACAAAAAGAGGAGCCTGCAGGAAATGATAATTTTCTTCTGTGAGAAAGGAAAATACACAGCACTTCTTAATGATAGAAAGTTAGAAATGTTTCAAAAGGCCTTTCACAGCTGTTTGCCTTCCCATAGATTATAGAACTACCAGAAATAGCCGCAGGCAAAAACGACTTCAGTGATTATTGGAAGCGTGGACAAAATGTTAAAAGACACATAGAATTCAGTTATACTCTGTTGTTTAGATACAGCAATATAAAACAAGCAAACTGGCAATTATTTGGGGAAGATTTTTTAGCCTTGTTTTTAAAAGAAAAAATGAAAACTTTTTGCTAAATTTATTTTCTGACTTCTGTTGTATAAAGCAGGTTTGGATTTTGTAAAAACATGTGATGGGAGAGATAAAGCTTAATAGATAAATATGAATTTTCAGTGGACATCATATTATTGAAATATAATTTTTTTTTAAAAATTGAGGTCTGACTAACAACTCCAGGCAGAGGAAGTGACTGTTCCACCTTGTTCAACTCTTTGCCAGGTTACTGACCCTGGCCATTCACTTACTTTCTTCTCTCTTCTCCCTCTTCCTTCCAAGATTGCCTTCATCTTATTCAGTTCCGGCAAGTCTGGGGCACAAAAATTGTGCTAAAACTAATAAACCTGTTGACTGTGGAACTGAGACCAGACTAGGGGCACAAACGATTTTACAGTGATCAGTGAGAACTAGAGCAACATCTCTGACTCTGTGATCTTTGTACAAAACTGATGCCTTATGCCCACTTAGACATAATCCTTAGACGTTCACCCTCTGAATACTCATCTGTTTCACCTATTGTCCTAGGGTTAGAAAGATTTGTAGCCTACAGCTAGTCTTACGTGTTCCCCTACTTATTTTTTACTTTCTACATACATTTCATTTTCTCAGTTTCTAACATAGCTCTGAACAGTAACAACATCAGTGAGTGTTCTATCTTTTGCTCTTCTCAAGACATTCTGGTTATGAACAATTCCCATTGGCTAGGGCATGCATGAGTCTTTAAAAAGTGAAGAAAATGTCACCATAAAGAGCATGGTGGAATGTATGAGTTGGGCATCTTCTGTGCTTATGGATTTGCCATAGTCAGTGCATCCTGCACATTGAAGGGATTTGGAATAGCCAGGAAATATTAAGCTATTCATAGTTGCAAGAGGATACAGGCAGAGGAATGTGCTTTTTTACAGCCCTTTTGCAAAGCATCAGATTCAACAATCTATTTTTCTGCCTCCTGTTCTAAGAATGAAAAGTACTCCTATTGTGTTGTTGAATTTATTAAACATTCTACAGTCATCCTGAATATCTGAGTAGAATCTGCAAAGAAAGTGATTTTTCTTTGCTGAATTAACTCAATTTTGGTAGACTAGATGGTTAAGTTGGAATAAGGGATTAAGAGCCCCAAACAACCTGATTCTGCCTTACTCTTCACTATTTTGATAATTATAAATATTAATTTATGAAACTAATTTAATAATTTTTTCATAGAGCCAGTTGCTGATAATCAAAAATTTACCTTCAAATATTAATTCAATAAAATTATTACAGCTAGTGTCATATGGGATTTTTCAAAACGTTTTGGTTGAATTTAAATTTTTTTATTTAAATCCCAGCTAATTTGTTCTGTGTTTAATTTAGGTGCGTGAGAATTATTTTTAAATACCTCACCTGATTCATTTACCAACCTACTTGCATCAGGTTCATCTCCATAGGACATGCATACTTTACAAGTCACTGTGTGCTAGAAATCAAACAAATGTAGAAGGAAATAAAGATGCATTTTAGTCAGTAGCTATGTTGCTGTCATTTCATTTCACATATATATATAAGGCATTTTAGTTAGCACATTGAAATGTATTTTCTAGACAATTATTTCCAGTCTAAGTAACCATAGGGAAGCAGAAAACTATTTAAAAAATGAAAATAAGATGGTTTATATCACCTGCATAGCTTGTTTTGTTCTCTGCCTTCAGGCTTCAAAACCCGCTTCCCATATTTTTTCCTTTCTTTAAAAATAATGTACATCAGCTTAATTTATCCCAGGTCCCAACAGAAGGATCAAATTTTAAGCATTTAATGCTGTGGTTTCAAATCCAATTTTACAGTGTTCATCGTTTCTGAAGTGGCAGAATCCAAAGTGAGCTTTAAAAAAAAAAAAAGAAAGAAAAAGAAGCAAAAAAAAATCAAGCTGTTTAGGGCATGCACTTTTTTTAAGGTAAAGTTTTACTACAAAGCTATAACATGAAGAATGTTTCTAAAGGTGTTAGTTAGGAATATTTCCAGTTTTAAGAACTGTTTTTTATTGAAAAGGAGCAAAATTTCGAAGGGCAGCCTTCTGTGTTTATACAATTTTTTGTGTATTTCTCATGTGTCTGACTGAAACGAGTGCATAGGAGGACAGTACTTCAGGTTTTAAGGAAAAAAATCCAAATCTTCTTCAATACACAATTATTCCTTTGCTGCTGAATGTTAGAATGCAGAGGCTGGTATAATATGATTCTTCCTCCTCAAGGGATGGTCTGAGCAGTTTTGGCTTGACACTGTTGTAGGATACAGGATAATCCTTTTTATCTGCTGCCTTTATGGCATGTGCCTGGGGACAAGCCCTGCCATCTGCACACGAGTTCACTTCCTTGCTGGTGAAGTCTACCACCATTAGGAGGTTGCTCTCTGAATTTCCACTATCTGTAGGGTGCAAGCCCTACAGCTAAGATCCTAAGCAGAGTAAAGAATACCCTTAATGATTCATTGGGCAAAAAATTGCAACGCTGCTTTGGGCAGGCAACATTTGCTTTGTAAATCTTTCCATGCTCCTCAGTGAGTGGCAAGTGCTATTCACAGGGTGAATTCTACTGATTTCAGAAGTGAATCTCTTACTGAAAACCAGTGTTTGTCTACAGGACAGAGAACTGCAGTGAGCAATAATTTGGTTCTGTGTCAACATAGAGCTTACAATTGATGGACACCAAAAGGGACCTTGCTGAGAAAAACTTCCTGACAAAAAGGCTTTCACAAGAGTAGTAAATGACTCCCAAATACCAGACAGTGATCATCAAATATCTGCATGAAAACAGAAAATATACATTAGTGTTGGATATCTTTTTTCCCTTCCCAGAAAATCCTGTTCTTCTCCCTTGAGGTATTTTCTTCCATGGAAATTTGCTGCTGATTATAACCTAAATATAAAGCTAATGAATAAGATAGGACTTGTGAAGTTAAATTAGCAATACAGACTTTCTTAAGGCACAAAATTGTCTGTTGGAGGAATTTTGGGTGCAGTATCACAGCTGGGTATAAATCAGCAGTGGTGGTGCCACTGAGGCCTCAGGCATAACAGTGAAGCAGCACCTTTGGGATCATTGTAAAATTGCATAAGTTGACAGTCAGCTTCTCAGAGGCTGTGACAGAAGACTGCATGGATAACCTGATTTTGATGTTGGAAAGAAGAAAGATTTAGTGGATACAGAAGGTGAAATACCTTTTTCCCCATGAATGGACTCCTACAGGTCATGGTTCAGACACATTAGTGAGGTAATATGACAAAGCCTGTACTGATAGTGCTTCTAGGGATGTTTGGACAAAGTTTGTCATCTGGATGTCATAGACAGCCCTAGACAGCCTTTATTTTAAAGTGGGGGGAAAAACATTACATCATCCACTTTGACATAGCAACCCCTTCTAGAGCATTTTAAAACAAGAGGGAAAACAGGATCTGTTTTTTAAACTGAATTATATCTATTGTTTATATGCAGTTTTTTTATATGCTCTTCTCTTCTACATTGACTTTTCTTTGTAAGGTATGTGGAATGTTAAAATTCATTCCTTTTTAAATAAAGTGTAGCCAAAAATAGCCTGGACACATGATACTGAAGCTGCTCTTGTGCTACCCATTTAAGTTATGTATCAAGTCTAAATTTAATCAAGGCCACATTTTTTTTATATATTTCATGCATTAAACTCATTTAAACATTTAGTCAGATTTCATTAGGGGAAATACTACCGCACACATCATGCAGTAGTAAAGCTAATGTGCTTCAGGAATTTGAAAGGATTTAGAGATCAGAGGGTCTGATTTCAAAATTTCTTTTTCTTTTTCTGCTTAGTGCTTGGAGCAGGTCTGTATGCTGCACATAGTTTGTTTCCTAGGACACTAATACAGTCAGCATGGTCTGTACAAATGTGTAAACACAGACATTCTCTGTAATCAGTGCATTTGGTGTCTTAAGGCAAGATTATGTTTTTTTAGGAAATGCAATTTATGTTCAAGATTAAATTTCTCCTCCAGACTGATAACGTCTTGAAGTTGAATGAGATCATAAATTTTGTCTCCTGACTTCTTTTTCTCCATCTTAGATCTTCATTCTCTTTCTTAGTGTTTTAGAAAAGGGGAACTGGAAGAAATGCATCTATAATGATTAACCTTCATAAAAATAGTCTGCAGGGATTGATAATGTGTAAGTAAAAGTTTAAAAATCTAAAATTATGGAAAACTGCAATAAATACCTCTCCTAAACAACTTCCAAGTTTCATTTTTACTCCATCCAAGATTAAAAAATTCCCCAACCACAGAAAAGATCCCACACATAAGAAAAAATATAACACCGCCTTAACTGAATTTAACTGCTGTGGTTTGTCAGGTCTCTTTTGGTCAGACTCTCTCTGATGCTTTTTCATCCCACTGTCTACAAAGTTGAAGAGACTTCATGCTGTATCTTTATTGTAACTCAGATAGAGATAATTATATTTTTCTGATTCACGAGACAGTTTCATTTATCTTTGCTGGAAAAAAGAAACAAAAGAGAAAATAAAGAAAAACATTAAAAAGGTAAATAACACATACATGCATCATGTGCATTTTTTTCAGCAAAGCAATTGGACTTTATTTTAGTGTGGGTTTTTTTCCCTCCTGGTGCAATTTCACCACAGTCCTCAAGAACGGAAATTTGTCATTCGTATATGCATTGAATCTTACAGTGCTGAAAAGCCAGTACATGGCAAAGTTTTAGTGACCCAGAACTTGTGATCTAGAGATGAAAGGCTTCATATTCAATTTCCAGTCCCATGACTCATCCAGTTCCCCAGCATAATTTTGGTTTGGGAAAGAAATTTTTGAATTATGAGTGTGCAAAGAGCTTTCTGACAGAATTGCAATTTAAAAACAGAATGGCCTGATTTACAGACATGCTGAACCCTCAGGGTCCCACTGAGTTAAGACTATGCAACAGTCAGAAAACAGACCTTACTTAGCACCTGTCTTCAAAAAACTCCACAAAGTAAATATATTGCTGTAGGATCTAGGTGTGGTGATCTCAGAAGCAGATACAAGGCCAGGCTTGGAAAGAAATGAGTTGTATAGCATCTTTCTTTCTCTCCTCAGCCTGTGAAGAAACCACTACAAAGGAGCTTTTGAAGACTGGACATGTGGTGTGTCCTGAAGGACTCATGAGACAAGGAGCTCTGCCTTCTGTCAGTAGAGACCACATCTCTGATCTCTAGTCCTATCCCTTTTCTCTTCCATGTCTTTCAAGGAAAAAAATATTTCTCTCCCTTTTAACAGAATTTCTTATGGTGGAAATATATTTTCCCCAAGATCAAGTACTTAGTTTCTCTGACAGAAAGTTTCTTTGCAATGTGGAATCAGAAGAGAGGGTGCTAGTGCTGCACAAAATAAATTAAACCTATCCTCTTTTGTAGGTTACTCCTGTTCAGTTCTCAAGCCAAATATCTCAGTGTCCCCCATGTCAGGTAAGTCAGCTCACCCTCAGAGGCAGCAGCTTCTCCAAGGGGATCGTTTCAGGCATTCATGCTAATGCTTAGATCTGCTTCATGTTATTTAATGTACTTAGCAGTATAAAAACAGTTTGTGTGAGCTATGTACCGTAGTTAATGCAAAGCCCATGCTCATGCACAGCCAACAAAAGCAATGTAATTGTTCTTGTAAGTCTTAGATAACCTCTTAGCAGTTGAATTCCCCTGTGAATACACAGTCATACCAACCATTATTCCTCACAGAAGAATTTTTGGAATGTGGTAGCTAAGTTAAAAATAATTTTCACAACAGTATTCAGGAGAGATGTTGCCAAGACAAAGAAATCATGAGATCAGAGAAGCAGCAAAATAACTTGAGGGATCTAACCAGAATCTTTATCAGCTCCTCACCTTTTGCATCTTAAGCACCTTAAGCACTGTTTATTGTGCTTTTATGTACCCTGCTAAAATTAAAAATAAATTATTCCTGGCTTAACTAAAGTAAAATAAGCTTCATTATAACACAGATTAATGAGCAGAGGCATTGGAACCACTACAGCAAGCTGTAGTGGAAATTCTTTGCTGCTATTACTGGGCTTGCTTTGTGAAAGTGGATGTTTAATTAAACTTTAGTATAGCCTAAAAAAGATGTATAATTCAGTCAATTAAAATTACCAACAGAAAAGATATCTGTAGTAGATTTGCAGTTGTGCCTCTCCCTCACTGCCGCTGAATGACACAATATGATCATATTGATTTCACAAAATTAATTTCTCTTGTTAAACAAAAGACAGCAGTTTCCTATAAAGAACTGGAACTATCATTATATGAATAATAAATTAGATAGATACAATTTTTCAATAGAAGTCTTCAACAGAAGACTTACTAAAGCACCTTGAAAATAGAAGACTTTGAAAATAAAAATAAACATTTGAAAAATTTCTGGCTAGTCTCATCTGAAGAAGATTACATCTATAGGTCAAATTACCAGGGAAAGTAGAAAAAAGGACTTTTATTTTTGTACCAGAGATTCAGATTTCTGCAGAGGTTTAAGTTGCCAATAATTCCAATTGCTGGAATTGAGTATGCTCCTTTTTCCAGAGAGAACCCAAATATAATTGCTAGGTTTACAACAGTTTTAGACAAAACTATTATTCTTTCTCCTGGTCTTTGGAGGAGAAAGCAGCTATTTTTCAGTTTGATCTGTGCTCTCTTTTACTCCCAAAAGTGGAAATAATAAAATATCTTGGGCTGACACTGGTCATATTTTTACTTTCAATTGAAATCCCAAAGAACAGGAGTTTCTTGTATTTTATATAAAACAGTTTACACAACCTGAATGCATTTTGAATTTAAAAACTCAGATATAGGCATAATAAATAATTTTTAAAGCTGGAGTGTTCCTTTCCTCCACTGGGTGTCACCACAAGGCAACAACACGGCTTGGAAATCTCAGTGAAAGGTTTATCGGATCAGAGATTCTGTATTTATTCCAGAAGAATGCAATGGAATAATCATATTTGCCAGTTAACCACTGAAGAAAGCCCCACGTAGCCCTAAAGGCCCTCAGATGGATGCCTGTATACCAGTGAATATCAGAACAGAACAGAATGGGCTTAGCAAATAAAACCCCAACCAAAATGAACAAAAAGCCCAACAGCCTGTTTCTAAGAAATTATGTAAGTGGATTTTAAGATTTCTTTCTGGTGGTCATGAAAGAAATTAAATGGAAGAACCTCTCTGAAACACTGAATTCTTCATTGAAGTATTTTATTTGGGAACGGAGGGTGGGTTTCAAAAATTGCTAGAACAGTTACTGTAGGGAAGAGCATTTGACCTGACTCATTTTACCTAATTCAAAGTCATAATTATTCACAATTTGCAGCATTACTCCTTTCCCCTGGAACAGTTGCAGCTGGATCTGATTGTCACCTAAACAGCCTGTGGCTATATCCCAGAGGCATAAAAAAAGAAAAGGCAGCCAATAACCATCTATTTTATTTTTTAAAGAATATACTTTTCACAAACTGTATTCTTAGGAAAAAATTAAAAACCAATTCCTGCCTCCCCACCATTTCTGAAGTATTTACTTAATTAGTTTTTATTCTTATTATTTTCTTCTGCTTTTGTTAATTTCCCCCCACACAATAATGCCTAATGGCATAATCAGAAGTCTAGACACTAGTTGGTTCTATTAGGTTTTTTTTTTGTTGTTTGTTTGTTTGTTTGTTTTACTTATTCTGGAACCTATCAATAATTTCTCCAGTGTTTGATATGAAAAAAAGTGAGAATTTTGGAAACTTTGTCTACATTCAAATCCTGGCTAGACTTTAATTACAAAACACAAAGAAAATGTTTGTGGTTTGATTCTTTGCTGAGCAATTTTGGTTAAATTATAAAATTCAGAAAGAGAAAAAAAATAATGGAAACATAAGCCTGGCCCTTCCATCCCACAGTCTCAATCATTTGTTTGGCTGTTTATATTCAAGGTGAATAAACTGTAAAAGATTAGGGCTACAAAACTAAAATGTATTTGAACACTCCAGACATGTACAGATAAACTGATAGTAAAGTAGACAACATTCATTTGCTAGTTACCAACTTTGAATGCAAATGGAACGCTTTCAGTGCAACTTAATACTTCCTTCAAGGATTGATGAATCCTTCCTCTATGGGGCCCGGGTAGAATGTATTATTTATTGGAACAGGAGTAAATATTTTGTAAAAGCTGTTGAATCTTCACCTTGATGTGACCAAACCAGACTTGGAAAAAAGAGAAGGAAAAAAAAAAGGTAAAGAAAGAGAAAAGGTTACGCTGGAAATGCTAGTAGCACCCAGTAGGTCAGGATTACTACCTGGAATATCTCAGACTGAATATCTGCTTGGAAATTGGTCCCCATCCCCTCCAACCACCCCAAGAAAGACGACAGCCTGCTCTGTAGGGGTTTTGTATATATACTGAGGCTTTCAGAAGCTGTTGTGGTTATCTGTCTTAGGGAGTGGCCAAGCAGAAGTTCTGGTCTTGAGCATCAGTAACATGGCGCAGAAAAGATTCCACCTTCCTGGTGAAATCTTCAGCTTTAGGGCTGAGAATTTCTTCATTAGTTATTTGCTGGAATAAGTACAATTTCTCTTATTTTAATTAAAACTATAAGTTAGCTCTTTTTTTTTCTCTCTCTACTAAGGAAGAGCAAGTGTTGCCAGCTTCAGGTGATCCTTATAATTTCTTTGAAAGGATCCTAACCCTCTGCATGTACTTAACTCATAGGAGGGTATCAGATTACTCTGCTAAACAGACATTATAGTCAGGATTGACCAAGATCAAGGGAAACACAATCAGCACAAACTGTACTTGAACAGTTCCTCTGAAAATAACCCAGATTGATTTTGGTGGGATTTGAGATCCAAATACTTTAGATTAAATGCACTGTTAGGGGTATAATCAGCTAGACTTCCAGCTTAGAAGGCAGATCACTGCTGGAAATTTGTAAGCATTAGGACTTACAAAGCTACGAGTCTGATGTTTCAGTTATTTGAAAATCCAGTGACCTTAAAAATACCATGCAATCCATACTAATGACAAGGAAATGGGAACACAAAGCTACAAATAGCCTTAGACTTAAAAGGGGTTATGAGAATTTTTCTAACGTGAAGCCTGACCATGAATTTTATGTAAATGATGCTCGATGTAGCAAAAAAAGAGTAAAATTTAGGTTGCTACAGAGCAATACATTGCCATTACCAGGCTACTTGTTCAAAAATAAAATAAACCACTTGTTTTTTCATTTTTTAAGTTATTCTGATGCTTTTCCCTCCAACATAAATATGTATACTGCTGCTAGAAAAGAAATAAATACAGGGTGCAAGTCACATCTGAAGTTTTGTTAGATTTCAGTGAGAACTTGCTCTTCAGAGGAAGGGGATAGAAGCAGTAAGGAAACTTCCCAGTCAGAGCATTCACGAGATTCTCTGTCAGTCACACTGCCAACACCGGAGACTATCACTGCTGGGACCAAAGCCCCTCCACAGTTCCAGTGAGCCCACAGGTGTCCCACACACCCCACTCACAGTCAGACCAGGTCTCCTGAGCAGTTTAACCCCAGGTTTTCCACAGCAAAATCTGAGATGTGTAATTCCATAAAGCAGTAACACCAAAACAGCCTGGGATGGTGCCTCTGAGGAGGAACCCCCAACAAAGGAACCCCTGGACTTTTACACCTTCACAGTCTACTGAGGCAAAAGTCTTGCTCTTTTTCCCTGAGTTCTCAGCTCCTGCTGTCTCCCAGCGTCCATTCACCTGGCTGGCACCATCCTCTTCATGCCCTTCGTTAACCAAAGTGTGAGAACTCACAGATTCCTGTCTGGGGCTCCCACCCAGAGCCCATCTGCATCTCAATCTACAGCTTGCAAATAGGTGCACCACTGCTCCAGCCAGATGTATTCCTCAATAATCCTCCCTTTGAGTAGCGACCATATATACTAAATATATATATTTAGTATATATATACTAAATATATAAATATATACACTAAATTATATAAATACATATATACATTGAGCTAATATACTAAAAGGAAAGAAATAAATGTTCAAGGCCTTTATCCCTTGCCCTTTATATATGATGCTTTTTGTAAGTAACAAATGTATTGATTTAGGCTAACAGGTGTATTGTACAAAAAAAATCTCCATCAGCCCTTGGCTTCATATATGAATGTGCTCTGTGAAAACAGCTTTGCATCAGTCTGGAATATTTTAATCTTAATATCTCTGAGCAAAAGCCTAAAACTGCTTTTTGTAAGACTATTCAGGTTCCGCCTTGAAATCTTCTGCCAGTTTGCAAGAACAAATAAGACTACTAAGCATTCTTGATATAACAGAAAACTCTACCTTCTAGTAGTCAGTTGTTGAAGAATTTAGGTTGTTTAATATACCATATATAAATTTGTTTGAAAACAAACATAGCAAGTTTTGCTGCTAGAGCAGAAACATCTTAAGTTTCATAGTAGACAATGAAGCTTAAGGTTTATTATATCCTGCAAATTCCTTGGTGCCAAAATCAGAAGGCAATATCACACATCAGAGTAACATGATCTTTTTGGTAGTAACCAGATGCACTTATCAGTAATTATGTCTGATGCTAGGAGGTGGACAGAGTTTATGAAATGGTCAGACATTTTATACAATGGGAACATTTCTTGGCATTTCTGTGAAGACATCTTGTGAGTTATCTGGCCCTTGTCCAAGTGCCGAACTGTTCCACAGGATTCTTGCCTTTGGTAAAGGCAACAGCTGTGCTCATTCTCTCAACAGGAGAATTTCTGAACAGGAGAGAGATGCAATTTCTTCTTCCTCATCTAGATAATGAGAAAGTATGAACTTCAGGTAAAGACTTATGGCTCACTGCCCTAGGTAAAAGAAGTCTGTCTGCACCTTACTTCTGGCTTCTCATCCTATGGCTGTCTGATGATGAGTCAAGGGAGTCCCCTCTGAAGATGCAAGTTCAGTGTTGCTAAATTTTGTAACCCTAGCTCCCTGACTTTGGGTAGTGATTTTTGCTTGATCACAGTTGGATAGTATGATGTAGTCACAGAAAGTTTTCTGCTTCCTGGTCATGTAACAGCGATAAGAGGATGTCCAGCCACAGGTGAGCAAATGTGCTAGCTGTTCCACTACTGCTTTTCACTTCCCTTGCTCTTCCTTGCAAGCCATAGTTCCTTGTGGTCACATAGAGGCATATGTTATACAGTAATTTATTTTCTGAGCACCACTTGCAGCATTTTTGTTTCCACCCTCAGAAGTTTTCTCCTCTGTCTCATGAAAGCAGTTGTTTCCACCTTGTCCTGAGCATATATGTCTTTTATCTTTTTCACCATAACCTTTCACTGCTCTTCAAGGCTAATCATATTGCAAAGACAGTGAATATTCTGATCTATAATCCTCAAAGAAAGATGGCTATAATGCTTTGGAGCCAAGCAACTCCAAGGTTTTGTCTTCAGTGTAACAGCTGCCAAAATTTAGATGGTGTGGATAGCTAAGGAAATTAGTATCAGGTGTTTGGGGCCTTTTAACAGAATAATGTAGATGTGACCTTCATAGGCCTGCCAAACCACATATCTTCAGCAAGTTTCCTTCATGTGAACCATGTCAAAAATACTTTCAGATAAAATACAATGAAAACAATTGCCTGTGATATAAAAGGCTCCAAGAGAGGTCATATCCCAAATATTTGTACCATGCTGTTAGGCTGAAAGCATACTGGTCAGAGTTTTCAATCAGAAAATGAAAACTTTGTTTAGCTATAAATTTCTTAGTAGCTGTTTGCCACATGATTGGAAAGAGATAAAAGCACACTCAATGAGGGGTAACAGAACACCTTGTTCAGCTGTTCACCCACTCCTCTTTTTCTCTATGTTTTTGATTTTGCAAGATATTTATGTCCATGGGTCAGTGTTTTGCTGCGCTGAAACCTATAATTATAATGACAACACACTTCACAATGAAATGTCCTGCAAAGCAAAGTAGTTTCATGTACTACCTGGACTCTGGCTCTGAACTCCACATTTTCTCTCCAAGATTATTACTTAGTTATTACATTTACAATCACTGTCATCCTGAGACCAAGACGAAAATAATAATTTTATATGCATATGAGTAGACACAAAGTGCTAGGAGTCTAGGCAGCTTTTACAGCTAAGTAAAAGCTCAGAGCTGCTCTGATAAAACAAAAGGGCTCCTCATGCTTGGAAAACTATCCAGACTACTTTGAGTTACTCCCTGTAAAATGCATACTCCAATTGAAGGCGGCTGTTTTTAATGCTGGCACATAAGTGTTGGCTCGTAGAGGAGCTGATGCCCTCCTAGGTGCAGAGCCCGCTGGCACACCCTGGCAGGCCGTGCCCACCGGTGTGACCAGGTCTGTCACTGCGGGGCCGGGCAGGGCAAGGCAAGGCCGGGCCGTGCTCGCCATCTAGCGAGCCGCCAAGAGAGGGTTCACACAGACTGTGCTTTAAAAAATTATAAACCTTTCAAACACATCTAAGGAAACCCTCTCTTTTCTGCAGAAAAGGAAAGCTTGTTTATGGAAAGTTAACCCTTATTTTTATTTCTGCCAATAAAAATCTCCTAATGTCTTAAAGTTACTGAATATAGTGATCAATTGGCGCAGTTCAATTTCAGCAAAGGCTTAGCAGACTGTTATTATATATATAATCATGTACTGCAAAAATTAAAAGTACTTTTTCAAAGACTAATTATGTCCTCCTAAAGAGTTATCTGTTTTGAAGAGAACAAGAAGAGTAGATTTTATTTTCAGAAAACCCACCGCTGCTGTATCTGACCTGATCCAGTAATCTATTTACATGAAAGTAACAAGGTAGATTAAAATGTCCTGTATGTTCAATGTGATCACTGCTCACTTTCACTATGGCAACATAAGCTCCAATTTTCCTGTGTAATGAGTGCTATTCCTGTTCACTGTACTGTGTGTTATCTGCAAGATGGTATCTAAATCCACCTCTCTGCTTTTCCTCTCCTGTTATCTGTGTAGCTCTTAAGACATTTCCCTTTCTAAGTTCTCTGAATCTTTCTCTTACTCTTGTATATATGCCATCTTCCATGTCACCATTACCACTCCTTGAAAATCTATACCAGTTAAAACAACATCCCTTTGGGAACTCTCTCAAATAAGGAATCCATTATTTGAAACAGAGCAATGCCAATCAGCCTTGAGACCGCCCAACTCAAATGACTGCTGCACTCAGTATTATCTCTCAAAAAGCCTGTATTACTTTCAAAAGTAGGCAGTATTCTAAATGTAAAAAAAGTCCCCCAAACCAAAATAAGCCAACCCAACAGAAACAAACAAAGAAACCAGACAGGGAAAAATACAGTCTCATATTCCTTTAATTTTTTTGTTTATTTTGCTTTCATTTGGAATTTTGTTTGTTTCATTTTTTGTGTGAGAAATTATTTAGGACAATCACAAATCTTTTTAAAACACACACCTGTGGTGAGCCTTGTTGTTGACAGTGCTTCATTTGAAGCATTACAAATGAGAAGGGTTTATAGAAAACATTTCATGATATAAATCTAGGAGTACCTGACAAACAAACATAGCCTGATTGCCACAGATGCAGCATGCAGAGGTCTCTAACTTACGTGACAGGATTTGGACAAATGCTTCCAGAATAATTTTCAAGTGCCTCTATTAGTGCAAAAGATAAAACACAGAAGATTTTCTTAGTGGAGCTTTTAATTTAAAATAAATGAACTTGAGGAATCACATTTGTACTGAAACCTTAGTTCCAGAATTTCCTTGGCTTTGGAAGTACTCTTTCTACTGAAAAAAGACTTTGATCCTCTCAGGGATCTGGCTGTACCTTGACAGTCACAGTTGGTCTGGGTGTCCACGTCCATGATGGAGCCAAGTGTTAGGACAGGAGCTCAGCTCTTGACATTCTTGTTCTTATTATAGGCAAACTCCCTACAATTTCAACACCTTTATAGAAAAGGAATTATCCTAATGTATGAGGTGCAAAAAACAATGCAGCCTTTTGCTAGAGAATTTTTCAAAGCCATATTGTTTATAAAATGATATTTCTAGCTTCTATCTATGCATAATGACCTTCAAACAATAAATTCATGTTCACCATGGAATATAATCTGTATGTGGGTCATACAGAATTATTATACAACTGAATTTTCTGTAAATACATTCTTGTACACCTGTAGAAAATTTTGGCTATTTGTCTTTTTCTCTGAATATCTGAAGACATTTTTAGACCTCTGGTTGTATCAGATTGCATCAGCTGTGCTGTTTGATGGATGGGCCTATATAGTATTCAGGCATCTTTTAGTCACAAAAATGGAAGGCAGAAAGCAAAAGTTCTCTGTAAAAAAGAGAAATTACTAATCTTGTAAATTGTGAAAAAAATGCCAAAAAACTTTATACATAATTTGGAGCATCTTATTTTAGTTAGCATTTCTTTTGTGTCCTTGAAAGTGGGCTAGTAAATGTAATGCTATCAGAGTTCTGTAAGGGTAATGGCTTCATAATACCAGGCCATATAGCTATAAGTAAAGGAAATTGAAGAATTTCTCTTTGAGACCTGGACAAACAAAGCATGGCTTGGCTGCACTTAGAGCCAATTTAACAGCTCTAACTCTCAGAGAATCACACAGAGACAGCTAAGTAAAGGTGTTGTTGGACTTTTAATGTACTTTCACCAGACCTAAATGCATTCTCTCACACATTCTTTTAATGTGACTAGATATTGATTTACTGGTTCATTGATACCTATTCTCTTAAAAGTATGTGTGCTTACAACTTTCCCCTTTTTTAAACCTCTTCTGGTCATATATTATACTTACCAGGTCTCATACCTCTTGAAGATTTAAGGACTTCTGGATGTTAGTATAGCAATACAAAAAGGAGAAAGGACCTTCCTATTAAAGCCAGATACAAATCTGAGTGATAAAAAACCAGACAAGTTAATTAAAATATTTATAACAGTTTTCCAAAATTTAGAGTCTGAGATCAGATTCTCAATCCTGATCACTGAAACTAATCTAAATCTATCAATACAAAACTAAAGACTGCAATAAACAGTCATTATGGTGTCCTGGGCAATTTTAGTGTGGCTTGCCTAATTTTTCTTTTAGTTTCTCTTGTACAGTCTGATGAAGTCAATAAAATGAGGTGAGATTACACTTTGCCCTTGATGAGATGTACGCATTTTTCCATTAGGGTCAAATGTGTCCTCTCATATAACATTATATGGAAGTTGCGTATACATAGGAAGCAGTGCAGTACAGTAGGAGTGAGTCTGAGATGTATTTCATCTCAGATGTTTCAGATTAGCTCTAAATTAGCCCTAGACCAGTAGACAATAAAGTTATTAATAATTGAAACCCATTAGATATGGTATTAAAGGGTATCTAATTTAATATGTAAGGAATCCACTGATCACATTGAGAACTCTTCAGGACATGAGCCAAAGGCACATAAGGCAGCAAAATCCAGGAGATTCCCTGTCCCCAAACAGTCATCTTAACAAGAATGCTAATATCCTCAGAAATATCCCAAGACACTCCAGTTAGTTTATATTATGAGTGTATAAGGAATGTGTCCTGATTTCATAACTACTTGCAATGGCAAATGCTGATACTGGTATGCAGTGCTAACCTTTGCCTAACTTTTTAATAGAAGATTCTTGATTTCTATGCTACAGTACGCAGGTGATGAAAATAACATCCCCAGAAAGACTGAGTGGGACACAAACAATAAAATTGTAATGCAGATTAGGGAAGAAAGTTCTGCAGCAAAGAGGGAATTCTGCAAGTGCTGCTCAAACATTATATATTTTTAGGCATATTGTCATTGTATACATTCAAAAAATACATTACTTGTGTTATAAAAAGAACAGATTAATTACAATCCTTAATAAAATCTTCTATGTCAACCAGGTGCAGTAAACAGGACCTAAGGATCTTACTTAGAAGAATACTTTTTGAATCTATTCAATAATGTAAAATTTTTGGTTCTATTTAAATTTTTACAAAGTTTTAAATAAGCAGAAAAACTTAAACTTCAAAAATATTTACATCTTTATTTTTAAAATGTTCAGTTCTAAGACTTCATTTTTTATTTTGAAGCATGTGAATGGTAATTTTCTTCTTCCCTTTTCAAAGGTGTTTTTGTAACTTTTCCTTCAAAGCCACACATGACATCTCTACATTCTATATTAGAGCACATAAAACACTGCAGTTTAGAGTATCTGTATCAGATCAGCAGCCTTTTTATCAGAGGATTAAATTCTTTAAAGGAAATGCAGAAACGCTCTCTGTGTTTTGCATCTGTTATTCAATTGGCAAGCTGTATAGGAATGTTTCACCTGCTGCCTTGAAAACAGGCTGCTTTTTCTCTGGTACACCCAGCAGCAAGTTGAGGAAATATCATGCTGACAGAGCTTGAGGGAAGAAGTAAATGAGCATTGGTCTCAAATTCATTTTTGGCAGCAGAGCAAGAAGCTATAATCTAATGGCATCTTGTGTAAGTGAGTTTACAAGATGTTATTCTTAGGGATCATTCTCCTGTTATAAAACACATATAATAAGTAAAAATTTTAGGGAAAAAACTCACTAGTTTTATGCTTAACTCTTATGGTTTCTCTGACAACATATTTTTTCCATAGTTTTTCTCCTTTTGGAGACATATTTAGAACACATACCTGTCATACATGATCTTGTTGAAAGGCATAGGATGGGAATATCTCCCCCATAATTTCTTAAAATAAAGCCACATGCAAAACCTGTAAAATGGAAATAAAACTTTATTTATTTATTTATTTATTTATTAAATTTTGCCCTTAGACAAACAATTATACACATTATAATTAGTGCTGAAAATTTTGCAATAACCTGACACCAGAAAGTGTGTTGGCTCCTAGCCATAGAGCACAAAACATTCCTTATCTTTGGTAATCTTATTTTTCATGGTAATTTGCATAGAATGCAAACAGAGTGCTGCACAAATGTACTTGTATAAAGTTTTTCATTAGCAAAGTGGAGAACATTAATTAAAAAACTTTTTTCAGACATGATAATTCTTATTGAAAATACTTTTAAAATATTGAAATTTGTACAGGTAACATTGGTATGTAATGTTTCAATATATGTGAAAGGATGTGGTAACACAATAATTTGTGGATTCATGCCTTTACCTTCTCTTTGTCTAAGGCTGGGAATAGAAATTACATAGATTAGCAAAATGATTCTGAGAGCTTTCACCTTGTTTTTGTTGCTAAGGTAACCATTTCCTTGGCATCAATGCATCCAGCAGGTCTGTCTTACCTTCCTGTGAGCCCAAACAGAGAGAGCATTGTGAAATGGCATGAGGGGGGCAAAAAACCACAGAGATAAATAATGAGGGAAAGATCAACAAAAGTAGCTGAAAGTTAATACAGGGGTATTGCCTAATTGAATTGAATTAAGCCTTGTTTCTGTGTGGGTCACTTACAGTGCTCTGTGTACAAGTAAGTATCTAAGACTCCAACAAGGCTACAGCTAAAAGGCAAAGAAGAACAGAAATCTCCACACAAGAAAGCCCCAGATCCTCGCCCCTACCTGGGCCACTGCCCCCTCCCTCTGAAAAAGAAAAAAATAGAGGGAAAGGTGAAAAGGTGAAAGATGTGGTCTGGGTACAGTATCTGAGGGTAGAGATGTTGTTGTGCTTCCACACTTCTATCAGTCTCAAAATGGTAGACTTATTTTCAATAGAATTAGTTCTTCTACTGCTCCCATCACATAATTTACCTGTCAGATGGGGTATTCCATGAGAATGTAGTAATTATGCATATTTATTATCATAAATCAACATTTTTTTTGCTTTTACGCAGATTATTTTATTCTTCCTTTATTTCGCTATGAGTGTCAGAAAACCATGTAGAGAGAATGAGACAGATAAGTAACTCTTCTATCCACTCTTCCTGGCTGAATGAACAATGCCTCAGCTGTTTCCTTTCCCAACAATTTTCCTTGCAAATAACTTAAACTTTGCTACAAATGAAGTGAGCGTCAAGCAGGATACACCAAACACCACATTTGGCAGAAAACTGGGTGACACATGAAAACCTGTCAAATAAGTTATATTAGCAAACTGAAGGAAACCCCAAGTGGCAAAATGGTTGACTCTGAAATACAGTAGTGGCATGCAATCTCTTAAGAAAAAAAAGGAAAAATCTCTAAGACAGCTGTATGAATCTAGGCAAGAGAAACAGTAAAAGCATCATTGTCACCTTACAAACTTACATTCTGCCAACCATGTCTGAAGGCTGATAATAGTCTCTGTACAGCTTCATACTCAAAAGTCAGGCACAAAACTCTGCTATTAGAGTTATTAGAGCTAGGAGTATTTGAAGTCTTAAACTGAATGTTTCAAATGACTTTTGGTGTGGAAGTGTGAAGATACTGAAGCGGGTGACTTCAGAAAGTGAAGTAAGGAGAGAGATTCCCGATTCACTGACACAGTTTTAAGATACTTCTGTACATAAAATATGCACATTTTTCTGTAAATTTCAAGGTTAGTTTCTCGTGTTTATGAACACCTACTGGTAGATGTGGACACACTTACCTGGGGACTGTCCATAGCTGCAAGAGGGAGGGTGCTCCAGAGGGAAGCTGGGCAGGGAGCTAAGGGTGCCCCAGAGCAGTAGGGTTGTCAGTAATCCCCATCACCAGAGCACAGGGGAGCACAGCAGGGCAGTGGAGGCAACCAGTCCCACTGACACCTCATCAGACAGAGGCAAGGTAACCTCAGAAAAAGCTTCAAGATGGGTTCAGGAAAGACAAATGGAAATTCAACAGCAGATGACAAGACTGGATCCAGTTACACTGGCAATGCACCTCAGGCCAGCCCAGCCCTGAGTGTTGATAGACCTCCTGCACCAAAGAAAATGTGGAGTTTTGAGATTCCTCCTTGCAGGGAGCTGAACAGCTGTGTTCTTTTAGGGCTCTGACAGGCATTTACTGTAGAATGACTTGGAAAGTTTCTATTTATTCTGCCAGAATGGGTGGATAAAAAAAGAGTGTTTTGGATATTATCGGAAAATACATCAGAGCTAACCATGATATATGACTTCATTAGAAGAGTTTAATTACACATAATCATCTTAGTGTAGGCTCACAAAAAACTTTGTAGTTTGCCTTCACAGATGGAGAATACAAAGACACTTTGGGGATTTTTGTTCTATATGCAAGCCTAAAAGAAACAGCAAAGTCATCACTGTGACTGAGAAGAACAGAAGCCACAGCAACATTAAGTATTCTCTCACAATCCTCTGTGCTCCAGAGTACCACACCATACAAGAATAAGGTCCATCCCACTGCAAAGCAAGGATGGATAAGTAAGGCTGGGGAAAATAATAAAAGTCCTTTAAAAGTCATAGCAATACAATAACTTCTAGAAACAGAATAATATATTTTGAAATTTTATTACTGATTTATCTAGAACTTGGACCACAAAATAATTCAACTGTTAAAGAAATATTAAATTTACTAAAATTAGACACCTATCCAAGTTGACACCACCCTTGGCACTATCAATGGAACAGCGTTTGAAGTGATGATAATGACATCTTAAGCTCTTAGTTTGTCTTAAAACACCCAGATATCTACTCTGGAATGTTCAAACAAAAATTCCCAGTTCTCAAGTCAAGTAAAGTTAATAGTGACTGTCATATCTCAGTCTTCACATTGGGACTTATTTCTTCACACATTTTGGCCCTTGTTTTTGATAAGTTTGTTTGGTTTTGTTTTTGTTTTTTGGTTTTTGTTTTCATTTTTGTTTTTATTTTGCTTTTTTTTTTTTTTTTTTTTTTTTTTTCAGCAAAACCCCACAAAATAGACCAAAAAAAAAAAGCTTTAAACTTGTGCATTTGGCCAGATTTTGACCAAGGTTCTGTTTTGGCTCTTTGTCTGCAGTAATTTCTTATCGATACTAAATTCGTGAAGAAGGTGATTATTGCTCTTCTCTTTCACTTGTGGGCTTTTTCCAAAGCAAACTTACATCATCCCTTTATATTCTGGATTTTTGTGACGAGATAAAGTGAGGATTTTCTCTTGCATAAATTCATACACAGAGCAAAATTCTGGAGCTGTAAGATTTCTGTAGTCTTACTCTTCAGTAAGTAAAAAAACCTTAACCTGAGAAAAATCCTCTGTATGAAAGAAAGAAACTCCCTAGTCACACAGCAGATCTCCAATATTCATTTGTTGAGGATTATGAAAAACGTAGAGAATGTATCTAAAATTTAGAGGCTTCATTTCCAGAGAAAATTCACTTTATTTCCTATTTCTTCAATGCTATAGCAATTCAGATATGAGTATTTATTTGTCTTCTGTTTATCAACAATCAGCTTATATTTCTGCAGTTATTAGTACCAGTGTGTTGTGCAGTTTTTAAGTCACAGATAGACAATGTAGCACTTATCTTCTGAACAGAAGTTTTTATATGAAAATGAAAAATGTGCAAGGCAGTGATTTCTTTACCTGTCACATGAGAATGGGAATAGGCTTGACAAGAAACAAAAGGCTTGCTGTTGAAGACATTGTAGGCTGTTGCTTCCAACACAAAAAGTCCTGGTATCTCTTTCATGCCACCAACTCTCAGTAACTCAAACAGGTTTCGAGAGGCTCAGAACAGAGATCTTCTTTCATATTGGTGGATTTACTCAGAAGATTTTGTTCTTTATTCCAAAGCACTTCTATTATCTTGGAAAGTCTGCAAGGTTTAGCTGAGGGACTCGGTTGAAGAGAATGAATTTTAAATCACAGAAATGAAAAAATAGCAACCCTCAGATAACTAAGCATTTGATCTTTGATTTGCAGTTCTGTTGAGCTGCTTGAAATGTCGTTGGAGTCACATAGAACAGAATTGTGATGTTCTGAATGAAAAAGGAAAAAATATTATCATCACTTGCATATCCATTCCCACACCTTTCACTTCAAAATGTAGGATTGTCTGTCTTGGCAAATATATGGTGTCTGTGAAAATAAAAGATTTCTGTTCTATTCCTTTCACACATATATTGAACATAGTAATCTGCCCAGGTTAGGTTGACTATTTACAAATTTGTCCTAATTTTACAGACAAAATCTCAGACACTGAACTAAACAATATGAAAATATTTTATGACTCCTGAAGCATTTTCCAATTTTTGCGTACTTTGATTTCTTCCTTTCCCTCATTCCTTATTTAAACAGGAAAGACAGACAAAGAAAATAGAAATAAAATCCAAGTAATGGTCATAAGAAGTTCAAAAAGTTGCAAATGATAATTTATTTGATAAAATTCTGGGTCTTTTGAAGATAATTTGGATATAGGGAAAAGAATTTAAGAATGACCTTTATAAAGAATACTGACTTTTTGAAATCAAATAGAACATTTTTGCAGCTGACAGCAAGAAATCTGATAGCTCAATTTTGGTAGCTAAAATATTGGAAGTATGAATCTTTTTGAAACTGATATGTATTTCTGAACATATATAACTCAAACTTCCAGTTACTGAAAAGGAGTTTCAGATCATGATGTGTTCCAAAACAATTCTTATTAAAAAAAATATGTGCAATCTCTAGATATCTATCTTGTTATTCTTTCCTGCTGCTCATTGCTGCCCTGAAGTGAAACAGAATGGTAAACTAGTCATGATGGCCACAAACTGAAGGAGAATAAATCTATTTCTTTCTGTTTGAGTTGCCTCCTGGATTCTGCTTGATGAAAACCAGAGACAACAGCCTGAGAATAGAGCAAAGATGCTGCCTCAGTTGGCAGGATTATTCAAGGCATTTCTAAAACTGCTGTTTTTAAAGCTGAACATAAGACAGAACTTCATTAATGGCTATGAAATGGCAGTTTGAGGGCGAATCTTGCACTCTCTCTGAAGTGCCACTGCTGCAGAAGATGCTGAGCTACATGGACCATAGCCTTGTGGTCTGTGGCCCTCAGCTACAAACACTTTGCTCATGAGAAGACATTAAACATGTCTCAAAAATATTGAAAACTAAATCTGTAGCTACAGCTCTTTTTTTGGGGAAAAAAATCTTTCTATTATCTTCCTTTGTTCATATGAGTGTCTCCTTGGTAGGTTTCTTACTCACATAAAGAGAAACACATAAAGAAAAACTCTACCACGTGACTGCATGACAAAGAATAATATGTCTTGAGTTGGCTGCTTGTTAAGTTCTTATTTGTCTTGGGTTTTATACATTGCATTGAAGTGCATTTTTCAGGGACTTTTTATGGAGGCAGAAAGTTATTGCTCTCTTCAGACATGAATATATGTTGGGAAATTTTGCTTTGATGGGAGGCATGTTCATGGTGAAGGCTTGACCACAACTACAAGGAGCTCAAAACTGAAGAAAGAGGGTGAGGTAAAAAAAGGAGAAGAAAAGAGCTAATTAAAAAAATGTTGTGTGGTAACCACATCACTGAGTTATAAAACAGAAAATTTGGTGGGAAAACAGGTTTGAACATACAGTGAGTTCCCCTTTTGCAAAAGGGTGATCCAAGTGGGATGAAAAATTAGTAATCTAAACTATACCTTACTATAAAAAAAGACTGAGGCTTTAAATAAGCTGTTGTCTTAGTCATCAATTAAATAATAACCACTAAGTAAACTAGTTGGCATCTTTGTAAAATAGGAATTTAATTATAAAACTTGAATCTTGGCAATGCACTTGAAAAGACAGTTTAAACTGTAATCAGAAGTATGTTCTTATCCTTCTCACTTACTAATAACATCTCTCTTATTGAAGGAATTTCTTTTTCTTAATTAATCTGCACATTTGACCTATTATCCATTTTTGTGTGCACTTGAGAGAAGTATGTTCAAAGCAGTTTTAACCTTTGTATATTACCAATATATACCAATTTGTATACTACCAATTACCAAGTCAAGTAAAGTTCTAGTACATTACTGGATTTCTAACAGGAGTGACAATAAAGAAAAATGAGAGTTTTTTTTAATTACTCTTTATGTCTTTCTATGTGTATGTGGAAATATTATTTTTTGGTAATAATTTTCTGAACCCTAAGAAAAATCTTCATGGAATGACCATTCTTCTGTAGAATGCATAGAGCAATAGAACTATCACAGCCTTGATAGCCATTATCTTCCTTCTCTACCGTATTTTTCTGTCATTTGTTATTTCTTCAATTTTGTTGCAGTATATTAGACTACATTTTGTATTTATTCAATAAAATAACAGGCAACACACTGCTATACATTGGAGTATATAAACAATATAACCACAATTAACAATAAAATGAATTTTAAAAATTTTAATATTATATAGCATAATTTCAATTTTTTTAAATTTTACTTTCATAACTTACAGTTTTTAGTGATAAATAAATAAAATTACTAGAAAGGCAAAAATACAAACTGATGGTGTTTTTACTTGAAAGATATTCTGCCAACGATAGTAAAGTTCAGCTGTGTCAAAATTCCAGAGTTTCTATGATATAACAGTACTGTGTGATTCATCCATGTTTGTAGATCAACATCCAAATAGAAGAAAGCATTTCTACCAGAGAAAGGCATCAATGCAAGAGGTGGCTTCAAATAAAGATCAGAGTGTATCCATAGATGATTCTCACCTTCTTGTCTTTCAATCTTCTTACACCGACACATTTCTAGTCTAAAACAGAGGGGATTTTCTCTTTAAATAAGTGAGAATAAGGGGGATGTAGGGAGGGGTAATTGCCAGCACCAAGAGGGTGTCACAGCCTCTGCTGTCAAATTTCTGTCTGAGTTTACCCCGTGTCTCAGGCACCTGTGCAGCAGAAGATGGGCCTGAAGGCCAGGCTGTGTCTGCAGAACCTGTTATCTCTGCGCTGAATCCCTCTGTGGTCAGAAACTGCAGCATCTCCCATGGCACAGTGTGGCTTTTATCTCGGTCCAGAAATTGTGCAGGTTACTCAGCTTTGCAGAACTTTGAAGCATGGATATCATTATTCTCAGAAAATACTGCAAATTTTGATTTTTCAGAAGCAAATATGGCTAGAAATAATCTTATTTATTTAAGCCCTCTGAAGCTTTCTAATACTCTCTCAGACATTCCTGATTGAGGAGCTTGTGATTCAGAATGAAATGTTAGGAAAATAGCTTGAGGATATTAAGTTTATTCTTGTCATTTAAAAGCCCTTCTCAATTTTTTTTTTCCATTTGACCAAGTTTCATTGAACAGTTTTGGGTGAAATAGTACAAGAATTGCAGCTTTCCCTTTTTAAAAAAATATGCTTAAAATATTCGCCCAGCATCCAAGAAACTGTTAGAACCATGTTCACTCTTTATTTGATGGAGTAAGTCTGCACATTTCTTTTCTTGAGCAAACTCCCTAGCTACCACAGTAAAAAGGTGTTCTGGCCTCTACTGTTGACCATGTCCCATTTAGTTTAAATACAGATTAAGGACGGAATCTGTATGATTCATTAAACTTGGTAATTGAAGAGTTTACTTTAAAATCTCCAGACATGAGAATTTTGTGCACAGTTATTTCTTGCCTCTAAAGTGCAGCAACTCTTGGGACAAGTCAGGATTGTCCTATTTCTATAGTCAGTATCCCAGAATAAATTCAAAGTCTTTATATCACCAAAGATACAGTTCAAAATTTCATCAAGTAGTAGAAGTGGCATTTCTCCAAAAGTTTTGTCATTTTTCCTTCCTCCCCTTGCTCCCTTCACTCTTCTCCTCTTATATCTAAATTGTTAAGCAGAAGAATTGAGTTCGATGGCTGAAAAAAAAAAATCATTTAATTGCAAGATCAGTTTACATATCTTTAGACCTGTTTTAAAATTATGAAATCAAGATTGGAAATCCATGTTGATAAACATTTCACAAACACAAAAATGCATATACTTTTCCCAAATCAGGTTGTCTGTTGGGTTGTGAAAGAAAAACTATGCAAGCAAGAGAAAATTTTCTCTATATATCTCTTTATTTGCATAAAATAGGAAATTAAAACATGGCTTTGATTACTGACACACATAAAACATAGTGTGCACATAAAACATACTGTACATCAGCATCTTTTCCCCTCAATGACTGGCTTATGAAAATTAGAAAGGAAAAGGTGAAACCAGTACAGTTCCCCAAGATTATCCTCAAAGCACAGACTCTCTGAGACTCAAAGGATGCAGGTCTCAGAACATCTTTGATATTCCTGTGCCTTTGAAGTGTTGGGAAGTGATGACCAGGGGGCCGTTCCATATCAATGAGCAGTGGCTTTGACCTGAATTGGACTCCAGACAGGCAACTTACTTCTTTCTCATAGTTTTCTGAAAACTTACACTTTGCAATGTTTAATGTATGATCTATAGCTTGAGATGTGGAAAGTCTGTCAAAGATAATTTTTATTGCAAATCCAAATACTTTGCCTACTACAGACCTCTTATGTAATAAGATAATTTACTCTTTCTCTTTCAGTTTTATACTGTGTGTTTTTATCACATTTTCTATTTCTATGTCTCTGCACAGACAACCTGATTTTTTGTCCCCATTAATTCGGAATCCATATGTCTGAAGATGTGTCCATGGATAAATATTTCACAAAGTTGTAGTTTTAACTAGTATAAATATTGAGGATAGCTCTTTCCTTCTTTTTTACTTCCTAACACAAAACAACAGATACCTGATTGTGTCAGGTTTGAAACTACCTTTTTAGAGATTTGCTTTGAGGTTTTGGTGTTTTTTTTGTAATTTCTTTCTTTACTTCCTAATGCTTAGTCCAATAACAAACTTTGCCAGTAAATGTAAAATTCTGTTTTATAAAAGACAAACACTTCCCCTTCTTTTCCTCTTCAAGTATCATTATAACAATGGTATTGTTCAGACACTTAATTGAAAATAAAAAATAAGACAGTAGCATTTGAAACTCTGTAAAAAGTATAAGCACTTTAAATAGGTGTTTTTAAATATTCTATCCAGTTTGTAAAGTATTTTTAGAATAATTTTTTCAAACATTAATTATCTTAATGTACTTTAAAGTTCAATTTACCAGTACAGAATTTCTATATAAGAATCTTCAAATTTGAATTGATTGACTTTAAAAGTGATGTTTACTATAACAAATGCAATATAAATATGTATATAGCATTTCAGAATTTTATTAAAGTACTCAGGTACACTTTTTCATCTTAATCCTATTATTACTAAAAGTAATTTAAAAAATATGAAACTAGTTTTTATCACTCTTCTGTAATTAAATGATTTAGAGCTGTTTACAAATGTAAGAGTTTTTTTGAAGCATTCCTATAAAACCCTTTTTGACCAGCTCATGACCCAAAGAAGGAGAAGTCGATTTTTGCTTAGAGACTACACAACTATAATACAAGTTTTGTAAATTTTCCCAGAAGAGAAAGAAAAAACAGATGTTTTCAGAGCCATCCCTAAGGACTCTGATGCAAAGGAAAACTTCCTTTCCCAAATGCATTAGCGCACAGTTGCATTCACATAACACACATTGACTCCAGTGCTATTTCAATAGTTTGTTTATTTTTAGTTCATTTTTGCCACCATAATTATGAGCAAAAATATGCTTACATTTTTAATAGAATACAAAAAACAAGAAAGAAGTGTTAAGATCTATTGAAGTGATTTGATGTTAAGTGACATCAAAACTATAGCAAAAAGAATGAAAAGGCAGACTTTAGGGACATAAGGGACTGATTAGATCAGTCAATATATTTAAATTTATATATTTCATTTAAGATAATAGAGAGGTGAGCTCATTGCATTGGATAATGTGGTCATCAGAGGAAAATATGGAAAATATATTAATCTATGTAAGAAAAATATCCTAGTATCATTGTCTGGGACCTAAGAGTAGGGAAATTAAATTCGGAAATACATATATGTATGTATCAACATGTATCAATAATGTTGTTACCACTAAATATGTTAGGAAAGGAAGAAGTGAATTCTATATTTCCTGGCATTTCAGCTTTAAATCAAAGTTATCTGGAATGAAGATATACACCACACTTTCACTCTGGCTGAAATTCTACCATTACAAAACCAAAAAAAAAAACATACATGATTTAAAGCTCCTGACTGGTTGGTGAATGCTTCTGGTACACATTCCCAGATTTCTGTCTGGTCTTCCTTTGGAAAGGAAAAGTCATTCCTTTAGAGATATTTCACTGCAGGTTTTGAAATACTCATTTTCTTCCTCTAAGTGAACAAAATTTGTTGTTATATTTTTACCTGTAGCTTTAGTCTGCATGCCAGTAAACTATTGAAGTATAGAAATACCAATAGTCTTTCCACAAAAGTCAGTTACAAGTCATTCTTATTCTTTACTAGTTTTGAAACTCTATTGCATGAAAATTTTCAATAACTGGGAAAAAATATGCCATGTTATTTGGCATGGATGTAATTTTATAATTTATGCATTAAATGAAAAAGGCACATCTCTTAAAAAGGTTGCTATAATGAAGACGCTATAATGAAGTTGCTATAATGAAGTTATAATCTGGTAGCAATCATTTATTATTTCAATTCATAAACCTGTTGGTTGGTGGAATGAGTTTTGAAAGCAACCAAGAGTCTGACGTTTGTTGAGGGCAATGGACACATACTTGAGGAAATACTCCAGGACTGAATATTCTATTCAGCTGCCAAGATTTGTCCAATTAAGAAACTAACTATCGACACTGATAAATACTGTAGTGTTTTTCTAATTTCTAAAGATTTTCTGGATATTTATTCTTTCTAGAATAAAATACCATTAGTAAATTTTTCATTAAAATTTTTAGGCTAATTTTCATGGAAACTTATAATTTGGGCTATTGCCTTACTTACAAACTTCTTAAAGAATATCACACAAATAATTTCTGGAACAAATAAGTTAAAAATAAACTATGAGTTGAAAGAAAATTAAATTCTGATTCGTGGCACTCTTCCAAAGCTGTGAAAAGCTTATTGATTGCAATCTAAAAAATTAGTTGGAGAAAAAGGTTAGTTTTCAATATGCTATTTTTTCATGTGTTTTATTCAATGACCTTTGAAGGTCTCTGAAAATCTAATGTTGCCCTTACTGGGGAAGGTCAAAGATTACATACTGTAAAGTGAGTGTGACATGCAAGAACATCACATTTTTCATGGCTTGGTACTTTATATTATGGCTGAGACCTAACATAAAACTTCTTTGCTCTTTTTTCAAACTTGTCAAACTTATCGACTGTAAGCGCCATCACTTAGCTGACAGCAATGTTGTTTGTTAGTTGTTCTAAGGTTATAGTCCCACATTTAAATGATTTACCCAACATTTTGAATCTCATTTGGTTACTCAGTCTCAGCACTTTATGCTTTCATATTGCTAATATTTCCTAGTTCCCTTTGCTGTTTCCTGTTCCCAGTTCTGCTCCACATTCTCTTTATCATTGCTTGCAAACCTAATTAAAGTGTTCTTTATCTGTTTCCCCAGACAATTAAAGAGAATGCTAAGTAATGTGGAGTTTGTTGCACTCTCCTTGCGTACCTTATTGCAGATCTCAGGTCTAGTAGCTCATAAAATACAGGTATTTTCAACTTTTCTCTTTGTTCCTCCTTGAGTGTTTTGGTTTTCAGGTAATTGGTTTTACATGCAAATGAATATGATTAATTGTACTGGTAAAGGTTTTTGACAAATTATCAAATGTCATGGTAAAATCTGGAGTAAGGAAACAAATTGTTCTACCATTAATTTAATTGTTCTACCAGTTAATTTACAAGCAGGTAAGGGAAAGTATTTGTTTTACCATTACTTAATTCATAGGTAAGCACTTTAATGAATACTCTAAAACAATAATATTTGGATTGCCATTGCTAAAATAGATTAGATTTCCACAACCCAAGCTTGCTGTTTTCTTTTGCACTTTACCACTGAACTACTGAACAATCTTTGTTGGACATATAAGAGCAATTTCTTGCATTGTATATATTCAAAGACCTCAAACATGCCTTAAAAAAATAGAAAGCTTAGAAAATTGATGATGAATGTTTTCCTCCAGCAGATTATTCCACACAATTGTTCATAGTAAGAGCATCAGGAATCAGAGAATCCTAGAAATAAATGCAGACAAAAAAAGCCATAATGCAAATTCAGCTTCTTCAAGAAGAACGTGTATTTAAAATTGCTTTAGTATAATATCTAAGTTGCCACACTCACCTGTTTGTTCAAATACTTATTTTTTCAGCAGGAGACAATAAGTATTAATTACTTTGGCCATGAAAATTGTTTAGTTCTACTTTGTACAAGAAAAGATTTAAAATGCTGTCTGACTATGGCACTAGGTGGAGCTATCTCTTTGAAATGAGTCAACTCTGTTGGTAATTCAACTTTTCTTCCATGCGTATTGTACTGCAAATTAACATATAAGTGGGAAAGAAATAAAAAGGAAAAAAGAATAAAGAAAAAAAATCAAAAGATGAAGCTAAGGAAGTAATATAATTATTTAAATCATTATGAAAATGAGTCCAGAATAATTTCAAATTAAAGTATTCTTTTAACACACTGAAAGCTGTTTCCACGGTGGTAATTCTTATTAAATACTACTGAGAACTTAAGGTCTGAAGAAGCTTTGGTAGTCCAAATAAAATAAGATTCGTTAACAGCTAGTTGTTTTGTTACAACTTCTGCAGTAGCAGTACATAATGCAGCTATCATTCCTCTGCTCACCATAGGGGTAAAGCAACTACATTTCTTTTAGTTCATATTTTGACATATGTGCTTCTATCCTGAACCTACTGCTCCTCGGAATTTAACAACTGAGTATCTAACCCCTTCTCCTGGCACTCAGTCGAAGATATGTCTTTTTCACAACATTTGATGTGTAAGCACATAACCAAAATCTGCTTCCAATAAGAACCAAAATCTGTGAGTATTTTTGGATGGGACTTTTCTTGCAAGAGGCTATTAAACTGCGTTAATCAAAAATAATTAAGAAGAATTCTTTGTAATAAGGTTCAAAAGAAGTTCTGTGGATTATGGAGCCTTGGAAGAAATGACTTTTAGTGAGACTCATGCAAAATTTCAAAATTTTCCATGGGATATTTCAGTTTTATAACATATTGTTAGAAGCATAAGAGCAGCAATAAGAAAGCTGGCCAAGAAACAAAAAAGAAAGTACGCATAGTAAGATTAGCTGTCCCATGGATTACACAACTCCTTTTTTTTTTCTTTTTTGAGCTTCCAAAATAGGCTTTCCACAAGCTGTGCCAGATGTCTTTCTCCAGTACCACATCACCACTTTTTAAATCCACTAAATAGGAAGACTATTCTTGGCTAAAACTGAGTGCTAAGGTCTTTTTCAAAACAAAGAGAAAAGATAAGAAAATCTGCAGCTTATTTCTTTACATTCTAGCAGATTTCCAAAGTTCCCAGTGTGTGGCTAGACTGTCAAACACTAAGGTGTTCCATGTAGTGAAATGTCCTGATTTTCATGCAGAATGTTTGTCCTTTTGGAAATGTCTAAATAGGTGTCCTGTGCATCTTCCCCATACTGTTCTATTTTCAAATCAGCACAAATTCCCCATCTCATTAATCCATTTTGCATTGGAAAGCATTTTGTTATGACTCTGCATTTCATTTTCCATCCATGTGGTTACTGCATAAGTAAAATGAAGAACTTGAATGGACTTTTCATCCACCAGTAACAAAAAATTTGCACATGAGCCAGCAATATACAGTTGCAGCCCAAAAAGCCTATCATATCTCAGGCTGCATAAAAGCTCAGGCTGCATAAAAGGCAGTGTGGCCAGGGAGGGAGATGATTTTTCTTTTCTCCGCTTTCGTGAGATATCGCCTGGACTACTGCATCCAGATACAGTACAACAAAATATGGACCTGCTAGAGCTGGTCCAGAAGAGTGACATGTAGAAAATCAGATCTCTGCTGTGAAGAAAGGCTTAGAGAGCTTGGGTTGCTTAGCCTGGAGAAGCTTCTGGCTCCTCATCTGGCCTTGGAATATGTAAAAGGCGGTTCATATAAATAAGATGGAAAAAAAGTTTTTTATCAGGGTTTGTTGGAACAAGGTGAGGGGCAAACAGTTATAAACTGAAAGAGTGTAAATTTAGATTTGATATAGGCAAGAGATTCTTTACTGTGAGAGTGATGAGACACTGAAACAGGTTGGCCAGGGAAGCTGGGGATGCTCCATTACTGGAAATGGTCAATGTCAGTCTTGGGGACAGGGATGACAGGGTTGAACTGGATGATCTTTAAAGTTCCATTCCAACACAACCATTCTATGATTCTGTTATTCTAAGTACCTCAGTTTGTAATTTAGTTACAAAGGCAATCCATCATGGTCATATGATGTCCTTTGGTCCATACAACAGGGTTATTAGATGTTTAAACCAGTGCTGCTCAGGAAAGATGAAAGTGAATGAGTGGGTTTGGTGAACATGCTTCAAAAGTCTGTTTAATCTGTATTAATATATTTCCACAATGTGTAAACTTCTAAAAGCAGAACAAAACAAAGCTTAATTTATCTGAATAGCATAGATTTTAGCTGAAGATTATTGTAAAAAACAGACTAATAATAGATGTTTTTCTTCTATTCACCATAGTAAAAAATAAAAATCTTTCCTTTAATATCTTTTATACAATTCTGACTTCTATAGACAGAAGAAAATAAGCATTAATAGTAATAACAATAACAATGCTAACAACAGCAGACATTTGTGCCCTGCCTAATCAATATCTAACAATTACATATATGCTCTAGGCTTGTGAAAAAGCTCAAAGACAATAGATGGTAAAATTTTCAATGCTGCCCTTCATAATGCAATGTTCTAGCCAATGATTAAGGAATCTAATTTCCTATGTTTCAGAGTAAAACAAAATATGCTAAAATATTTATAAAATAAAAAACTCCATAGAGTTTGATGGAGCCTGTTTTGAACATTCAGAGCCTTCATTGCTATGGAAATGATGAAGTGGTTTCTAGAACATACTATTGCCTTCTCTGCCATATGCTAGTATGAGACAGAGGAAGGATCTCCATTTTGCTTCCAAATACAATATGGCTAGTCACGTTACTTGGAAAAATCAGAGCAAATTCTAAGTAAATGCTGAAATTCATTAATAATGCACAGGGAGAGGTAAATTTAATAACCCAAAGAACAAATTTTAATTTCACAAAAAATTACCACCTGACTTCAATGTTTCACATATAGTCTGTTTTATTTGAATACTCATGAATAGAAATTACTAAACAACTTAAGATCAAAAACTGTTCTCATCCCTGATGGTTCTATTGAAAGCATAATGCCTGCTGCTGACACAGTCCTACATATATAAACTGATTGCATTTATTTGCATTTGTCTGGGTTGCTAAAGATTATTTGAAACTACAGTAAAAATTGATTTTAGGGACTGCTCTATGTGCTTCAGTTTCAGGAGAGATCTTGATTTTTTGTTAGCACTCGTTAGCAGATTCTTGGAAAGAAGCCTATTTCAAGTTGAAAGGGAAAAAAAGAAAAACAGTTAGGGAAGCTCAACTTTACTGGAAGCACAAAGATGAAAGCAGTCTTCTGTTTTGCAAATACACAGTATTTTCTGAGAGCAATGAATAACTCTCTGAGAAAACATTTTTGAGAGTGCAAAAAGGTTTATCTTTTTTTTATTATTGCTATGACATTAACATAACAAGATTTAAACACTGGAAGTAGGTTAACAGGATTAACATTTAGTTTTAGGTGATTAACAGCCTATTTGCAGAGCAGTCTTATTTCTGGTATGTGAGAAAAAATGAAAGTATAATGAAGTCATGCATGAAACTGTTTCTCCTTGAGGAACTGATTTTTCATTAACCATTTAAATAGTAAGTGATGATTAAAATATGGTGCAATTCACTCAAAATTCCCATTTATTTGGTTCAATTAGATTTATATTCAGAAATTAAATTGGTTGCAGAGATCAGCATGGTTATCCCAGTGTCTGGCACCAGATAAAAATCTGAGTACTGGTGAGATTTCTTTGGTTCAAATTCAAAACTGAAATGAATGAGTGCTACTTGCCAAACTTTGTTACAAGAACCATAAATCAGTCTTGTAGTGAAAGTCTGTTCAGAGTGTTTGCTAGAATTTTGTGTAATCAATACAGATTTACACATGTAAAATATAATACCTTATGTGTAAGTAAAATACAAAATGGGAACACTAGATGAAGTAATGTAACTGTTATTAACTTTAAATGGGATAGAGATGTACAGCATACATTGAAGGGAGCAAAGGAGAAACAGCATGAAAATAATTAGCACTATTTTAAAATAGGTGATTTTTTCTCTGACACATTTCTATGAATTTTCTTTCCTGCAGTGCTTATGCCATTTATTTCCTTACAGGTCTCTTACAAAGCATACCATAGCAATATGAAAGAATTCCCAGTGGTGCACTGAAACTTTTAGTTTTGTACTTTCCTTACCATCTTGAATGAAACAGAATTTGAATTATTTTCCTCATATAATTTTAAAAAATGCAGTTTTTAAAATGTCAACATAATTGTTTCTAGATTATCTGTATCTTTGGGTTTTTAACATAAAATTTTGTCTGCACTTTTTTTTTTACAATTTAATATGAGATACTGCTCTTTTCTTAGAAAAAAGAATTAGTCTGCTAAGTAGGTCCCAAAAAAATCATATCCCATTTTTTCTCCAAGAACTGCATTTTAATTGTCTTGAATATCTGTGAATGTCTAGAGCTATAAATGAACAAAAACCAGATAGAACTGTCAGATACTCATTGTTCCAGCACTTAAAACTTTTTTTGCTTTGCTTCCCAGACATTTTTTTAAAGAGCTCTACCAGTGCAAAGAGCAGCAATTACTGGTCTTTTCATCCCAGTACTGAGGATGTTGCTTAGTTCCCAGACAAAACTAGTTTTACAAACAAGAAAATAGAAGATTGAAGCTGATTGAAATGGTTGAAATATGTGATTTTTGACTGAAACTGATCAAAATTTTATTACAATTTTAAAAATTTTATGTAAATTAAAGATGGAGCAGGCAAAGTGCAGGTGAGGGACCTCCATAACTAACATATTTTCAAATAATGATCCAGATGGGTTCATTATAGGCTATTAGGAATTACCTGGAGCAAGTTTCACAGTGGCCCCTAGTTATTTCTGTCAATTTACAGAAAGGGGAAAGTCCAGGAGATTAAAGATGTAAAGAAAGAATGGTATGGATATGCTAAATTTTGGCAGCTCTTCTAAGCAGACAGGTGTCATGCAGGAGATGTCTGCTCTGAGTGTGAGAACAGTTGATGTTACCTGTGTTTATTGTCTGTCACAAAACAGAAAATTTGTAGATAGTAGGAAATATTTAGAAAGTCTAACCTAGTATGCCTTGTATCAGTATAATACATAAAGTTTTGATTTTTGTCTTCTGGTTATGCCCAAGATGTCCTTCTTTTTGCCAGTATGACATTTATGTACAAGAATGGAACACCCTTTATCTATCTTTTTTATCCCTTCATGTGTGCAAGGACATGTACCCTCAGCAGTCTAGTGAGTAAGCCCACAAACCCATCCCTCACCATATTTTCTTGACTTTAAATCATTTTCTGATCACACCATTATTCCTTGGTGTCTCGTCAGAATGTAGGATTTTTATTGAACCTTGACTTTCCTTAACTGTTGTTTCCATAACTTTCTGTCCTGCTCCAGAGGAGGCCTTTCCTTCACTAACCAGAAGAAAAGGATTATGCCATATGTCATTGTGACACAAACCTATTTTAAGTGGCCCACTGTGAGATTTGCCTTTTTCACCATGCTATGGAATGTGCAAGTTCAAAACTGTTATCAGGCAATCCCTGCTCCAAGACACAGCCCTTAACAGCACAACTTAGTAAATATGTTTTGAACACCATCTAAGTGTGTTTTTAAACACTATTTTCCAGTGATTTCCCATTTTTGCAGGCTTCTTTTAGTAAGTTCACATTTTTATGGTAGCTTCTAAATAGGGCAGATTCTAAATACTTACTGGAGTCTGAATATTTAAATAATCCTAAGGCAAATTATCTTGTCAAAGAAGGAAATCAGATTGGTTTAATGTGATTTCTTCTTTAAAATCCATTTTGACTATTTCCTATACAATTAAACTCTATATATTAGTCGAGAATATGTTTATTATTTGTTCTTGTATTGTCAGAAAAATATAGGTTTGTCATTACAATGCTATTCACTATCTTTCAAAGGTAAATGTGTTAGGATAGATTGCAGTCTAAGTTGTACCTAAATAAAACATTGAATTTTTTTGAGTATCTTGAGTGATACCTGACGTTCTTATTGTTTGCCTTGCAAGTTTTCAGTATCTAAATTTAGGCAGCCTTGTAGAGTTCCTACCGACTGGAAAAAGGGAAATTAATATCCATTTTTACAAAGAGTAAAAAAAAGAGCGGGGGAAGTCCAGACCAATGAGTCTCACCTCTTTACCCAGCAAGAGCATGGATCAGATCCTCCTGGAACCTGGGCTAAGGCACATAGAAAATAAAGAAGTCGTTGGTGACAGCCCCCATGGCTCCATTAAAGGGAAATGGTACCTGACAAAACTGGTGACATTTTATGATGGGGTTACAGCATTGGTAGATAAGGGAAAAGCAACAGATGTCCTTTACCTGGACTTGTGCTGAGCACCTGACATTGTCTCACACAACATCCTTGTCTCTAAGCTGGAGAGACCATGATTTTGATGGGTGAATCCCTTCAGAGATAAAAAAATTGTCTGGATGGTCACAGACATAGTTTCTGGCTACATGTTGAAGTGGAGACCCATCATGAGTGGTGTTCAGCACTAATCAACGAACATTTACAACAAAAAGCAAATTATGCTTATTATTTGGAAGAGAAAAATAAGAATTTACTTCCACAAAATAGTCCTGCAGGGTTACCGTAGCTTTGTAAATGTTAGAGGTGTGTAAGTCCCAATAACTTCAAAGAGGGGCTGAATAAATTCATGGCAGAAAAACTCAATGATGACTACTGAACTGACAGAGAGCTGCAGATGACCAGAAGCTCTGAAGTGAAAATGGTCACAGATCAGACAGAAGTATCACTTACTCATGCTCTGTGCTGATTCTTTTTCTGAGCCATCTCCTTTGTTTACCATTAAAGACAAAGAACTTTGGCTAGCAGGATGGATGTTCATCTCAATGTGACTTTCCTGTTTTTCTTGGCTTAAATACTTCTTTGTGTTCAGCACTTAATTTTTTGGTAGCTGTATAAACTCTGTTAAACATGTTGGATCTCAATCTAAATCAGATCTAAGCCCAGGACTAGAATTAGATTTTCATTTTGGGAGCCAGTTAACAATTTTTTTCTCCATTGTGTCTGAATTCTGTCTTAATATATCTGACATAAAACTGAATAGTATAATTTCAATAAAGATCTAAAAACAAGATGGGAGAAATAAGGTCACAATGTAAAAAATAGCTTCATTAAAAAAAGGGTTTAATTAATTTTCCAATTATCCTTACCTTTTAAACATTCAGTGCTTCAAATCTGAAGAAAGTAAAAACTGTCTTGTTTATCTTAAAATCTAAACTAATGCTTGGAGAAATACTTTTTTGGGGAGAATAATTTTTCTAATAACTCTTCTTTTTAAGTATTGAAGAAGCAGATATTCAGTATTTCATTCAGGTCCTTACACTTTCCAGTTTAATTGACTTTACCTAATGTACTACTTGAAGTATAGCAGAAAAAATGTGAGTAGCATTAGGAGTATTCTTAAAGCTACTCATCATTATCTATAATTTAGAGACATAATGAGTTTATAGTTGAAAATTAACATGTTTGTTGTAATGTGTCACTGTTTATAGCCCAGATTTACAGCTGTGTCTAGCCTGCTACAGAAATCAGAACAAAATATAGTCATTGATTTCCCAGGGATCACAAAATGTGTTCATTAATGAGTATTTTCAGGATGTAAGGTAAAGTAAGAAAAGAAGAAAATAAAGTATATCCTTGCCTAAAGAAAAAGCTTTGCTCTTACAATGAGTACTGGATACAGTGCAAACACTGTGTAATGGGTATGTATGTCTCTACAACATTGTTTTGGACAGACTGCAGCTTGTGCCTACCCCTGTGCTTGTGTTGAACTCCAAGCATGTCCATGTGGCTTTGCATCTGCATACAAACCTCTTCTAGAACTCTACCCTTTTCTGCTTGCTGCAGATCAAATCCAGATGTTTATTCCTTACACTAAATGTGCAAAACTACTTATTTTAACACGTAGCATATTCATTAAAAGATCAAAAAGAAAATAATGTAAAATATTTTTCAATTTAAATCACGGTAATAAGTAGGTTCACTCAATCGTGAAATGGTCATTTAGAGCCCTGCCTTAAGGGAGATATTGCTTCTCTTGTAGCCACTTGTAGCTAATGTAATAAGCAATCTACTCCTTTTCTACTAGAACGAAGATTGAATATAACTAACATTACAGCACTTTTCAGAAAAGTCTGTCAGATATGTACTGCAATTTAACATGAGAAACAAGCATAGCATGATTTAAGGAAAAGTTTGTATCCGTCACTCTCAATTTATGCATTAATTTAAAAGCCATGTTTATAGTGTACTGAAAATCTTGCTTGAGCAAAGACTACAGGGTGCTACTCATGTTAAAAAGCAAAAATAATTCAAATAAATAAGATCAAAAATATTTGACTTTATAACTTCATATTTGCTTTCATGATTCCCTTCTTCATATGCAAGCCATGCACATGCAGAATGTTTGGCAAGTGCATTTATTTTTCATAGAATTGTAGTATCATAAAAGTTTAAGTTTGAAGGGATTTCTCAATGTCAGCTGGTCCAACACTCCTGCAATGCACAGAGACATCAGCTACATCAGGCTACTTAGAACCACATCCAATTTTAACCTAAATGTTTTCTACCACCTCTTTGCGTAACCTGTTTCAGTGCCTCACCATCACCACTGTAAAAATTTTTTCTTTATATCTTGTCTGAATTTACCCTCTTTCCTTTTAAAACCATGATTGTTCTTGTCCTCTTATTATATGCCCTTGCAAAAAGTCTCTGTCCAAAAGTCACAGTTCTTGTAGGCTCCCTTGATGTAGAGAGCCACAGTTATGTCACTGCAAAGTCTCAACTTCAGGCTCAGCAATCCTGATTCTCTCAGCCTTCTCTCAAAGGAGGGGCGCTCCATCTCTCTGAACATTCTGGTTGCCTCCTCTAGACTCACTCCAACAGGTCCATGTCCTTCCTTTGCTGGAGACTCCAGAGCTGGATGTAGCACTGCAGGTGGGGTCTCACAAGAGAGCAGAGGGGTAGAATCCCCTCCCTTGCCCTGCTGCCTACATTGCTTTTGATGCAGCCCAATATACAACTGTATTTTCGGGTGAAAGTTCTCGCTGTTGGGTCAGTCTCTCCTCCACCCTTACCTCCAAGGCCTTTGTTGCAGGGCTGATCTTAACTCATTCACTCCTCAGCCTGTAGTGATGCTGAAGGTTGCTCTGACCCAGGTGCAGCACTTGGCCTCAGTAAATCTCATGGGCCCACTTCTCAAGCTCGTTCAGGTTCATTTGGATGTCATCCTGTTCCTCAGATGTGTCAGCTGCATGACTCAGTTTGGTGTCATGTACAAACTTGCTGAAGGTGCAATCAATCCCACTAGATAGGATTAATGAAGATATTGAGCTGCTGGTCCCCATACTGGCCCTTGAAGAGCATCACTTGTCACTAATCTCCAGCTGGACCTTGAGGTGTTCACCACTACCCTTTGGATGTGACCATTCAAGTAATGGAACCACAAAATCTGACACAGTTTCAAACTTTGACTATTAAGAGGATAGTAATTATTTAATTATTCCCTTCTTAAATAACACACGCAAGCCTGAGCCCTGCAAGAAGTAATCACTTGTATACTTCATAATTCTGACCTTTTCCTAACACTTTTTAATGCCCTCTTCCCTTGGTTGCCTTTGATAGTACTATTGAAATGTGTAACTAATATTCAGAAATCTGATACTAAGAATACTCTTGAAAAGCAAAAATATTAATGCTTTCTATCATGCATCATAAATCCTACTTCATCTCTATTTATTTGGAAGCCGCATGAGAAGTTTTGAAAAGAAAATAAGTGGCAAAAAAAACTTGATTAGGATAAAGAAAGTTTCATTGAGTTAAACTTCAGTATGGGCACAGTTTATATGACTTGATAGTTTCTTCCAGGTACACCTGAGATTTATAACATGCTTTACTAAAAGAGCAGAAGTAGGTGTGATTCCCTCCTCAAGAACTGACTCTTAATATTTCTGTTACATTTGTCACAGTTCAAGTTTTTTGTTGCAATGGGAATATAAAAAGGAGACAGGCATAAACTTGGTCTTAAATTATTGAGTCTTGAGCACTAATGAATTCTTACTTGACTCATGCAGGATGTTAGCTGCAGACATACAGAAGTGTAAACATTTTCTAAATAGCAGCCCAGCTCAATTTTACTGCTTATTGGAGATGATAGGCAAATATTGAAGCTGTCATAGTTCATAATTCCTAAAACAAAACACAAAAAGCAGAAGTAAAATGGTTTACATATACATTGACTGACACTCATCACCCCCTCTCCAAATTTAATATTTTGGAGTCATTTTGTGGTTGCTAAGTCAAATGTATTTAGTTCTTATTGACATTGATGGTTTTATTGCAACCTTATAATTTTGTCGTCTATTTTATTTCTCAGTAGCTTGTTTCAGACAAAGATTATCTTTTTATTTGAAGTCACTCATGGCCACCTCTTCTATTTAACCTTTTCCTCTCTGTGCTAACAGCAGAAGTGAGAGAAAAACTGAATATACTAAAGAAAGTAAGCACAGTAATTTGAAAGAAGGGTCTGGGATGAAGTGAGATGGTTCAAGAAGCTCACTCAATAATTTTCTGCTGATCAAGTGGGTGATAGTAGGACCCCAATCTTTGTTTGTGCTTAAATGTAGTACAGGAGCAGTAGCAATGACAATATGACAATCATGCTAGCAGTACTTGCCACTGCATTGTATATGCTAGTGTACATGATTTAAGAATAACATATGGAAGAAAAGGAATTCATCAAATGTTATTCCCTTAACACCAGTTGATAATCTAGATACAAATTCAGTTCTGATTAGATTTTGTTGGAGACAAAATTCATAGAATGCAAATAAAGATGTGTGCACAGTGAGAATTTAGCCTGATCTCCTACACAGTATAGGCTATAAGATTTTTTCATCAGTTCTTGTTTTGAGTTAGAGCGTACCTTCTGAAGGGCACACTATTTCAAGAAAAATATTTACAACATTGGAAAACCTATCATAATCCATATTAAATTGTTTTAAAGCTAAACATTATTCTCATATTCATGCCTTGGGTCATGTTTAAAACTATTTGGCTTTAGTTTTCTGTTTCTGTTTAGTTTTCTGCATAATATTGTTTGTTATTGAAGAATGCAAAATTTCTAAAAGAGAGATTAGTAGGGAAAAATATAATTTTATGAATTCACTTGCAGGTTTATCCATGTAAGATCACAATATCATTTTTCTCTTCAGCATTTTCTTACTCCATACAACATGAACTAAACATAAAAAACAAACTTGTAGTTCTTCTTACAGGCAATATACCAACTTGAGAAGCAAAAATTCTTTTGTACATCTTTTTTATTCACTTAAAAGTAAAATAAGTTTTCAGCTAACTCTTTGGATAACCTATCACAAAACAATAAATCTTCCACAAAAGGATTAGATGATAATGTCATTCTGTAAGCATCTTAATTTGAGGTTTTATGTCAAGAGTGGAAACTACTGTATCAAAAATTCTTCAATAACTCTTCTGTGAAGCTTCTGTATGCTGAATTTCCCTAAAGTAATCCCAGATGAAACCCCCATTCCTAACAACAGTGGATTTTAGAGAAAGCATGATGTGGTGGTTTTGAGAATAGTATTGACCTATTTCATAACTACTTTAGTTTTTGTTAAATGTTCTAACAGATGCAGTATCTGTCAAGAGTACTTCATTTAAAATTTATTATGCTGAATATATCCAGTTTTACCAATATGGTCATATTTAGACATAGATGATTTGATTTAATACTATTTACTTCATAAAATTAATCATGCCTTTATTTTATTAAAATTATTCCATTTATACTATTTTCTTTCAGTATTAGGTATTTTATGTCAATTATTTAACAAAAAGGAAGTAAAAACATCCAATAAGAAAATTTTAGGTTTCAGGCTAGAATTCACATGAGTTTAATTGTAATTATCAATAATGAATCACTACTCAAAACTTTTGGAAAAGCTGTATAACAAATTTTAAAAAGATAGTTCTGAGTATTAAGATCTCAGGAATTTAAGTGTTAACTCAAATTCTTTAAAGACATCCTGAATGCTCGTTCAGGTCTCAGAACACCAAAGTTATTAAGCGTTTTGACAGCAATTTTAATGGATGTAAGAAAAAGCTGTCAATTTATGACTCATCTCAAACAATATTAGCACTGTATTTTAAACTTAGAAATACTAGTTGAACAAGAGAAAACACAAGATTTAGGAAGAGAAAAGATTAAAGTTCTTGTACTAAGAGAATACACATGAATTCATATTACCCAAGAGGTAGACACTGCTACATGCTTCCAAATCCAGTAAAAGCAAAACAATCCCTCCCAAAATAGATAAAAATAGATGAGATGGAGGAAATATTATGTCATAACTCAAAATCTAGTGATTGACTTGTGTGAGGAAAATTCACTAGACAGGCATCTTAGAGATTTCTCAATGTCACCAGAAGCACCAGCTCTCCAAATCCAGAATATCTTCCAGAGCAATACACAGTCTCCAATGGCCAGGAGGATGGTGGGAACAGGAGTGAACAGTGGGCCCTCAGGTATGGAATTAATTACCAACAGATTAAACAAACCAAATTAAACAGTGAATAAGTTACCTTCTCGACCATCTGCTGCCATCATCCTCAAACAGCAAATGAATTCAAGAATAAAATACTTGGCAAAAAACCAGCCTGTCGATGCAACAGATGAATATTGCTAGTACACCTATGTAATTGCTGCAGGACAGGATTTGCCAGGTACTGATTTGTGTCTTGTTTTGTTTATGGCTTTTCCTTTTACTTAAAAAGCAATAAGGAAAAAAATCAACTGTAATTTTACAGCTATTAGGTACCAACCTCTTAAAATGTAGCAACGAAACATTCCAGCTGCTCCACCTATTGTAAGATTAGCAATACACATGCTCATGGCTGACATTTAAAGCTGGAGGCTTCTAGATATTGGTATAGTGAAAACATGCAGTTATAGGCAATAAATAATTTCAATTATTTTCTTTCCCTATTATTTTTAAAGCATTGTAACTGATACAGAAACCTGGACACTGTGAAGTTAAAATTAAAGGGGATGCAAAAGCTGAAAATAAAGTGAGTACCCAATAGAAACTTACTGTTATATATAGGTCTCTCTTATGGTTTGGCAACTAAAGGTCTTGGTTAGCAGAGGTTTTGTCTTCTCTTGGTTTTGCATCCTCTTCCAGCACTCAGGGTCAAGGCTGTGTTCAACTACTGTCATCTTCTGAATTTTTCCAAAGAATTTTATATCTACTATCCTGGTTTCTGTGAAAACTCTAAAATATTACATAAATTTGCTGAAGAAGTCATTCTTCAAAGCACAATTAGAAAAAAAGTGAAAATGCATAAAATTTGCTTATTTTTGGCAAGAAAAAGAAAAATAATGGATTGAAGCTAAATATTATTCAAAAAAACCCAGTGAATATTACAGACCATTCTTTTAGATAACTGATTTTACAAAACTTTATATAACTCTCCTACCCAAAAATCACTCCTCCCCCTCTTATTTCTGCATTTTGAAAAGGAAAATATCTAATTCATCACCATGACATTAGATTCATCATCACATTTTCTATTAAATATTCACTCTTTTTTTGCTACATTGCACGGATAATTATAAAGTCATTACTGAATCAACAACACCTAAATGTAGAGCAAAATTGTTGAAACAACACAGCTGTACATCCATAAAATTATGGTAGATTTTTTCAGTTCTAATAAACATTTAAGAATGATAACAGAACTCTCCAAATGGACGCCACTGTAAACGTAAGAAATATTTTGTCTAAACTGGAAAGAAAGCTCCTGTCTTCCCCTCTCCTCTTCCTGAAGGATTAAATATTCAGATTCCTCAGAGCCCATACTGGCTCACATCTTCATTCCAAGGCTATGATTTATCACATTTTCATGAAATTAATTTTTACAATTATTTAGATAACATAATAATCTTAGTGTGATGATTATTCTATTGTGAAGAAATCTTAGCACCAATTAGATCTGTGATAAATATTAAAATTTATTTTTAAGTAAGAACAATGAAGGGATAAGTTTGCATTTCCAGCCTCATTGCCCAAATTTAATTTTGGTACAGTGGAGAACTGGATCCAGTGGAGCAAGGAAAACAAGATGAAATAAAAAGGCATGATATGAAAATACTATAATACGAATGGCTATAGCAAGTTAAAAAACAGATATTGAACAGTGAAGAATTTAATACTGATCTTTTGAATTCTACAACAGTGAATTATTTTGCTATGATTTCTGTTACTGTAATGTTACCTCATCACTGCTTCTTACTTTCTAAGTGTTGCTACTTTCTAAAATATTCTGAGAAAATATGAAGACACATGCTCTTAAAGAAAGAAAATCTTGGGAAAAGGAAAAGTAAACTATTCTAGAGACTTTTCTCCCATTTTTAGAAGAATTTATAAATAAGGTGCACAGTAACACCGTGCATATAGGCCATAATAATAAATGCATGCTCATTTATTGTCTCTCTTACTTGGGAATGTTTGCTCTACCATGTGGGAGAGTGTTGAGCCATCAAAGTGGAACATTCTAGTTAGATTTTTATCAATATGCTTCAGCGCCATAGCTTCTCCACTGAGACTGAATATTTTAGGAATGTGGGGAAAGGCAGAAGTAAATTGACTTTTTATGAGGACTGTAAACTGATATTTAAGAGGGGGAGCTTAGGACACTATTTTCCCTTCTCACCTTGTCCTCATTGTGACATATAACCATTCTGACATTTAATGTAGTGCTTGTCCAAAGCAATTCAACTTCAACAGCATTGCAGAAAAATACCATTGCGAACTGGAAAATCATCTGCTGTGAATAATTGGCAACTAGCTGGCACTTACTTGTTTAAAAATATAATTTCCCATATTTCCATTGACACTATTTTCGCTCCTATGAGGTCTTATTGAAAATATGAAAATAGCTTTCTAGTTTTCATGCTATTTTCATTCCCATAGTTGACCTGATGAGCTGGTCTCGTTTCATGGCTTGCTTTTTTATCAATAGTTAAATTTATTTTACAAATATTGGTCAAATGTATGTAAACATAAGCCTGGATTTGCTTGTGATTCCAGTGGGAGTAGGCCCTAACAGATAAAGGAGATTTTGACCCTTACGTACTAAGTACTTACTCTGTTTTTAAAGTAGCAGATGTTTTTTCCAGTGTGTGAGACAGTAAACTGTCTCTTGATATAAATTTTCTTGCAGTTTGCCAGGTCAGAGCCAAGAATTTTGAGTGGAGAGAATTTTATTACAATGGTAGCTACTGAAGGGAGATTGCATTTGACCAAGCTAGTCATTCTGGTTACACTTCTGAAATTAAGGTGGACATTTGTCATTTTGGGGTGAATAAAACTCTATAAGAAACAATGATTCAGTTGCTTATAGAAAAAAATTAAATTGAGATAAGACAGCTGAATTCATATTACAGTGTTAAGTAGTATTTTGTACATTAATTTTAAAAAGCATTTTAGCCTGTTAGTGGCAGGTCTTTTATGTCAAATATCCCTTTTACCAGATTTTCTCCAACTGATGTTTCTCCAAAGTATCTTGTAAATGAATCACAAAGACGTTCTGGGGATAAGAAAACAAATCCACAATTTTTTTTTATGAACTTTACACTGTGTGATTTTTTTTCTTTTTCTTTGGAGGCAGCCAAGGAGCAGATAATGTTTCAGATTGTATTGGGTTTGTGTGGCAAGGTTGGGGTTGGGGATGGGGGAAGAGCAGGCCTTCTGTGAGAAGCCTCCTCTATGTCTGATGGAGACAATGCCAGCTGACTCCAAGACAGAACCAACACTGGTCAAGGCCAAGCACATCAGGGGTACCAGTAGTGTCCCTAAGATGACATGGGAAGGGAATAAAAATTGCTGGGCAACAGCTGCTGGGAAGAGGAGGGAGGATATGTAAGAACCAACCCTGCAGACACCAAGGGCAGGGAAGAAGGAGGGGAGCATGTGCTCCTGGTACCAGGGCAGATTCTTCTGCAGCCTGTGGTGAAGGCCATGGTGAAGCAGCTGTGTCCCTGCTGCCCATGGAGGTCAATGATGCAGCAGATGTGCACCTGCAGTCTTCAGGGGACCCTACACTGGAGCAAGAGGATGCATCCAAAAAAGGCTGTGACCCTGTGGGAAACCCCCATCAGAGCAGGTTCCTACCAGGCCTTGCAGGCCCATGGAAAGTACGGCCCATGCTGGAGCAGGGTGGCTGGTGGGACTTGTGAACCCGTGGGGGACCTGTGCTGGAGCAGTGTGTGTCTGAAGCACTGCAGCCCATGGGAAAGACCTGTGCTGGAGCAGCTTGTGAGAAACTGTCTTCCAGAGGAGGGACCCATGCTGGAACAGGGAAACAGTATGAAGAGAAAGGTGTGGCAGGCAATGTGTAATGAACTGATCTCAACTCTCATTCTCCATCCCCCTGCACCACAGGAGGGGAGGAGGTAGAGAAATTGAGAATGAAGTTGAGCCTGGAAAGAAGGGAGGGATAAGAGGGAGGTGTTTGAAGGTTTGGTTTTATTTCTTATTACCCTGCTCAGATTTGATTGGTAATAAATAACGTTTAATTCCCTGAGGTCAGTCTGCTTTGCATGTGATGATAATGGGTGAGTGATGTCCCTCTGTCCTTTATCTTGGCCCAATAGCTTTTGGTTGCATTTTCTCTTCTATTTCCTGCTTAGGAAGTGAGGGATAACAGCTTTGGTGGGCACCTGACATCCAGATGGGGTCAACCCACCACACAGATCAAGTGCAGAAGTGGTTGGAAGGACATGTATGAACCTAAGAAATGTTGAATGTTACTTCTTTGTGCTAAAATTAGTTAATGAACAAGAAAAAATTGTAATATATTTGTGTTACTGCTAAAATATCAGAGAAGACTGGTATTTTATAGCCATTCTTTTATAACATTTTCTTCTCAGAAGCATATAAATTCCATTTTAATCATGACCATAAATGCATATTAATATATTTATAAACAATTATAATTCTATATTTATACATATGCAAAAAAGGAAAAAGACAATTTAAAATCTCCATCTCTTGGCCCCTCTGAGTTATAGATCTTTCTCTTAGATAAGCATACATCTGTTGGGAATGTATTCAATTTTCATTGCCACTGATTATTTAAAGCTCAGTTATGGGCAAAAATGGTTGTAATACCTACGTTGCTTTCAGGTATTTTAAGAGACAAAAGTTTTCTTATTTCAGTTGTTATTAATGAGAAAATCTTTAATTCCAAAACACATTGCATACCAATGTTTGATGAACCTGTGATGCTTCTTTGAACTGATATGTTCTGTTAAGAAACTATTGAATTTGAACTTGATAATTTATCCAGAAAAATTGAGAGGAACAATAGGACTGAAAAACATTTAATTTTTTAATAACTCTAAAATAATACTTTTGTATCAAAGCAGTTTTGTTTCAAATATCAGTGTAATGGTCCTGCTGTACTATTTATGGCTCAACAATTGTTATTTCACTCACACACTTAGAAAAATCTATTCTTGTTTATGCCATAATTGCCTTCTAGTTATTGAACAGCTTTTCCTCAGTATGTGAGCATTAAATAAGCATAAAATCTTTGCTCACAATCTACAGAGAGTGTTTGGATAAAAGACTGCAATTTAGCATTAACTAAAGAAAATTGGCAGATATGCAAGTGTTTCTTTCCATGTGCCTTTGTGCTTGCTGATGGTGGGTGACACATGGATTTACTTCCTAAGTTTAATCTTTCAGATGTTATGACTTATGATTTGTATTTTGTCTTTGCTGCATTTGTTCTTTTTATTTTGCAAAGATAATTTTATATACGCACAAGTTTTACAATCCAGGTAATTAAATATATTATATTTAGAATATAGAATATAGAATATTTTATTTAGATATATTTTATTTTATATTTGTAATATACTAAAAATATATTTAGAATGCAGAAAAGTGAAAATTTGATCTAATTCAAAATATTGCAAGGAAGAAGAAATATGCAAGTAGAGTACTGAAATTTCCATGTAGACATGTAGCCAGGGACACAGTCAAAAAAGATAAACCTTCATTAGGGTGATAACTTTGTTCTGTGAGATGAAACCAGAATGAAAAATACACATCTCTTTCAGCAAAGTGAACTCACAGCAAAGATTATAACCAAGATAAATTTCATTCCACCCAAAAGACCAATACAATATATGTTTTCAAAGAGTTCTTTCTAGAACTCTTTTATAGAAATAGAACAGTTAAAATTCCATGGAAAATTATTCTTTTACAGACTAACTCTTTACTTGGGAACTATGCATTAACAAACTCTCCAGAAGACGACAAATATATGCAAGTGAGTAGGAGAAAAACCAGACTTGGCTATATACTTATTCAGAATGTTAAATCTATTGTCAACAAATGTATTTCAACATTATCACTGGAAAAGTATTGTCACTGAGAAAACAAATACTTTCCAGAGTTCAGTTATAGCTATTTTTAGCAGCCAGTTCATATTTTTATAAGCATTCATCAAGTTCTCGTTTGCCAGTAAGTCATGTAACACTTCAGGACTGAATGAACGGCAGCGTTGCAACATAAAAACAGGCCTTCATTTCCAAATTCCTGTCTTAATACCTTTCTGAGATCACCTTATTTGCCTTGTTTTGGATCCTCGGAGCACAGGCTGTGGTGATCCTGGCAGGCAGAGCCCTGTGCCTGGAGGAGCGAGCGATGCAGAGCACAGACGGCTTGAGCCATGGCAGGCAGTGCCGTGCTGCATGGACAGTGCGCAGCACTGCGCCATGGGACAAGCTCAACCAGCTCACCGAAAAAGGACAGCCCCCAGGCAGCTTCTCCTCAGCACTAGTGATTATACCTCCCCCTTGATCCTGCCTTTATTTAACAGTGCATCATGAAGTTCTTTTGGGGACATCTTTTATGTTTGACTGCACAGAGTTTCCTCATAAGAAAATAGTGTGATGGACCGAAATGAGAGAGTTCCTGCTATGAAGAGGGTCTGCATGGCTTGCTGCCTCTGGGTCAGAGTCCTATTTGATGTTACACTACTATAGCCCCCAGCTATAAGGGGAAATAAGATTATCTATGCTGTTCTCTTCCACCATTAAATTTAATGAAAAGTCTTTTCAATAAGACTTTAGATGGTATAAGTGCCTTTTTTTTACATGGATCACAATGGATCAGCACCACTTGGGGAAAAACAGGCCCACCTAGACTTTTTCTTCCAGTGTTTCAAAATGTGAATGCCTGTAGGCTGTCCTTTGTCTTTTCCTGCAAAATTTTGAAAGACCTGGGTCAATAGAAGATTTTCTGATGTGAGTCCAGGTGAGCAATCTTGGGCTTATTTGGTTTGTATTGATGTCCTGGCAAAGCAGAGCTATCCTTATGCCAGCAATAAAGATGATTGCTTTCATTAAAATTTCCAACTAATTGGTTTTTTTTTTTATAAAACCTTTTCAAAGTCAAAGCTGAACCTGTGCTTGGCATGGGTTATATTCACAAAATAAATAACTGGATAGTTTACCTCACATTCATTACATAAACCCTATTCCAGGCCTACTTCAAACTGTCATAACCACCTGTTATAAAGTGCTTGCACGAATTGATAAACAAACCACAGTGGCCTGATTTCATCCCACCAAACTCCTGGAATCCCACTGATACTGCTAATTTAAAATTTTGCCAATTTTGACTCCCTTTATAATCAGTGGAGAGAGAACTGAGAGAAAAAGACATCTCTTCAGAGCAAAAGACACAGCTCAGGTGGAACAAGACAAAGGCAGTGAGACTAGGAGTTGCATTCACACCCAGGATGTAGTTACAGTAGCATGAGCGGGGAGCTTTCCCTAGAGTACCAGAAATGCCTATGGAACTGGGTACCTACAGGATTCAAAACTATAATCAGATGAAGTATTTCTGGAGTCCGTTGGCTAAATTTGTTGCTGTAAAAAAGACTGTCTCCTCCAAGTGGGAGAACAGGTGTTTAGAGAGCTCTGAGAAGTGAGAAGGCCAGAGATGTCTTGAATAGAGAAGCCAGTCCCACATCTCCACCATTCTGGATAGTGCCATAACTGTCAGCTGTCAGATGTAGAAGGATTGTATATTCAACTATGATTTATAAAGTAGTTACGTTACATATTATTTCTGTGTTTCATGTAAAAAAGTAGAATGCAAAGGAGGGAGAGAAACATGTGAATGGGTGGATAGGTGGAATATTTTAATGAAGAAAGGACTGCATTTCAGAACCCCTTCTTAAAAATTGGTTATAAAAATTGATAGATCAAACTGGAAAGTTTGAAAATCTCTCCTTACTGATATCCTTCAGATAAATGAGAATTCAGGTGTTCTTGGGCAGCACCAAAAGTTGTTTTCAGCAGCTTTGGTGATTAATTTAACTATCAACTTGTCTATCTGAAGGTAAAACTTGTCCTTCATGTGGAATCAAAGGGAACAGGAGATGAATAACCATGTATGCTGCATGCACTGCGCACCAATGATTTCAGCATTTAATATTCTCTTTCCATACACGTAGCTGATATTTAGACTTTTCAAATTAAATAGTTACCAGATTGTAAATTTTTTTTTGCTGTGAAAATTTTAGCAAATGGAAATTTTTTGCTAAAAATATTTATCCAGGGAATTCTCATAGGAAATAAAAATATTCTGGTTTTGTTCACATCAACACATTTCCTCTCCCAGACCATAATCATTAGGAAGCTATCACGACATACATGACAACTGGGACTGACTCGTCCATCCCTAAGATGGAATTTGTCTGCATAATGTTGTGGTAAATGCTCCTGAATTAGATATATATGCAGAAATTGGTGCTGCCCAAGCCATTCATGAACAGGAAAAGGCTAATCATTTTTACTAAAATATTCCTACAGCTGAAGATGTAATTTAATTTTCAGGATGCTATTTAATTACTGTTGCAAACAATTAAGGAAATTCCTTTGAAGGATACCATGTGTAAGTCTATTATAGTGGATGGAAAGCATTACATGTATAGCTGACTTTTCAAAGGTATTGGGAACGTGAAATTTTACTGGAGTGAGTGTACATCCTGAATTAATTCAGTTTCAGACTGTGTAAACGGATTTACAACTTCTAGATGAATATATGTTGATGTTAAAAACCTTTTGTTTTCCAGATAAATTTTAGCTTTGTTCAGGGTCTTGTCACATTTGATTTTTATTTTGACTTCAGAAATTTCCAAGGGAAAAAGAGGGGCGAATTTGTTGATTAATAAAGTACCCTTATTTCTTTGGAGGTGGAAGGAATTTTGTGGAAAATGAGTCTGAGGTGGCTCAGCAAAAACATGAATTGCATCAATTGTACCCTTCCTCTGGATTTGTTGCTACCAATGTGTTTGTTTAGCTGATAGTAGAGCAGGACTTTTTAATACTGATGTCTAGAGATGATCCCTGCTCCATAATATATCCAATATTTTGCTGGACTTTCATGCAGTGGCTTCAATAACAGGACAAGAATTTTCAGACAATAGCACAATATACTTCATCCATCCAGTTTACCCTATCCTGTCAATTCAGAATTATTTTTGTGGAAGGCACACCTGGATTTCAATGTAAACAATTTTTCACAGCATTCTGAGACTGTAGAAAGAAAAACTTTGAAGTACACGAAAAGGGAGGAAAATATTTCCCTTGAGAGGTTACTTCTAGAAAGGAAAACATGTCAGGAAGTCTTGTCTCTAGTTAGAGGCTTTGCCATAATTAATATTAAGGAAATATCTAGATATTGCTGATGCCACTAAACCTCAGAATTGTTCTCTATGAATCTCAAAGGATAGGAAGGACAAATCCCAGCAGAAAGACAGAATTGCAGCTGAGGCTATTGACATTTTGACATACAGTGCTAGTGAGGGACTTAGCACAGCTGCTGAAATACCTGATTTCTGAAATATCTGCAGATCTGAGTGTTGCACTGCATTCTGGCTTATTTTTTATGACACCATGGATATATGTAGCAAATTATTCATACAGAGGCAGAATTCTATTTTTTTTACCCTTTTTGTTTTAAAATGTTTTCCTCACTTGCTGTGCATCATGGGTGCTGTAGGCTTATATATTAGGTCACTGTAGCAATTCTGTCAGTATCCAAAGATGATTAAATTCAAATCATTTTGGACTTTGGTCTTTACAAGGTAGCTCATTATCTATGTCTGCTAGAAATTGCTTTTAACTGTTCTGCTGAGCCATTCTCTCTATCAAGTAAACACCTGAAAGGGTTTACTTAAAATAGTCAATAAAAGCAATTGACCTTTTTTCCTGTCTTTAAATGTAATACGTACCTCTTTTTTTGAAAAGACAAAACTTTGATTGCTTAACTTTATTGAATTCTGTTTTCTCTTGGGGAGACATATCATTTATTTCCTCTTACAGTCTGTTATTTTTCATGTGGACAAACAAAGGAGAATGAATTTCTAGTCTTAATATAGAAGTGATCTCAAGCAAGATTGTCTATCCAACTGTAGCTATCCAACTTTATGTTCTATGAGTGAATAAATAAATAAGTATGGTGAATAGACATTAACAGATATGCCAGATATCTGTATGGCGTGCCAACTATTGAAGTGTTTAACTCACTTGATTAGAACTTGAAAATCAGAACATTTTGAATTTGAGTACCCTAGTCACTGACAAAAAGTTAGTGTCCTATCATTTCAAAAGGAAACAGCTTCACAGTGGGGAGACTTCCTCATTGAGATAAATTGAATTTTTCAGATATATTTTTTTATTCATACCTACTTCTAGTAAAAAAAAAAAAAGTTATATTTAATTTTAATGGGGAAAAAACCCTATAAGGCAACAAGCATTCCAATTCCCTTGTGGCACCTCAGCCACTAGTGAGTGACAATTACATGTTTTCTTATATTTTACTGTTGTATAGTCAATCATCCAGCAGCTTGATACAGATCTGTAGGATCACTCAGATGTCTTAAAATTACTGACATTCAGAAATTAATATAAGCTGAACCTTAGTTAATGTCCAGATGAATAATTTGACCAGATCAGAAAAATAGAGTGATTATGATAGCTTCATTCCAGTGACCTGATATCATACACCCAAGTCTAAGTCCTTATCTTCAGAAACAGTTCAGATACTTCAGATCTGACCATGGAAGAGGAGGCAGGGAATCCTTTTGAAGAGAAGAAACTAGAATGTCTTTTCTTTGTGCATTCTCTGTGATTCTACTGACCCACCAAGGGAACAGGAGGATTGACAAGCATGGCGTTGTTAAACCCCAATTTGGCTTCTTTCTGAAATTAAATTTCCAGAGAAGCTCGAACAGCCCTTACACCGGAATGACAAGGAGGAAAGGTTAGGCCTCTGCCTCCTTGCTGAGTACCTTCTCCCTGGGTCTGTTCTGGTGCAGTGCTAAACACCTGCTCACAGCTTGCCCCTGACAAAGTGTCTTGGTCCATTAAAGGCACTTTTGCAGAGCAGAATCTGATGGAAGAGCACTTGAGCTGCAACATAAAAGCTACAAATGGCTATTTCAGAAGTTTGGAACTAACTTTTAAGCCTTACTCAGTGCCACCAGTAGGTAGGAAATAATTTATATTTGCAAGGTAACTTTTTCTTCAGATTTGGGAATAGTATATCAACATACTTTTCCCTATCTGTCAGATCTTTAAAATTTCATTTAGAAGCATAATCAGAACAGAAAATGGTTCTATTTTCCTTACAATTAACTGTGATGAGAGGTAAGAAAAAAAAAATAAATTGTGTAAGCTAACTAGCCATAGACTGCAGATTTCTACAAGACTTACTTCAAAACCTTCAAGTCTGGTATACATTCATGCATAGGTAAATTTCTGAATTAGATTTCGAATAAGTTAATATTGCATTCCTTATCTTTATAAGTATATATAAGTCCCTGAATTAGGAACTCAAATTGCTAAATGTGTAGGAAATACTTGGTAGCAATAATGCAGTGGAAAATTGTTCAGATGTGATAACTGAAATAATGATAAATGGAAATTGATAGTCAAAAGTAACCAAAACAGAGAAGAAAGTTTATTTCAGTTTATTTCTGAAAGTTTATTTCAGATCCAAGAGAGATCTCTGCTGCTGAAGTCACTCTACAGTTGAGAATCCATATAAAGCAAAAATGTTAATTTCATTAATATTATTTAGCTCCTTAATCAAATTTCAATTAAGATGTAATAATTGCATAACTCAAACCAACTAAATTTTAGGAATCCTGAAGTTATTATGGTACCTTACCAAAAGAAGCAATATATCTCAAACTAGAAAGTACATTTATGCTATATATTTGCTATTATTTTTAATTTAAATGATTTAGTTTATAATATTTTTATCCCAGAGAACAATTGCAAAGATGCATGCTGCACTGAAGATTACATAGATAGCCAGATAACTGAGTTTCGCTATTGGACAAGACATCTGTGAAATTATATCAGTAGATTCTGAAAGCTATAAAGCAGTGTCCATGTGAGTACCCACTAATCTGCATGCTATCTACACACACTTCAGTTCTTCACCGCTGTACAGATGTCACACAATCACAGAATCATGAAATGATTTGGGATGGAAAAGATCTTCAAGACCATTGATTGCAACCTTTGACCAAACACCACCATAACAACTGGACCACGGCATAAGGTGTCACATCCTTTTGTTTCCTGAACACCTCCAGGGATGGTGATTCTACCACCTCCCTGGGGATTCCATTCCAATATTTAGTAGCTCTTGCCAAGAAAAATTCCCCCTGATATCCAGTATGAATTTCCCCTGGTGCAGTTTGACACCATTTCCTCTTGTCCTGTTGCTTGCTGCCTGGGAGAAGAGATCACCTTCCACTTTGCTACAACCCCTTTTCAGGTACTTGTGGAGAGTGTTAATGTCACCCTGAGCCTCCTTTTCTCCAGGATAAACAAGCCCAGCTCACTCAGCTCTCCTCATAGGACTTTTTCTCCAGGCCCTTCGCCAGCTCCATTGCCCCACTCTGGACATTCCAGCACCTCAATGTCTTTCTGTAATGAGGGGCCCAGAACTGGACACAGGACACAAATTGTGTGTTTTTCATTGTGATGAATACAGGGAAAAAATGGTGCAGCTGGTCCAGCTGGCCACAGTATTTGTGATACAGGTCAGGATGCCATTGGCCTTCCTGGCCACCTGTGCACACACTGGATCGAGTGTATCTGGCTGTTAACCAGCACCTCCAGGTCCTTTTCTGATAAGCCACTTTCCCATCACTCTTTCCCCAGCCTGTAGTGCTATAGGAGGTTGTTGTGACCAATGTGTAGGACTCAACTTTTGGCCTTGTTGAATGTCATACAATTGGCCTCGGCCCATTGATCCAGCTGGCCAGGTCCCTCTTCAGAGCCTTCCTGCCCTCCAGCAGGTCAACACTTCCAGCCAACTAAATGTCACCTGCAGACCTCCTGAGAGTGCAATTGATCCCCGCTTCTAGATCATTAATAAAGACATTAAACAGGACTGCACCCATTACAGAGCCCTGGGGAACACCACTAGTGACTGCCCACCAGCTGGATGTGTCACCATTCACCATCAGTCTCTAGGTCATGTCCATCCAGCTGGTTTCAACACAATGAAGAGTGCATCTGTCCAAGCCATGGACTGCCAGCTTTTCTAGGAACATGGAATATGAGTTGTGTCAGAACACAATTTATAAAGCAATTTTAACCAGGGCACTGCTGCAATTTTGTACGAACTTATAATTTGTAATTTTTCCCACTTTGTGAGTGGGATAAGATTCTCTAAGTAAATGCAGTGTGGTAGCTGTTGAAATGCTGCATTTTAGCACGTCAATTAATATTAGTTTGCAAAAAGATACCCTAATCTTGAATCTTAAGGGATATCATTAAGGGATATCATTACTTAAAGGCTACAGAGAAAGGAAACAAAAAGCTTTACAATTGTGTGTAAAAATAGAGAATGTTAATGATTTAAGGTCTAATTCTGAGTGCTAATGAATAGATGACATTAATGTAATCTGTGGACTTTAATCATATTCACTTGTTCATAGATGTTATAGCAAAGACTGCATTGATAACAGGCTAACACTGAACAGATTTTTGTTATTTAAAATTATTTTTCCCTGTAGAGTTTAAATATAATATTTATTATTTTATATTTATTTTCTTTTTAAGGTACTTATGAATAAAGCAATTTATATGAAAAATTCAGTTTACCTCAATGAGGAAGACTCAGCACGGTAATGCTGTCTTCTTTTAACATGATAGGACATTAACTTTTTGTCAGTGACTAAGATGAACATGTATCAGAGATTTCTCAGAGGACCTTCATAAGCATGTAAAAATTTGGCCACATCTGACTTCTAACACAGGAGTGCATGCTGGCTTTCAGGATGACCACCAAAACTAGAGTGAGAAACTATGAAAAATTTCTAAGGTTCTTTACTTATTTAATATCATACTAACACTCTTATTTCCTCTCTCTTTTTTAAAAAATATTTTTTCTTAGAAGTAAACAGCTACTGCTGCTGAAAATTCTTGTAAAAATACAAGTCCAGATAAATTTAGAAAATCTTTAGGAAAATAAAAATAGAGCCTTAAAGTAGAAAATTTATGGCAACTTACTCTTTTAGTGTCTTTCCCAGTATCACCTACAGTAATGTAAAGGCAAAGTGTGGGCAGTGTATCAAGCTTTCCTCTTACCCTCACTTTATTTTTTGATTCTTCTATAAAATCTCCTATCATGAAGTAGACAAACACTACTACTTGTTAGGCTCAAAATTTCCTTTAAATCTGGAGATTGGCACATTCATGCTTCTTAAATAATTGTGCAGTTTTGACAAGTAGTTTAAAATGTATGTCAATCAAAAACAAGACTTTTTTTTCTCAGCTACTTCCACTGTGGACATATGGCATGGGAAAAAAAAATGGGGTACTTGTCATAAGGCTGCACCTACTGGTGTTATCTCCTAAGTAACAGAGCCATAGAACATAGCTTTCAAAATACTGTGAACTTTCCTTGTTTCCTTTTTTGGACTTGATGATCAGACAGCTATCACACTGTATATTTTACTCAGATTAATTTATACCTAAAATTTGGGTAATAATGTACTAAAGAGAAGGCCCTGACTTTATTAAAAGGAAAGAAGCTTTGCCTGTAACTTCAGTAGACTACCTCTAAATTTCATGTTTAATGTTTTGTGAATATCAATTGGGCATCAGAACACAATCATGCTGTACCTCTACTGAGAGCACAGTAATAAAAGAGTTTCCTAAAAAGCTCATAATCTAAAGCTGTCCATTATACAAGTGCCTTGCCAAAAAAAAGTCAGTTTTAATGAACATGAAACTTCTCATACATATACCTTGGTTTGCAATGATCTCTATAGAATAAAACAAGAACAACAAAATATAAAAGACTATGCAGCAATAGTATGTATTGGGGACTAAACCCCTTTTGTCAGAAATAAATTTTAATTGATTTAATAGGTCATTCCCATTTCTACAACAACTCAGACTTCTTGTTTTGACTGAAAGCAATTCAGGATTTTCAGGAAGGCATATGATAACATCTGCCTTTTGGAAGGAGTCAATACATATTTTTCATTGACAGAAGAAGCAAAAGAACCAAGATGAGTGCAAAGGTATTTATTTCTTTGGCTTCAGAACTGTTGTCAGGACTGAGGGTATAAAGAGGTAGTCAAAGTTCTGTGGCTACTGTGAGATATATACATTTTTGCCTATCATTTCAAGGCCCTTATCTTGTAAGTGCAACTCGGTGTAGTTATAACACTGTTTTCATTTGTACTGGAAAGTTGGGAGGACAGTGGGCTACCTAGCTCAGGGATACAGGAAAAGGAAGCTGTTCTTCTCTGTATTTTCATTTTGGTGCCAAATGCAGCTAAACCAGAACAGATACTTTACCTAATTAGATATATTTAAAGAAATTATTTTCTTTATTAAAGGCTTTAGAGCTAAGCACATAATTAGAGTATGCTGTAGCTAAGCTCCAGTGAGTTATAGATCAGTTTGCCTATAGCTAAGAGAACTAAAAGTGCTAATTTCTATATTTTTACCTGCTTATTTTTGTCCTTTTTTCTACAGTCAAGTCAGGATTTATTTTCATGTGTAGAGATTTAAGTAGAGAGTCCGAGAAAATAAAGAATTTCTCTGTTGAGTATTTAATTTAATTGAATTCTAATCAGAGTTGTCTATCTGAAGGGCCGGATTCTCAGCTGAACAAATTGAACTCATAATAAATGGATGTCCTTTGACATCAGATAATATTCTGGGTGCTAGGAAATTCTTAGGCTAGCTAAATTCCGTTTCATGGGTTATGGGCAACTGCAAAATTATTTTCTGCTATTGCATTAATGATTACAGCAGAGGCACAAAAGAAAGGACTCTGTCATGTGATATTGAAGTATTAGAAGTCCTAGGTAACATAAAAAAGATAAAATATAAGTAACATTTAATGAAAAGCATCCACTTCATACTTAATATAGAAGTATTCCTGGAAGCATGGGTCTGATACAAAGTCTTCCAAGGTGGAACCATCAGATTACAAAGTCAAATTTGCTCTGCACTTTCTCTCTGATCCAGTATATCTTTCATTCTTATCTGCCTGGGGACTTGTTCAAAAGAGACATGCAGATTTCTTACACTTCAGCAGACTATTGTCTGAGTAGGACATGAAGATTGAAGGTGGAATGCATTTGAGAGCTTTTAGGAATAGGATGGGACTGAATCTGGGAGTCCAACCTACTCGGTGGGTGCACTAAGTGGTGTGTCATTCTGCATGAGAAACTAGGGAAAGACTTCTCTTTGTCTGTGGTCTAAAACGGACCTATTTTAGATTTGTGTGTGAAGAACATGGTCCTGCTGTGTTCTGTGGCCTCTGGAAATGTTTAATGGATTGAGCTTTTGGGGTGATTCAGACTTCATGCCTCCAAGTTTCTCAATCTAACCTGGGCTCAGACATGATCTAAGTGCTGAGCTGCTTAAGCTTGCCAAGCATAGGACAGTTCTGGGCACGTGCAGTGACTTAATAGGTACTGAAGAGATTTAACATCAAATGTTACAGGGCTTACAGAGATTAGGTGTCTCCAGCTCAGAAAGTGAGTCAGGACTTTGCAATTACAATTTCCCCTCTGCAGTTTATTCTTTATTCTAGTACCTTAATCTTGTACTTTAATCTGCCTTGAATGCCCTCCATATCTGAAATAAAGCAAACAATATCTATCACTATGAATTAACAGGGTTCTTTGTTTCTGGTTGTTAACTGCAGAACCATATTTCTTTAGAGAATAAACCTTAGAAACACATGAAATGTTCATCTGTGATCAAAAACCCATAAGTCACATTTCTGTACTTAAAACTCTCCTGATCTAGGACACAAATATGCATCCATTGCATTTAAGTAGAGAAAAGTCTGAGATAAGGTCAATGTTCAGGCACCTTTGAATAACTGTGCTCCTGTGGCTAGAACAAAGTTTAAACAGATGTTGTGTTTTTCTCAGCACACAGGTTCCTAAATTGTCCTAGATCAACAACCTGTTGACTAAACTGATTGCATCATATGAGCAGTTCACTTTGGATTAAGTGCTTTAATCTACATTCATTTGCATCCAGTAACATTTGTGATTTTTACAGTTAATGATATAATATTTTAAAACTTGCTAACTCTTCTTGGACTCTTTTTGACACAGTGTTAGTTACCTTAGGATCATTCAGATAAACTTTTTTTCCATCCATCCACTGGGAAGGGAAAATGAAGAGTTGAGAAATCAAAAGGATCTGAAAGTAGATAAACGGACATTTTCTTTTAAAAATGTATTTATTTTTGCTTCCTTTTTATTTTTAAAAGACCTTTATCACAGTCCCTGAGCCACAGGCTATTGAAATTTCTAGCACAAAGATTCACCTGGTGCTGAATAATCACATACAACTTTGGTTTGATCTCTTCAATGTGAAGCTTTTAAGTCAGGCTGCTGAGATCATTGCCTTTTGTGCTGACCAATACCGTATCCTTGTACTTCTCTGCAAGTCTGCATTCATCTGCTGCCTCTGGTCTTGCCTTATATTCAATTCTAAACTTTTTTCAGGCAGCGACTGTGTCGTGTGCTTCTAATTTACATATATATTTATATGTATACATATATATATCTATATATCTGTTCAAACTGAATTCTTAGTATTGCTGTGGTGCAAATACCAATCAGTAGTCATGTAAAATCATGTATATTTATTTAATAGACTTTTTGCAAGAATAAAAAAGTATATTTCTATTATGTCACTTAGAAATGATAGCTCTGTATTTAAAGAGAATTCCAATTATTAATATTTTAAATAAAGTAAAATAATCTATTTTAACATTCAGCCTTGTGAGAGTTTGAAGAAAAGGGGTTTCTTTTGCATAAGAACCTCTCAAAATTGAGGCAGTCAAAACCAGAAATCCTTTCCATACTACGTGATTCTGAAAAGTGAGTACAATTTAGAAAAGCAAAGAACCCAATATTTAATAATTTCTGTTTCTTATATAGTAAAGTTTCAAAGGACTATTTTTCTTCAACATATGCCACATGCCCTTCATTCTGCCTCTTCCAGATACCATGTAGCCACTTACTCAGTACAATCTATATGCTAGAGAAATGCATTTTCTCTCCTCGTTTCTGGAAAAATCAAATTTATAGTTAGAGCCTAAAAGCACTACAAATATATGTAAATGCTAATTGTGGCAGATCAGATTAGAATATGCCTAGTGTTACTGTCTTTGTAAAATAAGATTTGCTTTAATCTTTAGATAATGCAAATTATTAATTTATGTACTACAGAAGGCTGAGAAGAATTCCTTCTGTTCAAATCATCTGCTATTCAGAGATTTCTCATCAGGTTATAGACACTCCAGCAAATGCATCTGGAATTTAGTATCCCAAAGTTTAATTATGCCTGCAAAAAAACCCAACACAGAAGTTATTAAATACTGTCTGCAGAAATTCTGGTGCATGTCTTCTATGTACATGACTATATATCTGCATTAAAAGGAATTACAGCCAGCAGAATCTCTTCTAAGCAACTTGCTTTTGTTGGAATAATTAGCAACATAAATACTCCAGCATTCGCGTTATTGTTGCACTAAAGACTCTGCTGGGATATATAAAGGCACTAAAGGTAAAGTGGATAAGCCAATTTACTGTAATTTTCTCTTTCACATGTTGCATATTAACTCTTTAAAAGGCTGTGGGTTTACAATCTGCATAAAGACCCAAACCTGCGATCTGAATGCGAGATGTAAACTCAAGCTGAGAATAAGCGAAAGCTGGCTTGCATTAATGCAAAATACTGCGACATTACAGAAATTTGTTGCAAAACTTTTTATGTTGGCTACCTGTGTCATACTTTCTCTCTTATTCTTGTAATTTTCTCTAAGAGAATGGCACTCAGGTGTGAGGTTGTGGGTGACCTTTCTGTTCCCATGGGTGTTCGTACGACTATACATTTCCTACTCACTATGACTCTCATAACCAAACCATTCATTGCCTGAAAACTAGCAGCTCCATAACTTTTATCTGTGTGCAGAGATGGGTCCAGAAGATGTCAGCTGCCACTAGATATTATTAATATATATTTGTTATTCAAATGAGAAATAACAAAAAATTAAATTGAATACCATGACATTTCATCACACAGTTGTACTAAGGAAACAATGGCACAAAAAAATCTTCACTGTAAAACCAGTTAAATAAGTTCTAGAAGAATATCCTAGTAGAGTCATTAGGTGTATTAGTCCTTTTCTTTGCAGCTACACAGTTTATTGAAAAATGGAGGCTTGGCTGGGGTTTCTGTATCCTGACACTCACAAAAAGTGAAGGTTTTTATTGGCAGTTAGAAGAAGTGACATAAGGTGTTCCTTGGATAGGAAAAGAGTAAAACAAAATGAAAGGAAAATTATGCAAAAAAATAAAGCAACAACGATTTTGCTTTTTTTAAATATTTTGTCCTAACAGCTTCATTCCATCATCATATATTCCATCATTCCATTATCTATTATTCTTTCTTACTTTTAAATTTCTTTTTATTTCTAATACCATTTAATTACATATTAGTTTACCTACTGGTTTTAATTTCTGCCTTACAGTTCTTTAGACATGTCATTAATTATTTATTTGTAAGTCAAAGCCATTTTGAGTCAGGTGCTTTATAATTCCACATGGTAAGAAGTAGACTTTTGATTTTTGTATGTCTATATATAACAATGATTGAGGTAAAATGGATACTGCTTATACTAAACTAGAAGCAAAGGAAATTCAAATAGCATGGCATTCATATCCTGTGGCTTCAGACATTTAAAAGGCAGATAATATCTTCTAGGCTTTCTTGGTTGTCAGTGATACTTTAGATAGCAAAGAGAACTTTAATTGCACGTTGCTGCTTGGAAGTGGCACTTCTTGGTTGGCATTAGCAGGCAAAATTCTTTTGCATTACCTCTAGCCAGTGAATAAGGAACTCTTTAAACCAGCTAAGGGGATTTTTTTCTTGCTTATGGCTCACTCATTATTTTATACAGTGCTGGTGTGCATACAGGATCACTGCTAAATATATTTGATGACTAAATAGTACATTGCAATCCTTGCAATTCATGTCACTGCAAAACATCACTTTAGTAATATAAGCATAGCAAAAAAGCCTTTTAAAAGTACAATGAGATAATAAACAGCACCAATCCTCCTTGTTTGTACTGCAGAATTCAGTGCTTATTACTCTTCTGTGTAAAACGCTAGGAAAACAGTCATTTCCAGGCTTCATAAAAGCAATGCAAATATCAGCAGGTGATTAGTGCTATTACCATGGCTGTAAAAAGCTTATTTGAGCAAAGTGTTCAGGAAGAAACTCTCATTACTTGGCAATGCTGCCGGACCACAATCTTTATACAAAAGCGGGAGTCACTAGCTGAAACCATAACTGCCTTAAAGCAAGTATGTAAACACAAGAGTTCTTAAAAGCTTGGTAAAACAGCCTAAACAGGAGCAGGCATCTTCTGCTCATCAGTTACAACGGAAGTAACAAACCCATGCTGGGCAAAGTGGATTTCTACTGATAAAAACTACCCCATCGAGCTTCTTGGAGACACAAATAAAGGTGTCTCTGGATTAAAATCCATTTCAAAAGAAGGCATTTCATAACCTGAAACAGGACTGGAAATGGAAGGGGTCAATCAGGTTCATCAGATAGCTATTGCTACCAGTCTGAATTATTGATTGTCAAACCTATTATTCCTATTGTAATCGATGATAACTAGTCTGCAGATAAAATTTTTCACTGTCTGTATTTATACAGCTGCAACTGGCTATAGTTGAGTAACTCAGACTTGTGTAATTCCACTGGTGATACGTAAGAAGTTCAGACAGAACCAAAAGAGAATATAGTGAGAATTGTGAGATAATTTTTTTACTTGTTTGTTTTATTTCCTTGAGAAAGATTACCACAGTAATTAGTGGGCTGAAGTGAAGGAAAGAAGAAAAAAAAAGGAAAAGAAAAAATTAAATGAATATTCACTAAACATGTACAAATTCTAAAATATCTGGATAAAAATATGAAGATACCACTGTGCTGAAAAATGGAGAAATATGTAACTAATATATAACACTAATTATACTAATAAGCATATTGGCCATAAGTCATAGAGGAGTAAACAACATGGAGAATACACAAGACACTGAACACGGATCTTTCCTTTCTGATGGTATAAATAAATGTTCACTTGGTATAAACAATGAATATTTTTTTTGCTTTAATATTTTGACCATTTTTTAAAGATTGAAAGAAGTAAAGAAAATCATATGTTTAATGCAAATTATGAAGTCTTGAACTTTCTTATTTGTTCTTGAATAAGTGACATACTGAATAAACTACTCCTGACTCCATCTTAATCCAAAGGTAAAGAATGGTCAAAGAAATTAATGTGACTGAGAGATGAACTACCTTTTATCTTCTGTTTAAATGTATTAGAATAGCATAATAAGTTATAACACTCGTAATACTGTGCAATTAATCTTCAGAAAGATGGCAGAGACTGTAAAATAGAATAAAAACTGATTAAGAAAAAAACATCTAAAATCAATTTATGCTTAAACTGTTTTTCATTTACATTGAATATGGAGACTGAACTTTGAGCCAAGACTTCGGTATTACTGAGTACAAGTAAAAGGAAATCAGCTGCCAAGAAAAAACTAAAATAAATGAATCATGATGAAAATTCCAAGTTTATACTTTGCTTTTGGAAAATAAAAAGGCAACTGAAGGTAGTACAGAAATCTGATAAACCACACCAAAAAAATCCCACCAAAAACCCTACCACAAAACACTCCGAACTTGCAAACTGGAAATACATCTGTGAACATTAGAGATGATTCACTGTGTTTTGTATTTTTCTAATAAAATAAAAAGTTAGATTACAGTTCACAGAGCAGGACAATTAAAGCAAGTCAATGCCTACTTCCAGCCACAGATTTCTCCACTGCTGCAGTAAAAAGATGTGGTGTCAGCTATAATTAAATCAAAAATTAGGCAGCTGCAAATTATGATGGAAAACCTGGAAAGTTTCATAAGTTAACCCCTACAAGCATCTCAAAGTTGTTAGTTACTCGATGGCTTCAAGCATTTTAATCCATGAGACTTGACCATGAATTTTACAAGACCAAGTAATTTTGCAATGGTTGAAGTAATAAAGTATTTTACAGAAATCATTTTCAAGGTCTTCAACTTCTCTGAGTAATGGATTTTAAACTACAGCCTGAGATCTTGAAAATGGATTTTACTTTTCTTTTTTTTTTTCTTCCCTCAAATAACCAACAAACAAAAAGATTTCTTGAGTTGTAACCTGAAAACAAATGCTTCCAAATTATTAGAACCACCAGAAAAGCCTTCTACCTAGTGAGAAGTAACTTTTAAAGGTAAATGCAAATGGCCCAGCACACTGAATTATTTTGTCATCAGCAAACATTGGAACTTACAGAACAACAGACCCTTGTCCTCCCTTAGGAGTCAAGTAGAACATCTTAAGGTCAAAGTTGCTATAAATGACATGATTAAGATGTTGCTACATCTTGACCCTCTATACACCAAATTCTTCAAAATACCAGGAGATAATTTTACATACAATTGCCTACAAGAGCTTTTCAAGCAGTTAAATGTGGTTAGAAGCCATTTTCTATCATTAAAGCATCCACACTTCTGAGTTCTGTAAGAATTTGAAAAATAAAACCCATATGAAACGACAGACTCTAAAAGGATGTTTTGTAACCTCAGCCAAACTTTTACTCAAATTTAATTTTATGAGGAGCTGACACATATCTGTACTGGTTTCATCTGACTTTGAGCTGGAATTATATTTTTATGCAGTCTAATGTGCTTTCTTTACTGATAAATCGTTCATTTTTTTAAATACCTAATGCAGAGCTCTTGGGCCAGAAAAGAAAAAGAAAAAGGGCACATATAGGACATTTCTGTAAGAAGTTGGCTCAAAATGTAAGGCTTGAACCTAATCTGAAGCATAAACAGGGTTTTGGTATGTTTTTGAGGGATTAGGGCTTTTTTTATGAGTCTTTTGGCTAAGTCTGGCTCATATCTACATCCCCTCAGTGTTTAGAACAGAAGTTAAACAAGACAGATTTCAGGTAGGAAACATATCTATGGAGGAAAATTAGGGAAACAAACAAGTTATTTCCTCTATCTACAGTAAAGACTGACTTTTTCTAGTCAGAAACAGCTGAGGTCATATTGAGGCAGCCAAAGAAATATGAGTAGTATCAGTCATTTCCCTAACTGTTAAATGTAAGTATTTAAACAAAACAAAACAAAACAAAATTAATGAAAATTAGGTTGGAGAAATTGCTGAAGCTTTTTAGAGAACTGAACAAAAGCATCTTCTCAGATAGGCATGCAGAATATAAGTTCTAGAGGCCAGGGGCAACGAAGAACTCATATAATTTTGGCTTACAATAAAAATGAACCAATGCAAAACAATCCTGTTTTCCTTTATCACAGTAAAACAATCTTTGATGAAAAGTGGAAGAAATATATGTAATACATATAAGCTCATATATATGCATACATAAATTTCTATTTATATTTTACATGATGATTTCATAAGAAAACATTGAGCTGGATGAAAAACTGGTTTGAAAAGGAGTATTTTGATAGCAAAAAAATTATTTTTAAAGTTCATGATGAAATTGGAGTCTCTTATCTGATGATGACCACAGAGATTTGTCTTGGACCAATATCATTATTGTTAACAAATTTTGACAGATTTTCAACAGTCAGTATGGGATGTGTTGCAAGCAAATCAAAGAACAAAAATTCAGCAATTCAGAAGCACTGTCCAACTTTAAAAATATTAAATAAAATAGGAAATGAGAATGATGAGGTGTCAAGGAAAAAAAAAAGACTGTGGGAAATTTGAAAACTGTCATTCAGGGGAAAGACAAGGAAAGGCCCACAGAGGACTGATAGGGCTGATGCTAAAACAATTTTTACTTGGTCCAAAGGTCCAGCTAACTTACCATTTTGCGTTTGCCACTAGCCAATAAAAACTGCTTGGGAAAGACTATATGAAAGGAAGTAAGATGGACTGACTCCTTCCTAGTATATTCTTTGAAAATATACCAAGCCTGAAATTACAAATTTGGGGTAAGTGCTAAAAAGAAACTGTTAACAGAGTTCAGGGAATTTCAATTCACTATCAGGAGATATTTCTTTAGCAGTATGTTAGACAAATGTTTATGAGAGATGATAGTTGAACTTCAATACTTGTTCAGGAGATGTCACTTGAGTTAAAAAAAAAAGTGAATGCAGCCCTAAGGGGAATCAAATGGGAATTCATATTTCTCTTGGGAACACATCAAAATAGTTTTTTAGGACAAGTTTTTAAAATAATTATTTTTTCATACAATAAAAAAGAACTTTCTTCTCCCCATTATTCACCATATCTCTGTGCATTTTATTGCTTTCTTTCACTTACTATCTCAATAAAATCTCTCATTTTTTTCTCTGTGCTGGTCTTACAGACTCTCAGATGTAGGACCAGACACAGTATGTTTCTCCTGCATCATATGCCTTCTTGCTAATAACTGAATCTTTATCTATTAAATTAGAAATCATTTGTGTAAAGGAAGTCAGCTAAATAAAGTTACATTAATCACATTACAATTATATCATAGATGTTACCTAAGGCATGACTAAAAATATGCAATATATAAGCTGAAATTATTAAAGATTAATGTAGAACTTTTCTTGAGCAATTTACACACAGCCAGACACCAGAGGTACAAGCTTCTCAATCTTGTCTCAAATCATACAAGGGGCCTGAGAATACTCAAAGAGTTGGCTGATGTCAATGCAAGGCCTTTCTCAGTGATTTTTGAATAGGAATCTGGAAATCATTTGGACTGTCCTGGAAATCTGGAAAAGTTCCAGCTGACTGAATGCAGGCTAGTGTTGCCTGAATTCTGAAGAAGAGCAAGGATTACCTTTGAAACTACAGGCTTGTCAGTGTCACTGCAGCACACAGCTGGAAAATCAAATGATCACTCATGTGATGGGTGAGGAACTCATGAGTTGGGCACAAAGGGTTACAGCAAATGGGGTGACATCAGACTGACAACCTGCCACTGGTGGGATTCCACAGGGCTCTATCTCACGCTCTGTGCTCTTCAACCTCTTCAAAAATGACTTGGACAAAGGACTTGTAGGATTACTAAGTAAAATTGCTTATGAAACTAAATTTTGAGCAGCTGTTGACTCCTTCAAAGGCAGAGAGAACCTGCAGAGAGACTGCAACAAATTAGGGAGATGGAAAATGACCAACTGTATGAAATTCAACAAGAGAAAGTGTGGGATTCTGCATCTGGGATGAGGCAATCTTGGATGTATGGACCGACTGGGGAATGAGATGCTGGAAGGCAGAGCTGTGGAAAAGGACCTGGGGATACTATTTGATGGAAAATGGAATCTGGGTCAGCAGTGCCCTGGCAGCCAGGAAGGCCAACGGTGTCCTGAGGGGCATCAGGAACATCACAGCCAGCTGGGCGAGGGAGAGGATTTTCCTGCTCTGCTTTGAGCTGGGGCAGCCTCACCTTGATTGCTGAGGGCAGTTTTGGGTGCCACTATATAAAACAGACATTAAACTATTTGAGTGTGTCCAAAGGAGGGCCACGAGAATGGTGAAGGGCCTTGAGAGGAAGCCACATGAGGAATGGCTGAGGTCACTTGGTCTGCTCAGCCTTGAGGAGACTGAGGGGAGACCTCACTGCAGTTGCAACTTCCTCATGAGGGGAAGAGGAGGGGCAGGCACTGATCTTCTCTGTGCTGCCCAAAGGCTGGACCCGCAGGAACAGTATGACGTAGTGTCAGGGGAAGTTTAGGTTGGACATCAGGAAAGTTTCTTCACCCAGAGGATGGTCGTGCACTGAAACAGCTTCCCCAGGGAAGTGGTCACAGCGCCAAGCCTGACAGTTTGGATAAAGTTCTCAGGCACATGGTGTGATTCTTAGAGGTGTCCTATGCAGCATAAGGAGTTGGATTACAATGATCCTTGTGGGTCTCTGAACTCAGCAGACTCTAGGAATTAATAAAAAAAAGAAAAAAAAAAAAAGAACTTAACAACTTAACATTTTATTTAGAGAAGATTAGCTGTCCTTTACAATTCCATAAAAAATGTTGTGGAATAGTAGCTTACTTTATCTCTCATTACTTCTATAAAAGTTTTGTCTCCCTCCCATAATTATGGAAAATCTGATGCCAGAAAAAATGAACTAAACCCCACCTTGACATTTATACATTGATGCTAATCAAGGCTAATCAGGGTTGTCCCTGTAGCACATAGCAACATAACAGTTTTTTCTAAACAGAAGTACACCCTAAATGTCTTAATGCACTCTTTTAGAGGCACTGACATGTCGAGCTTCAACTAGTTATTCTTTTATGAGTTTGATTTTCACAAACTGAAATTTTATAACTGCATAAACTCCATGTTTACTTTAATTGATCTTCACAGAATCAGATAATCACAGAATATTCTGAGTTGGAAAGGACAGAAAAGAATGATTGAGTCTGATTCTCATATTTGCTACTTTTCCTTTGCTTTCCCAACAAGAATAAGAATTTTGTTTGATTGTGTCATTCATGAAGTATTTTCACTGGTGCAAACTACTTCTTGACATATTTCCTTTTTCTTCCATGTCTATTTTTTAATTTTCGTGTTTACCAGTCCTTAGCCAGCTGACAAGTTATAAGGATTAACCCTTTGCCAGACGTTACATAAGCAACTTTTTGCATATGATGAATGTTTCTTCAAAAAAGCCATATCTGTCATGAATCTTAATGTTGATCTTATGGTGACACACACCAGAAGTTTCACCTGGAGGTGAGGTACAACTTCTTCACTGTGCAGGTCACCATGCACTGGAAGAGATTGCCCAGAGAGATTGTGGAGTCCCCCTCACTGGAAATATTAAAGATGATTCTGGATGTGATCCTGTGCCATGTACTCTGTGATGAGCCTGCTTGAGCAGGGAGGTTGGATCAGATGACCCACAGAGGCATTTCCAACCTTACACCTACTGGGATTCTGGGGTTCTGTGACATAAATTAGCACAGGAATACGCTTGCTTTTCTGAAGCATGGCTTCAGACTTATTAATGCTATTCTTTCTATAGAGCCAGATTCAAATGTAAAGTATGAGGAAAGTGCTTCATGATACTGCATGGAAAGTAAGGCTACAGATGTTGCGTGCCTACTATAAACATTACCTACTCAAATTCACTATGATATATCCTTATCCAATGTGTTAGATACTGATGCAGAGGAGTAGAGGAATTGAAGTGCTTTTAGAAATGTATATATTTGATTTTAAAGAGTGCTTTCATTTCACAAAATACTTTAAAGAATTTACAACTAATTTTTTTCTTTTGAATAACAAGTACATATTTTTACATTGATTATCTACAGTAGTTTTGTATATTGCCTAAATTTATTCTATAAATAAATTTTCACTGAGATGACTGCAATATAAGTGTAAATGAAACAGCCTCAGTTGGTTTCAGAGAAATCTGGAAAGGCTCACACTCTGCTCTGTATTGAGAACTCAGACATCGTTTTCCATGGAACTTATGACAAGGTGGTGGAAAATTTTAGCTATATTTTGGCTGCTGCATCAAGGGAAAAGATTACCATTGCCAAAATCAATTCTTTACCTCCGCTATCTGCACTATTCTGCCTGTTATCTGTTTTCTCTCCCCATTGTTCTGGTTGGCAAGGGAAGAACAGGTCATTGTGCAGTGGCACCTGAACACAGCTGCACAGGCTGCTCCTTGTACTGACGAGCTAATTACACAATAGTGAGAAATCTAAACGCACATTTCCTGGTGAGCTGAAAGGTATCACCTTCAGCAGAAGGGGAGCTAACTCAAAGGGGTAATAGAATCCTTCACATTCATATCCCTTTGTAAGAGGAACTGTTGCATAAGTTGTGTCTAAGGCAAAATTTGTTGAGGTCTGATAATTGAGCAAGCTGACACAATGGGAGGAAAAATGTTTTAATGGATAGAAAAAGTATTCTGATCAAATGAAATACAAGCTCCATCAATAATGGCTTGAAAGGGACTGTTTTACTGCCTGCACCAAATGTGTCTGTTTTATGAAGACGGCTTAGGTAAAGGTGAAATACACCGTTCATGCATTTAATGATATATTTTTCCATGCATGATTTGGTATACATTATAACAGTGGACTGAAAGCATACTCATAGTGATCTGAGGAATATTTGTTATAATTTTATAGCTAGATAATTTGAATTTGTTTCCCTAGCAGTCGGTTTCTATGGATAAGAAAAGCAGAAAATAATTTCCCCAAATTGGAATTGATGAAATGTCTTTCTCTAAGCCACGCATACAAGTTGTTACTGATTAAATTATAGATTAAAATAATAAGGGTGAATTATTTTCTCACTACTTTTGGTATTTTTCTATGGGTTCACTAATATTTTATAGACAGACTGAGTGATATGCTTCAGTCTTGAGTATTATTATCATTCTGCTTAATTGAGCTGTCAACTGGTTAAAGAAATACACCAAAAAGTCTTCTAAAAACGTCTAAAGCATTTAATATGTAAAATATTCAACTGAAAGATCAAAATTCTTGAAAAAAAATCCTCACAAAAATCATATTAAGAGTTTTGTAAGGTAAGTTTTGCAATTTAGCAAAATCAGGTAGATTAAATAGAAGTGTGTAGGTTCTTGTGCAGCTAATGGGTTACAGTGGTTTTTGTTTGACATTCTCCAAATCAAATCTGGATTCATTTTTCCTTTGCCATAAGGTAAAAATATAGATTTGGCTGAGGCTCATTATGTCTCTTCCAAGCTGTATGTATATTACAGCTGCAAAACTACTTGTTTATCTGTCAGATGTCTTCATTCATATTTACAGCTTTTTTCAGAAGGGAACCTCCTTGGGATTTTGATTTGTCCAGATATTTCTTGTACATTTTTTAATATTTCTTGCCACCTTAGTTTGCCATGTCAGTAAGACATAGCAGTTACAGGAGTAAAGAGAAAACTTATTTCCTTCTAAGTCCAGAGCAGATTGTTATGGGAAACTCTTGATATTTTCCAGGCATACAAGTTTCAGAGGTAATATAAAGAAAATAGTATCAAGAAAAGCTCTTTTGTGCTTAACTACTCCAATAACGTAAGTGGGCAATTGGTTTGAAGATCCAGGTCCATCATGAAATGAATGGTATCCATCTATATCAGAATCAAAACTGGTGTGCTTATCTTGGTCATTGCCCCTGCTTGTGGATGCTAGAGAGAGGGCAGACAGGAAGGTGACATACGGAGGTTTTAAACCTCAGAGTGAGAATGCTCTGATATGCAGCATGCTCTCAGAGATTATACAAAAAAAAAAATAAATCTTACTTTTCTTTTTCTTTCTCACATTATCTTTACATATATTTTATGAAAAATATATTTCCTTTTCTTTTTTTACAGTTACTTTATGTTTCTCCCACACATGTGGGGAAGCCTTGCTTCACGTATTCCTTTGTCTTCAGGAGAAAATAGCATGCAGTCCCACAAAATGTCTGGTTAGGATGAGCATTCAGTTCTTAAAAGTATTGCTTCACACACTTCCCCATGGAGTATAAAATTTTTCAGTCACTGTGGATCACAGTCTATCTCTTAGGAAAACTTCATCTTACAGAGGTGGCTAGGAATTCTCTTCCAGGTTATGTCACCTAAAATTAGCTCATCAATATGAGCTAATTGATGTCTAATTTACCTTAAAGTTAATAGACCTTCAGGGCTTGGTGCAGTTACCTAGGCATAGGCATACAATATTGTCTGAGGTGCACTAGAGTCTGAAGTTCCACCTGTCCCCTGAAGAAGATCCCTCTTTAGATCTTGTGACTTGCCAGTGTTGTCCTCCTCAAGGGAGGCAACATCCTAGGGTGTCTGGGATGGCATTAAAGCTGGAATCCTGGGTTCAGGCTACACAATCCACATCCTAAACAATACAGTCACTCTAGTCTTGAAAAAATCTAGGTAACTAATCCCTGCATATTCAGTGGGCTGTGAATTAATTTGTTCTGTAATTTCTGTTCAGATCTTCATTAATGGAAGCTTAGGCATATGAGTATGCATGAAAACATCTACATTAACATGTCTTCATTTCAAACTGATTCCCATCCTGATTATTTGTCAAATACCAACTTTGAGGCCTTACTCTGCCTCCCATTTTTCTTTTAAAAGTTTAAATTAAAACTTATAGAAATCAATATGTGATTTCAGTATGGGGTAGAATTACAAAACCCATTTGCATGCCAGGAGGCAATTTTAGTAGGTGTGACACATTGCCTCAGAAAGACACATCTCACCTTCAGTTTAACCAGTTCTTCTTAGGAGCTGAGAAAATGTGTCTCTCTCCAGGCAGCTAAAAAGCATTCTTTGGCTCACAAAGAAAACATTAGCTTGCAGTTCCTCAGCTGTTTTTATCTTGTTGTGAGAAGAGAGGAATCAGGTCATTCCATGGGACATAAAACAATTAGGAATAGAGGGTTGGAGGGATTCTTCCAATTTGGTTATGCAGCCAAAATTTTTAAGTTTTTAACAGCTTTCTAAAATAATATACAACTGCAACAGGATTTTTTCAATAGATGTTTTGAAATTAAATCTCCTATAGCTGAATCAAAGCACTTAAAAATTTAGATTTAAGTCCCTCTCATTTAAAAGAATTTTTACCTCTTCAAATTCTCACCCGTTGTGGCTAAGTGATGCAAAGTAATGAGAAAAATTAATAGAAATTAATGTTAGTATTTTAATCATAAGAAAAAAAATAATCTTTAAAGACAAAAATCCTTAAGACAAAAAGTGTAATCCTTAAATTTGTAGAATACTTAAAAGTGCACAAGGGCTCATTGATCAAGCATTGAAGCTTGATTAGGTGAACATTTGAATTTGCAAAGCATCCAGGCAGACTGTGAAACATTTAGAGATCATGTAGTGGTGTTTTATTTCAGGTCATGTCTCAGACTCTTACAATGATGTGGAATAGTCTGAGAGAAATCTTTTTCTGTCTTGCAGAGATAATTTTCGCAAGGCTGGAATTGGAGATAAGATAGAGTTAAGGGGCATCCTGAACAGACACTAATTGATCATTGAGTTAATTGGAAGTGTTGAAGCTATTTTAAATGATAGAAAAACTAATCAAGATTTATTAACCATAGGTAACAAATCCATTTGAGAGAACTCTGGAAAGTAGGATAATCTGATTTGATAATTTATTGGAGAGGAAGACTATTACTCACTAAAAGTTCTTATTTGTGCTCTCCATTGCAATTATTGCAGGTTTGTAGAAGTTCTGTGGTGTGTCAAGCTCCACTGCTTAATCTGGACAATGTAATTCTCAAATTAATTTTCTATTAACAATTTTAATCTAAGTCTGTCAATAGGGAACAGGAATGTTAGACTATTCATATTTGTAAAACTTCTCTTATCCTCTCATTATTGCTAATGATGTATAACATTTTAATATTCACACATACAGGATTAGTGAAAAGATAATTACAAAAGCTGTTCCAGGAATACTCTCAAAAGACTGCTGCTTCCAGGCCTTTTTCAAAAGGCATTGCTGACATAGGTCACTCTAACCATTAGTTCCTGTTCCTTCCATCTGAAGAGAAGTGGCTATTTCTTTATCATAGCACACTGTGTTGATCGTTATATATTAAAAAGAATTAAAAAATATAGCCATTCAACCTTATTCTATTGTTTATCTCTACTATTACTATTATTTTTTTCAATATGGTTTCCTTGTTCAGTTGCATTATAAAACTTGCTCCTGGAAATTCTTTAGACTTCAAGCAGCTTTTTTCCTTCTGCTTTTGTAAGAAGCTTATAAGTTTCGGTTAGGCTTCAGGGCTCCCTTAAAAACCACAGGTATTTGGATAATGCTGTAGGCACTATCTCAGGAGTCACAGACAAACATCAACAAGTGAATTGAAGGATCAGCTATGTGGTTCTACTTTACTCAGTGAGAAGTTCTTCATTGGAACCAGACAGTTCTATATAATAAAAATTTATATCTTCAATATTTCAACATCCAAAATAGGTATTTCAAATCATGTTCAAAGATAAGGGTGAGACAGAACGTACAAAAGTGAAAAATTTGGAAGGCTTTTTCTGATGTTTTATTCTGGCTTTCATGATCTTCCACACCAATTCAGTGGTTTCTATATTAAAAAATCTATTTTGAATATATGATTACTTGAAATAGTAGTTATCAACCATAATAGCAAATTAATCTTGTCACTACCATGGTGCAGTGACTGATTTTCAGACAGAGAAGGCAGTCTTTTCAGGGAGATTCTCAGGAGCTATAGACAGACAATCTGCACACTTTCTAAATGGTGGTATTATTATTATTACTACTACTAATACTACTTTAGTAATCTCTGTACGCTACTGAGCCTGAGGTGTGTTCATACAGGAGGAGCTTGGTCTCAACATATGCATTAGCATGGCCTAACTTTATCCACTTCTTCAGGATTTATTTTTTGATGCTTTGAAATTTTTCCTTCTTTTCTGCCTTATCATATTGACTTGCAAACTGTGAACATGACTGCAAGGCTCTTACATAAACTTTCTTGGCAGCTTCTAACAAAATCCCTTTGTGCTAATGTTTATCTTCTTGGAGATGGCATGCACAAGCCATGAATTATAGAATTGTTTTTATTTTTTGCATAGCCCTGTGATTTTGGTTGGTTATTTTTTTTTTCCTTTCTGCTGTTTATAGTTTTCTTCTAGAATGGCAGAACTGCAGAAATTCTTTTTGTAGTCAAGTTAAATCATTAAAAAATTGAGTTACAGCCAGAAAGTTTGACTTTGAAAGCATCAAGAGGTGATAGTAAAGATTATATCACACTGAAGCTACTTAGCACTGATTTACAGCAGCTGCAGACTGAACTTTTAAGTTGGAGAGCTAAGGAATGGTTTTGCAAACGTCAAATGCAGCACACACACAGACACACACCGTGTTTATGTCTTTTATTCAATTAAAATATGTTCAGTAGCTAGAAACCTTGAAAGCAAGACTTGGGATATGACAAGTTGAGGAGAAAGGACGAAAAAACATGTTCAATGGGATATGTGGAGGGCAAAGTGAAACTAGCAGATTAATTCATCAAGAAAATGACAGAGAGAGCTGCCAAAACATAAGTGAAAACAAGGCTAGAGGAATCAGTCAGGGATGAAAGATATGGGAAGGGTCATAAGTTTTTGATTAGGATTATTAATAAGTGATTTCTTCTGGGTTTTGAAACATATTTTTATCTAAATTTAAATTAATCTGATCTTTTTCTCTCAATTAGAATTATTTAAAAAAATACAGCTGCAAAAAGCAGGATGGATAAATTTGAGGAGTGTTTTCTTGCAACAAGACCATGTATCTCATAATGGGGCATATCTTCAATTTACACTTACACAAATTAGAAATATTCATTCAAGTTCTGAGGAGACAATATCTGATGCCTATTATTCTGAAGCTCTCTTAATAAATATTATGGTATTCCATGTTCTAGATTTTAATATGATTCTAATATATCATACATATTTTTTCAGTATAAAAAAAATGTAATTGAATATCATTGTAGAGATAGCCACATAAATCAAATAATCAAGAGAGACGAAAGCCTAAGTAATACTAACTCTTGCTCATAAATTCTCTTATTGTAAATAAAGTTATGAGTAATAGTTTAGACAAATTAAATTCCTGTGCATTATAATAAGATGAATTTACAGCTCCAAAATTATGGCTTCTCTTTCCAGCATTTAATTTGTGGAAAACTCTTTAGTCATTATATATGCACATACAATGTACATGTAGTTCTTGAATAACAGCATTTCTGTCTTGGAGAATAAATGTTTGATAATCTTATTTAAAAATGAGTTGCAGAAGGTAATGAAAAAAGAAATGTGCAAATAAACCAATTGATTGTTGTAAAAGCTAAGATAGCCCACTGATTTCTGATTGTCAGCCTGCATGATGGTCTTTGTACAATCTGATTCTGGATGTTAGTAAACCAAGGTTTACTAGATTAATATTTTAGTCATCAAAAAATGTTTGGATTAACCTTGAGGTTTTTAACAAGGAAGTTTTTAAAAGTTTTTACAAATAAGATTTCTGGAAGTCTAATTTTGAACAGTCTGAACTTCATTAAACATTTTTTTAATATGTCAGTACAGAAAAGACAGTGTTATAATTTAAGTCAAGTCAGCCAAGTTAAGCAAGTACTGAGACCTTAAGCATGTGAGTAGTCCTGACAGATAATAATTAATTCACTACTAAATTAGCTTTGATACACTACATGTATCTGTGGTGATTTTTAAATAGAAATGGAAAAGGAAAAATGGAGAGGCTGGACATAGATTTCAGATTATGATTTTGCCAGTTTGTTCACTTCAGAGAGGGACACTGAAGCTGCAACAAGGGTGATAATCACAACATGAGCGGTTGTAAAATTATTCCAGGTGGCCCAAGAACACAACAAGTACCTGAATAAGAAGAACAGTGGCATATCCATACTATCACAAGTTCAAGTGGTTTTTGATACATTTTCTAAACTGGCAGAAATATTTGAGGCCTAAAAATGAGAAATAAAATAATGTGCGACAGGCCATAAGTAAATTTTCTGTTTAACTTGATTTGAAAATTAAAAGACGAGGCATTTCCTTAATTCCCAAATTAAAATTCTATTTTTCACATATTCCTGTTTCAATATGATGAATAAATACTTATGTTCAGCTGAACCAATATTTTGTCTGAAAGACTACCAAACATTTTTTAGCCAGCCCTAGTTTGGAAATGTCAGACAAAATGACTGATGTGTATCAAAACAGCTTTATTTAAGCCTCATCTCTTCACTGCTTGGTTTCTACTCAGTCTATTGTACCACATAGCAAATTATCTTATGGCTGTGTGTGTCTGGGGCTTGACGTTTTACACTCCTTCTGCTGCAGTGTGAGCACAACAGGATGGCAGCAGGTTCCCTGAAGACTTCAGGAGAGAATATGATGTGGAGAAGTAGCTTCAGAGCTACTAAGCAACTCAGCACTGACCAGTCTAGGTCACTTTTTGCACTTGTCGAAGACGTTGTCATCTTGGATATTACTTTTTAGGAGGCGCTGAGTGTTCCTTTGAAGAACATAATTTTCTTGACAGTATATACAGATGCATATATCAATGCCTCTACATACGCAGGAGTTTTCCTCAATTTTTGAGGGATAGAAAAAATGGTAAAAGTTTACTTTTTCAGACATGAAATAGTGCAAGTTTTATCTATAGTTGCTTCCATGTTCCTATTTCCTCACAGGTAGGAAAGCTGCAAATACCTTGACATCACTGTGCACTCTGTGCCAAATGCTTCATTAGCTTATGCAGCCATCCTTTGAAGGGTCAAATGTTTGTGGCATCAATTTCCTGTCCTTATTGTAGGAAGTAGGTGAACTTCCTTTTCCTGGTGGTTTCCTGTAAAAGTGTTACACCAGAGTAGGCAGCTGGTCTGGCTTTTACAAATTGAAGACATGAAACTCTGCAGCTGTCTGGCCTGCCCAAGCTGCAAACTATCCCCACATCCAGTGTCTGTGATCTTTGTGAAGTCTCCAGTTGAATGTATGGTTTCTCTACACCCATAATATGACAAAACCATGTATTAGCTCAGACTTATCCATGCACGTGGTCTTCACAGGCTTGAGAGTGTTTGGCAAAATCATATGGTTTAATCATCCTATTTTTTTTTATTCTGTCTTTCATTAGGAAGACAATCAGTACTAATTTCAAAATCTCTACTAAAAAAAGCTCTTTGGTTGACTTGAAAGTATTACCCAATAGCACATGCTACTTGACTCCGTGGCAATAAGAACACAAGAAAAATGTAATATCATCTCATACTTCAGTACTGAAACAAATTCATTTTACTGCTTGCAAGAGTAAGTAAAAAAATTCTTAACTTTCTGCTGATCATTTCAAGGAGACTTAATTGAAGACAGATTATCCACATTGAGGGAGTACAGTAATCTAAGCGTCCTCAATCTTCACTTCTCAAAGTGTATTGCAAAATATCTAGAATTCTGGTGATTTTTTAAAGAAAAAAATCACACTTCTCAGAATGGCAAGCACTCTTTTACCTGCATATATTACTATCTTAATTAATTTTTCCCAGTGCTTTAAATGCGTTCTCTAAATATTATAATTTTAAATGATCCAAAATTGGTGCTAATAGTTTCTCACACCAGGATGAAAAAATGCTCTGTAGGGACAATTTAGTGGGTCATTGCATTTGAAACACGTCAGTGGAATTATCAGCTACACCCATGGCAAAATAAAGTGTCCCCATCTCACCTTTTTATCCCCAGTAAAGGGGCAACCACATGTTCTCAGAAAGGAAGCTCCTGTTAGGAGCTCCCTTTTTCAGTCCTTTGAGGTCTCTGGCAAGAGACCTTTAGGAAAGGTCATATATCTCAATAAGTTTATCAAATATAACCAAGAGGGACTTTTAAATAAATTGTAGACGCTGTCAGTTGTTTAGGAATAGAAGAAAAAAAATTAAAAGTAATGTCATGCATATGATAACGTTCCTAAATTCAAAGCTTTGGAAATCATGTCTATCATACTTGAAAATCAGTGAGTGTGCACAAGGTATAGCTTCCAGTTTACAGGTTTTTTTCCTTGAAATCTTAGATATCCCATTTTTTTTTCTTTCAGAAAATGTTGGAATTGTGCTGCACAGTAAGCACTTATTTTAAACCCTTACTATAGAACTAAAATGTCACAAAAGGCTAGGTAGGAGGAAATTATGTAAGCTGATAACTGAATTCATTTGAGAATGATGTAGTGCTGTGAAGTAAGTCTAATTGACACTATGTTCATAGTCACAGAAGAACTGTATGTAGAAGAAACATCTCCTGAACTAAATTCTCATAAGGGTAAGGCTGAGAATGCAAGCACAGTGGTGATTCCAAATCATATTATTCAAGTATTTTAGAATTACAGTGTCTATCCTTTGGCGATGTCAGAAAAGTAGAAAAAGAAACAGTCGACACAGTCTCAAAGTAATCTTACAGTCATTGAAATGAAAATCCATCAATTTCCATTTTTCACAGAGTATAGAAATTAATAACAACCTAAGAAATGTATTTGTTTTAAAAGTTTGACTTTGCTATATCACCTCCTTTTTTCTTTAGCCGCTATGATTAGAGTGTTTGCAGGGTGAAAATTATACTTTAATATCCAAAGTGCCTAAAGCCCAAACCTAAATGAGATCTAGGTTATACAGACTATCTGATCATTGCAAATTTTTTAAAGACCAGCACAAACCAGCAAACCAAATCATATCCTGCCTTATTTTCATCACTTGCTCTGTGATTTGATTTGTATATGAAAGTAAATTGCTATATTTTCATTACCAGTTTTCTGTTCTAGAAGTATTTTTGTTCTGGACAGTGTAATATCAATTTAAGAAACCCTGCCAAATCATCAAATATTAAGACAAAAGAGTCAATTGCCTTTGAAAATTGCACAAGCTCACTATTAGATCTGACAGCAAAATTCTCTGAATACTTATGCAATCCTCCTTTCCTGGCTTCTTTTGTGCCTATAGAGGTAAATAAGGGACAGGCATGTTATCTATAAAAGAGTTGGAAGGCTAGAGCAGATAAAATTACCCCTATTGCCTGACTTGCAAATTGAGACTTATTGTAAGCCAACCTTTGGAAAGTTTCCCATCTAACTTAACAGTTTTGGTGTCAGGCACAAATCACTGATAAAAAATTGTTACTCTGTATCTGATGAGAATAATCACTTCTGTAATTGACAAAGGGTTGGTTTTTTTGGAACATGCTGCTTATCTTTCTGCTTTATTTTTTCATCATGCATGACCTATGTCAGCTGAAGAAAACCAATATCCATGTTTAGGAAAGTGTGTGTGCATCTGTAATTCCTTAGCCATGACCTGTAGCTTTTAAAATATGAGAATAAAGGAATAAATAGGTGTTAACATCTTCTGTGATTTAAATGGAACTTCAATATTTTAATTAATTTAATCAATTCTTTATTCTTTGTAATCAGAATTTGTTGAGCCAATGACACAAGGTGTTGCTATTTCACACCCTTCCATTCTGAAATATCATTTACTGTATTTTCATTAGCATATAGTATATTAATCATAAGAATGATTTGTGAAGCATATTTGCTCCTGAGAACCTGATGCAATACTGTTATCTAAGAGTTTAATCTCATTAAAGGTATTGAATGTCCATGAGAGATTGGAGTGCATTTATCTGTTGAGTATCACTCCCAAATAATCAAGTCAGTGCAGTCTGGGAATCCTTCACGAAGAAAATCACATCAGCAACTGGGAAAAGTTGGAATATTCCCTTCAAAATCTCACTTCGCTCCAAATGAGCGTGCTTAGGCAGAGAAGCATGTTAACTTTATAACACTCATGGTAAATTAATAATCATGGATCATTCCACCAGGATGGATTCAACACTTCTCATTTAACTTTTAAACAAGGTAGCTTAGAAAAACTGAATCTATAGGAAGGAAGCAAGAAGATGAGTAACACAGGTAGAGAGATATATGAATAGACAACTGCTTTTTGGGGTTTTGCATTTCTTTACTGTTAAAAAAGATAAAATTAAATGCTTATACTTGTTCAGGAATCATCTCTCCATAAGAAACATTCGATCATTTACCTTCAAATTTTTGTAAACTACCCAGAAATAAATATGACAATAGAATGCCACCAGAAATAACCTGGTAGAAAATAGCAACTGACAATTCCAATCAAGGTTTTTGATATTTTACTTGCCAAATTATTATTCACTAAGACTACTGATGGTTGAGATAACCCTTATGCATGTTTTCACTACTACTACAAACTGCAAACTTGATGAAAAGTTTTTGCTTCCACCCCCAGATTTTTAAAAAAGAGAAGAGCAATGTTTCTGAGTCTAAAGACCAGGTGTTTCATCTGATTTACCTCCACACCTGTTCACCTTAGTACTGCTCTGCAGTCTTTCCTTGTTTGCATGAAAACCGTATGACCCAAAGCTATATCATAGCATCTCTTCAGGAAACTACAATACTTACCTTATTTACCTCATGAAGGAAGCAAGCTTCCTTTTTCCAGGAATCTGTTTTTGTTTGTCTATTCCAACCTCAAGTTTTTTGACAACTCTTCTCCTCCATTGTTTGCTCCAAAGAGAGTTTTAAAAGACCAAACATTACTTAGATTTGAAACTCTACTCCACTGTGGTGGGTTGATATTGGCTGACCACCAGGTGCCCACCAAGCCACTCTGTGGTACCCCTACTCAGCAGGACAGGACAAAACCAAAATAAAATAGAAAAAAACCCTCACAGTCCAAGATGAGAGCAGTTTAATAAATCAAAAGCAAAGACCTTGTTCAGAAAGAAAGGAAAATTTTTTCTCTACTTCACATCTGCAGGTGATGTCCAGCCAATTCCTGGGGAAAAGAGCTTTAGAACACATGGCTGTTGCTTCAGAAAACATCGTAATAATGAGTGCACACAAATATTCCTGATGAATGAGACAGCTTTAAGAGTCCTACAATTTAGCTAATAAAACTTCACAATATTTTAATTTTTTAGTTGCAGTTTGAAGACAAAAAAATTTGCAACATGCAATGTCTTTTATTTATTCCCTCTACTTTATGGGAAAGCAGTAATCTAAAATAGGAACAAGAACTGAAATAGTTTCTGTGGGTTTCTTAAATTTCTTTTAGATGGCAAGTGAAGTTGAGCCTGAAACTAACATTAGTTATAAAATTAGTCATTAATAAATGGGCTAGATGACCTCAAAAAGGTTCCTTACCAGACATATTACCAAATTTATGCTAAATAGCCAAATAACTGAAGAAACACATGCTAGACCTAATGAAGGAATCATGTATGCTTCTCTAAGACCACACTGGTCTGCTAAAGCCATTTCAAATATAATAGGGTGAAACCAACATGAAATGCCTGTTTGCCACACCTAATTGGAACTTTAGCTATTGTAGAAGAAAATAATCTTATTGTTTCATCTTCCATGCGTTGGCGAGAAGGTGGGAGGTGAGGGAGAGCGGGCGTATGAGATTAGTTCTGCCAAAAGAGTGCGAATTGGTTGCTCAGCAAATATATGCATTCTATTTACATAATGATTTCCCACAGAGTGACTGCTCAAGTCAACTCTAGCACCTGTAGAAGTTATGAAGGCAAGATGTAGGTAGTAGTGCGTCAAAATTTGGGTAAATTTGATAATAACTGCTACCGCCAAGATTTTTTGATACACTGACAAAACATTGCATTTGTTACACCTAAGGCTGCACTTTTTTTCACAGAAAAGTATGCAGCATGACACAGTGAGCAGAATCTGAGCCCAAAGTAATAATGCTAAAGCTAGGAGTAGACATGAAAGATGTTGCTCCCTGTTGAGGCTGCATCTGTTTCAGTACAACAAAATCCTTTGGAATTGTTCTCTGACACTGAGGTCACCTTGAATATTTTCACCCACACTCATATATTTCAATTCAGGCATCCTTGCAAAAGGTCATGGTCTTGTTCTAATTCACAATTCATTTATTTGGGAAAGAGTTAACTGATTAGGGCCAAGTAGATGATAGCTGAACAATTTTATGTTTTAGAAAAAATGTGGCAGTTTTCCATTAAAAATGTCACTCCCATAAAGGAAAATGTATGAAGACAATATGTTTCAAACCCACAAATGTTAGGGAAACACACACTGAAGTAAGCTTGCATCCATACTTTCTGCAGTTACATCTATCTAGAGAAGAACACAATTTCCTGATGTGAAAATTATTTTCCAGTTATTAAGACAGATAATTTTATTTCTGAACAACTGTCCACATACTGTTTGAGCCACTTAAATCGTACTTTTATAGTCAGATAAGGCTCCTTCCTCAGGCTGCCCAGGGTCTGATACTGACGATTTGGCCCAAATCCTACCTTGGTTGAGCAGTCTTATAAGCAGAAATTCCAGAAATTGCTACATATGCTAGCTAGCCCCAATGAAGTAAAGACGATCCAAATCAATATATTATCTTGGCTTCAGAAAAAAAAAAGGAAGAGAAAACACTACATCAGACTCAGGAAGGAAGTATTGCTGTCTACTTGTAAACTTGCTGATCATACCCATCATCACTGATATTTGAAGTCAATAATTTTTTCCAGTTGGTTTAGACAAATGTATATTTGTTATAAAGAAAAAAACAATCACACTAAGGCTGGTAGATTGAATTAACAGGTTGCGTGTTTCATCCTAAATCTTGCTGTTTATCCATTTAGAATGATCTCACAGTCAAAAGAGTTTATTCAATTATAAGCAATTTAATTGTATTAGAGTCTTTATTTATTTATTTTTGTTAATATAAGTCTAAAAGTAATTGTGACTCTTTTTATGTTTTCTTCCAGGTCCCCAAGAGCTGGATCAGACCTGGGGTATTGCACAAGTAAATAAATTATTTCCCTTCTTGTACCTAAAGGAAATCTACAACTGGAAAAACTAATTGAAACCTACTTCCTTTAAACCTAATTCAATTCAGAGAATTGGATTTTTTAAAAGTACAAAACAGAGTTAGGACTTTTCAAATACATGAAAGTGTTTCTCTTTCCATGCTATTTTGACATCAATAGAGAACACCTGAATTCTCATTTCAATAGAGTAGCCTTGCTAAGTATCCAGACTAAAATGTCAACATACATGAAGAATATACTTAATATTATAAAAAAAGAAGGTGAAATATTCTAGAGTATACCCCCCCCAAAGTGACTAATTTGCTTTCATGTGAAACACAAAGAAATAGAAAGAAGAATTATATATAAGAAATATTATCTGAAAATAATAATCTTAATTTAATAATCTGAAAATAATCTTAATTTAATCAATCTTCATCAGTCTCAGAAAGGTTTTCTCTGAAAATATACTCTGGTCTTAGAAATGTTTCAGATTTCTTGAGTAAGCTAGCTTCTCAAAGGAATACTCTTTAGATCTGACCTCATGAATACTGAGTCTTTTGGGTGAAATCAGTTTTCCTCTGCTGATGAATTCATAAACATTTTACCTCATACACAAGTAATTAAGACAATTAGTGTCATGTTTATGATCTAATAGACCAGAGGTAATGCAAGAAGCTAGTATGAATAATGAAAGAACAAACTAATAATCTAATGATGACATTCTTTACCTATACCACCATGATACTGAACATCTCAAAAGCCGTCTCTCTGACAGATTTGCCATGACCTATCTTGCTTCTTTCGCCATTCTACTGGAAGCTACATCCTAAGGAAAGTAAGTATGGATCCATGTTTGGTTAATCCAGACAGAACAACAAGGCAGATTGACAAAAGGACTGCAGCTTTCAGACAGTCAATGTCTCATTTTTAACAGCAAATATTTCATCAGTGGAAAATATATAGACCTGAGGTAGCACAGTGCTGTTGAGAGCACAAGATCCTTATATGATCACTAGTCATTGTTTCCATTGGTTCACTACTGGCAAATACAAATACATGTTTCAGTCCATGGCTCTTTCAGTCAAAAGAAAACCACTGTCATTCAGAGCAAAGTCTGATCTGGAGACTCCATCACAGCATATGTCTGTAGACTTTTCTAATTAATACCTTTAGACAGTATGACACAAATGTATGACATACATACAGTTGCAGAAAATACAGCAATTTTGCTAATCAAGCACTTGAGGAAAATGTTCTATAGTCTGTGTGTAAGACTGCTGAGGTGGAATGTTTCCAATAGTATTTTATATTATTGTAGCCAGCTGTAAAACATGCAGCCTTTTAGAGAGGACCATCATCTCCCTTTTACTATTTAAACTGCTCAAGCAAAAGGAAGGAAGTTAAAAGATGGAAGAGTGTCACTGATGAAATGAACATTCCCTGAAAGGATCCTTTCTGTGATAAATTCACAAGTATGCTCACTGTACAGACCGGCTTATATTTTCAAGTAAGAAAACCAAAGATGATATGAGGAATTCAATGTGTTTTAGTCTGAGCAAGTAGATAACTAGTGTTGTACTTTTCCAGAAGATATTTTTAAAATATTGTCTAGCTTAATGCCACTTTTTTTCCCTAATACAATTTTAATATGAGGGAATAAATAATGGAGAAAGCATATATAGATCTACAGGGCTGCAGTTTCTGCAATTATGAGTAAAAGTACCCTATCCTTTTATAAGCATAATTAAAAAAATTAAAAAAGAAGTCCTAAGTGGGAAGGTGAAAACTCAGAGCTAGAGAGAAAGATATTCAACTTTTATTAGGAGTTTCAAAATAAAAGCAAGTTTATTAAAATAATCCTAGTCTCTATGAAATTTCTCAGGTTTTCAGCAACCACAGTAGTTTAATCAATACTACTGAGAAAAATAAGTGGAGTTTATTCAATACAAGCTGCCCATGTAATTAGAAAAGGTTAATCAATTTTACTACATAGTAAGGCAGACAGAACAAAGTATTTGGATGAAAGCGGGTCTTTATATCTTCAAAAAGCTGCCTATTAGGGAAACTTAGAGATTCCAAATTTATAAAATTAACTTTTTGCTAAAAATACTATCCACATATATGTGCAAATGGAACAAGTTTTCCAAACGATTTTGTATGGAGTATGCATTCTGTTACTCTAACCACTTGTTTTTTTTATAATCACCTGCTATTTTCTCATGAAAATTTTTTCTAACATTCTTTTTTTCATTTACTACTCAATTTTAGTAAATGACACTTCAAATAAATAAATAAATAAATAAATAAATAAATAAGTAATTCTATTTATACTGTTCGTGATTGAAAAAATAGCATCAGCTCTAGCAGTGAGGACCTTGTGCGAATTCATTATACCTAGATGAAAAATTACACAGAAAGGCAATTTTTTGAAAGTAATTGAGATCTATTATAATAAAGTAGGAAAAATATTCTAGAATTATTCTAGAATTTTATTAAAACTATACATATTATAAAGCTTGAAGTGCTCCCTAAATGTATCTCTCTAAATCACAAGCCACATCTGGAGAATAAAAAGCATATGGATCATATTGTTCTTCACTTAAACTTATTAAAAAATATTTCTAATTATCCTGGCTTAAAAGAAGAGAAATTTAAAAAATAAAATATCAAAAGAAAGACAATAAAAGTGATTTTGTTGGTAAAATCCTCATGGTATATTACATGCAATAATTGCTTCTGGTAAGATTAGACAAGTTGTTTTGATTGCTGAAATTCCACTGCAATAAATTCAATTCAAATCATATGATTTTTTTCTTGAGAAGGGCAATGTCTATATTCTAGCATCGAAATACTTAGGTATTAAATAAATATTTTACCACCTAAATTATAGAACTACATCCTAACTAGAAATTGGTACAGTGCTCTGAGCAATACCAAACAAAAGCTCTAAACAACTGATTTATGTCTTAGGCAAAGATAAAGTATTGAAGCTTTTCCTGTCTAATTTTATTCTAACTCAAATGTGCAGCTTTTTTTTTTTTTATAAGGTGAAACCAAGCTCCTAGAGAAGGTTAATTGATTTTGCCTTAAGGAAAAACTATAAATATTCAATGAAAATTCAAAACTTTGGTATTTTGACTCATGTCTATCTTTTGGTAAAGACCCCTTCCACACAAATTTTCTTTTGGTCTTCTGGTTTTGAGATTCATAGTGGCTTAGATCACTAATAAATTGATGTTGAAGGAAGCCAAGGCTGTGAAAGGAAACCTTTCCTTACAAGTCATATTCATTAAAAATATACATGCCAAAGAAGTGGGAGTAGGAAATGGTTAATTAAAAGTAATACCCTTTTTCTTTTATTTTAATGGACAAAGTAACAGCTGGCTACAACAGCTGCCAGAGTTCTGGTTTTTGGACAGATGTGTTTTCCATGCAATTTTTAGTTCACAAAGACCAGATGCTTCCCGTGATTGCTTGAAACATTTTCTCCATGTACACTCTTCTGTGATTTGCTTTGAGCTAAGTCTATAGTTCTGAATTTTCATTGTGTTTATAAAATTGCAAGGCAAGACAAGAGATATTAGGTTCAAAATGGGATTCACTTTGACATCAAACTGCTACTTTTGATGTATTTTCAATTAGACTCAAAGGTAAAATTATCACACATGGCACTGTACTTGCATGTATATAATGTGTACATACATAGATAAGGTAAAGATATAAAAATCAAAATTTCATGTAAACTCTTATTAAAATTTAGACATTAATTTACTTTAAAAAGGTCCAAGGTTCCTGGTTTCAGTCATGTTGAGGAAAATTTTAGTATATCTATTTGCTCACACGAAGGTTGGACTACTTCCTAGAATTGTACTGGAAAACTGGAAAAGAAAACAAACTTCAGGATTGAGTTCTAAAATTTTCTGGACCTAATCTTGATCTTACGAAATGCTGAGCATGCTGTCACTGATCCAAGAAAATAATTAGGCCCAGCAATTACAACAACTGTTTAGCCTCAAGGATGAGAGAGATGTCTCCTTGGATTCAGCTGGACAGTTCCAATGTTTTGCTCTGAGTCCAAAAGTAGTTGCTCTGCTAGAAAGAGTTCAGAGCACCCAGCATATTGTTAGATAGACACTTAAATCAACCACAGATTGATCTTGTCCTCATGTTTAGGGCTTTGCAACTTGTTATTTTTCAGCAGAGGCTGAAGTGATGACAGACAATTAAAGAGAGGTAATTGCAATGAACTCTCATATTTCATATGTGATGGGACATAAGGAGAAGCTGGGTTCCCAAAGTTTGTTGCCAGGGCCCTGGTATAGAGGTAGTTAAGACAAAAAATATCAGACCACACCCTTCTCAGTGAGAACAGTGCATACATATAAAATTATTTTGGCTGTGCTGAAAGAAGAATTAAGCACAAACTTTTGCCTACATAGCAAAGGAAATAAAGATTAAACAATTTAATCTTTATGATTTTATGTGTATGTTTTATTCAATTAGTCATTCTGTTCGAGAAATTTATAGCATGTATGTCCTCAACTATTAATAATGTCTTATCTCTCTGGTCAAGGAGTAGAATAGGAATGACAGAGAATAACTATAATACATCAGATTTTAAATATTTAATGGCCATACCTGATGAAGAATACCTGATTCACACTGTTTTCAGACTTTTACACTACTAAAGTAATAGAGGCAATTAATCTTTGTATGGAAAATATATATAAGCTTCTTAGCTTGTCCTTAAGCTATTTTTATTTCTACTGCTTTCATGTTCTTTGTCAATTATTAAATGTATTGTAATATACATGCCTGAATTGTATCCCTGTGACCTATGTATTGCACACTAATTTTTTCATTTCCTGTTGTCTCCTAGAGGCAACTGTTTATGTGTTTTGTGCCTTGTACAAAGCTCTTCATAGCTTGAAGGAATGGTGTGTCTTATATTTTTAGTCAATTTTTTTGCGTTTCTTGGGGTCTCAAGAATGCTATCCAATGTCTATTTAGTCAAGTCTGCTGATGGTGATTGGGGACAGAATCAGACAGAGTGCAAAAAAGAAGATTCCTAGCAATAGTCATGAAAAAAATTCTGGCTTCCCCATAGCAGCTTAATTCTGGCCTTAAAAAATTAAAAATTAATTCAAATTCTGAAAGTCTATATTTTAAAGCTCCTCAAAAATTATGTTCTGCTTCCAATTCTCTTGCTGCTTTTCATTGCCTTAACTCAAACTTGCAGTCCTTGGATATATAAAAACTTTTTTTGATATATAAAACCACTTTTTGGTTCTTCTTTTTTTTTTTAAATTTTGATGTGAAAGCATATCCGTGTGTTGGGAATGCACTGAGGAACAAAGGATTTATGATCTTTGAATATGCCTCTGTGACCTTTGTCAAGAGATTTGTTATGCATAATAAGGTCTCCTGGTTAACCTTCTCTATTACTATGTCCAACAGTTCTTGTGACACCTCATTTGGATAGTTGCTGGGAATTTCTTTCACATCTGTCTTCATTGATATTTGCTCTTCTTTCAAAATTAGTCTCAGGATCATTCCTCGAGCTTCTATTAGAAGTCTTGAGTTGGATTGAACATTTTTCACGTGGTTCTCCAGACATTGTTGTGTCATAGCTAATACCTCATACATTGAAAGAACTAGGTAGAAAGTACTTTAGTTACTTTTGCAACAAGTGTCATTTTTCATAAAAATTCACAAGGCCAAATTAGAAAATAATTTAAAAAAAGAGGAAATACTCCTGCTTAAATAATTAGTATAAGACAAATATTATTAAGATAACCTTGTGTTAAGAATTCAGTGTTTCAAAAGCACAATTCTTTCGCCTCAGTTCCCCTCCTGGTTAGAATGTACTGCATAATGAGACAGATTTAAACTGTCTAGAGACACTGGTTCATATAAAAGAATTTAATAAGGAGATAGCCATGTTATAAGAAGTACTAAATCAATAAAAAATTTAAATATATGTTGGATTTTTTTTTATTTCCTTTTTTTATGTTTTGTTATGTTTTATTTTGTTTTCATTTTCTTTTTTTGTGGTTTATTTGTTTTCTTTAAGAAAACCTTTTAATTAATTTCTATTAATTCATTTTTATATTGCACATATTTATCCTGGATTTATACATCTAAGAATGCAAGTATAGTGAAAACATTATTTAATCATAATGGCACCTTGATAGGAGTACAGAACCAAAAAATCGTTTAGGGGTCCATTCAAATTTAAGAAAGTGGAATTCAATTTTCAAGTAGTTAAGTAAAGCAATCTAATTACTTTTTCATATGTGACTAATGACAGTAATAAATAGTGGAAGACTGGCAACCCTAGGAACCACAAGCATTGCTGAGATACTGGCATCCAAATAATGGGAGCAAAGCTAAGTCCACAAATTTTAATTAAAAAATTACTGCAGTTTTAACATGATTTTCTAAAATAAAAAAGTACTTTTATGATGTAAATGTTCTGTTCTTATATGCTTTGTTCTTTTTGTAAACAGAACCAGCACCAGAAAATGGAGAAATTTATGTGGATTTAGAGGAATGAAGGAGTTACAAATAATATCATTAGTGCTTTTACTTTTAAGTAGGGTCAGTGGTAATTTGAGAATTGCTAAAGGGGTTATAGACATTTCATTAGCTTCAGCCAGCACTATTTCCATGGTACAAACTAGGTGATTCTGCAAATGTCTCAGCCCTTCCACCATTCAAGTTTTCCTTTTCACTTTTCCTATGTCCTTCCTTGATTGCTTTTTTCTTTTCTAGTTTTCTTCCTTCCTTTATCTTTTAGTGATTAACTGAGAAGAGTTTATTAGACAAGATTAGTTAAATATATTTTGTCTTAAGAAGTCTGACTGTTCTCTGTATTTGAATTGCAACATGCAGTTCAACTCTATGTTCTTACAGCACACATTGATGGATTTTACAAGCCCTAAAGAGCATTGAACCAGTAGGTTAATGTTCCCACAGACACAGAACATTAGATCACCATTTCAAAAAGCATTACCTACCATTTGGTGTGCTCAGACAGCCATGTGCACATAAATTGGTAACTAGTATTTGACTCAATTTATGTGAAGTAATCAAAACTTGCTCATTCAATGCATTTCCTGGCAACTACAATGACTCATTAGTAAATGGTCTGCCTGTAAGCACTCCAAAAGCATGGCTTCTTCACAAAATTGTTTGCATTACCTGGATTACCTTTAAACTTCAATAGGTATTTCGTAAAATACTAAGAAATGGAGTCAGGTTTGTTAAGCTAATCATATGATAGCACACTTTTATGGATGCATAGTTCAGGGGGACAAATGGATGACTCAATTTATGCAATCTCAGAGAAAAAAAGGGTGGTTCATACAATGTTCTTCCATAAATCTAGAAACCTCTTTCTCTGATAGAATATACATGTAATAAAATTGTTCTTTGCTATTCTTCCACCTGAAGAGGAGTGATAGACATTGATCAGGACACTGATCCCCAGTAGGTTAAAAACTCTGATAAACTTCACTGTCTTAGGAAACATTGTTCCTAAGTGTCCGAGAATTTTATTCTCTGACACTTCATCCTTCACCACAACAAGCTTAAACACTGAAAGCATAATTTATTTGCTCCGTATACTTAGAGTGAATTAGAACAATCCTCAGTGCATATTTCTGTGGTGTGCGGTTACTGTGGAAAATTGGAGGGATTGCAAATAATTAAAGGAAGAAGCAATCAATTGTGTAAGGTATATGTGTTAAGGCAGCCTATTCAAACACTCCTGAACTGAAATTTCCTAAATTTTTATCAGAATAATATATCAAATCTAGATTTTTTTTACACTTATATCTATTTAACTATATCTATAACTAGTCTATAACTATAAACAGTCTGTAATACACATAAAATTTATAAAATTTATATGTATATATATATCCAAAGCTTCTCATTTACTTTGTTTTTTTCTTATTTTTCAGGGTAAGAAAGAGAGAGGAAATCTACTCTTTTGCCCTAGGTTCTAATAAGAACCTTGTGTTGCCTACTGGGAGGGAGTGCTGCTCCTTGATGGGCTTGGAATGGTGCTCTGGCATTGACTGGGAGAGTGCATGTGGCCCTGGGCCAAGCACTGGCAGGAGCTGTGCACTCAGACAACAGTGGGTTATTTGCACTGTGCTGAGAGTTTGATGTCAGTCCGTGCTACTAAGGCATACAACTACCTGTGAGCAAGTGTTCAAGGCACTTTCCTGGCCCTGATCAGCTTACTAGGCACCCATAATCAACACAGTCAGATATTGGTGTCTGTTTATTTGCTTGCTTGTTTGTGTGTTTTGCTTTCAGATACCAGTGGAGCAACACATTCTAGACCATTTCAAGCTGGCCTTAAACAGAAGATGATGCATTTACACACAGAAAGACTAAAGGAGAGAAAGGATAATTCATGACATTGCATGCTTGTGTTTGGGCTTAGAAGGTTTTTAATAATTCCTCAGTTCATCAGACCTTCAGTGAGACTACCAAATCACTTGGCTTCTCTGTGTTTCTGTTCCACACCTGCAAAGCTGTACTTTCCATTCCTCCCAGGAGTCCTGTTAAAATTATAAGGCTGGCTGACTTTCTGACAATTGCAACTCTGTCACAGTGCACAAATAAATAGGCAGTGATTGTTCCTAGCTCTGATTGTTAGAACAAATTTAGTCTATAACTGTCTTGATTATTCTGGAGTTCAGCAGTTATTGCCATAGCAACCTGTTTTAATAACTTCCAAAGTGCAGAAAATACACTAGAATTAGGTTAATTCTGTGGTTAGGCACTGTACATAATGCCACTATCTGGATCCCCATAGAGACTACAAGGAATGCACACTCTAAACAGGAGCTTAATCAACAGATCAAAGCATCCTACTTACTAATGAATGAAGATTTCTTCGTCTTTTTCTACAAAATGCTTTTATTATCTGAAACTTTTATATAAAAGGAGATTATTCATTTTGAACTATGATATCTTAGTGAAAGCAGTACTGTGTATAGCAACTTTTGGTGTTAACTGTCCTCTCTGTGGAAAATATAATGCTCCTGGTTTGAAAATTAGGTTATTCTTTTTCTACACCTTTATGTCCCACCAAATACCAATGCACTGCAAGAATATGTTTTTTCTGACAATGCTTTAAAAATTTTGCTCATTTACAAAAGGTTAAATTCTTCCATTTCAGCTTTGCTTTCTTTTTACTGGAGTAGACTTTCTGATAATTGGGGTTTTTTTAAAGACTTTATCTTTTCATTTTAGATCACTGATATTTAAGTCACAAATAATAATATATTTGTCACAAATAAGTAGTAAGTCACAAATAAGTAATATATTGGGAAGACATACTTTGATGATTACCTACCATGAGAAATAGATAAAAAATCTCATTTGTTTTCAATAGATGTTTTTTAAGAATAAGGCAGTAAGACATTTGTAATATAGCGCAGTTATTGATTTTCGTGTGAGCTCCATCAAGGTGATTTTACAAGGAAGTAATATTGCTATGCAGGCCTCCTGAGAGTTGTTGCTTTCAATTCAAAAGTTTGTAGACTATTTTGATTTTTGAACTTGGATGTTTGAACATAGACTGGGAAGAGAAATAGCAGTGTGGGGACAAAACCCAGAACTCAGAGCATGAAATACTGAGTTCAATAAAATACAGATATTGAATTATTGAATTATTTTTCAGTAGTAACAGGAGCATGTTTAAATGTTAATATTCACCCATCAGAAATACAAACACATATACTGAGTACAAATGTTTACTGCAGTCACTGGTGTTACTTGAATTGCTTTAACAATATGCAAAACTTTCCAAGAGCAGTCCAGCTGCTGAGAAGGACACCTCTGTACCTGTGTTCTGGCTCATCAAAGTGTTTAAATGACACCAAGTACTCAAAGGACAAACCTTGATTTTTGAATCTATGACCAGGAGGCTACGTATGCTAGAGAAAGCTAAGACATAAAAGCAGTCATTTTTACACTGACTGCTTCCTATAAAGAAATGTATCTTCTCTTTTCTTAAATTTGGGCTGAGTTTGCTACTTCAAGGTGTAATTATGAAATCATATTTTTTCTTCTAGTGAGCTTAATCAACATTTGCATGAAAATACAAGCTTGACAAGCCAGAACAATGCAAAAATTTCCTAAGTTAGTGCACCACCCACTGAGAATATTGTTGTGTATCTGAATCAGACATGAGTCAACATCTAACAATTATTTAGAAGGGGATAAGTTAGCATAATGCAAAAAAAGTTCTTTATTTTCAGTAACTACAGAATTAAAAACAATATTTTAGATAATAATTTCCTTTTCACTTTCTAGTGTGACCCCAAGGACCAAGGGATGCAGTGCAATTTTTGTTTGTTCTTAATTTCTATCATCAAGCTTGGATGAGCCAACACAATTCCCATCATCAGTCAACAATGACCTTGAGGTTTTGCTGCCTCACCCATAGACCTAGGCAGGTGTAGACTAGAATGTTTGTTCTTACCTTTAAAAACACTTCAGGAGTTGATATTGGGCAATTACTGTGACTCTGGCCTGTCCACTGAATTTATAATCTGCCACCTATCATGAGTAAAGAAGAAATACTTCTGTTTCTTCTTTAATTCAGCTCTAACAGTCAGTTTTGGTGCTTTCATAAATGTTTTTTGAAAATGTGTTTGGTTCAAGATTTGATTCAGAACAGCTCCTGAAAGAAACAGGAATAGGAAATGAAAGTGTTGATGTGTATTCATGGAATTCAAAAGCTTTTAAATCCCTTCCTACTTTTCATTCTTTCCAAGTACAGGCAGGAAGGTAAGTGCTTCAAACAACCTTCCCTCTCCTCTGAAGGTGATAAAAAGTTCATATTCATGCTGAGTTGTACCTGTGTTGTTGCAGTTTTGAGCTGAATGTTATCTTATTGTTCCCCACAGATTAGGGAACATCCCAATATAACTCTAATATTAATAAACATCTGTTGCCATGACATTTTATCTTTGGCTATGGTATCAAAGATAAAATTAAAAATTAAAAAATTAGGACTTATATAGATGTAAAAATTTATGCTTTCAAAACTAATTTTGATGCAGATTCTCTGATATAGCCCTTTGCTTATTTTCTTAGATCCACATATTCTATACTCGAGAATTGTTGACTTGCAAAGTGAGAATATATTAAAATATTTTATATACTTCTTTTTGAAATAAGTTTTTTTCTAATACTAGAAATATTTAGGTTATTGCTATGCAGACAAAAACCCAGAAGTAATGATCACTGGACAGGAGATTAATTCATATGCAAGTAATAGTCTCAAATCCTAAGAAAAATTTGATGAAAAAAATCAAGGCAATACATCAAGTAATTTAAGGTCAGACAAGTATGACTTTTTTTTTTAATTTTAAAATTAGACTGAACACCAGTTGAAAGAGACCAAAGAAAGGGGAAGTGAAAATTATCAGTTTGTTAGGTAGAAGGTTAGAAACAGAGAAAAGTATTTTGCAAACTAAACAGATGAAAGTTGATCAGTGATGCACGCTTCAGGAAATATGAAGACCAAATAAAACAAGAATAGGAAAGAGGCAGCAAAGTCCTCAGAACAAGGGATGTAGTTACAGGAGACAACCAAGGTAGCTTGTTTTGCTAAACCTATCAGTACTGAAGCGACTAGAATATGTAATGCATATGTATAATGCTTATAAAAATTTGCAAAAAAATGCAATATAAGCATGCAAATATGTATATTCCATATACAAATATGTGAGACATGCTTAAAAGCTGCAAAAAGGCCACAAAAAGCTATTTAATATTTTGTAAGAGAAAACAAAAAGCAAGATTTATCTCAAAATTTTTAAGGGAGGAATCCAATTTTGGAAAGCTGTCCTACAAAATCCTCTAGCAGAATGAGAGACAGGGAGAAAACAGTTGATTTTTAAGAAGAAGCTTGGTATGACATGACCATATGTCATGGTACTCTGACATGAGAGTATGCTAGGCACAATGACCTCTTGTAGCTCTCTGAGATTCTGACCTCCTAATGCTGCTAAGCAACATATTCGGGCATGATTATGATTCATGGTCACTTTGAATTTGAATGGTCCATTGCCAGACATAACCTCAAGATTCAGTAAACACATTTTGCATGAATGTCACCCATTTAATATATATAACTCAGCAAAACTGTTGAAAGGAAGTCATAATGAAAGCAGAATACAAAGGTCTTAATACACAATGAAAGCCTCTGTATATGCTACTTCTACAGCATAATACTAATATAAAATTTATATATAAAATGGACATGTTTAAAGTCCTAAGTACCTGCCATATGCATTATTTGCAGAAAAAAAAAATAGCAAAGGACAATATAGTCCCATATAAGTCTTAATTGTTCTGGTCATTTCCAAGGAAATTTGGCTCAAGCAAGGTCATGTCCTCATCTGAAGGTAGTACCACTGTCTGGCATTAGAGAGAACTTAAAAAAACCCCAGTCGCTGAAGTTTCTTCCCAAGAGTAAATGCTATTTTTAATTGGTGAAAAATAGAGCATACTAATTCCATCAAATCCGTGAATGAATTACATATGTGACTATGTTCACTTGATTAGGCTATTGCTTATGAAGACAATTTTGGGAATGGAAATTTATAAAAAAGCATCTAAGGAAATTCTGTCAGGACAGCACTATATGCAGAGCAATATCTGGAGGAATTATAGTCTCCTACCCTTGGAAAATTTTTTATGTCAGTTTTAAAAAATTCATAAAAAGCTGAAGAGCTTCAAAACGCCCCAACTTTTTCTTAACAACAACAACAAAAAAACGTATTCCTCCATCAGAAATTGCTAAGAATTGAGAAATTATCTGTTCCACTATTTGCAATTAAAGTAAATACTGGAGACTGTGATTCAGGACTTTTTGGTAAGGGAGGAAAGATAAGATTTCTTTCCTTTAAATAGAAAAAAGTAATGAACATAGGTTAAATTTAAAAAATCCATCAAGAAAATATCAAATCAAAACAATATCAATTAAAATCAAAACACAACAAAACAAAACCTCCTTAACAAAACAACATCAAATAAATATAAAATTCTTCCTGAAACACAAGAAGACACTATTTTCCTATGAGGTTGATTACAACTGGCACAAGTTGTCCAGAGATGATGTAGAAATTCCCTTCTTGCAGATATTTAAAAGCTATTTGAATGTGGTCAAGGGAACCTATTCTAGGCAGCCCTTTAGCAGGAGGGTTGGACAAGATAATATCAAGAAGTACCTCCCAGCCTTAACAATGTTGTCATTATTGCGTCTGTAATAACTCTGCACAGTTTTCTCAGATATCCAGATTGATATTTGATTGTCTAAATCTGTTGTTTAAAGAGTAGCATGAGGATAAAGTTTGAAATTTTCAGCATAGTTTTGGTTAAATTCAGAATAAGTCCTATTTTTCCCTTACTAATACCATGCAAAAAGACCATATGAGCAAAAGTTTTATCCTTTATGTCAGTGATTAGAAAAAAACCCTTACCAACAAAAAATGAGAAGAGACAATGTAGGTCAATTAAAAATACTTCTAGAAGTATAATACAATAGCATAGAACAAGCCATAGTGTCAGCTTTTTTCTTCCTTGAACTAATTTGAGGTGCTCTGTTTTCTGGTTTCTGAGCAACTCAGTCTCTAAGCTGGCTGCTTAAGTTAATGTGCAAATGGCAATTCATGCTTCAGTGATTCTATATCAGCTTTTACTGAAGGTTGTTTTCTGAACTATTTTTACTATGTTTGCTGACTGATTAATATTTCACTTCTTAGCAGCAATTGAAAGAAAACTTGAGATGATAAAACAAATTAAACAGTAAGCCTTCACCATACTTGGATTGCTGCCCAAGACTTATATAAGTCAAACCAAAGATCAACATATGTGGCAAACTTTATCAGCAAGATAAGTGAACGTGTTGTGGAAAGAACTTTATTTTAAGTAAATGCCAAGATTTTTATTCATAAGCACAAAATCCCAATAACAGTGTAAGAAGATTTTTAAGAGCAACATCTATAAAATCAATCATAGATTCAGAAGAAGTTCTGCATTTATAACAGTGTACAGGCTTGCTTTCCTTAACAAACCCAGAAGTTCACAAGAATATGCTTCAAAAGTGCTGCTTGCTGCACTGACTGACCTTCACAATAGTGAGCCCCTGAATTTCCAAGTGTTGGGTCTCTGGATCCAAATTTAAAGGCAATGCTTGCTTTGGTGAACAATAGGTGGACCATATCAAACACAAACAGGCAAGTCTGCTTCCATTCACAAGGCTTTGGGTGGTTCACTTCATTAAAATATGCAATTATATTGCATCATTTAAAATGCAGAGCAGGATGTAGCTCTAATTTGAATAGGGTAAGAAGGGAAGGGTATTGTGGGTAGAGCTCATTATGTGATTAATGGCACTCAGTCATTCTGGGCAGTTGCCCTGAAGGGAAAGAAGAAAATCTACCAACTGCTTGGAGGTTTTGTTCCCCAGTAAATCACAACATAAGCATCAATTCTTACTAAAAAATGCTCAACTGACTAAAGTAGTAGCTACACAGACAAAAAAAGTACACATATGCTATAAAACCTGCATATAGATAAAGGCAAGATCACTTGAACTATATATTGACATGGATTATGTCCATGCATAATATATACATGTATAAATTTAGAAGCAAGCATATAAAAGACCACAGATGAAGATATACATATATATGATTTTGAATTACTGTTTCTCTCATACCTGCATTAACAAAAGTCTCTTTAGAGGAAGAAAATATATCTTTTCCTCAAAAGTAAGAATGCTGAAATGTCCATAGAACCAATGGACAGTTCAGGTTCTGACCACTGGCAATCATGCATCAGTTTATTTGTCACACTGATATTCATACTAACTGTATTATTATTGATATTCTGAACCTTATCCATGTCTGAGATGATGGACTAAACTGTTCTCTGCGAGGATGAGTATATCAAAGCAGTAATTATTATACAAATTATTCTAGAGTTATCCTTCAAATGGGAAAGACATTGATAAATTGGTTTATAGAAACATTTTACTTTTTTTAATTCAGAGGAAGGAAAGAAGAGCTAATACCAAGAAAATATCTTTGGGTCTTCTGCTCTTTGAAGGATGTGATTCAACTTTTTTTAACTAAATCAATAAAAATTTATAGTTTGGACACAGTTTAAATACTCACAGTTGAAACTAACATCCTGAAAATCCCTGTTATACTGACACTGAGCCCTGGAGGAAACTCAAGTCTTTAGAAGATGCAGATTTTTATCTGAAAATTTCTCAGGATCCTGAAGTTTTGCTTCTCTAAGTGCCCAGAAATGCTCTGGTTTTTTTAGAGTTCAAGAGACAGGGCAAATTTCCCATTAATACCTTACAAGTATCCCAGTCTGGACTGCTCCTTACCTTTGGAGGTCTGCTCCTGCTGAAACCTAGCCACCATAAAGAAACATGGAAGAAACATTAAGCCAGAAACAAAGAAAGGAAAATAGAGGCAGAAGCTCTCACATACAGATGAGAAAATGATAACTTGCAATTCTGGTAGAAACCTAGTTTCAGTGACATTGAAGTGTAGGGCAAGTCAAAGCAGGAATCAGAAATTGATCTCATATATTCTATCACTGTGCTACAGTCCCACTTTTTGACTGAATGCCTTCCAAGGCTGAAGGCACATTTTTTCCCCCAGTATTCAGTACTAACTAGCTCAGAGGAAGACTTTGGGCACCGTATCTACGTGCTTAACTTTCCATCAGTCCAGTATAAAGGCTTGGTGTAAGTTTTCGGGCTCATCTTCAGGGACAGACATAAGGAAGCAGGCATTGTGGTACATCCTGGAATTTCTACAGGGATTTCCACAGGGATTGAGACCTTTTGGATCTAATTAATAAGGAAAAGCACCATTTATATACTGTGCTTAGCATAACAGACAGGCTATGATGTAAATTTTCACGTTTCTCTTTGCTGATTTATGTCCGGAGATAGCTCAGGGATGCCATTTGCTCGGTTTCTCGGCTGTTTAGGCTTGTAAGCTTTCTGCTGCTGTCTAGGTGGCCTGGAAAGGCCCAGGGATGGCCTTGAAGAGCCCGGCGCTTCAAAGGACGAGGAGAGACTTCTGATCTTGTCTCGGTCTCGGTGTTTATTAATTGTTTATCTAAAAGATTTTCTTTCAGCCCGACAGAGGTCTGCACAGCAAGTCAGCCATGGGCACACTCCCGAAGCCCCCGGGCGGTCACTTATCTTTATACCCGAAGTTACGTGTACAATATTTATCATTTTTCCCCAATACCTTCTACCCTTATTAACCGGTGCACTTCTAGTAATAACCAATCCCAAAGTGCCACCATCACCACAGAAGATGGAGGCCAAGAAGAAGAAGAAGAAGGACAGGACACGCCCCAATTCCTCCATCTTACTTCTTTAGACCCCCCTGTACCAAAATCCTAAACCCTGTGTTTTACACTCTAATTAACTTATCCCTTCACCCAGTGAAACCTTCCCGGTCCTCATACAGGTGTCGTCTCCTGTGTAGGATCAAAACCCTGCCACCAGACACTTCTGGCAACATTCCAGGACTCCCGAGCCCCCCAAGGGTGGTCTCGGCCACTCTGCACCTCCGTCCTGAGGTGCTGAGATCCCACACTATGAGGCACAACTCAAATGTCTGTATTTATGCAAATGATCTGAGACACATCTTGACCTGCTGTCCAAACTGTCTTGAATTTTTTTCTTGTCATTTTTAAAATAAAACAATTAGACAGAATAAAGAAACTGTGCCTATTCCTCTGATGATTTACTATCATTACATTTAAAAGAAATATATTACTGGACTGTATTTTAAATACATGTTTATACATTTAGCTCATGACAGAGGCTGACTTTATAAAATCTTAACTTGTCTAAACCTTCCTCTGAATTTTTGTTGCTGTTTCTTCCCCTTCTCCCTCAAAAGCAGACAAAACATCATATTAGGAAACTCTGTTTGCACTGTTTTGAACAAAGCATAATAAATTAAATAATAATTGAAGAAACAATGCCTTTAGATTTTTAGTTAATCACAAATAAATTAATTACACACTTAACATATATTAAAATGGATACAGTACATTAAATTTGTGTTGATTGTTCAATCTTTAGATATATACTACATGATGTGTAACTCATTGGATTCACTTTTCTGTCATCTTTCCCAGTTTTTTACATAAAGTTAGGATGTGATTGCTATTCTTGTATATATGATTCAAAGGGCAGGAACTATGTATTTATAAACTATAAAAAGAAATTTGATTTGAATTCCATTTCTTCCCTAATCTTTCCTAATTTCCTGCCTTCCATTAGGTCTGCCACAGAACATCGAGTATTTCAGACAGCTATTTGCAATAGCCTATTTCCAATATCATCCTGATAAAGGAAAATCAAATCCTAGTGTATCCAAGTGCTTCTATTACTTGCCCTGAAAGATTCTAATCTAATATCCAAAACAAAAGCAAAGATATTTTTTACCTTTTTATAACACTTTGCCCTAAAATGAAGTTGAGTCCATGATTTTCTGATTCAAAAACTGAGATGCACAGTTATATGTACCATTGAAAATTGTTAGTGAATTTTAATACTAGAAAACCCATAAATAATTTAACTAATTATGGACTTCGTCCATTTTGACTAGCCCATTTCTTTCAATAGTTATTGAAATATTCTCGGCACATCTTGGACAGCACTGCTCTTGAAATTGAATCTCTGCAGAAATAATGCTGCTGAAATTCCAAGAGTGGAATTTTTTATTGTATTTGTAATGTTTGTATTATAAGGACTGGAACGATCCACATTGGAGAATGAAAAATAACACCTTTGGTCCTTGAGCTGAAATTCATGTTTTCAATGGACACAGTTTAAATGAAGTGCAATATTTCTAGAGATGGAAAATCTCTATAGGCAATGGAGTAGATTATTTATGATGGTTGTCATTAGCAGGTTACATCTTTGGTGACTATCTCCCCCAGAGAAAGTGTTCAGCACAACTGAATGAAAATATGGGATAAAAAAAGTTGTAGAAAGCCATTTCATTAAAAAATATCTATGTAATAAAGACAAACTGTAAAATCAATAGTGTTAAAGAGAATTAAGAATTTCCCTAATAATAATTACTTTAAACCTTCTAGCATTCCTTACTGGAGTTCTATTTTTAATACCTATTAAAGAAACTAAGCTGGAAAAAAACAAATAACCGTTTTAAGCAGAGGCTCTGACTGAGGGATGGATACATAAACAGAATCTATATAAACATGGAAGAGGAGCTCAGCTGATATAACCCAGGGTGGTTTTACCAATTCATGAGATTTCAATTAACTGCTGTTTAAGTTCTAGCAGATGGAGTTTATTCTACAGAATATGGTCTCAGCTTTGTGTTTTAGAAGTCAAACATGGTCTCTTGCTCAACAGGTTTCAAACAAGACTTGACTGAAGATCCTTCTAGGGTGATTTATTCTGTTTAGTACTAAGGAAACTGAATGACCCCAGTTCTAGGATAAGGAATAAGTTGTGATTTCATAAACTCTTAAATTAAGAGAGATATAAAGGGCCCTTATGAATCCTACTGCTTGACCTCTTGTTTAGCAAATACCAGAGAGCTATATCAACTGAAATACACTGAAGTGCAGCCTTCATTGACCTGTATTTAAATGCCTGAGATGCCTGAGATTCTGGTGTTGCTGAATACTGCAGTTGCCAAGAGTAAAAGCAGATAGCCTGAAGATATAAAACACAGTCACTCAGGATCTTTTCCCTCTTCCACTGTCGTGCATCAGAATTGCATATGTTCAGCGGTAAGCCTAGCTCTCTTGGGCAAAGGAAAAGGCATAATTCTTTTGTTTACCTCCCCAGGGTCTTTATTAACACATACTTGGGAAACATTATGTTATTAGTTGATTAGTAATGCAGGAATAATTTCCAACATGAACTTGAATTTCACATATGCCAACGATGAGCCTTCATTATTCTCTCCTTATGGTCTTGTCTTTTTAGACAGTTACTTGACAACAGTAATGCTTTCCTTTTGAGAAATACTGACAATTTGTTTTGAAAACCTTTCCTGTAAGGAGATACTGTGCAGGGAATCAGCACAACAGTGCAGTATGGAAGCAGAGATCATCCCACTGATTTCAGAGGCTGCAGATGGGTTGTGCATGTACTGCTGCCTTCCCGACCACAACCGGATTGGGCAGCCAGCATGAATATATTCTCTAATGCCTGAGGTAATCTTCACATTACATTTATTGCTGCCAAGGTGAAAGGAGTGACCAGTGCAAATCCAGAGAGCACTGACCAACACAAAGCTGTTGCCAGCTGCTGCTTCAGCTCTGGAGGACATGCATGTCTTGACTAAATTAGTGCAGTATTTTCTTAAACAGGCCTGAACAGCTCAGACAGAGTTTTGAGAGCAGAGCACTTGAAAAGGTGAGCTTTTCCTCCTTCTCTGTACCTGTGACTATGTTTAAGTGTTCCTTAACCATAAATAAATTCTCAGCTGTTTATTTATATATGATTTCTGCCTGAGAGAGTGAACAATCATGGAGTCAAGCTACACAAGAAACCAGATCCTACTTCTGAAACATTTACCTTCAGAGGCAAGGAAAAAAGGGATATGTTGAAAAATTACACTCAGACAAAAAATATCACATGATTAAAATCCCGACTAACTCCTGCAGTGTTCTCTATCTGCAACAACCCCCTTATTCTATAGTGTGCTAATTTATATCAGGCTGGTTTTAATTCTCTGTGTTTAATGGAATAGCTCCTAACTGATCTCTGCAGAGAAACTACTGCCTCCATGGTACAGATTTTCATTCCTAGGGGAAAATCCAATTACTCTGAGTAATTTTTGGTTACTCCGTTTATCATCTGTCATCATTCTATGAGTTATTAAATCTGAATTTTTCAATTATTTGCAAAGATTTATTTCAGTATGGTCATATACTTTCAGCCTGTTAACTATTTTTGAGAACAGTGAGGAATTTATCTGTTCTTAAAATACATAGTAGTAGGAAAAAAGCCTTTTGAGGCAAGTACAAACATACTATGTGAATGACATTTCCCTTTAAATGATGTGCAGCTCTACTGAGATGACTGTAGTGGTTCTTTGTTTTCCTATTGCAGACCCACAACCTTCACTTTAGTGAGGATTCTGTTGGAGGCTAGGGCAGTGTTAAATGTAGGACTATCCATTTTGAGGACACAACAGATATCTAATCCTATATTTTTTTCAAGTGAAAATAGAATCCTAAATTTTTTTCATGCTTTTGATTAACTATTTGCAATATCTTCACTTCTGTGGATAAAATAACTTGATATGGGTTGCTTTGAAAAGTGCTGTAAGATTTGTAGCTTTCAAAACCAGTCTTATTTCCATTTTTTATAATTAGACATTTACAATTGTATAATTAAAATGCATTAGGTATTCAGGAATTTTGCATGGGGTATACAAAACTGAATTTATGAATAATCCTTCATGGCCAGCCTATGAGACAAAGAGATATGATTTCTTTCTTAGGCACATTACTTGCATTAACTGTTCTTCCTATCTGTCTTGTACCATTTTAAATTCATCTTTCCATTCTCTGTTGACCACTTGGCATCTGATCATTTGATCATGTTTATGAGGTCTCTAGGACATAGCTCAATAATTCAGAACTTTGAAGAGTGATTGTGATTTTGGATTTCTCAGTTATCAGGTGTTCCAATTCCAGCAAGGGGTCCAGATTTTCAGAATGCATCCTCCAAAAATGAGTCTTCTTAAGGGTTCCTCAACTCTTGAAATTCCCAAAACAGCCACTACAGTCCAGAAATATTTGATAAATTTCATTTCTTCATAATTTTTAAAACACAAGCCAGAGAGAGAAAAAAATGTGAATTAATTTAAATCATAGACAAGAGTAATTTAAACTCATTATTATTAAATGTTATCACTGAAAACTTTAGCAAGGTATTTCAATCATTTTAACCAATACCCTTTTTCCTTTTTTTAGCCTTTGTTTCTGTAGAGTTTCATGCACTTGAATCATTTAACACAAAAAACCTCCATGTCTTTGTTCCTAATGGGACTTTCCAAATTATAAATCTACCTCTCCATTTGCAGGTACTAATAAGACAGATGTCAGAACTTCATCAAAATTGTATTGTGTACATTGTGGGCACACACAAAATGGTATTTAATGCCTGCTCTCACTGCCTTCATGGTTATGTTTTCTGCACATAAAATTATTAATGTTGTCTGTCCCATAGTAATCATGTATGTTTTTTGGAGCTATCTGATAAAGCTGAGAACTGCTATCAAATTCCACATGAAGGTGTTAATTATTTTTTTTTCTACAAGATTTATTCCTAAATTTGTTGAAAACTACCCTGTTTTCATTATACTATCTGCTGTCCATCTGCTCACATTTAAACCAGTGACTTGTAGAACTATTCTTCATGAGAAAGGTAATAAAATACATCAGGCAAAATTACCACTTTTTAAAGACAGATTTCTGTGTTTTATTTATTACACAAATCAGAATTTCCATACAACTACTGATTCTTTGAATTGTTATGCAAAATGTAACTTGCACTATAGCATTTCTCAAAGGTGCTACTTCACTACTTCATCACAGCCTCATTTTGTGCATAACACCTAGGGATAGGATAAAATAACTCAGAACAAAAAGGCCTTTTGAGCCCCAGAGATTCTGCTCCACAGAGGAGGAACATAAAACTATACAAAGAATGCTGGAAGGGACTTCAAGGTATTGCTTAGTCATTCTTCCTGTCTTCTCAAGCAATTATGTCTGGGGCTAGCTCGAAAGTCGTCTAGTACTAAAATTTTCAATGAGTAATGTAAATGTCTCTGCTGCAATTTAAGCTCTTCATTTTTTTCTATTGATCATGAACATAAGAAAGGGATTCTTCCCTTCCTCTTTGAGGCAGTTTTTATGTACTTGAGTGCCATTACCCTGTTTCTGTTCTGTCTTTGTTTGCAGACTCTAAGAACCCAAGAAGTCCAGTCCTTTCTCATAAGTCGTGGTTTTTAAACCCTCAGCCATTCTTGACTATTCTTTCCACTCTTTCCACTTTTTCCATTATACTTGAAGTACAAAGGTTACAGCACAGAAATTACAAATGATATATTACATATGACAGTGAAAATATATTATACGAAGGCCTTAAGTATTTAATGCCTTTTTTACTAATGCATAAAAGTGGTCATTCACATGTAACATGTAAATTTAAAGAAAAAAACTATTTTTACAGGCTATTAGTATCCTTCCCAAACTACTTTTGCTCTGAACTACCACCTAAATGCTGACTACCCGTCTGCATTACCACCTAAATGGAGACCACTTGTCTGTAGTAAGTATAGCTTGGTTGCCATGTGTTTATATGTAAATTTGCTCCCAATAAGTAAGTAATTTATTTTAATAATAAAATAAGTTCTCATTAAATAAATATCAGCCAGTATACCTCCTGGACTAATGCCTGTGTAAGGTTGATTCATTGCAAATATTATTCTATCTTGAACCATTTATAGTACTTCTGGATGTGATCATCCAGCTAATTATGGACCCATCACTAAACAATTTATTTAGACTATTCTTACCATTAGAAGATTTTTAGGTGTCAGTTTGGTTTTTTTGTGTTTGTTTGGTTGATTTTTATGTCAATATCTTTGTAAGAATTCTTTGTAAGAATTTAGATATAGTTCTGCTACTCTTTGTCCACTGGCCACAGAAGATGCCATGCAACAGCTACTCAGCAACAAGATGGGCCAAACCAGTGCAGGCTCTTATTTTGCCTACATTTTTTGAGGATTTTACAGTTTGATAATTTTTCAGTATATTTCCATGCTCAGCTTACAGTTTTCTTCTCCTCCCTTTTTCCCCTTTTTAAAGGGAGGGAAGTATTTAAAGTCTACAACCTCCAAAAGTGTTGATCACTCCTTTGCTCCTCAAAAACTATAATTCTTGACTCTGAGCTTGCTTCAGACATAATTCTGATATTAATTTTATCTGGGTTCTTGATCATAAAGAATTCTGCAGCCTTTTTTATTTTTTCCTGTTCTGGGAAACAAAATTCTGGGGGAGAATTTTATCCTTTTGATTTGTCCTTAATGACATTAGTCAGACACATAAAACTCTTTGACCTCCTCAGCATTATCTTTGCAGCATTATTTCCCCATTACCTCTTTACTGATTTTTTCCTTCTGTTTGTATTATTTTATATTTGTCTTCACTGTTTGAGACATGAAAAACTTGTGATTCAGCTTTTCATTTTGATCAAATTGATCTCATCCTAAACTCCTATCTTCTCCTCAAATTTGTAATATATGGTAGTGATAATTCATGCTACTAATGTATAAAATATTGTAAAATCCAAACCGTGTCTTTTGACCATCCTGGCTGGGAGCAGCTGTCTTATTCATATACAACTAGTTCCAGGATGCAGGTTAAGATAAATATCAATGCTTTAACATAAAAATAGAGGCTTCCAGGATGATAATCGTTTGTTTCCTGAGTTGTTGGGTCTACCTGAAAGAGATTATCGCCCTGCCAATTACATCTGTTGAGATAACCAATGGCGCCATCCTGATAGATATTAATACACGGCTTGACCAGAGTCAATTGACACCACCAAGACACCTGGATGGGGCCTTTGTTCAGCTCTGCACATGGAAAGCAACAGCGATGCATGTGAAGAGACACAAAGAAAATTTGGTCTTCATTGCCTCGGGCAGAATAAACTGTATAAAGCCTTGCTGCGCGAAGCCGCAAGCATGAGCTGGGGAGACTCTGACACTCGAGAGGTCAGGTCTGTGTTCACCCGACACCCACCCTGGGCTCGACGCGGACTCTTTGGCTGTGGTGGTTTCGAAGACCGAACTTCGGTCTTGCAGACAAATTAATAAATCTTTGCTAAATTTTCTTGTAAGTTTGGCTCACGATTTGATCACTTATAACATATTTAAATATCACTTGTCTAGAAGAAAATTTTACATCGATTTTATGAAGCTTTATTGAACGTAATTAAGGTCCATTTTGAGAATCAAACATTCTGAGTTGGAGACTGAAAAATCTGTGGAAATTCTGTGATCTTTACTGCAAACCAAAGATAGCTAACAGATTTCTGAATGGAATCTGAATGCAGGTTTATCCATAGTAACACATCTCTTTTATGAGTTTTCTTGAATTTTTTCTTTTGATCAGAGAATAAGTGTTTAGCAATTGAGACAATGCCAAAGAAAACTCACTGCATATCTTAATGTCGAGAGAGATGTTTACTATTTGTAATTTACTATTAACTAGAAGACATCATTTGTGTGATGTCTTTTAATTAATTTCATGGAGTGAATAAAAGAAAAATCTGTATGTTTATTATGCTTTATGAAGTTCAAGAATGCCTGGATAATCCTCAGAAAATGACATTACAATTTAAGCAGCTAATTCTGAGGGTACTTTAAAATTGAAAAAAATTTGAGAGGCATGTATTATTGTATTCAGTATGTTATGTATATCCACTTTTCTTCAGTTTCAACGTAGGAATTTTCATTAGGATTTCATTTTCTCTTCTCATCCTATATTAGTAATTTCAGGTATTGAGTTGACACTTATAATTGTATGATAAAGCTGATATTACAATCTAGTTTCTAATCTTAACAGGGAATAAGTAACCAAGCATGCTATTAAAACCTTCATTATAGGGGAATAGCTCTTTTAAACAAACAACAGTAGTATCACAGTACTAAAATGATGATAATGTCCCGTCAGGAACAGTGTGCACAGTGCTGATAACTATCCCACAGGAAGGAAGTTACCTCAGAGAAGGCAGCATGTAATGAAACACAATGCGACATCCCAGGAGCCTGATTTGACTTTCCAAGAGTTGGGACTAAGTTTTCAGAAAGCAGAATAATTATTCAAAGTTATATAAATGTTGTGAATGGCTTGTACATTTTTTTATTCATTCATTTTAGTAAGAACAGAATACTTGTCATATTAGTGAAGTGTAAGGTGGGAGTGAGGTCCCAGATGATCCTATTAGCAAAATTCAGAATTTGCTATATGAGCCAGATAGAAAAACAGAAGCTAGAGATCTGTCTAAAAAGATGACTAAGACAGAGCATGTTGCAGCTTAGTCGGGATAATTACTGTAAAGCATATATGCTAATATAAAATATTTTTGTTCACAAATAAGTTTTAATGCTTGATGTGAGTAAACTCTTCTTGTGAGGTTTCAATTCAGTATTGCCAGCCACAGGCACTCAAGTTATTTTAGTACCACACCTTGTGCCCACCCCACCCAAAAGATGAGATTTGGAACAGAGCACAAGTCAGGGTTAATGAGTTTGTTTGGTTTTGTGCCCCACTGGGAGTGCTTATCTTGCAATTAATATTCAGTCTGGAAGGCTAGAAACTTTTTTGATTATAAATGAAGGCTGAGGTTTCTTCGCTAATAATCTCTTTTCGGCAGCTCAAATTTCAAGCAATAAAACAAATGAAACCAAGTCCAACAAATAAAACTCCACCTACTATGTGATTGATAAGGAAAAAAACCTCATATAAAAACTTTTCCAATTCAACTAATGATTCCATATAGGAAAAAATAGTCAAAACATTTGGGTCTTGCAGATTTCACCAAGTACATGCAGCAAAGATGGTGTTTGCCTTTTCTGTGAAAGTACAAGGCATGGCACAAAAAGGAAGCCACAATTTTGAAAGTTCACACAGAAAACAGGTATCTGTATAAGGATTTTGATACCTGTTTTATCTCCTGGAGAAGAATATGTCAGTGTCCTATGCACTTCTGACAACCCAGGAGAATTGCATGACATACAGGACTACAACGAGGGAATAATTGTATTTAGGACAACCCTGTCTGTCTGTTGTCTTTCAAGAATCCCATTCTGAACCTTTTAACTCTTTTGTAAATTATGTATAAGTTGGCTACTCAGCCATAAGTTATAACTTTTATTAAGTGTGCTGATTTTGGCTGGGGTAGAGTTAATTTTCTTCACAGTAGCTTGTATGGTGCTTGTTTTGGGATTGTGACCAAAACAGTGTTGATGTGACAGGGATGTTTTAGCTATTGCTGAGGAGTACTCACAAAGAGTCAAGGCTTTTTCTGCCCCTCACACTGCCCCACCAGTGAGGGGGCTGGGGATGCACAAGGAGCTGGAAGAGGACACAGCTGAGGTTGCTGACCCCAGCTGACCAAAAGGATATTCCTTACCATATGATGATGTGCTCAAAAAAAAAAAGCACAACATCATACAGTATGGAATATCTGGTGGGGGAAATATGGAGGGGACATTGGGTCAATGGTGTTTGTCTTCCCAAGTAATGGCTGTGTGTGATGGAACCCTGCTTTCCCAGAGATGGCTGAACACCTGTATGACCATGGGAAGCAGTAAATTAATTCCTTTGTCTTGCACACAGCTTTTGTTTTCCATAAGGTGTTTTTATCTTAAACCTAAATTTTTCATACTTTACCCTGCCAATTCTTTCTCCCATTTCAGTTGTGGGGAATGAGTGAGGGTCTTGACTGTCTGCTGGGGGTTAATCCTTAAAAAAGAATGCAGCCATTCAGATTCCTATGCAGAAATACTCAGGTCTATCTTAGAGACTGTAGGATATTTGGGAAGTCCAGAGGGGAATATGACCTGTAGTGAAAGACAGGGAGAATAACCCTATATATAGGTTTAGATGTCCCTGCATAGGGTGTCTAAAACATCACTAAAATAGTATATTTAAAGCAGTAGAGTCACTTCCTGTGAATTTTGAATCTGGTACATTTTAAGTAAACAAATATTTTGGTACGATAAAAACCTGAGAATATAATGTGAATGTAGCAGAAAAACAATCTCATTGCCTACACCATCTGCACTGCACCTACATAAATACCAACATCAGAAGCAGTAACATTAGTTTTGTTGTATTTTAGGACACCCACTTGCTGTTAGCATACTCTGCTTCTAAGGCAAGGGTAATTCATAGTCAGAAAAATCCTTTAAACAGGAGATTGTATAAAGTTTATTTGACTTTTGCCCCATGTCCACTGAGATAGTAATACAAATAGGGTTGAACGAGGCAATACCCAGAACAATTGCTATGGGACCCTATTACATTCAGAAATCCCTTCCAGCCTTGAGCTCTGAGATTATAACAGTACAGATTCATTCAGAACAATACTGAATTCTTTTGTCCTAATGGCAATTAATCTTATGCTCAGCATAAAAGCAAATGAAGAATTAAGTCAATCGGCCACTCTAACATAAGTGTGTGCCCACATACAGGAGCATCCAGGTCATAATACACCTAATTCTATTCTGTTTTTTGAAAGCTCCTCTCTTGCTCATACTATTACACATACTAAATTGATTCTATGACTGTCTTAACCTGCTGTCCTGATCTCTGACTGCATGAGCCATTTCCAGGGTGCTGAGCTTTTGACAGTGTTGCAGCAGAAATAGCATAATGTAGAAATATTTGCCTTGCCTAAAGAAGGAGCAGAAGAAGAAAAAGTCCCAGGGCCTAACTTGTGCGTTGTGCGGGCCACCAGAGGTCTGTGGATTGAATTGTACTGTAGCTCCAGAACAGACATAGCTGCCCCTTCTCTGTTAGCCTGCACAGTCCCACACTTCCCTAAACATCAAGCAAACCACCACTGGCGAACTGGAATTCAATCAACCTCTTTTTGTTTCAGCCCTCACTCATTTTTAGAGCAAAGTTGTAAGTGAAAAGAGCCCTTGAGTGATTTGTGGCATGCATTATTTTTAATTTGCTTTACCTGTATAGGCATATATGTTAACATCTAATAGATAGCTTGATGATTCACCTTTGCTGCTGAGGGCAAAAAGATTTCTTGCTCAACTGAAGTGATAATAGCTTGCTCTTTAAAACTTTTTGTGCCCTAGAAAAGCTGAGCTCTTGCAGAAATTCTGACATTGTAAGAAATGATCATGCCTGTGATCAAAAAAAGCCCCAGAAATGTAGAAGCATCTAACACAGCTGATGTATTAAAGATGAGTGAAGGCAAAACTCTACCTGTTACAGCAATTTTTGCCATTGTGGTAATGAGATGTAGTCTGCAAGAAATAGGAGTAAAAGCAGTTAACAGAATTTTCAAATTTTTCTTCTGATGAAAGATCAAACTGACCCATTCTTGAGTCCAGGACCTGAATGGTTAATTTAGAAGAAAGGTGTATCAAGATAGAAGTAACTTGATCAACTGAATGCTCCAGAGACAACGACCGCTGATCTGAACTATTTTTTTCAGTAAAGAATTCTGCAAGCTATATAGATTCTAACTCACTGAAGATTACACAAGATGAGCAGTCAACATTTTCTGTTCCTAAATTGCAAGCCTGCCAGGGAGAAACTAGAAATGGCTGCTATTTGTTGGAGTTTTTTCAGGGGGATGGGAGGGGGCAGGGTGTGGTCTTTGTGGTTTTGTGTCCTCGTGTTCTTCTCAACACTTGCTGCTCTTTAAATTTTTTCTTCAGCATTATTCAAGGAGTGAATATATAAACCAGGCATTAGCAGGTTTATACCCATATTCTGTTCAGATTTTTCATTGCTTATAAATATTGTCCAAGGTTATGCACATTTGTGCAGAACTGAAATGCTTTGTAAGATACTGCACTCTGTCAAAAGAGAGAAGCTAGCGGGGACTAACATCATCTTTGTGCCACTCTTGATGGCAATTTAAAAGGAATCTAGATACAGTGGTGACTGAACACTAAGCCTCTACAAAATTACAAATTTAGGCTGAAGTTTATAGTTAAGCATGTATTATGTTGACACATTCTCTTCATTTATTCATTATTTTAGAGATTAATTTTTGCAATCTTTACTTTTTGTTTCATTCCAAATAATACAACACTTTTTATTATTTGTTGCTTATTAACTTCAGCATAGTTTTGAGAAAGTATGACTTGTCTTCATCTTACAAGATTACCACAAAAATAAAAGGCAGTTATGTAAAATACTTTAGTCTACCCTGTCTCTTTTCAAACAGTGTGTGTGTCACTCACAAAGTACATTTAGCTCTCTTGGATTCAAAAAATATTCTTCCAATTTAAACTTGAACATCAAAATTCCTTCTTCAAATATGCAATATTCTCATTGTCCAAAGTTTAGTTATACAATTATAATGTTATTGTATTAACAACATAGAACTGCAGAATTGATTAAATGTGTTTTCATGCAGCAAACTTCGGGTTTTTGCGAATTAATAGGAAGTTTGGCTTAGCTAATATAAAGTTTGGGATTCCACTAAAGAGTTCCACACAAACTGAAATCATATGTACAACAGGAAATAGGGCAAGAGAAATAAATTACTCTGCATGACATAAATATCAAGAGCTTATAGTAAACAGATACCTAAAAGGAAAAATAAAGCACATTAGGCCCAAGGAACTACAAATCACATTCCATGGTTTTTTAATACCAGGCATCAAACAACAGCAGTAAACTGGCTTTGTCTTTATTTCTAGACACAGCATGACAAAATTGTCCCAAGTATCTTTGTAACTGAGCAAACATTCAATAACTGTCTGTGTTTTTCTATAGCAGTGATCTTTCTGGCATATTCTTTACAATTCTCCCTGACTTCTGTATTCTGCTTAAGCATCACAAAGAGACAGTAAACAACATTCACATTCATTTCACCAAATGAGCTTAGATATGAACAAGGGAGAACTAGGATTTCATATCTGTTGTTGCATTGCAAAGAAAAATATAATTACTTTGGTTCATTCTTTTCTATCTGTAGTTGTGTAGTTTCAGAAGCTCTTTGAAGAAATTTGTACTTTTCTTAAAATTACGAAGTAGTAAGGATACTTGGACTTACCTAAAATTACATAGAGGTATGTAAGCATATGCATTTTTGTGTGTCAAGCTGCAAGCAGATATCTTGTTATTGAGCAATTCAACATACTTAAGAAGAGAATTTCAGAGATCTTTTGTATGGCTATAGTGGGAACTTCTGTAGATCGGCATTTTTAGCACAAGCTTATAAAAAAAGTTTATTCTTTCTCTTAAACCAATCTTGGAACTGTTTCATAAAGTTCACTGCTATAAACTGTCAGAGTAACTGAGAATAATGGTACGAAACTAAGAAAAAGTAAATTAAGGCTGAGCATCACAACAAATGAATGGTGAGGAAATAACTGGAAGTGCCAGTTGGAGAGGATAAACCACTTTCATTTGAGTGATTTAGAACTTGGAAATTCATTTCCATGAAAAATCCAGCTCCTGGAAAAGAATGACCCAGATGAGTATTGGTTTCTTAGAGTCCTTTCTAAGCTGATTATGTGGTTCACATGGTAGACTATCATTCTATCAATTTACTTCTTACTGCTTCCTTATGATAATGTAGTTGATATTATATAATGTAACAGATTCATCTCTGCAGCATTTTCATAGAACTGCTCAGGCAGACAGTTTTTAATAGAGCCATAATTTTAGCTGAAGAGAAACCTGATATAAGCATTGCTCAAAGGGTAAAAGGAATCTGCTAATTATTTATGAAGACTTTGATATTGTCTTGATATAATATAACAGAGAATATTTATACTGAACTATATCACGTAATAAATAAGAAAATTACTTAAGTTGCATTAAACATTTCCCTACTTTTAATTTTAAAATGGTAATATGGCATATGGATTCTTTTTATTAAAATAATCTGTAATGAAAGTTAGTATCCCAAATATCTGCACACAAATCAGGGATTATTCAGAATTTTTTTTTTATTATTAAGACATTTCAAACTCACACTGAAAATCCAATACTTTGGAACAGCACAGAGCTTCTAGGATTCTGCTTTGAGTATGTTTTGGAGGATAACAAATACATTGTCTGAAGATCTCATAAGTAATCTTTTCATTGTCAAAAAAAGGTACACAGATGAAAAGATGCACTGAAAATTCATGGTGAAACAATTCCTTTTCCAGAGTATCTGAGATGTATTACAGAAAGCTGGTGTTCAAGAGACAGGACTCTGCATTGCAGGTTCATCTCAAGAACTTCACTTTCCTCAGTTAGATCTCAAGGCTCGACATAATCACTTGCAATTCTTAAATAAGATCTCCATGTTTTCCTCTCTCCTTGTGCACCAGTATTTGAAAGTCTAGCCAATGGAAACTGCCAGGTAAATCCATGTAACTGAGAAAAGAGCCATGGTATCCTACAGATGCTTTTCTAAACTATAAACACTTCAAAGAAACAACACCAAAATTAAAAAAGACTGAAAAGGAAGATGAAGAGCATGTGAACTGGCTTGTTAGATGTGTTTGTAATATTCAAATTTTGTTTCCTTCTCCAAGAAAATGTCAGATTGATAATCACAGATATAACTAATGCTATATTTTCTCATATTCTTTAAGCTTTTTGCTGTAAAATTTTACTTTGTATAATCAATCTGCATTACATTACTTTCCAAAAGGTATTATCCAACAGCAGAGAAGAATTATATTTTCAGAACCTGAACAATCAAAGTTTGTGCAAACTTACAGATCTCATTTGGTGTATCTAGAACTTTGGAAAGTTACAGAAAGAGAGAAGTTATTTTCTAAAAGTATTCTCTTCACATGACAAAAACAAGGATGAAGAAGCTATCACAGAATCACAGAATATTCTGAATTCGAAGGGACCCACAAGGATCACCAAGTCCAGCTCTTAAATGAAGGATCTATAAAGAGGCCAAGCCCACAACCCTGGTGTCATTAGCACCAGGCTCTGACCAACTGAGTTACTCTCAGGGTCATGACTGTGACTTTGAAAGCTTTTGGACTCACTGACAATCAGAAATACCAAATGTTCTCTCAATTAAAATAGATTTGATAAGTAATTTCTTCAAGTACCAGTAACAGATGCTTGGTATGTTGGAGTGAAATAAAGTACATTCTCATTTGCATACTTCTGTGGAATTTAAAAATTCAGAATCAATAGACTTCTCTCACGATTTCTAGGTGCTCTCTGATATATTTTTCCACATTCTTTCATGCTATGGCTTGATAACAGTACTTAAAAATGATGAAGAAATAGTTGTTTAAAAGGCTAAGCCTTATTTACTTTAATTTGAAAGCCCTTGACTCATCTTCCACAGAATATCTCCTGAATTAGAGGATTACTAATGGTTTAGTTACAGTTTTTCATCTATGGCCGACCTCTTCCATATTACTTTAATTTCTCAGATATTATTCTGCAATTATTTTAGATTTACTGATTAATCCTTATGATATGGATATTGATACATGTACAGCAATTTTCCGGGATCAGGCTGCACCAGGATTTAGCAAAGCATGAAGATACCTGAAACGTTCATACCTATTTTCATTTTTAAATTCAGTGAAATAATAGTAGCAATAGCTGCAGTTTGGACAGTTGACACAGAAATTAGTTTTTTCACTCAACTGTCCATTAACACAGTTCTTTCATTAGATATCTGTTGGAGAAATCTGCACAAATGAAAATGAATTAGTAATAAAATTTAAAAGTAGAACTCAAACTGTCTCTTTATTAGTTTTATTTCAATAATGCAATATTTGAGTAAACAATGTTAAAAAGCTAACTAATTTTCTAACCTCATTCATCTTTTGATGACTGGAAATTAAAACGAAGGTTTGTCCCTTTGAAATACTCATCAGATAAACAATGCAATACTGAACAGGAAGCAAAGAATTAGAATCAGTGGAGTGTAACTATGTTTGTAACCCTTTACTAATGTAGTTCCTAAGCATTTTTATTTAGCATAAAGTGTGTATTAGCCACATTTTCAATGCTTTGGAGCCTCAATTACCCTCCTATACCTCCATGAAAAATATTTTGCATGATGGCCACCTATTTACCTGTGAGTCCTTGACATTGAAGTGTGAGAACACCACGACAAGAATAAACTGCATATTTCAGCCTTACCACAATTTCTGAGGTTTTTTTTAATAGGCTTATTCCAGGAGAAAAATGTCTTACTGCCATGTGAATGCTTTCACAGTGAGATTCTCTGAAATGCCCTCAAACTGATCGGGTAAAGAATAATGACATTTTTCTCAGAACACTTGTGCCTCATTCCAAGGTGGATAAAGCATTCACAGAGCCAGTGAGACCAGTAGGAAGCAGAGAAAAACTCAGCAGGGATCACTTCAGGTAATTTTGCATAAGCTTTCACATTTGTCCTTCAGAGTGCATTGGTTTCTCTGTACTTTCCAGAACTTTATTGATGCTTTCTGAAAGCTGCAAGTTAAGAGGAGATCAGACGTTTTTCAGGACATGAGCTTGGATTCTAGGCCTTGCTTGACCTGTTACTGTTGATTTTTGGAAATAGGTACAAAATGAGGGTCTAATTATACAGTACATGGTCTACCAACGAAGAACCTGTGTTAGCTCCAGAGCCAGCCATTGCTTTGGATGGAATTCTCTTTTCCCCCCAGTTTCCGTGATGTTACCATTCGAAAGGTTTCCTACTGTTGGTAGGAAAAGGTATGACTGTTTTTCTGTATAAAATAACACAAATTAAGCTACATCACATAAATAGAAAAAGAAATCAAGAACTGAGTGAGAAAACATTAAAGACTTGAAAAGATTCACCCCCAAATTCCTTCCTTCTTTCTTCCCCTCCCTCTACAGCTACTGTGTGTTTGTCCCTTTTGCAGTTAATCTTTTAATTGCTTCTGATAATTTTTGCATCTTCTTTTTGAAGGCTTCTCTCAAGGTAGAGAATCCTTTCCCTGCTATGTCTCTTAGTTTCTTTTGTCTGCACTGCAGAAATTGCTGCTGGCTGAGCACATTCACTTGTTCTCAGGGTATTTTTTGCCCGTCTCCAGGAGACTCTGCTGTGCCCACCCGCAGCAGGAACACACAGCCTGGCAGCCCTTCTTCCCACCACCCAGCCACACCTTCTCAAACAAAGCGTTCAGGAAACGACACACACACAATGGACCAAGAACAAACAGATTTAAATTTTCTGCCATCTTTCACACAGCTCACACCCTCCTTTTACCTTAATTGCTGGATTTGGGCCTGGGCCAGTCTGGGGTGGATTTTAAAGGACATGAAATATATAACATGAACTTGGAGGATTCTTTGTTTCCTATCCACGCAGGGATTTAGGTAACAGATTTAGGCAAATTATAGTATGACTGGTTGGATTAGTAGCATACAATTAATAGTTTATAAAGTTTCAGCCACTGCAGTTCATCCCTTATTGCTTCCAAGTCTACACCAAGGAAAGCAGATCAATATTTACCCCTTTAAAAAAAGTTTAAAAGATATATTTTTGTCTGCTGAATCTTATCACTTCATTTCAACTGAAAAGTAAATAAAATTATACTCAAGAATACTTGACTGGTCTCCAAAATGTTTGAAGATAGTTTGTGAGGCTGGTTGTTTTGCTTCAGACTTTGCTTTGAAGGCTTTTAAGATCATATTTCAAAAGCTAAGAATATTTAAATAAAAAATGGGCATTTTCCCAAATGCAAGAGACACCTACTTGCTTCGGATTAGAATAGATTTTTGGCAACTGCTAACACTTGTTAGACTTGTTACCCACAGGTGATACTGCATTGCTCAGCTCACATTTTCAGGTGAATTAAATTGCCCCACAGAAAAAAAAACCCAAAACAACAAACAAACAAAAAAAACCCTGGTGATTTTCTACCGGAAACCAAATGCAATACATGATTAAAACTGTTTGGAACATTTTCTGGAAGAAAACTTTGTTGAAACAGGATTATATCAGAGCTGAAAAACCTACAGTTATACATCTGATCCAGTCAGGTTCTGAATAAGAAAAGTCTAGGTTTGAAACTCATCTGGAAAGCAAAAAAGTGATGCTTGGTCTCAGTATTTTTGCATATAAAGCAAATTCCAAATTGCCCAAAGGTTTATACAGATAAGAAAAAGAAACAAGCAAACAATGATTTTTTTTATTGTTACAGTATGAAATAAGAAAAAAAGAAAATTAAACTTTGAAAGCTGTTCACAAACTAAATCATTAGTTATTGTAGGGTATTTTTGTATGGGTGGACTAATCTTTCTATGCTGCAGATCAGTAATTGAAATTACAGAAAGGAAATAAATTATAGTTTTAAAAATTTTATTACATTCAATGCTTATATTTCCATTATATCTAAGCATGTTTTTATGTATTTATAATAAAAAAAATATTGCCTGCTTTAGTTTCAATTTCTGTGCCTGGGACCTTCCATTAATATTCAGTTAATGTCGGAAATTAATGGATAAATTTATAAAGTGATAAAAAGGTGAAAGGCTTCTCTCTTATTTTCCATAAGAAAGGCTTTTTTCTTATTTTCCATTTTTCTTTAGTTTAAGAACACTATCAGGTATTTTTTAATTATGGTGAAGTATAATTGCTTGCTCCAAAACTAGTGTTCTCATGGAAAACTATGTTCATATGGCTTGAGCTGAACAGAGTGGAATAATTTTACTGCTGTAGCTTTCTTGGAAGCACTGGAGATTCTGGAGATTAAGTATTGTTTCTGTTATATTCCATTTCTTTCACTGTGAACAAATAATTCAATTTCTTTCTGCAGTTTGGCACATTTGAAGCATTTAAAATTGTATTCAACTTTCCCATCTTGTCTAGTTGTCTTGGAAACTATCACAGGAAGGAACAAGAGCTATTTTTTTATATCTATTTTGCTTTTCAAAATTCTCTAGTTTAGCTATCAAGTGAATTACTGAGCACTACTAAAACATTAAAAGAAAATACTTACTGGCAGGCAAAAACTGAGGGTCTTTTGTAAGTTGAAAATTAAAAAAAACCCTCCCGTCCAAAGGAAGAAATAAAGACTCAAATCTTGGATGCATTAAGTTTTGTCAATGGGTTTGTATTAGTACTTCTGATATTTTTTTATTTTTTAGGACAGTTTAATTAGTAATGCAAATTAGTTAAAATAAATTAAATTCCCATATATAAAACTAAGGAATCTTTAAAATCAACTTTTCATTAAGAAGTACACTTCTGAAAAGTTTGGTTAGTCTGCTGTTTTTGTTTAACATACGTGTTTTCTAATTTAAAAAGCAGAAATGTTCAATTTCTTAGGAAAAAAGTTAATATATTGTTTATTTCCATGCTTTATGTTTATACTTGCCAAGTGGGATAACAGAAATTGTAAAATTATGTACAATTTGACATTTTGCTATCCATTATAGGATCTCACTGTCTTCACTGTCATCACCAAGTCTGCCAAGTTTATTAGCATAAAAGAATAGATAATTACACACATTAGGTGTTTAATTGTGCTAAATGCTACAGCTAGCAGCAAACTGTGATTAATATCACCCAAACAAATGTTTCTGCAGAAGATATTGCAATTAAAAAAAAAATAAATTGTTGCATGTACTTTTTAAGTGTCAGGCTCCTGAACACAAGAAGGAAAATAAGGATTGAAGATGAAGCTGAATGGCACCAATAAAAGTATATTCATTGTCTGCCCAGCCTGAACCTTTTAGAAGAAGTGACTGATGTGTATTATGGCTGCTCTCTGAAGAGAGAGAGGAATAAATAGTTCTTGAGCCCTGTCAGAATTCCTGTGCATAGAGGACTTAAAACTCTTTTCACAGTGACATGGCACTTACGTTAAGTGGTCACAGCTTCTGTTCTTTTTATAAATTTCAGCATTAAATTAATTTTGAATCTTTTAAATTCAGTGTGAGTTTGGGACCCAGTGTGTTCAGTATATCACCTCAGTTATACACTCCATCTTTGCAATTTGTAATGAAATCTAACAGGTAAAAACCCAGTAAAGTTGCCAGTGAGTAATATAAGTGAACATACATGTTCACATATAAGTGAACATATATCTGATCTGAAAGATGACTGCAATATTAAATTTATGAATCAGGAAAGCATGTTTTCATAAATATGATTATGTTCACACACATAAATTCATGAAAATCAATGCAATTACTAGCACATGAACATCTTCCATGTCTGGCTGTCTCTTCCTTTATACAAAGGATAATATTACTGATTCTAGTAATGTCCAGATTCATGCAAAATATTTAAGCAACAGTGATCTAAGCACATTTTCACTTCCCCTTCTCAGGTGAAGAAATATGCTTGCCTGTAATTCATAGATTTTTTTTTGGAAAGGGCATTTGATCAAACCCCTGAAGAGTCCCCTTCCTGACATCTGGGACATGAATAAGCCAGTCCATGGCAGAGAAAAGCAGAGCATGGAAGTAAAAGCTGAAAGAACAGGTCCTTCAGAGGACTAGAGGTGGATCAAAGAACAAATAAGAAATGAAGAACAGCAGTTTCATATTGTGAGAGAAAACATCCAAGTACCTAGAAATAGTGTGCTAGTACCGAACTAGTCCAGTGGCCATGGAGGTCATTCTGTACCACCTCAAGTAATTGCCAGGGATGGGAGTGAGGGACTCTCCCTTCAGAGGAGAAGGGTGTTCCTTCTGTGGGGAGAAAACATGGTGGGGAAGAGCTGGTCACATTTTCATGGACTTCCCACGTATATAATTTCTTTGTCTTAAGCTTATTGTTATTACTACTGTAGCTGTTACTGTTCATTTGCTTATCTCATTGTTATTTCCAGTAAATTGTTCTTATCTCAACCTGTGATCTTTCCCTTTTGTGCTTTCAATTGAAGGTGCTGAGGGAGCAAGCAGTGGCATGATTTTAGCAGGGTTACTAAATTGGAGAATACCATTCCTAAACCCTGACATATTTATTAAAATCCATCAGGACAGTCTTGATAAAGGAGTTGGTCTTAACCTATGCTAAGTTGAAACTTATAGATGTAGCAAATATATGACACCAGCAACCAATTCCCTTTGTACACTGTGATCAAGACTTATAATATCAGATTAATCTGTAGTGTTTTTCAATATATTTGCATTGTGCTAACACGAGCAGGCTCATACAAGCTCTTGAAAGAGAGAAGAGTTCGAATACACTCCAGGAATGGAGCATAAGTGAGATGTGACCTGACAGTACAGGTAATTGGCTTTAAGAAAATTGTGAGATTTGTTCACATAAGAGCAGAAAATAAGAAAAGGGGAAAGCTGTGCTCTTCTGTTGAAAAATAAGATTTTCAGATCTATCTATCCTGTCTATTCTTCTATCGTGTATTTTTAAATTGACTCTTCATGAAAAAAAGACACTTGGTACTCTGACTCAGTGCACAGTATTATATCCACCAGCAGGTAATAGTTTTTTCATCTCACAGTTTTATTACACTCTGATTTTTAGAGTGATTTATTGTTTCCATTTGTGTCACTTTTCTTGTAAGAAAAATAAATCATAGGCTGACCAATTCTGTGGCACAAAGAACTGTGAGTATGGGCCATCTATGCTACTCAATTTTCCACACTGGCTTTTAGACACTAACTTTTTCTAAGCATGTTATTTATAATAAGTAGTAGAAATATTGATTAGACATAACCCTGAGTAGTACACATTGATTTTAAAAACCTAATAAAGACAAAAAGTTGGAAAAGAAACATGGGTCTTCTAGCAGCATTCCTGAGAGTGCACGTTGAAGATCTCATTTTAAAAAATCAAATAAAAATCTGCTAAAACTGAAGGTACTTTTGAAGGCCAGTTTAAAACCCCATATCTATCAGACAAGGATCAACCACAGAATGGTTGAGATTGGAAGCAGCCTCTGGAGGATGCCTGGTCCCACCTCCCTGCTCAAGCAGTGCTACTTATAGACAACTGCTCAGGCATTTGAATGTCTCCAAGGAGGGAGATTCCACAACCACCCTGGGCAGCCTGTGCCAGTATACCATCAACCTCACAGTAAAAAAGTGTTTTGTGATGTTCAGACAGAACACTCTGTCTTTCAATTTGTGCCCATTGCCTCTGCTCCTGTTAGTGGGCACCACTGAAAAGAGCCTGACTTAGTCTCCTTTGCACCCTCCCCTCAGGAATTTGTACACATAGATGAGATTTCTCAAAGCCTTCTCTTCTCCAGGCTGAACAGTCTCTTAGCCTTTCCACACAGGAAGGGTGCATTGCTTCCCTAATATTTTAGTAGCTTTTCACAGGACTCTTACTAGTGAATCCATGTCTCTTTTACTGGGGACTCCAGAATAGGACACAGTATTACAGGTATGGCCTCAACAGTACTGAAATTAGGGAAAGGATCACCTCCTCAGACTTGCTGACAATGCTTCCCCTAATTCAGCCTGGAATACCACTAGCCTTTTTTGCATTCCTGGCTCTACTGTAACTGCAGAGTCCTTTTCCATTCCCATGTCTTTCTTTCCAACGGGATGGCCCCAGCATCTGCTGGTGCACAGTCTTTTTCCTCCCCAGACGAAGGGCTTTGCACCTTGTTGAACATCATGAGGCTCCTTTCAGCCCATTTCTCCAGCTTGTCAAGGTGCCTTTGAATGGTAGCACAGTCTTCTGGTGCATCAGCTGCTCTGCTCAGTCTTGTGTCGCTTGCTCAGTTGCCAGGAGTACTCTCGGTCCCACCATTCAGGCCACCAAAAAAGAACTGCACAGGACCAGACCATGGATTGTTCGTTGGTGCACACTGCTAGCTACTGGCCTCTAGCTAGACTTTACATTACTCACCACCACCCCCTGGATGTAGTCATTCAGACAGTTTTAAGTTCATCTCACTGCCTGTGCATTTAGCCCATACTTCATCAACCCCTCTGTGAGGATCTTCTGAAAGACAGTGTTGAAAACCTTACTGAAGTCAAAGGAGATAACATTCTTTGCTTTCCCTTCATCTATCAAGGGAGTAATTTTATTATAGGAAGTCATCAAGTTGGTCAAATATGATAGAAGAATATTTCTTAATACATCCATCAAAAGTGTATTTTAATTTTTAGTGCTTAGTTCACATCTCAGAAGCTAAAAACATTAAAATAAGAACGAAAAAGAGTATGCCTCATAAACTTTAATGATACAATTAAGCACCACCACTACATAAACCAAGAAAAACCTTTTTTTCATCTTAATTACAGGAATTGAGATTCAAAACTTTATTAAGAAAACACCATGATAGGAACCTAGTTCTGATAAATATAAAGCAGAGTTTTCCAATTTGTGAGTTCTGGTCAGTTCATTGGTAACCTCAAGTCATAATATCTCAAATATTTAAGGTGTGGAATTTCTTTCCTTGCTTTCTTAATTCTCCAGAAATGGTTTGTTGATTCGTCCCCAGTGTTAAGTAAGAAACATTCTTAAGATTGGATGATACTGCTTAATATGATTGTTCATTGTTCTTCTCTGTGCTTTTATGTCTACACTTAAAGCCAATCTTATTTATTTTCCCCTAGACATAATTTCAGGCTTGAGCAGTGCTTTGATCAATAGTACTGTCATCTGCAGCACTATAAGTTCAAAGTATAAATTCAGTAATGGAGAAATGCAGTTTTCTGGGTAAGATTGGAGACAATGAGATATAAGTGGAGAAAGGAAGATGAGTGCAAAACAAAACAAAAATCTCAGTGCTTCACTCTCTGTTTTTGTACTACACTGTTATTTTCTTATAGTTATTTATAAAGTATGGCAGGCCATCAGTCTAGTAATTAATTGTTGTATTTAACTTTTGATGGAGTAATAATCATAAACATCTGATTTCAGTTGTCTAAAATTTCTACATATGAAGTAGTGCTTTGTTTATATTCGTTCTAGGTGTATGTATTGGGTTTTGTCACATAGCATGCACATATTTTTGGAGAATGAGTCAGTTCTTGCAATTGCCCCAAATTCTGTGTTTTGTTCTTTCTGTTCCTTCTTGCACACTCTGTTATTGTAACCATTGCTTTTTCAACGTACTCTTTGTTCCCATTGTCATAGCCAGTTCAGGAAAGTAATGATCAGGATGACTTCTCTTTAGGAGAGGTGCTTTCATTTCTCAAAAAATTTATAAAGGTAGTAACTGTAGATGTCAGACTCCAGTTAACAGCATATATTCCATATTTTTATGTTTTTGTATTTTAAGTAATAATTTTCTTTTTCCAGAGACATTCTGCTTGTCTTCATTCCTGTACTTGACTTTGCAACAGTTTTATTTAAGAGGAAGAATGAGGAAAACAATCTTGCTGAGAGCTTTCAAGAAAACGGGGAATCAAGCCTGTGCTGTCCAGCCTGAAGACCCCAGCAACTTGTGACACTTTAACCGATGAACTCAATGATCATAAAGATCTTTGATTCTATGATTCTATACTTATAATTTCCACTTATTAAATAAAAGAAATCTGCAGACTTTGTCTTTATGGTGAACCTTTTATAACATCAATTCCTAAATAGTGTTATAACAAACACATATATAGTGTTACTGTGTATTAAAGTTGTTAGATTATCAAAGCAGCACTACTCCACTAATTTGAAAAGAGGTGAAGCATACATGGTACAGCCCTTCCCTACACTGAGATACCATCTCAGCCATTTCATCCAGTCAAAACAAAATATTCTTTGCTTGATTCTTCTTGCTATCCACAAGCAAATCTTATCAGAGTAGAGCATGTTGCATTCCCTGAAACAGTGAAGCAATGTTAGTCTTCTCTAGCATATTTCAGCTCACCTTGTAATTTAGAGAGTTCATTTAATATCCTTTCATTACATGTCTGAGGAGCTGAGGTCAGTAGTATTCTTTAAAATTGCATAGCTGCATTGCAATATATGGTGACCAATAAAGTCAACACCAGTAAAAATATTTAACATTTTGTCAACTCTTACTTTCATATTTTACAACTCAAAATCATTTTGTCAGCTGTTAATTTAATATTTTTGCCCATTTGAGAAGTTTTAAAATTGGCCACAATTTATTGCAGACATCTGTTTCTGTTTATCTGCAAATAATGGAAACCTTCTCTAGCTATATCCAGCAAAGGGAGCTTATAGTGTACTATTTTTTTTCATTTTGACCAATGAAGTCAAGTAAAATTGCTTTCTTTACCTCAATCAAGTGTTTAAGGTATTTCTACTAATATTATATTATAATAATCCACCTTAAAGAAATTCAGAATGAAAAATCAATGAAAGATCAGTAGCCACAGCATGGTAGGATAAAATAAGATCCAAATGCTGTTGAAAAGTTCAATGTGATGAGGTCTGGAGGCAACAAAATGGAAAAGTAGCTATTAACAAGATAAATTCTACATATGAGAAGGGGATATAAAAAAAAAAAAAGCCAAAATATATCAAAGACATAAAAAATCAGTAGCATCTTATTAGATTGTAAATTAAAGTTTAGGGGTTTTTTGGCCATTTACCTTCTTTCATACAGAACTGAATTTTTTTTTTCACTTTTGTTTTCCCTCCCATAAAATGAGATTTCACATTTCTTACCTTTTGGAACTATTATGGTTTTCTTTCTCTTAAGTTTATGTTGGTCAGAGCTGCAGCTCACAAACTTCTATGGACTGAGATTTTGAAGTTTGGGATGACATATTCTACCTGTCTGCATACATGTTCTTAAGACATAAGAAAAGGGAAAGTTCAACCAAACTGCATTATCCTTTGCCACAGGCTAAAAGGATACACATAGTCAGATACTGTGGCTCTGATGACATGCAATAACTTGAACATCATGCCTACTGAATTAAAAACAAAATTTTACTTGATAGATCTGGAAACTCCTGTAGGTACTCTTTAGCTACTTACACCATTTAAAGAATTTTCTTGGAATACTAGCTGAGCTTTTTGGTACTTAAACTCTAAGCATGCAAAGGCTGAAGAAAAAGCATGAGTTTGCAAATTTTCATACAGTAAGTGGAAAAGCAAGTGTTTTATAATAAATTTTGAAGAAATAAGCACACAAAGCATGGCAATACAGGTTATTACATTTCATCTGGGATTACTAAATCACTAAAAGTGCCTTAAATCCAGCACTGCGTTCAAGAGTGGTAGAGGTATTTGAGATATCTCTGTTCTTAGATACCTCAGGCTGAAAGTTTGTCTTTGAGAACATAGTCCTTTATTACTCTCTTTGAAAAATGACACTGATCATTCCCTCTTTTTTGTCAAGACACCTCAGCACACTGTCTCAAGGCATGGTGTATTGAAGTAGTGGGACATACAAATTCAGCATGTATTTGTCTTATGAATGTTTGTGGCAGAAAAAAAATAATGCTACATAGAATGATCATGGACTTCCTAGGATATCCCCAGCAGAAAAAACATAGGGTCTGATGGGAAAACTTCTTGAAAAAGGTAGAGATATTTAAAATACCTCAGCCTGAGGAATATGTTGAATGTAGCTGGTGGATACCTTCAGCACTAGCCTTTATCCTCCAGTCCTCTACAGATGCTCCAATGTCATTACATAAAACATAATGTCCTCTGGCTAATGTGGATAATCTAGGCCATTTTTTTCCCCTTATGCAGTGTAAAACATACTGTATAAGGCCTAACAGAATCTGTGATTAGGTAAGATGCAAGCAGCTTGGGACCAGTAATTGGACACAGACGGATCACAAAGCTCCTTTTAATTTGCATAGTTCTCTGTTCTAGTTTTCACCAAACAATGACCTATTTAAATAAGGGGAAAACATTAGGGCAATAGTGTATTTAACATGCTAATCATAAAAGATACTACAAAGGCCTTTCATTAATAGATGCCACCACCCAGCACTACCTACCTCATGACTAGTTTACAAGCATCTTGTTCCAGAAACAAGCAACTCTTTCTGATTTAAGTGTCAATCAAGCAACATTAGCATATGGTCTTCTTTCATACTTAGATAATTCTGCCAACAGTCTCATGGACACTAGAAATTATTATTTTGGAGAAAATTCCTCTTTAGTTCTCAATTTGAATAACTTCCACAGCATATCAGCCTGTTCCAGTTTCTGGTATTAGTTTGACTTCATGCATAGCAATCATATAGAGCTGTACCAGTTTTTCTGCATGACTAATGCTCTCAAGCGAGCAGAGAGAGAGAGACAGCCACACCAACAACACGCCCACTACCTTTTTGCATAATATGTACTTTACACTCACCAATCTGTTCACATACAGGGATTCTTCTTAAGTCATTGTAACCAAGAATTTCAAAGAGATAACGTAAGAAAAATTACTGGCAGTAAAAAAAAACCAAACAAGCTGGAAAAAATACCATTAACCAAATGTACTGAGACCAAATTACTTCTGTTCAGAGCTATTCAAATATTTATTCAAAAAAAGGTGTAGACACTTTTCATGTTCACACAGTTGTGCAGTTGCTGACTGTACCAATTTTAAGAGCCCTCAAGTTCTGTACCATAAACCAATATATTCCATTCCACCTAATTTAGGATAAACTGATTTTTTTCCATGTAATTTTAATGATATATGTCACATGACACATAATATACCAAAACATATTTAGATTATATAAATATATATGTATAATATATTTAGATACTTTTTTTTATAAACTGAATAAGCACTCAGCCTTCATGAAGCTCATCAGAGCACATTCTCTGCAATTAAGCACCATGACAGAGAAATTGCATTCACCAGTTATAGACACCCTTCTTTGGAGCAGGAGTTGTGCTATGACGTGGAGAGATTTGTATGACAGACGAGTTGCTCTGCACAACAGGACAAGGGATTGGCCATGCTCTGATTCCAGCTACTCATGAACACTAAAGTTACAGCACATGGCTCTGCAAAGAGAAGTCATAGGGTCACAAAAGTTTTCTGGGAATCTTACAACTTCTTTGAACTTTCTTCTTTAGCTCCAACTATTTTAATTTTATCATTAAAGGAGAGCATCAGAGGAAACCTGTTTAGTGGTATAATTAAATGTATATGGAGGTAATCCATGTTTAATTTGAGCAACATTTACTCTTCATCTCATTGTCTTTCCTGGAATACCAGAAAGATACCTTTACCCAGCCACCACACTGCCATTGTGCACCTTGCTTCATGTTCAGCAAATTCAACCACAGAACAAAAAATATTTTTAATTTATCTCAAGCTGAGGAATTTTAATCTTCATTAGAAATATTTCTTTATTTCAGCCAGCCTGAACTGCAGTATGTACATGGGAAATTGTTGAGGACAGTATGAAAAAAAATAAAATATTGCTGTGATCGAACATCTACTGTAGTTGTCTGTCTGTGGTCTGATTTTTAGACAGGAGGGAGCAAGCTGTGCTCAGAGGGCTAGGGACCATTAAAACTCAAGCCCAAGGCACATCCAGTCATGGGAGAACATAAATCTGTGCTTCAGCCAGGTGAGGTCAGCTTTCATTTGCTGCCTGCTCTGCGCGGGGTGCAATTGAGGTTACCCCTCTGGATGTGCAGATTGCATGTGATTGGGAAACTGCTAAGAGACATATTGTTTGAAAGTCAGAGCAGGAAACTTACTGAGAGGGGTGACTGAGGTCTCTCTATTTAAGTGCCTATTCCCTTCTGAGCTTTTGTGATGAACAGAGATAACCATCTGTGCTCAATTGCTAGTTATGGTTTTGTAACATCAGCATCTGCTGATAAAGAAAATAAGGGAATGTGTGTCTGCAATAGCTGAAGCCTCATTTACCACATCAGAATTCACTTTCTAATTGTTCAGTTTTATTTTAGTCAGACTACAGATGTTGTCACTCCTTCTGCCATCAGAAATTATATAGACTAAGACATCCTTAGAATGGTATCATTGTTAGAATTTTGTGCTTGTTTTTTTTTTTTTTTTCAATACATCCTGGATCTTTATAAATAAATAAAAAGCCTATATTTTTTTCCTTACTTATCTCAAATAAATGAAAACTGTTTTCTAAAAAGATGTTTTTCTGTGTAACCACATCTTCTCAATCTAAAATTATAGTTTTAGACAAGGGAGAGATGAAAGTGAAATCTCCTGGAAGATCACAGAACATATGTTTCTTTTGTGCCAGCTGTAAAATATTAGTTCAGAATGTCTGCCTGTATGCTACTGAGAATTCTTGACAAATTTTAATATTGCAGCACATGATGTATTAAGTAATAAAAAATCAGCCTCACTCAAGTATGGCTCACAATCACGCATGTGCACTAAACACAGCGTGCACCATTTTGATAAAGTGTAACTGTTGGATACAAAGTGCTGTATTTCAGACTAAAAATCCCTGTCAGCGAACCCAGTGGAAAATTCAACAGAATACGGTAGGATGTGTTCTCAGTGCCTAAAGAATCTTCAGCTGGGGGAAGTCCTTTGCCACTGAAACTGCAGCAGAGCCCTTGCATGGCTGGGGAGAGTCAGCCTGGGTCCTCTGGCCTTGCTGGCTGGGGCTCGTGTCCAGCTGTGTCACACCAGAGATGGGTACATGGAGAGGGATTCAGTTGTCTCCGTGCTGTTCTTCCAGGGCCACAGTGACTGAAACACTATGGAAAAAGGCCTGAGCTGGCTTGTGTAGACTTGTTAGCTAGAGACCCACATGGCAGCATCTATATTTCTTCAGAGCCCAATCAGTCATCAAAGTGTTGTACCCACACTTGTGCAATGCTGTCTGTAGGCACCTGTACCCCTGTGAGCAGCCTACATGGAACAGTGGGTCTGGAACTGAATAAACCATCAATGGGTTACTGATTTATTTAATGAGAATTTTAACAGGAAATAGGAATACATTTTACATCAATCATAATCTCACTCTCTCTCCAGTGAAGTCACTTCCCATCAGGTTTTTTTGGAAAAACAAACATAAGCTAAAGAATAAATTGAATAACTTCATAAATTTAATGGCTTCAGTGGAAAGACCAGAGACTAGTCCTTAATTATATATTAACTATAAAATTAATTAAATACTTCAGAGATTTTGGAGGGGTTATTTTCCACAAAGCCTGAAGATGTGGTGAAATAGACATGGCAACAATGAAGCAAAAGATAAATGTCAGAAGAATATCTTTGTAAAGGCATCAGCAAAGGAAGCAACTGAAGTAGGAACCTAAAATATGATTTCATCAGAGGATTAGTGTAAACAAGAAAAATACAGGATAATTTAGAGTATAACAAGAAAATCCCTTTTTTATATTATGGCAGGGGCAGAGCCCTGTGACACTCACTAAAGAAAATGAATATTAAAAAAATAGTTTGTATAATGTTAGAAATGAAAATGCATTGTTTTCTGTCTCAAAACAGCATTTAAAGGGAAAACTTCAAGTAAAAGAGGTGAATATATTAGATAATTTTAGCAGACTTTTCACCTCCAGATCTCTATTTCTAATTACAAACAAAGAAATCATTACAATATTAAAATTGAAATAAATTAATAAATTTAATTTTCTTAGTCCACTTGTTCCAGGTGAACAATTTGCCACATCATACATAGTATTTAGAGAGGATCAAACTGACTTGTTCCTGGATTACTTTTTTACTCAAGAAATTTTTTCTCTAGGACAGGATGTATGCTACCTCTATGAATAGAACTCTTCACTTGTGAGTTATCATTAAATAGGATCTACAAAAAAAAGAAAATTGAAAAGACTGGAGGATTGCAATGAAAGTCCAAAAGGAATAGGACTCAATGCATTTCAGTTTAGCACAAGGTAAAGGCTTATAGACAAGAACGAAATTGGTTTCAGGAGCATCTGTACAAACAGTAGGATAGCTGAAAATAAGGACAAAGAAGATCATGGACACCTTAAGGAAATTTTCTTCTTTCAAAAATGCCACAGAAAAAGTAACTTCCAATGCAATGATATACAGAGTTGCAGTAGTTTGGAACATTATAATGGTTTCCATCTTCTATATCCTCAGTTTGGTCTTACCTGGTCTTAGCTTAACTTGATGTAGAGTCCCTCCTTCTGCCCCAATTTAAGGTCTAACAATGAGTGTAACAAAAAAACCCCTAAACCAAGGTGTGGCATTCCTGCTTGCATATGCATATACTGTCAAAAAAATTTGTTCAGCTCAAATATTTCACTGACTAAAACAACAGGGGAAAACTGTGTGCCACGTTTTAACTCCTTTCTTGACAGCACTTTTTGTATTTTAACCCCACGTATCCTTGCAAAAGTTCCATGTAGCATGTCCAAAGAAGGGCAGTGATGCAGGTGAATGGTCTGGAGCACAAGTCCCATGAAGAGCAGCTGAAGGGGTGGGGCTGCTCAGTCTGGAGAAAAGGAGGCTGAGGGGAGACCTCATTGCTCTCTACAGCCGTCTGACAGGGGGCTGCAGCCGAGTGGGGTTGGTCTCTGCTCCCAGGTCACCAGTGACAGGACAAACTGGCTCAAGGTGTGCAAGGGAAAGCTTAAATTGGATATTAAGTAGCACCTTTTCACTGAAACAGTGGTCAGACATTGAAATAAGCCGCCCTGGGAAATAGGGGAATCATCACCTCTGTAAGTGTTCAAAAGGCGTGTGGATGTGGCACTTGGGAATATGGTTTAGCAGTGAGCATGGTGGTGCTGGGTCAATGACTGGACACCTCAGTGATCTTAGAGGTCTTTTTCAAGCTTCATGATTCTATGATTCTATGTTTTAGCTCCATATTTCATTTTAATACCTAGAAAAATTTGACGTTATAAAAGATGGCTGCATACTTAGAAGTTACATATCTCATTTTAATGTAAGGTAACACCTAAAGAAATGTATTTAAATTTGAGTAAGTAGGGAGTTAAGCTGTAAAACCTCCAAAAATTTAAACTAATATGAAAGGATAGTCCTGGAACATAAACAGGAATTTGATAAGGAGTAAATCAAACAAAATCAAAAGAGCATCAGAGAATTCTCAATGCAACTGGAGGAGCATTGAGGAATAATCGTTTTGACCAAAATATACAGAATTTTCAAGATACAATTCAAGAATCTTTAGCTATGGGTGTTTACAAGATAACCACAATAAGTCTTTCCCCCACACACAATATTTTTCTTGATAAATCACCCCTAGATTATATATCTTCAATAAATATTTTCATAGTACATATGATTGCTGGCTTAGATCAAATAATCCTTTTATGTCTTGTGCTAAACAAATACTTCATTTGTCCCTGAAACCAGGTTTCTGGTGAGAGCATGTGACTGCATTTATCCCAGCGTGTATGTGTTCATACACCAGCACTGGACTAGCATTCCTTGTCAGGTCTGAACGTGTGCAGCAAGGGGCAGCTGCAGTGCTGTGCCCTGTGTCCTCTCTGAAGCACAGCTGAGCTCCACCGAGGCACAGTGAGACTGCAATGAGCACGGCTGGGAACAGCCCTGCACACTACACACCCAGGCAAGGTCAAACCTCTGCTTTCTTTGTGAGGCAGAGACGACTGAAAAAGTTTTTACTGATTTTCTGTACAGAAGAAGCCATACCAAGAGGTGAATGGCAGAATTCTGACAAGACCTTCAGCTACAACCTAAGAATAATTAGTGTACATCCCAACATCTGCAGGAGTTCAAGCTACTTATTTGATATGCTGTTTTATTTAAAGCAGAGCGTAGCAAGCATTAGAAACACGTACCCAGCTGCAGAAACATTATAAGTTGAATCTTTTATCCAGGGGATCACAGTGCCACAGCCACTCAGCCACATTTAAAGGACTTGCAAAGACCACCCACAAACACGCATAACCATAGAAATGCATGTAGAGAAAATGGGGAAGAGATTATTAATATAGAGAAAAGTTTTAAATGGATACTGAGAAGGCTTCAAAATCAAAATAACAATTTTTTTAAGAATTGTGGTTTAGATACATCCCGAGATTAAGATCTCTTGTCTCTGATGAGGGCTAGGATGCAAGGAATAAAATGCAACACATGAAGAAAATTAAACTAAAGAAATTAGTCTGAGATTGTGGCCCAAGTTTGAAAATTAAGAGTTCAGTGTGAATACAGAAAGGCTAATACTCACCTCTGCTTCTCATTCTATACAATCAATCATTTCTTACAAACAACTCCATAAAACAGTCTGGAAATAAGAGATTCTGAGATACAAGGAGCCTGTTGGTTCTTAAAGTTAGAGCATGGGCTGTCGAATTTGTGTCAGCACATGAACATGTACACTTGGCTGAAAATTTGTAATATCTTAAAATATGTTCTCTGAGGATGCTTTAGATATCTGAGAAGCCGCATAGGACAGAGTGCAGCGACCTTCTGCATTATTTACCATAACCTAAAGTCTAAACCTGACTTCAATTTGGTCTTGTGAGCTATTTTAAATTATCCAGCAGCCTTAGAATGGTTGAGAAATGCTTTCCCTCATAGCACCCTGAAAAATTCCTGCTTATTCTTTCGCCTTCCCCCAGCTTCCTTTAAAAAAAATGTTTGTAGAATTTACAAATTTTGTTTTGTTCCAAGAAATAGGAATCTGAGTATTGGCCAAAAAAGCCAATAATTTATCGTGAATCACAGTTATTATAACTGTCTTCTTCCTTTTAGTAATTTGGTAATTTATTTTATTTCAATTTATTAATGAAATTGTAAGATAATATTTCTCAAATAGCTATTATAATCCTTACTGTTCAAAAACTTTGAATATGATTCTGCAGAATCAGTCATTTATACCATGAATTATTGTTCCTATTCTGAAATTTGTGGTTTTTATTGCTTTGAATAGAAAACTGCTTAAGAAAAAAAAAACTGGTATATACATTTCTATCTAAATTTCTTAAACTTTCAGGCTTAACTATGACTTGTATGATAATATCCAGTCATGAGTGTTAAGGCTAAAATCTATAGGCAAAAGTGTATTTCTTACAGTTTTTTATGAATACAAGTGCACAGTTTTACCAAAAGTAACCAAAATATTACTGGAGGAACCCTGAATTAAGCTTCTTTTAATTATTACTACAGCTAGGGCAGAAAACACAGCTTTTGGATTTGTAATGTTTCAGTAAAGATTTACAAATTTCAAATTTATATTAGGATGAGGCTGAAAAAATATTTTTCCCTGGGGAAAATGGTAGAAACTAATAATTTCTTCTTCACTGTATTTTTCTTTCCAAATATTTAATTTTTTTTAATGAGAAGCTAAAAGAGTACAAAACGTGTTTTGATAAAGTTCCACATTTTGTTTTTAAAGTTTGGTTAAAATGATTTTAACCATCAGTAGGAGTACAAATGTCTCTAAGGTGAAGAAATATGTGTAGTTATTATATAGCATTATCTTACTGCTTTAGCTAGTAAAACATATATGTTCTAGACATTGATGAGGAAATTTTATTCTGGAGATGATAACATGGTTAAATTCAAAGGAAAACTGCTTCAAATACACTTCAAAACAGGCAGATCTGAAAATTAAGCATGGGCTTACATGGCATTTTAAGCAGGGCCTGAGATTTTTATATGGTGCTTGCCGTAGTCTTTGTCTTTTTAATTTCCTCAGAAATATGCCTTGCCCACAAAAAATATTTTTGTAGAGCATTGATACATATCATCAACAACTACAAAGTAAAATATACTTGTAAATGAAAATTATGAAAGCAAAATTGTACTCTTCTATATGATTTGCCTTGGGATATGCTTATAGGATTCTGGAATTCAGGCTTCTATCACACTACTTTTTGGCAAGGCTGAGGAACAACATGGATATTAAGAGTATTATTTTTAACTATGCTTTTCCACCTCTGTTCTTTTAAGTAATAGCTACAGGCTCAGATAAAGACCTGTGTTTATGCCCAAAGGTGTGTGGTACTATGATACTGGGTTCCACAACATCTAAAAGTTTGACAGACATATAAAGGATTGAGATCATAAATATCCAAATCCTGAGATATGTGCAGGGAAAACACACTGACATAAGACATTTGTTGAAGTAAGAACTTGGGGTTTTAAGGTTGTTACAGTGCCAAATGGATAATAAAGGCCCTCTGCAGATGAAAAAAACCCCAGGTCCCTTTCTGGAGTATGCCACTCCTAACTACCTTGGCTCTGCAAAGTTAGAGTTAGGTGCATACATATGCAATAGGAATATGAAAGCCTTTGGATAAGGCACCTTAGAAAATGCTATACTATTAAACTATAAAAGCTGGTGCCTTCCTCTCATTTGATCTATGACATATTTCCTTGCAATTAGCAATGTTTCAAAAAAACCCCAAAAGCCTAATTACAAAACCCCAATATAGTACAGCTATTCTGGTATCATATTTTGATGGGAAAATCACACATAAATCAGATTGGTGTCCTCATTCCTAATGTGGATACTCACCATAACTCAGTACTGTAATCTGCTAATCTAAATATTGAATTGTGCCTTTTGTTTGGTCTAAAATCCATATTTGAAATAATCAGATACCTAGCCAGTGTACTGCTCTGAGACAGGGTGTACATGAATGAATCCCAAACTCATTCTGTGTGCAGTGATCTTCAGAGATAATTTATGGTAAATGTCAACTGCTACTTCAGGATGAAATAAGATTTTGAGAGCATGCAGTACATTCCACTTTATTTGTCTCAAGAGGCTGAGTTTATAGCAATCTTTCTTTACATTAATCTTTCTTGTCCACATTATTTGCCAGTACATTGGTTTTTCTGGTTTAAAGAGAAGACATGGATGACAGAGCTAAAACAGAATTGCAACTTGTTCCTCCAAATTCTACAGCAGCCATTATGTTCACTAACCTAAACCTGAAAAATCCATGTGAAGACTGAAAATATATTTGCATCTGCCAGTAATCTTTATTGGATAATTGTTCTCTTTTTTGTGTCCACAATCAAAGAGCAAGCTTTAATATTGTGCAACATATATGATCATTGTGCAACAAATTTAATTTTTTTTTCAGTCTGGAACATCAAGTAATTAAATATTTGTATCAGAGTTATAATTTAAGGTGAGAAGTGGAGTTATGCCCACCACAGATTGCTGAAGAGATTGTATAAATTAAGCAATAGGGACTTCTGGATGGGGGTTCCACTTTACAGTGAATATTGCAACTATTTGGAAAAGAACCAAGAAAGATGTTTAGTCTGTGTCTGCTTTGAATGCAAGTTTTAGTTCTACAAGAATGCTTTGAAACAGTTTTTGATTAGATGAGACAGAAAAGAGAACACATAATTAGTGGAACAAACATATAATTTATGGAAGACAGTGAGAACCTATGAGGAAGCAGCATGTAAAAATGAGATATCCAGCAGCAAAAGGGATCAGGGAGTGATGAAGTTTTGCCAGATATAGTAGCAGGTAAAGCTAATTATTTTTAAATAGTCAGCAAATCTATATGCTAAGAAAATAATGAGTAATCTACACACCTGAGGTTTTAGTTTAGCAGTCCTCTGTAACACACTTAATCTATGTTAATCTCATTTTCTTAGTCAAATGCCTCAGGCTTTCACTTAATCCAAAATTCCAGTTAATCTAAGAGACCACGAAGATAGCATCAGGGTGGGAAAAGCTTGGCAGGGATCTAGTTAAACATGATATGAGCTGCATACATTAATGAGTCAGCAGCAAGCTTAACAGCTAGATAAAACATGTAATACTGACAGGTAGAAATGGAAAATGAGTCGTGGATCTCCGTGTTAGTACATTATCACAAATTTGTGATTTAGCTCAGAAGTGGCTAAATCAATTTGTAAATCAGAGGAATACAGTAGCTTCCTTGAAATTTTTATAGACTAAGAGATGTGTTAGAAAACACCCTCATCACACACACCCAATCACAGCCCCTCATTTAAAAGTTTTGAATGTACATATATGGCATATTGTAATTAACTGAAAGAATAAAAAGATAGGAAAAAATTCAGAACAGTTGCCTAGAGAAAGGCTGAAGGAAGATGGGAGAGAAAGTAAATTGTCTCCTGCATAGAGGCCGTGGTGAAGTAGTATCTGAAAATGAGTGTCACAGAAGAGAAATAGAGGAGCAATTAGTTTTGCAGTACAACCTCAACGTGATAGTAAAAAGACTGCATTACATACTGCTGTAAGAAATATATAAAATCTATGAAATAAGAACATATGAAGTAAAAACTTCAGTATAACGATCAGTATATATATACATAGCAGTAAAACTTCAGTATATAACTATCATCTTTTCATAACCAACCCCTTGAAATTGTTCTCCTTGGTTTGGATTGATAGGTTTGGACCAGAAGCATCTAATGGAGTGAAACCTGTGAATGTCATCTTTTCCTCTTTCCTCGTTACTCCTCCTGCCTGAACATCTTAGATGATGTGCACCTACATTTTCCACTGCAAAACAGCATCTCTAGTCTAAAAGAACTCCTTTGTGGAGGATATCAAAGCAGGATTTCTTGTAAAATTATTTTGGATAAATCATCCCATCTGTAACCTGGAAGTCTATCTAAACCTTCAAGAAAAGATGGGATTTTACCTGTAACTTTACAAAAATCAGCCCTTGAGATTTAGCAGAAGCTGTTTGGCAAGTAAGGATAAAGAGGCAAAAGACAGAGTCATCATTTCTCGGTCTTCGTAACCACCTTGAAAAGGTAATTAAGGATGTTGCTGCGTTTATAGTGCTTTTGTAAATGAGATGTGTGAGAGCTGCTGTTATTCTGCTGTTCCTCCTGACTTGGTGAGGAGAAGTGACTTGGTTTAGCATGTAAATATAAATGCTGTGATATGTGAGACATGCAGAAGGGGAGTTGGATTTATTTGTTTTTAACCAACATAATGGCAGATAAATAGCATTCCTTCAAATTGTAGCTGATCTGAACATGAGGAAGAAACTTCGGGTTGAGCATTTAAATTCCTACTTTTACATGTGATCTTTTTCTGCAGGAATAATGGCAGGGGTTTGCTAGACCCAGTTTTCCTTGGCAGCGAGGATGGCTGCAGAAAAAGTGCACCATGACTGTGACTACTGGCCTCGGTTGGAAGGAAGTCAAGCAGTGACGTTGTTGCGGCTGTGTGGGAGAGTTGCCTGGCTGGAGCTGAGCTTTCAGGGAATAACCTTGGAGACCTGCCAAGTAAAGAGCCTTTTCCTCATGCTGACTGCAGATAGCACTGGCAGAGAGAAGCAGGGCTGGACATCTGCCAGAGCAGGGGGTGCCAAAGGCTCGCAGAGCCTTTTTCTTAATGCACAGCCCTTGTCTCATCCTGAAAGTCTGTCCTTTGGTGATGAAAATGTCACCACTGTCACTAGACGCTCACCAAAGCTCCCGTTGGGTGACACACACCAGGATTTGCTGGAAGCTGTGGCCAGGAAGAAGCATTGGAGGATAGTCTGTCGAGTATTTTATCGATCTCAGCTTCAGAAAGCCATGTGAAAGAAGAATCATAATTTTTACCATTTCCTGCCAGGATTCCTGTGTTAGAATAAAAACACACATTTACATGATATTAACAGGTACATATTTAGTGCTAACAGTACTAACAGAATATCTAGATCATGGTACTCTGTCAGAAACACTGATTAATCTAAACCTTGTGTCAACACACTGAGTGAACTGGCTGGCTCACAGCCTTCAGACAGGGGGCCTTTATTGCAAACTCAGATTTCCTCAGGTCCCATTTTATCTGGCAGTTGCAGTCTGCTCACCAAAGTTCTGACCCAGTGGTGTGAAGCTCTTCAAGTAGCAAAATGCTCTTTTCTCTCCTAGCGTAGCCTGTTTGGAAATATGGAACCCTCTGCTCCCAAGGTCATCTATCTGTATCTACAATTTCTTTCTCTTCATGATAGGTAGGAACAGTAAAACTAAGAGGAATTATGAAAGAAATACTTCTGAAAATGAGACTGGGGACTTCATAGCTGTTCCAGTAAAAGCTGAGGTTGTCTGGGGCTTGGTTGGGTTGGAGAGGTTAAGATGACTTCCTTGAGCAAGGTAAGAAGAGAATCACTTACTGCAGTATTGATCCACATCATCTTCAGGACCACTGCACAAATTAAAATTTTTTGGTTGTTGCTATATGGGGAATAAAACTCATTTTCATACCCCATGTGTTATAATATTGCTACTCACAAGATTCCAAACGTTGGTCATTTCCATACCTTCGTAGACCTAGTTGGTGTCATTTATCTTGATGGGCGACACAGCATTGGATAAAGTTAAGCAATTAATTTTGAAAAACATTTTTCAGATTATATGTTTCACTTCATCAGCTGCAATACAATAATCCATTATTTTTTCTCTTGTATATAATGCCACAGGAATCCTCTCTTGCCTAGACAAGTGGTTGCATTTGCATAACTGAAGTCTGAAAATGAGGCCTCTTGAGAGTTTTAGAAGAATATGATGCAAAGTAGCATCATATACAATATGTAAAATCATATTTTTTGGTATTTTGGATATTAATTTCAGATACATTAATTTCTCGTAATAATTGGCACTTAGATAAAGTCCTCTTTTTAATAATTCTTATAATCCATCATGCATATAAACAGTTCCAGGAAGTTCTATCACACCTTCTAAGAAAAGTTTATTATCTGAAGTGCTTCAATGATCTTCTGCTTTAGGTAAATTAAATTCAAATTTGAAATTATTTTTATCACATCCCAGAGTCACAATTTAACTCCTATTAAACTAATTAACTAAGACTGAAAATCAGACCTTTAGACAAAAGTCACCTTTATTTTAACTGAAACTAACAAAAATATATAAGAATTAAGATTATTATATCATCTTTGTTTTAGGAATAATGTACTGATAATGAAAAGTGTTCTGTTTGATTGCAAAAGAAAATGGAAATTAATTATTCAAGAAACATAAAATCTTTCAAAAGTTTTTTTTTAAAGTATATTTCTTTTCTGGATTTTCTTTGCTAATGTTTGATTTCTTCTGCAATTTTAACTACAAGTATAGAATGTAATATTTCTCAGAGGAAACCCTAACCCTAACTAGGAAATGGTCAGAATACTGATTTTGAAAACAATCTATTTTATGAATACTACAAACACAGATCACTAAAACTTTAGATCAGATTGCTTTTAACACTACCCAGGCTACTTCAGTCATCCAGAAGGCAAAAGGCTCAGCAAGAGAGACAAACTTAGCGCATGGAACTTCCACTGCCTTGAACACAGCTTTTTTTTCTAGTTAAAGTTTCCCACAAACAGTAAAATCTACATCTATTATGTCCGTGTGCTACAACTAAGCAAGGTGCAAAGTTATAGCAAAAACCATCAGCATGAAAGGATGCCACCATTATTTTTGTGACTTTTTGTGTGACATACTGGCATCAGTTAACATTCTTTGTATCAAGTTACATTCCATTTCTGAAAGCATTTTTTGAAACACATGTATTTACACTTATATTCATGTATTATGACACGGAAGAAGAAAGGATTCATAAGGAGAGTTAGAAGGATGGTTACTTAGAAACACCACCAAATCTTTTCTTCAAGAGGCCTTGTGGTGTTCTTTGTGTGATGGTAGAAAATTATTTCAGTCAGCTGAAAGTTTCCACTCTTTCTCTTCTTTGCAGAAGGAAACCATGGGGTTTTCAGGGTGCACATTTACTACTGCACTTATCTTGTGCAGGATATAAGAGCCTTAGGTTATCTAGTCACTTCCATTTGCAATATTGCAACGCAGTATTTGTCCCTTACCACAGACATATTAGTCCACTGTGGTGTACAAGACTTCCTGGATTTGACACTTAGTCTTCTGGGAGAATCTCTCAAAAATTTTAATGCCTCACTAAACAAAGTACTCATGAGCTGGTGCACAAAGGCATTGAGTGATAGCAAGTCTGTTCTTCCCAGACGAATAAATGGATTTGGATCTTTGCTGCTTATATCCCAGGCACTCCCAGCTCTGAATATGTAGATAAAAAGCTTGCATCCTCTGGGAAATAGCTCTTTGAGTCTGATTTGTATTTGGAATTAGTATGTTAATTGATTAAAGGTTAATCTCCATGAAAACTAAGAGTTAGAGGAACACCGACAGGCAGAACACAGAAATGTAACTTTGAACAGGAGATTTATTCAGCAATGCCAAATAAAATTTACCAGCAGGAGATAGGAGTAACTACCTTTGAAACAAAAGTCAGCTCACGGAGAAGAGGTTTTCCAGCCTGAAGGAGGGTTGCCAGCAGCACAACAGCTAGCAGTGATCCTCTGTTTGCACACATAATTCTATGTTAGTTTCAATTTTTAATTTTTGCAAGTGCTTTACATGGAATACCTATTTTGCAAATTAGAAAAAAATTTTACAGAGGATTATGTCAAATTCGTCTGACAAAAAGTATCTTTTTGTAACTGTTCAGCAAGAAAATGCTGCAATGTAATTATAGATGCAGTTTTGAGACATGAATAATCTCCCTCATGCCTCAGCACAGGAAAACAAACCATGATCCTGAAGCATCTGGCAGGCATGAACAGTCATAAGAGAGTGCTGATGTGCTTTACACATGTGAAGGAAAACTAGATGCTTTGAAGGAAAGTGAGGTGTATAAACATAACATAACATGTCCTAGACAGCTAAATATGGCCCTTTCACAATGACTGGTATCAAGAAACTGCTGACTGCAACCCTAGCCCATATAATCAGAAAATGCTGGAAGAAAATCAGACATTGTGGAGAGGAGAGGGATTTTTGGTAACTATGATTACCTTGGAAGGTGATTTAATTAAAAAAAAAAAAAAAAAAAAGGGGGAGAATTTTTGAGTAAAAGAAACAATAGAATATATGAGAAGCTTCATACATTAACCAAATCTCTGAAGGGTGATAATTAAATAATTGTTAGAAACAGTATTAGCAAGCTAGACTTTCATCTTCCATTACAGTTCACCTCTTTGAAAGACAGAGATGATGAAACTGCAGTATATGCTTTATATCTCATTAAGGAAAAAGAAGACTCATGTCTTGTTTTGCTGCAAGATTAAGGCCATGATTTAATATATTGCTTATCTTGTATAGTGCTCTCCTGTGTATTGTTTTACATTCAAATTTGTTAGTATATACAGGTCAAAGAGAATTGTGTTTCACAACATATTTTATTTATATATATGTATATAAACTTTTCAAAAATATAGTTGCAACAAAACCATCTTCAAATATTCTTAGACATTGTTGCAGTATCATTTTAGTCAAGTTCCCAAAGTGCTATTCTACGTGCAGTGTAAGAAAAGGAAATTTTTCCTTTTTCACGGCATGGAAAAGATGCATCAGGTAGGGTGAAAAGCTGTTTAGATCAGGACAAAAGGAAGATGAGTCATGTCAAGAGACAATGCCTTCTGAGTCTACGTTCTTGCCTCACCTTGGCTGATGAATAAAGGCAGGTCAGGTTGCTGAAGGGAGATAGAACATGTTCAGTTGTGACATTCACATCTTTCACTGGCAGCAGCCCTGGGAGCTGCCCTCTGTGAGCCACCTCCAGGGTAACCACAGTGTGCTGTCCTGGGAAGGGCCCCTCTGCCAGGGATGGCCAGTGACCGCAAGGTGGTTGCTCTGAACCAGTGGAAATCACCCTGAAGATCTTTCTGGGATGAAGTACAGGTAGCCACACTTTCACTGGCTCTACAGATTTAATGATAATTAGGAATGGAGCTCATAAATCAGGACTGTTCTTTATACATTGAAATCATAAAGTGAGAATGCAGTGTAGGCACAACACATGCCTAGCTGTCCATTTGAGTCTGGGGTTCAAATGGGGATGGGGTATAGACAGCACACACAGTAAATCTGTAAGAACAAGGTCTGACAGTGTTCCCTGATGATGCTCTTTTTATCCCAGGGCTGACATTGTAACCCCTATGTCCTTAAAGACAGGACCATAGACACCCTAAGAAAGAGATTGAATAATATAAAAAAGATAAAACCAAAAACATAAACTGAGAATTCTAGTTAAAATTTCAGCTCCCTGGGAATTTCTGAATTAGACTATATTAAAGAAAGTATTAGCTCAAAATTTTCTATTTCACTTTCACTTGAGAAAGCTTGGGGTTTTTTTACTGTGCTCTGGAGGGAATTATTGGGCTACATTTTCACTGGGGAGAGGAATTGTAGACAAAGCCAGATGTCCTGCCATAAAGATTAAAAGTAAAGTTTTTGTCCTATAATCAGTGATGCAAGGTTGAAAGTCTAGTACGACTTTGAAACAAATGGCAAGTTCCAGGGGTTTCAAAATGTATTTTTAGAAGAAACATATGCTAATCAAGATATGCCCCACATAGTTCAAACAGCATGATTCACAAGGGAACTTCATTAGCCTCAGAGATGAATAGTGCTACAACTCTTGGGAGACCCAATAAAAGATGTGATTTAAAAAAAAAACAAACTAAACCTGCATTCTCCTAGTTAATCTCCAAGAAGATTGATGTTTTTTTCTCTTCTTCCATTACTATTTTGCTGTCACACAGAATGTAGATTGGCATCTCAGAAGAAAACTGCATTACTTTCCATTCTGCCTGGAATGGACAGACAGAACATTAATGCTGTATAATAACAGGTTGAGCATGTCCTGTCTTCAGCAAAACTGACAGGTGAGGAACTCATCATCCAAAGGGGGCTGGACAGGTAGGGTCAAAAAATGCCCCAAAACCATATACCCAGCAGATTTACTAGAATAAAAGTAGTCACTAATTTGTAGGTAATTTAGAATATTATGCCTTGATAAAACAATGTCTGCTATCTCTGAACTATGATAAATAGAGAAAAATGAAAATATAGATATTAAGATTAATTTTTCTCATAATCCATTGTAAAAAGAGCAATCATTGCCAATTTATGTGATGCAACATCTATTGTATTCTTTTTAACACACAATTATGAATGAGATTTTAAAATATTCTTTCTGCTTTTTTTTCTTTCTGTATAGGAAGCTATTTTTCGAAAATGAAAATGAAATGGAAAGCAACAACAGGCAGAAAAATTTCAGCATTGTGCCAGACTTTGTACATCCTGTGAATTTTTTCTTGAACAGAGAAGCCAAAGGGCAAAGCCGCTGCTGACATCTCGCTGGCTTCATTTAAATCCTAAATCAGCCTCTCCTCTGTGACAGGAACAAATTCTGAGATACCAGAACAAATTCACTCCTGGAAAAGTTTCACAGAAGAGCCTCAGGGCTCTTGTGATATTTCATTCCTGCACCTGAACTGTGAGTTCACACATGAAAGCTATTCAGGAATGACGGGGAGTAGGATTAAGTCACTGTGTCTTCACTGTCAGGTCTGAAGTGAAACTGACTGACTGTCCGTAACCCATTTACCTTCCCCACCTCACTAAGGCCAGGCTGGAGAGTATTAACAACTCCTGGCTTTCTCTAGCACACCCCTGGGCCATAGCAGAGAGATTTGATCTGAAGGCTCTTGTTGGTGTGTGAGGCCAGAGGAGCTGGTCCCTGGCTGCTTGCTGGGCTTTGGGCCAGGATCCCCCAGTGAAGGAATGCTACAGCTGAAATCAGTTTGGCTTCTGGCTGCAAGAAATTAGCATCCCTGCATGGACCATTAGTCTCATTAATCCCATTCTCCTCAGCACTAACTGAAGAATTTCTCTATTCTTGGACATTAAGGTAGCTTTTGGGTGTTTCTGTTAGAGAATTAGCAAGGCCTTTCCCTTTAAAATAATTAGTAATAATTAGGAGGACCTACAAAGGCTTTTAAGTTTCTGCATGGCTGCTTTTTAAAATGTATGTGGACATTTTTCCATGAAAACAGTTTGCAGCTGGAACCTAAACTGAAACCTTTTTGCTAATGGCAGGCACTTTTCCTGTGGTTGTTCTCCAGTGCTCTGTGATTTGAATCTTTCCATCTATAACCAGCTTCTATTAAATCTTGAAATTAGAGGTGGACAGCCATACTCCTCCTTTTAACTCTCTTTGTTTTTCTGGAAATCAAAAGATTGCAGAATAAAACTTGTACATTTTGCTTACTAAGTGTAGAAAATGATAAGTTACACTCTCCATTCCTCTTTACCTGAGAGTTATTGTGCAGTGTTACACGTAGGTTTTCTTGTCCAGTGACTCCAAACACCTCCTCTCTAACACACATTTTGACTGGCTTCCATTTCAACTAGCATTCTATTTCAACTGGCCTTAGCATGTCTAGTTCCTACTGATTTTCATCTTTGACCTTGTTGGCAGCTCCTGAGTGCCATTTAACACTAGTGTGGAACTTTGAAGTGCTTCAGTATTAACTATTAAAAATAAATATTGCATGACCTACAACTAAATGGGCTTTGCAATAGTTAAATGTATAAACACACTAAGTATTCTCATCCTTTAACTTGGTTATTTCACTTAGAAATAATTTTGATACAGCACATTACTAATAAAATATCTCTTGAAAGAACAGTTACTAAAAGCGTTTGCTTGTGTTTGTATGAATTTATTATGGCTGTGCACATAAACTGCAATTTTAGGACATAGAACAGCTAAGTATTGGAATGAGCAAAGCTGAAAATGTGTCCCTTGACGACCCAGGCCAGGGCATGAAGAGGCAGGTGTAACACAGCACACAACAAAGCAAGGTGCTGACAACTTTGGCTCTAATCCATCAAAGCACTTAAGCACGTGTTTAATTTTAAGCACACGAGTAATTCTATCAACTTTAATAGGGCTACTCATGGTTTAAGTGCTGTTGTAGGTGATTCTACTACTAATAGTGTAGAACTAAGAGAAGACAATTATTGCACTGAAACTTGAAAAAGAATTTGTAAGGACAATAAAGCTTATTGGTGAAATGCAACTCATTGCAGGATGTTAGAGCTCTATGGTTTGAAGAACTTTATCCAAGAATCAGGTTGTTTAGAAGAGCTAGAATTTGTAATCAGAAAACATTCTAAACCACACATACTTCTCAAAATGCAATTAATGAACACAAACTAGTCCACAGCATATAACTTCTAACCATCCATGTTGTAGGGTTTGAAAAAATTTTAAAACAGAGCAGAAACCAGTAATTGTATTGATTTTCCTTTTGGTGGCACTAAACTTTTTATCACAGTACTATTTTCCTTAATATTGCTGTGTGACTGAAGATTTGTTTGGAAAATTTTGGGTTAAAACAATGTTGAGAAGTTAGCCCCATGAGCTGCTGATAACAGCAGCTGCTGCTCTGTTTATTTGTGCATTGAAATAAAGGATGGAGTTTCCTGCTGTAGCTTATGTAAATTCCAACCATTGTTAATCAAAGGAAGCTCCTTTCCCTGATATCTGGATTGAGATCTGATTGAAATATTCCAGAGAGTTACTAAGGTTGGACAGAGTTTTAAGGACAGTAATTTTTGTTAGATTTCCTCAAGGGCTCCTGAAAAATATTAATCTTCAAGGAGGAGAGTTTGCAAAGGCTGGAGAGCTCCCAGCTCACTCAGAGTGCTGCAGGTCCCCAGCTCTGAGCAGCTCCCCTGAGCCCATCAGCTTACAGCTCATACAGGAAAGCCAGAAAGCACCAAGGGGGCTGCACCCAGGCTGCTTTGTCCCATGGAAAAGGCCACATACACCAACACCTCATCAATATTAACAATTCATCATAACAACAACAACAATTTATGAATATATTAAGAAATGCACATATACAATATATATTATACATTCTATGTATTGTATATTAATATATATATTTACACTAACTTTTCTAGAAGAGGAAGTATTGACTGTTTTTCTCCATATTTGTACAGACAATAAGTATCTTGTAACCCAACATCAGGAAATTACATGGGCTACTTCTCACTCTTCTATACATGAATGTCACAGGAAGGGCAAAACAATGCCAGAGTGGTCTGAATTTAATCTACTGACTTTCCAGGAATTCTTCAGCTGTAACAGTGCTGAAAACAGAATTCTAAACCAGGATTTTATTCTTTTTGTTTTAGTTACTGCAGCCAGAACTTACATTTATAACGTTAAAATGATAACTCAAGAAAAGTAGAATCACATGATGCTGTTCTTGAGACTGCATACCAGTACCACAGAACACTTACTTTCATATATAAGAAATACTCTATGCAAACAGTATAAATATTCATATCAAACAGTAAAGTTAGTATGATATTTAACGTCACTTAAACTTTATTGTGAAATAGTGAACTGTATGGGTGATTTTTAGGTATATATCAAGAAAAATAACTGTCAGACTATGAATTCACTTGGCCAACAATTGAAATCATTACTGAACCATTTAAATGCATATTGCCAATTCCTGCTTTATTTTAAATAACTTGCTAAAATTAATTTCATTTGGAAGCCCATTTTTCTTGAGATATAGATTTCTCATTTCTTCAGCTTTCTCTTCTTTTTTGCAGTTTTCTCTTTTCTCTTAATATATTCACATTCGTGACACTTTCATTTAATATATTCCTCTCCCTTTCAACTGTTTCAACTTCAGACAACGCAGTAAAACAGCAGAATACAACTCGAAGGACTGGTGATATACTGTGTTTATTGACACAAAATGAAGAGATTTATCGTCAACTTTTTTTTTTTTTTTTTATTTAAAAAGAGACTAATAAACATATATATGTGTGTGTGTGTGTGTGTGTATTTTTTAAACAACATTCCTATGACTGGCTTGTAGAACATGTAAAAAACTCAGACTTGCCAGGTAAATGAGCTGAACAGAGGCTGCAATTGACAGAAGTGTGGGGGCTCCATAGGTAGAAAAGGGTTCAGTCTCTGAGGAGACAATACACATATAAACCCATCATCTTTTCTTACTAAAGAATTTTAAACTTTCCTCTGTTTTTCTTGCCTTGGTTTTCTGCCCATGGTACCTCATACAACGATTCTAGATTAGTTATATATTTATTTTTAAGTCTGTATTTGTTTTTATTCCTGAGATATAACCAAATAAGGTCCAGACTCAAATTTGTATCCTCTCTATATAGTAAATTTTCATTATATTATTAAGGGTCTTCTTCATTTACTAATTTAAAGCTAAAAAATATTTTTAAAGCTTTAGAAAGCTATTAGAAGAAATATGGTTTTGCTGTTGTTGTTGTTTCTTTCCGTGTTTGGTTTTCCTGGGGTATTTTCTTTTTCCTCACAGGAAAATATCTCTAATAAGGAACATGCTCAAACACATATTAAAATCGGAATGTATTTCAACTTCCCATCGAGAGAAAAAGAAAAATTATGCAGGTGTTTCTGTTTTCACCTGAATGACATTACTTTGATGTTTTCAGCACTCATCTTTGCAGCTCTATCCTGCTAGAACTGGGAGCTTCTTAAGGGATATGCTCTCTCTCAGCCTGTGCTTCCTAGCTGTGCCTGTCTGGTGAGTCAGCATGTACCTGATTATGTATAGATGGCTGCAGACTGCTGGGAAATGTAGGATGTGTGTCATACAAATTCATGGTCCTTGCTTCTTAGAGGTTTATGTATTGAAACTGGAGGCAGCTGGGTGTGTAAGCACATAGTAGCTGGCCTAAACAGTATTTCAGGGCCTAACCTTCATCAGCTTAACTCTCAAAATATCATTCAGGATCTGGGCTTTGAAGACTTAAAATTTGTTTTGCTTCCTTACTTTCATAAGAATCTCAGTTGCGTACTACTGTGAGATCAAGTTTTCTGTCCTTCCAAGCAATAAATACTTTTAATAGAGTAACTTACTAGAGGATTTAGATTATTTTCTACCTTTCTAAAATTCTAATAATAAATACAGCTTTTGGGTGATCTATGTGTGCCATGTTGGCCTTTTGCTTCTAGAGAAGTGAATTTAAAACCCTGGTTGGCTTCATTAGATGCTAGAACTAATGTGCACGTACAGCAGGCCAAAGGGAAGGTGCCTCCACAATATCTATCCTAAAGCATGTATTCTCTGCCTATTGGCACTACAATAAATGTCCTGCAAATTAATGGGACACTCCATATGAAATAAATGTCTATATATTTTTCCTGAATTTTTGTTGCTACATTTTCATATTTATATTTCCTTATTGAGTTATTGTATAATATTGTATAATATAATATGAGTAAAGTTTTTCATTTAAAATTGCCATGAGAATGAATTGATTGTTTTTTATCTGTTGCTTAGACAAACTTTCCTTAAAAGGTGTAAGAAGCACTCCTGTTTCCTCCATATGCTGTTTCCGTGATGAATCATTTAATCAGAAGGCAGCATTATCCCTGCAAGATAAAAATGTTAGGAAGGCAGGCCTCTTCCTATTCAAGATAAGATATATGCAGAATCACAATAACATGAGAAGATCATAATTCCTGGGAAAAAGCTTCAGGGCAAAAGAAAAATGGGTGGAGAGAGGAGGGAGCAAAGAACTGAGCTTGGTTTTGGTTTGGGTTTTTTAAAACTACTTCATTTAGTTCTACCATAGAGGCAAATGATGACTGAAAAGTTTTGCCAAAAATCTATGGCTGTCTAAACACCGTTGGGATCAATGCTGAAAGTGAGCACTTTTGAATCCCAACAGGGCCTTTCCAAAGAAGAAAAGAACGTTGTGCAACTTTGGACCAGATACCTTTTGAAGGGAGCTACTACATGGCTAGGAAAACAATTTGAAGCCTATTACAGAACAAGAGATCAATTGTTTGTGGCAATATGAAAGTACTGGCAATAATTAAAAAACCCTCAGAACAGAAAAGAGAAAACAGTCCTTTAAAAAAGCAAGAAGGAAATTTACATATATTAATAAAATATGTGCAAATATCAGAAATCTGCTGGTCTGTTTAGAGAATGTAGGTAGTAATCCAATTTGTACCCTGATACTTGAGAAACCAGAATACGAAAATGATTTTACAATTTGTCCATTACAGTTAGGTCAACTTAACCTGGAAACAATTTCTTTTGGTAGAAAAGAATGAACCAATATTTTATTGAGAGCTCTGGAGAGAATTGGGTTCTGATTAATAAGAAACTGAGACACTCAACAAGTAGCAAAGGCTTTGGATCTAGTTATGATTTTAATTACACCAATATGAATAAGACTAATCTTTCTAATGCATTTTCCAGAAAGAAAGTCACATCACAAACAAGTCATCCAACCTTCAAGATTTACCTGTAAGAAGTCAACAGTGAACAGTAAAGAAAATTACTTACACTTACAAACTATACTACTTAGAAGAATCACTATGGAATTTATAATAACGAATGAAGACAGTTCATTATTTCCAAAGGGCAGCAGAGAAACTGAATTTCCTAGCAAGGAAAAATTAAAAAAAGGAGTAGATACTACTTGCAGTGTTTCCATGCTCACATAATATATTTCTCATGGTTACCTTGATTATGACATGTTAACTTTCATAAATAATATAATTATATCTGATGTAAATGTGATAGAATCAAAATTAAGATGGTGTTTTTTTTACTCTTTTTTTTTTTCTTTTTTTAATTGGAAAGTTCCTAAACAGCCTGAAGTGGCTCAGGATGATTTTCTAGGTAATATAGCCAAACTCCATAGATAGCACAGCAAGAGATCTCATAACTCTATTAAAAAGAGGGAAATTTTCACTGTTACTATACATGGCCTGTGAGTTAGTTTGGGAAATATGATGTGTAGAGGGGATTGTAGGGTTTTGAGTGATTTATCATCAAAAGGAGACTGCAGCTTCATAATACATGAGACACACATAGCTCTGCCTTCATTGTTTTGAACTCTGAAAAAGTCTGGATGTCACAACTTTATGACGTGTTGCCAATGCCTTTTTTATTTTCCCCCAGCCTCATCAGTTATTTTCTTCACATTTTTTTTTTTTTTTTTCTGTGAGATCTTGTATCCTGGCCATATTGCCAAAGGCTACTAGACTGTAACATGCCCTGCATAAGAATTTCAAAGCATTGTACTCCATAGGAGAACATGAAAGAGTCCTTCATGTTCTTTGGAATAATAAACGAAAACAAAGGAAAAGATCATGCTCTTCTCTCCCATGCTACTTTGAACACATGCTCAAAATGCTTACAAAATGAAATACTGCTACCCAAAGCAGCCACAACAAAGAGCTGTACAGGAACACTGACAGAAGTGATGCAGAAACATCAGTTTATCAATTTTCTCCATTTTCCATGAGCTTCGAAGTCTAACCCCTGTGACCACATTATTCAACAAATAATTTCAAGGAGAAAGTTTACAGATTTCATTGGATACATTCATAAAACGGAAGTGAAAGTAGTAAATGCAAATAATGTATTCATGTTCATAGTAACTTGAAGTACATTCTCATTTTTAATTGATGTTCAATCCACAAAAGCATTTTCAGCATGTGCTTACTTGATTACTGTATTAAAGTTTTAAAATTAATGGTCTCATTGGGGTTTTTTAACATTGACTTCAAAGGGGAACAGATTAGGATTTATACAGATTTGGCTAGTGGTGCTGCTTGTTATTAAAACCCTTCTTTCATGTTGCATAAAAGTTTGCCAGATTTTAACCATTTAGGCTGAAATTCCATATGCTTCATAGCTGCTTCAGGCTGAATTCTTCTGGAAAAATCCAAACAAAACTATTTAGCTCTTTTCAAGAGTGAGGACTGACTTGGCAAGAAGACTGGGACAGGTAAGCCAGAGAATGTGAGTGAGACTGGGAATGTATGGAAGTGAAAACTCAGACTGGCAGTGGCCAAAGTAATCTTGAACCACAAAGAAAAGCTGAGAGAGAGAATCAAGAAATTGATGTCCTTAAAAAAGGACAAGCCTGAGGATCTGGAGATAAAATATTACGGACAGGACAATATGACTGGTACAAGAAACCACGAGTGGAAAAGAAGCAGAACTGGGAAAGAGAGAAGCTGGGACGTAAGGATGGACTATAATGCTGGAACAGCCTGTGCTTTTACAGCACCACCTTCTCTGGAGCTTGGAGCAGAGCCCTGAGCTCCATAAACTCATAGTTCATTTCTCTTGTGGGCAAATGGCCACAAAAGACACTAGCAAAATTTCTCATTCCCCTCTATGATTTGCCCATGAAGATATTTCATTAGCTTTGGTAAGCTTAAGACCTGTTTTTTATTCCATTGGTTAAAACAAAGGATTTAAATATTTCAACTTGAGTGACCCATACATCACAAAACTCATTTCCCTCAATTTTTTCTTCAAAAACTTTTCACTGTCCTCCTGACTCCTTTGATAAAAAGAACATTATTTTGCCTGTGAAATATCAGATTCAGTGACAGATATTGGAAACTGTTCCCTTTTGACCATGCAATTCCTGCGGCCACCTAAACTTTTTCTGGTGAGCAATAGGAATTTTATACTAATCAGAGACAAACAGTAAAAAACAATACAAGAGACTTTTTGCAAACCAAGCAGAAAAACTCAGGAAAATTACAGAGAACTGAAATTTCAGAGAGCAGCCCAGATTAGTCTTAGAAGTTCTGACAAGACTGAAGAAATTGTGTATTATTTATTTGCTCTCAAATTGCATGCCTTATTCCCTATCAGAGAGGGTGAGGGAGGGTGACCTCAGAGAAAAGCAGAATAAGAAAGAGGAAAACCAGCAAGGAGCTGGGACCATAAACCACTATTAAAGATCAGAGAATGGATGTCACTAAGATAATGGAAAGAGAAAATACCTCGGGACCAGCAGGGAGAGGTCATTTACTGCATGACTGACTGGCAGACAGCCAGAGGGACCTGTCTTTAGGGACACAGTGGACAAGTAAGTGCGCCTTTTTTTGTTGCTATTATTTTTCTAATTCTTTTTAACCACATTGTAATGCCTAGGCCAAAATTAGCTACAGGTTTGATAGTGCTGCTTTGATAGATTTGATTTGGTTAGATTTCTTTTTTTTTCACTTTCAAAACTTTGGGTTTCTCACTATAAGCAAATGATCTAAGCCACTGGCTGAAAGATAAGAAAATCTGGGGTTCTGACATGATGGTAAAATAGATGTTTCAGGGGAAATTAGTGACCTTGCATTCCTTGACTCCTAGACAGACATTAGGAGATTCTGTAGGTGGAAGCTTGACATCTGTCGTTCTGACAAACTGGACCATCCCATGTAATCCCTGTGCTGTGCATCACATGTGGTTGCAGTGCTGAAGCTGCATTCCTTCCCTCCCCCTCAGATGGACCATTTTTGCTCCTGACAACCTAATGTCTGAGACTCACTGAAATGTAAATTAAATGACGGGAGGTCGGGATTTTGAACATGTACCTTGTATCACTGGCTTTGTATCACTGAGGGCTGTACATTACTGTTATGAGTCAATGCTGAACTCATGTTTAACATGCCATAGTAGTAAAAATATTTGACCTTAAACTCCTTCTGCTTCAGCTTCCCCTCTTCCAAGAGTGACTTAAAGAAGAAATTTGTAATTTTTTGTGAATCTTAGGTGTCTTTGATTCCATGGATGCTTCCCACAATGAAAGGAAGGGGAATGAATAAGTTTTGTAATTTCTGCATAGTGTGCAATGCATAGAGCAGGCAGCTAGAGAGGGAAGACTAGAGAATAATAGCAAAAACAGGGGTACATTATATGGTAAGAACTTTACCATAAAGGAAGGTCCTGCTGAAAAATATTATGTTAATGTGATTGATGCCTGCATATTATAATGGAAGAAGTCAAAGAAACTGAATTCATTTTGCGATAGGAAACTAACCCTGGCATGCTTAATTTTTTAGTAAAATTACATAGTTTGAAGGGCTTTTCTTGAATAGTTTATTTTAAAATAAAAATTATGCCTCCATAATCCCCATGCAGATATAACAAAAATATGAAAAAATAGGAAACTCTTTTAATTTACCAAATGTTAATAATTGAAGAAATATTTTTTATCTTACTTGAAAATTCATAAATTTTCTTTCATATACATTATCTGCATACTGATAAAATGGAAAGACAGCACTGTATTTTTTTTCCATATAAATGTTATAAATTATCATTTAACATAGGTTTGATGCTAAAAGTGGAAAAAGTAATTTTACTATTAAAAAAAGGAAGTTTTAGCTTTGAAATGATGGGTTTCTGTACAAGTAATTGTTTGCTACTTTATACAATCCCAGAAATCTTCAAAAGGTGTTGCTCTATTTGCCATTTACTGTGTTGTCTGGATTAGATGAATGAAAATCTTCCTGAAAGAAGGCAGAGTTAAAAACAGCTGGTCCCAGCAATAACTATTGCTGAGGATCTTTTCATTCAACTTAATAGGAATGGGCAGAGAATAATGAAGACTCCTCTAGAACTACATGTTCCCTTTAAAAATTCCAATTCTCTCACTGACTGAATGACTAAATGACCCCAGCCAACTCCATTTTCTTCTTCTGCCTATCTTTACCTAGGAAATAGTCATACTAACATGTTTCATACAGTATTGTAAGGTCTCAAGATGAAAGCCATTAGAAGAGCTATGCTTTCCTAAAAGCTGTCACTGAAATGGTCAGATGTAATTAAAATGCTGCTGCATGTTATGAAATTCAGACATTCACATTTTTACTCTTTTTTTTCTTATTCATCCTCCCCAGTACACACCCACACGTTATTTTTGTGTGTCCAAAACCATGCTTATGAATCTATCCCACGTTCCTGTGGGTCCAATATGGGTCCCAGTGTGTACCTGCAAAAGATCTCAGGCCTCTCAGCAGGCACTTGAACATGGATTTTCTGTTCAGCTAGCATATGAGAAGGGAAGTTTTCAGAACATATCCCTAGTCGCTGCTTAATAGACCCAAGTCATGGTCACAAGTGTCAATGGCTCTGACGTGAGTACCTTTTTTCTCTCTTGCTTTGGATTTGAAAATGTTTCAAGATGTGATCCTATGTTGATAACAAATGCCATGAGCCCCTATTATACTTGAAAGCAATGGCAGATTCTATGTCATTTGTTGCCACAGCAGGAAACTCCTGACCATGCCCCAGATAATGCATCATAAGGCAGAAAATTTAAAGTAAATCCTACTCACTCTTCCTACCTCAGTACTCACAGCTCCTTTTCAGTTTAGAACTAAAGAGAACTACAAATGTAGTGGAGAGGCTGTTGCATAACCTCTGTGCTCTTGGCAAAACCTCTGCTATTGTGTTTGAAAAACAACAGTTGGTAAACACTGAGAATTTTTGTGCAGCAGAGACTTCTGCATGAGGGAGCAACACCCGGCTGTAAATCTGAGCGATGTCTTATTCCACATGTAATCAATACTCAGGGCTCAGCTTACCTGGGGTCCCTGGTCAGCCACGGAGCAAGTACAAGTCTCCACAGATGGAGAAATGCCAACTTGAGCTCTGAAAGGAAACCAGACCAGAGAGTGATATTCCTCCTTGGCACTGCCAGGCACATTACACAGTTTTTCACCCTCCTGTGAGCTGAGAGAGCCCTTTTCTCCCTTCCTCTCCCAATCCTAGTGACAGCATGAGAGTATGGAGGGAATTTCAGTACAATAAAGTACAGCACCTTTATTTCCACTCATTTCTTTGTGGTACAAAATCCATTCTCAAAGAGTTCAAAGGAGACCTGCTCTGTTGGATGCCTGGATTGCAACAGATTTTGCAATGTAAAACTTTGCACAGTACTTTCTTATTAAAAAATTTCCTTCTGTGAGTTGAGATTGATATATCTAAAGTGAGTAGCAGCTGAGGAGATTAGGCAGATTTTAAGACTGAGTATTTTTCAGTATCGTACCATTTTTTCTCCTCACCCTTGTAAAATGTGGTTTTCTTAGAAATCTGCATTGCCATAACTAGTTTTGGATAGTTATTCCCAGATCAGTTTTCTCTCTAGCACTTTCATCCTTTGATGTATTTATAAAATACCTTATGCTCCTTAATTCTTTCCCCTGACAGAAATAGTTTGCTACAAATTACTTCACTGTCAATGTTCCTGCAAAATTTTACACTTCTAAGTCACATGCAAATTTTCTGTGATTTATTAAAAATAAAAAAACCTAGCAGCTTATGCAAAGAGAAGGAGCTCATTATTAAAAAAAAAAAAAAAAGGTGTTTGGGGGAAGCTACCAGAATTTTCCGTTTTTAGTAAAAAGTCCATAGCATAGGCCTGCAAATTACACAATTTCATAAATTACTTGCTCTGGACTACTTGCATCTTAAACTGGGAGAGCATTATGCTGCATCCTGTATAAACACATGATACTTTCACACAGAACAGCAGAGAAATTGCTTCTTGGTGTTTGTAACATCATATAGCATTTCATCATTACCATATTTGCTGCATCAGACTTGAAATTTCTTGAAGATTCAATATAATCTTTGCTGAAATGTCAGTCCTGCCTATTTTAGAACTAAGTGTACCAAGTTCCCTGCCAGTTACATGAAGTTAAATCATGTTTCCACACTGACAACCCCTCAGCAAACTTTTCATTTTTTTTCAATATCTCATGGCTTTGCAGGCTTCATGGTACAGTTTCTAAGTACATCTAGGCTTTGGTAGACTATCAAAGCAGCAATCCCAGTTCTTCTTTTGGTCTTTACTTCTCTTTTCCTAAGAATATTTTATCATTTGCCAAGTTGGGTAAGGAAAAGTGTATTTAAATAGTGAGAAAAGTCATAAAAATTTATATAAGATAGCTATTCTGTAAGTAATAAATTGAGCTTAAATTGCAGATGTTCTTCTGCTTTCTCATGTAATTTGCTTCTCAGCATGGGTGTGTATATTCAGAGATCCACAGTTCTGCTGGAAAGCGGGCTGTTTTCAATAGAGTTTATTTAATAAAAGGCTATTTGAAAAATTACTTTCCAGAGGGTGCTATCAAAAAAGCACACTTGTACCAATAATCTAACAATTTTGTTGTATAGTAAATGATCCAATTTCCATTACAACTAATGGAGTGCAGCAATTAGAGGATGTGTCATATGGGATGATATGAATTTTATTAGCTGTTATCTTTGCTGAAACTAAAGCAGAAAAATGCACAGGAGCATTCTTACTTATTGTGACCTCACACCTTAAATGAGATCCTTCATCCTACTTTTGTCAATCAGAGTAAACACAATTATACTGAACTGTCTGAGACTGAACTGTCATTGTATTGAGTCCTTCATGTGTTAAAACCTGAACAATCCATAATGAATTGCAGTTCAGTGCACCTGAACCTGCCATCCCAATGAAGCTCTGTAGAAAATTTAAAGATGGATAGGCTCTGGTTAACACCTGTTTTTTGAGGTCAAAAAAGTTATACTTTTATGGAAAAGCTTTTGTTTGCTTGTGCTTCACTTTGACTCTTTAAACTAAATGCTCCTTTCTTCCAATGCAGATATTAGAAGTATCAGTAGATAAGACAAAGAAAGTGAGATCAGATATTGATGCTAAATGAGTTGCAGTTAAGTAACTGCTGGTGAAATAATTCTCACAAAATGCTTTGCAAACCATGAGTGAGGAATACCATGAAGGAGGGAATATTTCTATTAAAATAAATTGAGAGATCAATCCTTAATCTTTTCCTTGTCCTGGCTAATGTGCATCGTCCACAGTCCCATCAAGTATCTTAAAGCATGATTTTGGGGTTGCTAAAATTTCATGCTTTTGTGACTAAAGATAATCAAATACCCCAGATTTCTCATCCTATATTACTTTTCCAAATATTTTACCATACCCAGGTATTAGGCCAGATATATCTTTTACATTTTCTGATCTATCACTTTCTTATTCAGGGATAAGTTTTCACATGCTACTGTTCTGAGAAATACCTTAGGTCTTTTCCAGCCAAGTGTGTGATGTAGAGAGAGCTGAAAGGAAGAAGGGACAGAAAGATGTTTTTCCTACAGTTTTCTGGGGTGGGGTCATCTGAAGGATCCACTGTAAATAAACTTCCTGAAACATTATGAAAAAGATGAAGAAATCATTTTCCCTTGCTGACAAAAGGTTTCTTTTTTCTGTGCAAACGCAAGAGAGCAGATCAATACTTTGTGATATAAAAGGGTATAAAAAGGTAGGTGTCAATACTGTGACAACATGTTCCCATGCTTTTGACATTTGTTCCAAGTACATGTAATGTACCTCTTATTCCATAACCTTACAAAAAACTTCTGAGGATTTACTAAGCTGTGTAACTGGAAGCTCAAGTCAAACATCATTGCACCATTTCTGTTTGTGTGCTTCATTACTTAAAGTGAATGCATAAAGGAAAAAATGCAAACTCCTCTTTGCAGCTACAGTTTTACAGAAATAAGTTAAAGCAACTTCACCATGATTACATGAAAGAAAGTTTAAATAGATTGAATCAGATTTTAACTCTAATAAAATAAAACCAAGCAGCAGAGCTGTCCCAAAGCTAAACAGAAATAGTGAATGGAGAATTAAAAATTAAAGTTGCACTAGTTTGAAAATTCACAATTCATTGTGAAAAGGATGAGGTGTACAGCTAAAAGCTAAAGCAGAAGATAGAATTAATAGCTTTTGGCTTTGGTATTTGCTTTCTCTATCTTTTGCACTGGTTCAGAAAAGAGGCAGAAATTGCTTCCCTTCTCTTATTTAATATGGTAAATTATTTTCCCTTTGCATTTGTCCATTTCCCCATCTTCTCTTTGTCCGTTTTAAAGTGAATACTCCCACTCTCTGAGCCCTGGGTAGTATCACAGTTCCAGTAAGAGGAAGCAGAAAAGATTTACTGTGTGCCAGGACTTTGACTTTCTAGTTCCCTAGGACCTTTTTTCTTCTCTTTGTCTCTTAAAATGCTCCATGATGGGCATTTCTGTGAGACAGAATGACAAAAACTGCATAGGAGAGAATGCCTTAACACTAGTAGCATGATAGATTCATGCCTAGCTCTATTTATTCCCTGGCTCTGCCAGAAACTTCACAGCTTTGAGTGACTCAATCATCCTGAAAGTAGTTTCTTGTATGTGAGAAGACACTATTTCTTTGTCTGCACAGACAGTCATTGCACAGGCAGGTAAATCTCTACATGGCTTGACATGAGCGATGCACTGCGGAGGTGTAGGCAATATTTCTTTCAACTGCCAGAAGAGAAAGTAGTAGAGAATTCACAGATTGCTTCTTTTGTGTTGATGAAACTTTCAGTTAGGCCCTGTCTATGAACAAGTCTGGGGACGTAAAAGCTCCAAACAGACAGAAATGCCCTATGTTCCTGGAAACAATGGTGCTTTATTATAAGGAAAACATTTCAGATTGGTGTCTCAGTCCTCCTCTATCTCTTCATTGTTTTGCTTACAAGGGGTTTTTTGAGCAGCTGTAAATTTTAAGGACATAAGATTTTAAGGACTTAAGATTTTAAGACATAAGGATCATTTGGTTTGATCTTTGCCTAACATAGGCCATAAAATTTCACCAATAATTCCTGTAGTGGAACATATAATCTTCCCTTAAATTGTAAGTGAATACTGTCAAGACCAATAACTTGTGGTTTACTAGAGCATAAAAACATCCTGTCTCAATTTAAGGAATTCTGGAGATGATGAATTTCCTTCTTCCTTGGCAATGCATGATTACTGTCACTGCAAACCATTTGTTTCTAATTATTGTTCTGAACCAGAACCAAATACAGGGCTGCCATATGATACTGGTGAGTATGGCCTGAGAGTTTGTCACACCCACAATGAGGAACAGAATATTCTGCTTTCTATCTCTGCATATGTCCTTTGTCTGCTGGCCTTTTGTAACTATGTTATATGGATTTTATGCTGTGGTTGGCTCCAGTTCAACCCTTACTTTACTTTTACCCTGTTTAATGCTAAACCACACTTAAATTTATTCCTTTCTCAGGCCCCATAAAAAGGGGTCCCAGATCACAGAAAAGAGAAGGCAGGAATTATCTGGTATGTTATGGGATGTAACAGAGAGTGCACTGTGTGATGATGGTCCTTTTTACTCATAGAAGATGATGTGTTAGGAGAAAAACCATGGTAGCACAAGGCAGCTATCTGCTCCTGAGCCAAGCATCTGCCAAACATAAACTTACTGACTTCTGCATAAAGTACACTGGGACTCCAACTTCCAGGCACAAATGGTCATTTCTGAGCCTGCTGACTGAATCAGGGGATCAAAGAGCAGCACTGTCCCAACACGGTGGATTCCAGAAATATTAGTGTTGCCACAGTGAAACTTCAAATTGAAAAAGATACATCCAATTGCAACAGTCGCAGCAAGTCCATTCCCAATGTGTCTGTTTCCACACTCTTGATTCTTAAGGAAAGGAACAAATCCCCTAACCTCTCCTACCATGCAATGAAATCCTACAGATAGGGTTGTTTTATTCTCTTTATGAGTTGGCGATTTTCCATTTTCATCGTTAATCTATCTGTAATTGTCAAAGTCATGTACTTGCCTCAGAAATAGATGTTTGAAAGTATAGCTACAAAGTCTATCTCAACAGTGTAGCAGCTGAATTAACAAATCAACGTGTCTAAATCTGTGTGTACTGATGAGAGTCAAAATAGTATTTTGGGAGACTCAAAGTCTAAACAGAAGAAAAACCAAATGTTAATTAACAAATCAAATCTTGAAAAAGTGATAAGATTGTTACTTAACAACATAAAAAAAATTGGTCAATATATGTTTAAAAAAGAAAATTGAAGTAAATTAGCTAATGCTATTAAGTTGTGGAAAATGAACAGGGAATCACAATTAACTGTTGTGCTTCTATGGAGAAATATCTAGATATTAATATACTCTTAAAAAACAGGTGAAAATATTCTTTCCTTCTTTTAGTCCACTGAGTTTGCTTATAGCACAAATGTGAATTACTGCATCACTCTTTCAATATATGAAGGAGTGCAACACTTACTGAGGAATTTACAGCAATGAAACAGTTACTCAAGCACAGGACTTGGCCTTTCTCTAAATGCCTATGTTTCATAGCTCAAATATTGACTTAACTATAAACACCCTCAGCCTGTAATTTTAGACATCAAAACCAAATATATGAAATATGCCTTGGAAAAGAATACTGAAGGCAGCAATAGTACATAAGTGACTACTCTGTACAGAAAGGAATAATAGTATTTTTAAAGAACACTTGAGCTAAAATTCATTTCTATAATTTTGCTTTTTCAGAAAAAAGAGAAATGAAAAACAACTCAAGGTCTGCTTGCTAATGCTAAGTCCTTCCCAAAGAAAGGGGAAACCGAATTTTTTGCATAGTAAAATAATGATCCAGATGGCAAAAACAACCCACCCTGAAAATAGTAAATGTTAAGATGCAGGCTATGTTTCTTGAGGTCATCATCAGTAACAGTTTCATAACAACTCTTACAAGCTCTCAGCTGTGAGGACACCAAAACAGTTTCGTGAACTTTGGCCAAACTGCATTGCTAATCTATTATTCTAGAAATGTGTGACTGCAATACAGTCCTGGGTTTATGATTGACCTGGCCCTGTTTGACATGAAAATACCAGAAAAGAAATAGCAGTTTATTTTTTTTCATAGAACTCCTCTGCTTTCAGAATTCATTATTACATAAATATAGATAATGTTGGAAATATTTTAATGCAGACATTCCTATGTTACATAAAATCATCTTCTGATTCACATTAATTTTTTCATACATAAAGAAGAGAAAAAGTTAGGGTAATTTACTATATACAAACTATTAAGAGGTTAATCACCTTGGTGAACTGAGATTTAAGTAGCAACCTCCTGCTTCAAGATAGTATGTACATCTATTGTGTGACCATTTGAGCAAAATAAAATATGAAGCTATTTAATCTACAGTTTAAAAAAATGCATGAACTCAGAACCAAGAATTTGAAATATAGCTATTCTGAAGCAAAATAAGAATTGACATAACATAAAAAAGCATGATATTTGATACTGGAAGACATTATTAATAAAATCTGATCTGACCACTGAATAACTCAAAAAATTGCACATATGAACATAATGAAACATGTGGAGCTGAAAATACATAAGATAGGCAATTATTTAACATAATTTATGGAGAAAAATCAAATCAGAATGGGAAAAATGGGCAAATAAGATTTGTGTTCATGCAATCAGTGGCAATTTGCAAAAGAATTAAAATTACCATGTATATTTTTCTGGCACTTTGGTCTAATACAAAAGGAGTCCCCATTACTTCTAGGTCATGAATGACAAAAGCTCTCTAAATCAGAAGGTCCCTCTCTGTGTCCAGCAAAACTTCTGAATACAGAGAGAAAGGTATTAACAACTACTTCCTTATAGTAAACAACTTCCTAAGTAACTCTCTCCCCCTATAATCTGTGACAGAGTTGCTGGCAGGTATTATTCCTAGGAATGCACTGGTGAAGGGCTCAGTTACTTTTGGATCTTGTATACTCCAACTTTTTGCATTGTGGAACAGCTTTACATTGTGGAACAACCATAGCAAGTGACTGCATGACTTTTTCCATAGTTAATATATGATTTATCCAGCCTCAATACTTGGGATTACACTGTATTTATAGATTAAACTGAACTTCTTGTACCAGCTAATACCACTTTATTTTATTTTAAGTGCATCCTAGCAAGACAATCACTGTGTTGTTCTTAACAAAATAATTTCCCTGTACCCAGAATTAATATCTCCTGGAAAATGGGTGTTGGGGAATGAATTGAACATCATGAGTTTTCAAATATTTTAAAATTTCAACCAACAAGCTAGTAGAGAAAAACATGGATATAGTCATTGCATAAGTAAAACCCTACATTTGCATGCACAAAGATTACATTTTGCCACTCTTATGTGGATTCAGCTGACAAGAACAGCAAATTCCAAATTCTTGCTGTAAATATTTTTGAAAATTTAATTATATGCTTTGTTTTTAACAAAAAATTTGATGCAAATCCCCTTAAATTCCAGATGAATCATAGAAAACTGACTGGAATACTAGTTGGATTTTTTTTCACCTGAAAAATATATGCAGCAAAAAAAAATGTAAGCATATAATTCATAATTCAAAAAAGCAATACACTATCCAGACATAAGTAGCTAGAGGTTCTTGTGAAGGTTTCTTGAACTAAATCTGGAGGTTTGTAAAACATATGCACAGCTCCCATTAAAATTAGTGACTGGATTCCAGTTGGACTCGATCTGCCAGCAATGCAAGGCAGCTACAAATCTAATGTCAGAAAATCAGTCTGTAATCATCTGTCTGAAAGCTATATTTGATGTAAGGTATATTAACTATATATTAGAATCTGTTAAGTATTAGGAAGAAAATCTTGATGTTTGTACTTTAAACACTGGCAGTCCTCTCTTTGGAAGATAACAACTTCAGTCATGGACAGTTTTGTTTGAGATTTTGACATAGCATAATATATTCTGCATTGCTTATTAAATTTAAAAGAAAAACAAACAAACATCAATAGCAAACTTCAGAATGAGACTACTACATTTTACAAAATACTATATCACAAAGGCAGTATAATCTAACCCTTATACTCATTTCAAATCCTTTCAGGAAAAATTGATGGATTTAATATATGGAAAGATCATTCTATTATAGACATTGAAAATTTAGTAGTATTTGTTTTGAACTGTGTTTATGTTGTCAGATAGAGCCCTGAGAAAGACATCAAGTAGCAATTTATTTTTGGAAGTTATAAAGGGCAAAATAGTGTAGATGTCTTTTAAATGACATAGTAAAATACCCAGAAGGATAAACAGCACAACTGTAGGAAAAGAAAAATACTCTGTGTGTAATAATTTTGAGCATGCCACTGTTGGAAAAATACAGTCATTTATGTTCAAGGTAATTAAACTGGTGAGACAGGAAGAGATAGTCTAAGGTAAGTTTAGAGAAAAAGTCCTTGGATTAGAGATTTCTGTTCTAAAATGCATGTTTGACTCGCACTGTAAATGAAAATGCTTATCATTACCAAAGATCTTTTTTTTTTTTACAAAACCAGAGTTTCATGGGATGAAAATTGAAATTAATAAATTTTGGGGGTTTTTGTTTGTTTTTGTTTGTTTGTTTGTTTGTTTGTTTGTTTTTAGCAGAATGAACAGTCTCAATAATACTAAAAATTTAACAAGGAATGCTCGGATACGATTAAAGAAAATATATACCACACTGTGTTGCACTGATCTTGGTTAGACACTAGCTGCCCAAAGTTTCTCTATCCCTTCTCTCCTCAGCTGAGCTGGGGAGAGAAAACACAGCCAAAGGCTCTTGGCTTGGAAGAAGGACAAGAAGAGTTTTCTGTTGTGGACCAAACAGAGTCAACTCATGGAAATTAATTTAATTTATTAATTACAATATTAATCACATCCTAGTAGGGTAATGAGAAGTAAAACCTAAACCTTAAAAGACCTGCCTCCCACCCTCCCTTGTTCCCAGGCCCAACCTCACTCCTGATTTGGCTCTGCCTCCTGCCCCAGCAGTGCAAGGGGTCAGAGAATGGGGCTTGCAGGCAGTTCATCACACGTTGTTTCTGCTTGTCCTTCCTTCTCTAATTCTTCCCCTGCTTCAGCATGGGGTCTCTCCCTTGGGAAGACTCCTCCACATGGGAGACTTCTCCAGTTTGGTCACAACCTTCCACAGGCTGCAGTCACTCAGAAACAGCCTGCTGCAGCATGGGTCCCCCATGGGTCCCAAGTGCCACCAGCACAGGGCCACAGGTCCTGCCAGGTGCCTGATCCACACACCCCAGGGAGACACTGCCTTCTTTGGATGCATCCCCTTACTCTCTAGTGAGGTCCTGCATGGGCTGCAGGGGAGGATCTGCTCCACCGTGGACCCTGCCACCGGGAATCTGTGCTCCAGCACATGGAGAGCACCTTCTCCCCCTTTCTCCCCTGACCTTGGTATCTGCAGGGCTGTTTCTCTCAGATATTCTCATTCCTCTCTCCAGCTGCTGTTGCCTAGCAGTTTTTTTCCCCCTTCTTAAATGTTATCCCCCGTTATGCCTTGGGAGCCACGCCTTGTAGCAATCCTGGAAACAGTTGGAATAGGCTTTGTTGAACATGGTAGAAGCTTCTTGCAGTTTGTCACTGAAGCCACCCTTATACTCCCATCACTGCCAAAGTTTTGCAAAGCAAACTTAATGCAATCACACAAAATTATTCAAATTACTATTTGCTTAACACTAGATATAGCAGTACTTTGCTGGATTAAGTGCATGGTTCTGAATCTTTCTCCAAAGTAAAGATCAGGCAATCAGAAATAGAAATTACATGACATTGAAATACTGATTTGTTAAATTTCATTTACTTATATCCTTAAACAGTTGGAAATACGCAGAAAATAATGATTCTGAACATGCAGATGAATGTAAAACCTATCTTAGCAGTCTAAAGTTGCAAGTTGAAGCTCTAAACTGTGAATTTCAATGTATCATATGATTGAATCTGTGTTAGTAATATGTATGTATGTATGTATATATGTGTGTATGTATGTATAGAACACACGTCAGTCAGTAGAACAACTGCTGAATGCACAATCTGAAGACAAATATATAGTCTAAAAGTTTGAAGTGATAAAAGCTCTTAGGGAGCCCTCACTTCTGCAGGAAAAGAAAGACAATAATTTTCTAATTATACAGTAATTTTTATGAACATAAATGGATAATAAATACTGAAAATTTCTACATGACCAAATGATAATTATGTTTTATATTTGAAATAGTCATCAAGGAACTGAAGCAGGTAATTAAATTAAATAAATTAAATAAAATTAAATCATCTGCTTTCATCAAATTTGTAAAAATACATAATAAAGTCAGTCAGAAACATGAATTTGGGGTATACACTGTTCCCTGGAAATTGCTGAAATTATATTGTTTATAAATATATGTGAGACAATTCATGTATGCGGAATCCAGAGAACTTTGTGTTAGTCAAGTCCATTCATTTCAGCAATGTTAGCCCAGATGACAGTCGTTGAAGTTCTCTGCCTAGGTTTATATGATGAACTAGCCTATGCCACCCCAAACCAGTCATACTACAAGCAGAGTCCGGCACCTTTCACCACAATATTCCTCTAATGCTGGAAAAGCAGGAATGCTGTGACCAGGGCAGACAAACAAGGCATAGCACAGTGGTGTGTGTGTGTGGAAGGACATTTCTTTGAAGAAGAAGCATTCCACTGACTGCGTGGAGAGACTTGAAGTCCACATAACCCAGCAAATGGGACCCCTTCTGTAAGCATCTGCACAGGCCAAGGGCACTGCCTGTTCCTTAAGGCTCTGCTCTGGCTGGAAGGCCTGCACCGCCTACCTGGTGGTGGCCTGCCCTCAAACGGAGCTGCTGAAAGGAGAGGCTGCTTTGCAGCTCTCAGACTCCAGGAAGAAGACCCTTCTGCTGGGCTGGGGACTGGCAGCAGACCTGCCTGCAAAAGCTGTGCCCAGGCTGGGGGACTGTGCTTTCACCAGTGATACAGCCTGGAGTGCTCTGGGTATCAATGAAGGATTACAGAGCTCTGGGAATGGTGGTAAAGTAGTCTGGAGTGCAGGCACTTTTCTCCTCCATTCTCCCAAGCATGTGAAAGGGACAGTCAAATGTGGTGAACCAACAGTGCCAGAGGACTGGTGCCATAGACAGGGCTCAGCCACTTATACCACGGCACCAGCTTTGAGAAAACTGGGCTGCTGAGGGCTGATGGGAACATTTGTCAGAGAAGTGGAAGATCACCTTTGGTCGTAGGCTTGCCAAGCTGGTGAAGAGGGCCTTAAACTAAAGTTGTGGCAGGAGAGGAACCTCAACCCACCCCATCCACACCAGTTTGATGCCAGTGCCAGCAAGAGATGCCTAGAGCTTGGAAAAGGATCACAAGTTGGGCAGGAGAGCAGCACAAAGGAATTTCTGCCTCTTCAGTCAGAAAATAGTCTTCATCTAGAGCTCAACTTATACGCCCATATGCAAGTGCATGTAGTGTGGGAAATAAGAGTAGCTAGAGATGTGTGCTATGACCTTATTGGCATCACAAAGATGTGATGGGATGGCTCTTATGGCTGTACCATTGGAATGGAATGATACAGGCTCTTTAGGAAGGTCTGGCAAGGGAAACAAGGAGGAGATGTTGTGCTCTATGTCAGTGACCAGCTGGAATTCATGGAGCTCTGTTTGCCCTCGGACAGATGAAAAGAGACACCAAGCTCTGATGCAGTGCACATGCTGGAGGGAAGGAATGACATCCAGAGGAGCCGTGACAGACTGGAGAGCTGGGCCCATGTGAATCTCATCAAGCTGAACAAGGCCAAGTGTGCATGGTCCTGCATCCAAGCTGGGTCAATCCCATGCACAAATACAAGCTGGGCAAAGAATGGATCAAGACTAGCCATGGAAAGAAGGACTTGGTGGGAGTGGTGGATGAGAAGCTCAAATTGACCTGGCAATGTGCAATCACAGCCCAGAAAGCCGACCACATTCTGGGCTGCATCACAAAGAGGTGACAGCAGCTAAAGGATTTTTCTCCTTTGCTCTTGTGAGATCCCACTTAGTGTGCTGCATCCAGCTCAGGGCTGAAGACAGGCTGAGCTGGGGCTGCTCATCCTGGGGAAGAGAGGGCTCTGGGGAGACCCTATAGCACCTTCCAGAACCTTATGGGAGCCTGCAGAGAACTGCAGAGGCACTTTTTACCAGGACATGGAATGACAGGATAAGGAGGTATGCATTCAAACTGTAAGAAGGTAGGTTTCCATTAGATATTAGGAAGAAGTTCTTTACTGTGATAGTGGTGAGACACTAGAGTAGGTTGCCCAGAGAATCTGTGGATACCCCATCCCTGGAAATGTTCAAGGCCAAGCTGGATGCAATCTTTGTGCTACCTGGTGCAATGAAAGGCAGCCCTACTCATGGCAGAGGGTTAAACAAGATGATCTTTAATGTCCCTTCCAACCCAAACAATACTATGATTCTATGAAATAACCGCCCTTCTGATTTTTGTTTCATTTTACTTTGAAATTTCACATTTCAGCTTCCTGGGTAGAATTTGTCCCTCCTCTTATGCAGGATTTACTTGATCTGCATTTTGTCAGTAAGTATTACACAGTCCATATAAAATTTTATAAAATAAAACCAAATTTGAAGATGGATATGCCAACTGGCTTAATGGAATGCCAGGAAAATGATCCAAATATTTTTATTGTGTATTTTAAATTGTGGGATTTTTAAACTTAAATAAAATATTAGCTGTGACAAAGGAGGAAGTAAGGAGCATAAAGGTTCATAAAGAATACTTTTAGCATCCTAAAACCAAGTCAAATAAATATATGGAAAGTGTAGAAGCAGATAAACAGCAAAGAGTGCACACAGTCTTTAATCATCTTGAACATTCTAAATTCTGAAAGAAAAAAAGTTTATTTGAGATATCAAAGTACAAACTTCAAATAAATGCTTCAAAACATTGGATTTTTAATATTGTTTTATTTTTTTAAGAAATACTCTCTCAACCTATTTTAACTATTTTCTTCTTAAAACACAGTGATACTCTTAAGGCCTAGAAGTTGCAGGGAAGGTACAATCAACCACCGAGTGTGGATAAAGATCAGTTGAGAGAATCTGCACAAGTTCCTATGAGCAAAATAAATCCGGTAGAGTATGAGTGGAAATTAATTTTTTGCCCCATGGGTCTTGTACTAGCCTGCACAGCTGTGTATATTACTCTGTTTCAATTCTCTATCCTCTAAGTAATTATATATGTAAAAAAAATTACTCAATAGAAATTGTAGCTATTGGTAACTAAACTCATAAGAACTCATAGAATACATTAGTCTACTCTCAGCATTCAGAGCTCTGGGCTTAACTACTTTTAAGAGTGATACCACAGAGGTCAACAGATGCAGAGTTGCGTTAATAAATTATTACAAAGATAAGATAATATATTTCATACATCATGTTTTCATCAGGAGCTGATGAGTCTAAATATTACAAATTATTATTGAAGCATTCAAATAACATTGCTTGAAAAAAATACAATACAAAATATATTAAGGCAACTAGCATGCTTTGCTGAAAGAGAAACTATTTATAATAGCCAGGATTAGGAAAAAAAACCACAACAAATAAACCACAAAAATTTTCTTTTCAGAAAAGTCTTTTTCTCTCCTTTTTTTTTTTTTTCTCTGCATAGCACTTTGGCCATTTTAGAAAACACATGGTTGACAGACAGGAGAAGAAAATTAAAGAAAAAGAATTTTACATTTACACCTTCTAGGTAATGTCCATTTTCTTACTTTGCAGGCTGTCAATTCCATGATTGCTTTGAATTTTGCAGAACTGAACTTTATTCAGAAATATTGTAATTATTTCTCCATTCAATTCTTTTAAGCAAAAGTATTAAACAGATTGATCTGCAAAATATGAACATGACAACCCAGAAATTATGCACGTGGTCTCCATTAGCATAGCCTCTAGCAGAGAGTTAGAAATCTTATTTGGTAACTGAGACAATAAAATTCTACAGCTTTGTTTTGGACTTACAGCAATATGCTGGAGAAGGGTTTGAGATAAACTACTATATCTTAAAGGACAAAAATTGATTTAACCACATAGATTTAAAATTCTCATGTTTTGCATTCCTTATTTTTTTTTATTTTACCTGGAGCCAAATATATTATTAACTATATAAAGGGGATCAGTTTTAGTTGTATCCCAAAGTCCCCACTGAGGAAGCAGGATTTACAGGCTCCTGCACCAAAACAGAACAAGATGGGATTTGAAAACCAACTTGCTATATGAAAATAGTTGCTAGCTAGCTATTGGGAAACAATGTCTAGCCGGAGACTAAAATATCTGGTTCCTACCTGCTGCTTCTGCTACGCTTTTTTTGGTAGTCATGATTTCAGGAGGCTTAAGACACTGGATCCAACCGGTGAGATAGGCAGGAGAAAGCCTTGCTGAAAATGCCCCTAGGGTTAGGTGTGAGCCTGGGATTTCAGCGTCTCGCATAAGCAGGACATAAGCAGTCCTGACATGCCTGCTGGCAGGAACTCTGTGGACTTAAACATCACTGGGGCAACTACAGGGTAACAACAGATAAGTAGGGGGTTTAAGACTCTTAAAAGCAGATAAAAGCTGCTGAAAGAGAATCAAAATTAAAAACCCATATGTGGAAGGTAATTTTTAAAATGGGACTTAGGAGTTTTTAAAAATATCATCCTGATATTATATATGAACTAAATTTAAAAATACAGCATAAATGCAATTATATTTCTTCTGCTCTACATTATCATAAAAACTATTTTTTAACAGATTAAACGCTCAATTATAAAATCTTTTACAGCAACTTCATAGCAAGGAACTCCATCTGTATAAAGCTAACGTAACAGAGCAGAAAATCAAGCTCTTGGTCTAGTTTTCTCTAGTCTCTACTTCACGTTCCTAAAAAGTTAGGGAGATGCAGGAACAGACCCAAAGACCAAAGGATACAAAATCTCCAAACTTTTGGTCCAAGAAAGTCAGAATGCTCCCATTTCACCAAGTATCAACATTACAAAGTCTAAACAGTCTGTCTTGATGCAGCAAAGTCAACAACTTTGCACCTTTTACCAGTTAACCCATTCTAGCACATAGCATTCTAGCACAAGTACACTATTAAGGACATAAATAGACACCTTTACTTTGCTAAAGCAGTGCCACAGCTTTAATACCTTGAAGAGCTTAACTTTCAAGACAACAGGTTTACTAATTCTTATAAATATCCTCCAAAATAAAATTCTAAAAAATGTGTAACTGTTTTCAACTATGTTGACAACAGTACCATGTCCCCTGCAGTTATTTCAGAGTCCTGACTGTGTGTAGAGCTGATTCCAGTGTCAGAGTCTGTATCATTTATGTCCAGATTAGTCAGTCTATGAACAAAGTCAGGAACAGCAATGCTGTTACTGGAGACGCCACTACCCTTGGATGGCTCTTCATTTGATTGAAGCCGAGTTTCAATGTTGTCCTTAACATGTAGTAAATTAAATTCTTCTGTAAGAAGTTCGTATTCTTTTTCCTTCTTTTGAAGCAGTGAGTCCCTGTATGTAAGTTCTTTCTGAATGCAGCTCAGGTATGAGTTGATTCTCAGACCATCTTTCATACTTTTTTCCAGCTCGTATTTTACACTTTCCAAATCTGAGCTTTCCAGTTCAGCATAAGCTGCTCCTTCTGTGCGAACAGACTCTCCGTTTTTTTCCATGCATATACCATGTACTTCTCTTTCAATTTCAGCACACAGGTTCTCTATTAATTGTTTGTGGTGTTTCAGTCTCTCTTCAACCTGTAAAATTCCCTCACTTTTGCTCAAATAGTCATGCATCTCTTTTTGATCATCTGGCCTACTCCCCTGTTGCTCAGTCTCACTTGTATTGATCATTAAATACGAGTCCTGCACATAATTTTCTCCATCATTTGCCACACGATCTAGATGGAATTTTGCTTCACATTTTTCAATTTCCATGTCTAGTTCCTTCATTCTAAGGACTTGCTGATGAATGGTATGATCTTGAGAAATGATCAGATGAATCAGTGTCTCCATATTATCTCTCTCTTGCTGAACACTGTCCTGCTTAAGCTTGGCCAGTTTCCGGAAAGTCTTCCTCACAATTTTCTTTTGCTTGTCTATTGGCAACATCTTCATGTAGTTTGCTGGACTGAGGTCCCACTGCTTTTCTACATTTTGTACTACCTTGGCTTCAGCTGTCTTCCACAATGGAAATGAGAGGAAAGCATCTGACTTTACCAATACAAAATGCAAATTAGCCTGCTCTTCCCCCCAGGCCTTCCAAAGTCTCAGAATCTTTGTCAAGGGAGGCAGTACTCGCTCCGAGCCTCTCCATTTTTCTACAATGCAGTAATCACTAGGTTTTCCAAAAAGGACCTTTTTCTCTCCAAATGTTGTCTGATGCTCCTCAAGCAGTGCTTGAATCACCTCTGAGCAAGTTGTGCGCTTTGTCAGGCCACATACAATTTTCTCCTCCTGGCAAACCCAAACCACAATCTCTCTCTCATTTGATGCCATGTCCTTGCTGGGAGATCTGGAAAGCAAGAAGAGACCAAGTATAAATTACATATCAATGGCAGAGACAGTATGAATAACTACTATAATTTTGATATGACTAACACATGGAAAAACTCCTGTATTGTTGTACAAGGCAACATACTTGCTTAAATTGCATGAAGAAATGTCTTTGGATTAAGTAACAGCTTTAATTGACTACTGCTTTAGTATTATTACTAGTCCAGCTGAATCTCGCAAAATGTCTTTTATCAAATATTGGTTTTTGTATACCTAGTAAGAGTGCATTAAAGTTTGGCAATCTGCATTACACTTTCAGACTGACCTAGGAGAGCAGAGCTTTCGGATCTTCATATTTGTTCTCATTACAAAGACTGCCCAGACATTTCTAAGCTACTAGAAATGGCTTCTGAAGGGAAGAATGCATTGAACATAGATGGACTGAGGGAAGATGACTGAATACCACCAATGAATCTGACAACAGGATAAATCTATAGCTCCTCTGCCACACTTGCACCTACACAAGCATAAAAACAATTGTTTTTCTTTTTTTTCACTAATAAGTGTCAAGAAATTTGTTGCTCTTCCTGAAGTACCAAATAGTCTGAATTCCAGTGAGTTGTGAGAGAATATCAGCTGCAAAAGAATACATACATGGGTCTGCATTTTATTTTGTTATTAGAAATTATACAGAAATGTAAGAAAAGGAAAAAAGTTATTTTATTCGGTTGTTTATTTACTTGTTTGTTTATGAATTACAATGAATGTGCTATTAACCTGGTACTTCCTTATACATTGAGATATCCAACTCCAGGTGTCTGAGATCCCATTATGGTTTCTGTAGCTCCATTGCCTAGACAGCAATTCAGTCGACCAAAGGCTGAAGTTCACTCCACAGCTAATTCTTTGGTTTGCCCCCATCTGGTCCTGGACTGCTGTGGGCCTGTGTTGGCAGAGTTGCCTGGATATTCCTGACCTCAAGACTCCACTTGAATAGTTTTCCTCTTGCCCAGACCTGATGATTTCACCTCTTGCACAAAATGATAAAACAGTAAATTCCCTGAGGAAAACATGTCTTTGGATTTTCTAGAATGCCTTGCAGTTAATTTGAATGAATGAGGTTTCACCTAGTCTGACAGAGAAAGCCTGAAAAGGAAAATAACTATTCAGACCATATCCAAAGGGTGCAATAGAGCATGTTTCCATCTAGGACTACTTATCACAGAACTTCTTTTAGTCTTCTGAGTTGCAGTAAGCATGGAGTTTTATTTGGCTTAATTACAGCTACACCCTATGATTAGTAAAGCAATCCAGCTTGTTCGTTTTTCCTAATTATTACACAACATGACAGACACACTGCAATCCAATAAATTGAACTCAGCTCTAGGTGCCACTCTGACCAGGAGGCAAAAATCCTTAAAAGAAAGGAAACTACAAATGAATACTAATAAAACTGACAAGTGTAAGTTTATTAGTATTATTGCACAGGAGAGCTCTGTCCAAGTACATTGCTTCAGGTCTTGGAACATTCTCTGAAAATGTGTGTTTTGGTAGATGACTCTGAGTAATAGCATCATTTTCCCTCTCCAATAGCTCCCCTTCACAGACCAGCATTTTACAATAATTATTTTTTGAAACTGGTGCTCAAAAAGTTGATAATGTTTTCATAAACTACTTCTCAAGATAAGAAAGTACATATCACAGACACAGAAAATGGCAAAGTGGCACTAAGAAAGAGTAATATTCAAGTTTAAGAGGGGGGGAAGGAATGGAGAATGATATTAGATTAAATGGCATTACGGTGAAGTATGTCACACACTAAAAAATCAATATCTGTAAGTCCTCTGAGATTTACAATCTGCAGGATGCTATGTTTTTTTCTGTTAACAGATTGGCAGTTAAGCAAAATTCAGGTAAATAGCCAGTTGCAACGTAAGTCAGCTGTGACTAAAAATAACTCATTATTTGCTTTACACTACAGATATGAAAAGGAAAAAAGCAACAAATAATTTATTATGCATAAAATTATGCAAAATGAATCATGAAAACTACAGTGCCTCAAACCATGTTCACTACTGATGCCTAAATAATTGATTTACAAATTCAACTGTATTACCAGTCATTGAATTTAAATTTATAAAAGTACTGAAAATAAAAAGAGGCATAAAAATATAAAAAAATACCATACTGGGGACTCTGAGGCAGTAAATTCAGTCTGTATTTTTCCTGATTTCTTTTGCAAATAGGAAATACATTTCAGGAAATGAATTTTTTCTCTTCTAGCATTCTTCTGAGTCTCTTATGCAATTTGTTTTCAAATCAAAAGTATTCCTATTTCTTTTTTCTTGTTTTTATTTGATTGGCATGTTTTCTCCTACTCAGTATTTTCAGTATGTAACTGATTATGTGGCTTAAGCAGAAGCCTACTGTCTCTTCTGGCTCCTTTAAAGTTTCCTTATGAAGCCAGTTTCTCTCTGTGCTATTAGCAAATATTCAGATAAAGCTGCAGACCCCCTAGACATCCCATCATTACTGTACTGATAAATTCTTCCACTATACTTTCTTATATGGAATTCCCACAGAGGTCAGCAGGAGTTAAACAAACTTCTGATGGAAACACTGCATTTTGTAAAGCAATCTCTACAGGATCCCTAAAAACAATATGGTTGTAGAAATAAGATCTTTAAATTACTGTTTTCAACACTTTTCTAGCTGTTTATCACCCCCTGTAATTTTTTCAGTTTGCATGCCCAGAGTTTGCATTCAGCTTTCTTGGAGAAGGATTGTTCTTTATTCTGCCCATAAAATGTAACTTAGTTGCACAATTGGATAATGTATGCACATGCAGGTACACAAAGAAACCCAGCAGCTTATACATGAAAATAAGTACTTACAAATATATAAGTATATAATATACATACCTACATCTTTTAATTATATGGTCATATTTTACAGAAAATGAGAGAAGAAATTAAAAGAATTTCTGAACATTTCTGTAATTCTTGGATCAAAGCAACATGGTAAAGTAAAAATTATTTCCTTAATTCTTCTATGTGTTTGTCTCAATAGATATTATCTTAATTTTTATTCAGTCACTTAATTTTTGATCTTTACTTCTAAGCAAAAATAATTAGCCAGACATTTATAATCTTACATTGCCATGGAATTCTAATATATTCTAAAAAATCAAAAGTGGTTCTTTATTATCTTCCACTAAAAATGGTAAACTGGAACATTACCATGGACCTTTCAAGTCAAAAGTATTGTATAATTTTTTTCTTCATAGTTAATTCAGGTAGTTCCAAACAAAAATGAAATGTGTCAGTCACAGAATACCAATCACTAAAAACTTGCTTTCAGGATGCAAGAAGATGCCAGTACTAGGAAATATCTTTTGTTAAACTGCACATTCCTCATAGAAAATGAAGAGCAGATTCTGCATTTATGAAGTGGAATTCATCTGAAAGTTAATATTTCAGTACAAATTCAACATCAAAATTCCTCTTCATTAAGAGAAGACTTCCAAGAAGAATCCCTACTGCCTAGCCCATCTTTGATCACTGGGGATGATCGTCAGAGGAAGTTATTTCTCTCTTTCATCAACTACAAGAGACTTATGTGGCCACCTTCAATCAAATAGCTCACTTTCAGGTAGCTGAAATCAGGTGAGATTAACCCAGTCAGATTCATTCAGGTGAGATTAATTAAGATTCTGGTTTATCTGAGAGAAATGTAACAAAAATGGTTCCAGCAGCAGTTGATTTAGTACAGACTACTAAATGTGGAACCTACACATCATAATTTCACAACTTAGTTTAGACCTTCACTGTTCAATTTAGCCAGTAATATATCAGGAAATCCATTAATTCACTTCAATAATAAGAAAGAGATCTTGAATAAATTTTGGTCATTGACAGGAATTCTTTTTTTTTTTTTTCTGAGATTCAATACTAAAAGTTTTAATACTGAGATTCTGAAACTAAAAGTTTCAGAAACAAGATCTGCTTTTAAACAGTCATTTAAACAGAGAGGCGACCTTCTCATATTTACAGGTTCCTTGAATTTCCGGTCCTGCAGTTTGTAAAGGACACAAAAGAACTAACATTTTTAATAACCTAGCAGTTAATAGGAATGTAACAGCCAAAGTGTTTTTCCAATTTAAATGTTTGGGTTTCCTGACGACCGCAATAACAATTTCTTCAAAACTAGCTAGGCAACTTATATTTTTTCAAAAATATAATGCTGCAGTAAACAGGCTTTGTAGCTTTCAGCTCTGTTTTGAAGTCTGTTTCTTTGAATTGATCACTGAAGCGTTCTGCTTATACATCTAAGATTATAAAGTCTTGATGATAACAACAAGATGCAAGTCTATACTTTTTTTTTACAAAGCCACTAATTACTGAGGACCAGATGGGAATTTAAACTTAATAATGGAAAAAACTACATTTCCCATGTTTTTGTTTGCTTGATTTGATTACTATTGTCATGCCTTCTGCTCACTGTTTCTCTTCAAGATGACCCAAAACCCCATCCCAAATCATGCTCTAGACCTCACACAGTCTTAATTACACCAGCACAACCTGAGTGTTGTGTGTCAGATATATAATTTGTTAATTTATTCTTCAGGCCTAGGGGAAGGTAATACATTCCAGCATCGTATAGAAAAAACAAAAACATTTACTTATGTCACACAAAGTCAAAATATGAGATAGCTTCAATGCTGGAAGGGGCACTTTTGATATTCACTACTTTAAGGTATATCTGGCCCAAAAATATGCATATCAAACATAATTGTTCGCCTTCCTGAAACAGTCTCCCTAAATATGTAATGTATCAGTTTTACAACTCATCATACCAATCAAATAAAGGGATCCCCCTACTTTTTATAATTTTACCTTCATGTGTACAAGATGCTTCTTTCTCTAGTCAAATTTCTGCAAACATTCTATTGGAACTAGATCACTTCCATATCATATGGTTAGCAACTTAATGCAGTGTTTCTGAAATATAATGGACATTAAAAGAATACTTTCCCTTTGTTGAAAAAAAAACATAGATAACCTTGACTCCCTTCACTGCAATAAATTATTTTTAGACTTTCCTGCTCAAAAAAAAAAAAAATTCCTTTTTCAATATTACCTTATTTCTTGACACACCTTCTGTGAAAATAGATCAAACTGATTAACTGATGTAAAAATACTTTGGAAATGAATTCAAACATGAGATTATGCTGATGACTAAAAATTTTACTAGTTGTCTCTTCCCAGTCATTGAAATAATTTAAATGGAATAAATGTCAGTTGGTGAAAATACATCACTCACCAAGCAATATATTAACCTTTTCCTTGAAAATGCATAGAATTCCTAATAATTTATAAATTTTCCATCAAAGAGCTCATGCTAGAAAGTAATTTGTGTAAAATATCTTAGTCATTTTTTCGCTGATGTTTTGGGAAAATAGTGTTTTATTGTATGACAGCCTAAGCCCTCTCAAACAGCACATACAGTCTAATCTGCAACAAATCAGATGATAATTGTGTTTTATAACTGACAGACTGCTGTGGTGGGGTCCTCAGAGTATGTAGGTATGCTGCTGCCCTGACCTTCCCAGAGTAAGATCAAAATGCTTCTAAACCTTAAGCAAACCCTACATTATGCCAAGATTCCACCAAGAACAATTCACTTTCTTCAATGGAGAAGACAAAAAGGCTCTAAGAGACAATCTTGCTGCTTCCTACTGCGTCCTTGCAGTGGAGCCCTTGCCAATATATTCAGGATCTGCCATCTAGGTGCTTTCCTGGAGTCCACTAAGAAATGCAGCATTTTCAGGGAGACCCAGGCAGGGCTCTGCAGGGCTCCCCGTGTTGTTCAGCAGCCCCTCTGGGAGCACGCTCCCAGCTCCCCAGCAAGAGGTTCAGTGCTGCATCTCCCACCTGCCATGCTGCACAGGGGGAACAACGTCCCAGCCAGGCCTGCTCAGGGCCAGAGCCACCTGCTCTCCTTTGAGAATGTTGTGACACAATGGCACGTCTCATCCTGGGAGAACAATACACACTAGGTATTTAATAACCTAGTGTTTTCAAGGAGCATGCTGCTGGGGCACATACATACGCCTATTGGGAAGTATGTGTCTGTGCTATGTATGGTCTCTCCTCATCACCCACAGACGCTTCTTCCATGGGAAGGGCTCAGAGAAAACTTGCCTTGTTTTCCTGAAATTTCTAAAAACCTTGTTATCTCCGTGCCAAGATTATTAATCTCTGTTATCTCTTAGATCTGAGCTATAACTATCATCAAAGATAAGGCATCAATCAAAAATGTGATGGTTCTTAATTATATTTCTACTTGCTGGAAATAATAAGCCAATATTCCAATATTACCTACTTGACACAAACGGCCTATATTTGTAGCACAGGGCACATGCTACATGTAATTTGAGAGCTTCTGATACCAGTGACTCCTACATGTCAGGGTATATAAGGGCAAACTTCAGCCACAGAATCACAGAATATCTCAGATTGAAAGAGACTCAAAGGGATCATCGACTCCAACACCGTGCTCCTCACAGAACTACCTCAGATTAAACCATGTAACTAAGAGCATCATCCAGAAGCTCCTTGAGCTCTGACAGGCTTGGTGCCATGAACAAATCCTTGGAGAGATTGTTTTCGTACCCAACCCCACCCTCAGTGAAGAAACTTTTCCTAATGTCTGATGATTTTGTGGAAATGGTGTGGTAATGCTCTTTCTACCAAACCTCTGACCTAATATGAAGTTAATACCAAATATGAAGTCAAAGCATAGAAATTACATACATTATCACATACCATTTAGATAACACTGCTTTTATTGTTTTTATTGCTTTTATCGCATTCCTTCTATTGTTTCTTTTTTAAAATCTCAGCATGTTACCACATAGATGTGTGTGTATATATATGAGAATATGAGATAATAGATGAGCATTATGAGAGAAAATATCAAAACATATTTTGGCTTTTTGTGATTTTTATCTGTGAAATTTGCAAAAGTGTAAAGCTGTTGGCGCTGTGTTGCAGCTCTTGTGTGGAAGAAACTAACTTAATTTGATCCAAAGAGATTTTTAGAGGTGAGTTTAAACATTAAAGGTATAGAGAATACACAGTCCATATGAAAGCTAGGGTCAGAAGTACGTCAACCTTTCAGGAATAAATGGCTCATGTTGGAAGTCCATATTATGTTTATTCAGACTATCTACATTTAAACCACCTTTTCTCTTAACTTTCTGTCCCCTTCTGTAAAGTTATTCAAAAGGCAATAAAGGCCAAATCTTATGCTGGGTATGCCTCCTGCCTAAGTACATTACACACTTCTGAGTTTCCTAAGGGCAGCAATGAGGAAGTAGCTACTCTCTCACTACCCACTGAAGCTGGAATTACTCCAAAGCCTTAGGGATTCATATGAGCCTATTAACCAACTGCATCACCATTCCCCTTCAAAGGTCCCTAAAAACAATATTAATGGAGGCAGTGTTAATATCCATGTCATTTAGGACACAGAAATTCCATACATGACGTGTCAGAAACTTGCTGCTTCTTTCCTTTTGCATCATATGAAAGTCAGGGAAAAGGTCACCTGAAGGGTATCATGGCAAGACAGAACTGGTACTTTAACTGTGAGAATAAAGCTCTCAATACAGATAATCAGTGTAGTCCCAACGCTGCAGGAAGACTTGGAAAGATCACCACAGAACTTCTGAAAACAAAGTAATTATTATTTATAGAGAGAAATAAACTTCTCTCTGCCATCTGCTTCTGTATCCATTTAATCTTGCTCTATGATAAAGCTTCCTCCTTTACAGAAATGTACATAGGCATTTACTAAAAATAACAGAAAATTAGGCATCTTCTGAGCCAGTGATATTTTTCAAACATACACATATACATGGTAGTTTGGATGCTCTAATTGAAATATTTCAGATATTTGAAAAAAGAAAAAAAATTAAAGAAAGACTATTTTTATAACTAGCTTGTTATAACACTTTTTTTCCTCGTATAAATTTAATGTTCATTTTTCTGTTCTTTTTCAAAAGCATAAATTTTTAATTCAGCAAAATACACATACTGTCTGGAAGGTTCTATGAAGCATTTTAATTAGCAACAGCTGTTGCAAATTATGTCCAATATGAATTAAAATTTATTCATATAAACTTACGTAAAATGTACTTAAAACTACAAGTAGATCCTTCATCTCTTCTGCAGAGAAATGCCACCACCTTAGCTACTGTACAAAATTGCATAACATTACAATTCAGCAATGATCTGTGGTTGAAACTCCTGTTCACCTAAACACTTTATACTACGTTGATGGTCTATGTCAAATTTCAGTGTAATAACTTTGAATTGCAATGGGATAGCATTGCTTACTTTAATAGAATGAAAACATGAAAGGTATGACAGTTTAAAGAAAATAATTCTGATAATTATTTTACTGCAAATAACTCATTCACACCAGACTGCTGCTGACTTGAGATGTCAGACTTTGGTAAAAATCCCGTGGGAAATCATGTGCTTCATTCGAATAACTGTACTGCTTGGAAATAGGTGTCTGTCTGAACAAGGACCACCTGTTAACAAAAATAAAAAAAGGGAAAAAGCCCTGACAGTACTTTAAACAGATAAAAAGGAAAATAAGCAGCCAAGAAGAAGGACCAGCAAGGGCTGACAGCAGTAATTCTATCATCTGCTAAGTGGATGGATAGCAGAGTTTGTACTACATAGAAAATAAGCCAAGAAATTGTACTAACTCAGGATACTGCACTAACAGAAGACAGAAGTAAGAGACACTGTAAGAAGAATTATACACCTCGTCACTAGATAAGAGCAGTAGTTATGATGGATTAACCTGAACACTCCCCTGCAGCTCTTTTGAATAATGACAGGACTCTGTGTCTTTGCTACAATGGCCAATATTAGTTTGCAAAACCTCATTTGCAAGGACTGAGTGCAGGTGTTCAGCAAAGCTGACCAAAATTTTACTAGGTCCTCCCCTTCACTTATTAGCTCTGCCCCATACCATGTCTACACTTCCAATCACAGGCAAGTGCAAATGCTGCAGTGGAGACTGCATTTGCCCTTGCCCTTTCCTCCTGTCTTACCTCTGAAATTTTCCTCTGCCCCTAAGGGTGCACATTCTCTATAAATCACACCTGCTTTAAATCTGCCTTCCTGTCAGACTAATCATCATTTCTCCATTGTATAGTCAAAGTCATAAGGCTGGTGAGTGGATATTAGTTAAAAAAATGTTTGGAATTCCAACAAGCGTGGTGTGTGCACAAAATGTCATGACAGGTAACGCGTTTATCATACCAGGCCTGTATTTGGAGTAGCATAACATAGTGGAGGGGGTGGCTTGAGAAAAGAAGAAGAGAACTAGCCGTCCACCAAAATATTTTCCAAGATGAGTAACAGTAACATCAACAATTTACTTTACTGGGAAAACATGCTTTGATGTGTCTGGTTCAACTGCTACTGAGGAAACAGCTGTTATACAGGAATGGAAGATCCAGGAAAAACTCCAGAGCCAAAAAAAACACTGACATATTTAGTGATAGTAATTCTTTAGATCATGATGAGGGGGATGGGAAGACGGACATTTTCAAATTCCTCAGTGTTAATGAGCAACATGAGAAGTTTAGAAATATCAATACTGTAAATACTACATTTTAATTTTGAGCAGTGAGTAGTTCTCACTAGTGAACACATGAAAATGCCACTGGTACTTTTCATCTACCACAAGAACTTTGCTAAAACACATTCTTTTAAATTGCTCCTGTATTTAATTTAAGCGCCTATGCATATTTAAGCACTGGCTACACTATATAAACTTAATGGAGCTCCTATTAATAATGTACAGAATGTGTTTAAAACTCCATCAATTTCAGTAGTATAGAGGAAACAGAATAATTTACAGCTCATTTGGAACACAGGTTTCTAAACGATAGAGTTGCTGTTAAGTTAATAGAAATTTGTGTTATCTAACTTCTCCCATTAGATTTTGTATAACAGCCTTTTAGAAGCACCCTGGTTGTTTATGAGCTTTTGAGATCAAAGAAGTGAGGGGAATTCCAAGCATTGAGAGTATGAAGGTGTTTTTTGTTTGGTTTGGTTTTTGGTTGGGTTTGATTTTTTTTTTTTTTTTTGTGGTTCCATGAAATTCAGTTCAGGTTTTGTTGAAAGGCAAAACTGTACTGCTTCCCTCCCCTGCCTTTGTTGACATTTTTCTCAGTGAAGAAACAAACACAAAATATTCAGAGGTTGGGGCTGAGCTGCCAAAACATGAACAAAGCATACTAATGTAGACAGATGATAAAAAGGCAAGTTAAATAATGGAATGAGATAGAGACAAGGAAATAATAAGACTTCATGCTATTTTTTCAATACTCCCTGATCTGAAGCAGGCTGGGATGGTTACCTTCTTACGAATCCTTATATTCTGTGTATGTTTTGCACCTCTTCTCTGCTTCTGGTGGCATTCATTATTAGTGAGAAGAGCACTTGTCTCACATGGTGAGACAAGTGCTCTTCTCATTCATAATGAATGCAATGTCCTTGGTTTATTTTTGCCAATCCTAAGGTTAAACTCAGGTTTGGGCAACAAAGTAAGAAAAATACTCATTTGGGCCCTATGGTGTCAAGCAAGAATAGCAGCAATGCAAAGGGAATGGCAGAGAACAGCCAGGAGCCTGGAAAGGGGGCTTAGGATTGCTCTTTGTGCTACAGCAAGCCTTTAGAGCTCTTCAACAACTTCATCAATCATTACCCTTTCCTAACTTCTTAAAATCTAATGATTTGTCAACACACCTTTTTTGTATATCACAAGAACCAGTAAAGTATCTCTCTACAGTTTGCTAGGAGGAAGAAAGACGGGATGGCCTTTAATATTCTCCTATATGTACCACAATCAGTTTTACAGAGTGAACCACCCCACTCTGAAACTACATTGCATGATCTTTCTCATTTCATTTGCTTTCAATAAAAAATTTTGAAAAACATCACTTCAAAGGATGTTCTATCAAGACTTAATTTACAATAAATTCTTTCTTTTCTTTCTTCTTTTAAATTTCTGCCTCAAACTTTCTGAAAAACAATTCAGTGACAAATGTGTTCCATTTCTTACAGTATTTGAAGAGCTGAAAGGAAAAAAAGATGAGATAATGAAGTGGACTCTTATATAAATGTTCATTCTAAAGAGCTAAATTGAGTACTAGATAAATAATTATGCTAACAAGAAGAGTGGACATAATTTTTTATAAAAGAAACCTGAAGCATTTTTGCTGTCCATTGTCAGACTGAGAGATTTGTGAAGCTCATGCTTTCAAGTAATTTTCTAAAATTGCCTATCAATGAATGCTTCAATATGTAGTTAGTCAGGCACAGGCTGATAGGGTCTCTGAAATATAACCACATCGTTTCTAAAGAAGCTACTGAACAAATGAAATAAATTGTTAACCTCACCAACTGTGCTCTTCCCAAGCAATGGATATGCAAAAAGAGGGCATAGGCGATTGCAAAACTAGCTCTAGCCAGCTGAGCAATACAGGTAGGAAAGGCAAAAAGGGATGAATTGCTATCTGGAAGCAAGTTTAAAGCTGGATCATAATGATTACCAAGAGTAATGAAAAAAATATTAAATTAATGCAAAGAAGAAAGGTGTAGACAAGAGAGACTTACAGAGAATGGTGTCTAGTAGCCCCTCCACCCCGTCCCAATTTTTAGCTGTAAGAAGATGAAGGAAGATGACTGCAGAGGAAAGACATTCCATGTGATTCAGATAAAAAGCTATGTGAATCCTAAAATATTTGAACAATTGTGACTTAAGCCTAAAACCTGTTCTATGACAGACATAATGGGTTCAGATAATGTGTTTCCACCTGGGTCCATATGAAGAGGCTCATAGCCATGTCAGTTGTCCATCACAACCCTCCCACTGGAGCTGAGCTTCTTGTCTGATCTCCAATGAGTCATGATGAATTAAGCCATAAAGATAAAAGCTTTGTTAAACCATCTAAGATAGCCATCCAAATGTGAGTGAACATTTTAGGAAGAAACTTCAAAAATTTAAGGCAGCTGAAAAGGTGCTAGCTTCTGTCGAGAGAACTGTGATGACCAGAGAGAGCAGATGCAGGCCCAAAATCTGCAGTGGGCACAGTGAAGCTAAGCACAGCTCCATGACTGACCAAAGACCAAGGCAGGCCCGAGAAATAATGGTGCCAGTCTTGTGAGACACATCTGTGGCAGCATAGTGATTATCCAAGCAGGCTGTGACATCTGAAAGACACTGCAAACTACTTGTTGTCTTTAGTTCACAGAAAGTCACACTGAGTCAACATTCAAATTAATCCTATGTTTCTTTAGTTCACATATCCAAATGTCTTTGCAGGTGGGGATCCTGTCAACATATGAGCAACTCAGATGGCTTCACAGCTCAGGGAGGATAAAAAGGCCTTTTAACAAGGTACTTCATAAGCTGAGTGGTTACCACAGTGACAGGTGGATGAAGGCATGCTTCCCTCTGCCATGTGAACAGCTCTGTCATGTTGGGAGAAATACATATTTTTAGCTTTCTTTTGTGACACGTGCACATTCTGTTTGTCACTTCTGACAGGCTGGTGTGTGCTCAGGTTTGCAATATGTAGATGCATAAATATAAGATCTACAGAAGTGACTATTTTTACATGTATTGATTATATATACAATAATTTGGGGTTTATAATATATTTTATTGTATGTATGTGACAGTACATGAGCTATACATATGCATTCTGTGATCACATCTAACGCAAGCTGTCATAAATTCATTTTTATGCTGAATATATGCCTACCAGGCACAAATGCTTTAGCACAAAGAAATATGTTTAGCATGCATCCAAGGACTGAAAAATTTCAGATACTGCTACTTAAGTTCAACAAAAATTAATTTGATTCAGTGTATCCACAGAAAGACTCATTGTCTGCTACACTGGTCACTTGCCTCACTTAAATCCATATAAGAGACAGTACTCAGTTTTGTCAAGACACAGAAGATATTGAGACATTGCAGACACCAAATATTATGACTTTCAAGTATCTCCTTTGCTGCTGAAATTCATAATGCTCACTTGGACATCTCGACTTCCACAGAAAGTACTACAAAAGAATTGAACTCCTAACAATGGGGTTTGCTGACACCAGCAAGTTCGTCAGGAACTGACCTAAAGCAGTCAGAAACATGAACAAAAGGGCAGGACTTAGATGCTGTTAGATCATGTCCAAATGTTTGCTGCATAAAAACTAGAAATATTAATTAGTACAGCAACCCAAAACCTGATTCCCTTCTCTTCCTGAAGCTTTCAACACTAATCCTTGTCCTTGTGTGCCTTTCTGCTGGCTTACTTAAGCCAGCAGAAAAATGAAGCAGTTTCAAGATGAAATACTGAGAGAATTTCCATTTAGAATAACTTCACAGGACTTTCCTAAATAAGGCATAATGAGGGAAGCACAATCTCCATGGTGTTCAAGACCAGTGTAAGACATGATAGAAGAACAGGGGGCTGAGGAATGTTACCAGTCAGAATTAACAAATCCAAAGTTCTTAAAAATTGTCTTAGGTGACTGGAATTTCATTTAGGCACCTTCATAAAACTAGTCCTTATTACTTGCATTTTTTCAATATGTGCACATTTTTTATTTGTATCTTTTCTCCTAGGTATGGTACAACCCTTTTAGAGGACACTTTTCAAAATTCAAACTTTTGATATATGTCCTTTATCATCTTGTTTTTAATTGCTCTTCAGGCTGACATTACAGAATTTATCTCCACATACTCTGGTAGGGAAAGAACTCCCTTTTACAAACCAAAGCTATCCACTCATTTAAGTTCTCACTCTAACTGAATTGATATCCACAGACGTGCAAAGCAAGACATCCATAAACTTCCTTTGCTCAGCCCTTATGGAGAAAGAGTTTACAGGACACTGAATTAGCGAACGATGAGCACACAGTGAATAACCAGTTTTGTAAACTGTGGTTTATATGTCTTGCCCAAAACTAGGTAGGAATTTTGTGGCAGGGTCAGGGAAGACATCCATGCTATTAGGATGGTTCTGCCTTAATCATACATATCTACTTATAATTCACCTCTCTGCTCGTGTTTCCCTTTTTAATTTCTAAAATGAGTGGTGCAAAAGATGGTTAATAACCCTCTCTACAAATCTGAGCATGCTCCATGAAAAGTAATTGGGTGGTGCTCATATCATCTACCTTAAGCTATTTAAAAATGTAGATGTGCAAAGATAATTTTCTGACCTTCCTCTGTAATCAGTGGCATAAAATAGGCACCTCCAAAAGGGTGACTAATCCCATACTGACAGCCTGTCTAAGACTAAATGAATTGCCCTCCAGAAGTGTTTAGATGTATCCATTAACTACAAAGAGTACCTAGATGACAAGATACCTAAATTTTCAGTAGGCTTAAGTAGAGTGAGATGGAGCTTGACATTTGTGTTTCACTGTGTACTTGAATCTCAGGAGCAGTGTGAGTGTCAGCAAAAGTACTGTGACCATCCACAACTGCAGTTCCAAAAATAACTTAGACCTTTGTCAGACACCTGTAGGGACCTCCATGGGTAAACAAACACTATTAGTTATCTACCTAATCCTTAAAGTACCAGGAGTCTGGGAAAGTGCAGTAAAGTCAATATCAATCCTAGACGGTCCTTAGAAAACTGAATTTGTGCAGAGCTTTTCAGTAAAGCAGGATGTTAGCAACAAAGTGGCCTCAAGAGATACAGGCAATAATCAAGTTAAAAAAATATACCCAGTGCCTTAGCAATCAGTCCAGAGGAAGTCTGTCAACAGCTAATGTCCAAGCAAAACTGCAGTTCAGAACATCAGTTTACCAACCAAAACACCAGCAGCTGAACAAGATCAGCACAAGATCCCACATTTATAAATATCACTAAACCCCTCTTTGATCAGTGAGCAAAATCTGGTAACTTCCTGTGGCAGATGAAGTATACTTTAGGTCATCAAAACAGCGTCCCAACTGTTGCTCTGAAAAACAGAGTAGCTTTAAAGTGCTTTCACAGTGGAAAATACCCTCTGTAGAAAGAATTCCTTTGAATTGAAGGAGGTTGGGGAAAGCAAAGTAAGATGTTCTACATGGATGATGGAATCTATTAACACAAAGCAAATTGCATGTTCAAGACCCAAGGGCAGACTCTCTTAAAAATTAGTAGTCTTCACTCAACTGCATTATTCCAGTGAGGTCATACACCCTTACAAGCTAAAGAAAGGTAAGCACATTTGTACCTGACCAAAAAAAATTTCTATTAGAATATTAAATTTTCATGAACCTGATTTTGTCCTTGAACATGAGAATATTATGCTTTTGCATATTTATTTTAAGCTTCAATATTTTTGTGTTATTAAAAGGAGGAAAAAATAAAATCTTCTGCTTTTTAATAGAGATGATTCTATTTATCATTATGATGGAAAATTTGTAACTCAGAACTCTTTCCATCAATGAAAGAGAGCAAATAGGGGTGAAGAATAAAGAAAGCAACTCAATCAGATTCATGATTTTGACCCTCGATATAAAGAAATTATGTATTATATCCACAGCAAACACTGTCTCTATAAACACGTTTTTCTCCCATGATTATTCTGCAACTTACTAATTAATGTGGAAAAAAAGTCATAAAAAAGCAACCACAACCCAGAAAAACAGATGTTTACATCACCTCCAAGATTACAACATGGCTTGGCTTCTTCTAATGCTGGTGCTCAAAAATGCATGTCTAGGAACCATCTAAACTACAATTTAAATGTCTCAAACTGACATAGGAAAAAATGCACTCTGGCATACAGGAGTGGGAATGAAACAAGAAAGTTGGTGAAAGAGAAACACATCTTCAAATAAAGGGTATAAACAAAGTGCATGAGAGATGTACCAAACATGCACTAAAATTTTTTCTTTCAAGTTTGATGTCTTTTGCTCATTAACACATTATATGACATATTATTATCATATTATTACATACAATTACACGACAAATTATTATCATTACCATCAAGAACCTTCCTTTCTGGTTTTTTTTTTTTTTTTTTTTTTTTTTTGTTTCTGCAGGTAATTTTCTTTTCTTTTGTTCACTTCACAAAACCACCTCAAAATACATTAAGATGCTCATGGCATTTCTTCATTTCTTTCTTTCTCTTTCTGGGACATTAAAACCCTCCTTACAAGACATTTTTAACATTATGGAAAATTTTAAACCATTGAAAAATTCCTCAGAAAAATCACATAAAATCAAACCTAAACAATTCACAGTGTATTCTCACTTTCCTGCATGGCATATATGTTTAGTGGACTGCGGAAGGACTAGAATAAAAGAACTCACAGATCTAATTTTTACTTCTCACACTAACTGTCTTTCACAGTCTGCACTTCTACACATTTTACAGTGTCTAGTCATGTCCTACTTATTTTCCTGAGGCATGTAAATATTAACACCCAAATTACTGCTAAGGAAAACTATGTAAGCTTATCGGGTGTTTGAGGTCACAAATAATTGGTATCGTTATCACTATTGCAACACCTGCACCGTAAATGTATTTCTGGCTAGGCCAAACCAGGAAAAGGCAATGTGGTTAATCCCGGAATCAAGTTCCAAAAACGCTCTCAAAAAAGTATTCTTCTGGACAAGGCTTCCTGAAACTCTCTTATCTGTTTTGTCCTGTGTGATACCTGAGGAATTGCTAGCATGGAAACACTGTACAGAAGACTGAAAGTCATCATCTCAAGAGTACCATAACATGTAAGGGAAACAACAGAAGTGACAGTAATAGCCCAGTTACCTATGCACACAACTGGGTCCCAGCATGTCCAACATTCAGTCCCAGGCTTTACCTAATGCGTGGGCTTAACATTTTTATATTGCATCATCCTTTCTGCCACTATTAATAAGGATTTACCATCTAACTAAATATAGAAGCTGGATGGTCTAATTAAGGCTTGTACAGCATATGAGATGTTAATGTTTCCAAATAATAGTGTTTCAGACCAGAGTTTTAAATTGTTGTTATTACTCATATAAAACAAACAAAAAACTTTTTTTCTGAGCATAGGTAAATCAGGAGGTACTACTCTGTGATTATCACTGACTTTCATTAAAATTAATATAATTTTAAAAAATGCCCAACTCTGAGAATTTGCTTCTGTCTACTGAATTAATTACATATTTAGCAATGTGTCTTTCTTCATGCACATAGTTTTTCAACAGTAAAACAGGAAATGACCATTGACCAGCAAGATTTTTCCTATTTTTAATCTTTCACTTAAAAAAAATGGGATTTTTGTCTGAAATGTATCTCTCAGCCTATTCTACACTATATTAGTGTTTCAGATTAGCTTCAACTTAACTGAAGTCATGCTCTTAGATGGTGTAGTATTACACTTCTATTACTCATTTTATTTACTCCTTCAGGATGAAATTGCTGCCTGCCCTCCTGGAATAGTAGATAATTAACTCTTTAGAAATAAGGTTAGTGTTTTGCTAGACGAAAAGCTCTTCCTGAAAGTGAAGTGAACAAATATGTACAAAGATTATTAGAAAATGTGTGCAACCATTTTGACCCCTGAGACAAAGCTTCCAAGGAAGACCAGAAAATAAATTATAATGTATGAAATCTGGCTCAAAAAAGAACAACTTTTAGAACTATTTGATAGCTCCCTAATACATCTCATACTCAGGGAAAAGTTAAAAAAATAGGTAAAAGAGAATGCATTCTACCATTACAAAACAAGCACCATCTTTTCAATCTAAAAATTTAACACAGGTAGCACCACTGATTCCAAAACTTTTATCTACGCTCTCCAACATACATACCAAAAGCCTTGTAGTCTTGTATCAAAAAGCACCTTTATAGCTTCATATGGACTTTTATCCAGGTGTGCTCATCCAAGAGAAGTATTAGACATCTCACATGATCCCATGAGACTGACAGTGTGGGTCATACACAGTTCATTCAGACAAGCAGCTGATCTCCAAGAGCTTAATCAGTCCAAACCTCAGTGCTGAGCATTTTCAGTTTTACTTCATCAAGGTTTAAAATGTACAGCGGCGTACTCAACCGTAGGTAGAGCAGAAGAGATGTTCAGAGCAATACACAAATCACCGGGCTAACTAGATGCAATGAGAAACTACTGGAGGGAGGGAGGGAGGGAGGGAGGGAGGGAGGGAGGGAGGGAGGGAGGGATCATGGAAATTCTAAGTCAGTATCAGATAGATGAAGTCTCTAATCTAATTCACTACCCTGCACTGTAATATATAAACTGAGAGAATAATTGAATGTGTCTCTCACTGGGGAGGGGCCTCTGACTGTCAGGACCGGAAGAACTCCCTCTTCTATCCATAACATTGGATGGAAATACATGGTCTTTCTTTCTGCCTCTGAACCAGAGATGAGCTGATTAAAGAAAAGCAGAATTAAAGAGTAGGCAAGGTAAGTCTTTCCCTCCTACAGAGAAATACTAACTTCTGTGGCAGCGAGTAAAAGTGGAAAACGGTGAAAATAGTAAACAATAAAAGGTAGAAAAAAATACAGGAAGGAAAAGCAAAACCAGTAAACACATTTAAATATTAACAGATTTGTAACACAATTGTTTAATCATGAAACACTACTCCAGGTTCAGAATTGTTGCATGCCAACAGAGCGTACAAACTTTTGTAGTAAACGTAGGACCAACATGAAGTACACTGGCAAAATGTATTTCTCAAGGTGTTGAACATGACAGGACAGCCCTACAGCATCAAGATGGATCATGTTTACCCTTTCCCTTTCAGGATCCCAGCTACAACACAAAGGAAACAACTGACATTCAACAATTTTGTCTGAGGCTTATGTGCAAAACCCAAGGAAGTGGTTGTGATGAAAGAAATGGCAATGAGGTCAGTTTTTGCACTATGGCATAGATCCTTGAAGTATTTAAATAAACCTAAAGACCCATTTTCAAAAGTGATCAAATCTAGCACCAAGAGCAGAGAAGTCTTAATCCTACTGAAAATCAGTGCAGTATAAATTCCTGTTCTGCTTAGGAACCAGGAAATCGAATACAATGTGAAACCTTGGTATCTAAACACTGCAAGTATCTGTGTTCTGTATTTCTCATAATTGGATAGGGAGCTGTTTTGTCTCTGTGCAGAGAAATGTGCTAGATCAATTCTAGACCTTATGAGCAAAGAACTCAGTGCCTTTTCTCTTCCTCCACCTTCAGCTACGCGTTCCTGCCCTCACTGCACTTCTGAAGTGTGATGTGAGCCGAGCATTCCTCTCACTCTCAAAGTAAGCATCTTTAAGAGATCTGCATAAAAATAAATCTCCTTGAGTTTATTCATGCTGCAGAGCCTTAGTCCTGCAGGAAACTTTCATTTTTCCTTTGTTGCCTTAGAGGGTACAACCTGTCCCTGCTGCGCACATTTGGGTTTGTAAGTGGGTGGGGTGTCTTGGAAGTATTTGTTTTCCTGGAGACATAGTGACAAGCACATACACATTCTGGGGACTGTGATTACTTCTGGTCGTCACAGAAGGACAAAGAATACTGTAAAAACTACTTATAGTTCTTGAAAAAGATATCAAAATATCACTATTGCCTTTCCTGCCAAGAAACATACGCTGGAGTCGCAATCCTAGAGGTCACTCCCCTGAAATCAAACAAGGGCTTAAGTGATCTACTGGTTACATGGGCTTTGTGCTGTCTCTCTATTAGTGACATTTCAGAAGCCCAAGAGAGTAATACTGACTGAAGATCTTTCAAATGCTAACAGTAGTTCAGCACAGGCCTTGTCTTTCTGAGGTTTAATCTCAGTTTCTTTCTCTAAAGACTGGTGGCATAATGGACAACGTCCCTCGCCTCTTGCTCAGACAAAGACTCAGTTAGTGTAACCTCTTTGTTTAAACTCTAAGGTCTTAGGGGCAGAGACTGACAATTTACAATCTGGATGTGAAGAGCCTACTATTAAACAGGGACCTGATCTGGAACCTCTGGGCAACGCTGCAAGACAAGCACTAATTACAGTGGTGTCATCTTGTTATCTGAGCAAATGACTGTAACGCCTTCATTTTCCTTCTGGCTCTCCTTCCACCCACCTTTGTTACCTCAACTTAGCTTTATGTCCTCATGTAAACAGAGATTTTATTCCTCATTTGCTTATCTTACAACTTTCAGGAGTTATATTTGCATGCAGCAAATGGTCATTAAGAACTTCCACAGAAAAAGAAAAAAGCCGAGTTTCCCAGAAATGTGAACAAGCACTAGGCCTATTTAACAAAACTGCAGCAGCATCATAAAGATATACATTTGTGTATGTCCCTTTTTGGTCCCTCTTTATAGGTAGTTAGACAAAGTAGTGAGCCAGAAGTTCTGACTCTCCAACTACTGGTCTAAACACAGTCAAAGATATTAAGCTCCCTTCTCAAGGTTTCAAATGAGTTCACCAAGATACAATTAAAATAAGAAACAATTATTACATAGCTCTTCAGTCATACTGCAAAATCACTTTACTAACTGCATAAACAAAGTTTCATTCTCAAAAGTATCAAAGCTAACATTAAACATGCAATTTAAATATCTGAATAGATAACGACACATCTTAAGAAGTATGTAGTTTGCTTTGTTCTTGGCCCCCTCCCCCTACACTCCTCTGGTCACACAGGCCCCTTCTTATTGCCAGAAAGCCTCTCAGCCATTAGAGGTATTTATTTATTTCTGGGGATGTGAGGATAAAATGAATAAAAAGTCCTAGACGAACCAGTAAAGGTTCTTTTGGTATTTTAATTTTTATTGCCTATTTGAAGCTTTGGATTATGACTTTCTTTTCCCGAGGAATAAAATGTCACATCAGCAAACATAATGAGATTGATGCAATTAGTGTGAAGATATTGTAAATACCCAAAAGAGAAACAATTCCACCGTTGAACACAGTGGAACTGTGCCTTGTGATTTAATCCTTATTCACGTAAGTGATTACAGAAACAAAACTTCCACTTTAAGACTAATAAATTTCCAGCTCTATGGGAAAGCAATTTCATAGAAAAGTTCATGTCCACCTTTCTAGATCTTCTACACAAAAAATGGCCACATGAGAATTATATCAAAGTTTTACTGTTTTCAGGCACATTACCAAAATATGCCATTTAATCAGTAAACTACAATATTAATAATTCTAAAATAGCATTCAATTTTTAAACATTTACTATTACAGTCTTTCTAATTTATATTCAATACACTAACTTAATAGTTTTACACAATCCCAGCAAATACAAGCCCCCCCCCAAATAATTTTCAGTATATCAAATGTGAAAACCAAAAGCCAAACATGGAAATGGGATGTTTTTGCAAGACTATTTAGAGTTCAATTATATTCCCCATAGAAAAGTTCATCCTTTGCATTCCTTTAAATACAAACTAAATCTTGGTGAAGAGCACTAGGCAAAATGGGGATGAGATTACAAGTGATTTTAGAGTTTCTCATTGAGGCAATGTAGCAGCTTGTATTCCAATCTGCTACAAGGCAAAATTCCAGTGACCTGTTTCTGTTCAGCTTTAGCTAGATGGGCTCAGCCACTGTATATTCCATAAGGGTGTAAGCAAATTCAGTCCTTAAAAATCTAGTACCACCCTAGCACCTAACATGATTACATAACCTTCCTTCCCCTTTTTGCAGCCCGCGTGTGGGGCATGTGGAAGCATGTACGGCGCAAGGGGCAAAGTCCCCATAAAGAAACTTTGCAGTGGCAGACCAAAGGACCACGGCAGTCTCTCTGAAGAATTTTCTCAGATAAAATTAAAAAAAATAAAATATATATATATATATAATATATATATATACAGTACAAGTCTATCCTGGACTAAAGGCTAAACAAAACAAAAACAAAAACAAACAAACAAACAAACAAAAAGTCATCTCCCCCGCCTCCCCACGCTGAGAGCTCGATGCTCTCCTACCTCCCAGGCTGACAGCCAGCGGACAAGATAAGGCACGGGCTTGATCCGAAGGGATTGCAGGCTGCCGGTCAACCTGCCAGGGCAGCGGGGCCACGGCCCGGAGCGCGGCCCTGCCGTGAGAAACTCTGGGTTCTGTCCCGGGGCGGGGGAAGAGCTCCGGGCTGCCGCGGGCCGCGGCCGTGGGGCTGCAGCCGGTTCTCCCGGCCCGGGCCGGCCGCACCTTCCCAGCGCGGGGCACCGCCGCTGCTCGCCCCGGAGCAGCCGGGCAAGCTCCACGTCCGGAAGAGCGACCTCCCGCTCACGGAAAATACTGCCCACGAGTGAAGAGAGCCAGAGCGAGGAGGGGCACGGCAGGTCCGGGGGAAGGGGGCCGGGGAAAAGCCCCTTCCCTCGGCACACGCCGGCCCGCTCCCCTCCGCTCCCCCGGCCGCTCGCAGGTGAGCCCCGGAGTTCAGCGGCACGGTCCGGATAACACATCCTGCCCCCAGAACCAAAAAAAAGTGTACAAAATAATTCATCCCATAGCGCCCTACCTTGTCCTCCACATACCCACGCACTTTACCTGTTTTTATGCCGGGTTTTTAATAAATTCCTTCCAAAAGGAGCCATGATCCCAGCGGCATAACATCAGCGATCCCCAAAGAATTCGAGGGTGTTCCCTTCTCCCCTATTTTTTTGCCTGAGCGCCTTCCAGCTTGTTAATAGTCACCGAGCGTAGCGATGAGCTGGAAGTTGTGCAATTTACTGCTAACTTTGAACTCCAGCTTGTTGCTGCTGCTGCACCTTTGGAGTCCTGCCCAACTGCGAACTTGAAGGAGGTGTTTAGAAGCAGGAAGAAGAAAGGGGAGGGGGGGGGGAGGAATACGCACTTGCTCCTGTGATGTGGAGTTATGCACAGAACTTGCTAAACTTTCAGCCTTGTCACCCTCAGGGCAGCAGGCAGCGAATGGGAAAGAGGGGGCTTTGCTCCCGTGTGGAACTCCGTAAAGGCGCACACACACACACACACACACACACACACACACACGCACGCACAAATGCACTGAAAACTTTCCCCGGGAGGCTCCAGCCACTTCAGGTCAAGTCTCTCAGCTCAAACGCACGCTAATGAAGGGCAAGCTGCAGTTGCCGCACCAGTTCCCAGTGCATAATAATAACCTGCCTTCTCGGTACCTCAGTACTTCTTCACAAGGTGTTGAACGAGTACGGCGAAGATGAAGGGAAAAAGACCGCTGCGGCCCCTCTGCTCTCCCTGGACCTTTAAGTAAACGAGCTATTTGCATGGAAGGCTTTACAGATTAAATGCACCTTCGAAAATGTGGCCTAGCAGAGAACAAGTGAGGCAGCAACACGAAAGACTGGATTCGTACTAAGCCGTTCCACGACCTTTTTTGTTATTATTTTAAACTGGCTTTGCCAGAAGGGAAGTGAGCACACACCATGGTTCCTGTTCACAGCAACCCTCTGGGAATGAGAGATTTGGAGCAGAGCTTCAGAAGGAAAAATCTTTTATTCCCCCTCCCACCCGCCCACCACTTTGGAGCAGAGCAGGGCAAAGAGGAGCCATTGTGCCCAACAGGCTGATGCCAGCGGCTGGAGATCCCAGGGCAGGTGGGAAGTCCTGTGCACAGTCCTAGCACACTGCAGCCCTCTCCTTTCTGTAGTAATTTAACAGGTACATATTAGATGTAAGTAATTCCTTTTTCCTTTCTTTTTTTCCCCCTCACAGGGCAGATTCTTTGTGTGGCTGCCCAAAGGTACAGCACAATAGGGAATTGTTTTATCAACCAGAGGCAATGATTAAATACGAGCCTACCAGAGTAAGGGCTTATCTGAAAAAAGTATTTTTCTAAATTTCCCCCTTCCTCCCTTGTTCAAGAATTCAATTTTGCTGAAGAAAACAAAGCAAAGGCCCGTTTCATGGTTTACCTATTACTGGCAGCTCTAGGAATACCCCACATATTTTCAGTTCAGTCCCACGCCTCTGAATTCTCTGAACTGTAACTACAAAGGGAGGGACCGAGCCTCTTAAAAGCCTTGTTTGTGTATTCATTCAAATAAGACAAAAAATAGGGAACCTGAAATAAAATAACTTTCAGCTTTCTTATACTGCTGCCAGAGTAGGCTTGAAATAGTCTGATTTTAGTATTATGAACATAAGCACACATTAAGTCCATAGAAGTCTTTCTTTTTGCTTCGAATCAGGTTATATATGGCACAAAGAGGGAATTTTCCTATATCCAAAGGACTGGGAAAATTTTTCAGTACCTAAGAGATGTTTAAGGCCTATTTGGCATAAAAAACAAATCAGTGTAGAACTTCTAGAGAATAATTAGTGTTCAAGTAATTATTTCTATTGGGAAGTTAAAATGAAATAGCTTTATCTACAAAATAATATTCACTTTTAATTATGAAAATAAATGGGAACTCAAAGATATTTGTAGCTGGTTTTATTACTTATGAAGAGTCATCTCACAATTTTAATTTATTCCAAAAATTAAAATACCATGCAAATTGTTCCTCTTCCTCTAGCAAATGCAAAATCAATTTCAACCAAATATATGCAATGTGGGTCCCTCTACACAAGTAAATCAAAATGTTTGTTACATTCATGTAGTTATGCAAAGAATTGTAGAAAGGACTCCAGCATAATAAGTAGACATTTTCCCCACAACTGAGGGAAAAAGGGGCCTTTCAGTCTATGCACTTTCAAAATTAGGCTAGCCAAAACCAGGAAAAAAGTATATGAGTGTATGATAAGTGTATTACAGAGTAATAAAGGAGAGAATCTTAAGAATGAGGAACATAGCCCTTTCCTGAAAAACAAGAGCAAAGGATGTTTAGTACACCATGAAAGAGTAACTACATGCACTTTCTTCCAATATTCAATTAATCTGTAGAACGCAAAGAGAAGTAACATAGGGGGCAAAAAGACCTACTTAGTTTATAGAAAAACACACAAAACCACATGAAAATGCATGGATATTGCTCTCATTAAAAGAAGGGACTTGAATTTCCATTCCCCAGCACCTAAGGTAGTTTCTGGATAGAGTAGAAATAGTAGCAAAACTTTGCAGAAAGACAGGTTAATTTTGTAGGCAGTGTTGACACAACAGTTCAGTTAGCTTGTCCTTAACTTTCCAAAGTGCCTCAAATTATCTGTATCTGTATGTACACGTCCTTAGGTTTCTTTAAACTGCAGCTCTGATCTTCCAGGAATATTGTACTAACATTCCAGACCAGGGCCCTGGCACTTCCCAGCATGCCATGTTGAATAAAAAGCAACAACCACTCAAGTTCTGGGTATGATCACCTTCTAATCATACTTTCTGCATGCAAAGAGCTAAAAGGTGACTAGCTGGTAATAACACATTTTTTACCTGCAAGCTCACCAAATTGTTCTCTGTCACAGTATCATCCCTCTAGGAGAAGTAATTAATGAATTTCAGGCAGTCTGTTACGCAGGATCATTTTTTTGAAAAAAATGCATATATATGAATCTTGAGATCTTCAGAAAGACATGCCAACAATTCATTCTTGTATTTAAAGCAGAAGGAAAGGGAATTGTAAGCACTAGTGTATTACCCGCCATCTTCTGAAGCAAGTCACTCTGAGTATTTTATTCTTCTCTACAAAAATACTGCTGTACACAAGTGCTTTAAACCCCACCTTTAATTCAGATTTAGAACCCAGCTTTAACCATACCAGTCTATGGGTGTAGTTTCAAATTAACTTCTTAAAGGCAACAAGGAATGGGAATCCTAGTGCTCCCTCTTGCCCTGTCTCACCTCTCTTACCCACCACTCAGCTCCAGTGTTTATCTTAAACAGTCTCCAGGATCTCATTTGATCTCCTTGTAAGCTGATGCAATCTATGCAAATTGGAACCCAGCAAATAAATTTTGTTTATTTTGCTTTGGCTGATTGCTGAGATGAGTTGACTTACCTCAGGATCTGAAAAGTTCAGTCAGGCAGTGTGATTTCCAGAGCTGATGCAAGGAAGGAATACTAAGACAAAAAAGAGAGGAATCGAAGGAGAACTTGGAAATAGGGGGAAGAAGGAAGACTTCCTTTGGCCGAGTGGTAATGTAGCTTGGCAGCTTAGCCTGTTCTAAGAGTGGGTTCACAAGAAAGGACTTCATCTCATCTAATGGCTCACTGTCTTTAAAAGTGAGGAGGTGTTACTACTTTTTCCAGCTACAGACTTCTGACCCTTTCCTTGTGCCAAATTGGGTTTTCAACAGGCTTTGTGCTCACACCGCTCAGCTTTTTAGATGGATGGAAAATGGACTTGACACAGGAAGTGAATAAACAGCTTTTTGTGGGCTAGGTAGTTAAATTGGCTTTTTGAGGTATCAGACAGTTGGCAGATCTGGTATGTGAGGAGAGAAACAGGACGATGAGGCCAAGAATGTGGGAAGAGAGATGTGGGAGGAAGATGTCTTGTCTGAGCAGCCCCGAGCGGCTGGATTGGCTCAGCCACATGGTGTAACTTCATTCTGGCTGCAGCAGTGGAGACAGCAAAAGGTACCATAGGAACAGGACAATTGCCCATTCCTTGCTCCATGCATAGGGTGATTTGGGTACCTCGGCTTCCTCATTTTAAACCTGATAAATATTGTGTCTGCTTGAGTCAGCCAAATGTATGAATGAAAGACACTAGACCGGATGGTCCAGTAGAGTAAGAGGGAAAGGTCAATATTGGGATTATAATCCACTGAAAGTCAGAAAAGTTGGTGATCCGTATTCAGAGAGGTTTAGTATTTGCCCTGCTCAATTTACTTGAGAAGATTTCCATAGGGAACTCAAGAGGACTAGTGGCTGATAATAAAATAGCAGATGAGGGTCGTGTTGATGAGTGTGAAGCAATTTACTCAGAAGGAAATCTAAACAAACCTTTAAATTAACTCTCACATCTTGGAAATGTAATTTATTTGGAACAATTCATTAAAAGCCTTAGGTTAATGTTCTAGACTGTTAAAAGCAAAACTAAACCAAAACAAACAAAAAAGAGAGAGTTAACAATTAATGAGAAAGGAATGCAGAATGAGTTGGAAAAGGTTGTTATGCCACTGTAAACTTTCACTCTGAGTCTACATTTTGAATAACAGAGCCCATCTGAAGGAGGACATTGAGCGCATGGCAGGAGGAGTCTTGACATACAGAATAGTTTCACATGTGAAAGTACAGAGATAAGACTCTTGGCTCAGAAGGAATGGGAGTATCTGATTAATTTAAAAGAGCTCTATGATAATCGTCATCATGAAGAAAATAAACATGAAACAATTATTTCTCACAGTGTAAATATAAGGACCTGCTGAAAGAAACAATCATAAAGCAAAGTTAAAATAAATACAAATAAAAAGATTGTACTTTTAAGTAAATGACTTGAAGATAGAAGTGCTATCTGACTACAAATAATGACAGAACTGCCATCTGACTGCAAATTTTGGAAAGGAAGAAAGTAGGAATAGTTAAAAAGAGAGATTAGCAAAACCATGGATCTTATGACCAAGAGAAATCAGAAAAATTGCTGTATTCTGTGTCTTTATCACCTCAGTCCAGCTGTATCTCAAACCTCTTTTTCTTTTCCCTTCCTTTTCCTACAGCTCACTAGCTACTGGCATGGCCTAAAGTGCAGTAAACCTCACAGGTTACTTTTGACTTGCAGATTGGGTCCACATGAAGCATCACCTTGGCTGCTCTGCCCTCTTGGCTGCTCTGTCCTCTTGTAGAGGACTTCCATGTAAACGTTTTCCTGTGCTTTACTAAAACAGTGAACAAAACAGTCAGCTTGATCCCATGAAAGCAGGTTTTCATCCAGTGTTGCAGATACAGAACTAGTTTTTTATATTCCACAAGCCCTAAGTACTCCGAAGTACAGGCAAGGAGAAAACCCTCAGATATGATGGAGTCAAGTTCTTTGTCTGCATAATCACAGTGGGCCCATTATTTATCCAGCCCCAACTCTCTTTCTCTCCCTGTGTTCATTAGGTGCTGGGACAATGTCCTGTTGACTGGATTTACCATTTTTCTATTTCCAAAACTCTCCTCCCTTATGTATTCCTACTCTTTCTGTAGTGGTATAAATTTTTTGTCAGTTAGGTACTTGGAGTGTCTGCAATAAAAGGCTGAAGGAAATTAAGTGAGCAGAATATCCTTCTGTCTGTAATGGGGTTTGTTAAATATAATGGTCAAAATAAGTTTTCAGCTCTAAATCTTTGAATTGCTGATTACCTGATGCTAGGAGTAAAAAAGCCTACCTGATATTTGCCTTGCTTTTGCACTCTTCTCTAAACATCAAACACTCTTCTCTGCTAATGCCCACCTGTCAGAGACAGGACATGATGCCAGCAAGGTACTTGAGATGATCTCCTACAGCAGCTTTTCTGTTAAAGTTTGGATGTAACGTGAAAATTATTTTTCCTTTTGTCCTTTCTCCAGCTCTCCAGCAGATCCTTTTTTCCTGACTGTCATTTTGATAAAAGTGTGTTAAGACACATTAACTAAATTCTCAGCTCCTACAGATTTGCATGTTTATCTTGGAAACAGCAGTCAGGGTTAAATGATTTACTTATTACTGTATTTTACTTTTTTTTTTTTTTAATCCTCCTATGAAGTACATTATACTATTACTTGTCATAATAGTTTTTGCTGCATGTTGCAATAGTATTTTGTGGCTGTATTCTTTGGTTCTAACTGCCCGACTTCTGGCATCTAAGTCAAATAGAGCAGTTTATAGGAACTTCTGTGTTCCAAGCTGCTGGGTCAGCAATGCTTGGTGACCAAGATTTGGTTTTATCACCAAACCTAAAACTGATCTGAGTACACTTCCAACAGCCCTAGCTCAAACTGCATCCATTGAGAAAGACACATTGAAACATACTGGCTACATCAAAGAAACTTTCTATGCCTGGAAGGTTTTAGAAGTTGAAGAGACACAAAATATTTTTCTTTTTTTCAGAATTGTGACAAAAATACTTTCCTGATACAAACATTGTGTAGGGTTTTGAATATCTTTAATCAAGCTTTTTCCATATAAAAAAATATTTTTCTTTCAAAAGACATATACTAAATTTGCATAATGCGCTATAACCTACAGAAAAAAAAGCCGCTTATGCTACCTACATCCAAAGATAATCAGTGTGAGTTCTTGCAGCACTAGAGGAAATATGCTCACAGGATTTGTAGATAAGCAAGCTTTAAGAAGCACTAGGACCCCCTATCAACCAGACAGCCTCCAAGATAAGGAGCCTTCACAATTCGTGTATAGAATTTACTTCTCTTCTTGAAAGATATATTTTTAAATTGCTTCTTATCATTGTCACTGGAATTAAAGATAAACTGTTGACACACTCATGGTCAGATATGATTCCTTAAATACACACGTATATAGAGGGAACATTTTTCTTGTGGCTGTGTTGCAGAAGTTTTTGTTCAATTGAGCTGGATCCATTGAGTCATTATTTAACTTTGGGTCATTAGTTAATCTTTCACAAGAGGAACTAATTTTTAGATCATTTAAGTAGATTTTACAGTATTTAGAGGAACTGACCTTTTCAATTGAAAATTATTTTCAGAAAGAAACAAGCCTCTGAGTGTGCTCATCTGTTAAAAGAGAACATCTTTTAGAGGCAAACATCTGAAACAAATGTCCCCTGGAGGTGTACACTATTCCAGTCATTACAGAGGGAGTACTCATGTTCTTATTTAATGCCAGTCCCTGGGATCCTGTCAGTACCTGCACCCATTAAGCCTATCACTTTGCAACTTTACACCAAAATCCTTGATAATGTTTTCCTGTGTAAGCTTCCAGCATGCCTGTTCTCGTCTTCCTGCACAGAGAGACAGAGATCTCCCCGTGTCGTCTCTCAGATGGGCCAGACACACAGTAACACACCAGCCCCCTTCCTTTGCTAGGTTCCAGCCATGCGTGCACAGTACTCAAACCCTACTGAAATGGTAGAATTAATCCATCCCTCCAGCCTGTTTTTCAGAGGAACAGAAACAGATTTTTTGTTTCTGTTTTTTGCACTCATTTTTTTCCTCATCTAGGAAAGAGTGGAAACATCACTGAAAATTCCACAGTGGCAAAATGCTGCTTTTTCCTAATCTCATACTGGCTCTATAACAGTTCATTAATTACCTTTTAAAGGTGATAAGGGCATAATGAAGAATAAGGAATCTTCTAATACACAACATATGATAAATTCTAGGCTGAAGCAGCTTCTAAATCTATCTCTCACTCAATTTCTAATAATAAAATCCTAAAACCAGCGCGGTAGAAATCTGCACATGATGTAATACCTGGAGACAATTAAATTAATATTTTTGTGTGCTTTAGGTGAAGCTTTTTCATTGAAACCAGAGGGGTGTTTGCCTGATCAAGGTCTTCTTGCACAAATGAACAACTGCAAATGTGCTAGGAAAAACTGATATCTGGGGCAGGGAATCACAAATGGTTTGTCACCCTTAGAAGTAAATAAAAGAAAAACCAACGAAAATTTCTTGAGATGGTTTGTTAATTCCTATCCTAAAGAATTTCTTACTTTTTTTCTAACCAGAAAGCAGATTTATTGCACAGAACATCAACTTAAGAATAAACGTGGTGTTAACTTCAGAATGAAACAATTAAAATAAAAACAGATTGAGACACAGAAATTTAAAAAAACAACAAAAACACAAAAAAGCCAACCAAAAATTACATTGTGCTTACTCTCCAGAAAGGGAAATTATTTTATATAGCATGTTCTAGCATCTTAGTCTATTTCAAGTCCAATGATACAATCAAAACTGAGTCCTTCCAAAATATGCTCTTTCACAGATTTAACTTGTAGTTCCAGTAAGGAACCTAGGTCTCTAATGAAAGTTTTAGGTGGATTTCAGATGCCTGAATATTTCTGAGACAGATGCTAGAGTTGGCATTTCAGACCAACTATAATCAGCAATATTTTCAAAGGGCAGAAAACCATGTGGGCTGCATGTTTGCATCTGACAGACCAACACAAAGCAGGAGAATGAGATGGTTTACACAGCAGAGGCACACATGCCAAGGCATATGTCTTCTCTTGAAGATATTCTCCTGTGTTGGACTGGGGTATAATGCCTTATAATGAAGGATACTTTCTCCTGTGCCTCTTGGTCAAGTACATGTTTTTTCACTGCTAAATTGTTAATTATGACTTCAGCAAGATTATTCCCTGAGGCCCAGGTACCTAAACTCTAGAGAATAAATGGAATGTACTGCACTGGCTTCTTCTCTGTTCTGCTAGCTGATGGTATCCTCATTCCTGAAGCACTATAAAGGAAACAGTTATTTAGTAAAAGGCATAAAGACTTTTGACTTAGTATTGACTCAGTCCAAATCCACAAAGTTGTTTAATTACCTCCTACTGACTTTAATGTGTATGGATACTATGACTTACTAACTTAAAGGTGTAGCACTGGATAGAGGCCAGGCAGTCCCTGGCTGTGACTGTGGCCCATTGTGCAGGCTTGTGTGGTGGCTTCAAGGCCTTACTCCAAAAGGATCTGGTTAGTTGGGAGTATAAACCTATGACTAGAACTACTATAAAATCAGCTATATAATCACAAAGATTATGATCTGGCAAGAAACTGCTGCTATTGAGTTTTATATGAAAAAGGACATATTCTGCATAGCAAATTTGGATGATGCCTAGCAGTAAAGTGTTGTGGAAGGGGGAAATGGAATGGTTGCTATGCATGACAGAGAAATGTCATGTTCTCCTCTTGCCTCAATTGCTGTTAGAAACACGCAGAGTCTCACCCTGGTGCCAGGGTTGTCGGCTGTCTTGTTAATGATGCTGGTGTCTGCACACGGTAAGAATTTCAAAACACAACTGTCCTATCACATGAAAAGATAGTGACCAGGATCACACAGCATAAGCTATCAGATGAAATCAGAATTATATCAAAACTAGGTGTTATAAACAAATGTGTAAATAATAGCCAATTCCTTATCTCTGGTGTGCTGGTGTTTGCTGGGATAGGGCTAATTTTCCTCACAGAAAGAAGAATTTTCTTCACAGGCTGGTATGGGGCTGTTTTGGATTTGTGTTAAACAGGGCTGATAATACAGACATGTTGTTACTGCTGAGCAGGGCTTACATAGAACCAAGGCCTTTTCTGCTTTCTGTACTGCCATGTTCAGGGGGAAGTTGGGGGTGCATGGGAGGCTGGGAGGAGACACAGCCAGGACAGGTGACCCCAATTAACCAAAGGGTTATTCCAGGCCATATATTAAGGTATATGAAGTGGGGGGAAGGAGGGGCACATTTGGAGTGATGGTCTTTGTCTTCTCAAGTCACTGTTATGTGTGGTGGGGCCCTGCTCTCCGGAGAATGGCTGAACACCTGCCTGCCCATGGGAACAGTGAATTAATTTCTTGTTTTGCTTTGCATGCATGTGTGGTGTTTGCTTTCCCTATTAAGCTGTCTTTATCTCAATCCATGAGTTTCCCAGCATTTTCCTTTCTGATTCTCTCCTAGTCCCAACTCCCCAAATGAGGAGTGAGTGAAGGGCTGGATGAGGCTTGGCTGCTGGCTGGGTTTAAAACATGACACCAGATTCCTGAGAAACTTTGTTGAAGGGTAAACTCTATCAGTGTTGTCCTGTACTAAACACACCTCAAGTAATGCGTTTATTTTTGGGCCCCTCACTACCAAAAGACATTGAGGTGCTGCAGCATGTTGAGAGAAGGGCAACAAAGCTGGTGAAGGGTCTGGAGCACAAGTCTTATGAGAACCAGCTGAGGGAGCTGAGGCTATTTAGCCTTGAGAAAATGAGACTCATTGCTCTCTACAACCACCCAAAAGGAGGTTGTAAGCAGGTGAGTGCCAGCCTCCTCTCTCAGGTAACAAGAATCAGGGTGAGAGGAAACGGCTTGAAGTTGTGCCGTGGAAGGTTTAGGCTGGCTATTAGCAAAAAATGGAAAGTGTTGTCAAGCATTGACACATGTTACCCAGGGAAGTGATGGAGTCACCATCCCTGGGGGTGTTGAAAAGATGTGTGGATACGGGACACGGCTTAGAGGCTGACATAGCAGTGCCAAGCTGATGTTTGGACTTGATGTTGTCTTGACTTGACTTTTCCAACGTAAAAGATTCCAGGATTCCAGTAAGAGTTGAGCCTCTGAAGTGAGGCATTGTTGTGGTGGGCAGCCCCCTTCTGAAGCTTTAGACTGTAGGGAGTTACTGTTTTCTGATGGATCTGTGTAAGCCTGCCAGAGGCCATATGCCATATCTGCTTATTTTTTCAACTCCTTCTCACCTTCTAAATCCCCATAGGTACATACAGGTGGTCTCTAACATTATTCTTTCTGCATCAAGACCTCAGCTGGCTATTCACACAGCAAAGGGGTCTCATTTATGTAAATAAACCCTTTTCTTTCTGTGATATTCACTGAAATAGGGTCAGAGATATTCACTTCCCACGTTTTACCTTACTCCTAAAGGTATAGCCCTATGGAGAGAGAGCATTGTAGCTACATGAACACAAAGGTACCATCTACTTCTTAGCCCTAACAGTGGATGTCAAGCTGTCTCATCAGTTATAATGAATACAGCTGGACCACTTGTTCATCCAAGGGAAACTGGTGACAATGAGGAGAAAAGCTGGAAGAAACTGAAGTTTGTGTCTGCACTAAGAATTTATTCCCGATTTTGAAAAATTTTAGTTTTACCTAAATCAACAATATGAAATGCTACAGGGTACCTTCAGGTCTGCAAACCCACTTGTAATCTTTGACTGCTAAATATTTTCCATTGAAGCCCAAAGTATTCCATAGGTATCTCGACTAAAATCAAGAGTTGGAAGTCAGGCCTCACTGTTTCAATCAACAATCCATGTTCCCCTTCGTATGGGTACATGCAATTTACAGATACAGACAAGCTTAAGTTTTAGCATTTGAGTCATGCTGCTCATCTTCTTAAAATTAGGCGTGTATGGAGGTGTTTTCAGGATTGGGGCTACATCATCGAGTGATTAGAAAACAGTCCCCTCTGGGTCTCAATTAAACATGGCTCCAGCAGCACAAATCAATGCACTGGGATAGTGATTTGAAGCTGAGATCATGTCTACAGCACAAGGCATGGCTGACATCAGCGTGCTAATCTGGGGTGTGAGCGTTCTGCGCTCCCTGAATCCCTCTGCTTACCTGCACTTACAACAGTGCAACTGTTCTCTTGCCAGTGTAGCATATTTCTGCTGGGAGCGGGGCAGGGCAGAGAGGGAGGCAGGAGTGAGTGCACCACGGCTTGATGCCATTATGATATGGATGGTGATCATAGATGTGGAACTGCTGTCAGGACTTATACCCAGGAGGATGCACTGCTCTGGATGGCTTTGATAAGGGATAAACACTGCAGCTCTTCAGCATTGCCTGAGATAAGCCTTAACAGTGCAATCTAGGCTGCTGTAGGCTGCCACAGATGACAAACTTTTCTTTCTAGAGCAGTCTATATTTATAAGCTGCATTCTAGTTTAGACATGGCTATAGTTAATTCATGTTTATGAAGCACTGAAATTGAAAGGTGTTATGCAAATGCAAAATATTCTTCAGATGCAAAGCCTCTTTTTATTTTTCAGAAAGGGTGCTTTCTTTATTTGTCAGTGATGTTTTTGCTTATGTTGTAAATGATTGGTTGCCTGTGTTTGCTGTTGTAACATGTATTCCTGTTACCACTTTGTTTGTCTTTATTGGGATGTCTGCTTTTCAATCTCCAAGGAATTTTTTAAATACTATGCATGCAAATTTCAGTTCACAGATGTGCAAATTACATAAACGCTTTCCATCCCTCTTAGGTAAAAAAGCTGGAAGTTGCAGAAGTGGTATATACTTGGTATGTGCGTGCTGGCACAGTCCTGAAACCACAGTTCTTTGAATCCATGTTTTGTCTCTGACTATCACTCCTAAACCCAGAACAATTAGGTTTAATGATTTCTAAATTATTTGCTCATAAATGGTCAAGCAAAAAACTTTGTATATTAAGAATTAATTTAAAACTGGTGCTTTGGCCCTGCTTAATGAAATTTTCTGAATAAGAAATTTAATAAACTGAAAAAGGAAAAAACACTTCTAAGTGATTCTTTGTAGTTTCTTATGTTGCAGTGAAAGAACTGCAGAAGGATGTCCATGACTCTTTGAGGCTACCTTTATTAAAAAAAAAAAAAAAAAAAAAAAAAAGAAAAACAATAAAAAAGAGAATAAAAAGGAAAGGCTACTGGTTGTTAGGAAATCTCTTAAGGACTCCTGGGGAAGAGCTCTTATCTGATCAAGTTGAAGGTCTCCCCATATTCTCAGTGATTTACAGTACTAATAATATATTGCCTCTTTACTATGCACAGAGGAAATATTCCTCAGTATCTTTAATTCAAAATCTCTTAATGGCTGTGTGATTTTAAATAAATACTTAAAAGTAAATTCTCTTTTGGGTACAAGGGCAAAGCACAATTCTTTGAGAAATTTGTAAAGGAGGCAGGAGAGATGATTTCAAAAGTTTCAGAGTGTGGAGTGCAATTCCTATTTATATAGCATAATTGAACCAGTGTAATATAACAGTGCATATTTATGTCTTTGGTTACCATGTTCCATAGAATGCTGAAGAATAATTGCTGACAAAAATAGAATATCATGGGACAAAGAGAGTCAACCCTCTGAAATCAATTTAATTTTACTCTTTCAGAAATTGTCAGTAGTCATTGTTATCAGTCCAACAGTAACAGTATTAAGACAATAATTTTGCAACTTTTAACTATTTCATCAATTTAACACAAAATTTCAAAGCATGATCAGTCTGATGAACATGGATTACATGAATATTCAATACTCAACAAAGTTATATCAGGCTTTTCACCCATATCTCTGTATATATTATACCCTGGAACCTAAATTAAAATATTCATAGCTCACTGGAGAGAAATGAAAAATTGATTAACTTAGGTATTTGGGGAAAATGTGTAATCAGAGAAATGAGAAAGATTCAGTCTAGCCTGGGAATGGATTGCTGAGAAGTGAGAGTAAGGAGGAGGTGCCCGAAGCATAACTCCCATGACACACTGTGGTGGCACTACTAACTGCACTATTTGCTTTCTCATATAAAAGGATTTCAGTAAAAGGGGAAAAAAATAAAAGGAAATGGAAATTTGGAGTAGGAGTTAAGATTGTTTTCTTATGGCCTTTTTTAATCCAAACCTACTTCTATAAAACAATTTCCAAATAGTTATAGATATGTGTATCCTAAAATTTTGGGTTTTCAGTTGTTTTAACTGTTGGTGTGTTGATGCATACATGTTGTGTTTACTTTATAGTAATGTAAATATAGAATCTATTTTTTTCATGAGAAGGGTTAAGATAATTCCAAAGTTCTGGAAATGTAACAGTGCTGCTTTAATGGAAAAAAAAAATTAAAAGATAAACGATACTTCAGATTATTCTGTTGAAATGCTACTTTTAAGCTTTCTGTGATTTGAGGATCATGATTCCCCAGGGTACTGAGATGGTGTTGCTGTTTTGAACTCCAAAGCATCAAAAAAAAGCTCTGCCAAAAATGCATACCTCATATGGAGAAGATGCACAGAATGACGCTTTCACAGTTTTAGACCCCAGAACTTTAAAGCACAAAGGATGAGCTCATTGGACACCCAGGAAGTTTCAACAGATTTGTGCCTCCTTAAAATGTGGCAGAAATTTGTTGCATATTAAGAAATTCTTCTGATTCAGACAATAATGTAGCTGCTGCTGTGTTTGGGTTCATTTCTGTATCAGTAAGCTCTTTGGTACTACTCAGTCAACTTCTCAAGGATTCCCTAAAATGCACAACCTCACAAATCTAAAAAACTGAGTCCTTGAATGACTAAAGGAGATTAGCTTTGAAGTAGAGAGGATGCTCAAAATGATCTAATGTGTAAAGCACCATCTGCCTTTTATTTTTGAATTCTTTTCTGATATCCTTTGCAGCAGAGGTGGTCTCCAGGACTTTCAACAGTTGAATACACCATCAAGTTTTGAGCATCACTGTGCTGACCAAACACAATAAACCCCCTTGACTTATTTTTAATCTCAGGAAAAGAGATGCTGAGAATTCACAATGCCTGGGAAATTCTGCTGCAGTGTCTGACTACATTCATGATTTAAATGTGCTTTAAATTCCCTTGCCTGTCTGTCCTGCTGCTTTGCTTGAGCTTGTCCCTTAACCTGACATGATAGAAATTAATTTGAGTTATCAGTTTTCTGCCCAGGATGTTAACCTAAACTGCTGATGGCCAAACTGTTGTAGGGGTAAAGCAGGTTAATCACCACATCTAAAATCAAATTTAAGATTTTGAGTATCTTTAGCCAGTTTGCTACATGAAACATTTTCTGGATGACCACCCCCAGAATTATTCCTCTTGGAATTTTCATCCTTGTATTACTACTGCTAGGTTTAGCTGAAAATAAAAATTAAAAAAAACATTTAAAAATTCTCAGACATAAATATATTTAATGGCAAGATTGAGCATCTTGAATTTTCTTAAATTCATTTTGTGTTTATTTCTATTCCAAAGACATAAGACTGATAACTGCAATACTGAGAGTTCCTTGTTATAATCCTCAGTACCTCGTACTGCAGGAACATTAGCAGAATTATTCTCTCCTTCTGTTTGGTGATTACAGCTTTTGTGTTCAGTATTATCCATATGCTGTGATGGTAGTTTTATGACAAAGTAAATAGAGGTTTATGTATCTGTTCTTCCATGAATCTGCCATTTACCTGATTGTTTTGTTATCTCCAGCGCCTCACAGTTGTGAATTGACCTGATTTATAGGTCTGGACAGGCTGTCTCAATCACATGCTGAGAGCAAGTAAAGATAAACTGAGCTTCCGAAATTGACTTGCACTGATGAATAGTTATAAATATTTTCTTTAGCTAAGAATGTTTAAAAATAAAAGGGAGAGAGAGACAGATCTGCAAAGAGGTTGGCTTTTTTTCCTTATAGCAGCTTCTCTTCTGCATTGGGGGAAATGTGATATGAAGATGACTTGAAGTTGAGGTGATTTAGGAAATTAACTGTTGAAAGGGTTAAAATTCCTATTATACAGTTCTTTGTGAAGCAGTACAAGGTACAGATGTAGGAAACAGGTAGAAAAAGTAAGTAAAGGAGTATCTGAGAAACAGATGATAGCTGAGTTCTACTGAAAAAAAAAAAAAATAAATTATCCAAGCTCAGTTGAGCCTGATCCAGGGAACTTGAAGATAATACATCAGGAACATAAAACATGGTAAGAAAGTAAAGAAGATTTTCAACACTGAAGTTTCTGCCGTGTCAGTTTGCAAGAAAAAGAAAATAGAAGCAGACCAATGGCAAAAAAATATGGTTCAAAACATACTATATATTTGTCCCTTTCATATTACCTCTGGGGGGAAAAAAAAGAAAAAGAGAAAACAAAAAAGGCAGCAATTAGGTGATCGCAGATTTTAATGGCAGGAAAAATGGCAATTAGTCTCTTCCTGAGGAAAAAATAATCAGTCCTTTAAATTCCAGTTACATAAGAATATGGGTAATTAGACTACTGAAGAACTCTGTGACAGAAAGTGGGCACTAGAAAATATCTATAAAATATGATTCTCATTCATAGAGCTTTCTGAACTATTGAACACCCACAGAGCAAAATTAGCTGCAGATTGGTTTTTCTATATCATGGAAATAATAGAAAATAGGACTAGAGGGAAGTGCAAGTGTCTACCTCATGTAACCTGGGTTCTCAGGCATATGAATGAGAGCTGAAACTTTCTGGTAGACTAGCACAGCCCATAAAAAGTGATAAATGTGTTTGGGGGATTTGGGGGTTTTGTTTATTTTTATTTTTTCTCTCAGTAGTACAGAAGGATGTGTTCCCAACTGCATGCAAAAATCCGTGTTCTTAAAACATCTAATACCACCTCACTGCACTCTATTTCATTTCTGTGTGTATTTATTTCAGCATAAACCAATGTAGCATTTGAATTGAAATTCTGTTGCACAGCAAAAGTTGTTTCAGGGAGGAAAGAATTCAGTTAATTAAACTTTTCTCACCAGGTGTTCCTTATGGCAGGATTTCGAAAATTTTGTGTGTTTCTTCGACACCTATTCAATCACAGAGGGTATGGCAGGAAAACAGCGCCCATCTCTGCTCTTTGCATTTTAGAGGAACATTTCTGCAGTGAGGGGAGCATCCACGACAGAAGAATCTGCTCGCAGCGTGTGTTCCTGCTAAGTGTGACACGAGTATCTGTCCTTAAATGTATTCAGAGAGACAGAAATGTTCTGCATTGTATCTCTATCTGTATTCAACATATGGAGCATTTGTCTGTATCTGAGTAGAGAAAAACAACAACAACAAAAAAAACCCTCACAACGAAAGCAGTAGCGCGATGGAGGCTGACGCCAGTCTTGGGCTTTGCTTTTTTATACTCACACGTTGGAGGTTACCCTGCCCTCACCTTCGGGTCATTTTCCCGGGCTTTACGGCTCAGGAGCTGTGAGCAGGGAGCCCGGAGGAGATGCGGGCTCCCGGGCAGCCACGGAGGGCAGGGCAGGCGGTGCCGAGACCGGGACCCCGCGCCCCGCCGGGGGCACAGCGCGCCCGTCCCGCCGCCGCCCGGGTCCCGGCGCGTCCGGAGCCCCCCGACCTCGCGGTGCCGGCACGGAGCCTGCTCTGTGATAGGCGCTGGGCAAGGAAACCTAGCGGAAAAATCAGCAGGGAAAAGCACATCCCGAGAGATGTGTCTCTGAGGAACGCTCGCTCTCTTGAAACCGCAGCGGGAGGCTGTGGCTGTGGCTGTGGCGAGCGCTCTTCAGAAGTAACAGGGAGTCTCGCCTGGTCGGGTCTCAATTTTTTGCGCATCTATGAAGCACTCTATCAAGTGGCTTTTCCTGTTATCTTGCTCCATCTCTCACACATTCAGACTTCCCTTTTTGTTTCTTCCCCTCTTTTTCCTGCTACCCGTGCCCGATGCAACGCTCCTACCCACGGCCAGGGTTATCTCCCTGCCGTGCCCCATGTCAGGCATTCCTGCCCATCCCCGGTTTAACATCCCTGCCGTCACCGGTGCGCGGTTCTTTCCCTTGCTGTAGGGAAAGGTTTATAGAGATGAAAGGAAAAGGGCGTCAACCGCACGAGGACGGCGGCGCGGCCGCTCCCCACGCCTGGCCCCGCGCCGGGGGACGGAGCACCTGCGGAAACTTTTTTTGGAAATAATAATGACAATAATAAAAAATCCCGGGAGAGCTCCCTTTCGGGAGAAGCCGTGGCGGGCGCCGTGGGTGCGGGGGCTCGCTGCGCGCCCCGCGGGGCTCCGAGTGCGTCAGGCGGCGAGTGGCGTCAGCGGGCGCGGAGCGGAGGGGAGGGGGCAGCGGGACGGGGGGAACAGGGAGGGAACGAGGGAGGGAGCGAGGGAGGGAGCGAGGGAGGGAGCGAGGGAGGGAGCTTCGTCAGGAGGCGATGGCGGTACCGCCGTGACATCACCCCGCGGCTTATATAGTTGGGGAAGGGTCTGGGTCCCCCGTCTGGTGCCTGCAGCCGCCCGTCAGCACGCGTGCGGAGGGCGAGGAGCGGCGGGGCTCTGTCTGTCTCTGTCTCTCTGTCTCTGTCTCTGTCTCTCTCTCCGTCTCTCCCTAGGATTTATGGACTTTACTTTCTAGAGGGCGGCGCGGCAAGGATGAGAGTGCAGCTGGTGTGCGTGGTGCTGCTGGCCCTGGCCTCCTGCAGCCTCTGCTCGGGTAAGTGCCCGCTCCGCCCGCCCCGCGCCCCTCGGGGCGAGCGCTGGGCGCGGAGCCGCGGCCGTGAGCGGGACCGGCAGCCGCGAGGGGAAGGAAGGCGCTCCTGCCCGCCCGCTGCCCCCGGAGCCGCCTCTGATAACGGGCTCTGGCCAGCGTCACTGCTCTTTTACACCACTCCTCCAACTTTCTCCATTCCTCCTCGCAGCATCCATACCACGGCAATTGGTGTAGACTAGTCATTGGAAGTACAAATCAGTGCAGACCATCTGCTTGGCTGTGCTGCGTTTCATTGAATGTCATGTATTTCCAAATTAAGATACAAATTGTTATTTCTGCAGCTCATGAATAGCTGCTGTAATCCAAATCAACATGAATATGTATGCCCTTCAGTTGCTTTTTAGAAAGAGAAATACAATTTTATTATCTGGAGAAAAAGTTGCTAACAACAAATCTGAAATTATTACAAAAAAAAACCCCGCTGAAGTACAGGCAGATCACACAGTAAGAAGGTTGATGTAAATGCATCTCTTCTCCAAGAGCAACTGCTTTAAAAAGATCAAAAGGAGGACAATATATTAAAATGCATTTCTTGCTTCTTTGAAAAATGACACATCTTAAGCATCTGCCATTTATGTCTAAAGTTTATGACCAAATAGCTATGGTGATAGTTAAACAGGTGTATGCACGCATATATGCAGCAGAATAGCCTGCAAAATCCAATCTGAACTAACTTGAAAATTGATTTTTAACTCCACTAAATTACAAGGTAAATTTACAGATAACTTTACTTTTTCAACCTTAGTGTTCAGAGGGACTCAGAATTCCTAATTCTCGCTCTAGATGGAAGTTTACAGTTTGTATTCCCTTGCAGGAGAAAAATGTAAACCATATGATACCTGTATTTTATTACAGTTTAAATATAATTGTTCTGTATATTATAGAGAATGCATGATCTCAGTGACAAAGCTTAACTTTTTTTTCTCCCCATATATTTCTAAGGTTTTTAGACAAGTTCTTCACTGGTATTTTCAGTGAAGCAGTTTCAAATTCAACTCGTTAAGGAGCCTTAATGAAAGACTACTAAAGTAAAAATAAGTGGGAACTAAAATGGGTTCATAAAAAATGCCCCAGAAGCCAAACTGTGTGGGGAACTGACACAATGGTTTATTTGCTTGAAAATTTGAAATTATTTGTAAATGAGAAACGACACAGAGAAGCTTGTGTGATGGGGCTCAAATAATCTGTAACTAATATGGACAGTTACACTATTTAAAAAAATTAATTTTTTGAAAGTGTTTGCCCTCAGGTGTTAGTATGTACCTGTAGAATGTAATTATTCCTTTAAAATGTGAATATATGAGTAGAAACTATTTTTCTTGTCAGTGGAGTTAAGAATACATCAAACTGTGTGGATTTCTCTCTGTTTTTAACAATAATGTGTAACCAGGCTTTTTATACATTGCTCTCTGAGAGTCTGTTCTTTTTATGCTTTTGCTCCTCATCCATCTCTTTTTTTTTAACTCTGGAATTACATGAACATTCATCCTTCTCTCCCTCCAAGCCTTGCTTTATTCTTCACTCAAGGAATCTTGACTCCTAAATAATGTCCTCTAGATTTCTTTTTTTCCAATCCAAATGCTTCTTAATACCTTCCTTCCCATCTTTTATGCCTTCAGCTATCTTCCAGATGATGTGTGGAAGCTACCTTTCATCTTTTAGAGAAACAAAGGTGCTAACCAGGCACAAGTCCTTTTATTGTTCTCAGCTGGTGTGATCCAGGACCCCACGAATTATGATGCTGTCATTGTGTGTGCTCACCTGCTCACAGGAGATGCTATCATTGATAGAAATTCAGCTGGGATGATTGTGTGCTGCTAGCAGAACTTTGGCTAATGGTAAAGCTGGCAAAACTGGCTGCTATTCCTGCTGAAGGGGCTGAAAGGCATTAGGTTGGAGATCAGCGGCTAGAGACTTGCTGACTGGTGTACAACTAGTCCTATTTAATATGAAAATTTTAAACATTGAATAAGACTAGTTGTAGATCAGTATTACAGCAAGTCACTTAAATGCAATTGCTTTGATGCTAAAAATAATGAATGAATCTATTGTGTTGGTAATGCAAAGGTGAGCAGGAGCATCCCTACAGAGGAAAGGGATATGTGGGACACGTGGAAGTTTTTGATGACCTAAATAATAGGAATAAGAAGCAGTGCAACAATACAAAATGCAGTGGCTTAGGAAGTAATAGAAATTCCTGTTAGAAGATCCTTTTTAAGAAAAGCACAACTGTTGGAAATCTGAGGAATAAAATATTATCTTGTTATCTAACCTGGTTTTTGGGGTTTTTCAGCCACAAAAGACAAGCAAAACCAAAAGACTTGTAAGACAGCTGCCCTCTGCAGCTAATGGTAAGCATTAAGGTGATTAAGTATTGAAGCTGAACCAAACTGTGCTATCCTGTTCTCTCTTGAGAACACAGGGACAGAAGAGGGCTGCTCTGGTGAGTTTGGGAATACAAGGCTTTTGCAAGGAAGCAGAATAGGTGAGAGTCCAATAAATCTGGGAATAGCCTTTCAATGAAGCATTTATGGGATTTCCAGAGTGATTGTTTTTGACCAAAAGGACACAGTGATCTTGCACTTGTTTGCTAATCTTGTAAGGACACACGAAAACACTAAGCTTGGAAGGGCAATGATTCCTCTCAATAAATACATGATGGGTAAATACTGCAAATAGAAAGGTATTATTTATAGTGTAGGAATTTATTTGCAAACCATGGATACATTTCTAATTAGAAATAAATTAGACTTGAAATCAGAAGCAACTGAGTAAGCACTGATATTTAGGAGAGCTTCCTAAAGAAGAAACAAAGTGATAGTAAATGTGATATTTATTGAGATTGAATATGACTGATTCTTAAGAACATTGTAATGAGTGCCTTCTGTGCTGATAGAAACCTGTGGCACATTAGCACATTCTTGTGGTCCCTTACAGTCTCATGTTCTGTGAAAGGCAGTGACACGGCATGGTGATGATCCCTGAAATGAAGGCATGGGCAGAATCTATCCCCATATTCAGTGGTAGGGTCTTACATGCCAACAGCATTGATTATTTAAAGTGAGACATTACCTATAGGAATATGGTATATATTTCGGTTGAGTATGGTTTGAAATATTAGTGCATTGTTTGGTTTTGGATTGTTGGTATTCCAGGAAAGGTAAAAGCTATGTGGAACTGTATTTCACCTAAAGGCTTAACTGATTTTTTCTCTTTGAGCTGTGATTGATGCAACCAAGGCACCAGATCTTCATTGTGATTGTCATCTTCATCTTGTGATGCTGTGTATAGAAATGTGTCTGTTTTTTGTGTCTGTGAAAGTTTTTTCTCTTTCCACAGCAATTTTTACCCTATTAACTCATAAGTCTTGCAAGTCTGCTGAGCTATCAAAGGTCGATTAAATCAGTAAAGAAAATCCATAGACTTCCAGTCAGAATACTTTCTTTTTGTATATACATTATCAAGAGTTTCTATCATAAACTGGTCAAGCTCAGTTCCCTCATATCAGTAAAAATATAATTAATTTAATTAAGTATTCGTACTTAATAATACAGAATGTTGATTATTAATCAAGTAATCAAACTGCAATTTACATAAATAATTACTGCTTAAATAAATATTATTTGAAAAAATGCTCAATTTTTTTTCAAAGTAAGTAAATGTTACAAATATTTATTATGAAAATAATGAAGAATATTGCAGGTTTTTAATACTGAAGGAATTGCAGTTTAATGAGCCTTTCTGCTATGAAGCTGAGATTAATGAACAGTTCCATTAAGTTCAATAAGCTTGATCATGCTTTAAAAATGTGTTGAGTATTTATTTTTATATAATGCTGCTGTTAACTGAAGACTCGCAACAGTCCCTCTAGGTCACTGGTGTTTGTGTTTGTTGTTTATTTTTAAAAACCATTTAAATATCTAACTTCTGTATGCTGAATTAAAATGTCCATGATTTATGATCAAATAATAAACATATGTTTCTGGTTTATTCCAGATTCAGAAGAGGAAATGAAAGCATTAGAAGCAGATTTATTGACCAATATGTACACATCAAAGGTAATTATTTTTCTTCCTTTACCTGACAGGGAGGGAGCAAATGAATTCTCATTACAAACCCAAAAGTCTTTGCACAAAGTAATAACCTACGGTCTAGACATAAAAGTTCAGTGTTAGGTTTTACTTTGGTGCAAGATTTTCTCCAGTTCAAAGGGAATATAAAGGTGTTGATGTGACACACTAAACATGTTCCTCAGCTGTAACACTGGTACTTTCATTAAACTGTCAAAACTGTGTTATGTACAGAGATGTAAATTTATGTGAGGAAATGTGTTTCCAATAAGATTATGCCCGATGAAAGCTAAATTAACCTTGAGTCAAATCTGTAAGTGCTATTTTTATGCAGAACCCTTCCTATATGCATATAAAATTAGGACAATCATAAAGCAAAACCAGTTGATACATATGCCAATTTTGCTTTAGGATTTTGATCATAGTGCCAGTACAGGAACATGGGGGCATGACTGTGAAAATACTAACTTTGTAAATGGCATTTCCTTGACAGGTTTCCAGACTGTGAATAATGTTTATGTTATTTAATATGAATATATAAAAATTCAGTGAAAACCTCATATTGACAGGGTGAAGCAGATAGTGTTGCATGTATGTATTGGACAGGCTGATAGACACTTTCTCAACACAATTAATTTCCATAAATGATCTAAGAAACATATGTGTCTGATATATCTTCAACAACATATAAAGAACAAACTCTGAAACAAATGCTGTGGGTTTAAGGTGAATATTTTAATTTGTTATTCCAATAAAGTTTAAGTCGTTATTTAAATGTAATGGAAAATAAAACGAGAAATGAAAAATTTCTCCCCCAAAAAAGAAATTTACATAAGCCAATGACTAGTTGAAGGTTAAAGACAAAACCTGCCAGGATGACTTCTGCATATATTGCATTTAGTGGCCTTTTTCACAGGATTATTTGATAGACTAGAAGTATAAAGCCGGAAAATGCATTTTCTTTAACTGGTCTGGCAGTTCTTAGATCTCAGTGTTCTTTACTGGCATGAAAGTTAACCTTAGATTACAAATAAACCTGTTGGCCACTCACTTTTCCAAGGTTTAGAAAGATTTAATAACTTCTCCTTTTCTGAAACGTATTTAAGTGTAAGAGGCCGACAAAAACAGATTTTTTTGCTCTGTGGCAAAGCATATGATGCCCTGGAATAAAACCCTGCAGCTATTGGTATTTCTGCTACTGAGTTTAGTGGATCTGTGAACGTGATTTCCATCTTTTCCTCCCTCTCACCACAGAACACAAGCTCAGGTGACTCCAAATGCACAAATATATTGCACCAGTTAATAGTGTCACAATGTTTGCCATAATACTCTTACGTTTTTTGATGTTATGTAGCTTGCTGTTCATCTCCCTCAGGGTATTTACCACAGTCAACTGACACTTGAAGTTGACAGACGCAGTAGATTCATGTTGGAGACATTGCTTTCATTGCTTTAATTCTGCATTATACTGCCTTAAATCACCATCTAAAGTTCATTATGAATGAATTTATGTTGTCTCTTGACATCAAAGCAAGACATAGTAGAAACACTAAAAACTGTGCATCAAGTCTTCTACAAGAGTAATATCACAATCCCATTAATTACTGAAATTACTTTTTTTCTGTTGTCCACTGCCAGATTTTAACCCTTGTTACAACAAATTATGGTTCTGGTGTGATAGACAAATTTGAAGACTGTATGTGTAATACCTGTCTTGTGTGGTACCTGAGATCTGGTTCCATTTGAGGGCAATTACTGCTAAATTGCACAGACTGTATTTGACACTTACTTGGTAATCAGCAAAGGAAATACTAACAATTTAAACAGCATTAAGATGGGAAAATAATTACTGTTTATGAAAGCTGAGATCTAAAAGTGCAGCAAAATGGATTATCACTTGAGGGTTTAGTATTTGATAGAACAAAAATCTACCTAAGTAGGCACTTGTGGGCTATAGTATCAAGACGACAACCAGGGCTTAAACACACCTTTTGCAATATTCAGTAGTCTATCCAGTATTATGGGAAGAATTGCCTTATGCCTTTAATTTCACAGACTGTTGTCCAGTGCCTGCTGCCCCTTTTCAAGCTGCTCTTAAGGTCACCTATATGCCGAATCACTCTCCATCCTTAAAGAATTAGTTCGTGCTTATTGCAATCTGTCTTCAACACTTAATACAGTTTGTCACCCTTCCCTGCTGTTACATCTGACCCAAGATACAAGGATCAAACAAATGCTTATAATGCTCTGTCTTTTTCCTAAGATAAAATCCATAAAGCCATTGGGAAGGTCAGGTAAAAGAACAAAACCTGACTTGTCAAAATATGTGGACAGTTATATCCTGTCTCTCTTTTTGTTTTAAATAAAAAAGCTCTATTCATACCAAAGAGATAACTGTTTCTACCTTCCTAAATGCTTGCTGGAAACCACTAGTTGCACAAAGAATCTTTTCTGAACTCAAAAAGATTGACACTATGTTATTTAGAGGGGAAGGAAAAAATTGAAATGAAAGTATTCCTTGGAGAAGATATCTGAATTAATGGACCCACTGAGTTTTCCTTGTTGTAGGATGCCTATTTATGAGTTCATTTTCCCAGAGAGTTTAGCCTCCTTGTCTGAGGAGCTGTCTAGAAGTAGGAGGAACCTACAGCTATCTAGGAGTTAGTGACTTCCGGACTCAGTCATTGCATAAAAATTAATTAGGTTTACAGGCATTAATATGCACCATGGAAGAACATCTTCTTTAACAGAATTCATATATATCTGATTAAGTATATTATTTCTATGGTTACAATCTGAACAAAATTCAACTGCTATCATGAAAAAGAACCATAGAGATCCTACACTAACTAGGGATTTTTACTTTGTAATGAATTTGCTTTTTATCTGCTTTTACTAGATAAAGACAAGAATGTAAAAAGCAGGTATAATTTTCCCTAATGAAAAATATCATTTGGGATGTATGGATGGATTGTAACAAAAGAAGTATCTTAGGGAAACTATCAGGGGTATCATTCAACCAGATATGGAAATAAAATACCATATAAATTGTAACTTGGAAATCTCTTTTGTCTTGCATAGGACAAACCTCTTGTCAAAGAAGGAAATACACTTATTTCAGTTTCTTAGATGATCTTAAATTCTCTTTCAAGATCCATGAAGTGGGAGAAATTATATATCTGATTCTTATTTACAAGCATGTTCAACAGTGGAAATACATACGTCATATTCACTTCAGTATTCATATACTTTTAAAATTCTAGTTCATACTTCAATTTCCTTTCTTTCTTCAGATTATTCCCAGATATTTTTCAAGTTACTCTTAAAAAAATTTGTTCTACCTTGGCAGATAAGGGTTCCTTGTTTTATTGTGTGGGTGTTTTCCAAACCATTTGTTGAGCTGCTGTACTTGATATTGCTTAGATCTGCGTGGAAAATACATATAAATATATAATATATAAAGTTTATCCCATATTATAAATTAATCTGAAAATTTGGATTATCATCACCTTAGACTGTTTTTTTACATATGCCTTTAGGATTACAGCCTCAGTTATTTTCCATAACCCAGAAAAGCAAAGTGGTCTGATATTAATGCTTGATGTGATAGTGGAGCAGAAAAATAACATGACTGCCTTGTTTGGTGAGTGGACATGACCTGGAAAACTCCACTTTCAATTAAAATAACCCAAAATTCACTCTGACTGAATTGTTAATGGTAGCAGTAGGTCAGAAGCAGTATCTAAGTAAAAATACTTTTTTTTTGAGGTGGTATATTCATGGCATTAATAGGAATGAGACTCCCTTAACAAATGAAATATTAATTAGAAGCTTGAAGACAGCACTGAAAATTTGCTTTCTCCTCATCTCATAAGTAGGAGACAATTTTCACCTAAACAAATCTGCTACATAAGTACTTCACTAATACACAGAGGAAAGTTCCTTTATACATAGATGTGCAGAATGACATCAAGTAGTAACTTTAGATCAAAAAGATTCTATAAATTGTGCAAGAAGGCATGAAAAATCACCCTATCCTTTACTCTTCTGTTTCTATCCACTGGAATATTTTTGGTTCTTAACTCAGCAATCTCACTGGCTCACATAGAACTGCATCTAGATTCTATTGCGATTTAGCTGTTGCAGTGCTGGCTCACATTTCTTTTGCATACCCAGGAGAGAGCAGTGAACTGGAGAAGCCTCCCCATTTTTCATGTAAAGCTCCATATTTTTATATTTCAAAAATATATTAAAGCAGACCAAAGAACATTTTGAAATTGCCTTGGGTATTTGATCTTTTCCCTAGTTTAGCTTCTGTTGATAAAATTAGATATTCTGCAAAGAGAATAATTTTATCTTGAAACTGTCACGTCTTTTTAAGAAATTTGATAGGCTAACTAGGGTACTTCAATGAGAAAACAAATGAGCTCAAAGTAAAGAGTGCAGTACCAATTACAAGCTTCCAAATAAGATTTCAGATTTGGTTTCTTAGCCTCAAAACAAAAAAAATCTTTTTTTTGTTTAATGTTGTCAGGAATCTGAGAATGCGCAGCAGTTTTATTAAAAGGCTAAATCATTCTTATTTTGATGGGCATATATTTCTCAGATCTATGTTGGAGTAATGATCATGGACAAAAGAAAACTTTTTGTAACTAATGCTAAAAGTGATGCCCAATTTTCTTGTTTCTTCCTCATTTCTCTGAACTTTCTTTTCCCTCAAAAAATAGTCAAGTGTGATGAATTTACATAAATCTTGCACGCAAGGCCCCTTTGTTAGAAAGGATCCCTAAAGAAACAGGTTCTGTGATTACCTGATGCTCAGCCAAGTAAGCACTGCATCCACACTCAACCAGTGCTACGAGTATGGGTGAAAGGCGATGTCTGTGTTAGTGTCATACCTGTATTTAACTTCATGCATAGAGGAAAAGAAGCAACTACATCTCAGTTCATAGGTAAGGTCTAATGTGCATAGCAAGGAAATTCTTGCAAGGAATAACTAGGAGTTTGCTATGTGGCTTTTGGTTGGAGATTGCTGTGTCACCAGTTCTAGTTGAAGGAAACTCAATTCTATACTCAGCACTGAAAGGAGTACAGTGCAGAAGAAATAACTAGTAGTGGGAGAATGAAGAAAATGGCAAAATAATGAAAAGCAGTAAATGAGATAGGAATTAAGTTTTAAACTTAATTTTTGCTATTGGTAATCAAAATGGAAGACTGCTGCTGCAACTGCTTGGAAAAAACAATACCAGTAGAAAAGTAAAAATTATGCTTATCAGCATTTCTTTAAAATAGTTTAAGAGCTCATACATAATGAAATGTACTGGAAAAAGCAAAATTTGAGACAAACCATGGTGAAATTTCCTTTTTTCTATCTTTCTATAACAGGTTCATGTTGGGCCACATAAATACAGTTGGTCTCAGTTTTTCAGTCCAGTTACCAAATCAGGAGTACTTTGTTTTCACAGCTATGTTTTGTCTTTGCTCCATCTCCCTAAGCCTATAGATCTTCAATTGACATCTCCCAGGCTCTTCACTTTCCAGCATCCAAAACTCGTGGGGCTTACAGATTCTGTAACTTCAGACCCAGATTCATCAGACAGCTTGTCCTGAATCAGGGCCTCCATTCCTTTTCTCAGGGAATTTTGGGATGACTGCTATTTGTGCTGAACTAGGGAGGAGTGTCTAGTTAACCACAGGCATCCAGCTTGGATTCCTGAGCTGGGAATTTATCCAGTGGGTTTGATTCATTATCCTTATTTACACCTGTGAATTTATATTATATTAATTTCCATCTGTGTTTTTGTTTGCACCTGTGCAGAATGACTATGAAATGCTGCCATTCTGGTTTGGTAGCAGTTGAGCTTTTTCATCATTTATATCTACCTGGGGGGCAAGGCTGCAAGGAAGCAGACTTGGCGTGTGTAATAAATGAGTTGTCCTAAGTTCTGCACTCTAATTATTGTCTAAAAGTTGACCAGATGAAAAGCACTTCAGAAACATAAACTTGTTTCTAACAAAACGTTTGAATGTAGCACATGGATACAAAAAACCCAAAATACATTTAATGGTGGGTGTTTTTATTTTCAGATTAACAGAGCAAAACTTCCTTACTGGAAGGTGACCCTGCTAAATGTCTGCAATCTTGTCAACAACATAAACAACCAAATGGGGGAAACAGTAGAGGTAGATGAGGAGGATCTGGTTCCAGGAAGACAGTTCCCTGCCGCTCTGGATGGCTTCAGCTTGGAAGCAATGCTGACAGTATATCAACTCCAAAAAGTTTGCCACAGCAGAGCTTTTCAGCACTGGGAGGTAACACAAACCATCACAAATGCATATTTCTACTGCATTAAATGTTTGTAGTGATGTTGTAAAATCCATATCCATGTGACCTCCATCACATTGTCTGAGCTTTCCTTCCCTTTTTTATATTCTGTAGTACCTATAAAATGCCTCTTCCAGTATAAGCAGTGAATTAGTGCAGTTTCTGATGACCTGAGTGTTTGTTTCTTACAAAAACCCATGGATAAATGAGAACTTTTCTTAACTATGTACTTTCTCCACTCTTTGTAGTCATTTCAGGTAACCAAACAAGCATATGAAAGTCATCACTACGCCAGAAAACATAATTAATATCTGCCTAACAGACATGAGGTTATTATAGATCTATTGCATAAATAAATGTACCCAGTGTTTCTGTTTGAGGACCCTAAGGCAAAATGAATTCAAAATGCAGGGATACATGCCCATGTGTACATACCATTTTGCTAGGTATTCTGGTTTTCTTATCATTGCTAGGAAACTGGCAGCAAGGTAACTCCTGCTTTTGGTTTCCCTACACCTAAAGAGGGTCCTGGAAGTTGACATTGTGATTGTATGAAGATTGCTGCTCTTAAACAGTGATTGTTTATAGTCCATTTCTGATGTTTAGTTTAGTACAGCGATTACAGTGACTACACAGAAGCACACTAGGCACAATCCCCTTGCATTGTTAGATATTGCACTAAAAGCTGCTTTGTGTAGTGAAAAAAGATAACTCAGTGTCGCTACCCACTTTCCAGTAAAGCAAATTTCTTCATCTATCTCAGGTTCATGTACAGTCTAGGTGAATCCAGATATTTTTTGGTTAGTTTTGGTTTTGTTTGTTAGCTTGTTTGTTTGGGGTTTTGTTTGTTTTGTTTTGCTTTGCTCTCATAACTCTTTATATTCCCAATCCTCATGTTAGCTGGGGTGGTCCATGCAAAGGACTGCAACCTCTTTGAGAACCAGAGTTTTCTGAAGATGCTCTTCTTCAGTGCATTTATTGCTGGAAAGGAACTACCCTAGAACCAAATATGCAATAACCCATATGTCTTAGTCACAGTTCCCTGCTTTGCAGGAAATTGTAGAATAAAATATTTCTCAACAGATGGAACCAGCAAGCAGTGCATGTAGGTGTTTAACCTAAACATGTGATAACAGAGTGATAGTCATTAGAAAACTTTCAGTCTGTTTGAGTTTTGGTCTAAGTAGGATAAACCAGCTTTCCTCTCTAGTCAAAACCAGTTATCTAATCTGTTGAAGTGGAATTTAAAAATCACTTCTGTAGGGCTCCGCTCATATTTAGCCTGATTTAAGTTTTGTGTCTTGAGTTTTATATATTTTTAAATTAATGCTGCAGCTACAGATTGTATTGGTGGCAATAAAATATGTTAATATTTCATTAAAATTTGGAGGAGATTATAATCTTCATTATAAAAAAAAAGTAGATAACAGTGTGTCTCTTCTTGCATCCTACAGTTACTACAGCAAGATGCTTTTGATCTGGAGAACTCAAGCCAAGAAAAAGAAATCATGAAGAGAAAAAATCCCTATATTCTGAAGCGGCAGCTACATGTGAACAAAGCTAGAAGACCATACATACTCAAGAGAAGTTCATATTACTGATGCAGCAGAAGAAAACAATGTATATTTAGTTCATAGGTAACTGTGCATTATGGTTATCTTATCTAAATCTAAAATCATACTTGTGTGAAAATATACTCTGGAAAATCAAGATGATAACATAGCTGTGTCTTTTTTGCAATTGCTGTTTCTTGATTGTGGATTTTTCCTACTTGAGATAATTGGACTAATACATTTGCAAATAAAACTAGTTTTTAAGCATGATGTATTGTACAAAACTGAGATTTCAACATGCTTTCAAACAATCTAGCAGTCTTTTCCAGTTTTATAAAGCATACCAACATAACACCAAGTAAATTGATATTGTCCATAAATCCTACTGAGAATCTTACAGACTCTTAATGCAACACCTCAAACATGTAAATGTTTCCAAATTTCTTGAATAATATAGTAGTAAGCAGTGCCACAGTATTTTATGTTTTGACTAGTTTAATTTATTAGCAATAGGTCCAAGGAAGAAAAGGATTAACTATTAAATGGCAGTTTCAAAATGAATATTTTAAATAGCTTGCTTGTAAGTGAATTTTGAATTTTTTATTTCTAATCTATGAATGCTCAGGAAAAACAAGAAACAACAAGAAATTTAGTGAAGTGTTGGAAAGATTAATTGAAAGTAGAACATCTTAAAATTACTATTGAAAGGCATTTCCTTTCCCTCCTTCCACAAATTTGTATAAAACAGAAAGTTTCCGAGTTGAAAACAGTCTTGGAAGCTAACAGAGAGGGAGGGTCACAGCATGGGAAAAAATGTTTTCAAGCCATGAGGAATCAACTGTTGCCTGAAAGTTACACATTTTCCAGTTCCGTGTTTGTGATGTGTGCATGAGATTTGGGATCTCAATGATTCTGGGTTCCAATTTGGAGGAAAAGTCTGAATGGGCTGGGGCCCACAACAACCATGAAAAGTGAGGGGTTGTCCAAGACCTGTGAAGCCTGGATGCTCAGACCAGAAGGCAAAAGTGGGACAGACATTGTTTTTGAAAACATACCTGTTTCCCGTTTGATGTATTTCCTCAAAGCAATTCTTCTCCAACAAATAAACACACCATCACCCCCCCCCAAAAAAAAAATCTAACAAAAAATGCCCTCAAACAACCAAGAACCCAACAGAAACCCAAACACTTGGAGAATTTTCAAATCCTCTCACAAGTTTGTTACACTTTGTTTCATGGGGAGGGATGGAGTTTTTAAAGTAAAATGTATTTTAACAATATTAAAGCTAATTATATTTCCTTTTCTCACTGCAAATATTATTAATCAGTTTATTCATTCAATAACCCTTAAATGCATGCACTGACAAGAAATACCTGAGCATAAACTAATTATTGCAATAATCATTATGACTCAAATACAGCAAAGCAATTAAGTACATTCAGTCTCAATGTTTTAAGTGCTTAATGTGCTTAAGGGCTTTGCTTAAATAAGTAAATTCACACCCCTTGCTTTTTTTTACAAAACACATTGAATTAGACTGGAGACCCAGCATGCTCTCAAGTGGTTAAGAAATGCTTTCTTTCCAACAAACTTGTAACATCCCTAGTCCTATTATGGATATTTGCATTCTAAAATGTCTTTTGCTCTGATATAACAAAGCAGAGCAGTTTGTTCCAAAATTTGCTGCTTGCAGAACCTGAGGACAAAAAAAAAAAAAAAAAAAAAAAAGAAAATTCAGATCACTTTTTCATGGGAAAACCAGAAAAATAAGACCAAAAAACCAGTCATTTTATTTCTCCTATGTTAAATTTAACAATATTAAAGGTAAATAAAATAGGGTAAGGTAATGTGGTTGTCATCTGATAGAGAATGTAATTTTTTCAGAAACAAACACCCTTCCATGTCTCATTTTTGAGGTAATTTAGACAGTCATGGTAATGGTATATGACTTCAAATGATGATACTCCCTGTTCCGTCCCCATCTAGTGTTCCACACCACCTTGTGACCATGTACTTGCTCTTTGCAGTGCAGAGCTAGCAGATTAGTCAGACTGGCTGGAAATGGCATTAAATAACCCATTTCCTCTCAGCAGACTGTGAATCCGCACACAGACAGCTACTTTGTGTCACTGGTGGAGACAGTTTAAAGTATGGCTGGAAAGTACTGCTTGTCAGTTGTCCCTAGCCTCTGATGGAGGTGTCAGAGGAATGTCATTCAGTGTGACAGTCTGAACTAGATAAGGAAACAAAAACTGTAATTGCAATATGGTCAGTTAAGTTAAAAAAGCCGGTGCTGGCTTTTCAATTTATTAGTCATTCATGAAAAGCAAGCATAGCAGTATTAAAATAGTAGAAAACACAAGCCATAGAATTAAGCCAGGTGTTCAGAGCTGTTAAAGGAAATATTGAAGTCTGGGAGACTTCTTTGCTTGAAATCCCTTCTCTCTTCTAACTGCTGCTACCTCCCGATGGCTTCACTGCTGTGGAATGGCAGCCTTTCTTTAGCCTTCATTTTTGGATGACGGCAGAAATATTATAGGCTTAGGTGTATTTGTCTCTATTTTGCACATTCTTCAGTGAGATCCGCAGGGTACCTGCCTCACCCGTAACTGTGCATTGCCTGCAATATCCATGCAGCTATATTTGCAGCAGGAATGAGTCCTGGATGAAGTTCAGGTCAGAGAAAGCTATCACAATATGTGAACTTACTAATTCAGAAACTTAGAGAGTTCCCTTCCCTTCCCTTCCCTTCCCTTCCCTTCCCTTCCCTTCCCTTCCCTTCCCTTCCCTTCCCTTCCCTTCCCTTCCCTTCCCTTCCCTTCCCTTCCCTTCCCTTCCCTTCCCTTCCCTTCCCTTCCCTTCCCTTCCCTTCCCTTCCCTTCCCTTCCCTTCCCTTCCCTTCCCTTCCCTTCCCTTCCCTTCCCTTCCCTTCCCTTCCCTTCCCTTCCCTTCCCTTCCCTTCCCTTCCCTTCCCTTCCCTTCCCTTCCCTTCCCTTCCCTTCCCTTCCCTTCCCTTCCCTTCCCTTCCCATTTAAAATTACTATTTTGAAGACCACTACCTTTTCTTAAAGAACTCCCTTTGATAAGGGCAATTTTGTTTTATAAAAGCAATTATTGAGAGATGTTCTGTCTCTTTCTATGTCTTCAGAGAACCACATTTTTCTTATAAATTACATGACTGACTTTTAAATTAAGTTAATAGATGAATAATTATACCAATTATTCAGAAACTTCATACTTAACTATTTCTTAGACTCCTAAAATATTGGATATAGTCATATAGTTATTGCAGAAACCTGTCAGTACTTTCTAATGAAGAATTAAATGGAACTGAGATTTACTTTGATTTTATATATTTCTAAGTTATCATCCATAATGTTTCAAATGCCCTAGACAGAAAAAGTAAAACACAGATATATTAATAATTTTATCATCTCTGAAGCATATATTTGTTACTTTGTCTTTAAAAGAAACATTATTATATAATAGTTGCTGTTATCAATTAACAGGTTAAAGGCAGTGCTGATAACATAAGTCTTTAGTTCTTAAATCTTGCTTGTGGTATAAGTTTTAATATTTTCTGTATTTTCTATTAGAAATTAAAATTTTGTTTTATGTTTTAGGTAAGGGTTTAATGGATGTGCTGCAAACCACAGGATGAAATGTTGACTTTTCAGATTAAGAGAGATTTAATTTTGAAATGTATGATATTGGCTATGCCTCATATCCGACTCTTAGTAAACACAAAATGTAGAAAAAACTGGTCTTGAACTTTATTCTTTTCCCCCAAGATTAGTTACCAATTTGCACTGTAGAGTTTCAAATTGAAGATACAAGCTACCACTACAATAATTTCATGTTGGAGGGCAGAAAGAAGAGCAGTTTTTTCTTAAATTTCCTAAGGTTCCAGATGGATCGTTGATGTCCTCCACATCCAAAATCCTGGTCTGACTGCACGCAGTGAGAAAACAAGAGTTTCAGATAATCTGCAAAATAAACTGTGCTGACTTCTGTGGTATATCAAGTCAGCGCCTGGATCTCACTCCCCATGAAGCAAAAAAAGTGGAAGAGAGGGGTTGACCTCTGCAAGGAACCTGGAGAATGAGATTTTAATTGCTGCCAAATGCAAGCATTCAGAATTAGCGAGTGAAGCTGCAAAACCCTGAAAATAGATAGGTAGATAGATAGATAGATAGATAGATGATAGATAGATAGATAGATAGATAGATAGATAGATAGATAGATAGATAGATAGAGTAAATATCCCTGACCCTAATGAAGTAATAAATACATGTCAAATGATTGTTTCTTTCAATTTACCAGATTTCCAGAGAGCATTAGAATTGTGTATCTAAACTTTGTAAAAAAGAAGAGCTTAAACATATTTGCTTGTTAATATTAATTTTTACTGAAACTTGACATTCTCATCCAGCCTCTTGAATCCAGCGGGTGTCATGTTACAACACACACAAAAGCACAATATTCATGACCAGATTTCAAAGTCATCCAAATCCAGGATACTCGGATGGGTCTGCCAGACCAGTCAATCAGACCGTGGAATAAAAGAGCCTTGTGGTACCTCATTAGCAGGCAAGCTTTGTTTGACTGAATGATTCCTCCGAGGTAGCAATATGGGGAAATGACATGGGAGCCACCCAGTAATTTTTGGAGGCTGTCAGCTACTAAGAAACAAAGTCTTCAGGAACTCTTGGTTGCCCAATGGTCACTTGCTTTTTCCAAGCAGTCCAGAGTGTACAGCTCATATCTCAGGAATTGCATCACATTCCATTGTACAGAAGGAAAAGGGGGACTATACAAAACTGGACTTGAATTACCAGAGAATAGCATTTTTCTGTTTGAGCTCCTAACGGGTTAAGTACCAGTCTGTTTTGTCACAGAAGTTACAGTGCACTGTTAGTCTGAAAACATTTTCTATTTTGCTTTTGCAAATCAGTCGTAGGAAGCTTTTGCAGGATATATTTCTCTTATGGATAGATTAAGTCCTACTCAGGTGGTCTGTACATTACTTTTTAAATGACTGGCAGCAACAAGAAGACCTTATCCAGGTGAAGTGTCCCAGCTGCTTAATAAAGTGTTAACATTATTACACCAGAGAAACTAATAGACTGGAAACATCCTAAATGACAATCTTGAAATCATTATTGTAGCTTTTTTGGATTAATGATTTAAAAATCCAAGCTGTATAACAGATTTTGTAATGTAGTATTCTAGAATTTAAGATTATTTTATCTCGTATAGGCATTTATCTCAAGGTCTACAAAATGTAGGAAAGAAAGAAAGAAAGAAAGAAAGAAAGAAAGAAAGAAAGAAAGAAAGAAAGAAAGAAAGAAAGAAAGAAAGAAAGAAAGAAAGAAAGAAAGAAAGAAAGAAAGAAAGAAAGAAAGAAAGAAAGAAAGAAAGAAAGAAAGAAAGAAAGAAAGAAAGAAAGAAAGAAAGAAAGAAAGAAAGAAAGAAAGAAAGAAAGAAAGAAAGAAAGAAAGAAAGAAAGAAAGAAAGAAAGAAAGAAAGAAAGAAAGAAAGAAAGAAAGAAAGAAAGAAAGAAAGAAAGAAAGAAAGAAAGAAAGAAAGAAAGAAAGAAAGAAAGAAAGAAAGAAAGAAAGAAAGAACCTAATATGTGCTATATTGTGCAATATGAAATATGACCTGGGAATAATTTTATCTGGAATGAATGGCATTGTTCCTCCAATTTTCTTTTTCAAATCTATTGTTTATATGTATTTAAAAACAACTCTTCCTCTAATCTAATATTTTAAAAACTTTTATTGGGATGCAAAAAGACAAATTTTTTGAATGAATAAACTCTATGCTTAAAACACAATCATTCTTGTCCTAGGAAAAAAAAAATCCTAATTTTTAACAGATATAAAGATCTTAGAAATAGTTTACTCAATAGCTCTTTCATGAAAGAAAGCTCCTGATTATTTTTATGTACTACCAAATCCTTAAAATAGTTGTATAATCATATACTGTAGAAGTTGTTGTGTTTTGGTATCTTATTTAATGATCTTTACAATAAAGAGCTGTTTGGAAAAGACAACTTGCCTTTTGTTCTGCTTAAAAGAAGGGATCAAAAAAATAACACCACATATAGCAAAGTTACATGAGTATATACCCACAAATGAAGGGTTTATTCAAATCATTCTGAATTTTGCTGCATTTAAAGCATAATTTTGAGGAATATGTAATTGCAGAATACTATGGTACCATGTTATTATAGTATTCTACATCTGCTTGTTCCAAAAATAGACAATAACACAAATTTCTAAAGTATTGTTTTTAATATGAAAAGGCACTAAAGTGCTGAAGCTGCAGCTGTTTTGAAGATGAAATCCTTGGCAAATACTTCTGTTCTCCTCAAAGTTCATTTACTGATGGCAGATTTTTCAAATTTTTTTTTTGATAGTGAAGTTAAGAGTTACTCTTAGAACAAGGGAATTGTGAAAGTTAAAATTTCGTTTTTTTTATAAATATCCCATGCCCCTCAGCTTTACCTCTCTGGTTTTAGGTTCCTGTATTAGTGTTGAACTGAAAGGAGCTGTAAGGGAACAGACAAATGGGACGAAAAATAAGGATAGGTAAGAGACTTAATGAAAAAAGGTGCAAAGATGTTAACTGGATATTCCTTCTGTCTGGCTCCAACTAAAGATTGCCAGAGCTGGCTGAAGCATGGGTTTTAGGTATATGCAGGGAGGAAAAAGGGGAGGGAAAAGTCAGGGAAAAAGAGCAAAGGGAATATAATACTGAGTTGCGTTTTGCTTTTGTAGTGTTGGTTAAGAACTAAAGTGTGGATAGCTTAGCATTATAAACTAAGATGCAGAATATTCTGAAAAAAGGAGGAGAGTTCCCCTCAGTGTATGGGAAGGGCAATCATCTGGCTGGCATTCCCAGCACTTCCCTTGAATCAAGAAAAACAGATTTGAGCTGAGATGTTTCAAATTGAAAGTTTTTAAGGAGAAACTGGAACAACTAAAGAAAGCTGATCAGGAAAAGGAGGGAGTGCATGGCAAGGGTCAAGACATACACAAATCAGAGTCAGTTGGGTCATTCAATAAGCCTGGACTGTCAGTACAAGACAGAAATACAGATTGCTGTTCATAGCTTGGGATAATCAACACCAATCTGTACAGGTTTGAGAAACCTTGCTGTTTTAACCCATGTCTCAAGCAAGTTGACACTATTTCATCACACTGGTCTCAGAATTAGGAGACATCCCATTGTGCAGACAATAGGACCACCTTTTTAGGGGAGATGAAAAAAGAACCAAGGAAAGCCTAGAGCCAAAGTGAAGGCCTTATCATAAAGCAGGAGTTCATTTCAGTCTTGAAAAGTAATAAGAAACTTACATTTGTAGGTAGCTTTTTTAGATTGTTTTCTCAGATAAAAGCTCAGAGATAAACTCCAGAAATTCATATTCTCAGAAAGAAAGTAATCTGGAACTGGTCTTAAAAAAATTAGATTTCCTTCATGTGTCTATCATAGTTGTAGCAAATCAAACATTCTACTTCAATGCATGCTACACTGACCTCGACCTGAAATCCACGTTTCTGTGAAATGGATGGATGTAGATTATAAGTAAGATCTCCTCTGAACATTCAGCAAGGCAGAAGGCATAAGAAGTAATGCTGTGCTAAAAGATTTTTGATGCCTTATTAGCAGCTTTCAGTAGTGTGTGAAGAAACATAATGTACTATTTGCAACACTTTCCAAGGCATATCTTGATGTGAAAGGAACTGACGTGTACTGTGATAAGTCTTTATTTAGATAGAGAGAGTGTTAAAATATCTGTAGCACGGTGCTTAAAAACCTGATTTCTGTTCACTTAAACACTTCAGTGCTTTTCTGCTAGGAGTGCATCTGCTTCTTTGGCAACAGGTGTGTATAAGAAAGGATTGCTCAAATTTACCATTATAGATAGTCCTTGAGATTAATAATATATAAAGCTAAATGCTATTTAAACAGTCTAGCTTTGTGCAAACAGTTGAAATAGTTTGGTTAAACAGAGAAAAAGTCAAATAAATGGACAGTATTTCTGCTGCTTATATATAGGTACACATACACACAGGAATAAACTCCTTACTGTGAGGATGGGGACACACAGGAACAGATGACCCAGAGAAGCTGTGCATGCCCCAGCCTTGTGAGGATTCAAGACCAGGCTGGATGGGGCTCTGAGCATTGGGGTCTAAAGGAAGGTGTCCCTGTCCATGGCAGGAGCAGTTGCAACTAGATAATCTTTAAGGGCCCTTCCAACTCAAACCATTTTATGATATTCATTCATTTGATACACACAAGGAAACATTTTATATGGAGACACTGCTCTCTTGCCTTATCTCTCTTAGAATGCATCTCGTCAAAAGAAGAGCTTTGCAGGGGTGTTACTTGATATTCATGGCCAGAAAAATGGATGTTTATGCTTGTTTTGAGTAAAAAAATGACTAAAAAATGTTACTGTTTTATAATTCTTTGTTGTGTTATCAGATCTGACCAAAACAATGACCCATAGCTCATTGGGTCTGGTTTGGGTGTGAGCTGCACAACTGTATGCCTGATAGTCACCTTCCAACATTCAGAAAATTAAGTCTGTGTCCTGCACAGTTATACTGGTCCTGAACTGAACACACACAATTTGAAGCGAGAGAGGAGGGAATTATTTGGTGGTGGAGAAGCTTCAGTCTTCTAAGGGAGCAGAAGACATATTATAACCCTCGGATATTGCAAAATGTGATAGGAGGGAAGCCTTCTGTAAGCTGGAAATGATGGTTGCGAAAATAGCATAAGAAACTCAAATAAATGATCATTGTTTGGTCACTACTACATGAAGAAAACCAGAACAGAGAGAAGGATGCCATGTTTTTTCCTACATAACATTTGGGCTGGCAATCACAATTTTCCTTCCAATAAGTTTTGTGATTACTGTTGATTTTTTGATCAGATTTTATAGACTGTCAGTAGAAAATTCAGGATTTGATTTAATTCTGGAACTGGGGACTGAAATTTTTGTAATATGCTGTTTATCAGACGTGTACTCCTCCTTTAAATCTTTAACGTAAAAAAAGGGGCCAATGATGAGGCGGAGAATAGCCCGGAGAGAAGGAGAAGACAAGAAAGAAAGAAAGCAAAGAGACAGACTGTCAGAGTAGTGCCCTTTTTCTTCTTTTACAGCAACTTTGTAAGCAGCACTAAGTAAGTCTTAGACCTTATTGTTGCAAGACACAGCTTGACTTGTTGTAAAGCAGGGAATCCATTTTTCTCTAGTTACTAATAGGTCTGCATGTCTGGTTTCTACTTTGTCAATTAAGACTTGCCTTGAGAACATTGTGCTTTCTGCATGCTGCTATTTACTCAAACAATTTCAAGTGTTCCAGTTACAAATCAAGGCAGGGCATAAAGTGTAAATTCCCACTTGAAAAATTTTCATTTTTTAAAATTAAATCTCCTGCTTTAACAAGGTTTAAGGCCCCATTTCAGATGTAAATAAAGCTATGAGTTAATTAAAAAAAAATCTATGACCCAAGCTGTGAGGAACACTTGATTTTAAAAGAAAAAACTCATGTATTTTCCCTTCATCTTCTTTTTGGGTGGGGTAGATTAGTTTCTACAGTAGACTTGAGGAGAGGAGTGGCAATAGAAGAAGTGTCGTAAAGAATGCTATGAGTTCAGCCATACCATGGCACATAGCAGACAATTTGTAATCCAAAGTAAGGAGACCAAATGAATAGCTCTTGTTCACAATCAGTACTCTTATGGGTTTCTGCATTATTGGTGAGCACACAGATGAGGAGGCAGCAGTCAACACAGCAAAGAACAATTTGGCAGAGTATGGATGACAGACCTGGGAATTTGGGCTGCTTCATGTTTGGTACCAAGGGGTAGAATAACTGTTTTAATTACATTTAGCTTCTGAGACTTTGACTTTCACATGAACAGATGATAATTAGAAAACAATCCTGCTTCAGGCTTGAAGCCTGTTTTTCAAATCCACACAGCTTAGGGTGGAGTGTCAGGACTTGTGTTGAACACCATATTCCCAGGGGCCCCAAGCTCAGCCTCTGGAACTTAAGGATTAGCAAATTGAACCCTTTTGCTCATGAGTGAATTTCAAGGCACTGCCTGGAGAGACACAGTGAATAAAGCACAGACAACAGCATTATATTTTGCCTTTTAAGTTTTTCCTTTGTTAAATCCAGTAACAGAGCCTCCATTCAGTTCAGATGCTGAAATAACAGTTTCTCAATGGAAGAAAACATTTCTCTATTCTCAGAAGCAAATAAAAAAATGTTAATGAGGAGACTTTTAGCAATTTTTTTTTTTGCTTGTAAGTGCTTATATGTCTACATATACAGATTCTAATACAATACCACAATACTTGGAGAAGAAGTGTAAGAGTATGAACTACCTAGAATAAATCTTGAAACATCACAGCTCACATCACTCCCTGCCACCAATATCCATGGCACCTGCATGGCAAAATCATTCATACCCTGTAAGGACTTCAAAACCCAGTGTTTCTGCAGAGTTACCCAGCTGGAGGAGGCAGCAGGAATGCTGACGTGGCTTTATGCACACGCCTGTCTGTTAGCTGAAGCAGTGGTTTCAGTATCAGTGGGAGTCTTCTTGTGTTGAAGCCCAGGACAATCTTTAAGCCAAAGTTAAATCTTCCTTGACCTGATGTCAAAGTGTGTGGAACATTCAAGAGTTGCTTCACAATACCTTACTAAGGTTTAAATATTTGCTTTGGAGTGCCCAGGGCCTTGCACTTAACCCTCCAGAAAGGTGCACTGGTATTGCAGGTGAGACAGAGAGCAAAATACAATCAGCAAATTCTTCTGAGAAAAAAATGGATGAAAAGGGTGTGGTGAGGAATCACTGCTGAAGTGGAATGGAAAAACATTACAAGACTTGATTAAAACATAGTAACTGTGTATAACTATCTCTCCTACTCCATCTATTGAAAATAAAGCAGTCTAGCAACTTAAATAATAAAGAGGAGACTAGAAGAAAAGTCACATTCCTCCTATGGACAGAAATCTGGATTAGGGGTTAGGAATAACTTTAAAAAAATTAGGACTTTGTTTCTGTAAAATCTGTATAGTCTCATAGGGATTTGATGTGTTCTTTTTACCTGATGATGACTTTTCCTTTTCTTTTTAGGCTTTGAAAGGAAAAAGTCTTCAGGAGTTGTTTTATTTTTTTTGCAATACACCACCATCTGGTGGAAGTAAAGAGAAAGACAAAGATTAGGAAAGTTAACCTGTCTTCGTAATTGAGAGGCTTTAGTTTCTTAGTACTAATTGTCTTCAATGGGCTCTTGAGGATTTAGAGCACCAAATCACTTTAAACCATGTAATTTTCACATTTCTCTATTCAATTTATCTGCTTCAATTATTTATTTTTAAGGGCCCTGAGGATATTCTTAAAACTAAATACAGACTTCAGTATTTCTTAATATATCTGATCTGTAATTCAAGACAGAATTTTCCATATGGTGACATAAAATGCTTCAAAATATTTTTCTGAATATAAAGCAAGATTTATCATATAAACTATACACTACTGCTGTATACTTTAGGTATTGGTAGAATTTATTTTGTTCTCTTTCAAAAAATTGTTAGCATGATTACTTTCTTTGTTCTATTTGGGCCTTTTTTCCCCAAAAATCTTTTATTAAAATCTTAGGGGAAAAATTCTAATCTTATTTTCTATGCACCTTAGGAGCTAAATTTCATTTTATACTGCAATGAAAATTCACAGGTTAGCAGAGTTTGCAATATATGCTGATAATATCTGTGGTCTCTCTGTGGTCACCATGTTCTTTCTGTGATGTCACTAATAAGTGTTGTTAAATATTGTGGGCACAACAAGATTGGAAGTAAAATATCTAGAAAAATATAAGCATAAAAAAGCACCAAACAACTATGTTGATAGTTGTTTTACATTAGAATTAAATATTCTGCTCTAGAAATGTTTGCCAGGATCTCCAGTGTCTCCCCTATTTCTTTTTTTTTTTTTTTGCCACCTGCTAGGGTCACAACCTAAATACTCAGGCATCCCAAATTTCCACTGGGCAGTTATCTGGGGAATTGAGGTATGCTACCTGCCACCAGATGTTGGGGAATTTGCAGCAGAAGGACCTAAGCAGACTTAAAGACAGGTGTCTTACACCGTCTTGGCCACCAGCAAGTCAGCAAAAGTTTTCCAGGGAATTAAGTCTTGCTGAGCTCAGTGACACGATCACAGCCTAGGGTCAGCCTGTCTGCCAGTTTCTGCTGCAGTTTTGGCAAGATCAGCCAGTCCACAGGAGTGTGCCAGGACAGACAACTGCCATTTTTTAAAAATGGGAAAATGTTTTCCTATCATATTTTAACCAGCCCTAATAGCACACAGCCGTGGCATTGGCCTTGTAACAGCTGCCTTTCATGTACTTGATAGAAGGATTCTCTCTGATCTCTAGAAAGCTAGAGGGAATGCAGCTGGCAGGGGAGGATCTCTGATGGTGCAGAGCTGCTGAACCCTTCCAGCACGCCAGGGAGAAAGAGATCTCAACAGTGGTATCAGGAAAACGTTGAATGTGGCATGTGCTGACAGTGATTACCACGTGGTGGGAGAGGATCTCTTTGTCTTGCCTGCTGTTTCCAGTGAGGTTGTGATGAGGATGACACAATGCATAGCTGCACCCAGTGCTTGCAGATACCTGGCTGCTGCCCTTTGCATGAATAGGGGCTACCTGCTCAACATGGTTCAATATCCACAGCTCTTCTCCTACCCGAGACATTCTGGACGGAGTCAGATATAACTTTAAAAAAGTTGGGACTATGTTTCTGTAAAACCATTATTTTGTACAGATCATAAGTGGAAATTTTTTAAAATTTCTTTATTTGTAATTTCAATTTAATTTTGAGGCACACAACTAGAATAATTTAATTGTACTGTATCAAACAGATAGCCCTTTTGTATTGCAATTAAGCATGTGGAGCAAGGACTCCAATTTTCTGGGAACAGAAGTTCATATTTAATCCATATTGCTGAAGAAAAAATGGGAAACCTAGGTCCAGAGGAAAGTGAAGTTAAAATGACTCAGAAGAACATACAATTTTAATGCCACAGGTATTTATGAACACAAGATGAGATCTATCATACTTATAGTAATTTTGAATGGCTTTTTTATAATTGATATTGCCAGTTTTGTAAGGAGCTGTTCATTCATTTTCAATCACTTGATGATGAGTGTCACAAATTAATGGTGTCTTGAAACACGAATCCATTCTTGAGATTTTTAAGCAGGGTAGATTTAATTCTTGTTTTCAACCTATGTTAGTTTCTAGGGAGTGAAAAACAGCATAATTGTTTAAGTGAGGGTCTTTTTTTACAAATATTCTATATTTTAACAGGTCCTTCTCTTTTCTTTCTAAAACTATTGCAACATGGCTGTATTACATTGCTCCATTACCTTAAGCTCTGTTGCACCAGAGAAATGCTTTCTTTCTCTAAGAGATGCTTGGGGCCCACAATACTTCAAAATTATCACCTGGCTTTTTCAGCCCTCTCCATATGTTGTGGTTTAACACTGGTAGATAGGTAAGCACCAAACAGCCCTCATTCAGCCCCACTGAAGTAGGATGGGGGAACAAAAGAAGAACATTAAAACAAAAAACCCCAAAACAACAACAACAACAAAAACCCAAAACAAAACAAAAAAAAACCCAAACAAAACCCCCCCAAAAAACCCAAGAAACAAACAAACAAACAAAAACAAACAAAAAAAACCCCCAAAAAACCCCACAAAATCACAAACAAAAAGCCCCCCTGAGTGTCTAACCATTAATTAACAAAAATAATAAATGAAGGATAAATGGAAGAAGAGAGAAAGAAAACAAAACAAGTGATGCAAAGGCAATCACTCACTGCTTCCCTCAGATAGACCAATGTCAAACCAATTCCTCTTTTCCCTTTTCTTTTGGCTGACCATGGTGCTACATGGCATGGAATATCTCTTTGGTTAGTTTGGGTTGTCTGCCTTTCCTTCGTTAACTATTTCACACCTCCAACCTAATCAGACTTGCGATAGAGTGAGAAGCAGAGGTGGCCTTGGGCTGTGCAGACACTGTTCATCAATGCCTGTGACATCCGTGTGTCATCAGTATTGTTTTAATCACAATATAAACTGTAGCACTGATTGAGCTGTTATGAGGAAAGTTACGTCTATCCTAGTCAGGCCATTAGTGTTGGATATGACTGATACTCCCCAAAATTCTGTACTATGTGCAGCATCAAAAGCAGTTTCATACACAGCCTTCACCACAATAAAAATTTATTAGAGAAAAGACATGACACCTTCCATTCTGTTCTTCACGTGAAGGGAGTGCACAATTAGTCTACAAACTCCTTTATCACTGCTACAAAGCTGATTTCCTTTGTCTTATTTTAAAGCAAAGATTTAGTTTTCCCCTGCTTAAGGTCACAAAATTAGTAAACACACCTAGCAGTCCATGAGTTTTATTGAAAATAAAACCCTACAAACACCAGCACGATGCCCCAGATTCTGGGTGGCTCAGACTAAGGCATGTAAAAGGGAAATTTCAGAAATTTGGTTTTAGATGTGAGACTGGAAAAGATCAGTGGTTTTTCATCAGTAGTGTGAATGTGCTGAGTGAGAAGAGTGACTGCAGAGTTTTCCTGACCCAGCCTAGATCACCCTGCTCTTGACATGCTCAGGATTTCATCGCCTATCTGTGGACCCTTCCTGCTCCTAAAAGGAGCTCCACCTCTTTCTCCTCTCTTTTCTGCTTCACATGCTGGCAGGGAATGAAGTCTTCAGAGGCAGAAAATGTTCCTAGTGGGGTCAGACTCCCAGGCTGAAAATCATGAGTAAGAAGACTTTATTATCTCCTATATCCTTAAAAGAGACAGAGAGATAAGAACATATTTTTTTTACATTTCTTTGTAGGAAAGCATGATTCTGGAGACTGTTACTGTCTCATACTAAAGAAATTCAGCTGTTCCTTTATATATGACTGTTTGTCTGCATTAATAAAACTATACACTGAAGCAAGAACAGTTGGCCTCCTGCGTACAAATTTTTTTATATTTATTGATATATGTATATAAAAACAAAAAGAATGTTGTTCAAATCCACATGGCTGGAATGGTACAAAATGATGGGAAATTAGTTTGTTTTAATCAACAGGGTAGGAATAAGTGCCACTGAGCAGAAGACAAAGATATGTTCAGGTAACTCCGCAGAAAAACCTGATGGCCAGTAGGTGGTACCCTTATTCCAGATAACAAACAGAGCAGGGGGGTGGGGGGAGGGAATAGAACCAAATAGCTGATATTTTGCTCATTATTGTGAATATTTTCCTCCCCTGTTAGCCACTTCAGATGCCATCATACACTCTGTAAAGATCGCTGGGCAAGCCTAATGAGAGTTTGGGCAAGGTATCAGTATGTAAACTGTGAAAGGGTCAGATTCTGTCATCAATGGTCTTGTATTGCTGGAATTAGACACTCCAGTTTTCCACACAGAATACTTTCACCACATTGTAATCAAGCTCTTATGCATTTATGACCTTGATATTCACAATTAGTACATAAACCTCTGACCTGCAGGTTATAATAATGCTAAAATATGTCTTAAACTTTTTGTTTAGTTTGTGAGAACATTACAACTTTTTATTTTTTTCCCCAAGCAAGTTTGTTTACCAGTTTAAGCAATTCTTAGACCATGGAAGGATGTTATGAAAAATATTATCTTATTAAATAAAATAGGAAATATTTCTTTATTTAAAGGTTGGTCAAGCTGGAAGAAGTTTCCCAGGGAAGTAGTCAAGTCACCACCCGTGCAGGTATTTAAGATGTGTAGGTGCATCATTTAGGAACATGCTGTTTTTTTTGAAAAAAAAGTATAGACACAACCATCTTCAGTTTGAAATATCAGCCTGAATACCCTTTGGGGAGGAGGTGTGGGAGGAAATTGAGCTAACAGACAAAGTTGTAGGATACATGTCTCTCCATCAGTGCACTTAACACTGAAAGTCTTGTGTGAGCATTTTGATCATCCTCTTCCCATTACATCCTCTTGTGACAGGAATATCCTGAGAGGTGCCACCTCTCTTTGGCACTTAACCTAGCATGCAATGAACTGCCCTCTGGAGACCCCCTGTCTCTGTCCTGACCATAGGTGCACCTACACTGATTACCTTAAACCACATAACTCTGTCTTTGGTTGCTCCAACACTGATTTCTATTACTGACTATTACTGATTTTTATTTTGAGAAATATTTGGCCACCAGTTGTCACTTTGGAAGGCTTTATCACCTAAGATCCCCTACTCTGTTGAATAATTCTGGATTTCAGATGTCTCCAATACCAAATAATACCTAATAATGCCTGAAATGGTACTGAACATCAATACACCTGAAGATAACAATTGCAAACAATTACAACAGTTACTATCTCTTATTCCCAGTTATACAACTACAACCAAGTTGAATTCATTTGAAAATTTTGAAATGTTACCTTTTCTTTTTTCACTACCTTCTCTTAATTTTCTTAACTTTTAATTTAAACCAGAAGCATTGCAAATATTCGATATTAGGAGTCGAAAATCCTCTGCAGTTTTTACTCTAATATGAAACAGATATATAAGAAATCTTAATTTAAAAAAGGGACAGTAAGCTCATAACACCCAAAGAGACCAGCTTCAATAGAAAATATCTTCTGGCCCAAACTTAACTTTAGGCCTTTATTGATGCACAAAACTCAGAATTCATCCTTGACACTGAAAATCTGCAATTAATACTAGTAGAGATTTGGCATCTCCAAATCTAACTTCATTATTTTCTATTCTAGCACTAAACCAAACCAAACACCAAAACAGAAAAAAACCCCCAAAACCCAGGAGATATATTTTTTTCTGAATTGTTGGCTTTTCAAAATGACAGCTCTGGGAAAATTATTTATGTGAGCACAAATTTTATTGGTCCTCATTCTTCATCTCTATTTTCTCTATTTCCACCTGCCCTCCTGTACCTCCCTCCAATATCCATCCAATATTGGTCTATGCTATGATACTTTGACATCTCTGTCTCTTCTCACCTCCCAATGGGCTTGGCTGCACTAGAAATCTTTTTTTCCACCCTTGTCATTTCTTTTTTAAATACTTTATTAAGGTCATAAATGTCCAACCCTGTATAAAATGGAAAGGAATGGATGTAGTTTTATCCTTTCCAGCCTTAGAATTCCTCTCTCATACTATAACAAATTTTTTTCAATATCATTATTTCAAAAGCTGAAAGCTCCTTTTCATCTTGCAAATGAAAAATAACAAATGGTTTTGTTGTTTTACAAAACCATGCAACTCCAAATGCCCTTTGCAATCTTAAAAAAAAATAAAAATCAGTGATTGTGGAAATTACATTAGAAAATTATACAAGACAGTTCAAATAGAATTCGGTTTTCTATCCCTCGGTTTAAAACTATGCCAAAAAAAACACTGCTCTTTTTTTATTCCCACAACATAAGCTTAGGAATTTTGGAAAAGAACTGACAGATGTATCAGCTCTAATCTGGAGACTTTTTTAATGCAACCAGAAGATTTATTCCTAGGTTTTCTGGTTTTAGCTTTCTTATAATTTCTTTATTATTCATTACGCTTCTGGTTTATATTCAGTTGCCTTTAACAGTCTGCTGGCAACAACATTCACCTCTTTGGCTACAAAGACTTAAAATACATATCTGTTATTCAAAGTCTTATTTATGGATTTTAAGCAGAAGTAAAATCAGTATGACTTTACAGTGTTGAAAATCTTTATATATATTACAATACTTAGCAAAAATGTAAAAGGAATTATTAATTGAATTTCAGAGAATTTATTTACAGGAATTGAGATAATCTAATAGGCAATAATTATATTTAGAGGGCTTGTCTTATGGCCATGAGATTATATTTTACACAAAATTAAGCCAAAGAACTAAATTCAGAACAACATATTTGCAGCCAAACAATGAGAACACATTGAGTTCTGGGCCCAGCTTGTGGCTTTGAAATAATTTTAATTTTTGGTCCTGGTAACTCAGTATTTTTCTGCTTTATTTCATCTTCTTGGATTAATTAATTTTTATTTCTCTCCCTTAATTTGTCCTTTCAAAGTCTTCAGATCTGAGACAATAAGAAGACTATTGTATGTGCTAATACAGACACTAAAGAAAAGGGTTTAGAAACATCTTTGTGTCTGCAAACAGCTTCTCAGTCATTAACTACACAGTGTCTTCTTTCCATCTTACTGAATTGTGTCAGCTCCAGTCCCTCAACTATGCCAGTACAAATGCAAATATGGCCCAATGGTGACTGAACTAACATCTCAGTTTTTATTTCCTTCTTGATTGCAATCCATGTTATATTTCTCTATTTGATTCACTATATGATTCACTGGATCATAGTTCATGGAGTGGGTGGAAAGGCAGGACCGAAGAGGAGCAGCACCACTAAACCCCTATTTTCAGTGCAGGGGATATAATGGTGAATAAATTTTAATTAAATTCTGTGGAACTCTGAACACAATTTCTTTAAAAACTTCTGTACCAATAGTGCTTGGTTTTCATGGCAATTGACTCAAAATGCCTCCACTAAGACCAGTTGAATGATCAGAAATAATTTCTAAGTTAGGATGTGATCAAACTTGTTGAAATGAAGATGCACAATCGTTTTGATTTCAGTGGTCTTTGGATTTTTTTGAATATTTTTAGTTACCATATATTTTGGGAGCGGAGCACTAGAAACATCCGAGTCATCCTTTGCTTTGGTACCAGTTGTCCGCTACTTGCATCTGATTCCTTTTCAGTTCTATGGAATTTCTAACTTCAGCCTCAAGAAATAGTTTTAGCTAAGACAATTTCCCTGCTTTTTCTGACTAGATGGTATCCAGGGTGCCACCCTGGACTCTCACTGCCAAAGCATGGTTGGGCGTTCCAAAAGAAAGCGCAGCAGAGCTCAGAAATTTAGTCCCACTTCTTATTGTATCCTTTCTTTTGTAGTAGTAAAAGAGAGGAAAAAAAAAAAAAAAAGAAGCTAAATTTACCAGATGTATTTTTTTTCTTACAAATAGTACCCATCCTGTCTAAAAATAAAATTAAAATAAAAAAGAAAAAACTCAAAAAGAAGCTATTTGGATGTCCTCATCTGAATTCCAGTACGGTTGAAAAAGGAAAAAAAAAAGCCAAACACAAAATATCATCTTGGGTTCATAATGGAAAATGTTGCTTAGACACCAGAGAAAACTAAAAAAGCAGCTGAATTAGCATTTAGGAACACATATTAGCTCTGTTCTGAGGTGCTCTAAGAGAAAAAATATCTGTTTTCCAACAAAAGAGATTGAAAAGAAACAATTCTTCTGACGGCTATAAACATTTTTCTGTTTCTTTGTGTCTCTCACATTTTTGTCTGAAAAGTACAGTGAACTGAAGAAAACAGCAAGAGCAGAAATAATTCCTGATTTTTAAATTTTATGTCGTTAAAGACTGACACCTTTAAACTGAGTCCACTAATGCCATTGCATTGAAGACACTGAAGCTACTGCGAATGCAATATTTTAGAACAGTGGGACAGGCAGGAGAAGCTCCCACAACAGTTCTAGTACATGTACACCCCATTTATGAAATTATTAATTTTATCCTTTGGAATTTACACTGTTTTGGAAGAAAGGTACTTTTCTATAGCTCATACTGAGGTAAGCAAAGAGGAAAGAGGCCCTCTGTTCTGAGTTCCTGAGATTCAAAAGTTCAAATTCTTGTGAAATGTGCTGTAGCACTCCCTTTTGTGAGGGAGAAGGAACCTTAAACTGCTGACTTCTTACTTAAAGTTTAATTAAAGATCCTTTTGCCCTTAAAAGATTTTTGAGGCTATTTTATTAATGTTGGTCTATTTAATTACTGTGGTAAATTGAAGAAGAGAAATCAAAGAAGGAAAAAACCCAAGCAAACTTTTGCTTTTTCATTAGTATTGAAAGTGCTTATTCACAGCAGTGTAATTCAGATAAGCATCTGGCTCTCAAACTATGCTGGCACAGACAAGGGTTTGTTTTCTTTTTTCAGAACTAGGAATTTTTCCAAGATGTCCTGACTACTGGGAGCAGAACGTCTGACCAAAGTATGCTCACCAGATGGTAGATGTTTCCATGTGGGTAAATATTAAAAAAGTTCTAAATCTATGCAAACTGTGAAGCAAGGGTGGGAAAAGTTTGGTGTTGTTTTTCAGTTTTAGCTGCCTCTGCAACTCATAAATACAAGAGAAAAAAACCCATCAAACCACAAAACAAAGCTAATTTGAGTGGAAAAAATGATAAATATCTTGTAATTTTTACTGTATATGAGCTATCTTTAATGACTAATGACTAATTTCAGAAACTTTAGGGTTGACATCTTTCATTTCTTTTATTTCCTTAGTATCTTTATTACTTTGCTATTAGAAAAACCAAAAAAACGGCAACCAAAAAAAAAACCTCTTGCTGCTCTAAAATGTATTCGCTCCACTAAAAATGTCAAGCAAAATAGTTTTTATAGGGAAGGATATGTGGGACAAATAAACCCCAAAAAGTCTGTTTTTGAGGGCCAGCTGAAGGTTTAATGCAATCAGCTGCTTGCCTGCTGGGCAGGAGCAGAGGGCAGCGTGGGGCAGCGCCTCTGGCACGCCAGGTCCTCATCCTCTCGGAATGGCAAAAAGGCTTAACATTAAAATGGTTAGCAGCAAAGACTCTGCATTGAGCACTTTTCCTGGCTGCACTGTGGGTGTGGAACTGGAAGCAAAGTGAGGAGAGGGGAATACCACAAGAGCTGCCTGGTGCTAGGGTTTAAACCGCTCCAGCTGTCGGCTGGCTGGACGCGAGGCACAGGCCTGTGGTGCAATAATGCATGCCCAAGCAGTCCTCCAGGTGATGTAGCACGCCAGGTTTGGCTCCAGCACCCAGTCTCAGCAGGAGCACAGACCTCTCTAACTTAAACAGCTGCAAAAATGTTTGCTGGGTTGATAATTTGTCCCAGATTTAAAACCACATAGACAGCTAGAGGGTACATTTTATACCACATGGTGTAGCTCAAGGAGAAAGCAAGCTGGCTTACATGGAAAAAAGATTTATAGCTGAAGTGGAATAGCAGAGAAGTGCAAAGTTATTAGAAAATTTCCAACTAAGTGCAGTGAGCTTCAGATTCCATATCCACAGAGAAACACAAAACAGAAGAAATGTCACAGTCAAAAGGCAGGGCAGCAGAAGCAAATGTTCTTTACCTTTCCTTTTAGTGAAATTTAAATAGCTCAGTCAGCTTCTAACTCTCTCTCATGCTCCCCTCTCTACCAGAAACCTATTGCTTACAATGCCTTTCCATTTATTTGTGTTTTCACTGCATGAGCGTGTGCCTTCAATGAGCAAGTGAGTAGTGAAATGGGGATGTGAAGGTGATGACAGAAATAGGTGATGCAGAAATGCAACCATTTTCACTCTTGAAGAAAGGTATGTCTATGAAGATAAATAAATAAAAGAAAATATTCAAAAATTATCCAAACAATGAGAAACATTAACCAGAATTTTACAATATTTTTGCTTTAGGAAAGCAAGATGAATGCTCAATCTTTAATAAGCATAATTAGATAAATGTTGATTAACTAATTGCATACAATCCTAGTGGGGATCTGGCCATAAAGCAGAACTAAAGAAATGCAATGTCTTGCTGCTGGCAGAAGTAAGGAAAGTTTGGGAAAGGGAATTTTTCCCAATCATATGGTCTTAAATGGGAAATTTTTCACCACAGGGTCCTGAAACAAATATATTCTATGTTTCTTTAGGACAGATAAATGCTTAAATATACTTTTATGGCTTAGATAACTTTTATCAAATATGATATTAGGAAAACAGTTTATTTCAGTTTCATACCAGATTAAACATATGACTCCTATTCCCTTGATCTATAATTTTTATGCTAAAGCCATTGAAAAAAACCAAATATATCTCTTCAGTTTAAAACACAAAAAAATGAGCTTTCAGGTAAACCAAAACAATAAATGTAATCAATAGTTTGTAGACAGGGTAAATATATTAATTATTATCAATACTCAAGAAAAGAAGCATCTGTTTACAAAACAACCTGGCAAGTGATATAACCCAAGAGATTATATGCTATGGAATTGGCTTCAGATCAGAAGAAAGAGTGATTAACGATATAAAAGTTAATATCCAAATTATCTCTGACACAGTGGTTTCTCTCCTAAGCCAGAATGTTTAAAGTCTTTGATACAGAAGACAGTAGATGTGGGGGATTGCAATATTTTTATTAATGAATTTATGTATGCACTTACTTACCTAAAATGCCTTACCTGACTTCTTTATTTGTTTGTTTTTCTGTGAGGAGCAGTTATCACAAATATGCTTAAGTAAACATGTTTTCTACTTTGAATAAATATATTGCATATCAAACTGTGATATGCAATATGTTGAACGGAACAAAATCTTGCGCAACAGAAGAGAAAGGCTTACAAATACTCTGATCAAATATGATCAAATGAAATGCAATTGAAAAATTCCAAAATAACCCCAGAAAATAAGGAGATTTAGTGACAACAAGAAAATGGTCTGGGAGGAAATTAGATGCAGTGCAAATGACCAAAACATGCCAAAAGTAACCTTACAACTGTTGTAAAAGCACGGGAAAAAGTCAAGGAGGAAGAGACATCTTGGAGGGGAAGATATCAGGGACATGGCATGGATACTTAAAAAAAGATTAAAATAAAAATAGATTAAAAAAAATCCTTCCCAAAGTCGAAGCCATCAAAAGGCATGGCATGCCATCAAGTGCAAGGACATGCACCAAAGCTTGCCAAAACTCATCCCCATTAAAATCCTGCAAACAGAAAAGAAGGACTTACAAACACTGTAGAAAAGAGATACCATCAAAGGAAAAGCAATTCAAGGGAAAAACAAATTGGGAAATTGCAATTTAGTGACTACAAGAAAATGGACAGGGATTACATCAGGTGCAGTGCAAAAAATCAAAACTTGCCAAAAGGAACCTCACAACTGTTGCAAAAACAGCAGAAAGCACCAAAAATATCTTCACCAAAGTGAAACCCATCATGGACATGGACTTTTGAAAAAATTTGTTGGCCGTGTTGTGTCATTTTTTCACCAAATTTTAAGAATTTCTGTATAAACTAAAACTACAACTACCCCTTTCCAAAAGAATACTATGAGTGTACGGATGGGAGTAAGTTGAGGTATTGGGAAGGAGGACCTGTTGTTGATTTTAATATACAATTTTGAGTGAGAGAAGAGAGGAAACATAGGGAAGAAATTGTACCTTTGAAAGGTAGCAGACAACCACTAGAGAGAAGACCTGTTTGGGATTTATTTTTTCCTTTTTTCCTGCCTAGAAAGTTGCTATTCAGCTCTTTGGAAGAGAGGAACCTGGCTCATTTTGCAAATGCAAAGCCAGGCTGCTGCCAGGAACCATTTGCAGGAGTGATTAACAAAAACTGTTTGCTTTATGGGATTTCCATGGAGGTAAAACGGTATGCATATAATTTTGGCACAATCAGATAATGCACTCTTAGAGTTAGATGGCAAAAAAAAAGAAAAAGAATTAGTAGGTCCCTTTTAAAAGGTTGTCTCATTAGAGCATGCTTATTGTCTTCTCAGCAGATGTGGCATTTAAATGTAGTGAGCAATGGCCAAAAGCAGGAAGTAATTCTGAGAAATAAATGGCAGTAACCATCCCAGTTTTCTGAATGGAGGTGAAAGCGGTTTGGCAATATTCACACAAGATGGTGTTCATTTATGCAGTATTTTTATAATGAAATTAAAGAGAAAAGAAAGGAGTGGCTGTGTGTGCTGGTGAAAATGTAACATGAAAATAGAATAGATTCTAAAGTTGCAAATGAACTGAACCCAGGTGGCACAAGCACACTGCAAGAGACGTTCAGCAGCAGCAAAGGCTGGTGTAAGTTTTTAACTTACACCTTTAGATCTCTGCTCTTAGTAGTGCATGATGTACAAAAAAAAAAAAAAAAAGCCAGAATACTTTAAACTTTTGCTCCAGAATTCAGTCTGGCAAAAGTAAAACCAACATTAATGGGTAAATAGCAATAAAGAAGGAAGGCAGCTATTTAACAGTCTGAACAGAGGAAATGAACATCAGCCTTTGATGTTCAGCTTTACTTGTTAAATGTGAAATTCTTACCAAAGCCCAGCCAAGGGTTGACAAAGGGTTTAATCAGCAATATAATCCTACTTAAAGTACTTTCAGGTTCTACATGGAATTTTAAGAACCTTTTTACAACTATCAGAGCAAAGTGGAATTTTATTTGAGAACAGTATTAGGTAGCATGACAGTTGAAAAACATCTATAAATGTGGCTGAAAAATACTCTAATATCTGCCCAGCTGCCAATTCAATTTCATGGCAATTTAACAGCAGACTACTATTATGGATATGGTATTGAAATTATTCTGCCTCTGTTTTTAATTTTATTGGTAAACTAACATGCAATAAATAATTCTTTGGATTGAGGTGGAGATATATATTCCTTTCTTTAAAGCTCAAAAAATTATTCTCATTGCAAGATAGTATTTATGAGGAAGACACTGAACATCCCTTCTGGGAAGAATGGTGTTGCTGATAGGAAATTACCCATAAAAGTTACTATAAATCATGTAGTTTTATTTGGATTTATATGTATTATATGTATTCATACAAAAATAGATTCTGTATCTCTAATTATCTAGGAGAAGAATGTGCAGGACAAACCTCTTGCATGGCCTCCCATCGTCATGAAGGACTCGACCAGAAGGAATCAGATCTTAGACAAGTGTTGTACAGACTCTGGACATGGTCCCATTTCTCTTCTTTTACAGCAAAAACAGCAATGTAAACTTCCTTTACATGACTGACTGTTCTGCCAAAGGAACAGAGTATGTATACCTAAGTGACACAGCATGTATCTGCTGTGGCAAAACTAGTAAAAGAGGCAAGATATTGGAAAATGCCATCTGAAGATACCAAAATACACCTATATGGAGTCTTCCAGGATAGCTAAAACTAAAATAAAGACGATAAGACAAATATTTCTGTATGTGTATGTATATAATTATTTTGCAAAACCACCCTTTCAGTTTTCTATGATATATAGGTCAACACAGTTTTGATTGAAGGGAGTATAAATTTAATAATTTTTGTCTTCAAGGACTAAGGATTGAAAAACAAAAATTGAGCCCCTTATTTTGCTTTATCTGAAAAGCTGATGGAGTGGTGGAAATGCTCCAATTAATTTGTCTTTGTATATAGCATATGACATAAAAACCATCTGTTTTCATTATGATACATCTGTATTTTCCACTTGTCTTTACAAAATGTTATACTTTACCATTTGAGGGTATGACACTGCTAGAGCTCATGACATATGATCTGCATTACAACTCATAATTTAATACTTATTTAAATGTAGTCTAACAGAACTGCAAATTTAACTAGAGAGCAGTAAGAAATATTTCCATCAGATTCTCTGAAATGCTTCACAATGAAAGCTGATGTCATTTGCAGTTTTTAAGACAGTTAGATATTGGGTTTGTTACTTTAATAAGTTTCCAGAATGAAATCTTCTCTAAAGTGTCATAGTTTGGTCTTTATTTAACTTGTAGCTATTCAATAATGAACAAGTTTCCAATGTCCTTTTATAAAAGCAAAAACATTAGTGTCTTACATAGGAGAATACTGATCAGACAGTAAAACAGAGCACCATATCAGATGGATCTAAAAAATATTACATTTGTATAGAATCTTAGTGAATTACCCATATCGTAGTAGTTATCTTAAATATTCTAAAACTGGTTGTCCTGCAAATTGCCACGTCCTGCATTTGTTTATTCTCCAGTAAGGGTTCGTTTCTTCTTTTAATTTGAAGTAAAAAATATTTTACTTCCCAAGAATTTCCTATGTTATACAATCAGCAATCCCAAAAGGTGTTAGCAGGAGCAATACATGTAGCTAAGTTCAGAACAGATGCATCACTGTCCGGACCACAGTGCAATATTTTCAGTATTTGTGGAAAGTCTCAGCCTCACTTCAGTGCCTGGTAATGTTATAATGATTATTCAGGTGAAAAACACCCAAAAGACAACTCAGTCATTGGACACAGCCACTGCAGCTTCATGAGAGGGAAGTCCAGGTTAACAAACCTGATTTCCCTTTATGACAAGGTAACCCATCTAGTTCATCAAGGGAAGGTAGTTGATGTGGTCTTGGATTTCAGCTAAGTTTTTGATAGTGTCTCTCACAGGATTCTTCTGGAAAGTTATCCAACACACAAATGGATAAACACATCATGTGATGTGATGGGATAGCAATTGGCTCACAAAGAGTTATAGTGAAAGGGATGATATTGGACTCGGGTCCTGTCATTAGTGAGGTTCCACAGGGCTCCATTCTCGACCCTGTGTTCTTCAACATCTTCAGAAATGACTCAAAATGCATGACTGGAAGGGATACTAAGTGAGTTTGCAGATGATACAGAACTGGGAGGATCTGTCAACTCCCAGAAAGGCCCTGCGGAGAGACCTCAAAAAGTTAGAGAGGTGGGCAGTGACTGACCATATGGGGTTCAACAAGGGCAAGTGCAGGATTCTGCATCTGGGATGGGGCAGCCCTGGATGCGTGGACAGACTGGGGAACGGGATGCTGGAAAGCAGAGCTGTGGGAAGGGACCTGGGGGTTACAGTTGATAGCAAGTTGAACATGAGTCAGCAGTGCCCTGGCAGCCAGGAGGGCCAACCCTGCCCTGGGGGACATCAGGCACAGCATCACCAGCCAGGCAAGGAAGGGGATTGTCCCACTCTGCTCTGCACTGGGGCAGCCTCACCTTCAGTGCTGGGGACAGTTTTGGGTGCCACAAAAAGATATTTTATGGCTTCTTTTTTCTTTTCTTTTTTTTCCTTCCAGAATCTGGTAACCATTTTTTTGTGAATATGATGGATAAGATATATGTTCAGTGATGGAGAAGCTGGATGCCCTATAGTGAGTGCTCAAAACATTAGCTTTTAAAACTGAATTCTAGGATTTCCTGGAATAAATGTATTAATTATTTCTTCAAAGCCAGGTCAAATTCAACAGTAAGAATGGTGCATGCCTCTCATTCTTAGCACTTACCAGTATTCACAGCCAAGGAAAGCTTTCTCTGAGGGCATTTTTGAGTGTGATCTCCCAAAAGTGATAACAACCAGATGAGAGATCTTGCTGCTAAGCAATTGTGCCAAAGATGAGATCCACTACGAGTGTTATTTTGAAAAGGAAAGCAGTTTTGTTCAGCTTGTAATTAAAAAATACCATTTAGATTGCTTAGGCTTATGTTGAGAACATTTAATCTGTACTAGCCATTCACATTGTCTGTGGTTTTGATTACAAGAGTATTTGAGATCTTGGGATTGAGTCTATTTTCTATTTAGAAAATTGCTTCAGACATATTGCATTTCTGAATAAAAGTAAAGGTTCCTGCTTAACCTAATAATGTTTGTTTTGGCCCTAATAGTTAGGGATCAAGGAAAGTTAATGAATTACATATTAATGATCAAGTGGATACAGAGGAGAGCTACAAAAATGATTGGAGGTCTGGAGCACTTCTGCTACGAGTAAAGGCTCAGAGTTGGGGTTGTTTAGCTGCAGAACAGAAGGCTCTGTGGAGACCTTCTAGCACCTAAAGAGACCTTACAACAGAGCTGGAAAAGGACTTTTTACCAGGACATGTAGTGGCAGGACAAGGGGGAATGGCTTGAAGCTGAAAGTAGGTTTAAAATAGATATTGGGAAGAAATTCTTTATTGTGGTAACAACAAGGCACTGGAACAGGTTGTCCAGAGGATTTGTGAATGCCTCATCCCTGGAGGTGTTCAATACTGGTCTGGATGTGGCTCTGTGCCACCTGATCCAGTGGAAGAAATCTCTGTCCATGGCAGGGGGATTGGAACTAGATGATCTTGAAGGTCCTTTTAAACCCAAACCATTCTGTGATTCTATAGAAGACTGACAGCTTATTTAAAATAAAATGGGGATTGACTAATCACTAATTACCAGCAAATTGTTATTGAAATGTGGAATATCAATATTAAAAAGTAAGTCCTTCATAAGTATTTATAATAATTTAAAATTAGTATGTATTTCCCTTTTTTAAAGAGAGCTTTAATTTTCCTTTTCAAGTTGAACACGTATGACACTTTTAATTTATTTTATTGAAGATATGTACGTAAAAAAACAGAGATTTAGGTATATATTAGGGAACAAAGAAGCAAAGACTTTCTTTGAGAAAAAGATATTTTTCTGAATTAGATAGAAGCATATATCAGAAGATTTATTTGACAATATACCTTACCTCTGTATTGGGTAATTTGCCAAAGCTAGACTCCAGACTTATGAACCAGGAAAATCAATTGCATTGATGTTTTGTGTAGATTTTAAAAATAATTTATCCTTCTGAAATAGCCATGTTAGGTTTGTATGTACTCATCCAGTAGCTAGTTCAGTCTTTGTCAGTGCAAGCATTCTTGAAATTTAATTCTTGCCTTCCAGGTTTAACTAAACTCCTAAATGCAATCAGATGATAAGCACAGTTTTCATGAGATTGACAATAGAATGTTCATCTCTGTCACACTTGCAACTCATGTATTTCTTAGTGCGTCTACTGAGACAATCTAGGGAATTTCTTAGAGGAAAAAAACCCCAGAGATTCTCTTAATCTAAATCTATGCATATAGTGTAAATCATATGCTATACAGCTTCCCTGTGTGATGCACTGGAAGCCCAGAGCTAACACTGAAGTCATGTGGACTGGAGAAACCTTTCTGCTTATTGTCTAAAGCCAGGCAAAATATATTTATAGGAAATAACCAGAGGCAGTGGGAAGATGTCTACAATACTAATACAAACAGAATTAGAAAACTTAAAAAAAACCCAAACACCCAGAACCCTCCTAATTAAGAAACATATTAATTTCTCATTGTATTAGGATTCTTAATTTTGTGTCTCTTCTGTTGACTACAGATCATCCAGGACAGACTGGAGATTACATTCACACCCAACTGATTGACCCAGCACATTTTGCATTTGTATCACGCATGGGCAGGTAGATATGGAAGGTATGACAACCCTTGGAAACCATGCTGTAGTATTCAGCTATCTGCAAATTTCTCAGAGGGACTTCTCCATATCGTGAAGGAACAAAAAGTGTTGAAGCTGAGATCTGTTGAGATGCCTCTCTAAGAGACAAGTGCTGCTCTTGAGGTATCTGGGTTTGATACTGACATTGGTAGTCAAGCAGAAGGCTTGCTTGGTGTGAGGCAATTTGAGCAAGTAAGGAGAATAAATTGGTCCCTTAGGTAATACAGAATCCAAGTAGTGCTCATTTCAGTGAAAGGAGCCAGGAAAAAGAACAAAGGATATTTGTTGAGACAGAAAAACAGATGCAATTATCTATTTTTTACATAATTGTCATGTCAGATTTATAATTTTATACATTCCCTTTTGACAAGAAGTTGCAATGACTAGCCACATTATTTTCTTACAGTGCTCAGAAGTAAACTGCCAGTTTCAGGACAGATCTTGTCACAACTGCCTGGAAAAGAAACACATTACCAACTACAGTACAAACGCATACTACCATAGGATTTAAAATTTTTATACGCATTAGGTGCAATCCAATTTCTTTTCACAACATAATGATCATAGATTCAAACCTTTTGGCAGTTATAAGACAGATTTTTTTTTTTTTTCTGTATAGTCCACAAGATCTCTCTTACAGAGAAATAATAATAAAAAAAGGGTTTAAAGATCTCAAGAGAGGTTTGAGAACCTTTTGTTTTCTATAAAATTCGAAATTTTCAACAAATAAATGTTTGTATATTGCCTGACCAAACTGGTAAAAAATAAATTGCTTTACTTGTTTTGTGATTTTCCCCAGATATTCTGTGTCTCTAGTAAAGAGCTGAAGTGTTTGTTTTTCTGGGGAGTGGCACCAGTTGTGACCCAGTTGATTGTATGCACTCTGCACCTTCTCGGGTGGCCTCGTTCTATTGATTTGGTGTTTGAGAAGTCCAGACGCTAATGCTCCTAATGATCAGCCATTCTTTTTGACTTTTAGTAACAAGTATTCTCATGCAGTTAATATCAAACAGAACTTTGTGCTCTACATCTGTTATTTCAAAATTCCCATTTTTGAACTCCCCTAGTCTCAAGTAAGTTGTACATTGTCTTCCTTTTTTACTGCCTACAATCTTTTCACCTACTTCCAGGGCCCCATGATGTAAAATGTCATTTTGTCGATCTTCAGTTCCAGTGACAACTTTAATTTTACTGATTTTAATGGGCTTTTCAAATACAATCCCATAGAAGTCTCCAGTAGAAGGAGCCTTGCCCCAGAAGTACTCATCAATGCTGCTGTAAGCCTTGCTTGCCTCATAGTTTTCAAATACATTCATATTGGTGTGCAAGTTTGCAGGTGGGTTGTCAGGGATATCAAAGGACTCCTCTTCAAAATCATCATCCTTTAACTTATTTTCAGCTCCTTTGTAAGATGAGTAGTATCCCATGTGCTGGAAGAGAGATGGCTTAAAACGTATCACTTCCTTTTGAGCTAACAGCCCACGAAAGTGGATGAGCAACCAATCGCAAGGCATTTCTTGGTAAAACATCAATAGAAAATGGGCCAGGCGTGGTAGGTCATGGGAATGGTAAAGCTTTCCAATGTACCCCAGCTTGGAGAATTCCAATGTCACCCAGTAGGATCCTTCTCGTGAGGTAATAACTTTCTTAACAGCAGTCAAAAAATTCTTTGAGCAGCGAACATCATCTTCCAGCATCACATAATAGTCAGAAAGATTAGCACAAAAGTTTAGAAGGAAAGCATAATCTACATTTTGTTTTGATCGGAACTTCACACGGTCCTCGGGGTCATTGTAGTTTCTCTTAAGGCCATCCAGTACAGGATAGTAATCCTCAGGGACGTGAATAACTATTAATCTGCCCGCAATTATGTGATGTGCAAATTTCTGTGAAATATCCTGGACCATCCCTTCACACCAGGCTGAGTCAAAATCTGCCAGCTGTACTACCACTGCAATTTCTTTGAGCTCCTCATAGCTTGACTGCTCAAATATGGACTTGATGGTCTCAAGCAAGTAGTTTCCTTTTCTCCGTTTTACAGAGGATAGTCCAATTGTAAGATACCCTGTACAAAAGACAGTTCAAACAAAAACTGAGAATCTGATATTGGAAGCGATTTTATCACAAAGATATTCTCCAGAGCTGTGTTTATATTAAATAAACCTTGTGAATGGTGAAGACTGAGAAATTTGGTATGTGAGTTTATTGAGCTGCATGCGACAAAGGACCTTTATTGCCTTTTCATTAGGAGGTGTGATATTGTGAGCAAATGGACATATGGCGACTTTTGTGTTAAACATTCACTTGTTTACTGCCAGGAGTAGCACCCTGAGGACAAATGCCAAAGCAGTGTGTATGTTTATGCCTTGTAGACAAAACCACATATACAATGATAAGGCTGTAAATCTGCCAAAAGAAAGGGGATTGTGAGGGGATTATTCACACCATGCTTAGAAAGCAAGAAACTACCAAATGCAGCACTTCTATAATTTTAAGCCCTCTAAAACTCTAGTTATATCTCTGCATAACTTTATAGTTTTATGAATTTCGCATGGAATGTGTTCATTTTTAGGTGAATTTAGGTGAGTTTTTCCTTCCTAGTAGTTTTTCTTCTAACCCTCTTTCAGGACTCATCAAGCATTTTAAAGGGAACATCCCTCAATTTAGACATTATTTTAAAGTAGAAGAGAACTTCTCTCATTGCTTGTACAAATATTTTTTAATGCTGTTACATTCTTTCTAGACAGAGATATATCTTATAAAACATGAAATTTCATTTCTGCTGTTTTGTAGTCACTGTCATTGTATTCCTACCAGCATTCCAAATTAGGATTTTTTTCAGATGTTTGCTAATATATCTCTATTTTTGTAGCATCTGATGTAAAAAAATGTTAAGACTGTGTAATTGACAATGTGTACCTAAGTTGAACCTACCCCAACTTTCTTAAAACGTAGTCATTTGTAAAAGACTGCTCTGATAGTGATTCAGGGTTTCCCTTGAGGCCTAAGTCTGCTCAAAATGAAGTGGTACAGTGAAGCACAACCTCCAGAAGTAATTTACACTGCATACAGAGCCATTAGATTTTTTCAAATTTAATTTGAACAGACTTTATAGCTTTCTGCAACTGACGTATTATTTTATTTTACCTTCTGGGCTTGGACTTCAGGGTTTTGTTTATGTATGTGAAATGGTTGATTTGGAACCCAAAGGACACCTAGGTATGGCCATATTTCTCTTTTAGAGGAAAGTCTTGAACCATGTGTGAAGAATAACTAAATAGTCCATCTGCAGATGGCTGTGAGAAGAATCCTCCTTTACTGTCCCGATAAGAGCACAGTTCTCCTTTTCAGCACAGCTAAAGGAGCAAGGAGGTCCATTTGCAGCTACTGGGCTGGCAGGATAGTGGACCTGAGGGGTGCATCTGTGTTATGCCAAGCGTACTTAAGATTGGATTTACCAGTTATACAGAGATTGACAGTGTGCTCTCTGAGGGTGGTTGCAGAACACCACCAGCATGTGCCTTGCTTCTGCTTCCTAAATCATCTTCCTCTTGCCTGGGAGGAGATCCATGGAATTCTGCTCCCACAGACCATCCAAGGGCTGCCTGCAGGACATCTACAAGTCAGGCAGAAGGTAATCAGGCTGCTAGGTTGGGACTAGAGGCCACGCAAGAATGGCCACTAACTCTCTTGGGACTGTCACTGCTTAACTCAGCCCCTCTTGCATGGAAATACCACAGGGACTATATGGATTCTACACCTTTTTAGATTGCCTCATTTTGCAATATTCAAATTGCAGTTACTTACTTTTCCTTGGCAAAGGTGTGCCAGCTAGGTAGCGATAGGAAATGTTTATAGATCCTGAGAAATTAGACAAATCTTTAAAACTGTGAACATAACGCTCTGGGTTGAGCTGGTGCGTGGCTGTCTCTCTGATTAATTGCTTGTCCCCTTCCTATTAGCAGGAAAACAAAAATAACAAAAAAAGGGAGAGAGAGAAACACATTTGTGAATGTCAGTTAGAGAGGAAACATGGACAGGCAGGTTTCCAACAATAACATTTTTCAGTTTCAGCTTTCAGAAAAGCCTGTAGATGTCACCTCATTTAAAACAAAAACAAACAAGCAAACAAACCCCCCCCCAAACCAACAGGCATTACTGAATACCATACATTTTGACTAAGAAAATCTACCATAAGCCTTCAGATTACAGTAAAAGAAAAAGAAAAAAAATACTTTGCATAAAACTCTGGAAAGGTAGCAAATATTAAATTATTGGCCAAAAAATGCTGTGGTATTCAAAAGAGGGATAAGAAAATATCACTCAGCAACAGATAGGAGAACTTTCACAGATGTAAAAACACAGATTTTAAAAAAATGTTTCTAGTGATTAAAAAATATACCAAAACTGCTGGAAAGGAAAGAAATCTAGATCCTGGCATCTGGCTCATTTTGACATTTTTCTGAGAAGCTTTGACTCAGGTTTGCGATAAGAAGAAACGCATGTGATCATGCAGACAGTAAAAGTTTCTCTGAATTCGGAGAACATTTTTGATGGCATAGTCAAAATGTACATTTATGACCACACCTCCTCTTCATTCCTCCTTCTTCAGTCCTCTTCCAAGAGGCTTCCCTAGTGATAGTAAAGGCACAGAAGGTAAAGAGAGGCTTCATCAGTAGTGCCCTACCCATAATGTCACTTGGGCCTCAGGGAAAGTCTGCTCCTCAGTCCTTAAGAAAAGAGAAAATATCTAACAGCTCATGAAGATTGTATTTAAAAGTAGGAATGCTTATTTAATTTATGTGGTTTGATTTTAGTCTGATGGCAGGCACATGAATGAATGAGTTTGTTTCTTCTGATGTATGCAATATGTTAATGCACTAAAACTGTGGGATCTGTCATTAAATGGGAGCATTGTGCGGTAATAGTAATGCTGCTAACTGAAACAACCACAGGAACTGTAAACTGTGCTCATATTTAATGGCATAAATATTAAAAATGTGTCAAAGCTAAATTTTATAGCACAAATAAATCTTTCTGTCAACTGATCTTACATTCATTTATAGTTCATTGTTTTTCTTGCATAGTAGTAAAAAAATCCACTTCTGAGCTAGGTAAAGATCTTTGGCAGACATTCAGGGGCATCTACCTGCACTGTTATGCTCTCTTGATCTTCAGTGTCTCTTAAGTAATTTTTCTCAAGTGCTTATGCACCACTTTGCATTTGCACATAAATTATGAGAGGAAGTTTGATCATCAAGTTCAAGATTAAAATGTAACTTAATGATCTTGAAAGAAAATACACCAAAACTTGAGGAGATTTTCCACTAAAAATGTCAGGTGGAAAAGAAAAAAGGCTGGTCCAAAAACTTTCTTTTTTCAAAACCTTTCTTTAATATCTGAGAAGCAAACAAAACATTGTGTCATGGGTTCCAGAATGGAGCACCAAAATTCCTTGTTTCATAAGGTCTTGGAATGGAAACTTATTCCGCTGGCTGAGGTTTTGCTACATAAAATTTTTAGAAATAGACAATGTCAGAAGAAAATGTTTTGATTTTAAAAAGCAAAACATCTAAACTGACCACAAAAATTTTTCTTTTTTGCCCCCTCTTTAATAAATAGCTTTTGTGGCTAACATTTCTTTTTAATAGCTGCTCTTTCATTCTTTTGTTGAATGATGGGCAAAACAGAAATCTGGATTTTTTCAAAAGATTAAAATCTGTTTCTTCTATCTCTGACTATGTAGAGGTCAGTGAAGCTGAGGAGCTTGATTAACTCTTCTTGGTTTTCTTCTCTAGATTTTTCTGGAATGGTTTTGGCTTTCTTCTGTTAACTAAACTCTAACTTGCATTCCAACGTTTGCTGGGAGATTCATGTGGGTGCCATAGGATGAATGGCAGTTCTCCACCCTTTATGAGGATGCCCTGCTCTGCTAAGGATGCTGTGTCAATTACAACAGTGTAATTCTTTGCATATTGCCCAAAACAGTGATTAGTATTCATAGAAGAGCACAGAACACATGCTTCACTCACAATACACTTACAACTCTGAGTAGGTAGAAGACTCCCTTGTGAATTTTGTGCTATCTGGTATATTTTAGCTCATTATGTCTTCAAAATGCTTGATCAAATGCAGTTCATACATTGCAGATGAAACACCTTAAACTGCTTTTCTAATGCACATCAGCGCTGCATAACTGCATGCCCTCCACCCAGTGCACTTCAGTTATTTTGCCACATGGGCCCTTACTTTCCATTTCTGCAGCAAATGCCCTGCAGAAAACAGTGAAGGGATTTTCTGGATACGTGAGACCCTTTGAGGAAAACCAGAAAGTTTCTCTCCTCCCTTCTTAAGGTTTACCAAAATGAATGTCATTTTAATACTCTGACTCTTTGAAAAAGACGCTTGTGTCACATCTGGTGCCAGAGACACGAGCACCACAAGCCCTTGCACAGCCTGGTGCCCGAGACTGGCAGGGGGAACTCTGGGTCAGATGTCTTTCCTCTAACAGCTACCCTCGTCCAGCAGGAGATTGGCTGCAATTCAGGGCTCTGAGGACTTTCAGATTTTCATTCCCTGAGGGAAACTGGTTAGCCTGCTGTGCTCAAAAGCTTTTCCCAAGTCGATTTCTCTTCACCACAAACAGTGAAATTGCTCATCTTTTACCTCAGCAGAGAAAACACACCAGACAGGGTGTGTTTGGAGCTGTCAGACAGGGTCAGGAAGTTTGAGAATAAAACTAAATAAATAAGTTGAAAAGTCAACATCCTAACACACTTGAAAAACACTTGATGGACCATAAAGGTATCGAGAGACCTGGAAGAACTCTCAGGAGACTTGGCAAGAGACTTGGCTGAGAGCTGCATGAATGCAAACATGCCAGAACTGTGATGAGAGAAGCAATGAAAGAGAGTGAATTTATAAAAGGTGGCGGGGAGGGGGAAAAAGAAATTAAGAAAAAGACATGGAGCCATCTGGGGAGTTGGCAAATAGGCAGGAAGATTTCAGAAACAAGCCAAGAGGAACACCATTAGCAGTGATAATAAAAACACTTTCAGAAACATCTGGGGGACTTTGAAGCAATTAGTGAACAGAGAAGAAACATTAGGGAAAATGCCACTAGGAAGAAAAAGTGGTAAGTCAGGTCAAATTTAATCATAACCAAGAAAAGTTAAATAAATAAAAAAGTGAAAAACCTTTGTGGTAAACGAAGAAATATGTCTGTAATTGAGTAACCTGCTACAAGAACGGGCCATCTTTTAAATGGCCTAGAAAAGTACTAGCATAATATTAATATTGTAAATATTTACAGTACTGTTATAACTAATTTTATAATTATAATATTTTAAATTAAAATAATGATGACTGTATATATGGTTCTGATAAATAACATAAGGATTTTACTGCTTGTGTATTACACTTTTAGACATATTATTATGTTTCTTTTCAGATGTAAATGAGATCAGAATTCACCCTTCAAAATACTGGAAAATCCATACTGTCCCCTTTCAATTCAAGATAAAGACAGCATTATCTAGTCATTTCACAATATAACAAATTCTGTTTAGCCATTTAACTACTTGCAAGATTCAGTTTTCAACCACTATGATTTTTTACTGGGCCCAGTCCAATCTCCAAAGAACTGGAAATTCAATCCATTAATTGAGTCTCCAGGGCTCACTTGGCATTCAGCACTGAAACACCCCTAGGTTACACATGAACCATAGAGTTGTGCTATGTTGCCAGTAGCTTATTTGTTGAAATTCCTACATAAATATTTCCACATTTTTTTCCAAAATCATGAACTTACATTAGGTTTCATTTGTCTATTTTTTAATGCTGTAGTACTGAACCCATCAGACTAAAATCTGAGTTACAAAGGTAGGAAACACACAAAATAAACTCACTAAAATGAAATTATTTATGCAAGGAGCCTAAAGTAGATAAAATGGGTGTAAATTTTCTTTTATAATTCTATTTCTAAAATAGCATTTAATGCAGTATTCAGAGGTGAGATTTGCAGTGTGTACAAAACATGTTGAAAAACAGCTCACATAAATAGTTCAGATGTAGTTTATCCTCAACAATTTACCATTTTACTCGGGGTGTTTTACTGTTTTGTTGTTTCAGGATCACTTCTTTGCAACTTACCAAAACATAACTATCCTCAATGTACAAGTTCATGAAGAGCAAGCAAACAACAAGGATTCCTAAGAACGACACTGCTGATCGTTTCCGCAAGCATCTCATTTTATCAAAATATTTCAAGTTGTGTCTTGTGAAGAACTGCATACGGTAGTGTCACCTATGAATAAAACCACAGTATTACAAGAATGGTCCACCTGATATGCATGACAACAACTAAACTTACCTTCAGATGTATCAAATCCCTTCAAAAATACATAGACTGCACTTTCATGCAGAATTAACTTCATCTAATCATTGTCATCTTAAGGTTTAATACACAATCTTAACCATAAACTAAGCTTCCTTTTTTTTTTTTTTTTTTTTTTTTAGTGTCAGTAAAGAAAAAACATTTACCCACTGTCATACCCATTTTAAAGTGGGCTTATGATGGATGTCACTGTGGCAGGAGTGCATCAACAGTTAAGTTTTCTATGCTTAAGTGTCAGATCCCAGCTTGGTGGCTGGAGATGATGCTGTGCATTGTTCCCCCATGTACCTGTGTCTCCTCCCAAGGACAGGCCAGGTCAACGGGCAAGGAGGAAATTATTGCCTGACTCAGTGTTGTTACCAATAGAAGAAATCTGTATGCTAAACACAAGTAAGGCAAAAATAAGATATCTTCCCTGAGGAGAAAAAGTACTCGCAAGACTGTATAATATCAATTAGAGTTTTTCCGTCAAAGTACAGAAGTTCAAGGTGGTTAAGTGGAAGTATTATTTCCATCTTCAGAAGAAAGGCGGGTCTCCAGCCCAACCAGACACACCTAAGCAGAGTATTGGGAAATCCTTACCAACCTGATTAGATAAATCAAATAAGGATGGCACAGAGATCATGAAGCCCCTGAATATTTCTGGTCAAGATCAAGAAGATGGACTGTCTGGTCATATTCTAATGTTGCATATTCATTTTAGTAATTTTACTCTGGAGAACAAGATGAACTCTGTTCTTGTCCACCAACTTGTAACACTAACCTGTGTAGGACTGTAAGTGTTTGAATAAGATTTGGCCCTAAATTAAAGATCTCACCGCCCAAAGTCTGAGGGATTATGAACAAAACAGCTGACTATAGACTTATTACTTATGTATTAAGTTCTTACTCATATTTTAATTATTTTCCACAGCAATTCATCATTTTTCAATTGAATTTAATGTATAGAAGTTATATACAAACAAAGACTTTAAAGCTAGTCTATGTGAAGTAGTAAAAAATATGATACATGCAATGGTTAAACCCTGCACTTAAATACCTTCATTTTTAAAAATATTGACCATCTACAATGATACAAATTAGGACATATTAGGAGTTCCATAAATGATTTGTCATATCATACAGAAAATTTTCTGTCCTAATAATAAAAAATCTACCAAGCACAAAATCCAATGTATATTTCTTTTGCCAAACTGAATAACCACATTTAACAGAATAAAATTTGAGTCCATTATACTCCAGAGAAGCAGGAGGTAAATATATCAAATATTTGAAATGCAATTAGTAATTGCAAGGAATCTATAGATTTGAAATGAACTGCAGTAAATGGAGGCTGGTTGTACACAGAATGCTTTTATATTCACTATGTTGAGAGTAAAACCAATTTACAGGTTGCATGAAGAAAAAAAAGGAATCAGTAACAATATACATTTTTGTCTGTCTTTATTTAGGGTGGGCTGAATAAAAATACCTTGATTATTCTGAAGCTGAAAACCCCAGTGTAGATATTTTTTGAAGTTACATAAAGATTTTGTTTTTCTTAATATCTAAGGACATTGAAAATAAACCTCAGGAAGGAGGTGCTAAAGACATGAATCTCTAAACACCAAGCCTCCCTGTACCCCTACAACTCCCTGTGACAACACAGTTATTGTTAGTTGTCTGTGGATCCAGCAGGCTGTTGTGGAAATGAAAGGTTGCCCCTGTTTCAGAAAATACTGTGTTACACATACGATTTGGGTTTCACTTTTATTTCATTCTTTTTTTGTTGTTGTTTCCTTCTCCCCTGCCCCCTCCCTTCTTCTCACAGTACAATGACTGATTTTCAAACCACTTCACTCTTTTAAAAACCAGTCAGAGGATCACTGGATGGTTTAAATACTGACACTTCTCATATTAGTGGCATTAACTATTCTGACTATTGAAAATGCAGTTAGTCTGGGTTAGAGTCCTTGCGGTTGCTGTCAACATATTGCATTTCCCTTGGGTTAAAAAAACCAAACCAAACCAAAACAAAAAACCAACAAAACTTGGAAAATAAATAAATAAATAAATAAATGTGGTTTTTTCAGTCACAGGATGAATATATGTAACATATTTGCTGTCTGGACCGTGGTGTTACACAGGTCCCCCATCTTTGCCCGGAGACACCTGTCTGAAGTCCCCAAGGGTGAGGAAGGGGCTCAGAACCATATTTTTCTGGTCATACTGTATGAGATCATTCCTACGTTGGGTTAGGAATAAATATAGAGGGAATTACATAGGTGAGGCTGGAGGAACTGTCATGACCAGGACTGATGTACGGAGAGAGGAGGACACAGTACCGTCAGCGCTCCAAGACCCCCGTTGCTAGCGCTGGTGGCACACCACGCCTTTACATCTCTGTTTGCACGTGGAAACATCTGGAAGCTCAACATCGTGCCAGGGGCGTCTTTGTTCATCCGATCCGATCTCTTGGCAGGTCCGTGCCAGGTGAAGGCAGGGAGGGCGGGTCCCGTCACGGAGGAGGCGGTGGCACCGCTGGTGACAACAGCAGGTGGCAGCGCAGGCTCGCCCGTGCCAGCCCGGCCGCTGTCGCCGCTGTGCCCAGCCCGAGCTGGGCTGGAGGCGCTGCTTGACATCCTCACACCGTAAGCCCTCGGCTCAGAACGCGCCCAGGACCATCCATATGTCCTTACATCTTCCTCTGACATCTCTGTATCCAGTCTGTGCATTGCATTTTTTCTTTTTTCTTTTTTTTTTTTTTTTTCAAGTTATGTCATTCACCTTTTCAAAAATAGTCTCAGAGTTTCCTGCACTGAGACCTCTGATTTTCTTTAAGACCATTTGAGCAGAACATTCACCATTACTAAAAATCTTTGATATTGAAAAAAAGGTTCCAATTCATAATTCAATTCTGAAGGCACAACTTTGCTTGAAGATTTTATGCCTTCATTATTCATGCATAATCAAGTAGCTATCAGAATGGTATAAATGCAATTTGCTTCATAAAGCTGGCATGAAGCAGTTAAACAAAATAATTAATAAACCTGCATAAATTATAAATCTTTTCCTTTCTAGATGAGATGTATGCCTTTTCTCAGTCTCTAGAGAGGGAACTTGTAAGATCACAGATCTCTATGCACATGTATGAGCTGCTATCAGACACATATGTGCAGTTTTACATGGTAATGAAAAATCATAATTCTTTTGACTTTTTAACACACAGTGAAGAGGTGGTGAGCCAAAAAATGCAATTACATACTTTTACAGCGAGTAGATGCTGTTCTTTATAGGATCTACAAAGGTGTGAAATCTGTGTAAAATGTCAAGAATTGTTTTTCACATGACACTGCAAGGTTTTCTCTTGCAGAATTTGCGACACTCAGAAGAATTTTAACATTTTTTTAAAAAAAAAGTAATCCCAAATGACCATCCAGAAAGACTGTTTTTAATAAGGCAAGTCCCTGAAACCAAAAATTGAAATGAAAATATTTAAATTTATGTCTATTAAAATTTTAAAACAAATTTTAGTTTGGATTTCAATATGGCTATTCCCAAGAGAAAAAAAAATTACATAAAGCAAGGGGTTTTTTCCTTTATTTTCCTTTTTTCAGAGAAAAAGACTTTTTGCCATTCATAAAATAATTTCTCTAATTCATGTACACTCCCTCTGGTAAACAATTTTATATTTGATCCATTCTAATTCTTCATCACCTTCTGATAATACTAAGGATTTGTGCTTTGTCCTGCTCTTAGAGATTATCACTTACTTTCCTTACATATTTCCTCCATAAACAGATACACAAAAGGCTCTGTGGTGTTACTTTACCCTTAAGGTTACCTGCACAAGTTAAGGACTTAGCCTTACCCCTAACCAGTACAGTTAATTTGTTTGTATCTACAGCTGTACAGGCAAGGAGCAACAAGGTCATCTTCCTATTATATTCTGGTGTGCTTCAGTGCTGTGCCCCAGCAGCTCAAAAAAAGTTGCTTATTTAGGGAGGCACTGGTGGCTGTGAGAAATGTCAACTGAATTATTTTAATATTTTAATATTTTAAAATGAGACATGTAGATTTACCTGCCACTGTAGAGTCCATATTCCAGGAGGTGGAGCTGATCCTCTGCCACATTTATTATATGAGATAATACAAAAATATCTTTCAATTATTAAAACCCTTGTGAATCTTATTGTAATCCCTGATTTGATAAAAACACTCAGAAGCAGGCACTTTATTCCTCAGCTTTGTGATATACCATTCTATACTTACTGAACTTCTTTACTTGCAGTTCTCAATGTGTTTTTCATTTTTTCTTTTTGGAAGGCTGCACACAATACCTCAAGAATTACATTCAGTTATCTTTATAAAGTCACAAAGGAAACACTTCTAAAAAAAAGAAAGGGAAAAGCCCCAAAACAAATCAGATTTTTTACATGATTATTATTAAATTTTGCATGTACCATGACTTTCTTATGCAAGAATAACAAAAATGAACCCTAAATTGTGATGTAGAATTGAGCTACAGAGGGTAGTGTACTAGAGCATTGTAATGGATGGGTTATTCCATAGGGCTCAGACAGATTCCCAGGCAGATTCACTGCCTTACTGAAAGCCTGAATGTACACATAAAATGTTTAAGGCTGACAGGCAGGATGTTCACTGCCACTGGCAGCAGGGGAATAAAAACTAGTTTGAAGGAAAGGAAAGTTTAACTCAGAATGAGGCTAACAAATCCAGAGGAGTTCAGGTTTTAAACTAATCATAAGTAGATTGTGCGGCTACTCATGCTTAAATAAATGGTTTAAAGATGATTATATCGTCTGAATTCTGGGTTCTAGATACAGGAGGTTAAAAAGTGGAGATACATTAGTAGGCAGATTACTCAAAAGTGGCACTGAAGAAAGGATGGCCTAAAGAAGTAGGTTTTAGAAGAGAATTTGAAAGACATGATTATCCTTGATCCACAGAAAGTGAAACAGTATTTCAAACACTAATGTAGCATATAGATATATACAGAGGATTGGAGCTTGGGAGGAAACAGATGATTCAGCTGAGGCAAGTTACTGAACAATGAAGAAAAGCAAAGAGCTTAAATTCAAAGCAGGTGTTGGTGGATGAAGTGTCTTTCCAGTCTGACAGCTTCAGAGTGATATAAAATTGAGTCAAAAACTCTGGCTGTAACATTCTGAGCAAAATGTAATGCATTTCTTCTGGCATGGAATAGTCAAGTCTAATCAAGGGGAAGAGATGACTAAGAAGTATGAAGTTGCATTGACTTATGTGGTAAAGCACTATCTAATCCATCATTGGATGGATGGCTGTATACCACTGGATTTATTTTATCAAGTAGTTGTAGTGTAAAATATGAGTTTTAGAAAAACTATATAGACAGTGAGTTAATGGCATGTGGAAAAAGCCTGGAAGATAAGAAAAACATAACAAAGAAACCTGAAATAACCCTGAATTTCTGCTCCACAGAGACAAAGCAGAGATTCAACTAAAACAGCATTGGTATGAAGAGAGAAGGAACAGGTAACTGTGACATCCAGGGAGAGTGAGAGTAGCAGCTTTTAGAGATACAGGAGTGGGGAATAAGTCTGCATCAGAAATACAGGGAGAAATGCTGTGCATTGAAAATAGCACTGGGCATAATTCAGAGGAGAGAATTTTTAGAAAGGTGAGGATAGACATTGTTACATATATAGGCAATAGATTTTATCCATTGACTCATCAATTAATGAAAGGAGTACATGGATGCACGTATTGATAGATTCAACAGAAGATAAAACTTTAATGAATAGCTCTCACACAGTACATTTGTACAGTATGAGAGTACTGGGATTATGAGAAGCTACAGGCTAGCAGATAAACTAAATTCCTTGAGTCTATTGGGGACCAGCAAGAATAAACTAGAGAGATACTATCTTCACATCCCCCTCCTGGTGTGATACTTCAGCTCTAGGACCTTCACCAAAGCACAGACTCTGAGCTGAAGTGTCAGCAACACTTCCTCCATGTGTTAACTTATACCTCAATGTCCCACAGCCTTCAAAGTTTAGAGCTGAGAGCTTGTAAAGTTCCATGGACAACCCTGTTTTAATAGAATTGCACTGAGACAGAGACAAACATCTTTTGGGGATAAAAAAAAGAACAGAAATGTTTGACCAAAGCCGACTAATCTTGATGGAAAGAGTTTCACCTGATGAAAAGCGATTCTGATGAAATCAGTTCATAGTTTTCTCATCAGCACACTCTAGCCTCACATAATAGAGACGTGAGTGCTTTTTCAGAGAACTGCAAAATCACAGAACAGCTGAGGCTGAAAGGACTTTTAGAAGTCATGTGTTCCACTCTCCTTGTCTGTGTAGTGCCACCTGGAACCAGATGCCCTCAGCAGTGTCCAGACAGCTTCTGAATATAGGCAAGGAGTGAGATCCACCCATTCTCTGGGCAGCATGTGCCAGTGCTCATGATGTTCAGAGGGAACTTGCTGTGTTTCAATTTGTGCCCATTAACTCTGTCCTGTCACTGCTGGCTCTGTTTTCTGTTATCTATTCAGGTATTCACATACAGTGTAAGGTTCCCTCTGAGCCTCATCTTCTCCAGACTTAGCTGTCCCAGCTGTCTCAGTCTTTTCCTATAGCAAAGATGCTCCAGTCCCTTAACATCCTTGGGCCCCTTCCCTGGACCCTGTTTGGCATGTCCATGTCTCTCCTTTAGTGAGGAGCCTGGAACTGGGTACAACACTCTAGGAGTGGCCTCACCAGAGCCAAGTGCAGCACAACCCTTGACCTGCTGGCAGTGCTTTGTCTGAGGAGCCCAGGATACCTTTTACCTTTGTGTGAATCAGCACAGGCAGGTTGCAGGAACAAACATAAAACTCTTAACAAAATGCACAGAGTACATTCACTTTTGTTATTCCACATCTGGGGATCCTCAAAACAGGACCCAGGCAAACAAACAGAGCTGCAGGCACTGTAGAGCTTGGTCCATGCTAGAGGGTCACTGATCCTGCTGGTTTTGCCTGTGTATCAGGGGTTTGCACAGGCGTAGTTTACCCTGTGCTTGATCTTTCTTGCAGCAGAGAATAAATCTCCAGAATGTTTGATAGGGTGTCTCTAAGCCTATCACAGGCCTATACTATCTAAACACAGATGTTCTGCTTGTCAAACACGCAAGGCTAAGCAGCAATGAATATGATATATGTGTTTTCTGACACCCCAGCTGTAAGTCACTTGAGTGTGTGTTTACAATACTCCTTGCCAATTTTCTGTTATTTCCCTACAGTCTTTGCTGCAAGGGCATATTACTGGCTCTTCTTCAAATTCATGTCAGCTGTGGCTGCCAGGTCCTCTTCTGCTATGCTGCTTTCCAGCTGGGTGGTGCCCAGCATATATTGGTGTAAAGGGCTGTTATTGGTGCAGGAGTTTAAACTTTTCCTTGCTGACACTTGAGGTTTCTGACAGCCCAATTCTCCAGCATGTCAAGGTCCCTTTCAATTGTAGCACAACTCTGTGGCATATCAGCCACTCGTCCCAGTTTTGTGTCACCTACAATCATTTAGTTATTTGTAAACATGACGAGGAGCAAAACCCCTCAATTAAAAAAACCCAAAGAGCCTCCATGCATTTGCATATATTTGTGACTAATATAAACCTATCATTTAAGGTAACCTTAACCCTAAAGGAGGACCTAGGCACTGAATTGTGACAATAATTCTCTATCCTTTTCTTGCTTCACAGTGTTTATGGCTTGTTAGAAGGCAACACCAGAGATGAACAGCCCTGAGGGATTTTATCTGATTAGGAATGAGTGTCATATTTTGTGATAAGTACTCACTTCTGAGGAGATACCCTTGGTGTTGAATATAATGGACCTATGTCAAATATTGAAAGACGTTTTTACCTGGCATCCTTACATACTGCTTCACAGAGCTCACATTGGGATATAAGTTTGGGGGACACTGCCAAGATCAAAAAGTAATTTAAGTAATTTTTTTTATATGGTAATTTCTAAATATTTTTATTACTTTTTTTAATTAATTGCATGACTGGGTCCCTTAACATCTACTTAGACTAGGTTTGACGTTTTCAGAAGAGGAAAAAAGTCCATTTAGAAAGTTGTCTAACTTTTAAGGGGCAACTGTCCAGCTCATGAGATTCTACCATATAATTGGATATTTGCACAAAAGCCATGTATCTGTGAAGGTCATGGTGGCCCTGGGAAGTAATGTAAAATAGATTAGAAAATTAAATGCCAGAAATTTTTTTTCACTGGCCATACAACTAATTTGTTTCTAAGACAAAAGTTTCATTAGGACTTTCCAATTAGCACCAACTTCCTGGTCAATAAAATAACTCATTTTATATAAAAGGCTTAGAAAACTATGGATAGGTGTGTGACCAACAATTCTTCAGTAAATTTTGATGAATAACCATATATAAGATGAAACGAATTCTTTACAAAATGCTATAATTGTCTTTTCTTTTAATGTTTTGTGTCTTCATCTATTGTCACATCCAAAACATATTTTTTATAGTTTATTTTCAACAGAAGCAATCTAGTGTGTGGACAAAATACATCCAAAATTTTTCATCTTCTGCTTTGATTCTGCAGTCAGAGTAACTAGCAGAAACCCATCTTAGATCTCTGAAACTGTTCATGAGTTCAAAAACCAGTAGTCTTGACTGCATTAGTTTGATTTTTAATAAGAAAGAACTAAAATTATTTTTGCTGTTGAGTGGATTGTGTTATTTATAGAATAGTCTGGCCTTGATCAATTACATTATTTCATGTTGACTCTGTAAGGAAGGAAGATTGTGGCATTTTCAGGGCCCCCATGGCAGGAAGGAAATGATGAATCTGACTCCCTGTTCTTAGAAGGCTAATTTATTATTTTATGATATCATACTATATTAAAGAATGCTATACTAAAACTATACTAAAGAATAAAGAAAAGATACTTACGGAAGGTTTAACAAGATACTAATGAAAAACTTGTGACTCGCCAGAGTCCCAACACAGCTGGACTGTGATTGGTCATTAAGTAAAAACAATTCACATGAAACCAATCAAACAAGCACCTGTTGGATAAACAGTCTCCAAGCCACATTCCAAAGTAGCAAAACACAGGAGAAGCAAATGAGATAATATTGTTTTTCCTTTTTTTTCTCAGGCTTCTCTGCTTCCAAGGAGAAGAAATCCTGGCAAAAGGATTTTTCCAGAAAATATGACAGTGACAGAAGATGGTTTTAGCGGTACCTAAAATCTGCGATGTTATCTTGTAGTCTAAGGCAATTTGATCATGGAAGCAAAGCAGGATCTGTAGTAGGAGGGGGAAATATCTCTGTTACCATTATCAGCACTGCTTTTGCCTTCTGAGTTAATATTAGTTTAGAGACCTTGTGAATAAATCCTTCAAAGAAAAGAGGCAGACCAGGTGCACTAGCAGCTTCCAATTGCAATGATGATGAATTCAACTTTAATCATCAGATTTCCCACAGACTTCATAAAAGTGGCTCTAGGCAGAGTGAAAAGAGCCCTTGGATGAATAGCTTCATGCCAAGCTAACAGGCATTTCAGACCCATGGAGCTGAGTAGCATGGGATCCCTGCGAGCACACCGACTTATCTAAAGCTGCTTTCAGTGAGCGCGGCCATGCTACCCTTTATCTCTGTGACCTGTCAAGTAAAACCAGCTCCATTTGAGAAGGGAACATCTCTCCAAATCCTGTGCCTGTGCAAATCTCAGCTATTCAGTGAGAAGCTGAAGCCTGATTTCATTGAACTGATGAACCATTATTCAAAGGAGTGGTGGAGAAGGAGAGGGTGTTACTACCTCTGTCTTGCAGCAGATTAGTTTCCCATTTTTCTAGAAGATGTTTAATTCATTTTACTTCTAGCTTCAATTTATGCTTTAGTAGCATTGTGTTTGGTGCTATCTGTTAGGTTGTGCCAGGGATAATTTTGTAACCTAATTAAAAAACTTTCTCGCTTTCCTGTCTTGAAAACAAAACAAAGCAAAACAGAAGAAAAAAAATCAACAAAATAGCTGGATGATATAGTCAACCTGTCAGGTGAGCCAAATAGGTTTTTCATCCTTACTACATGTCAAACCTGATGATCAATAAAGGCTTAAATTACTTTTCCTGCTATTCTATATTTCAGTTATGATAAATAAACTCAAGCCATGGCAATAAAATACTGTTAGTTACTGAGGTTTCTATTACAAAAAAATATTTTTGAATTCCTTATTTTACCAAATAATTTGTTAAATAATCAAAGCCTAGTAGTGGAGGCTGAATAAATATTTAACAAAAATATTTGATGCCTTTTTCTTGAGTCTTTTAAGATAAACTTCCAATCCACTTTTCCTCTGAAGAAGCTATTAAATATTTTCCCACACTAGTGACTGAAGACCCTTACATGTGTCTTAAACCATATCAATATATAAAAATAAGATTAATAAATAAACTAATTATTTCCATTAAATTTGATACATGGACAGGAAGGGATTTCTCACTATATGGTCAAAAATAGCATCAATAAATCTAAATGTGCACTTTCAACATCTGTTTAATTTCATTTTTACAATGCCAGCCGCTACAGTGTCATTTGGAAAGAAAAGAGAATTTTAGTTTGACGGAAAAAAAGTATTATAAAAGAGTTTCTCACTAAAAGAAATTACATTTCTTTGCAAGTGAAGTTCAAACAAGACCAACTGATAAGTTAAATTTTATTTGAACCTGTGCACTAGGAGCAAAGTGTAGCACTTTTACTGAGAAGAAAAGCAACCAGAATATCCACAGTATCTTAAATAAAATAAAATAAAAAAAGAACAGAAATAAAATCTCCATGGCCAGTTAAAAATAATTTCCTTTTTATTCTATATTTTACATCACTTCTTAGATTTGCCCTTGTAGGTACACTAGCTCTCTTGTTTTTGAATAGCTCCTGAAATGCAGAAATTAGTTTAATGGTGAGTCTTATGTAATGACGTGTTCCACTTTGCTCAAACTGGTTCCTTTAGAACACCAACCTTGCAATATCCTTCTGAATCACCTTTTGGAGAGGCTTCTCACCACCAGTGAGAGCTCAGGGAAAATGGAGAGCTCAGGGAAAACAAAAGTCTAACTCAGCATTGGCAAGAAACACTGTTGTAAACGCTCATAAAATCTCAGTACCCTATGTTTTTTCTAATGAATTGCAATGTAAATAGATTTAGTGAGCCTCAAGGAAAAGAGACATGGCATCTTTTCAAATAAGGCTTTCAGGAATGACTACAACAGAGGAACATATAATAACCTTATTGACAGATGCACAATGATCCTGCGGTGATACTTTCAGGCCACTGCTCCACTAGTGATTGTTGGGTGATATGTCTATTGGATGTATGCCCCATTGTTTGAGAGCTTATTAGACTTGTGCTTCATTGTTTTTTTAAAATGACATTTGCTTGGCCAAACACATACACCTAAGCTAGTCACACTTTGTTTGTAGCCAACGAAGAAAAGTATTTCTAAACTGTGATGCATCTCACTAAAAGACTATTTTCTAAAATACATCAGATGAGTTGTGCCCCCAAAATGCCCATTTCTATTCACTGGCAACAAAAACAGTCTGAGATGTCATACTCAGTTATAGATGCACAAAGGGAGGAATACCTTTCATGTTCCCTTAGAAATTTCTTTGCTCCCTTTTTAAGCGCAGCACATAATCAATAAGCCACTGTCTCTATCTCTAAAACATAAAACTACAGCACAGACTAGCATCTATCCTCAGAAATGTCTTAATTCTGCAATAACACAAGGCCACATTCTCCATCATCCCCATCTACGGCACTATAGCTGGCCCATCTTGTCTGTAGCAGACTGCTACAAGTTTCCCTCCAATAAAAATCTCGAGTGTAGTTGTCTACCCCAAGATAGTTCCCTTTTTGTATTTCACAAACCAGTTCTCTGACTGCAGGTATGAGACTCTGCAGCTTCCCCCCATGGCTTTACCCAGAACATGGTTTTGCTGCTTCTAGAGTTTCCATTGACTAGGTTAATCACAGTACAGCACACAGTACACAGACTATTTGCTGTATGACTATTGGCTGTATGTTATTAGGTATTAGGTACCTGATAGCTTTATTGCAGATATATGAACGTTGAAAGAGATACCCATTGAAGGGCTTAACAACCACGGTGGACCCATGCCCTTAATTTGTGTTAATGGGGGAACTTATTTGAGGTGGAATGGCAGGACAGTAAGTCAGAGAGCTGTTTCATTTCAGTGCATTACGGGGTATTCAGCCCGCGTACTGGGTCTGGCTGAGATGGAATTCATCTTCCCACAGCAGCCCTCACAGTGCTGTTCTTTGCATTGCTAGCTAGAAAGGTGCTGATAACACACCAGTGTTTTTTGGCTACTGCTGAGCAGCACTGGCACAGCACCAAGGCTGTCTCTCAACATTCAGTAGGATGGGGGTGGGCAAAATCCTGGGAAAGGACACAACTAGGCCAGCTGACCCAAACTGATCAAAGGGATATTCTGTACCATGTGATGTCAGCTCAGATATAAAAGGTAAGGGAAGGAGGAAGAAGGGGAACATTCATTATTTACAATGTTTGCCTTCTGGAACAAGTGATATGTTCCTGCATGCTGAAGCCCTGCTTTCTGGCTGTAAACTGAGTAAGAATATGCTTTTTAATGGAAGCTCTAGAGACCATGGATGCATCCTCACCAACTGCAGGCACAATGTGCTTGGGAAAGAAATTATTCTCAGTATTGCTGATGATCAATATTTTTCAACTGTAAATATTTTGCAACTAAGTTTTATGACAGGATCTTCTGTGTGTGGATTAGAGAAGTGGGACTAAACATATCTGCAAATGCAGCCAAGCAAGCACAGAGTGACTTGCTGGTTTGTATATTGGAAATATGTGACTCAGACATTTAACTATAGTAAATTAGAGGAAAATGACTGACTTGACTGCAAGTGGAAAATCAGGCAGATATTTTGCTTCTTTTGTTTAAAGTTTACAGTTGTTAATTTTATATGAATCCTTAATGCAGATAATAGGCACAGGAAGAAAAATGAAGGGGAAAAACCAAAAATTCTGGCTCAGTTGCCAATCTTTGATTAAAATAAATATGGTAGTAAGAGAGGCTCATGTACTAGAAAGTTTTTAGAATTCTTTGCTGGCAAAATTTCTGCATGTTTGCGCTTGGGGTATTTTTAATGCTTCACCGTGAGTTTTGGAAGTAGACACTTCAAGAAGAGCTGTGAAGTTATATGGAAAATTATGTGATTGCTTCCCACTCTTCCTGGTGACTTCCAGAGCATGAAGCCAAAAGCCAGAATGCAGCTATGTTTTCAGGTGCCATCAGCTCTCAGTATGACATAGTATCTAATAGCTACTCAGGACATATGCAGTATATTTTTTAAACTTGGTCTTAGGAGGAGAAGTAGAAGAATTTCAATATTATTAAAATTTTTATACCAGTGAATGCTTAAGCTCTAATGACCATTGAGACTGTACTATAACAGTGATGCAGACTGTATTCTGCATCACTTTCTAACACATCTGGACTGTAGATATCAGCCTAGGCTTTTAATGTTCTTTTGACCTCTGACTGTACAAATCCTATAACATTAAAATGATACAACCTTGTAACATCATTAGGTGAAATAACATCTTTCTGTGATTCCACTGAGCTATGTTAATACATTACTTTAACATGATACTTGAAAAGTTGGTTTGTTGCCTAAAAGAAGGGTATTCCAGCAAGTTTGTGTGCAGTAAAGAGCCTAGGTTTTTTTTTTTTTAGTCTACCTACAGAAAAGAAGATGATCAGAAATAAATTGCATATTATACATTACCTGAATTTTTCTGTTTATTTTGCATGAATGTTTCATGTTCTGTAGCTTGGTAAGTACACAGTGATTTTCTATTGCTTGTTTCTCTTAAACTACATGACAATGCAGTTTGTGTTTTTATACTGGCTTAGAATGCGCAATGACTTGTAAAGAAGTGCAAAAATATAAAATATTTCAATAATTAGATGAAATTACTGCCATGGGAAGGCACACCTTTCACTAGACCAGGCTACTCAGAGTTCTATCCAACCTGGCCTTGAATATTTCCAGGGATGAGGAATCCAAAGCTTCTCTGGCAACCTGTTTCAGTGCCTCCCCACCCTCACAGTAAATAATTTCTTCCTAATATCTAGTCTAAACCTGCCCTATTTCAGTTTGAGTCCATCTCCTCTAGTTCTGTCACTACATGTTCTCTCTTTAGAAGATTATTTGTAGGCTTTTCTAAGTTAATGTGAGTTAAAAATATGGAAACACACATGGATGAGGTAATAATTAATTAATTCAGCAAAAATATTGATAAAACATCAACTAGCAGATCACTTAGGCTATTTGGCAATTACTCTCTTCCATGTAGTCAAGTTGAAATACATTATTCTACTTCCATAAGTGGATACAAGAGAGAAAAAAATTGCTCTTTGCTGGAGAAAACTATATTTTTCAAAGAGTTTGCACTTTTAAAAATTACTTTATTAAACAGACAATTCTTTCAGAGATTTTTACCTGACCTCTTTTTGCTTTGAAATCTGTATATGTTGTCTTGTAAGCCGCCTGTTTGAACAGCACTTTATAAATGACTCCGTATTTTTATAGGAGACAATGACAAAAATTATAACCTGAGAAATGCTTAAGAATTTGAAACATCGTGGAAAATGAAGAGAAAATCTGCAGGTGATATATGAGCTCAGTTTTCAGTTTGATGAAGTTCTATTGTATACATAAGCCACAATTATGTCTCCCTTTACAAAAAGACTTCTACATTCCTACAACGAATAACTGTTGATTTTGAATGAAAAGCAGAACATCTTTATTAGTGCATATGATTTCAACCAAGAAAAGTGTCTCATGGGAGTTATTTTTCTATCATGCTAGAACTGATATTTTAGTTCAGAAATATTAGAATTAAAATAGGCTTTACCCTTCTCTGCTGCCTTACAGTGTAGCTTAAAATTTTGATAGCTGTGAATCAGGGATTTGATCTTAGTATTTCAAAGGCAAGATCTAGACCACAAAGTAAATGATAAGAAATAAAGGGAGAAAAAAAACATGAAATAGATTTAAGATGGAGGGAAGCAGAAAATGTGCTTTGATTAACTGAAAGGTTAATTACTGAAAGACTTCCTCCACATAGCATACTGTTAATTAGAAAGTCTGAGCAATGTGTGATTTAATTTAACACTATGCAAAAGGCCAACATGGCATAGTAAACTTCCTGATTCTTCTTGTGTTTGTGAAACATATAACTTTGTGTTCTAGACTAAAGGAAAGCTGCTTTTCCTTTTTTCTTTACTTTAACAGATGAAAGGCAAGGTTAAAAAAATGAGACTTTGGTAGGGATGACACCAATTATATACCATGGATTAGTGTTCTTACCCACCACTGTCACCTTAGCTCTGATCTGTTAAGCACATTGGACATGGAACAGAGCTGTTTTGTACAACAGGGTTTCTGGTCATCTCAAGAGGAATATTAGGGTGTCTTCCAGAAAGCAGCAAGTCTTGAAACTCACATTCCTTTTCTAACATTTTGAGAAAAGTCTTCCCATAAGAACGGAAAGTATACTGCTAAAAGTGTTCCACAACAATGGAACTTCCAGCAGAGTGCCAGACTGTCCTGCTTATGTCTCACCAGAAGCTCCTCACTCCTTATGACTTTTGGAAATACTCTGAGCAAACCATCAGCAGCACACATGTGAAGGTACTGACAATAAGCAAAATGTATGGGGAGCCCAGAAACGTCATCAAATTTGGCATCTCCTGGTGTGCCTCAGGGACTGAAGGACTGTCGAATTCCTGATTTACAAAGAACTATAGAAATGGGCAGAATGGACACAATATTGGATAGTGAATTTGAGGGAGTCTGGGACAGAGTTCACGAGATTTGAGTCCCCGTTGGTGGATATATACATTTAACAAGGAAATCTGTGGAAAAATTTTTTATAGGATAATCAAAAAGACAGTCTGGGATTACTAATGTAGTACCAGGCCTAGACAAGGCATAAACCCAAGAATTAATCATTGTGTCACTGTCTCCCACACTTTGTGCTGTGAAGGCAGTACCTTGAAGCCGGTTGATAGTACTGTGAGCAGAAACAGCAACACTTTCAACCATTAGAAAAGAATTCATCCTCTGGTTTTAGTCACCTGAGCATTAGTCATATAATCCATGCTGCTCACACAGGCACTCATTATAAAGTAATCAAATGTATACTGACATAGCTGTTTCAGAAAGGTGCTCTGAATAGGTAAACTCTTTCCATTTACTCCACTTTTTCAAGAGTAAAGTTGACTCCTGTCTTAAGATATTGCTGTAGATTTTGAGAAGTCTAGAAATGTAAAGCGATTTTCTCCAAATTTTATTTGAAGGAGAGTGGTAGAATCCCATCACAGTAGTAAGTAAAGGAGAAATAACAAATGCATGACAAACAGCATGAGTCAAGTAGGAGGAAAAATGCAAATTCTTCCTAGTGCTATACAATTAATTTTCAAGGATGTAAAAATCCACATTGTCACAGACTAATAATTAGCTACAGCTTATTGTCATTCAAGGACTTTTAACATGACCTGCTCTTGTGTAATGACTTTTATTGTTCATTGCAGAGTCAGGATACCCATTTCCATTTATGCTGCTTTATGGATAATTCATTAAAATCTACCCAGCACAGGCTAATATTAATTTGAAAAAAAATGGCTGCCTCTTCAGACTTAGAATTATTTCTATTTAACTAACCCATGTTAATAGTAGTTAAATGAAGAAGAAATAAACCAAGAAATACAAGCAGTGTAACAAGGAAGATACAACATCTCTCAAGCAAAGAAAAGGTCCACTCAATCCTCCATGTTTGGGACAGAAATTTTGATAGCTTTTAGTTTAATGTAAGCAAGCCCCAAGCACATAGGTTAAAAAGAGTATTGGAAAGGAAGAGGGAGTGATCACTTCCCATCAATCCCCAAATAACAGGGCCTAGTCAAAAACTAGAGGTCTCTCAACAGCTCCTGTAACACTCATTGTACCCACCATGGCAACTACCTCGTTAAGCACCTTTTCCCTATAGTGGCACGAGTTTACAAAGGAAGGTATAATTTTCTTTCTCCATACTTCTGTCCTTTGTTTTTGCTCCATGTGATCTGCAGGAGAATGTCATAATTGGAAAAATCAAAGCAAATGGCATACTGGCAATCAGGTCTGCTTTTGACAACAAAAGTACTAAAGCATGTATAAAATTCTTAAATAAACTTGCAGCATTGAATAAAAAAATCAAACCCTTTTTCTGCTCTGAAAAACCACATATATTTTAATCTGAACTGACATCATACCTTTAACAGTGCATCATTTCTGTTGGAGAAAGATTTGCCAACAAGACAAACCTACAGTCACAGACATCTAATTTTCTAAGCTTTCATGATTAATATTTTATGGCCCTCACTGATCTGCCCAATCTTGAGGAAAAATGTGGCACAGCTAAAGAATTTATCGGTATCAAACAGGAGGTAGAATGCAAAGTACAATAGAGATGTCATAGTAGAGTATTGAGTTTGCTCACTGTTAGCTGAAACACTGCATGGAGTGCTTTATTTGAACAGCAGAAACAACATTAGCATACACAAGTATGATAGCATACCCACTAAGAGAAAAATATGATAAATGCTATTTTAAGGGTTTTTTTAACTCTACCTAAGCATTTCATTTTATACAGTCTTCTCTAAAGTTACAACTATACCCTTTGCTGCAGATTTCTGTAAGAAGTATTTAAAATTTAGCCTATCAACATTTTGATTTATCAGCATTAGAAAAAATATAAAAAGGAAGTTATTCTTTTTCTGCATTCACTGATGAATCTCAATAAGACATCAAGGACCACCAACTGTAATAAAGACATTTGAGGAGACCATACAATTCAAATAATTTTGTTAGTGAGTCAGTTTGCCTTAGTGAAATGTGAAATAGTGAAAAGTGAGAACAGAAGGACTGTAATGTTCTTTGTAATAACTTTATCAGTTATGCTGAGGTGTAGCAGGAATAACACATTTGGCTATAGCAAAGAGGAAACAATGAATTTACATAGATAAAGATACTGGTTATAATTCAATTAATATCTGCCGTTTACAAAAGGCTGTCCACGAATCACCATTTGATGATAATGTAGTGATGTATGAGGTTTAAAGACTGGCTGAAAAATCCCTAGGTTAAGTTCATTGTTTGTCCTGCCTAGACTGTGCTGTGTGACTCAGGTCAGGAGGACACAGCTATGTAATTTGCAAACAATCCAGAGTAAATGTTGGTGCAACTCCTTGTCAGACTAAAATAAGCTATGAAAATGAAGCTCTGGTTTGTGATACACTTCTCTGTACTGTGTCAACTACATAAGAGAAGTGACCAGCTTCATCATCATCCCTTCTAATCATAGGATGTTGGTGTGATATTGAGCAGTTCCTGAAAATTGACAAGTCCAGAGGCACTAATTCTCCAGAAAGGTTATCCTTATATACAGGCCTTGCAATAGTGGCTGTTTTAAGCAGTCACAGCATTTCCACTTCCAAGACAGAAATGCTGCTTGAGGGGGTGGTCAATGGAGTTCATACAGGTCAATTCCTACATGGAATCAGGCTATAACCAACACTAGAAAAGGTCATCTCTGGCTTTGTCTAGCCAAAACTTGAAAATCTCCAAGGACATTGCACAACCTTCTTGGTACCCTGTCGCAGTGCTGCCCTGCCCTTCCAGTAGATTTTTCTTGCCCAGGTGTCTAATATGAAACTCTCAGGATGTAACCTCTGACATTGGTAGGGAACTAAAGCTGCAGTTCCACTACCTAGTATTAAATGTGAAAATTAAAGATGAAAAAAAAGTCATAAAAGCACTTACAACATTTCATTTGTGCCACCAGATGCAGGAACTGAAAACTTCAGTGCAAAGTCATCTCACAACAGCTCATAAGAAAGACATGAGAACTCTCCTAGCAGAATGCCTTACCATTTGGAGATCCAAGTGAGAAACTGAAAGACAAGAAATGAAAATACATTTTTCAAATCTCACCAAATTTATTAGGAACAGCTATGGTAATTACTACCAGTGTAGATCAATGGGAAAGTTATTCAATTATCTATACAACAATTAAAATGCAGATGATATTCAGTCATCTGTATTTCAGAATCTGACAGTTAATATTACCAATTTTCAAGTAAACCCACATCCTCATAGCACACCCTCAACAGTAGTTCAAAATTCATACCCACGAAGAAATAAGAAGTGCAAAGGGGAAGATAGAAGGAAGGCAAATCACAGCTTGAAGTGTGTTATCTCTTAAAATGCCTTATCTGAATGAAGATAGCCAGCTGAAAATCTGCCTGTGGATCTCCAATGAACCAGTAATGTTTTCATCAAAAGTAAATCAGATTGCCCTAATTCCGAAAGCATTATTGAACAACTGTAAGAAGCGGAGAGTGCTACAATAAGTGGCATATTAGGAATATGAGAACATATTTCTGATTGTTCCAGCAGCGTTTCTACAAACTGCAGAAGAAAATGCTTTTAAAAGGATGTCTAGGGAAGGGAAGGGAAGGGAAGGGAAGGGAAGGGAAGGGAAGGGAAGGGAAGGGAAGGGAAGGGAAGGGAAGGGAAGGGAAGGGAAGGGAAGGGAAGGGAAGGGAAGGGAAGGGAAGGGAAGGGAAGGGAAGGGAAGGGAAGGGAAGGGAAGGGAAGGGAAGGGAAGGGAAGGGAAGGGAAGGACATTGATTCAGGAGACAACAGATCTAGCTACAGGTGAGTAAAGAACACAGTACCTTTGGCAAACTGTTAATCCCTTAACCTTGGACAATGTTACAACATACAGTTTCCTACTCATTAAGACCACTATAGTTCTGCTGCTAAAATGAAATGAAACAAGAAGTTTTTATCCTGTGCTGAAATGAGAAATTACAGTCTCACCTATAATTTTAGTTTTATAACTTCCCTGTGTTAGAATGAAAACAGCATAGGGATGCAGTACCAAGATAAATGATTCAGCTTGTCCTTTGCCATTAAATCCTTAGTGATGTTACCTGTTAAATACAAAATTTGAGTAGACAGATAGATTGCTTCTGTGATTCCTACACATACTAAAGCACACCATGGTCTTCAAAACAAAATGAAACCTGAGTAGATAGGATAAAACTCCCTTTACAAATAGCCAAGAAAATTGCTGAAATGATAAATTCTTTTATTACTGTAGACATAAATGATGGTCAATGGTGATTTGCTTAGACTGTGAGGAATTTAACACAGCTATAAAAAGAGAGCTGTTAAAATATAGATGATGATGATGATGATGATGATGATGATAATAACAATAACAATAATAATAATAATGCTATAACAACGACAGCATGTTAAACTGCCAAAAGAAAAAAAATATCAGAGCATAATTTGGAAGAGCAGAACTCATGTCTAAATGGTATGCATCCTCAGGCTTCCAATGATCAAAATCATCTCAGCACTAAGCATTGTCAGGAGTAAAGATTCTTACAGTGTCAGCTAGTAATAGCCTCATGTCTGGCCGTTTATCATGAGGCTGTGCGTGTGCACGCTGGGAAAAAAAAAGGGGAAAAAAGCTCAAAAAAATCCAAATCTAGAGAAGCCTCATCCTAATCACTGAAAAATAATTAATATATAATTTGGTTTTAATGCATGACATTTTTATATTGTATTGCTTCCACTATATGACAGTAATATTCTCCTCAGATAATAACAATTCTAGCTCCCGCTCATGTCTTCGAAAATAGTGATTTCTTACTGAAGAGTTCCTGCTTGGGATAGAGGAGCAGGAACAACACAAATCAAACTGATCAAACAGTGAATAGACAAAAATTATTCTGCCTCCTCCTTTTTTTTTTTTTTTTATTTTTTTATTGAGAAGGCTGAAAGAATGACCCCTGGTTTATGCAAACTGACACAGGTTTACTGAAATTGAAATCACTTTTTTCTGCCCTCTCAGAAATTTTTCTTCAGTTTGAGTTTCTCTCCCCCAGAGTTATTTTTCATATCAATAGACAAAGAAAAGGAAGGTAAACCATGAAAGCTGTTTCTCAATTTCTCTCCAGTTAGAGATCAAAAGCTGTTGCTGATTCTTTTTTTTGATGTGTATAAGCTACTGAAGATAGTTACTCAGAATCATGCCTGGAAATTATTCTTAAATAATTTTTCAAATGGCTTCAATTTTCCTACATTGCATACCCGTAATATATTGTCCTTATATTTCTTTGTGCTAAGGGCAGGATTTTATGATTGACATATTATGGCACTCTAGAAGAGTACTGGAAGGGAAGTCACACCAATGTTCTTTCTAACCTATTAAATAATCATAAAGGAGATTTTTCTCTTTCTAGTAGTCCTCATGGATGATAGGCAAGCCCGTCCCTGCGCCACATTCCTCCAGTCCTTATTCTTTAATCCCTTGAAACTCTCAAAAGGCTGTTTGCACGGCACACATCTCCTTTTGTCGTGTGCCAGGAGCGACTCCTGGCAGCTGCTCTGAAGGCCATTGATGGAACCTGCACCATTCCCAGAGCAAAGCTGTGCTGGATGTGAGGGGCACTGTGCCAAGCCAGCCCGTGTTTGTGTCAGGCATCACTGCTCTTGTGCCCAGTGCGAACCTCGAGGGCTGCCTAAGGATTTAAGGCAGAAAAGCAGGGGATGGAAAAGGGCTGTTTTCACATAGACTCATCTCTTCCAGCAAAGGCAGTTTCTGATGTGTAAAGAGGGGGATATTTTCCAAAGGGATCAACTAAAACTGTTAGAGGAATTTATATAAGCTTTCCTGAAAATATTAAATTCAATTTGCCTGGTGAATTCTATGAGTCTGTGTAATTCCAGAAAATAGAACAAAGAAGTAAAAATACATATTACTTTATATATTTTCTTCTTTAAATTTAGAAGCTGATATCAGATTTTTTTTCACAGCAATAGAGAAGTTTTCATGTCTGCAAGATGGGCTAGAATATTTAAAGCCTTACCTGAATGTTTAGAGAACTAATTTAACACAAACTCCAATTCTCCTGATCCTCACAACTGGTCCATGTCATAATTTTAGGTACTATTCCTCTTGCATCTGTGTATTCACAGATGCTTGCTAACACATCTATGTAAAAGACTTACAATTAGAATTTAATAAAATATTAAAAGCTACACTTGGAAATTTTAAAAACTTTACTTTTATCTTCCATTTTCACTTAAATATAACTTTTAATAACTGTCTGCATTACCTCTTTTTTTCCTATTTTATTTTTGATATTATAAAGTTTTACACAGCACTTCCTAAACAGTCAGTGCCTGTCAGAAGCCATTTCATCTTTTCAATCATCTATGCTACTCATTTAGTAAGATTAATTTCTAGTAATTGTTGCATCCTGTAATCAAATAGTAAAGAAGATTTTAATATATGTGTTCAAACCAAACCACTGTTTTTCTTTCTCCGTTTCAGTAGAAATACAAACAAGATTATCTATCTGTCTATCTATCTATCTATCTATCTATCTATCTATCTATCTATCTATCTATCTATCTATCTTTCTATCTAATCGTTCAGTTGCTATGTTTATAGAACAAGCTGTTCTTTCTTATTTACTGGGGTGGGAGAAATGATTGCTTCCTGAAGACTGGCAATGTTATTCCAGTGTTAGTCTTGTGTAAATGTCAGAAGCACCTTCCTGGGAAGTGAGGTGTCCGAGAAAATCAGAAAGCACTACAAACCCAATTTTTTTTTTCAAAGTCAATAGGTAGAGCCAAGTGAAGAGCCGTAGTGTTCTGCAGTGCCATGCATCTACACATGTTTAAGCAACTCACATCTTGACATATTGTGCTGGGAAAAGGTTTACGTGACCAGAAACACCATGTAAAAATAGGTTGGTCCTACATGAGATTTTTAATTCTCACTCACCTCATGAATGTATTGCTTTCCCCTAATTTTAAAATTATTTAAAATGGAACTGTATAAAAAGTACAAATATAACAATACTAAACAATTGCAATTAGCAATTATTAAACAGCCAATGAGATATAACAATTTTTTCATGCATACTGTAAAAAGGGAAACCTTCATAAACATAGTCCACAGTAATGGAAGGCTACCATCGAATGGATAAATATAACATCTGACTCTTTTGATTTTTGTTTGTTTCCTAAACATCTGTACATACAGAAAAGAATGGCAGAGGGAAGGAAGTGGGAAAGAACATTTAAAGTTCATAGAATGATAGAAATGTACTCAGGTTTTACTTAATTCCACTTATGCTGGGATCCATTTACACTGGGACAACTAATAATGCTGCACTAAGGCTGGCAGTAGAACAGAAACAAAACCAAGAATTTATAATTCACAATTTTGAATTCATGGTAAGCACAGTGCAAAAATAAGCCTTTGGGCGCTAGCTTACCACCATAAAATATAAAAGCAAATTTGTATCAAGCATGGAAGAAGTATATGCTCTGCATATAATCATGAGTTTTTAAAATGTTTAATGGTAGAGTGGAATAGCTTCATATTCTTCCCTTACAATGTTGCATACTATAGTATTACAGTTTCTGTTCAGATATGGTAGTGATTAATTTTAAAAACAATTCAATATGAAAGAGCATATTACAAGACAGTTCAGATACTTGTCAGTACTTATTATATCTGAAGAGAAATTAATTTAGTGTTATTGAATATCTGAAATGGTTTTTCAAAATTTCACATTTTACAGTGTAACTTTAAAGTTGTAATATTTTCCATTTGGTTCTTAAAATCACTCAGTCACATCAATTAAAGTAGTAAACATATTTACACTGACAAAATGTCACTGAAAATTCTTTTACTGAATGATGGCATTTAAAGTTCAGCTTCTTTTCTTTATAAATTATTTTTATGTTTTATTTTCTTAGCCCTTATAAAAATAAAAGTGAAGATAATTTTGTGAGAATAAAGACAGGCAGATTAAATTTAGAAGTACTATTGACAGAATAGGAGAGTTTTTATGTGTGTTAGAATTTTAGAGCTATTGATATAGCTAAATTGTAGCATTATAAAAATAATTTAATTTGATGATTTACTTAGTGATATATTTGTGGTATAATTATGATATACAGTTTAAATAGACAAAAAGCTTTTCAGTACTAATGCATAAAGACTTTTGAACTGAACTTCTAGAAATTGAAAATGTTCTTTCAATTTATTGACTTTAGTAGATTGAAAGAAACCTATAACCATGTGAGGACATGCTAAGAATAAAGTACAACTCACATAAAAGATTAATGACTTGCTTTTTAATATTTTATCATCTCTAGAAAATGTGTTGAAAGCTTACAGCTTGTAATTTTCATTGAAAGAGAGCAAAAAAAAAGTTTATAATAGTTTTAAAGCAATCTTGGTTTTCAGAATCTCATAAAAGAGTGTTTCTTATAATCTTTTGATATTTTTGACTAAAATTCTTTCACATATAAACACTAGGTGCTCAAGAAAATGACCAATGCATCATTTTTACATTATCACTTCAGAAGAAAATGAAGAAGCTTGGTAAGGAATATTTTCTTTGTATTCTCTTATGCGGCTTTCTGTTAAACTCTTGCAATAGGAATATATTCAAAACTAAGTATTTTTTTGTTGCCTGAACCAGCTGGACATTTAATGCATCCCTTGACAAAAGAGTATATTGTGCAAAATATAAATTTTTACTGTCTACTGATGAGCCACTTTTGAACAGTTGGTTAGGCTTCAGATAAAAGTTCTTGTCATTTCTCTATTTGTAGGCAGTTCGTTTCACTTTTAAAGACTTCTTCTCACTGTACAGTCCACAGATAGCAGCGCAAAGATTTAGCTCTAAGGTAGCTATGACTGGATCTCTTATACAGGACACCATCTTTGAGACATTTGCACCAAAACCTTTCCTTAATTTTTTTTTCAAAGTCAAAACTTAGAGCCAAGTGAACAGCTATAGTGTTCTGCAGTGCCAGACATCTACAAACATTTAAGCAACTGACACCTGACATGCATCTTTCCGCCATGCTCCCTTCCTCACAACCTGGACTATTCCCTCTCCAGGAAAGCTTTGGAAAAGTGGTCTTTGCTCATTTTCTAGATCCCCGTGGAGTATCAGACACTTAGAACAGCACTGACATTCTCTCTGTGAATTTTTGCTTTCAGGCTCTTCAAATACGAGAGAAGATGGAGGGGCATCCCTGTCCCCAGCAAGGAGACCTGCTGAGGGATACTGCTCTGCAAAAATCTCACTTCCTTGAGAGGACTGGTTCTTTGGGAGGCTTTGCACCAGGCACATCCCACATTGCCAGCTTGCTCTGTGAGATGGCCTTGCGGCCCGTGTTCCACGGTGAGTTGTTCATTCCTGTCCTCATGCTGCAAAGCTGCTCTCGTAGCACAGCAAAGGTGGGAGGGCTTGGAGGCCAAAGCACAGTATATGCTGTGCAGAATAGGAAAGAAGAAGAAAAGCAGGGAAGATGAGGAGCTGGCAAAAGCCACACATGCTGAATGGCCTGTGGGAGTTGAACAACATGTGTCCACAGAGGGCAGCGACTTAGATTTGCTGGTCTCTACAGGCACAGATTGGGGTTCTTCTTTCACCTCCAGTTTGGGCTTCTCCCTACAACAAAGGCATTGAGGTGGAAGAGCACGTCCATCAAAGGACAACGATGGGTCTGTAGCACAAGTCTGATGAGGAGGTGCTGATGGAGCTGAGGTTGTTTAGCCTGGAGAAAATAGGCTCAGGAGAGACATTATCGCTCTCTACAACTGCCTGAAAGGAGGGTGTAACCAGGTGGGCGCCAGTCTCTTCTTTCAAGAAATAAGAAATAGAAAAAGAAAAAGAGTATCAGGTTGCTCCAGGGGAGATTTTGATTGAGTATTAAGAAACATTGAGTCTAAGAAACATTAGTGTTATCTTTTCTCTGGGAAAAATACTTGGCAGCCCTGTATCTCTTACCTTTCTCTTTTCCAAAAGATATGTTAATGAAAGAAACTATACCTGTGGGTGGACACTAATTACCATGCATACATACACACCAGCAGGCCAGGAGCACAAATTCCACATTTCCTTTATGGAAAGCTCAGTATGGTCTTTTCTTGCCTTCAGAACCCTGCACATCCAACACCTCACACTGCCCTGCACCAGCACACAGCAAGAAGAAAGCACACTGGGAAGTCTGCCTTCAAGCATTAGCAAAATTAAAATGTTACCATCTCCATGAACTTTCTGTCTCTCTCTCAGCCCAGGAAAAGTCTCTCTCCTATCTAAACTCCTTAGGGTGGAGAACCCTGGCATACCAGGCATCATCCTGAGTCACCTTTACTCCTTTGTGACCCCAGCAGCTCCGAGAGGAAACAGAGTTCACTCAGTAGCAGATCACAGTCTGCAGATACATAGTCTTTTCAGTGGGCCTAGCAACTGAACCAAGAAAGAGAGTCCAGGAGTTTGTATTTCTCTCTCATGTCCAAAAAGACACCACAAATAGGTGTCTGGTGTCTACAGATGCTACAGATGTAATGGATGATAAATCTCAAGATGTTAGGCAGGATGGCCCTTCCTTGTCTCTGGGTGGTGCCCTCTTTAGTGCTCAGCGGATAGATGGTGGGATCTGGAGTTACAGCACTGGAACCTCAGAGCTGTGTCCAATGGAGATATTGTGTAAACACTCTCTTGAGTTGGGACACTGTACCCTGTAGCTGCATGCTGGAATCCAGGGGACAGAAGACTCCTCTGTAAAATGAGAGAGATTATTATCTTGATCTTTATACCTTCAGGCACATCGTGCACTGCAATGAATAGAAAAGATCTATTCTTAATGTGTTCCAGACACATAAATGCGAATGACAGTATGCCACTGGGGACTGGCAGGTTATCTCTGTCCCTCAGGAAAGAGACTGAGCATCAGGCAGGACAAGAGCTGGTGGGATGTGAAGGAACAGGCAAACACCAGCCAGGTCCTGCTGTGCAGAGCCATGAACCCGGAGATTAGAGAGCTACATGCAGCCAAACAGGCATAGGACAGAGAAGAAAACAGACAAGAAGGCCCAGGGCAGAGAAGAAAACAGTTTCTGAGCTCTTTCTACATAATGGGCACCTTCTCATAAAAAAGCCTCTCTTATTGTCCCAGGCAGGACAGTGGTAGGGAAGCTTTTATTCCTGAGGCTCCTATCACTGCCTAGTGGACATGATTACTGAGGTCATTGCGGCAGAGACCAACACAAAGGCTCTCAATCCAGTGCCACCGCTGTCACAATGGCAAAAAAAGCAGGACCACAATTAAAGCTGAAAAGGATTTCAAGTCTGCAGGCTCTTTAGAAATAGCGTCGCTAGGACAAACAGCAGAGCCAACTGCTGCTCCAGAAATGCCTTCAGATTAGTCCTTCTGACATCACTGATACATAAGTGCATCATGAATGTCATTAGTGTCAGGCAGACTCCTGAATAAAGGCTATTAACATGCACAAGAGCTAGCAAGCGTTGCTCTGTGTTTCATATTCTGATTCATCCGGCAGTTCACTGAGTATTTGTGCTAAACTGTCTTTTCAATGTAAATATGTGCTTCATACTGGAGTTAGAAAAAATAATTATTGTGGTATCCAAAATTAAGTATATCAATATAAGACTTTTTGTGGGTATTTCAAATTTCTGAATACACCTTTAACAACGGAATCAATAGTTTAGTTAGTGATCTAATAGCTAACACAGACATTTCCAAATAGCAAATATGTTAAAACTCCAGGTACAATTATTTTTCCTACCTTTATTACCTTTATTTTCTTTCTTACTTTAAGACACAAATAGGACTGAAGTGATTTCTCAAGTTTGGGAACATGTCTGGTCCCAACAGTCAGTATTTGCTCCATTTATATAGATAACAGGCAAGTAAGCCACAGCTCGACTCACTGCCTTTATTGCCTTTCTTGTCCAGATGTGGGGAGCCAGTAGATGTGTTATGCTGTTATTTCTGGCCTATAAATATGTAGGGAAGTCTCCTATAGGTCTCAGAGGCCCAGAGAGATGGCATTCCTGTGTGTCAACATCCAGCTGGATCCTGTGGCTAGGACTGGATACCACAATGCAGGCCTGTGTTATGAAGACTTTTGATTAAAATAATATTTCGGACTGCTTTCAAACTTAGTTTCAGACAAAGCCAGAAAATCCATTAATCCCGATATACATGATTTGCACATGGTTTATATTGTACTGATTAATATTAGGTCAGATATTATAGCACTAATTTATATCAATTTCTTAAGCAGATGACACAATAATATATTATCATTGCAGATATTTCACTTAATGAGGATCATGTAGAGTCTTGCAGTTCCCAAATGACTCTCAGTGAACAGCATAATGACCTTACAGCTTTCTACTAATTTCTAAGTATGAATATTTATATATTTAGAAAGTCAAAATGCTAAATGCTTACTGCTTGAAGATAGATCTCACTACCATTGTGTGATAGCTTTACAATTGCATTATTAAATTCAGAAAAATAATGAAAGCAATGCTATGATTGATGGAAATTGTAAGTTAAAAGTTATTTGTTAGGTAAAGATCACTGAATTATATACATATTTTTTATAAGTCCTTTTATGTGCATCCCAGAGCTTCATGTTAAGGGTCTACAGTGGACTATTATCCATTTTAGTTGAATATTTAAAGCTGAGAGATAAATAATTGATGGAAAAAGATGTTGATCTAATAAAAAATTTGGTAGTATTAACAGTAAAAAATTGAAGGCTTCTTGATGAGTTTCTTTAAGGAAAAAGAGATGTTATTTCTAGATATGAACTGAAAATCTCTCATGTGTTTGCATTAAATAAAATATATATGAGTCTTAAGCCTGGGTATTTTTATTAGATAGGCATTCTTTTAATAACAAGACAGCAAACTCTCAGAGCTGATACCTGTCTTGGGAAAACTGGGTTCAACAGTTGTTGCCTACAAATAATCCATGTCAGCTGGGTCAAGACACTTTACTCTGCTCCCCAGTTCCAGGGTAACCAAGGTTTTAAAGGAATCCTCTGGGTTGTTGACCTAATGCTTTACAACCATACAGCAGGCATGATATCCAAAAGAATCCACAAACAGCTTCACATTCTCTGTGTGTCAGAAAGCACTTCTCCTATCTTAGAAAACTTAGATTTATAGGGCAGAATGGGAATATAAACTTCACAGAATGGCAATATAAACTTCCTTAAGAGGAAGTGGGGGGAGATCAAAGGCACTGGTCAGCATGCTACAACTCTGGATGGATTTATTTATTCTCAGATACTACCAGCTGCACCTCAAATTACAGATGCAACTAACTTAAACAAATAAAGCTGCCAGATATAACTGTAAGGAGAAAAATCCTTCTTCACCTACCACCACCTTTAAAACCTGAGCTTTTTGTCTCTGTTAAGTCCTTTTGTTGGAAAGTTCTGTTGCTCAGGGGTCAGAGCTCTGCAAGCAATCAGAAACTCTAAGCCTCACAGGGGAAATATTTGTGGAATTTGAAGGGTCATGGCAGTTAGAAGGCATGCAGGCTCCTGTCGTAACCTTTAGGCTTTCAACACCATTTCTGAGCATAACATTGCCCTCAACAGTAGTTAGGTGCCAACATTTTGTGAAATGAAACCCTTAGACCCCTTATGAAGCAGAACAAAATATTGAATTTTCAAGTTTATAGAAATTTCTATTTACAGAAAAAGTAAGAATCACTATTCCTTAGAGTTGCTGGGGGACTTATTAGGTCATGGTCAAACTAACATGCAATAGGATGACTAGGTGGGTTTTTTAAAGCAAACCCAAGAGTTTTTCTTTTTAACTTTCACTTTGTTTAAAGAGATTTTTAGTTTTTAGTTTATTTTAAAATTTATTCTGGTGCAGTTAAATATGTACATATGCATTAAATTATGTATATACATATGCATCATATATGAGTTATGTATATACATATACACTTATTAGAAAATAGGAGACAGAATCCAAGATAAAAAGCCCTTGTTTTTCAGTGCTTTCAAAGTTATTCTTTAATTAAAAATATTCTGTGTTGGATATTTCACAAATTTTTAGTGAAAGGGTTTCAGAATGCAGTCCATTATAACTACTATGTCAGAAAAATTGAGTAAATTATCCATAATTCAAAGCCATAGTACATAATTGTCCAAATTTCTTACGAAGAATGCTGAAATAGATTGTGATTTTTTCAGTCATTTTAGAGACTATCAGACTCCTCTGTACACTTTATCTTTCCTATGGAATACTAATGTAATTCAACAAAAAGCATCCAAATAAAAAGTTTTGTGAAATCTCAGAGAGAAATTACCAATACAGGAGAAGAATCTTACATAATTCAAAACTGCCACCATCCGTAATTAAGATACCAGAGCATTGCACTTAATAATCTAGTTGTAAAAAATATCAATATGGCTTACAGAAACATTTACTCTATTTATGACAGGAGAATACAAAAACAAATTCTGCTAAGATGTGCACAGGGACAGTGTTTTAATGTTTGTGCTGGTATTGTTTCCCTGGGATATTCTAGCTAGCCTATTGAATCCAGGCATAGAATTACAAACTAAGTTTTCTTATTGTGAAAGATTTTTCTTTTTTCCCCTCTAGCTAATGCCATTGTTGTGTTTACCTAACACATAGGCTGCGTTGCCTATCTAATTTCTACATGACAAGAAGTTTTGGAGTCATGTATTGATGTAGTATTTCCTGATGAATCTGTCCTTTTCCCCTTCATTCCCACCACTAAATTCTGATAGCTTCTTGCCTGTATGAAAGTTGTTTTGAAAGAAAGAAATCAAGAATGCCTGTCTCTGTCAGTGTCTGGGAGGGATTCAGCTCCATAGAGCTGTCTCGTGGAAGAAGGGTTTGTTTCTACCTCCACTGCACACAGAGACCTTGTGACAACAAACTTTTCTGCTCAGTGAACCCACACCATGTCTCCATGGTCTGTCAAGAGTCTAGCTCCACATGGGAACATTCAGTGATTTTGGCAGGAATTCTTGAAGGAATATGGGTGAGCAAGGGTAAAAAAACATATTTAATGTTATATAAGCTTCACTAAATCTGAGCAGACTCTCACAAGAGACAATAAAATCACTGCTTCTAGAAGAAAAGTCAGTTGATAAATCATAACATTTTTCCAATTGTACAGAGTAAAGTTTGTGATGATAATCTGTAACAGAAAACACTTGACATGTTAAATATAAGTGTATGTTTTTTTAAATGTGATGAAATTTAGATGTGATTTACAGTTATGAAAACAAGCTTTAGCTAGCTTTGAGTCACAAGATTATTATATTCCATGTAACAGTGGGCCATAAATATATATATATGTATATATGTATATATGTATATATGTATATATGTATATATGTATATATGTATATATGTATATATGTATGTATATGTAGCAGTTCCCTTTTAGAAACATATTATACTTTTGTTCACAGAAACCTATATGAAATATGTATGTTGTAGCACTTCCATCTTTTTCAGTATTATTCATTCTATATAGCAATAGCTGTAAAAGAATTAGGGAGATCTATCCTTGGAAAATTTTAAAATGTGACAAAAATACATTTTACTAAAACACTTGTAAATTAAAAGAATGCTTGAAATTAAAAGTGGAATACAACATTAGTATGTGCAACAATTCTGATATGATCAATGACTTCAACTCAACACTCCCTGCTCAGGTAAAGAATGAAAGCTCACATACAGTGTAATAGTTAGCTACACTTCAAGCTGAGAAGTACTGGACAAATGATGATAAGAAAAAAGGCTCTGAAATTTTAAGCCATCAGAATTCAAATGCCAGAAGCAAGTTTAACAAGTTCCTTCCTTATTGAAGGAAATAGCTGACATATAAAAGAAATAGGAATGCTACAGCACTCTAGAGATAAAAGAGGAAAAGCAAATAAAAGGAGTTTGGTTCTGATTTGATTCTCAGCCTCTAAAGGATAGCTAATAGACCCATAGGCAAGTTAAATAGTCCAATTTCTTAATATTATGAACAAAATTGCATTAAGGGTCAGCACTAGTGCTGAAAGACAAGCAGTCAAATATTAGGAAATACCTCAACTGTCTCTCTACTCTCTTTACAACTTTGTGTTCACCCTCAGACTGGCCCCTGGGATAGAACTCATAAAATAGCAATAAAGGCACAAGTTATTTTGTTTCCATTTATCCTGAAGAAACAGCGAGTCACTCTTTAATTCCATAATTGTTGAACAAGACGCCAGCATGTTCTGCTGCAGATAGGAAGACTAAGTACTTCCCACGAGGAAAAATGAACATGATCTTAAAGTATACTGCACATTAGTTTCAGTCATGAAACAAGAGCATACTACAGAATTACTGAAGTGGTGTGATTGCTCCATCTGCTCAGTCCTTGCTTCTGTTGTGATAGTGCCACATTTGAGTACTTAGCAAGTCTTACCAAGAGTTAGGGTAGGACCAGAATTTAATTTAATTTAATTTCATTAAAAAAACATTTATTAGTTAGAAATGGTGTTTAACAATATAACTTTAAGTAGAACTATCAACAAAAAACGTCAAAAGAGTCTCTAGGACTTTAGCCCAGACCACTCACTTCCTGAATCATTAAACATAGTATGGTTTACTTTTAACTCTACACTAATTCAAAACAAACTACATGAAGATAATCAACACCCTTCATTTAATTCTTGATGCTGAGCACATACAATTGCTGATAAGTGCAAATTATTGAGTTACCTTCATATTTTTTTCTTAGTTTTGAAACAACATTAGATGAACACTGAAATGAGAAAAGAAAATCAGGCAATTTTTTAAGTGATGTAGTAAGTGGTTTAGAGATATCTCAGTCTTGAAAATTGTGTTCAACTTATTTTTATCATTCTGAAGGTACTTGGAACATACTATAAATTCAACTGAAATAATAGCCATGTTTTTCATCTCTACAGTCCCATGTAATTGACCATTAAAATCCCATCACATCGGAAGAGACATGGAGATAGGTGTTTCAATGTTACTTCAAAAAGTATTGAGCATCCAGAGTGAAGAAAGAAAAAATATTAGGTTTTACATCTATAGTCACATCTCAGTGTCTGCAAACCTACTAATGCTAGCATTACTGTCACAAGCTGATATTAATGCCGTATTAGAGCTAATGAGCAGCACCATGGCTTCTCATGGAAGCAGGACACAAAAAGCATTCACCACCACTGTGTGGTTTAGTATGACACTTCATGCTGTGCTTTCCCCAAATGCTACTGTAAAACGCAATTCTTCTAAAAGTTACCATTTTGTCTTTGATAGCCACTCAGGAAAACAAGCACCAGTGACTACTAATCAATGGTTAACGTGGTTGTCTCTGATTACTTATGTGGCACAGCTTAAAACACTAAACCTCCAACTACACTGCCAGCGATAGTACAGTCAGTCTCAAGCATGCCAAGTCTCACGATCATACTTTTGTCTATTCACCCTTTTGATTTGGCCTAAATATAGTGTGAACTCACAGTTTTGCTGCTGGTAAGAAAGGTCTTGGGAAATTTTCCTTAATTTAATTTGTAACCAGCTTTCAATTGCTGACTCATGTAATGAGAAACAAAGGCATAAGCTGTCTTAACTCCCCTTCTTCTTGCCCCGCATCGCGCGCAGTCCCTTCAAACCCCTCTGACCCTGCCATTTGTGCCCAGTACAAGCCTTTAAAGGTCTCTGATGTGTGCTGGGCTGCAGCTGCCTTTACTTAAGCCTGTTCCAGGCATTGCTCCTGAAAGAATACTGGAGCTGGCATTAAGGTCCTGACAGTTTTTCCCCACTCTGAAGTGGTCTGGAGCTCAGAACACAAGGCAGTACGGACCAACACTGAACTGATAAAGAGAAGATATTCTTGTGGAGTCATTTGGTCTCAGCAAGAAAAGTTGAAGTCCCACGGGCTGAAAAAAAACAGCCTAAATTTTCTTCACTATTTTTTCCCCTGGATTTCCCAGGAATACTAGCTTGTGAGCAAACCATATACGTTTTAGACAACCCACCATTTTCTAGAAATCACTCAGGGAATGACAATAATTATGAACCATCATTAAAGGTGAAAGTTTTTTTCTGGAAAATATATGTTTGATTCTGACTCCACTAAAGGCAGTTTTTCAAAATGCAAAATAGTAAATGCTATTTAGAAATCCAAAACTGAGGATGCATGTGAAGTGTTTATTCTTGAGCAGTGTAGAGTCATTTTCAGATTCTAAAATACTGTCCAATATGTATGTATTTGTTTGTTTTGTGCCAGGCTGCTTGACAGAAAAAATAACTTGGTTGTTGAGGTTTTTTCAGCTGGTGTGAAAGAGATGCTAATGTAATCTTCTCACAGGTGCAACTTTAATGAAAACTTAGACAGTTGAATTAAAATGTAAATAAAAACACTGCTATTTGTATTTTTTCATTTAATGCTACATACTTTCCTTTTTTTCATTTAGTACCTAATGTCATACAGGGATTTTTATCCCTGTAGTTACTGCAGTTATGTAAACTAATAAATCAAATTTTGTTCTCTATTCACTCCAGTCACATATATTAAATGCAAGAAATTAATGTACTAGCGTTTTCCATCATGATTGTTGGGAGAATTGGAAAATATTTATCTGAAATGACCCTAAAAGTCCCTCCACTCATTAGTGGATAAATTCTATGAGACATTTGTTCACAAAAACACCCATGCAAATGTGGAACAGATGCAAGGGGACCAATGAATTTAATGACAAGAAGATGACCCTGACTGTAGCAAAAGATTCAAGTACTACCAAACCCCTGATCTTAAACTCCTTTAATAATGGGAATGTAACTTCAGACTTGAATTCCATCTTCTTGTTGATTCAAGTCTACTTCTAGAGATACAAGATGATACAAATACAAATCTTGGGAGCCTAGCTGGAATCAATATTTAAATGTTCTCTTTGAAAAATGCAGTAGAATAAACAGCTCAGTATATTCTTAAAATGTGTTGATAATAATTTTTTAAGGGAATAAGGAAGCAACATGAAGGACAAAAACAAATAGAAAGAAGAATGAAACTGGCACAAGAATTTAATGCTTACAGTAAGCACAGCTGGGTTATAAATTACAAAAAGGTAAGGTTTAAAACAAATTTCTCATATGAAGCTGTTTAAGATTGAGATGGACCAGTTTAGATCAGTAGTTGTAAGGCTTGTCAAGTGCAATATACTGAATTCACTGACATGGGAAATTCTTTGTAATTTAACATTTCAGTTCGGTGAGTAAAGCCAATTATAACAAGATAATATCAGCTAAATTGGTTTTCTTCTGATTTAAAAATGGATGACTATAAGAACCTGAAGACTGAAAGTTATTTTTATGAAAGGACTTCGTAAGAAAAAGGGTTGAAAAGGAAAATAATACACTTTGAAAAGCTGACCTCAGTAAGTCAAATATTTAATTTCTCTCAGGAAAAAATTATGCAGCAAAAAGGGAATACAGTAAGCTGACACTAACTTTTTACAAAAGCTAATGAATTCAGCCCACAGAAAAGAGTAAATCATAAGATGAAGTATATTTGACTGTTTCAGTAGTAATTTGATGGCATTGAAATCAAAAAGGTCATTCACAAAATAGAAGTAATCATATATTACTGAAGAGAAGTAAGAACATATAGGGCAAATAGTCATGTAAGGATAAAGTCAGAAAGGTTAAGGAGAGAAAAGAGCTGCAGTTCTCTGAGAACATTAAAACCACAGAGGTTAGAGATGATAATAGAGTACATGCTAAGAAGAAGAGAAAAATAAAGTCTAGTTCTACTGCCTATCAAGGAGGATAAGCATTCAAGCAGACTCTGAAGAGCAAAAAAATTACAGGAACATTTTTCCCATTATTTTCTACAGAAAATGTTATTACCAGGTACTCAACAAATGAACAAATTAAAAAAAAAAAAGAGAGAGAGAGAAACATAATTGAAAGAATAGAAATAATTAAAAATATAGAACAGATTTAATCCAATTCCAATCAATTATTTTAAGATAAGTGTCCTATTTTAACCATAAATCCTGGAGAAAAACAAGACTCAAATTATCTTTGAATTTTTATTCTAAGGCTTTATGGAGATTAGAAAGATCCTTGAAAGAAAGACAACACTGAGATGAGGTAAAGAAAAGACAATATCTCTCAGTAAAGAGAGGAAAAACAGCACCTGTACAATTATAGCTAAAACAATCTAGTTCTGATTTTTGAGAATATACTAGGAAAAGAGTTTAGACATTATTTATATATTTACTTATATGATAATAAAACTCCAAATATGGAATATATATTTCTTTATAAATGTAGATTTTGGGAAAATCTAATTCCCAACTTTGTGAGGATAGTTGTCTTTATAGGTAGAAAAGGAATAACAAGTGTTGCAATCCATTGACTTTACATAATCTTGTAATATTGTCTTTTTGTAAGCAAACAGTTAAGAAATAATAGCTTGATAATAACCCCCTAAAAAAACATTTTCTTGAAGAGCACCTGTCAGTGTTTTGAGCTTAATTATAAATATGGCATTACTGGAGTCTTGTCTGGCTACCTGGATTCCCTAGTAGATTTTTTTTTTTTGTGTGTCCTTTAATTTCTGATAATTGAGGAAATCTAGTAGACTTTTTGTGTCAGCAAGTTAAGCACATATTCTATTTGTAAAAAAGAAAATCTTTTTTCCTATCTAGAAAAAAACATTCAGAAGGAATCCATATCTTAATTTTTCCCATGATTCATAAAGGAAAAAAAGAGCAATAATTTTGTTGCATAAAAAATATTCTTGACACTTTTAATACTATATTATGTAGGACTCAACACACACTTGGTTTGAAGATCAAATAATCATTTGGTCTTGGTTAGTTCTTACTACGAACATTCAGAATGATCTGTATTCTTATTTATATAATTTCTAATTGCTCTTGAATGAGAATTTCTTTTGAATGGTTTTGGGAATTGAGTTTATAAATGTACTAATCTGAAGAGTCCAAAATTTTTATCTTGTTGCTCAGTCTCTTCAGCCTCTTCAGATTTGCCACTAAAATTGCCAGTTATGCTCTGTGTCTCTGTCCATGGGGGAGGCAACTGTGACTGACAAGAACTGAATATTGGACTGCATGGGGCTATTTATAAACTGCTGATGTTCTAATACTGCTGAGCATTGACAGGCAGCCTTGCACAAATGACATCAGACATAATTGTCATGGTCCTGAGCAATGCAATGCCAAATGATTCCATAAAGCTGTGTGTGCCACAATATTAAATAATGCTTTCTATTCCTGAATACTGACATATCTAACCCTGCAGTTATGTGCTGTGATTTAATCTCAAAAGAAAGCAATGGTTTTGTTACGTATCAAAACACAGCTGCTATGAGGGTCTTCCTGCTACCCCAGAAAATTATGTCAGGTGGTATGGAATAACCTCCAGGTCCTAGCCATGCCCCCTCTGGGCTACTGAAAATAATTTAAAGACAAGTTCTGGACAGAACCAGGACACACAGTAACAGAAATGAGACAATAAAATCACTTCAGACAGAACCCATATCCAAACACTTGACTCCTTTGTCACAGCTGACATTCCTGACTGTCCGTCCAGAGACAAGGCTCCTTGTGTGTTTGTTTCCTTTGTTCTTTTATTTATTACTTCTTCTAGCCTATATATGTTGCATTGTTTATTACAGCTTTCCAGACTGATTAGGAAAGATGGAAAATTATTCAATACACTTTAAACTATAACCTGACAATAAGAAATTTGAGGAAATCTTTCTGGATTAAAAAAATAATACTTTTAATACTTGCTGTAGCAAGTAATAAAAAATATTACTTGCAACAGCTCTGCTACATCTCTTGATTTGTCAATATGTTCTAAGTTCTCCTAAAGAAATACCTCTGCCAAGGTTTTGGATCTCACATACTGCTGACTACTTTAGCTTCCAGCCTGCTTGGGTTTGGTTTGCTCCAGACCTACGTGCAGATGGAATTGTACTTCCATGGAGCTTGTAGGTCAAATCAGGCCCACCTGGTGAGTTTAGACACTTACATGATCAGGTCATCAATAAAATAAAAGAGAACGGTGCTTTGTATTTAGGCAACTGTTATCTGCCTACATCCTGTTTTAGCAATTTAAATCCTTTCCTCAGTTTTGAATATCAATCCTTATCTGTGCAATCCTTATCTGTCTAACTGGGCTATTTTTCTCTGAATTAATGGAAAAACTAAATTGTTGTGCTGCAAATGTACCCTGTTGCACATTGTGAGACCACTGGGAGGATTTTTTTAATCTTTTGCTATAGAAGAATTATCACAGATAATTCTGAATTATTCTATGCATAATGGGAGAAAGTCTTGTGAGTTCATCTAATTAACTGTAACATGGGTAAGAAGATGAGAATGTGTTACAGAAAGCCTAAACATTTTCAACCTCTCTTTTGAAAGGTTAGGAATCACATCTCCATGTGAGAAAAACAATTCAGGGCGAGACAAACCCTGAAGAGCTCTTGAATACCTAAAAAGACAGGAAATCAATAAGGCCTGTAATTATCGGCATGTAGATTTAATGAAGTGTAAAACTTTGGTGTTACAAGAAATTAAAACTCCATTAATGTCCACGGATAATGAAGAACAGAAAATTATTAAGAAAAAAAATACAATCTTTTATTTTCTCATACACTTAATTCAGATTTATTTTAATGTAAGAAATAGCTAAAGGAGACTTAAAACAGCAATTTAATGTGAATGTAGGACTTATTATGAGGCAAACCTAAGCACTTTTTAATAATTCCCAAATGAATACAGAATTTTAAACTAGCAACAGGCTCACTGAAAAATCTTGCAATTTAATATGAAATGTATTACAAGCAGGTTAATCGGGTTCATTTCATGAAAGAGTATTCTAAATTAGCTAAACATTTTTTATTTTTTTCTTGACAAAATAAAAGGTGTGAAGTTACTGCCATTGAGCTTGATTCTGAGATGTAGAAGAATCTGACTAATAGCAATGGGAAGTGGGAAGCTGGTAGTTTACACGTGGATCACAGAGAATTCTCAAAAGCATTTGTTGTCCATGGAGAATGGATCAGACAGCTTTGACAAATATTTGCAGTAGAATGAATGTCTTTCTTGTCTTACTCTATGATTACTGCTGGATAAATCTTCCATTTATTAAAGATCTTTTCTGTTTTCATATAAACCCAGCTTCAGAGAGAGATAATATTTCTTGTGATACTGTAACACATATGTTTCCCTTTTACTGCACTAAAATTTTGCTAATTAATTTAGTTGGATGGATGTTAACACATTGTAGAGTAAAAGCTACTAATTTTGAATAGAATATTAGTCACAAATTTATTTATCCATGCATGTCCTCTATACTGACAATCAGTCTGCATGCACAGTGATACCTAAATATTGTAGAATTTAATTAGATAAAGCACACCTGGTACATTGAATTAGTTACAGACCTTAGATTATCTAAATACTATCTAAGAAGCAGAATGGCACAATCCAAAGACATACATATTTAGCTATCAATTTAAGCAAATTGCAATGCTAGGGAAGCATTAGAATTTGTGTCTAGGTAGGAAATATAAGCTCTTAGAATAAAGAATATGAAAACCCTCAGCATTTAAGTAATAGGTTCTAGAGGGTCTGCATAGCCTTCACATAGGAATGTAACCTCTAAATAGTTAATCTATGTCCTCAATTTTGATTCAGGACACTTTTCTCAATTATAATTCCCCCATGTGCTGAGAAATGCCCTCCTGGTGATGGCTGCTGTCCATGTCTTTCTCAGTAACTGCTTGCTAACCCCTTGGCAAAAGAACCTTATTTGCCCGTTGGTGGCTTGATTTTCTGTCAGGCTTTAGAACAAAGCAAAAGAAAGCATCACTTGGGCACCTATTTTCCTTTACACATGGGAAAAAGGCAGAGCGAGAGGTAAAAATGATGATGAGCTGAATCTGATCTAAAGCCAGGCTGGAACATGTGTTTGATGGTATTCCAAGCATATTGAGAAGATGGCAACTAAACACTGTAATTATAAAGATCAGTGTTCTTAGAATATCTTTTTAGTTATATGCCAAATTTTTTTGACATTTTAAATACCTAAAATAATTTAAATGCAAAACCAGAAATCACAACCAACAATAAAATGTTTGAGGATATATATAGAGAAACCATTCTTCTTCCACCACCTCTTAATCAATATCTTTTGTGGGGTTTAAAATTACTTGATTCTGACAGAATCCTGAGGTATATGAGAGATGGGAGAGAAGCCATGCCACAGGAATGAACCACTGCTGATCAGAACAAATATCTATTCATGTGACAAACTTAACATTTTTCTTTTCCCAGAAACATAGGCTTTATGGATGGAAATTGCCTAACCAGAGGGATGGAAACTCTAAAGTTATACATTGTGCAATTCCTATCAGATTTAAAATAGGAATAGTCTTTTTCTTGTTTAGTTGGAAAATTCACAATAAACATCCGTCTGCTACTTTTCTGAAGCTTTTTCCTCCAGAGATAGCATTGGATGACTCTATATTCTATACTATGGTAGATAATATAATTTATATTGATTTCATAGTGTAGAAATACCAGAAGAAATTTTTTTGTTGTAGTTGCTATTGTTGTTATATCTCATCATTCTCAATATACAATCTGTGGCAAACTGCAGCTCAAGAAAAATTTGAAATGGCAGACTCAGACAACAACTGCCTATTATCTAGAAACAATAAAAAAATAGACTTTATATTTAGCTATTTAAAAACTTATTAAATAAAACAATTTATTCCCAGAATTTTGCTGGAGAAAGGGGTCACTTGTCATATGTTAGATAATCTGTCACTATGCGTTTCATTCAGAAATTATAGGTAATTTTATGGAATGTAATTTGATTTAAAAAATTAAGGATTTAGAACAATCAATATTATTATTTAGACAGACGTATAAAATAAGAATAGAGCTGTGTCTGATTAACAACAAAGGGACTGGATGAATATAAACAAATTATCTAGCATAAAACATACGAAGGTATCTGTCAAAAAGTGTCTGACTGTGAACACAACCTGACCTGCCTTTTCTCTCTGACAGACAGGGAAAGTTCTGACAAGTCCATCAACAGTTATTTTTCTGCAGGAAAAATGAAACCATTTCAAATCTCAGCTTATTTTTTCATATTCATATTATTTATCCTAATATTCCTGGCTTTAATTTTTTTTTCCCAAGAAGCGTGAAAACTAAATATCCCTATTCGTTTTCCAAAAAAAAAGGGGCTTTTCCTTCTATTTCTCTCATCCTCATGGGTATTATAATTACAAAGTATACCAGGGAAGATGTTCTAGCTATTTATCTGCCATGAATAAAACACAATTCTATTAAAGAACACAAAAGTATAGAGCAAGTCAGTTTGGAAACCAAGAGAGTTTTGGAAGAACAAACACAAAGGTTCATAGATCTTCTCTGCCAGAAGTTTTGTATGTTTTCTTTCTCCTTTATTTTGTCTTTATTGTGTTTGAGACATTTGCTTCCATGTGGGGTTATGAAGAAGCACATTCATTTCCTAGCACATACAGATGCATTTTTAATTGATTTAAAAGCAACCAGCACTTATTAGCCTTCAGTTTTTTTGGTTGACCCCCATGTAAATATTTTATTGCTGTTTTCCATTTTAATATACTAATCATAAAAAGAGAACTTGTTCTTTGTTCCTAGGCTGCCTGTGAGCTTCATCATTACATCTTTCTCAGTCCCATCATTTTTATAGCTGTTCAAGTTTTGCTACGTATTGTCCTGGGTGCATGGCACTGGCACTGGAAGCTGTGGGGGCATTTGTGAGGAGAAAGCTGAGAAGATGAAAACTGAGAAAGCTGAGCTCCTCAGGGAAATGTATTTAAGTTTTTATGTAGAACTAACAGTAAAAAATTGTAGGGTCCGTTTGGAGACAGACTCTAAATATATAGTTATTTTCCCATTGATAGTCACAAACCCAAAGGATAGTCTTATAATCCATAGTCTATTATTTTTGGAAATAACTATCTGCTAATGTATTTGCACCAAATTGTTCTGTGATTCTAATGGGGAGAAATATGTGAAGTCCAGTTCAACAGCATGCTTTGCTAGCATACAGCAACATAAATAGGTCAGACAATGGAAATTTTAATTTAATATATTCCCAGACATTGAGGTCAAGGGAAGTTTTATCTGAAAAAGGCGAATGGGATTATGTTCTTAAAAGAATTTTTTTATTATGGGTTTTCAAATGATGAAGCTTAATAGGTGATCCATAATAAATTTTCATTGTAAAGCATACAATATTAAATAGGATTTTCTTTTCTATCAGAGTTTAGTCTGTAGTTTACTACCTGTCAAATTCTGACTGCTTCTGAAATGCCATGCTGTTAACTTGCCTTTCCCCAGATACAAAATATGCTAATCTTGACCTATTCCTAGTTAACTTTTATAGTTTCCTCCCATTACTCAGTTTTACCTTTTCTCGTAATTCCTGTACAATTGCACACTACCCTATTGCAACATTAAAAATGAAGTAATCAAATATGTTTCCACATCTGCATTAAGAAAAATTTCTCATTGTTTCTTTTTCTTGATGATAACATATCGTCCTCTTCCTTTTTTTTTCTTCATTAAAAGTAAAATCAGATGAAAAAAAAGAGGGTTCTCCCCTGTGAGATTATCATTACCATCAGTGACAAAACTGGAAATTAGTTACACAACCAGTGGCAACATTTCATGACATTCCTGGAGGTGGATGACAGCTACCTCTCCACAGTCTTTTGGATACAACTCATGATCAACCAGACTTCCCATTTTTTTATTAGGAAACCCCCAGGGTACAGACAGAAACATAAAAAAATTAATCTGAATACCTTCAGACATCAAGTAAAGAAATAAACTAAGTAAGTCAATGTGCTCACTTCAGACACACTTTTTAATATTATTACCCTAAGATTATACAAGTGAATTTTAATGGGGTTCTTTCTGCCATTGTGAATATTGTACTTCAGTAAATGTTACCTTTATTTTTACATAAAACAATTGAACAGAAAATTGCAACAGACACAGAAGAATCTGATTGATAGTTATTTGGAAACACACCTGTAAGGCACATTCTTTCTTTTATAACCCTTCCTAGATTGTTAATGCTACCACCAGTACATTGCTAATGTACTACCACCAGAAAAAAATCTGTCCCCTGAGTAAAACAGGCAGAGTTGTAGCAGGTAAATCTATTCATGCTTTTTTTACCATTGCATTGTATAGCAGATCCAGGATGACTTTAGGAATAAATAAGCAAATTTATTCCTGCACATAAAGACTTAGTATCAAGAGAGCCCAGGTGGGACTAAACATGAAATCAAGCATATAAACTGAAGTCAGAGATTTGACTCATTATGACTGAACTGGAAACCATAAGCAAGTTAGTAAAGGTAGAGGTCTTCATTTAACACATATTTCCCATGAAGGCAGGTGATATTGCTTTTAATCCAACCATTTGGTAACATGAAAAAAATGTTTTCTATAAATGTAAATATAATAGGATATAGTTATTATTTTCAAATGGTAAACTTCAAGACAGCAAGAAAGAAAACATGACATTTTTTACAGTGCATTAAAGCAATATTTTACCAAAGAATACACAAGATATGTTTCAGGCCACAGATCAGCTTGGTGTGAGAGTAGGAAAAGGGCTCTCCTGTTCAATAACTTTGAATCCTCTCCTCGCAATTTAAACATTCTCAGACAACATTCAGTAAAACCTTTAGTAAATTTTACTTGCAAAATATCATAATATATGTATATATTTAGTAAATGATTATTAAATTATTTATCAATATGTTATTTTTTATAATCAGAGTAGTATATATTTGTATCATTCTTTTATAGGACTCACAGTAAAATGAGCTTCTTAAAGCTTGTATTAAAAATATACAAAATTCTTCCTGTTTTTAATCTATTTACCAATGTTACTTTATCAATCTGTATCAGAATTTATTCAGAATTCTTTGAGTAGTAAATTTTCCAAGGAGCAGACAAACAATGGCCAGCTTGATTTATTTTTTAAAAAGTCATCATAAAAGATCCATTCCCTCTTCTGTGCATATACTGCACTGCCAGAATGGCTAATGGGAATTATTCATGTTCATACCAAGAAGAATATTCCCTAAAGCATTTTAGCCTTCTTTTATGGAAGTATATAAAAAAGACTTGACTCTTACAACCTTTTTTTAAAAGATGACTCTTTGAACCTTCCCTGAGCTACCATACTCACACTAATAACCTACTAGCATGCAAAAAAAAAAAAAAAAAAAAAAAAAAGCAGAGATAAATGAAAAAAATATATCTATTGAATAGTTACATAATTGACACTGAATGGCAATGCTAGGTACCTGGAGCTAACTGTAGATTTTGCCATTCATTTTGTGTGTTGTTTATTAAAATTTTTAAATAATCATTGCTATAAAAATTTCAAACACAGAGGAGCTGTAACTTCCTATTGAGATTTTTAGTCATGTCTCAGAATACACATTACTCTTTGAATAAAAGACCATTTTAATGTAAAGAAAAAAGTATATTTTAGGCATTGTACTTTTTTTTTAACTTTTACAGGTAGTTGCATTTCCCTTCATTTTATAGCAGTGCCCAGGCTTCAGGTGTAGTGAAGGAAAAAGGATTTTCTGGAAAGTCTGTAGGTAGATATTTTGATCATGATAAAGTGTCTTGTTTAAAAACTGTTGCTTTTTAGTTTGAATGGTAACCATCTCCAATTTCAGACAAAATTTATATACAGATATTTGAGACCACTTAAAAAATTATTGTATAGTGGTTTTCATTCATGAAATTCATTGCAAATTTGTTATAAAAACTTACTAAAATCAAGTCATGCTTAATTCTAAAATAATGTTCAGCACTAATTTTTGTTCTTTTTATTCAAATCCTGACTAACTAAATCATTCCTAAAATACCTCAGCTGAACAAACTTAGTAGAATTAATCAGCAGTTAATTGATTTCATCAAGACTGGGTAAAATTCATTCAAATATTGGTTACATATATTACATACTTTCATAACCATTTTGTGATCCCAGACTATATTTTTCTTTTCCCGGCAGTCTTCACTTGTCAGCCTCTTTTCACTATTCCACTAACAATGGAAGTCCAGTATAGGAAAACCAGAGTACTTTTGGATCGTCTCTGACCACATAAAGGAAAGAGAATTTTTATTCCACTTAAAATAGAATGTAAAATTAACTGTCTCATGACACATAATTTCCTGTGGCAGCCAGGTTTCCAATTACGATATCGATAACTGTCATAAAAATAAGTTATATCTCATCTAACAGAAAAAAAAAGATGGCTAATCATAGGCAAAAATTATATTTGGAGGCCTAAAATATTTATTACAGTATTGATCAAACTTCTTCATAACTTGAAGTTTTCTGGTGTAAGAAAAATGTACTGGGTTTAGCTCCTAGTCCACTTGCTTAAATTAAGTGCAGGAAAATTCCCTTAGGGAGTGCTTGGGCTTCCTAGAATGCAGAGGGATCTCTCTGGGGCTGTAAAGTTGATATTGAAAATTTTTCATGACATGTCAGTTCTAGTTGTTTCTGGAACAAATGCCAGAGGTGAAGAAAGGCAAGGTCTCAGTAGCCCTTCAGCTGGTATAAATTAGAAACCATCTCAGCACTGGATCAAGCTGAAGAGTTTGGAAAAGTCAGAAAAGTTGAAAGTTGTCTTTACTGCTGTCTCTGACTTTGCATTTATTTAAGTGGCGCCAAGAAAGTCTTTAGCATCGAGAAAAAGTTGGGGCATGTCTTCAGAGGTTACTTAATACTTTTATTAATTAGTAAGTTTAAGCATTTCTATCCTGGCCATAGCACTTTGGGTTAGAAATCATTAATGCTATCAAGTACCGACCTTTACTCTGAGAGTTAAACTGCAGTCTAATTGTTTGGTGTTTTCTGATCCCAGAGACTGGACAAAAATGGTAAGATTTTGCTACATGTACTATCCAGCTTTTACATGAAAATAATGAAATTCTAGTCCACAATAATTATATATATATATATATATATATGCACATATGATATTATTAAAATAAGATTTGTGTTTGTGCTGCACCACGTAATCCCTTTGCCCACTCAAAAATTCTGCTCAGCATTTCATGTACAATAATAAAACATCCCATAGTTGTCTGCTATGGTTTCCAAAGTCCTTTAGGAATAATGTCAGAGGGCATTACCATTTGATTGATGTTGCTAGAAAAACATTGCTCCTTTTTGACAGCGTTTAATGATTCAGGTCACTAGCCTGTGCCATACTCAGTAGCTTTATCAAGTACACAAAACCTTGCTTCAAAGAGAGTATAAAAATGTAGGGTTTTTCTTTTGAAGGAAAATATGAATCCATCTCATGCACTTATTTTTCATACCTGCACAGGCCTATATCAAAACAAAATAAACCTACAATAATCAATTCAAAATTGCTTTTTTTTTATTTGCACTCATAAATGTTCTATAAAAGAAACAAGCAAATAATACACTCATGGGCATATGAAGAAGACATCATAAAAAAGAAGAATTTACTACAAATCTTGTATGAATTAATTTTTACTGAGGTTCCACAGCTAAACACATAGAGCTATATTATTAAGAGTAAATACCATTATGAGTGGAGAGTTATCAAGGTATTTCTTACAATTATTAGAAAATCAACAACACCTAATTGCAAAATTAGCTATTTCTTTCTCTTTTAAATAGTAAAACATAAATATCTTGCTTTCTAAAAAATATTATTTCATAATTGAAATTACTGTCTTCTGCTTTCTTACATTTTGAAGAATTAACTAGTTTAAAACAATTCTGAGGCAGGTCTTTCCAAGAAATACCTGATTTTGCACTTCTGAAAGATTAAAGAACTATGTTTTTGTATGCAAATGGTGTTAAAAGAGTTAAGTGAAAGACAATTAATTTTTTTTCTCTTGAATTTTTAAGGATAATTGATTCTGCCATATTACATTTTTTAGTGTCACAGAATACAGACTGAGACAACACTGAGTGCTTTTGTCATAGCTCAGTCAGCTCCCATCTGATCTAAATCAGTATCAAAAACAATAAAGCTACATGTATTTACATCTGCTAAAGATCACATCTTTTTACTCACCAGGATGTCTGTCCTGTTTTCTAAGCACAGCTGCCTTTACCTCAGGTAAAGGAATTCCATACAAATTCACATATTTAAAAACAAGTCTACTCCAACAAGCTCATGACACTGAGATTTTTCTTACAGATGAAGATGTCTGTGTGGATATATTCACATGGGAATGAGAGATCAGCTCCTTTGTACATTAGCTAAATACTGCCAACTGATATTCACTCAATAATCTTTCCATCTGCCATGCTATTGGGGTTTTGCTCTTCTATAGGTTCTGCACTGTGTTTGCATCCATGAAGACATTGCAGATAACCTAGAGCACCTAAAATGACACAAGGCGCCTTCTTGAAGGGAAGTTGCCCACATGATATTCAACATAATCAGTGATGGTTAAGGAGCACTTCAGCCAGCAACAGTTCAGCAGTTCAGTTCAGTAAAAATCAATTTATGAGATTCCAGAGTATTACAATTTGGTGCCATCTTTGACCCTTTGAGAAATATTAATCACACAGAATCACAGAATCACAGAAATTCTAGGTTGGAATCATGCTTATGTGGCTAAAAGATTCAATGTTAAACCTACAGATTCTCATCTTTTTGAAATGAGTTAAGTGGAGCCCAAGAGCATGTGTCACAGTGCTTACAATGACAACAGATGCCTCTGGGAAATTCAGTCCTGTGTTTGAGTGGCTGATCAGCTAAACAGCTTTTGAGATTCTGCTTGCAACATTGACAATATTGACTAGATAAGTAGATACCCATTTGTGTCCTAATCTGTGTGCTAAATCCTACCCTGAGTGATGATAGTAATTTAGCCATCATTTTTTCAAAACACTTTTGACTGCTTTAAAATATTTTTATTCTGGATAATAGGCAAACTCCATAGCCATTCACAGTTCTCTGACTATTGCACTTTTTTTCTGTGAGGGACATGATCTCTAAACATGTATGGGACCTCAGCTAATCTGCACTGGCAGTCCTCTGCTTATTTTAAACCTCAGGTCTTAACTGAAGGCCAGGGATACCTGAGTAGGCAGTTCATGTGATCTTTTTCATGTGACAATAAGAAAATATTTTGAATACCCAGAGAATCAGCTATTTCCATGGTTCAAAACAGAAACATCTGTGCAAAAAGGGATGTGAGGCATAAAGATCTCTTAAAGATATGTTTTAGAAAGTGTGCCATTGAGGTGTGGCAAGCTACCATCCCTCTGTGCTGCAGAATCACTGCATTCAGTGTTTCTCCTAAAGAGGTGTTCATCTTTCTACAGCTGAGCTATGGCTTGGTAGCTGCAAATAACGAGAAAACACAAAGTCAAATATTCTTGTTAACATGTTTCATTTAAGTACGCGGGCTGTGGTTTGGTCATGTGGAAGACCAACACAAAACTGTATTCAGAATAACCCATCTGTTTGCAAATTCAGGTAATCTATTCCAAGTTTCACTAAAAAATAGTGTTTAATTAAACTCCAGAACATCCTGTCTAAACCTTCTGCTGAATTTAAGGCAGCATTTTGAGATTTTGTGTAGGCTATGTACAGAACTCTCTCAGAGCGGGGAATACTGGAGGATGTCTGTTAATAACACAGGGGTTTTTATATCCAGCACAAAAGTGAGCACCTTCAACACACCACAGCTGGTGTGCGCAAATAACATTCTTACAGTCAATTGGCTAACAGCAGCTAGCCAGTTTCTGGGGTGAAATGAAATTAGTCAAAATGGTCTAAGAAAATTCCAACTTTGGAAATCTAGAAGAAAAAAAATTGAAAGTAGCTCTAACCCACTTTATGCATCCCCAAGTATTTCCTACATATCAAACCCCATGTTTTTCAGCTGACATAAATGCAATAAAGAATAGTTTGAAACTTAACCAGAAATGCATGCTTGTCTTAAAAAAAAAGAAGAAAATACTAAATGTCCTTTTTTTAATATCATTAGAAGTATCCTCCTTCTTTCAACCAACAACATACCTGAGAATAACATAGCGCATAAAGGCTCAGTTGTCAAAAGCAAAATAAATTTTATATTGGCAATCTTGTATGCATTAACAATTGTTGACACAAATTACAGCATTTAAATATGTAACTGGATGACTGAACCTGAAAATTAACTATCTCAACAGTTGCAAGGAATACAATCATCTGCTTTGCAATTATGTGACCATCCTGTTGATTGTGGAAATGACGGCAGGTGCAAAATTGAAGCCTGGGTTATGTCTCCTTTTAAAGCACGGTTCTTAATGTGATTTGCCTTTTAATATGCATTTGCAGCACGTATTGTAATTGTTTCTCTAGAGCTCCTATCTATGATTTGAATATATAATATCCATAGCACAAATTGTGTATTACAGCTCCAGAATATCAACTGTAGCTTAAAATGCCTATTGATTGGAAAGTAGTAATTTGCGTGCGACATGCAGAAGCTACTGAAGTGTTTTGGCATTATTTTTGCATTATAAAGTTTAGTCATTTGTATTATACATCATGCTTACTAAAGTTAACTTTAATGAATATCACAGAAAAACAGGAAAGTGCATCCTAAAATTCTTTTCCAGATCTAGCATTTTTTAAAAAATAGTTTCCCTTCTTCCTAAGTGTTTTCAAGTTTCCATCCACAATCTATAACGTTTTTATAAACTACATCTTTACCAAGCTGCAGTAAAACCATGTGAGGTTACAGTACTGTAAATTTCTTACCAGTTTCCTGACTACGAGAGCCGAAGTTTTTTGTTAATAAACAGAATACCTGACAGTACCATTATTAATAGGAAAGGTAAAATAAATCAGTTCCAGTGGAAAGAATATGCGTCTATTTGGGCAAAGTGTGTTGCAAGTGTAATGAGTGAGGTTTTGTTGCAGATGAATAAAGGAAGCAGAATATTTCTTAGGTTTACACTGAGGATTGGCCTTTTATTTGTAAGAAACAGTTGCTTTTGACATCTGTAATATGCCTTTTCAAGAGCTATCATGGCACTATCAGGTCAACTTATAATTTAACTATCAAAGAATTAATTTCCTAGACATAAAGTTTAGTTCCAGTGGGTAAATATTAGAGTCTGCTTGAAAAATCAAACTGCAGTTACAATGAAAAAAAATCAATGAAGAATATTATGGGGAAAAAACCCCAAACACTATGATAAACCAAATGGGAACACAGTTCTTCAATGAATGGCAAATTAAAATTGTTTTTTAGTTTCACAGCTATATTGATGGAAAAATCTTAGTCCGATATAAAGCAGTGTGGATTAGGTATGCAAATGTGTATTTCCATTACATTTATGGCCATGTCTGCTACACCACTGCAGAGCAAAAATAACTTTATAATCTATTAGTATATATATAAGACTTAAAAAAATAATGTTACTGAGTATCTCTGGCTATTTAATAACATAAGAGCATTAAGGTTAACTTTTGAAAAACAGTTTTGTAGACAGAAACTCATTAAATTTTTTTAATTGCCACTCTGGATAATTTCTGGAGTATATATTTGTGCCATTATTGTCTAAATAATTTGAAAATATCTATGCTTCTTCAGCAATCTAAATTATGTAGAATTTAAAGTACTGTTTGCCAAATACAACGAAAATGTAACCAAAACCTATAATTGCTTATTTGGATAAATATCAGTGAAGAGTTCAGAGTGTAAAGTCAGTATATACATTGTGAATAAACAGTAGAAAAGTAGGAAAAATATCAAGGGAGGGAGGGAAGTTGTTTGAGATAAAATGGAAAAATGGTGGCTTTTCAAATACTTAATTATTATCAGCATATGCAGACTATAAGTAGGTGTATAATGTGAAAACGGGGACCCCTTCCATATCATATGTCACAGCATGAATTCTGGGTGTCTGGTCCCTGAATTCTGATATTCAGTGTTTTCATTCAAATATCTCTAAGGCTGATGTTACCTTTTTGTGCCAACATTACATGCAGCTATAACTGGTGAAGATAGGTGAAGAACCTGAGACACACCAATCGCCCTGCAGAACAAGTAAGTACTGAGTTTTATTAAAGTTTGGTTCACTTTTTATCACTCTTTGTTGCTGTCAGGGATCACTGAGACCACAAACAGCAGACAAACAAAGAAATCTATTTCTTGCACAGCCTCCAGGATGTGGTTGAAGTTCAGTGCATCACTGGCCACTAAGGACCAGCCTGTGTCTTACAAACGCACATCCAGTGCCCTGTGTTTCACAGCTGAGAGCAGGAACAGGCTGGAGTCAAAGCTCAGCTCTGTGTTGCATTTCTCTCTGAAGACAGGCTCACAAGGGAAATCAGAAAAGGACAATACCCTTACAAAACCTTTCATGTGTTAATTTTTTTTTTCAATTTTCAGTTCAGTGAGAGTTGAAAATTTCTCCTAGTTGCCCAGAAATACATTTTCAACAGATGTGTTCGAACTCAGTTCATTTTATTGGAGAGAAAAAAGAACAAGTGGATGTTGACTCAACTGTCTTTTAAAATGAAAGAGTTGACGAGGCCAAATGAGCTTTTTTCATTGCTGCACTTTTTAATATTTAGTGACATAGTGACATTTATTTATAGCTACCTGTTTAATCATTACTTTCTGGGGTTTTTAGTACTGATAAAACAGTACATGATTATATAAGGCATGTATGATCATTACTTAAACAAAAGCCAAAAGAAAGATTAAGGCATTGATATGGTCATTATATTTTTATATATGCATACATATACAAAATTTGCTTCTGAAAAAAATATGAAAATAAAATAGGTTTTATACCCCACCTCCCCTCGACCCCATGAAATTTTGTGTTCAGTGACTCCTTTTAGGAATCAAGTTTCAGTCAGGTCTCAGTAATTATAATTTTCTTTTCTTGCTTAGTCTTGAAAATCAAAAATCAGGTAAAAATGGACAGAATAGTTTAAAGTGGGTCAACAAGTGTGTTGCTATGGGAAACTGAAATACTAAAAAGTCTCTCTATTTTTACTGCTTGAGAAAAATATAAGTTGGTTTTTTGTGTGCCTCCCATGAGGCTTCTCCTGAAGTGACATACCTTAAATTACATTTTATTTTTCGAGACAAGATGCCTGACAGGGGATACAAATATATATCATTTATTAGTATAGAAAAAAGTGTTTTCAAAATGAGAGACTGCTGTTTGAAAAGTAGTAATTTTTAAACTCAGTTCAGTTACTACTAGCTATAAATGAAAAGTATACTGTTTATTTGGCTCCTCTATTAAAAAGATTCATCTATCTTTTACCTAATGGCTTCTAGATATATGAGTTTTACAAGGTGAATTACCTTAAATGAGGACAACCATCTTTATGGGCAGTGGAAGTCAAATACAAAAGCCATTTTTATTTACTTTCTTTTTCCTTCCACACACCCTGCCCAGAACATGATGGAGAAAGGGAGAAAGGATAATTGCGAGAGTAATGATATCAATAAGCTTGATAGTTTAGAACACTTCTTTTAAAGAACTGGTTCGTAGAGCTTATACCGTACATGTCAACACTTTATAAAAATGAAAGTGTCGGGTTTTGTTATTGATCTACTTTGCCATTTTTCCAATTTTTGAGGCTTAAAAATGAATTTAAATTTAGTTTTAAATTACCAACAATTTTATGGGTGTATATGTTTGATGTCCTTACTGACTTTATAAATGTCAGTAGAAAACTGTCAATTGATCTATTAAGCCTCAGAGAAGTTATATGCTTATAAATTTGCTTTAGATATATTCTCAGTTTTGATGCTTTCTGAAGTAGTTTCTTGCTAGAACATGAATACTTTGAGTTTAGACTTTTATAGACAGATGTCTGTCTGCATTGACCTGCCTTCAGGCATGTTAGTACAATCTTTTGCCTGGAAGGCAGTCATATTGACTACTGCTGCTGGGAACAGCAAAGTAGGAACTTTGATATCGTTCATGGACAAGCTGTTCTGGTCATGTGCCTGAAGGCTTAAGCTGTCTGCAAAGTGCCTCCGTATTAACTTCTCTGGGAAGCTTTTTCAGAGTCAAATTACATTTCCTTGTATGAAGCTTCAGAGTTCTCCCCAGCAGGTCTGAATTGATCCTTCATGGTAGAAAGTTTGACTGACTGCTTCCCAAGAATAGTAAAACTTTAAGATTCTCTTAAAATTTAATGAGAAAACACTAAATACAAGTTCTCAGGGAATTAATCAGAGTGCAGCCACTGGGTACATGTAGCGCATAGTGTTCCAAGGTGTTTGTCAAGACAATACATTCGGGTCACTGCCTTGTCTTCCTACTTGTGCTATGTGTCCTTAGAGAAAAATCAGCAAGTCACCTTGGGAGTATACATTTGTATTTTGAATGTTCCACTGGATTGCAATGAAATACTAACCTTGCTTTCCTTACCTTCCTCCTCCCTTCCTTTGCTTCTCCCATCATGAATTTCAGCGTTTTATGGACCATGCTTTTCAGGCATGACCCCAGAGGGTTACAGCCTTATGAAGAAGAACTAGGGTCATAACTCTTTTCTTTCTTTTTTAAATAGTTTTTTTAATTATTATTATGGGGAAAAAATAATTATGATATTTCCCATGAAGAAAGAAATTATTTGATATATATGCAGCCCTGCTGTTTTTCAGGCACACGGATAAGGAAAAATGATGTGAACCATCATGCTGGACTTTTGCTTTAATTAGGGTTTATGAACTCAATGAAAGCAGATAAAAGGTGTTGAAAACCTAGAAATTTCCTGTCAGACACAGAAGAAATGTATTATTCTGCTTCTTTGCATTTCAGCTGCATTAATGAAAGCAGTAATAGTTGCTGACCCCATGCCATTTTGCCATGTAGTCATGATTCATCCTTTCACAAAAGAAAATCAGAAAACTGCTGAGTATTAGAAATATTAATGGTTGTTAGAAAAGTGTAATAAAGGTCTCTTCTTCTAAAGCATTGCCAGGCTTTCATGTCATTATTCATGAGTGCCTAGTGCAGTCAGAGGAGAGTAGCTCTGATATCCAAGGAAGCAATGATGAGCAGCAGGAAAAAAAGGGTGCCAAGAAAAGGAATTTTTCATATGACTCAAATAATAGGGCTGCAATATATGAATTGTACAATACTGAAAATTAATTATTTTTCATGAATATTAGGAGTAGCACATCATTTGGAAAGAGAGATAGGTCAAACCTGCAGTTTAAATATCTGAGGGTGAGGGATTGGAACAGGAAAGAAAAGTAGAAATAGATCAGAAAATAACAGACCCGACTGGCATTTGGTAAGAAGCAAAGTAACATAAAGGCATTCTTATATTTTGAGCTATCTTGATGTACTTACTATTTAAGCTCACAACAATATCACATTATTTCACACCATATTTAACAGTGTTTTAGAAGGATATTACAACAGAAGACATGAGCATCAATAATTCATGCATAAGAGAAAAAGTTAAAAAGGGGTGTTTCATGATTTATTAGCTAGACAATTGTTGAACTGTGTTTCTTTAATTACTTCATAAATCACCAAATATATTCCAAAAATCACAGTCCCCATTCACTACTGTGAAATAGCTGGGAAATTATGTTGAAATGAGCACCTAATTGTGTGTCAGTGATTACTTCCCTTCCTTGTTCTATCAGATGAGACATAGTTTCTATAATAAATAATTTTAGATTAAAAAGTAAAAAACAAAATCAATCAAACAAGCCCTAAAAATTAAATAGAAGAAAAAATAACACATTTTCTTTCAACCTTCATTTCCTAAAAACATATAGGATTAAAAGTCACGCTTAGTTACATTAAATAACCATTCTTGCATTTTTTCATTTAGTTCCTAATCTAAACTCATTTAAAGTAATCCGTGTATTTAGGTATTTGGAATCTATTTATTTGTATCATTTTGATTGTTATAAGGTCACACTGATAATATGAAGAATATGTAAAGACCATAATCTAGAGTGAAATTTTTCTGATTAATAAGAATTCTTTGTTATATTTTATTTAAAAAATAAAACCCATTTTTTTATTAAAAACAATAAAATATTCCCTTAGCATACTATCAAAGGACAAGAAAGGCTATTACAAATATACATAATGCTAAAGTTGGAACATTTTGTCAAGTTCATATTTATACAAGGAAGAAAAGTTCTTGCATGTCTTTCAAAAGGACACTTTCCAGCTAGATAATACCAAATGTGAAAAAAAATATATGAAAGACCAGAGAATATTTTAATAAACATTATGTAAAACCATCTAATGTTATTAGTGTGAATGTTTAGATGTATTTTCTTCATTCATCTTTTATTCTTTTTTTAAGCCTGTTTTTTCCAACACATTTAACTGATAATTTATCAAAAAGTAAAGCTTAAAGGTGGAGGCAAAAATTTGTAAACAAGTAATCTTGTTAGGCAGTCTCTAGGGGTAAAATTAGATATGGAACTTTGCTGGTTATCAGAAAAATTTATTGTCAGTACAGAGTGCAACATATGCATTGTGTAATGTGTTACCTAATGAAATCACCAGTTTATTAGTCAAGGAAGGAATTACAATCCAGAACATTCTGTAATGGGTTCATATACACAACTATATGGCTCCCTATCCTGTCTAGTTCAAGAATGCCCAAATGCTGAAGCCATCTTCACTAGAAAACATTTCAATAGGAAGCAGGAAATTTAGATTTAATGCTGAAAAACCTTGATTTAAAAAATTTAAGCTCCAATCAAGAAATACACTTTACATGTCTTTAGAGAATGACACAAATCTACTAAAAGCACTTTGGTTCCTTTTTTGGGGGTTTCTCTTTGGAGGCACCAGCCCAGGCTGTTTTTGTGTCACTGTACTCTGAATAAATGAATGAGAGATCTCAGCCTTTGCTATGGGAAACCTGGGGTTAAACTGCTCAGGAGACCTGGTCTGGTGTGAGTGGGTGTGTGGGACACCTGTGGGCTCACTGGAGCTGTGGAGGGGCTTTGGTCCCAGCAGTGACAGTCTCTGGTGCTGGGAGTGTGACTGACAGAGAATCTTGTGAATGCCCTGACTGGGAAGTTTCCTTAACACTTTAAATATATGTTGGAATCTCCTATTTTATGACTTTATGTTTAAATGATGAAGGTGTATCAGTTAAGTTGTACATCTATTTCCACAACCATCAAGTTTTTTTTTATTTTTCAAGGCTCTTCATTTTGCTCTCAGTGATCCTTTTTACTCACAGAATAATTCATAGTGTGTACCAAACTGTTTTGCTGATGGAATGGCTGACCAGTTCTATCTGTATTTGCTTTAATTTTATAATATTTTGTCTCATTTGCTTTTAACCTTTTTTTTTTCTTTTGTAATCGTGTTTTTTTTTACCCATATAGCAGTGTAAGTGGTGGTAATCTGTATACATAGACTCTAGGCTGAGAATAATTTCTTATCACAAAGGTCACTGCATGGTAGAAGCTGCTGTGGCACTGTTTACAGGAATTTCACTGCTGTTTAGAATCAGAATTATGTCTATTTGCTGTTTGAAACTAAAACCACTGCATTATTAATACCAGCAAATGCCACATATTGATGTCCAAATGGGACTTTTCTGGTTATATATTACATGTCCTCTCAAAGTTGTCACATTGATGATGTACTACATAACACTAATAGCTGCTACTCCAATGATGTATACCAAGTGCCATCACTCCAGCTAAATATTTCATCATAGCAACAGAATTTGTGCTAAAATACTTCAACAGCATGGCTGTAAATACAATATACATGAACAGACCAATCATTCTGAAATGTTCTAGAGGATTATTTATCCTATATATGCAAGAGTGTGTGTGTGCATAAGCATACGCTACTGTAATCAGATGGTTTTCTGGTTTTAGGATATGCACATTGTTCTTATTTATTAAAAGCCTGAAGCCAAATTTAATACCTTTAACATAGCCAAAATCTCTCACCATATTCTTGCTCTGAATTTTACTGATCATATGTTTTTATGACTTTGGAAAACCAGTTTTCCATACCTGGAGTCTCATTTCAATATCATGGGTTATCAAGTATCAGTGTTGCGCTTAATTAGTTGCCCTTTCTTAATTATTTCACTTATCTTCCCTTTTATATTTCCAATTGCTCTTTTTCTTTAGCTCTTTTCAACTCCACCAACTTTCAAAATTAAGTTTCATTATTCAGACCTATCCCTAGTATTTAACGACCTGCCAAGTAAATAGTGGTTTCAACCCAAAAGAAAATGAGCAAGTGCCAAAAATCATTAAAAAACCCCACCCCCAAACTAAGACAATGTAGAAAATCCCACCATAACTAAACAACCAGAACCAGAAGAAATTAGCTAAAACATTATCACAATCCACACTTTTATTTCCCTAGCTCAAGTCATGGCCTGACAACAAGAAGTGCAGCAATTAAACTCAAATCATTCCTCCATTGTTGTCTGGAATAAAACACAAACTTTTCCAAACATTGTTAAAATGATAATATAGAAACAAGTCTTTAAATGAAAGCTTTCAGGTGAACAATATGGCAATATGCAGTGATATTTCAAGACTTTTATAAGGTTAGGTAATTTCCCCCCAGGTTCTGCTCCATTGGAGGCCCCTCCCACCCTGATCCTTTAGCTGCACACTTTATTGTGTCTATGATGAGCGGTGCAAAACAAATTGCCTTGCTAGACTCAAGGCAAGACTAAACAGGATTTAAGTATGTATTGGTAAGAGTTTGGTAAACTATGGAGAAGGCAGGAAAAGTACTATAATTTATAACTATATATTAGCAGTCTACAAAGTTAAAAGCATATAAAAAATGTATAAAAACAAAAAAATCTCTAGGCATCACCTTCACAATTACATTAAGTGATCTTTTGGAAATGCTACTACTTTCTTCCTAGGATTCTTCCTTAACAATATGGGAAGGAAAACAGAAGCAGAATGAAGTTTATATGTAGAGAGTATTCCCAGGATAATTCAGGCATGAGGGGCTCACAAAGTCCCTAATCCAATCTACTGCTCCAAGAAGGGTCAGCTCTGAGGTCAGACCAGGCTGCTTAGGGCTGCAGCCAGCTGGGTGTTGACTGCTCACCTCCCTGTGGAATCTGTTTCCTTGTTTGAGAAACTTGAAGAGTTTCTCTTCACATCTGGTAAGAGCATCCCTCAATTCTTCTATAGCCATTGTCTCTTGTCCTCCCACCATGCACTGTGGAAGCTCTTTTTCCTCATACATCCTCATGGAGAGCCACTGTTAAATTCTTTCAAAACCATTTGTTCTCCAGAAAAAACCAACCGCAGTCCCTCAGCTTAGGGTGTCCCAACTCTCAGGTCACTGCCCCAGCTGCTTGATAGTTTTGGTGGCTTCACTGAACTCATTCAGTCTGTCAGTATCTTTCTTGTAATGAGGAGGCCTGAAATCTGGACAATATTATTATTATTATTATTATTATTATTATTATTATTATTATATCAAATAATACCTATTAAAAGAGGATAATTAAGGCAGTCTAGGATATCATTGGTCTTTTCTGCTATCAGAACACACATCTGGCTCATATGCAGCTTTCTGTCTGCCACAAGCCCCAGGGATTTTCAGCAGAGTTTCTCTCCATCCAGTCCTTTTGTCTGCCACTGGAAGCTGTTATTCCTTCCCAGGCAGAGGATTTGCCATTTTTCTCTTCTTTTACTCTACCACACAAGCTCTCAAGCAGTTTGTCATCTGTCCTACAAAGGTGCTCCACACATCCAACCTGCTCCTTCTTTCTGAAAACTTCTTTATATTAGATGGTATCAAGCTCAGGAGGAACTCAGGTTCTGTCACAGCTGTGCCCTCCCTTCTGCTAATTCAGAGCAAGAATTTTCTACTCCTGTTCAATGTTCTGGCCTCCCTTCCCCTGAGGGAGAAAACTGGAGGAATGCTCTTCAATTAAATAATTAGCTAGTCTAGCTTTTGTCACTCTTAACTACATGCCCTGCCAAATCATATTGTAGGTATTTCATTGTTTTGCACTATTAATTTTTTGACAGAGCTCTGAAGTCTTCCTTAGATCTTTTTAATTTATCATTTTTCTCTGTTTGAAAAAAATTTGCCTCAATATTTTTAAATATAGTTGTCTTTCTATTTCTTAAGTGATGAGTTCTCATTTCTTATAGATAATGACATTGTAGCATTTAAAGTGTCAGTAGTGTTATAGTGTATAGTCTTTTTTAACCTAAAAATTGTCTGCAAGATAATAAATTTCCACTATATTCATGCTTTTTTATTAGGTTGTTAGTAATAAATAGTACTCAAAGATATTTAAATTTTCCAAATTGTTGCCATCTACTGTAGATAATTACTGTAGACAGAACAGAACAGATTACCGAGAGTTGCAAATCCTATTCTGTCCTATAATCATTTTTTATGATATAGATATATATAAATATAATTCTACTGATTGCACTGAGGTAAGATGCTATGCAGTGCTTTCTACATATTTTTTTTAACTTCAAGTTTTTTATGGTTTTTTCAGTATTTCAAAATACTAAACTAAAATGAAAAGCATTTTTTGGTTTATCCTTTCTTGCGTTAAATAATTTATCAAGAATGCTGTAAAATATTAAGCTTTCTTTTCTCATTACTTTTAAAATTCTTCATTTTTTTTACTCCTGCTCACAAATCAGACCAGCATCTGAAAGCATTATTTGAAAGCTTATATCTGTATAATTCCTGTTTCTGGAATTGCAGTTTCTGTGACTTAAAGATTTGTAGTTTTTTTCTTTGGGAAATTCATTCATTTTTGATAGTCACTCTTCTTTATATTGAGATTCCTACAAATTTCTCAAATAATTAGTATTTCATTCTGTCTTCTTTTTCTTCATCAAAAATATGGTGAAGATTTTATATGGGTATAACATATTTCCTTTTGAGATATCTTACTAGTCTCTCATTTTTGATCTCTTTTTTATTTTCACATTCCTCAAGACATGACTGATTCTATAAACATGTAGCTTGCAATTCATTTTACAGACAGGAAGCTGTAGAATTGCATCCTCAAATAATCCAGCTCTTCATTTTCATGGTCTCTGGTGTCTCTTTTCAGTATACGCCTGAACATGTCACATAAGGTATCAGCAACATCTGAAAAACATCTCCACTGTAGCCTTCGAAACCCTTACTTTCGGCTTAATATTCCTTTCTGTATTTTAGCTTTCACAAAGGTTCTGACTTAAACCTGTAGCTCATCTGTTTCCCTTACCTCTCTGTTGCAGAGAGTTCTTTAACACCCTCCTAAGGCAGTGGTCTGAGCATAAACTTTCCCTGAGGTTCATCTTGCTCCTGATATTACTCTAATGTCAGAAACCAGGAAATGCATGATTAAACTGCTTGATAGCAACAAATATCTTACCTCATTTAGGACTGCAGATGAGCTCTAAGTTTATGAAACACATTTCTCTCTACAGCCATAACTTTATATATGCTTAATTATTCTCCTTATTCTTCCTTTCATTATGTTATAACAACACTCATTAATTATAATTTGCTTTATATGGAACCACTTTTTCAGTCACCAGCAGTAATATGAGGCATATTACTTCACTGAATTTATTTGTTGCTGCTCTTCAGAAAATACTTCGTATTTCAACTTCTTTTCACAAAATATCCTACATTTCATTTTCTGTTCTTCCAGAAGGAGTATTTAAGATCTCTATTTTACCATTTTCTTCTTATCCTTTGATAAAGAATTTCTTCCCTGATATTGTCAAAACCAATAACTGCTGGTAATAGGTTATCATTTATCACGAAGCCTAGTCCTATTTCATGCCTGACAGTCCTTTCTCTCCTATAAAACTATGTGCATTCACTAACTCAAAAGATTCAAATCCCAGGTATCTTGTGAGAGTGTGACGCGTATGCAGTGCTTCAAAAGCAAACGGCAGGGTCACAGTTCTATTTATGCTCTAAACATCCCATGTTCCAGTTCCCTGTCCTTTTTCTATGTCTTCTAATTCTAACCACTTGTTTACTTTTGAGTTCAAAGTTGAGCTTTTTAGAAGGCTTGCAGAACTTGAGATATTTAAGGAAAGGAATAAACTTCTTGCTATGATGTGATTGTGATTCACACCAGAAAAGATACTTGGTATCTGACCATTGTTCTGCCAGAGATATTTTGCTTTCTACATTGGAAGGATTATTGCTGGATGCAAGGAATTTCTATCTCTTAAAATAACGTTTAAGAAAATGCTCAGCACAGAGCTAATTCATAGTCACAGGCCAGAAGACAGGCTGTTGATGCAGGTTGGCAAACACATGAAATATTCTGCCAACAGTAGCTGCATCTCAAGCCCCTTGGTCACTGCAGAACCGCAGCCACTTTAGGCTGAGCGTGCACATTTCTTGAAGACTATAAACTGTAAGATTTCAGTTAGCTTTTAGTCAGATTCCTGACTGAAATGTCAGAAAAAGATACATTTTAGTAATGCTACTGAAATACCTGAGAATGATAAATGAGGTAATCTTTGATGATATTTCCTGATTTTGAAGGCAAAACATCTCTAAGCTGAATATACATTTGTCTCAAAAAGTTAGAACATTACCTTTAAATGATAGGTAAATGTATTCCTGATAATAAGGAAATCATAAACTCAAAAATATGCATCATTTAGGTTAGCAGGGAAAAAATGCCTGAATGCATAACCAGAGTAATAGGATAAAAATAAGTATAATGGGTACATGTAAACATCCAAACCAAATAAAAGAAAAACACAGGCTTTTGTTTTGTGGCTATGAAATAATATTTTGACAAAATACATAACAGCTGGATTCCTACAAATTTATGGGGCTTGCTGGGATTCATCTAAGAATCCCCAAAAATCTAGCTGTTGTCACCACAAAGCTGCTCTTAACCATTTTGGAGTGGTTTTGGGAACCTGAAGAGGTCCCAGCTGACTGGAAGCTGGTGAATGTTGTCATAATTTTAATGAAGGGCAAGAAGGAGGACCTCAGAAATGACAGGCTTGCGAGTCTCACTTCAGTGCCTATACTATGAGTCTCAGTAAAATATGTATTGTATAAGTGGCCTTGCTCCAATCCTAGTATTCTAAATGGGCTGCAGCTGTGATGTCCTTAATTGGGTGGCAGCTGTGGCTAGTGAAGATATCTGGGATAAAAGGGGGTGGGTTGGCCAGTCAGGGAGAGCCTGGAAGGAGCAGGAGCAGGAGCAGGAGCAGGAGCAGGAGCAGGAGCAGGAGCAGGAGCAGGAGCAGGAGCAGGAGCAGGAGCAGGAGCAGGAGCAGGAGCCTGAGCCGGAGCCGGAGCCGGAGCCTGAGCCTGAGCCTGAGCCTGTGCTGTGAAGAACTGCCCCCAAGAAATATCACTGAGAAGGTATGGGACTTCAGAAATATGATTGTGATGGTATGGGACTCTGGAAATACGATAACAAGTGCCCAGTAAAGTTATGCTTAAGATCGTTCTGGGAGGTATTTGAAACACTTGGAGGACAATGAAGTCATTGGTCACAGCCAGCACAGCTCCATGAGAAGGAAGTCCTGTGTGTCAAACCTCGTTTCTTCCTGTGACAGGGTATCCTAGGCTGCTGGTCTAGGAAAGTCAACAGATGTAATCCTTTTGGAACTTTAGCAAAGATCTTGATAGTGCCTCTCACAGTATCCTTCTGGATAAAATGTCCAATGCCCAGCTGGATAACTAGGTTATGTGATGGGTGAGCAGCTGGCTTGTAGGTCAGACACAATTATAGTGTAGGGGATGTCACCTGGTTACCACCTGGGGGGTGGGGTTCCAGAGGTGTCCATCCTCAGCTCTGTGCACTTTAACATCTTCATTAACACCTGAATGTGGGACTCAAAGGAATATGAACTAAGTTTGCTAACAACACTGAACTGGGAGGAGCTGTCAACTCCCTCAAGGGCAGAGAGATGTCAATGACTTAGAGAAGCTGGCAGTCACCCACCATGTGTAGTTTAATGAAAGCAAGTGCCAGATACTGCACCTGGAATGGGGCAATTCTTGTTATATGCATAAACTGGGGAATGAGAGGCTGGAGAGCAGCACTGTTGAAAGAGACTTGGGGGTTCTGGTATATGTCAAGTTGAACACATTTCAGCAGTGCACTGGCAGCCTGGAAGGCCAGCCCTGTCCCGGAGTGCATCAGGCCCAGCATCTCCAGCTGGGAATGAGAGGGGATTGTCCCACTCTGCTCTGCACTGGGGTGACCTCATCTTGAGTGCTGCAGGCAGTTTTGGGGGCCACAATGTAACCAAGACTATTAGAGAGTGTCCAAAGGTGAGCCATGAGGATGATGAAGGGTCTGGAGGGGAAGCCACAAGAGGAGCAACTAAGACACTTGGTTTGTTCAGCCTGGAGAATACTGAGGGGAGAGTTTATTGTGGTCTTCAATATCCTCACAAAGCAGGCACAGTTCTCTTCACTCCTGTGACCGGTGACAGGACTCAAGGGAGAGCCATGACATTGTGTCAGGGGAGGTTTAGATCGGATACTAGAAAAAGATTTCTCACCCAGATGGTGGTTGGACACTGCAACAGGCTCCACAGAGAAGTGGTCACAGCACCAGCCCTGACAGAGCTCAGGAAATATTTGGACAATGCTCTCAGGCACACGGTGTAACTCTTGGGGTGTCCTGTGCAGGGCCAGGAGTTGGACTTGATGATCCTGATGGGTCCCTTCCAACTCAGAGTATTTTTCTATGCTTCTATCAAGGCCTTATCTCTCTTACAAATTTATATTTTGAATTAGTAAATTCTAAATCATGACTTTACACAGAAAGTATTAATGGATGTGCAGGAACATTTAACAGACTCTGGGAAAAGGAGCTAATGAAGTAAACATTGTCACTCTGTGCTGGTTCGACCGGAAAAAGGGAATTCTGAGATGCTGTAGTCAAACCAGTGGGTGCTCAGATTTTAATACTGGCACCTGATGTAGCAGCTGAGGTTCGGACACACCTCTGAGAACACACAGGGGTTAAACCCAGAGCTTCGTCCCTGGGCGTTTCTCTTGGGGCTTCGGAGGCGAAGAGGTCGGATCGCCCTCCCCCTGCTGCTGGGCAGGGGAGGGGCAGCCATGCGGTAGGCCTGGGCCTGGACAGAGAGGTGGGGTGAGGAGGCCCTTGAGGATGGAAGGGTGGAGGAGCACCAAGAGACATCGGGCAGCCAGCCCCCCACCCAGGGGAGAGAGAGAGGGAGAGCCGGCGTCTGAATGTGATAGCGGCCGGCCCAGGAGGAGAAGGGAAAGTGCCGGCAGGGCAGCATGGGAGTGCTGGAGCTCTGGGACAGGCAGAGACTGAAACTTTTTCTTGCATGATTGAAACCTTGCAAATGCTGATCCTCCTGGAGCTGAATGAGAAGAGAGATAAGAAGGGATGGGCCACAAAGGAATTGCAGAAGACTCTTGAGGGAGGGAGAGATGATGGAGTGGCCTTTTGGCTGGACTTTGCTTGTGTAGCCATCGACTGAACCATTTTTTTTTCCTGTGACACAGAGACTGCATTTAGGGGGAGGCAGCGCCTCAGAACCAGCAGGGTTCATTGTGGGTACCATTTGGCCCCAGGGGGTGCAAAAAATTTGCGGGGGACAGATGTCCTGAAGGAGAGACTGTGCCTTTTTGGAGCGAGACAAGGCATCCTTGAAAGACAACCCTAGAAGCAGCTCTGGTCCGTGCACAGTGGTGAGAGCACTGGGCATGGAAGGAAGATGTCACCATGGCAAAAGGACTTTCCGGGCTGTGCCGAGTGACATGGAAACACACGAGGTTTCAGCGTGTGTCCAGGGGAAGCCTGTGGTGCAAGAAGGACTCCTCTCCTCTTCATGGACTGAAGTTTGAGTATTCTAAAGGGTGGTGCCAGACTGAGAGTTGGTGATTTGGGGGAATGTACTGCATTGGGAAATTTGGTCGGGGGAAGGAGGAAAATGCTTTTGTAAGGTTTTCATTTTCCTTGTGGTTTTTTTCTTGTAGTTTAGTTAACAACGTTTTCTTTATTTCTAAGCAGGAGCCTGCTTTGCTTATTCCTGGTCACATCTCACAGCAGACACCAGGGAGAGGGTATTCTCATGGGGGCACTGGTTCTGTGCCAGGCCTAAACCATGACACACTCATACAACAGAAATAATTGTGAATATATAATTCTGCAATGAGTGAAAGAAATATTTCTTTTGTGCAATATTGTGAAGGGATACCAGCATTACTCTATGGCAGGAGTTCCACATAGGTATGGCTTGAAAAATAAATGCAGCCTATTCAATAAGAGACAGAAAAAACATACATTAGGAATTAAAAAATGAGATTCAGAAATTCAAGAAATTTTTAATAATAGTATAAGTATCACTTTATAATCACTGAGAAAGTAGGTGATTTCAAGTTAATGGAGTATTTTAAATTTAATAAGCCTAAGGCAACATTTTTCTTTATGTAGGGAAAGTTGAAGGAAGTCTTCGAATTTGGCATTCAGGGGGAATTCAGAAGCAGTATCTATCAGAACAAAGAAGAAATCAGCTAAAAAACTGATTATACTTTTAGTAAAAATATTAATTAGGAGCTGATACAGAGTGACATTTGATGATATAATCACAGCTAATTATAAACTTCAGGGGATGATCCTAAAACTGTTATGTTAGATTTTTGCATTTTCTGGTTTTAGTGGTTTTTAGCATTTGAGGTATACGTTACATTGAAATTCATCATGGTGCATCCAATTAGAAATTATTTGCATGAAAAGTAATTTTAATTTATATTTTTTGTCTGACTTAATGTGAATTTAACTCATTAAGATAAAAAATTGGCATTACATTCTAGTCTTTAGAAATGGATTCACTTATGTTATTAACAAGTATGTTAAAGCAGGTCATAATGAATAAAAATCTAACAGAAGAATGTATTTAGGTTAATAATATCACTCCACTCAGCACCTTATTAAGATGTGACCTCATTAGCCAAGTTGACAATTTATTTGAAACCATTCCCCTTATAAACTGCAAAGCAGAAGAGAATCTTCATAAGAAAATCAGAAATGGATATTAGGTGTTCTTTGCAATCATGTTGTAGATCTCCACAGACAAGTAGTTAATTATGGACAATCAGATGACAAACATATGCTTTTTAGTACATGGTTTTTCATATATTTAGTATTTTATATAAATAAGGTATTATATTCACAGTGAAAAATATTAATAGTCAATATATAAATACATCTATTTATAAATAATTACACAGTATTTATGCAAATAGTAATATGACTATATTTGTATGTGCATGCAAATACAAATTTATTCTTATTTTGTTTATATGAATATGTGAATATTTATTTATGTAAATATAAATATATTTAATAATATTAGCCTCAGAGTACTCTTATAAGTCTAACTATTTCTTTTCAAAAATTGGTTGATGCACATGGAAGCTATACAAATTCACATTGAAAAATTGTAAGAAAATGGACTGATGAAGGCATATAGGCCAAGTCCTAGAAAATAACTCACATCATGGAAAAATCCTTCTTTTCTTACTAACTCAGAACATAGACAGGATGCCCTCCCAGGGAGAACTCTGAGCAGAAAATATTTCAATGATAACAAAAAAAACTGGATAGCAAATCCTCTTAGGATAAATTGTTATATGTTCTATCTATACGTGTGAATCAGAAATTCTGTCCTCGGATCTATTTTTCTGTATCTGGTTCCAATTAATCTGCTTCCTTGGATGAATGGTGACTGTGACATCTGTTATTGCTTTGCTTTCCTTATAATCATTCATATTTTGATTGCTGTAGAAGTAAGTTAAAAAAATTAACTTGGCCTACTTTTGGTCTCTAAAAATTTAAAAATATTTTCAATGGCAGGATATAAAACATTAATAGGTACGACCTAACAGCTAAGTGCTTCTCCTACAGTCAATAATCTATCTCAAACATCTCCTAGGAATGCCAAAAAAAATTACCCACTTTTCTTCAGTGTTCCTTGGAATTGTTGTCTTATTCTATCTGAAAGACTAAATGCCTCTAGTTATTTAAGCATTGTTGCCCTCAGCACGGAGGGCAGATTCAATAAACAATTACCTTGCACTGTAGCAGCTCTGACAAAGAACCCTTCCAGTCATCAAAAGAAAGTTAACACAATGAGGCACCTGCCACTATAAACAGAGAGACAGGGGAAGATGTGTCCTTTTCTTCCCCATTCATCCAGAGCTCTGAGTAAATAATTTCCACAACTGAAATGTTCTGTGCCCGTTTTCTTCCATTTTACTCCCCATCAACTGTCAGCAATCAAACAAAACTCAGCACTTCCTAGGGCTTGGGGCACACATGCTGAAAGCATGTGAACACTCTTCCCACTCTGTTTTTACTGACACACACTCTGCCTTAACAGCTGCCTACCACTCCACAGGGAAATTTTTATACTAGTGACAGACTAAAGAAATCACAGTCTCACAGACTTTCAAGATGTTTTCACTTTTTTGTTGATGACCTAATATCTGCTGCCTTCCCCCTCTCCCTTCTGCTCTGTGGCAGACTGGACAGGGCTTGGGAGAGTTCTGAGAGGCTGAAAAACTTGTATATCAGGACTGTCTGTCTCCTCTCTCCCTAGATTCTACTTTCTTTCACTATCCATGACGTGACTGCACGGCAAAATTGTTAGGGCTTGGATTTCCTCTTGGGGTCCGGTTTTTCTGTTAGCTCGCAGCCACCACAAAGTCTCTGTTCCAGTATATCTTGGCTTCTGAGTGATTCCAAAGTCTAAAACTTAGGGGTCACCTGCAAGGTATTTACATCCAGTAATCACACTAGAAATTTATGCAAGACCTGATGGTTTTGATATGGGGAAGTGGAAAAAATTTCTGCATCTGATATACTGAAGAGGAGATTATGGACTATAAAAAATCCATATAATCCATCTGAATGAAAGAATATCTTTGTTTAAAATATTTAAGTCAATTGAATATTGCAGAAAAAAAGGACTACTAATCACTAAGAAAGCATCCAATTTGACAAAAAAGCCCTGACAAGGAATGGAGGAAAATATTCACAAGGAATTGGAAAAAAATCCTGGTATGGGACTTGTTGCCACATATCCTATTTCAAGCAGGGTAAATAAAAAGGACTGTGTTAGAGCACAACAAGACAAATAGTTATTAAGAATTCAATATCACACACAAAGTATGTACTGGTCACACATTTCATATACAATGAAGGGAGTTACCTTAGTAAATGTAATGGCACCTGTAAAAGGGAGAGATGTCACAAGCTTGATACAGTTAATGAGAGAAAATGTTTGCATGCAAATTATCTAATCTGAATGAAATTGTGTTTCAATGCTATTCTGACAGTACTGCTGTTCCTATTGTTCTATCCTTCCTTTCTTGAATTTTCTTAGAAATAAGAAAAGAATTGATAATTGGCAGGGTAAAGTGCATCTTGTACTCTGCCATCAAATCAGCTTATAAATGCTTGTTTCTCAGTGAAAACTTCTACTAAATTCCATCAAAGACATATGAAATTATTTATCTTATTAGCAATTTTAATGCAGTTTAAAATATTTAAATGCATATTTGATTTGAAATAATGACATGTCAAAAGGATAGAGAGTTGACAGACTTCACATTCAGATGGACCAGACACCAGTAACTATAATTTTTTTCCTTATTAAGATAATCTCTTTGCATTTTACGTAGCTTTTTGCATTCCATTATAAAGAAATAAAGAAGCTAAAGTTGTGCCTTTCTTCATATACATTTGATTTCTAAACATTGAGTTTAATATTTCTGCAAATGGTACTTCACCTCTTCAGAAGAGGTGAAGAGTATTTCCTGTATTTGCTTTCTGTGCAGTTGTTTCTTAAATCTAATATAAGAACACAGGAAAAGCATTTTCTTTATTCCATCAGATATGAGATGTCATTCTCCCATATTTAAAGGAATTAGTGCCAGGTGTTCTACAGGCTTTAAACACTAGAGAAAACAAGGGCTATCCATTAAGTCTCTTGTTTGTGTGGTGCCATAGCAGCAGGGTATGGCAAGCTTTTCTCTTTGCAGAAGATAACAGTACAGTGAAATGCAAGTAGTAAGGCCAAGAAGATATTAAACTGACATTCTAGTACCTCCATATTTTCTCCCCAAGCTCAGTATGGAAATCCCGTGAATTAGGTTAATATAAAGGTGGAAAAAAGGAAATAACCTTGCTGGAATTGTTGTAGGGAATGAAAAGCATTTTAAGAGACAAATTATAAGGAGGAAAGAAAATTAGGAAATCTATAATTTAGGAATTGTGAGATAGCTTTCATTTAACCTTTGAGAAGAAAACAAAAAAACAAACAAAAAAACCCCAACATAAAACTGTGCATTAATTGCACTTCTAAAAGGACTGTGTCCAAAAAGAAAAAAGTGAACAAGATGCTAATGATTTAACTCTTCTACCATCTTAAGATGATAGAACGCAAAGTTAAATATGTGAATTAAATGAGTCTACCAAACAGGGAAAATAATAAAAAACCCACCATCTTCACTTGTTACTAGCCAGCTATGAGTAGGAGTTCTATTACATAGGACAACTTGTAATTATAAGGCAGTCATCTCAACTCTAAATATCCAAGATGTCAAACCAGAAATCTAAACTCTAATCAATGGTGAAAGATGCTACTTCACCATCTTGCCCAGGAAATTGAAAAGATTATCTCCTTGCCTTCCTGTTCGCATAGGTGTGATGAAGGATTTCTGATGCTTTCTGCATGAGAAGGTATGTTTTAGCATTTTTTGGCCTGTAGTCAGAGTCAATGACTGTGCTTTTGATTTCCAAAGCTAATTATCATTGGCTTACACAAAATGATGTTCATATTCTTGTGTCATCCAATTACTAAGACATGAGAAAAAAACATATTCATATTAATTCTACTAAATTATTTATAAGATCAGGGCCAAACACCTTCTGTAGTAGCATGTAGGTGGAACAAAGCAAATTTTTACCTCTTTATCTTTTTACCCTGTTGAAGCAGTATGTAAATGCAATATGTAGGAAACATGTCATAGAAAGAAAAAGTTAGAGCTGACTTGTGGAACACTTCAAGGAAGTTGCCTATTTTATTTTTTAGTAGTATGTGCAATTAGTTGTATATTTTCATTTCAGCTTTTATGTTCACTTTTCTGCTTTTGCACAGATTCGAATTCCATTGGTAGATACAGAAAAAGACAGATGTGGGAGTTATTTCAGGATTTATGGAGTAGGGCTTAAGCAGAAATCCTCTCCAGGAAGGTGGTAGAATTCTACTTTGAGATTCATCAAGTTGCATAGTGCTGAAAGACATCAGACAACTGGAAAAAAATTGGTCTTAATGGGACATTATAAGGCAAAATAAAGAAGCAAAAAGATACCTGAAAAAATATTGTCATGCTGGCTGACTGAAAAAGTTTAAGGCAAATTTTTGAGGAGTGACCTGATTTTGGGTTACTGAGTTTTGTAGAAGACAAACTTAAAACTTGTTTCTTGATTATTGTTTTGATGATGGTGTGGGTAACTCTTGAAGACGTAAGGGGCCATTTCTGTTCTCAGCACCCTGGAAAATGTAGACTTGTGCTAGGTCTTGTGATACAGCCACGAGGACTGAATGAATCAAGGTACAAGTATGAAAAGTTATTCTACAATAATGTTTAGATTTTGTTATTTCACTGCTCAGGTGTTTTTACAAGTACTTTTCTTCTGATGTCCCACTAGAAAACAATAAAGAAGAAAACCAAAGCGAATGTAAACCCAAACCAAAAATCCACTCACTCAACAACAACAAAAAAATCACAATAAATACTCAGCATGAGTTAGGAGGTTTATTTCACATTTTTCCTCTCATAAGAATTTGTGAGAGAAAAATTAATGATAAGCTGGCATGTTCCAATGATCTTTGTTACCTTATGATTTCTTTCTACTACAACATTTGGTCTTAGTAAATTAATTTAACAGAGAATAAAGAAGAAATTTTATAAATATCACTAGATTTTAATTTTTGTGGAAGAAAAAAAAAAAGCTATTTCAGGTTTATTGTATTACCTGAAAATGAAAAACATACATGGAGAATCCATGCTGTTCACAGAAATCTATTGCAAGACAGAAAATGACATTTATACAATTGATCAACATGGCTACAAGGTATGCTCCAATGCAGGAGCTGCTGATCACTGGGGTAGTGTCTAACAGTGGGCATGTGGAAGAGATGCTTTATATCAGGCCACTTACTCATTCCTCTCCATGTTGCTGAACCAGTGCCTTTTTTCTCTACATAAACTCAGTTCTGACTCTTCCTTAAGAAACTCTAGATCTACCTGTCCTTTCAGCACAGATTTCCCTAGAGGTCTCTTGTGGGCTTCCACCACAGAGCCCTGGAACATCCTTCCCTTTGAATCAGATTAAAGGAAACATAAACCAACTGAATAACTTCACATTTAGCAACAAAAATGCATAAAGCAAGAAATAATTTCAAAATGTTTGTGATACCGGGATTTTTGCCCTGTATCATATAATTTGGCCTGGAAATGTGAAAAGTCCAAAGTAATAAAGTGTTACAGAATTGCCAACATAGGAGCCCTTTCTAGGCATTACCTAAGATCTAAGTTGTAGACTAAATCTAGGAACATTTGTGCCGACAGTATGCTGTAACTCTTGGTCCAAAATTGTTGACAGCATGCAGTCAGATACCCTTCCAGTTAAGAGACTACCATTTATTTTAATGATAGAGTTTCCAACAGCATTTATTCTTCATCACAATGGACTCAAATGACTTATCTTCTGGAGACAGAACAAAGGTCACAAAATCTCGTTTTTTCCATACATAACACAATTCTATTTCCCCTTATTGAAATTAATATGCTTAAACCCTTTATATATATATTGTTTAGAAAGTTATTGGTATTATAACAAATAGATGTTAACACTTAGAGTTGACACCATAAAAATTTTCTGTATTACAATATATATTATACTACTAATTTTCTATGTTCTATACTATTTTATTATTACTAAAATAAATTATTATAAAATACAATGCCTGCTTCCAAAGCTATTACTATTACCAATATAACTACAAGGATTTTCTTATAAAAAAAATGTTCTTCATTTATTTTTAGAGATAAAAGAGGTAATATCTTAATATTATTTTATTCTACAAACAAGTACACACAATAAGATTTGCATAAAGTAAAGTAATTGAGAACATTCTTCAACTACTCACTGAATCTGGGGAGAACAGATGCTGCTTACTCCCAGAGGTGTGCAGAAAAACGGGGAAGAATACATTATACGCTCAAATATGACCCTCTTATTATTACAATTTATTATGTCAGACTGAAATTGCTTCTTTTCATTTTTATGAGAAAAAACCGTGCACAAACAGTAAAAATTATTAGGAATTAGAATTTCACTCTGATTTAATGTTTACATGACTTTGGATGTGGTGTTTTTGTGAGGGTTTTAGGTGTTGGGTGTTTTGTTTGGTTGTTTTTTTCAGTTATTCAAACTATTTCTTATGCCAATAAAAGCAGCTACAGTAAATGATCTTTCTCACGAATTAGTTGAGAGGGTTCCATGTGAATTTAAGCCCCACAGGTACATGGATGAATGAGACTTAACTGCATTTATCTTTAGATATCTACCCAGTGAGCCTTTTTAAAAGGTTGTACTTGTTTTCAGGCTTTCACATGTATGTATCAATATAATTTTAGAGTCTATGGATATCTTCAGACTGCGTATTTCTTATTCCAGGCACGCATGGCACTCAATCAACTGCCTACTTTCAAAAAAATAACAAAACTGCAGTGGAAAAGGTTTCAATCTTGCCTTGTCACAGAAAAGACAGGTATTAGAGGACAATGTTGTCATTCTGATGAAATTTCATCATAAATGAAAGTCCACAGTACATAAATCTTCATAGTATGGAAAATCAGAGATCATTACTCTATTTATTCACATAGACATTAAATATTTTTTACACATAGTTCCTGTAATTACATTAATATAGAAGATGACCAAATCCTCACTAGTACACTACAAGAATGGGTTGCTATGGTATAAATTAGCCACAGTTTCACAATAAACTTCCAACATTATGCCAAATGAATTTGATTATCCAAACAGCGGAGCAAGTAGATGCAAACAAGCTCAACATAAGACTAAGTGGTGTGAAATCAGTGATCCAGGTAATGGATATGTATTTTATGTGTGCCCAGTTGTTTACAGCCCATGGTAAGCAAGTCCATATGCATATTCCTGGCATCTTGTTATTTAAATTTCTAACTTATTTATTTTAAAGTCACTTCCCCCATTCAGAAATGTGTTCCCAGAAAATTCTTATTGAACTGCTCAAAACATCAAGGGTAGTTCTCAAAGAACAGCTTAAAACAAGGTAATAATTTTACCAGTGGTTTGAAATCCCAGGGTCAGAAATCAGACAACGACAAAATAATGTATTATAATGAAACATCTCTCCCCTGGGAAAGTGTAACACATTCTTGCTTTCAATATTCTACTCATAGTTCAAAAGCTTTAAGTCACAAGGTATCATTGTCATCTTGCTCCAGAAAAGAAAATTAGCAGCAGTTAAAACGTACAATGTTAGACCTTGATTCCATTCACACATCTGAAGAATTCTTCTGCCTAGTTATAACCTATAATGTTTGAGCTTTATGTTCCACTATATATCTGAAAATCTCACTTAATGCTCTCCATAAAAATACTAGAAATAACCCTAGCAGAAGAACTCTACTCCTTTGTGAACTTAAGTGCAGTTGGCAACTATCAAAAAGCGTTTAAAATTGGGAAAAAACACAACTTAGAAATATCTTTATCAGTATATTTACCCACAACCTTGGCAGTTCTATAGATATTCAGCTGATGGATCACTAAGCCTCTCTTCAGTTTAGTTCTAATTACCCTCTCTTCTGGCAATCGATTTCAAGGGATTACATTATAACAATAACATTAAAAATAGCTCACTTGTGCCACATGTCTCTTATGATATGTGCAGCATATGCCATTCAGAAGGTAGAGCAATACATGACAGTATGAAGCCATGACTTTGGTACTGAATTTACTGAAACTTTCCATACACTTCAGACTACAAAGCATCTCCAGACTATTTAAACAACGCCCCCAAAAAAACACAAAAAACCCAAACAAAAACCCCAAACAAACAAACAATAGCAGAAAAATAAATTTTAAAGAAATCCTGATTTTTCTGATATTTAAAGTCATCAAAACTCCTTTTTTCACTGCACCTTTCCAGAATAGAAATGCTAACCTTGAAGTGAGGAATAAACTCCAAAATGAGAAACTAAAAACTAACCTGTAGCAAAGGAGAATTAAAAAAAAAAAGCCTAATGCATTTGATTGTAGAAGGAAAGAAAGGTGGAGAGAACCACAATGCCAAAAGTTCACATGGCAGTTATTCCACAGTCTTGAGTTATTTTTCTGCATAAACAAGATTTATGTAATTAAATTCTCTGTGTGAAAAAGAGATGTAACTTCCCCACGGATTACTGAACTCCAGACTGAATATTCATGAAATATAAGGGGTTTTTTTCTGAAGAGTAGTTCTACTTTTTACCACAGAATGACACAAATATTACACTGAGAAATATAGTCAAATGAGGTATTGGTAATATACATTTCTCCACAGTATGTAATATACCTATTTCTCCTACACCTTTTCTCAAAACCTTGTTCTGTAAGTGTAGTCCTGATGTGCCATGTTTCTTTGTGGCAAATTCAGACTACTGATATAATATATTTAAGGGCAAGAAAAAAGTTGATGTTGTAAAGACAGAAACTGAGGAAGAGGAAAACACATTTCAATTCGCTCACCCTCTGGTTCATCATGGCAATCAGAATTTGACACTCAGCACAAGGCAGATCAGTAATATGGTTGAAAACCTTAATACTTAGTTGACTAAATATTACTCCCCTTAATGTTTGTAATTCTCATTATCATCTTACAACTTTGAGATTTCAGTATTTGATCAGTAATATAATTATTTTCTACTCCTGGAATTACTACATCTCTGCCAAAATAAATTAAGCTTAATCAGCTTTGGACTGCAACCTGAAACAACAAAATCTGGAGTATAAAGCACCATAAATATAGACATGTACTAGATCAGGTAGTGTGCAGTATTCAACATGATTTTTTTAAAAGGGTGTTTTTCTATCTATTGTTCCTTTGTATTTCTCTTGATATCTAGTAGTCACTGTTAAGTCAGAATTGAAATAACTTGCTTTGGACTGATTAAGTTTTGCCCTTTGGGGAAGCTATTAATATATGACATCAGATTACATGAAGGATGGCAGTCAGAGAAGAACTTAGGAATCTAAAACATATGTAGTTACCTAAAACCTGCAGATGAAGAGGTTTAGTAGGATCAAGAAACTTAATTTGTTCATTAATTTATTTCCTTAAATTCAGAGAAGTGTCAAAAACAGGAAAGAAGAAAATGTGTCACTTAGAGGAGACCAGTCCTGTACAAAAGCCAAAGTCAAAATGCCATAACTATGGTCTTAATTTGAGATGCCTCATTCATAAAAGTGCTGTGGAGACTGTTGCAGACATCTTTTATGAAAAATCCTTTCCTTAGGATTTTTCCTCCTGAGAAGCTGAGAGGCCTCAGGAACGGAATGTAAACAATTGTTATCTGCCGCTGTGGAATGCAACAGGTGGTTCTGTGATTGGCCCATCTCGGATGTTTGTGATTAATGGCCAATCACAGCCCAGCTGGCTTGGACAGAGAGCCTGAGCCACAAACCTTTGTTATCATTCTTTCCTATTCTATTCTTAGCTAGCCTTCTGATGAAACCTTTTCTGCTATTCTTTTAGTACAGTTTTAATGTAATATATATTATAAAATAATAAATCAAGCCTTCTGAAACATGGAGTCAGATCCTCATCTCTTCCCTCATCCAAGAACCCCTGTGAACACCGTCACAGGAGACATGGGATGTATTGTCTGCTTTTGCACATGTTTATTGTATGATATTTTTCTTTACTAGGATTTATTATTGTAGAGGGAAAGATGATTTATTTGCCTTTTCCTGCCACTTGATCTGTGGGTCTTCCTGGGCCACAGAGGCAGAGTGCAGGCAGATATGACTGAGTGGCGTGGTGGTGACCTGGGAAACTATACCACTGAGGGGCTGAGGGGCTCCTGAGAAGCTAAAGGAGAGATCTACATGTCCTGCAAGTTTGAAAACCTGTTTGCAGGCACCTGGAAAGGATCATGCCAAACTTTTCACAATTTACACAACCATCAAAAAGATTCTGGTCCAAGGAAGAAATCTGGGTTAAAGGATGCTCATTTCAAAAGCACAGTATGTGAATGACAATAGAGTACAGAAGGCCGGCTTTCAACTCAATGTCTCCTCTCCTTTAACAAAAAATATCTTGACATAACTTGTAGCCTGATAGAACCTAATTTCAAAGATGCACCACACTTCTGGGGTATGCAGGGTGCTCACTTCACACGAACCTACCCCTCTGCTTTCTCCCTCTCTCATGTCCCTTCTAAAGGTTACATATTTATTGTAAAATTGGTCTACTGCAGAAGGAGTACCTGGGAAGCAGTAGGCCTAGATTTAAGCCCTCCTCTATCAAAACATTTTCACATCCAAATCTATGTTTTGTTTTCACAAAGAAAAGTCTGAAAAGTATGCAAAACACATAGTTTGATTTTTCATGCAATAGCTGTGCCACTGGTAATTTCCAGGAAATGGAGAAAATGATGCAACTAATTCAAAAGCTCACCCTAGAGCTATACAAAAATATTGACACAGACATGTCCATTATGCACCAGAGAACAAAGTATATTAGAGACTGAACTTGGAGAAAAGTTCCTGAATTCCAGTACCTGCTTATGCATTTTATTAATTAATTACTTGGTATAAAGAAAGTAAAAAAAATTTATATTGCACATGTAACACCATAATCAGACAATGCTCCCATACTTCTTCCCTAATTTCTAGAGGTCACTGAGAATAAAAAATTATATGTCTTGGATACTTGGTAAATTTTCATAGTAGTCCATTATTCAAAGGTTTCACGTGACTTAACACAACATGTATACCTTTTCTTCCAAGAAAGCTTGCTTTTGAGTATGAGTTTCACAGCTGCCTCTCAACACTAGTGGAAATTGCAGTCTTCAAGACAGGAATACTGTACTCTCCTCAGGAGTCATACTTACTTACATGTCAACAAATTTTGATGGGGGAAGCCTCAATAAGAACTATACCATGATATCTTCTAACAGCTCAGAGAGGAAAATGATTCCTGCTTGCTGAAACACCCATAAACATTTCTTTTATGAGCTTAGGAAGATTTGGATACATCAACAGATGCAGAGGAGTGCTGCATCACTCCTCCCCTGCTTCCTAAAATTTCTATATGAAAGAAGTTCCTCAGAATTCTTTGTCAGAAATATTTCCTGCTATAATTGTACCAGTGTAATGTGTGTTATTAGTGAAATAGCTGACAGTGTTTTCAATAATCAACTGGTAAGCTGTGTTATATATAATTGCGAAAGAGTTCAAACAGAGCCGACACAAAAGATAATATACGTCTATAGAAAATATGAGGATGAACCAACCTCAGAGAATCAAACTCTAAGGCAAATTTAATACAATCTATAATTATTTAAGAAAATAGTTTTATTTATTAAGGCTTCACCTACAAAATGTGGTTTATATATTACTTATATCCAGAAGCATAATAAAATACCATCTCTAGCCTGAGAGGTTCCAAACTCTGCTATTTAGGATAATAAAAGACCATACATTAAACAAACTATTATTTTGATGATCAGGAAAGTGTATTTTGCAGTGTAATTAATAATCTGTAAAAAGGATTTTGTTTTAAACCCTGTGATTAGAGCCTCTTTAGAAATACCTTTTTCCTCCACAGTTCCCTACATTCTGTTAATTGTATCTATCTGAATCACTCTCTGCAATTTTCCTGCTTATCAGAAAAGGTGCGTAATGCATTGTGATTAGCCCATTGGATGGATAGTTATGATTTGCATTTTATGAAAGAGATTCACGCTGTTCTAAACAGTTCTTCCTTTATTATATTTTCAGAGTATTCTAATAACAAGAGACACTATTTATTCTTGTCAGTGAATAAATGCATCACATTCCTACGTGAAATGTGATAGAGTGGGTAGCCTTAAGCAGAGGTATTTAAACCAGCCAAAACTGGATCAAAAATACACAAGCAAAGGCCTAACAAAAGTCTGCAAGATGGATAGGTTCATACAGGTTGCTGAAGATCACCCAGAGTGCAAAGACACTTTCTATGGAGCCTTGTATGTAGAACTTTACCATTAAATGTACATAAGAAGCTTTCTTTCACGTTCTGAAAAAAATAATATTCCCTTGCTTCTTTCAATCAACAGAGATAAACAAATTGTTTTTTACCCATATTACTTATCTATTTTTTTAACTACATAAGTATTAAATGCATTATTTTCACCCCAAATTTCCAAAATGTTTTGTTCTTCCTATGGAGCTTTCTCTTCAGACTTAAAAAAGGAGTGGCACAGCAGAGAAGTTTCAGGAAAACTCACCTGGAGAGAATATATACTACATTTGCACTGAGCAAAAAATAAGATGTGCTGCATGGCATTTCCAAAAAATTATTTAATTATTATATATTCATTGTATATTTCATCATCCCACAATCATATTAAAGTACATAATACCAATATTTTATGACAGGACTGGTAGCCACTTGTGAATTGCACTGATTTCACCCTTTTCCTTCAGATATTTAATTTTTGCTGTAAGTTTATGGAATGCTGTGAAGAAATAATGACTGTTATGGGGGGGAGGGGTGAATTAGTTATCACATACTCCAGAAGTGAGATGTGTTTGCCTTCAGCCACCTTGCAGTATGCCAGAGTACAATGAGCATGACACCTGTGAAAATGTTTCATACTACATAACAATCCAAGGAATGTCTACAAAACCAACAAATTGAAAAAATACTTCCAAGTTAGTCAGCATTGAAAACTGCAAATTAATAATTAAGGCTAGGAAATAAGAGGACAAGCAATTTAGTGGGTGAGATGCAAAGGTATACTCTGAATCAGCTGAAGAAGACCTGCTAGAATCCGTAAGGTGACTTCTGCTCAGAGAGTGCCATTGCCCAAAAGTACAGTGTTTATACCTACCATCCATCCAAAGTTCACCCTGTTAGGAGCAATGCAGACCTTCTGCCAGGGGTGGCTACACATATTTGCTGTACAAGACACTTCCTGGGAAAAGAGGGGAGTTTGCCTATGATTCTATGGAAAATTGGGACATGGTTAGGGAGTGCACCCATTCGAAGGAGTTCATGAGTTCTCTAATATAAACCATGCCCTGGCTTTTGGAATCACCCTGTCTGGTAAAAGCAGTAGTTCTTGTTTCTGATTTGAGTTGATATGAAGCTTTGAACACAACTATCAGCTTGAAAGGTAACCTAAAAAAAATGACTGGAAACAAAAAGATAAATAAGTAACATCCTTGAAAAAGTATTCCTGGCCCTTTGCAATATAAAATTTGAGCAGTTACAAAAGCTTCCATTGGCAGATTTCCATTTATCATCTGAGCAGTGGATTAATTTTAACTAATTCCGAATTGCTCCAATATTGCAAGGTCTGTATTTTTTTTCTTTTTTTCCTCAATTTACTAGATTTTGATATACCTGTGCAACAGGGCAAAACCAAAATGCAAATGTTCACTGATACTCATAGCCCAAGCTTCAGAATTAGATAAGAATTAGAAATGCTTTGCGGTCAGGAATAAGCTGGTTTGTTTGTTTTGCATTTAAGTTGAATACAAGAGTTTTCATTATTATTTTAATAATTTGAAGTAAAAGTAAATGGAAAATCCTCCCACAAGAACATTCTGAAAACTCTTAAGAAACTGGGTTCATGCAGAGTCAGGAATATGGGGTCATCAAGAAAAGTTTAGATGTTAGACATCTGCTTCTATGCTGTAGCAGCCATGAGTTTTATTGGCAATTTTCTTGTTTGTTTTATAACTTAAAGATGAAAAATAGAAACATTGACAGGAGTTAAACTGAATAAGGTCCATATTTTGTGGGTTTTTTCCCCCCAAACTTTTTATCCTTTTTGTTTAATTGTTATCAGGCTACTCACATTCCCAAAACCCGTTTTCCTTGTCAACCTGAAAGTTATCTTCCCAAAAGGAACCAGAGGGAAAAATGCCATTGTAAAGATTTTAATTTCCAAGTTGAGGAACAATTGAGGAACAAGTAAAATGCCAGCAGCCAAAGTGCAGATGACACTTTGCTGCAAACAATTAATTTGTTTTCCAATTTATTTCTCAAATTTTCCTCCAGAGATTCTCACCTGAATTTCCTTACTCCTCTCTAGCTCGGGAATAAATGTAATGTCAGGAAATCTATTTCACAAATCTTAATCCCAGTAGATATATATATATTTTTTTTTTTGAAGGTTCCTTTTCAACCTATTCAATCACATTGCTAGGGCAAAAAAGTAAACATGCTGCTGGATTGCTGTGTGAATAGCTTGATGTCCTCTTACAACAAATCAAGAATTAAAGCTACAGAATTATTACAAGGTGATATTTATAAGTTTTGGTCCCTAAATTTCACTACCAGAACAGTACTCTTTGGCGTGGGAGGTGTATGATTTTGACACAAGGTAAGCTGAACACTGAAAAAAAGGTGAAATGTTTGATTATTTTTTCCAACTGGGGATGAAACAATACTGGAAATACAGAATATTACTGTTCATCTACAATTTTTGGGATCCTGTGAGCAGCTGTGTTGCTTAGGGTACTTTGTGCATTGCAAAATCCTGGAATTAAGTGTCTCCTTGGTTTTGAGCATTGATGCAGTAAAAGGTAATGCTCAGTTCTCTCAATTTCAATGAGTTTAAGATAAAAAATATAGAGGAGTTTCAGAAAAAACAGTATGAAGAGTGGAAGACTCTGGAATAATCTTGCTATAGAAGTCATATAACTTTGGAGCATTATAAACGTACCAAAGTTTGCTCATTATATAATACAGTGGGAATCCAGCTGGTGGAAATTTGATCAAAAGTGAGGCTCTGGGATTTAGAAATAATTTCCTGGCACACTGTGATAACAGAGTAAGAGGCACCTGTCACACCTGACAACACATTTCTGTTTCTTTTATCTGAAGCATCTCTATAAACACACACTTCTAAAACATTTATAGTTTTCTTAATACACCAGATACATGGTTTTGGTTTTCTGTTGCATCAAAAATGCAGAAGATGAGGACATCCTGAAGACAAATACTCATCATCCAGACTAAATCCATTTAGCAAAATGATGATGGGCAGTGATTGGAGTATATGCTATTTATTCAATCATAGCAATAACTCTCTGGAAGGAGAAAAATAGGAATAAAAATTGGATATGCTGCGATATATTTGATATATAAGGGCAAAGTAAAAAAAAAAGTTTACCACAGATTTTAAATCTCCTGATGTTGGAAAACACTACTTCTTCACTGCCTTTGTAGTGAAAGGCAAACCACATGGGAAATCCTTGCTATGTAAATAATTTGGAAATCACTCTAAACACGCAGTAGCATAGGTGACCTTTCAAAACATGAGTTTATTCACCAATATATGAAATAAGATCACCGATTAAGTGAAAATAAGCTACCTGAATAATATTTAAGTTGTATGTGTGGATTTATATACAAAAAGTGCCCATACACATATATTCCAGGTTCAGTTCTGTGTAAATTAATTTTGTCTATGTAAAAAAGCCCACAGTATGATGCCAACATTTTAGGAATAAATAGTTATTTGTGGAGGGAGACAATGTAAGAGCATAGTGCAGAAGGCAATCTCACCCCTGAGGAGTTGCAGCTGTGCTAATCACCAAAGATTAAGAACAGGCCTGCCCTTAACAGGCCACAGCTGTTTCCAATAAGAAGATGAGTGCTACAAAAGAGTGGATTAGGTAGTTGAGAAGAGAGTTGGAGTTTGTTGGCTGTGCTGTGAAGAAGGAGTCAGTGCTGTGAGGAACTGCCCATGAGACGGTATGGGACTTTTGCAATAAGGTGACAACAGTTATTGTGGCAGTCATGGAAAGAAGCAAAGGGAGAGGAGTAGAAAGAGTGAGGGCAGATAAAAAGGGAAAATATTTCGTTGTCTTAGCAAGTCTTGAATTCTCTCTCGAAAAAACAAATCAGCAGCATCACTACAATTTTCAAGGAATGAACTTTCTTCTAGAAAGAGAGAAGCTCAGCCACACAAAAGCAATAATGCATTTCCAGTGGTTACGCACTGGAAAAGAATTGTCAGAATGAGCAAAACAAAATAACTTAGGGGGAAGGCAGTTTCAGGACAAAGAATGTACAGAGATAGCAAAGAAAGATTAAAAAGTGAAACTAAGAAGGAAGCACTAAGACAAAACCCAATGACAATGATTCAGTATTTTTTCTGTAAACTTTCCTTGCTTGAGTTACTACACTTCAGATGACTGAAGCCACTGTTTTCAAATCCGTGTAAAAACTACATGATCTCATAAACAAAAAGGCATAAACCTGATGCTATAAATACAAATTCACTAATAAATAAATTCTATCAGATGGAATAAAACACTCAAGTCACAGAATATCTATAAATGAGGAGAAACAACAGTCTTCCTCCACAGGAAATATTTAAAAATATTTACTTGAAACATATGAATGCAAAATTAAACAGTTTGATAGATGAAATAATCAGAACATTAAGGTGATTTAGTCTTTAAAAATTAGAAGGTCTCATATTCCCTCTAGAGAGAATATAGTTAAAGTCATGTCTGAAGATCTGTTCTTGAATGACAAACTAATGTGTCCGTACAGGCAGAGTTATCCATTGCCCTCTTCTGCTGATTCTATCATGATCATGCACTAAGTGGCCAAAGAATAACCTTTGTTAATTTACTAGCTAAGGCACCCAGTCCTTCCTAAATTTAGCTGTTAATTACATCCTGTTATGAAGAGTAGGATTTTATATCACCACTTTAGGTTACTACAACAAACAATTAAGTTAGACCTTTGATCTCTTATGTGAACCTGAAATCAGTGATAGAAACACTGAAGTACACTTTACAACAGGGCAGAAAAATCAGATTAGTTCTGATGAAAACTGATAATCAGTTGTCATTTTGTTCCCTTCAAATAATAAGGCTCAATCATTTAATATATAACAGCTATATAGTTTGGGATAATTTGGGGATAGCCACACATGGAAGAATTCAGAGCTGATTCAAGTGGCATTGGTCATGGGCTACAGATCAAACAGAGGTTTAAAGAATTGTAAATGTAGCTAGGTTTGATTTAATTGAAAAGAAGTAGGATCAAGTAAACTGTTATCAGCAACTCTGATAAAGTCATGGAGGAGCTTGACTTTGTCAGCTTAAATACTTAGCCTCTGCTCAACAAAAAAAAAATTGTGCCAAGAGGATAGTGAACATTAGTTTATTGCCTGAAACAGCAGCAGTTTTAATTGACTGATTGACAAATGAACAGAAAAAAATAGTAAATGAAAACACTGCAAGAATGGGCAGTTTTGTAATTGGAAAGTGTAAAGGTCACTGAACATGGCTTATTGCTATCTGTTTGAATGGAATAATTGCTTTGTGGAAATCCTGATGTGGAGCCTGGATATGGGCAATATTGACTTTCATAAAATAAGGATGCTTTTTACTAATACTTTGAGTATGAGTGGACATAGCAAATACGGAGTCATGCTGCTTCTGTAAAAGTGTCAAAACCTTTATACACCATTACAAATGTGCACTTTTGATTCAGCGTGAGATTATGCAAAATATTTCTGGGGGATATTGTTAATCTGGGTAACAAGAAATTAAAAAGAAAAAATAGGAGATCAGGAATTAATATATTAATTTAATTTAAAAATTACCTTTTTACAAATAAAATAGGCATTTATTGGTACTGCCTGACCAATTTATATGCAATCTAATATGGAGTCACTAAATCAGGGAACAAGGGAAGAGCTACAGATGTTGTTTATCTGGACTTTTGTCAACTCTTTGACACAGTCCTCCATATCATCCTTCACTCTAAATTGAAGAAAGATGGATACAAATGGTGGACTGTTATGTGAATCAGGAACTGGTGGGATAGTCACACACAGAGAGTGTAGTGGTAAACAGCGGAGAGTCCCAGTGGGTGGCAGTAACAAGTGGTGTCCCTCCAGGGTCCACACTGGGATATCAATCTTTATTAATGACATAGGCAAAGGGATTCAGAGCACCCTCACCAAATTTGCATATTTGAGAGCACCAAATTGAGTTGGTGCTGTTGACACACCTGAAGAATGGGATGCCATCCAGAGGAACCCGGACAAAGACAAGAAGGGAGCCAATGGGAACTTCATGCAGTCTAACAAGACCAAGCAGAAGGTCCTGTACCTGAGTCAGGGCAACCCTCATTAGCAGGACAGGCTGAGGGATGGACAGATGGAGAGCAGCCCTGCTGAGAAGGACTTGGGGGTGCAGGTGGATGAGAGGCTGGACATGGCCCAGCCATGGCACTCCCAGCCCAGAGAGCCAAAGGTGTCCTGGGCTGCATCCAAAGCAGCGTGGGCAGCAGGGAGGGAGGGGAACCTGCCCCTCTGCTCTGCTCCTGTGGGACCCCACCTGCAGGGCTGCATCAGCTCTGGGCTCCCAGCACAGGAAGGACATGGAGCTGTTGGAGTGGATCCAGAGGAGGACACCAAGATGATTAGAGGGATGGAGCACCTCTACTACCAGGAGAGGCTGAGAGAATAAGGATTGTTCAGTCTGGAAAAGAGAAGGCATTGATGTGACCTAACTAGAGCCTTCCAGAACCTGAAGGGATCCTATAGGAATGTGGAGAGAAACAATTTACAAGAGCATAGCAAGGATAAGGGGGAATGGTTTCAAATAAGTTTAGATAAGATATTAGGAGAAATTCTTTACTGTGAGGAATTGGTTGCCTAGAGGAGTTGTGTATGTCTCATCTGTGGCAGTGTTCAAGTCCATGTTGGATGAGGCTTTAAACAACCTGGAATATTGGAAAGTGTCCCTGTCCATGGTAGAGAGGTTGCAACTGGATCATCTTTAAGGACCCTTTCCAACCCAAACTACTCTATGATTATATGATTTATTATATAAAAATGAAAAAAAAAAATGTGACTTGCATAAACTCGTAACCCAAAATCCCCCTTTCAGTGCTTCTGATATTAGCAATCTACTATAAATATCCAAAACACCACTGTTTAGACCATTATTGCCCCAAACCTGACATCAATACACGAAATTCTTTTCATTGGGATGGCATTCAAGTTCTTCAATCTCCTTCTTAAGTAGAGATATGATTCTCCACTATATTTTGGTATGAGTGTATATACAGACATATATGTAAGCATAAAAAAACTCTTCAGGAGTTAGGAAAAATCCCTTCTTTTTGAGGTTAATCTTCAGCTAAAGACGTGACTTTTTTTCAGATCTTTCTTTTTTTCCTGATATTTAGAACATTTGTTTCAATCCATAGCCTAAGAGCAGATGATAGATTACATAGCAGATGGTAGATATTCTTTATGCTTACACATTTCTCAAGAAAGAAATCTATCGTTTTCCCCCAAACAACATATTTTTGATAATTAATATGGGATGTAGTAGTTTAAATTTAACCTAGATTTTATTTGTTTGAAAACTTTCAATGAAGCTTCTTTCCACTGATTCAAATTTTATTATTCTGTTCTGACTCTGTCATCTTATATCACAGTGAAATCACCACATCCTATTAGAGCAGTTTGAAAAATGATTCAATATGCAATTTAAAATGCTGACTATTCATTGCAAATTGAGAAACCATGTCAGAGAAAACCACTGTTTGAATAAGAGCAGTGTATGAAAACCAAATAAAATCTTTTCAGTCACAATTTTGGTATTCTGTCCCTTTATCTTTTGTAACTTTAACAGAAGCTAAACTAAGCTTTCACAACAGAAAGTTGCTATGAAGCTTCCCTTTTGAGGGATAATTATTTTATATCACTTGTGTGTCAAAGATGAAATATTTCAAATCAATCCTGAAATTGGTTGTTCCTCCTAATGAAGTAACATTTGTAGGGTTCATTACCCTGTTGCGCATTTCTGCTAAACCATACTGAAGGCTTAAAAGAACAGGCCAACAAGTAATTTGTTTTTGTACTATGTGAAATGCTTTCTGTCATTTTAATACATTGCAATGTTTTTCTTTTTCTCTGCTGTCCTACAGCTACTTTTGACTTCACAGGAGCAGAAGAGAAATAATCTTTCTGGAAATAAGTAAAAAAAATTGAGAATCATTTCACCAAACACTTCACGGAGTAGATATTTACATTGGCCCTGGTGCTCCAAATTCTTTTAGTGTTATTGGGGAAGATGGCACGAAAATCGCTTTCAACGGAGTGCCTATTTTTTCCACTTTAGATTTAAAGGGAGTTCAGATGTCCAGTACTCTGTTCAGCACACAGATAATGCCATGGAGGGCAATGCCATGCCATCTCAAGTACACCACTTTGCCCCCTCCCCCAGAAGACCCCAGGTTCAGCATCCAGTATTTCAGGCTGGTCCAGATACTTAGGGTAACTCGTGTTTTTGTGCTGTCACAATTTCATAATTTGTGCTGTGATCCAATAAAGCAGCTCCACGTATGGGTACCTGGAGTGGGATATGCAGTTCAAGATTATCAGCTCTCAATGTAGATTCACTGTGTGCATGTGAGCTCTTTGCAGGCACCATTTGTTATAGTCAGAGGTGATCTATGGCATCATATGATTCCCACAGAGGAAGCTAGTGCCTTTTGAGGTACCCCGAGATATTCTAAGGTATCTGAGAGGTCTGCAAAGGGCTGCAAGCTAGGATAAATTCTTCTTTTATGTTCCTCTGGATAGGTGGGTAAAGGCCAGCTCCTCAGAGAAAGCTCAGGATATCTCAGGTATCCTTGGGTGCCCAACTGATTTGTACTTAGGATAAGCAATGCATCTTTCCAGAGAATCTGCTCAGTCTGTTTTAGACACCTGGTGTCTTCTCACCTGAATAATTTCCTAAGCTTAATTGAATGAGGGTTTATAATTTTGTCTAAACACAACTCTATATTGACATTTGAAATTATTTAGTATTTCTTGTCCAAGGGTACACATAATATTGTAATTCACAACCACCCTCTAAAAAACCTCAACATAAAGATTTTATTTTTGTGAGATATTCAAACTTTTTTTCTGAATTGTGAAGGTGAAAGTCATTGTAAGAGTCCCTTACTAATTCTATGCTGTTAATTTAATCTATTATTTTTTTCTCTAATACTAATTTTACTATTGAAGAGTCATATTAAACTTTTATGTTTATTTTTAAGTCATACTCTTATTTGTCCAGAAAATAATTGATGCATATGCTTGTCAATAGCCTACTTTTCAATCCCTGTAATATTCCCTTTCCTCTCTCCTTCAGTCTCTCAGAGGTCCTTTTACTTTTCACATTTTGCCAACATTCTTCCCTGCTGTGAAATATTGCAGAATTTGGACTGTTTTAATGAGCTACCTAACATATTAAACAGCTGTAACTGTTTAATACCTCACTATACTGTGGGGATATTACTTAAATTTAAGTATGTGAAAGTATAACAGTGACCTCAAATAGCTATTTCTATTTTTATTTCTTAACTTCAAATTTTATGGGTCTTTGATATATTTTCAGCCGAGTACTGTTTCACTCAATTGAACATACTCCTTAGACACTGAGTTTACTCCCATCACCCTCCTTTTACACTTAATTAACTTGATTAAATATTTATACTGCTGTCACAGCCTATGTCCCTATCAAGATTGAGGTCCTGTTCTGTTAACTGCTAGGTACAGTACAAACACAGAAGTCCATCATATTAGTTACTTATGAAAAATAGTGTTAGCTTTCTATGAAGAATTACTTGCTATAGGAAATATTACTCATTTTTTTTATTAGAAAATAACCTTCCTTAATATAAAGTACTATATTTGAAGGAAACATTATATAGTTTTTTTTACACTTGAGGATTAAGATGGCTGTCTGATTATAGCAGCAGTAATATCTTGCCTAAATTATAATTATGAACATTATCATTGTGTTCAATCAACATGACCATCGGTACTTACTGCAAGGTATGTATAAATGAGGAATACAAATAGCTTTATAGCAAGTGGCAATTCATATGCATTGTTAGTGGTAAAATAGACCATAAAGCAGACGTTTGCATTCACAGGAAGAGTAAATATGGAGCTCATACATTGGTTTCTAAAGGAGCTCATACATTATGTATCTCACATCTCTCAGAAGCAAAGTAGCAAAAAAATAAGTTATCTAAGAACACACGCAAGAGAAAATTCTAATCCTTATGCATATTCCACTACATATACTAAGCCCATATTATTTATGACTAAGTTACTGAGATGGCAAACCAAATGAAAAAGTTCATAGCAGGGACTGGTAGGGCAGGATAATAGTGTAAGCGTGGCAAAATTCCCAGTTCTACCAAATTAACAGAAACAGCAATAATCTTGATACAATCCAAATTTAAGGTTGCACAGTTTTTATTTAGACTTGCAAGAAAATGAGAGAGTATCTGACAGTTATTTAAGTAGTAATTACAGATCCTATAATATTGCAGAAAATAAATATGCTAGTGTGTTCAGATAACTCAATTCTCAGTTTATATGAGATGCCAAAGAATTATGACTACTCTGACCATCACCTTGTAAGAATCACATGCTCATAAAACCACTTGGTATCGCAAAATTTGGTCACAACTCTCCTCAGATGTTTGTACTCTGAGTTGCCTCAGATTCAGGAGCCCATTGCCATTTGCAAATGTGTTTGTAAATTCTGCTTATACACCTAGGTGCACTCAATCCATAAGGTATACTCTTCCTATTTAAAACCAACACCAATGCACATCCTAAGCCCATCTGAGATCGAATGGGTTTAGCAACTGTAATGGAACATGCTTAAGCCTTAAACATGACTAATATCTTGAGCAGAATTAACAGATTGGGATCCTGTAAAAGTTAGGTGAGTGTGACCAATTAACAATCACCAATAGATAGATGAGATTACATGTGATTACTGAGATTACATGATATGTCTCTACTACAAGGTTACTAAGGATAATAATTATTTCAATGATCTCCTCAAATGGAAAAAGAGTAATAAATAGGGCTACAGAATAGAATTTAAAAGGGAAGGATAAGTTTTTGTGTATGTGAATATACCATCAAACAGTATGAAACCAGTGTAAAACGGCAGCACGAATTATTTTTGGCATCAGTCACAAATTAGTAGTTTTCAGCATTTACCTCTGTTTAGTAAGTAAATAGCTACTATATCTGTTGGAAAGTAGCATGAGGACCAGAGCTATTAAGACTTCCAAGCTGAGATACATTTAAAAAAAGCATGTATCCCCAGTGTAGTGACAAGGTTAAATAAATATGTGCTCCCTTAGCTATTCTGAGATCTGGATAAAACTAAATACCTCATTCAAGATGATAAGTAAACAGATTACTTTTGAACTTGTCTGTATTTAATGAATTCCCTGTTTAAGTAAGGTAAAACAAAACACAATTAATATAAATCAATCTTCAAGTGGAGAGCTTAAATATCATGTTACTTTTGGGAGAAACAAAAAGCATTGCTAGCTACAAAATTCTGCTTTGCAATTATTTCTTGATGTCCTGATTTTTATGTTTTTTAAAAGTAAAATATTCACCATATAAAACTGAACTAAAACTCTAACAATAGTCAATTTGTAAAATATTCAGAAGGGCTTCAAAGCATAAGAGGCAAAACGTCTTCCACTGCCAGTGTTGTACAGATTTGAAAGACCGCCCTTCATCTTCAGATATTAGGAAAATTTTTTTTCTGTTTATATTGCTGGAGCTTGTCACTTGGAAAAGGGAGAATTCCCCATTCAGCCTCCTATCTTAAGATGCATATGTCTGGCAAAACAGGGAAAGACTTTAATTTCTGAATGGGTTAGAAATGCTTTTTACAGACAGGGATGTCTATCAGGATGATATGGCACCTGTTTTCTTTCTCAACTGCTAGGCCTTCAGTCTGTCTGTTCTTTGCACTAGATAGAAAGAGAAATTTGCAGCTGAAGGACATCTTTGGCATTTGCTTGAGGTTTTCTGATAGCCTTGCTCCTCTAGTATCCAACTTTACTAATCCAAACTGACAGATGGGTCAGGTCAGTGTGTCACATGGCTCTGGCCTGCAGTGAGCTGAGGCCATGCAGCAGCTCTGCGTAACCTGCCTGCCACCCTCCTCACTGAGGTGGGATACCTTGCTGGGCCTGAATAGGAGGCTCACCAGTTCCTGCCCTTTGGGTAGACACCATCTACCTAAATTTATCCAAGGTTTTTCCATTCACTTTCCCACAGACTCCTCCCAAAAAAACCAGATGCATTATGGTCCAGGTAGGTGGGGATCTGTCTGTCCAGGGGCATCCAGAAGGGTAGTTGTAAACAGTTCCTTTTTTAAATGGCGTTCTGCCACTAGTGGAGACCACCAGTACAGGGCCCAGTGCTGTTCCATATCTTAAGAAATCATTTGGAATGGGATTTAATGGGATCCTGATGAAGTTTGCTAATGTCAGTAAACTGTGCAGGGCAGCAGACACTCGGAAAGAGAGAGTCACTCAGCACTAAGACATGAATAGTCTGGAAGAGCAGGCTAACAAGACCCTTGTGAAGCTCAACAAGGAGAAATGTAAGGTCCTGCACCTGAAAAACATAATCCAGGAATAGAGCATAGGCCACCAGGAATAGAGCATCCACCCACCTGGGAAACAGCTCCGTGGAAGGGGAGCTGGGAGTGTTGGTGGACAAGCTCAGTGGGAGTGAGCAGTGCTACTGCAGCACAGAAAGCCAGCAAGGTGCTGGGCTGCATCAACAAAGGCATCACCAGCAGAGATCATCAAATCCCCATCATGTCAGATGATCCCACTCCATTCAGGGCTTGTCGGGCGACATCTGCAATAATGTGTTCAGGTTTTGCTATTCAAAATAATTGTGGTCATGCCAGAAGGGATCCAGATAAAGGCCACAAAGATGATCCGGGAAGCCTGCCATGGGAGGAAAGGCTGAGAGAACAGCATTAGCTCAGCCTTGAGAGAAGAAGGCTGATCACTATGTTCCAGTATTTAAAGGGTGTCTGCAAAAAAGGTGGAGACTCCCTTTTTAGAAGGAATCACATAGGAAAGATGATGGAAAATGGGTACAAGTTACTCCTGAGGAGATTATGATTTTTCACAATGAGGACAATCAGATGTTGAAATAATGTCCCCAGGAAAGCAGTGGATTTCTCAACATTGGACACTTTTAACCTGGAGAGAGTGCTGGGCCATCTTGTCTAGACCATGCTTTTTTCTAGAAAGTGAACCACATGGTCCTTGAAGTACCTTCCAACCTGTTATTCAATGAGTCTATGATTCTATTAACAATTATTTGGATAGTCCCAGTAAAAAAGAAGCAGGAATGGTAGGGGGGTGCACGATACCAGATAAATATATATATATGCAGTATGTACCTATATGTAAATATATGAATATGTATGGTATATATGGTATATATGCTCTCTTTTATCCAAAGATATTAAAGATGAAACAACAAATGGAGTGGCTACTGTTGCCAGACTATAAAATTTTATTGCTGAATTTTACTTAATTTTCTGAATTACAAATAAATAATCTAAATAGTTTCCTCAAATATTCTGAAGTACTTTCTGGTCTAAGTTATATATCAATAATGCATTGCAGTTTAATTTTCAATATTTGTGCACAACTCAGAGCAGATTGCTCCCATATTTCAGCTTTTCTTTCATTGTAATTCTACTCTAGCTGATTTTAGAACTCTGTGCACATTAAAATTTTGGGTTTATATTAAAGACGTTTTTAGATTCACTGCATTAAATTGACACTTCTTAATTCCTAATGTGATTTTCAATTTGCAGAGTCCCTCTGGAATGAGGAGAGGGGATAGAGCAAATCATCTAATTTTAGAAGTTTCTCCATCAAAAGTAGAGAAAAAAGAATAAGAGACACTCTACGTATAATAAAAACATTATAATATGATTTACAAATTATATAATACCCAAGAAACTGACATGGTTAAATAAAAAGATTTTTATTTCACATTATTTCCTCTTTATCTAAGGTGGTATCTGTTGTCTATGTATTTTGTTGGCCATTCAACAGTAGTAGTGAATTTTCACCATTGATTTGATTCAGCTAACTCCAGTTCTAAGAAGACACCACAATAATATCTAAACTGAGAATATCTTTCCATTGTGCAGTGACATTTACTGTTCTTGCTTCTGTCTCAGAAAATGGCAGTACATCTCATTATCCAAGTACATTAATTATATTTATTTCAGAATCAGCATATTTCTTGTCCTGACTACACAAAATATTTATGACAAAAAAAAAAGTATTGATTGATATATATGTAGCTGTCAAATGTAAACCCTTCAAGCCATTCAAATTCAGTGACAACCCTAATATCTCTTTTTCTCTAATGCCTTATCAGCCCATACTCAGATAAAGATCTGCAGCATTCAAGAAAGAGTCTACAATTATCTTTTTATAAACATCACCTGCTCCAGACAGGCAAAAAACACTTTCCTTCTGCCCAGGAAAGTGGTACAATCACCATCCCTGGAAGAGGTCAAAAGGTGTGCAGATTTGGCACTTGAGGATGTGGGTTTGTGGTGAGAACAGTGATTCTGGGTTAATGGTTGGACTTGCTGATCTTAGACATCTTTTACAACCTTAACTATGCTTTGCTTCTGTGAGTCTATGATTTGTAACAATGACTCACAATCACTTAGCAAAAGAGAACAAATACCTTAATTTTTTTCGCTGAACATTTACTGTCCTGGCAGACCATAGAAACTTACATTCCTAAAAAATTCAACTGCAGATTGTATCAGACACAACTGAGTAACAAGATCCAATTTTACCTTGTTTAGACTGCTGTGATGAAAAGAATGGAGAATTTACTCGTGAGACTTCACTGAAAGAACAGAATATGATTTCTTTTTAAGACACATAATTGTTCTGTACAAAAATTATCCTACTTCATGTTTGCATACAAGATCAGATTAGACATGCCTCAGTATTTATACATTCACCAGTGTTAACAGAATTCATTCTTGTTAGGATCAGCAAAGTCAAGCTAGACAAACAGATTCTGTGGACTGAGTCCCCAAGGAACTCTCTCCAGCCAGCATGAGAAACCTATCAGCAATTATCAAAGATGTTGTCAAGGAAATATGAACTGGGCCTTCTGGGGTGATCATGAGATGCATTTGGACATGATAGATAAATAAATGACTATGCACTTTTTACATCACGGTTTTATGCATTTTAAAATAATATTCAAAGTATTAGTATTTTACATTTATGGCGATAATTGGGCAGAAGATGTCAATTGTGCTACATTGCTACAGTACTACTTGGAAAAATTTGCATTAAAATTTCATATCCACTATTTTTACATTTAAAAAGTATATTTTAACAATAAAATGTAAAATAAAAAACTCCTATGTCTTAAAAAATGAAACTTTACAAAATTAATATATTTTGAGGTAAGACAATCCTAAATTTCATTTTTTTAGAGTCAAAAAATTTCCTTTCTCAAAAACATAAATAAGAATGTGAAATATAAGTTTACATGCTTTCTTTCAACATTAGTGTGACAACTGTTTGTCTGATCATCAATTTTAAAAAATGTAAAATTAAGTCATTTATAGAAAAGCATTGACATAGAAGAATAAACATCTCTATGACCTTCCTGGTCTTTTAGCAATGGAGTGCTATTATGTGCATTATTTAAAATCATATAATCTGGGAAGTATTTCAAAGGCTTCCTGCAAAATATGCTTCAGAAATATCATATATTCCAGTATTGACTGAATATACAATTATGGATAAAAAAGGAATTTAAATCAAATGTTTTCATATGATGTAATATTTGAAGGGACCTTTTGGCTCATCAAACCCTGCTCCCTACTAAGAAATCTACAATGTTCAACTGCTGCTAGACATTTTTCAAGCTTTTTTGTTTTGCTAAGGGGTGGTTCAGCATTTTCCCTTAACACCAAGAAGTTCTTTCTAAATTTGCTTTCTGTGCTGCTTATGAAAACAAACATTGCTTACAACTGTGCTTGTAAAATCCTTGTACTGTTCTGTTAATTCACATTTTTGCCAACTTGCCCTTTACTTCAATCCAAGCCATGATGCCTTAATATCTTTACAGAGAGGGACTGCCTAACTTCTTATCCTCTGGATTTGGGCAAAATTATGTCCTGTTTTGAGCGTACACAAATGATTAGGACTCATGTTTGCAGAGCTGTGAGGTTGGGAAAAATGGAGAAGGGCAGATTCTTTTAGCACAGGCTGAATACACACCTCAGCTACACTTCAGGTTTAGTTTGAGAAAAAAAAAACAAACCAAAACCCTCTATAAAACTATAAATTTTTGAACTATTTGGAGGAGTCAAAATTAATCCCACAGTATGTGTACCTTAAAACATGTGTTCAACAAAAGACTATGGAATTCCAACATTGTCACTCTAGAGTACTCCATCAAGTACACCATGATTGTTCTCAGTTCTTCCTATAAGGACCAAATAAATGTACATTGTAACCACACAAAAGGCAGATTGTTGCTGAAATAGTTTTTGATAATATGCACATGCACAGTGGTAGAACACAGGTTTGAAGTTTATATTTCACGCTTTTATATATGCTAACCTAAGTCAAGGTTTACTACTGTTTGTTCAGAACCAAACAATATATTTTTGATAAAGAATTAAAGTACAATTGAATTCTGTGAATTTTAGGTATCATAAAAACAAACAATGGTCCTCTCCTTTGTCATTCGACAAGTAAAACCCAGAAACACGGGCATCACAAGGTAATTGTCAACTTGGTACAGTAACATGTGAGGAGCATGGTGGAAAAAGAATACAGCCCTGTTTTCAACAGTTGCATTTTACACAAGCTTTTTAAAAACATTCTGAGAGATCGTTGTTTCTTTTGTTCTACAAGCAATGTTGAGAAACTAAAAAAATTTTTTCTTCTTAAGATTGAATTCTTGTCACTAAATAGGGTATGGCTATAATTTTTTATAATAAAATTTAATTTATAAAGTACAATCTATCAAACTAAAATATTCCAGTAAAGCAAAATAATTTTTATTATATAGTATTGGGTTATATTTTTTTATTCACATACTAAACAGGAAAGTTAAAAATCATTACTTTCAGTATTGTCAAGATACAGCTGGATTATAATACTTCTTAGAGTTGGATTATAAGATTTCAAACATTTGACATGATTTAGGTTTGAAGTTAATGTGAATTTCAGAATCTCAGAGAAGTTATCCTACCAAACAGAGATATGTATTAAAGAAAAAGTTATAGGAAGCACTACTGTATCAATATTTTTACCTTAAGATTTGGGAGAGAACTCTTCCATTTGGAAATGGCAGGTCAGAAAGATACATCAATCCCATTTCAAGTGACAGATATGTAAAGCTGTCTTCGAATGCTCTTGAAAGCAGATCTTAAACTCTTTAAAGTAAAATCAATAAATTCCTGATTGCATCAGGGAAATGGTTCTTATCAAAATAATCTTGCCTTCCTGATCAGATTTTTTTTACCCATAATAAAAGCACTAAGTATAAATCACCCTACCACTTTATCTATCTCTCTTTGACACCTTAGAGCTTTAGAATCTCCACTAGCAGAAACTGGACCAAGCAGACACACTCTGGGCAGCTTGCGAGATGAAGCAAAAAGGAGCATGGCCATCACTCCCGCTACCTTTGTACTACTTTTGTAGTAAAGGACATCACTGGGAAGTATACCTGTATCAGATAATTGCCTTTCTACTTTGATTTTCCTTCCTTAATATGTTTTTGAAGTGTATTAGACTATGGAGGAGATTATTTTCTCTCTTGGATGTGTTTGCACAGTGAGCAGAGTCATTACTGGTAAAGAGCACCAGCATCTCTGTTACACTGAATACCTCTGAAGAAACAAAAGAATATCTAATGATGTAACTTAAAGTTTTTAGTGCTTCAGATAGCCATATTAATTAGGTCTAATACATTAGGTATCTGGGTTGCTTATAAAGCAGATCATTCCCCCAGAAGCATTTTAATTTATTCTCTTTGTGAATAATTTGTTCAGGAACCAGGAAGGAATTATGCTTCTGACATAATGGATTAATAAGACAGTATTCAAACAACAGAGGAAATTAAGTACAAAGTTAGTAACCAAGGATGAAACAAATTTTTAAAAATACATAACCCATTTCTCTGAATTTCTACTGTATTTAATAAAATTTCACTGAATCCCTGACTCCCTGTGATGAACTAGTGTTTTCTTGAATACTGCAGGATATTTTTTGTTGAACAAAGATAAAATTTACATAAAATTTATGCATAAATATATGTATACATACGTATTTACTGAAGTGTTAGAGTTGCTTTAGGAATAGGTGATTCTTCTGTATAAGGTTATGTTTGGCTGTTTGTTGGTAGGTGTGTACAAGTGCACACACTAAAGGAATAATTTGCAGAGAAAAACAAATATTAATTCAATTTTGATGAATATCCAGGAGATGAAAACTTTGTTCAAGTTTAATGCATATATTTTCAGCCTGGAAATGATTGGTCCCTACTAAGTGTCTTTTACACAGGTTAATTTCTTCATTTACTGGAAGAGAAAATAGAGCATGGGAAAACTATTAGGGAAAAAACCAAAATACCACAGCTTTTGATTAGAGATTGTTTGGAGGGCTGTTTATGAATAACATACTGTTTACATCCAACATGAATGATGGAAAGACCTCAAGGTACTTGGAGACATTAGACTTTTTCTCCAGCTGGGAAGGAGTTCACCTATTTTAGTTCTGTGGAAAAAAATGTATGTAAGCAAAAGTGTTGGATGTAGTTTGCAACATTCTCTGAACCAGACAGCTCTGCCTGGTTTTTGTTTTTTTTTTCCAGATGCTGGAGTATAGGATGAGCAGTCATGCAATAATGAGAGAACTGACAAATATCTCTTTTTGGTTCTGTTTTAAATGAGCTATTGACAGAATATCTGTGGTTCACTCTACAATTGGAAAGGAAGATTGATTTCTATTTAGTATTGAAAAAAAATCTGCTGGTTTCTAGTTCCCATGAGGTTTTGCAATAAAGTGACAGTTAATTTTCATTAATTCTAACAAAATATTTCAGCCCTAGCTTATCATCATACTTTAATAATCAGAAATAATTAAAATTACTTTTAAATTAAAACTTTCATAAATACATAGAAACCTGTTAATCGATTCATAGTGAGATAAATGAGGACAGAAAGTCTCTTTTTGTTCTGCATAGCAAAGAACGAAACTCATTTGGAGTCTATCATGGGACTCCTGGGCTCTATCAAAACACAAGAAATAAATTATAACAGTAAGGAATGCAAATTCTACAGCTACAAGTCTGTGCTGTAATTTTTAATGATGTGTGTGAGCCTGCTGCACTGCTCATAACAAATATTCTCACACAGTCTTATGCCCATGTACTCATTCTGTTTATAATGTTTCTTTCCCTCTTGTGATTAAAAAAAAAAATCATTATCAGTTTGTTTCAATCCTATTTCATTTTCTGAAGTTTGTAAAATCAGTTTAAAACCATTGATACAAATCAATGAGTCAAGTGTATTTGGTGAGGGGTGGAGAGGAAGAGTGTTGCAGTATTTCAGTAACTCCCAGTGGGTTTCTCAGTCATCTGAATGACTGAGGTTTTCTGGTAGTAATAAAACAGCAACATGGTCTGCTAGTTAAGACAGCAATCACACTGAAGTGGAGCTCTGCTTTCTTAGTATTATCAGAATGCAAGTTGTTCTTCACTCTGTGGTCCCTGGAGGACTCAGGCAAGAACTCAGAGGTCCGAGATGATCTTCAGAGGCACAGAATACAAAGAAATGGCAATGAAAACAAGGACTAAGAGGTCGCATTTCTACTTTTGCCTTGAGAGTAAGTGCTCCCTCTGTATCTGATTGATCTTTTTAGAGTAAAGGGAAAGTCTCTGCATCACCACCACATCAGTTGCATAAGGCTTTCACCAAAACTCTGGTGACACATACATTGGTGCATTCCCCTCACACCAGTTCAAGCAACAAATCAGATCAGTTAAATATATATATATATATAATCTCTCCAGCATTTAACCATTTTGGAAGTATGATTTAAAACATTTTCCATTAAGTTGGTCATTCAAATTTTTTTTCCACCACTGATTTTTGTTGGGGGGTTTAATTTGTGTTTTATAAAGAAAATTACCTCATAATCTATTTGCTTACAAGTATTAGGTAAATCTTAAATTCACAAATGTCACAAAACTGAAGTAAAAGTTTGAAAACCTGGGCTGGGTGTGTCCTTCAGAAAATTGCCAACCTTCTGGACATTCAGCAAAGCAAGTAACCAAAAGTAATTTAGCTAGAATTTCAGAGACAGACTTTAATCCTTAATTCTCTATTTTGTGATGTCATATGGCCAAAGAGTAACACCATTTTTTATTGCAGAGAACCTTCTTTTTGTGTTTCTCAGAATATTTCTCAGACTTTTTTTTAGTCCTTAAAATATCCACATAAATTAAGAGTATTATCTCCACTTTATTCAAAAAACATCAGTAGGGCACACACCAAGTTTAGTCAACTGCCAAGTGATATAATGGATTTTTGGACTGATGAGAACTAGAATGAAAACCCAAGCTCTCCTGAATAAGGCCTAGTGGAAGTTGGTGTTGGCACCCATGAAAGACATAATTGATTTAATTAATAAAGAACGGTGTATTTCTCTATCATTTTAGTAGAGAATGGGTCTGTAAATATGACACTCAGAAAATCAGTTTACAAAATTCTCAGGACAAATATCTATGCTATTTTTCTGTTTCAAAAGACAGAATGAAGTTTCCTTCTTCCTCTATTACCCCTACCAAAGTCTTCATTAATGTGGATACTACACAGAATAGTGAGGTAAGAAAACTGTGGTCTCTTTTGATCCATTCAATTAACTCTTTTCTTTGATTACGTGAAAAGATTTAGAAACACATCCACAGAAAATTTTAAGGCAAAACCCAATTATATTCTCATCCAAGGTATCATTTATTCCAACAATATCACTTGTGCTTTTACTACAGCAGATTACATGTTCATGCCTTGAACGTTTGTTTGGGTTTCACTTTTCCATGTTCATTTTAGACTTAATGAATTCATTAAGGCATATCTTTTGGATTTCAAAGTATTAAAAAAAATCGTTGTACTGTAAAGTCCTTTTAAGTAATAATTATTGTTCTAGTTTTATTTGTCAGCTATATATTTTGTTTTAAAAGGAAAACAATGTGATGTTACAGAAGCCATTACCATTTGAAATGTCAGTTCTGAGGGATTAAGCCTCCATGGCAGAAATTCACACTCTGCTTTTTGTCAGGTATTAGATTAATACATCCATGTTTGCAAAACAGCCAATTTCTATTTTTTGTTACCTAGTAGCAGAACAAAAATTTATTTTAAAGTGTTTGTATTGAGTTAGACAAAAAGAAACTGTTCATCTACATGTATTTGTAGATGGCAAAAGAGCATAAAGCACCATTAAGCATTTCTGAGCCATTCTTTTTTCTTGTATGCTGTTTGTGACAATAAAAATTATGGAAACCAAAACAGATAATGAAGTGATCCACAGTCAGCAGAGGAGAAGAAGAATAGAAAGAATACCTACATTGAAACTGAATTCTTGTTTAAATACCTTCATTAGTAATATGAAATTCAATAACCCAACTCTTAAATTGAGGTTAAATTAATGGAAATGTGTTATCTAATGAGATACTGGCATTATAGGTTCATTTCTAGATCTCTCTTTCAAAGACAACTTCTAACTGATATATTCGAAATTAATTTTCTTGCAAAATGACAGCCTAAACTAAAAGTTCCTTAGAAGCACATCCTTATTATCCACATAATCTATATTATTTGTGCTAGGATATCCTACAGCCCCTAAACATTTAATTACTACACTAAAAAAAAATGTTTGCAGGACTCAGAGTCAGAAATATAACAAAAATACACTACTTACAACTCTAGCAAGAAAGCAAACTATACTACTAAATGGAAAATTCATTGATGCAAGAACTTCAACTTGCAGTCAATACCCTGTATACCACAATTTATTTCACTGCATTTAATCTGTGAAAAAGGTCAGAGAAAGATGTTCTTGAACTTCTCTGCTATATAGAAAAATGCCTTCTACAGAAAAAAACCAAAAAACCAAGAATCCTGTGCTGAAGTTGATTTCCAATGGAAGCAGAATTCTGTTTTATTTTCATCTTGTGCTGATAAGGAGATGAAATCTTCCCATTCAAATAGAGTTTATGGCCTCTAATTCATATTTCAACATTAATTGAATACATATTCTGCTTTCATTTGGCTGACATAATGAATCTAATATTCAGGAGTCAGAAAAGAACTCAGTTCTCTATTATGTTCAAAAAATGGAAATGCATTTATTTTTTAGCTCATGGTTTAGTCATATCTCAGTTCTTAAACCTTCAAAATAAAAAAAGTTCATATTCATCGGGACACTGAAAAATTATACTCTTGCTCACAAAATTTTCAGCTTCATATAATTTTAAGAGTCACTCTGGATGGTAGAAGATCAGATTTCCCTTCACTATTTGCAATGTGTTACAAATGTCTAAAAGTTCAGTCTGGTTGTATAAAGTGTGATAAAAGTGAGTTTTGAAAGGTTTGAGTTTTCCTGAAACAGGTTTTTCAATCACTAGTGAATTAGAGAGGAGTTTAAAGTTCAGTTATCAAATCAGTGCAGCTGAATACTACGAGTTATGATACAAAGGTTAGGGTTTAAGAAAGCAAGGATTTTCATCTTACCTGATAATGGGAAAAAACAGTCCCTTAGGTACATAATGTGAATCTAGTATAAATTGTATAAAATGCACAAAATTTATCAAATTAGTATTAAATACTTCATTTAATCTCTGTCTCAAGATATGCTAATGTAATATTAAATTTTGCCACTATCCTGTGAAATTATTTCTGGTTATTTAATCTAGACAAAATTTGACACTTGTTTTAAAAATATTTTGCTTTGTCACTGCTTAGGATAGGACATTGTGTAGGACTAGGAGACTAAACTGGTCAGAATAACAGTAATATAAATAAGGTATTAAAAGAAAAATATTATAGCTATATCATATTATAAAAACCTTATTTATATTCTAGATTAAAAAAAATAGTTTTACCTTTTCCGATTATAAAAATTTGCTGCAAGTAACTGATTAACACTAAATGTTAGAATAAAAATATACATTGAGGTAGAGGGATGATTTTTATTCTTGAATCTAGTTGGCACTCCCCATCTTTTAAGATATTCTTTTCTCACACATACAGCTACACAACTAATCTTCTCATCCTGAACTCAGGTACAATATGCTAACTTAACTGCCAAGGTCTACCATATGTTTAAAATATCCACAAATTCTATGTTAAGCTTTCTGTTTTTCAGTTTGTAGCTGCATATGCAATCTGTAATATTATTATAATTAAAAGTGGCAAAAAGTTTTCAACTGCTGTTCTAGACTTCAAGCTTTGCAATCACTATAGGAAAAAACCCAAATCCTGTGGACCTGGACATTCAGTCTTTATTGACTCTTTATAGTTATTGGACTAAAACTTCAGTATATAGCAAATAATGATGTAAATAATGTAAATAATGTAAAAAGTATTTATAGTGCTTAAAGGCAATGTAAAGTATTTCTGTGGGTTCAAAACCATGCCATAGAAATTTTCTGATCCCTTGAGCAGCAGCTATACAAATATGTCTTTCTTTTAGAAAATTAAAAAAAGTAACCCTGTCCTTAGCTGAACATATTCTTGTCTTTGAGCAGTGCACTGCCATGTCACATGCTAAGCATTAAGTTCACTGTTTTGATCAGGATCTGCTGCTGGGAATCTGGTTTCCTGCACTGATTTTATGCTGCTGCATTTCCACTATTCCTAATCACCTTTTTAATCTACTACAAAACCAAATTTATTAATTAAAAATTAATTTTAAATTTAATAATTTCTCAATTTTTAAGTATTATTGTATCCACCTGGCCTTATATCAAGTAAAAATCTGTAATCCACTGTGCAATGGCTCAGCTGTACGAGATCCAAGGATTAGTTTAGTGCAGTGCAGCTGAATAAACTTTAATTTTACAGAGAATTTTTTTTACTGAACTGAGATATAGCATATGGAGCACCAGCAGCCTCATGTCTGTCGAGCTGTTGGAGACTACACCAAGAGCAAGGGGTGGTGGCACCTTCAAACTCCAGAATACATTTTAAGCAGAGGCCACCTGGGTAGTCAACACCAGAGGATCTGCCCCTGCCTAATCAAAATACTACATACCATAGAAACAGATAAAGTTCCTGTAGGGCACATTAAAATTATGCTGGGCAAAAAGGTTTGGTAAAAGGGATTATTCCTGCCTCAGGCAAAGGTAAACCCATCCATAGGATTGCTTTTACACAAGGACTTGGGTGTACTTCATGGGAAATGCAGGAAAATGGGGAAGTCCAAGGTGTGCCTCAATGGGTTTTGATTTTGGGTGAAAATAGGCAACAAATCAAACTGTAATTAATAGCTATAGTTAACATCTACTCCACACTGTGTATTACTGTTTCTGTGATGGCTCTATGTCCATCACCTCACAGCACTGATCTTAACCTCAAGGGTTCTGGGGGTCTGAGCCTGACTTTCATTTGACAATCACACTCCCACTAACCAAGAATGAACTGTGATAAAACTGAAGAAGTGCAGCAGTACTGAAGTTGGAACTGACTCAAATGTGCAGCATGCAACAATCAAACTCCTCACTCCATCTCTCCTCCCTGAAAGACTATATTATCATCCACAACTATTACTGTATTTTACTTCCAGTTATTAAAGTTTGGTTATCTTAACATAGAAGTTTTTCTTTTATTCTCCTCCCCATTTCACTGGGGTGGGGAGCAGAGAAAAAGGCTTGAGTGAACGGCTGTGTGGTGTTTAATTTCCAGAAGGACTTAAACCACAATAACAAAACAGATTAATTGAGAATAAAATTAAAGAGTATATAATCTGGAAACCACATAATCTTGAAGCTATTATTCTAATCTACTGCTTTTTACTTTCAACACTAGTAAGTTGCACTGCAGGAAGATGCGAGTTCAGTCTTGCAACATTGCAGGAAAGCAGGATGAGAACCAGCTGAACCCCAAAACCAAATCACCACGTTGGGATGGCTATATCTTGCCTGTTATAATGGAAACCTTGTGATAAAAATTATTACCCAGCACCAAGAAAGCCACGTCTTCTGCTTAGTTTATAGCATAATATAATGAGTCCTGCAGAGACATGTCAAATTTCTCTTAGCCTGCAAAACCATAATGTAACTGAAACATTAAAATAATAAAAAATAATAATAATAAATCAGATGGAACAGATGTCATTTAAAATTTTCAATCAAAATATTAAAACCTGAGCCCTAGTAGTATAAAACACAGGAAGAGGATCCACATACGATTCTGTCTTATTTTACATATTCTTTGATAGATGGAACATAGAGGGGATATTAGAAATTCACCCAGAACACTGTAGCTTGTAACAGGATGAGTGCAAACTGTTTTTCTAGTGCCCTGGAAAACTGCTAACACATGAGATTAAAAAATGGTATCTGTAATTGCAGGTCAGACAGAATCCTCAATGAAAATTCTACAAGGATAAAAAAACCAGGAAATTACATACAAAGCACACTGACAGCCACATTTATGACAGTCTCTACTTTGCTTCTTTATATAAATCTGTGTGTAAATGTGTCTGACTAAAGAAAACAACTCAGCACCTCATATACCATATTCCACTATCTGTGAAGCACCTGTAGTCCACATGCTGCAAAATGACAAACACTGGAATAATTTGAAGACCTGATCATGAGACAGAACAGAAGGAATAGAGACAAGTAAGACTAAGTAGGAAATAAATGGTAAAGGGCAAAGTTAATGGAGAAGAAGTAAAGAGAAGGGAAGATATTGGTCAAGAAGTGCAAATGAAAAGAAAGAAACTTAGAATAACCACAGATTAGTAGGAATACTTAGCAGGAAAAACTTGTTTTCAGAACAGATGAAAAACTTTTTTGTAGATGTGTATCTTTTTTTTTCCTAAGCCATCTCCACATGAAGTGGACACTTGTGACACCACTGCTAGCCATGAGGCAGATGGAAGCCTCAGGAACCCCACCAGCCAATCTGCATGTGCCAATTGTGCATCTGGCTTCTGCCAGTCAACGTACAATGAGATTCTTCTGCCTTTCAGAACCTCTGCATTCCGTAATTTCTTTTAACAGAACTTGAAATGTTCTTATCTAAACTTTGGCTTTCTCTATCATGCTAGGTAAAAAGTTCAAAATTATGAGGAGGTGGGGAAGAGAGTGAGCATTTGTCATAAAAAGAAGCCAAGTAATACTTGTTCTCTTTGAGGAAGGAGATGAATTACAAATAGATTATTTGGAGTACCTTAGACATCAATTAAAGGTTTTTCATTGTTTGTAGCTGAATACTGAATTTTGAAAGTTAAGACAATGTAAGGTTGAAATTAAAAGTATGTAGATACGACTGAGGGAAGTGAGATTCATGAATGAATAACTGATTAATTTCAGAAAGGAGTATGCCAGTCTGTGCCTCTGGGCATGTTAAATTGAATTTACCTACACTTCCACGTTACACAGTTGGAAATTCACATTTGCACAAAAGTAGGCATTACATAGGCAATATTTTCGGGTGACCAAATTATTTTTGTAAACCTGAAGCTATGTTGCAATGATACATGTGATGAGATTGGAATATCTTATACCTTATAAATTCTATCAAATCTTGCTGCTGCAAAAGTCGACGTGCAGTGCTTCAGAAATACATATCCATATTACAAAAGTTGGTCGTGACTGAGCCACCAGAGTGCTTTCACATCTGCAATCTGGCACTGAACTGGAAAGCAACATCAACAAAATTCTTTCAAGACTGCCTGAATTACCTCACTAATCTTTACCAAAACCACTACACAAGCTTTCATAGTCATAACATCTCTACATTATAAAACATACAATAGTCTTTATGATGTTATAGTCTCATTAATGCTTAAATTAAATTGCTTTAAAGAAACTAAATTATATTTACCAGTCATTGTCCTTTTCTTTTTTATTGTTTTCTGCATGTTAACGGATTTTTTTAATTGCAAAGAAAACCATAAAGTTTTAGCAAATGTGAACAAAATGAGAAAAAGGTAGGCAAACTGTGCATTTAAGAAGAATAGGTATATTTGTAGTTAGTGAGTGTACAAGACAAAAATTTGGCTCACAGTGCTGCTGAGAGCACAAGAACTAAATGAAGCAAATGTCTGTCAAGTTTCTTGGCTCTGAGTGACAGTTCTGTATCAGTGAATCTAAAATTATATTGACTCTAAGTAATGAGTAGCACTTCCAGGCTGCATATGGATGCATCCCTGATGAAACCTAGACACAGGGAAAGCCATGAAAGAAACACCAAGTGTGTTTGTCATTCCTCTGTTCTAAATGGTCAGGGAAAGGGGATCACCTATTGCATGTTGACACTGATCCATCTAGCCAATATTAATTCCTAATCTCTAAGCCCACAAAATCAATGTGCTTTATACAGCTGCAGGAGGCAAACCATAGAGATCGAAGCAGTGCAGCTTTGATAGACACTGGCCTGAAATTCTACCAGTCTAAAGTATTACAGAATGACAGAATGGCTAAGGTAACCCACCACACTGGGTTGTCTGGTCCCATTTCAATTTTTCACGCTCAATTATTTTTATTATATTTCTAGTTTGTTTGGCCTGAGAAAAAAGTAACACCTGTACTGATGGGTCCTCAAAAGATTAAGAACCACAAAACCACGTAAGAATTCAGGTTGGAAGAGACACCTGGATGTTCATCCACCCTGTTTACGCAGAGCCATTTGAAACTGATTTCTCAGGATCGTGTCCAAATGGCATTTGAATATCTCCAAGAAGGGAGACTCACAAATGCTCTGAGAAGTACCAGAGCTCAGTCACTTGCACAGTAAAAGGGGTTTCCTGATGTTCAGAGGGAACCTCCCACATTTTGGTTTGTGCCTGTTGCCTCTGGTCCTGTCACTGGACACCACAGAATAAAAGACCTTTTCTCTGTTCTCTTTATACCTTTCCTTCTGGTACTTACATATACTGATGGGATCACCCCAAGCCTTCTCCTTCCCAGGCTGAACGGTCCCAGCTCTTCAGTCTTTCCTCACAGGAGAGATGTTCCATTACATTAATCACCCTTGTGGCCCCTCATCAGACTCTGTCCAATATGTTCATGTCTCTCATATCTGATAGCTCAGAACTGGACTCAGTATTTCAGGCATGGCCTTATCGGTGCCTGAGAATCCCCTCATAGCACTTCCTGCTATGGCTATGCCAGTGGGTAAACATTCTAATCATGATTTTGCTATCTATTTAATATCTTGGAGAAATACTTGCAGCATTTTGTTAATACTGTGAAATGAGTGGAATAGACAATTATTTTTAAAAATCCTGAAAAACCCAAAAAACACTTACACATGTGTTGGTGGTGGCTTTAAAATATGTGAATTTAAAGCTGTTCATTTCAGTTTATGCCATTAATCCAATGGATTTTCATTGAGGAAGGTAGAAACACTCAGTAGACTTATGAAAACATGCAATGGTTTGGACTAAAAGGACCCTTTGAAGATCACTTAGGCCAAACCTCCTGTCACAGGAAGAGACATCGTTCAATAGATCAGATTGCCCAGAGAAGTTCCAGAGAAATTCTGGATGCTCCAGTCCTAAAAGCATTCAGAATCAAGTTGGATTGTGCTTTGATAGATCTCTTCCAGTGTTTTACCACAGTTAAAGTAAAGAACTTCCTTATGTTCCATCTAAATCTATTCTCTCTCCATTTACAAATGTTGCCCCATGTTTCAGCACTACAGAGCTTGCTGAAAATTCTTGCTATCCTTTTCATAAGCTCTCTTTATGTACTGGAAGGCTGCAATGAGTTCTCCCCAAACTCTTATTTTCTCCCGGCTAAATAACCCCAGCACTCCCAGCCTCTCTTCATACAAGAAGTGCTCTAGCCCTTCAGTCATCTTCTGTACCCATTCAAACAGGTCCATATCTTTCCATGTTCTGGGCACCCCAGAGCTGGATGCAGCACTCCAGGCAGGATTCTCATAAGAGCAGAGTAGAGGGAGAAAAAACCAAAACAGCATCCCTTGACCTACCTGCCATACTTCTTTTTATGCAGGATGCAATTGGTTTTCTAGGCTGGAAATAAACTTTAAGTCAATACAAAACCTATACAGAAATCAACAGGGAATTTAAAAAGTCAGTTTGAACTCTATAATTCTCAAGAATCTGAGTTTCTATACTGACAAATTTTGCCCACAGCAGCACAAAGATATAGATATTAAGGAAACACATACATTGACTTTAGTCAGAGAAGCATTAGTCAGAGGGCAAAAGTGGTTTCATATTGCAGAAAGAGGATGTTGCTTTTTGTATAACTTCAAAAAAGGTGAAATCAGGTGAAGCAAAAAGAATTTTTTTTTCCCCTCATAACCCAGCACCAATTTGTTTGTACCTAAAAACCTGACTACAGAGAAATATGACCACTTTAGAAAGCATTCCCATTAGTATATCCTCAGCCAATTTCTGTCTGAAGAGTCCAATATATTTTAGGACATCTTTGCACTTAGCTAGAACTTAGAGGTTTTTCTCTGACAATAGTAGCTTAAGGAAATGTATGGGAACTAATGGTCATTCCTAATGTGTGCCAAAGGCTCTTCCCTGTCCCAGTCTGACTAGTGTAACCACAAATCTTTACTTGGGGAAAGACACCAAATCAGATATCTTCAAACTGTCTTGGTTTATTCTGTCCTTCATAGAATAATTTTACTAATTTATTTTAAGATTTAAGGAGTATTGAGGTAGACCTATAGGCAAGGAAAACAGACCAACATAGGAGAACATACACCAAATAAACTACTAAAAGTATCTTTTTGTGATTTAAGCAAAGATTTTAAAAGTGACATCAAACATTGAAAAATGAGTAAGAGTAGTATGCACTCTGAGTAACATTTCTTATAGTGCCTAAGGTCAAAATCACGCAGTCTATTTTAGTCAGAAAATTTAAGTATTAGACCACATAAAACATAGGTGGCTAGTGAGCAATAATGCTTACCTATCTTAGATGCCCTGTCTATATTAGTTAAGTGTCTTTGAGTGATTATTAAGGAAGGCTGTGTGCTGAACACAGATCACATCAGGCTGTCTACAAACACTACCCACGGGGCAGTCTGTGTTTTGCATCGCTGTCCTAGCTCCCAGTTACCCAGATCCAAGTAACTATTGTAGCACACAGTGGAACACAGTCTTTCCTCCAGTGGGGAATGAAGGATGCAGAGCTAGAGGGATGCAGAGGTCTCTCATCCCAAAGTGGACAGAGGACATAGCCATGATCTGCACACAAACCTGCGCTGTGCACCAGGCAATGCATATGTAATGCAGTATGTTCTTTGGAACATAATTGCCCTGGTTCTGCAGCCAACTCTGAATTGTCTGCATGTTTTGTACTAAGCAGCCCCTGGATAAAACTCAAAAATAATCCAGAATTTGTCATTAATCACAGTACTACAGCTGTAAAGCTACTTGACTTCCTGCATAACCAGCAGACCTAAATTCATGTACTGCTGTGGTTGCACAGTATCCCAGATGCAGCTGGCTGGGTGAGAAGAGGTTTGTGTCTGCTGGTGAGTGCTTGTGATATGATCCCATACATGCAACTACATAGATTTCAGCTCCTTCAGACTGAAGTTTGCCTAGAACTCAGGTGTTTAACATGTGATTTAATTTCAAGATTCCTGTCATCATGTTTGAGTAAAAGAACACAACTGCTTAAAAAGCTTTAACTTCAAATGCATACTGTCCCTGGGATGTACTATAGAGCACATTATATACGACAAAGAAAAAAGAAAGATTTATTCATTCAGGAATGCCTAATTGAAAAAAAAGAATTCAAGATATTAAAAGTAATGCACTTTCTAGTGCAACCAAATAACTGAAAATAAGTAAGGTTGTGCCAAGAAGAGGACTGATTCCAGTACAAATGCATGGAGTTTTAGTCTCTGAATCCCTCTGGAGAAACGGAGCATGTGGAACCTAGTCAATTAGCTCCTCTTATCAGTATGATTAAGTATGGTTGTTCATATAAATGATGATACAGTTGTCTGTCACAATTTCTGAAATTCTTAGCAAAGTCACTGTAGCTATTTCTTTTAGTGTAGCTCTCCTGGAGCTCTGAGAATCTACTGCAGTGCCAGGGTGAAACACTGGAAGGCTCAGAAAAAAATTCACTCCAGGTGTGCAAGAAACAGAGCCCTCCTTTCTGTGTCTGTCACAGGAAGGAAGTTAACAAGTCTTATGGTCTGTTTATTCTGTTCTCTACTTCTAACAGAAGCAACTTAGAGGTCTTTATCAGATATTAGGGAGAAATAATTACCCAGCTGGGAATGACAGACTTAAGTTTTAGAATTTTTTGGCTAAACCAAACATAGAAATTCACCTTTTTAAAGAATCACAGCCTTCAGAAGTTTTATTGCTCTGGAATGATTTTAATGAATTACTGGTTCTTCTGAGAATCTGTAGAAGAGGATTTTATACATAGCCTACTTCAATGTCTTACTAAACCATACTCCCACAAGCTAAATTAGTACATAGGAAAGACTAATTGTAAAAATTCAAAAGATATACTACAGCACAGATGAAATGTTTAGCATGCATCTGGACATGCTTTATGGGCTGTGTCCCCATAACACAATGTCCATGAAATGTAATGCTTCTATGGTTCATCCTACATGGCTGTTCTAAAACCTACAAATTTCCAGTTGCTTCCCAGCACCCCTGTGGAAGAGTAACACAGTGTTAATGTCCATACATTTAAAAAAAACCTAGTGTTTTCTTGAGAAAATAGGCCTACTCTTCCCCACTGAAGAACTTTGAATGTAGTAGCAGACACCAAAAGTAGACATCTGGGGGGCAATTCTGTAGTACCAATTAAAGCAGTTTAGATTAAGCCATCTCTTAGTCCCCATGCTCTGTGTTGAGGAAAACCAAAAGACAGTGAGAAAACAGCTCTCCTGGCATGCTAGAGACAGTGTTTGATTCTGTCAAGTTGGCATGAGTCAGTACTTGCTTGTCCTGCAGGGAGAAGAATGGCTTAATTTTTACTAGCATACGGAGAGATAAAAAGAAATCTTAGTATAAATCACTTAAGTAGTTAATTAATTAAAGGACACAAACCCATAGGAAATCAAGCACTCTTTCCAGGGATCATTAATGTACTTAGCTGCTGCTGTTGTTTTTTTCCTCCCCATGGTTCTATGAGAATTAAAAGATGAAATAATGAAGCAAAATGCTTTAATTCCTACTGTTCTTTACACATTGGTTACAGCAACCATGAGAACTGTGGCATTAAATAGAGTTCTTGACACTTTTGGAGCTATGCTAATATTGAGATATACTTTCAGAGATGAATAAAATTTAGGCAATCTCCTAAATAGTCTAATGTTATTACCTTGAGAAGGAATCTTCTTATATATTTTTAATAGTACATAATGGGGTTTTTTTAAGGTTCAAAATTAAAACAAACTAGACACTACACATTATAGGAACTGGATTTGTAAACAAAATGAGGACTTGGAAGTAAATCTTTCTTTTCAGAAGTGATGCAGCGTTTCTAAAGCATTTAGATAAAATTTGAAAACTGCATTTTGCTAATACAGTAATTCATGGCAAGTTTTAATCTCATGTACAGCTGGTTTTGTTAAGTTAAAGTTTACTTGAGATGTTGCTAAACCTCCTTTCACTTTACCACATGATTGAAACTGACCTTCTAGAAACTAGCTCAAAATAAAATGCTACTTTTTCCTAGATCAAAAAACTTCCACAGATATTGAAAAAAAACACACAAAAAACCACAAGCCTATTAAAATCTTCCACCGCTGAAAATCATGACCTCTTTGTGCTATTATTTTCTGTCTAGTTACTGAAAGATTAGATCGAGATGTCTGTTCTGCCTTATAACAGAAAACAAGAGCAACTGAGAGAACGACTTCCACACACCCCTTGTCAGTGCTACAGACCATTAGCAATACTATAAATAGCATGATCAAATCCCAAATTGCAGATTCAGTCATAAAAGTGTCTACATTTCACGCTGATTCAGAGGGGCAGCAGCACTAACTGCAATCATCAAGGAATGTGACATCTCCACAGTATTTTCTACAGCTCACTGGACTGGTGACAGGACGATTGTTAAAAATTAATGGGGACCATCAGATGTGGTTAAGTACAGCTTAGCAACTATGAAAGCTGCACTTCTCATTTGAAACTGATAATGTAATATTATTCTATGAGGATAGATTGCAATAGATTATGTTTCATTCAGGTAACACTCTTCTGAATCTTTGAAATTTTGAACACATTATTTTGTTAAATTGTAAAATTTATAGGGAATAGGAAGAGAGAAGATGTTTTACGTTGTTTTCTTTCTCGAAAGTACTCTTCACCTTCTGTTTTTGCATTATAATCCTTTACTTCTCAGTTAATTAACATTCTAAGAAATTCAAGATCCTAAAAGACAAGGTTTATTAGAAGATTGATTGTGGTAGTTAAGAAAAGATTCAAAGCTGTATCCAATAATTCCCAGATACATGTCTGGATTTAGAAGCCGTGGCACAAGTTTGTTTGAAATCTTAATATTTTGCATGCCTGTATTTTTAAATTGCAACAAAGTACTTCAACCAAAATCATGGGCCCAACGAGGGATTATTAAATACATCGTGTTGGTGTTTTTTGCATCAGAGCAGAGCAAATTGTTACACTGTTCAGAAGATTCTTAAGAATCCCTGCTTAGAAGCTGAACCAAAAAGGATGGACTGACAACTGAAAGGATAAACTCGTGACCATTTGTTCTGAAATTATTAGGTTCTAGACACCTGATGTTGTTGTCAAAAATGAGACTAGACAAGTGACATTTTTTTGTCTATGCTCAATACTGTGAATGTCTGACGACTCCTAATGTTAGTACAGGAAACCGAAGACTTTCAGCAGAAAAAACTTGCGTGCTCTTTCTTTTAGGAAGAGGGGAAAAAAAAATTATCAAGTTGTAATACTTCAAAAATGTGCAGTGCATGTGAGAAATAGCTAGAGTCTCCAATTATTTTGACAGAAAGTAAGCAAATGATCAGGGAGAGGAATTATAAATTCTAAGCATGGGAGACAATGCTTGAATGAATGTAAGAAGTGGAGCATGCTCCCCCTGCTGCTAGCCATAGATGTGCATTTCTTGCAAATACCAGTGGACAAGACCACCAGCAAATACCTGTAGAACCTCAAAGTCTTGCCCCAGGTGCTCTGGTCAACACCCTTCCACTGTAGAGATGAAGTCCAGAGTCCCTCTATTGCAGAAACGAGTAACTGTGACTCCTATGTGCCACAAATAACAAGTATAGCTATTTACTTGTTCATTTATGTTACTTGTGGAATTGAATGCTACTCAAATCTAGGAGAACTTAATTAGTCAATATTTAAAAATCAGAAAGTTCCACAAATAATTGAAAGTATTTGAGTAAGTTGTCTATATGGAGTGAATTTTCCCCTCCAGAGAGTGATTCAGCTTATATATCTGAAATAAATAACTAAATGATGAAATAGATTTGTTTTTGGAGATGACTCTTTCTCTCCACAGATTAGAAGAGGAAACTTCCTGGATAAAATTAGCCAAAACTGTTATCACTAAACCATGTAGGATTGACTCAATGCATTCACAATGTCACACTTGTGTGGAAATACAAAAATTATGGAAACAAAAAGCACCATACTATATGTAAGCAAAAGATCAAGACTAAAGTTGCACAACTACTTTAAATTCTGAGTTGTAAGTCCTTGATCATAATCATATTTTAGCACAATCTTTATTAGGTATCAGAGCATTCACTGGTCTTAAATTAAGATTCAAAACAAAAACGAAAAGGAAAAAGTTGTGTCTGTAGTGTGTGACAAACGTGTGATGTACATTACTGTCCCTTCCATCATCCAGACAGGTGTCCTATTGGAGGATATCCAAGGTGTGCTCTCCACATCTGTCCATCTGGATTTCTTTCCAAAGGAAAACAATGACTTGGAAGAAGAGATGCAAATCTGCATCTCACATTTTCCTCTTCAGAAATACTCTGTGTAATCTCTGTTGCCTTTGAATTTAGTCAGAGAAAAATCTAAAAGAAAAAAAATCTCCTCATCACTACCTAGATGAAAAGGATTTTTTTTCTTTTTTTATCTTGGGTAGTGGAATATAAGGATAAAAATCTAAGTGAACAAAATAGACTTTCAGGTCTCATCTGGCACACTTACGCATAAAGGACCTCACTGATGAACAAGAAGGATGGCTGCAGCACAAGGTTTTAAGACAGTTTTTATAATTTGGAAGATCCTAGAGGAGTGTCCTTGTACTCTGTCTTAGACCAAAATTCTAACCCATGGACCAAAGCTTGGAGTATGAAAGAACTCCTCTGTCTCCTGTACTTATTGAAAATGGATAGAAAAAGAATGTGCTATTTCAACACTACTTTAATTTGTATTTTTCTAGGGATAATATTGCTTTCCCAGTTATAGAGAGAGAAGGATTCTTTTCAATTTGTATTTTTACTACTAGATGTGTGGATACTTTTTGAGAAATTGATGTTATTATCATATTTCTGCTTATCTGGCGCCTTTATTATCTCTAAGAAGTACTGAATGCATCGAATTTTTGCAAAAAACCGCCAAAAACTGCTTTTGCCAATTTTTCTCAAAATTACCTGACAAGAGAAGAGAGTACCTTGTGTAGGAGGAATGACTCAAATCTCCATTGTAAGGGCTATTACCTGATGTCATTGTCAAAATGTTCGAGTTGACTCATTCACAGAGAATCAGACAAACAAAATGGCCTATGCAAACAATCAAGCAACCTCATGCTAATTCTTCTTTTAATACAGCAGGCCAGTGATATAACATGGACTTTAGGGAGCAAAACCAAGTAGAAGACTAGAGGGACTCTTTTCCAAAGAGTCATGGTCAATCTGCTAGGCAGTCCTCAGGATAGCATTACCACAGTTATCTTTATTATTTTAAGGGAAAAAAAAATCACACTATTTTATCCCAAAAAAAAAAAGTTTTTCTACAATTTTTTTTCTAATAAATTTAGATTCAGATTAAAAAGAAGAAAAAACTTTATATTTTTTCCCCATAAAATTGTGTACCAGAAATTATTTCTCTTCCTTTTGAAAGGTTAAACTAAAGAAGAAAGTCTCATTTCCTAAAAGAAGCTGATTGCTATCTGTTTGGATTATCATATCATTAAGTTTCCTTGGCTTGCTTAGTTCCATGATTACTATCTAATAAAACAATGTGCATTGATACATAAAAGAACATACTTATTAAAACAGTCTTTGAATGCTTTGGCTCAGAATGTTGTGAACGTGTAACAAAACAGCCTTACATCTATGTTATATGCATCACACTTTATTTTAGCAGGAATAACTGATAATTTGTTTATATTTCATACTAAACTGAGTAGGAACAGAAATATTGGGAGATCTGATATTAAGCCTGGTAATAATGCATTGCTAAATGACATGGACCTGTGCAATGGGTAGGTATGTAGCTGAGGGACAGGTGAAAACACTTTTTCTTTAAATTAAAAAGCATTAAAAGCATAGCTGCAAGATTAGCATAAGATAAATTCAAGTTTGATAATCATCTAAGTTATAAGGGCAGAGTAATAAAATGCTAAATACTCCCCTCCCTTACAGGCCATGGCCATAGGAAAATTTGCTAGTAAAAAGACAAGAAAGAATAATAAAGGCTTCACCTTAACAAAAACATGTTCTTCTAACACAATCCATATTATAGACATGTCATTTAATAAAAGCCTGGGATTGTTTGTCACATTACTATCCAGAGCTGAATTAACAATGGTAAGTACCAGGAACAGCACAGACAGGACTGAACTAGTAAAGAGCACAGAAGTGTAATACAGCTGAGAAGCCCTACTGTCTTAAGTGGTGTTTGAGATGAAAATTACTATTTTTCTTCCGACAGTGACTAGAGCAGAGATAGTCATAGCTAAATTGAATGACAATATATCTCAATTTTGCAAGCACTTGTAATACTCACTACATATGTCATTATTTTAAACTTTGTGTTGTAGAATCATGGATTGTATAATCACGGATTACTGAAATAAAGATAGAGTTCTTAAGTGATCTAGTGAATTCTAATCACTATAAAGTAACTGTCATCAAGCTTTTAAATTAACTGGAACCTGCTATTTATTATTTCCTATTAGATACACTATTTGACTAGTTAAACTGGTTATTGGAGTCTTCATACAGTAGCCCCTGAACTCCTTCAGTCAATTAAATTCTTTATTGAATCTGATTTGTCATTGTCAGTGTCACTTCTAATCTCTTAAATCCACATTGGTTCAGACGCTTTAAAATGTACTTATTCAGTTGCAAAACCAGGAAGTTAGACAGGCAGAATCCTTCCCCTCTCCCTCCTCTCTCCGTGCAAGCCATGAACCTGCCAACAGTGCAAAAGATATAAACACTTGTATATACACTCTTATGTAGCTGCAGAATAAGCTGCTTTTAAGATGAGCTACAGAGCATAAACAGGAAAAACATATAAACAAAAAACTCTATTGGGTGTTTTGATACCAGCATGTTGTATATTGAACACTTTTATCTTTGACTCAATTTCTTATCACTTTAGATTACAGAAATTAGCAGAACAAAGTAACTATAGCTAATTGCAGAACTGGAAACTTTAAAATCTTGGCAATACTTTTCACAGGTTTTGACTGATATCTGCAAAAGTATTCCAGAGCATTTTTACACCTGTTACAAAATTAAATTCCCTGATTCTAAAATCTCCCTGATTCTCTGTTCATCAACAAAAGCTAGATTTCAAAGGAAAAACACAGGTGGTGAAGGAAAAGAAAGGAAAAATACAAGTGTTAAATAACTGATCTGCCCGATGTTCTTGTCAGCCTAGTAACTCTTTAGTCCACCTGAAGAGCAGCACAAACATGCAGGCTATTTATTTCCATATTGCAAAGTAGAGTTTGCCTGACACGGACTTCTTTTTCCCTTGAAACCATTCCCTTTCTAAAGGACCTCCTTTCTGCGAATAAAAAAAAAAAAAAAATCTGCTTTTTACATATTATAGGCATACAAGCATATAAGGGGAGCAATTCCCCTCCCAGGTCAGGCGCATCACCTTTATTCCGAAAGAGAAGGCAAAGCACGCCAGGCTCTTACCAGACACAGGGAAAACAATCGCTTCGGCTGGCTCCAGCGGCGCCGTGTGCGAGCAGGCAGCCGGAGCGATCGCTGGGCCTCACACAACAGCGAGACAATTGCCACTGGCGGAGGAGCCGTAGACATCCATCACGGCGGGCTGGGGCCGGGCCGGGCTGGGCTGGGCTGGGCTGGGCTGGGCTGGGCTGGGCTGGGAGCGGCGGGCGCTGCCCCGGCCGGCCGGGCTGGGCTGGGCGCTCCGGGCGGGATGATGTCAGGCACGGCCCCGGGCGGGCGCTCATTGGCTTCCCTCACCTGCGCCGGCCCTTAACCCTAAACTGCCGGCCGCCCACTGAAAGAAAGGTGTCTCGTCCGTGCATGCATACGCACAGGTGGGGGCTTTCTGGCTTTCCTCTTTTTTTTTTTTTCTCCCTTTTTTTTTTTCACCTTTCATTTATTCTCTTCTTATTTTTTACCTTCCCCCCCATTCTTCTTCTTCTTCTTCTTCTTCTTCTTCTTCTTCTTCTTCTTCTTCTTCTTCTTCTTCTTCTTCTTCTTCTTCTTCTTCTTCTTCTTCTTCTTCTCCTTCTCCTTCTCCTTCTCCTTCTCCTCCTCCTCCTCCTTCTCCTCCTTCTCCTCCTTCTCCCTTTTTTTTTTTTTCTTTTTTTTTTCCCCTTGGAGGAAATGAGGCTGCACAAGAAGCTCCTGCTTTGCGGACCAGGTGCTTGTTGCGGTGCGGTTTAGCTGTCGAAATGTAGCAATTAAGCAAATTATAAAAAAAAATAATTTGGCTAAATTATTAAACAAGACCCTCAGGTAAACTGGGTTTGCGTCATCTGTTTGCTAAATGGCACTAATCGTCAAAATATTGTACAGAAAAGGTATTAAAGGAAAGGTTAATGCATGCAGCACCTGGAGAACTCATATTTTTAATGATTTTGCATTGCATCCTCTTCAGGCATGAGGTTAATAAAAGCACATGCTGGAAAAAGGGTGTAAACTCAAGAGTATTTCACTATTGCAATGTTAGGTTGATTCTTGTGTCTTTTTAGGTATTTAAAACCCTGGGAAAAGGGTGTAAACTCAAGAATATTTCACTATTGCAATGTTAGGTTGATTCTTGTGTCTTTTTAGGAATTTAAAACTAACAGAAAAATGTATAGGGATGCACAAATGTACTTGAAGAGTCATTCCTTGAATGCTAATTAGCAGCCCAGATATTCTGTAGTAAATGAGGCATGAAACACATTGCCCAATGTATGATGTCCTAAATATAGTGGCACTAAGTATTTAGCTATGTTACAGGCAATATCATAAATCATGAGAACTCTAAAATGAGTCCAAATCATTTAAATAATTAAATGATTGGCTTAAATAATTGCTTTTTCCATAAATGAGTATTTTGATCTCTCATCTTTCAGTGGCAAAAAATCCTTTTGCTCTATAGAAAAATGAAAAAAAAACCTGATCTACCACATATTGTATTTGTATCTTTTGTTCTATGTCAACTTTTTTTAATCTTGGAAACTAATACTTTCTTGAAATGGATAGGAACCCGATCCCAAATGTATTTACAGTAAGTGATATAACACACCAGTCTATTTTTGGTCTGTTATCCCTCAAAAAAAGAAAATATTGTTGCTCAGTTTTTTCTCTGGGGGGAAAAACAAGACCAAAGAACCAACAACACCAAGCCAAAAAAACCCAGGAGAAATGAAATTTAATCAAACACAGTCTAACTTAATCTAAAAGATATGTAAGGTAAGATTTCTAGAATAAACTTGATCAAGAGCTCTGTCATTTTCTTGTGGTTGTTTCACAAGTTTTAGAGACTCAGGAGATTAAATTCTGGGGACTTAATAACAGCAGTTTTGTGTGGGGATCTGGAGGTTAACCTATTAGTCAAAACACTTTTTAGTCCAAAATGAAAGCCTTTGTTCACTTATTTCTGCTCAGAAAACATAGTAGTTCAGATGGAAATAACTATAAAACAGATTCATTGCTATGCAAAGTGAAAAAACTGAATTTCAGGTCAGAAAAGACTAATTTGGACAATGGGAATGTCGGCTTTGCTTATGTATGATTAATGATAAAGGTAAGACGCAGTATCATGAGTCATAAGGAAAAGAACTATTGATGAGATAATTTATGCTTAAATGTATCATATGCAAAAGTTATATTCTCCTGAACATTTAATGGTACCTATAGTCTAGACCAAACTGACGCATTGTTGCCAAAATGTTGCTACACTGGTTGATTCAGCATGAAAAATACTTGGATTTCCCATATCTAGTTAATCTTAAAATGATGAATTAAAGTTCTATGCATTTTTTATTCTTGTGTAGAGTACACTTTATACCTTTAAAGAATGTATCACTCACAGACTACCTGCTAGACTATCTTTAATGGGAGAGTGCCATACTTTTATAAAGTTCTCAGTGTTCACAAAGTTTGTTATTCTCCAGTGATAATAGAGAACCTATGCTTTATAAATTAAGCAGTAACTTAGAAAATTTACTTAACGTAGTATCAATGCTAATTTGAAATATTAGAGTAGAATACTTTTTTAGTAAATGACCTGCAAAATTTGACATTTTCTTTACAAAAATTTTTTTCTACAGTAATATATGATTAGTGAATGTCTTGAAATTGAACTGTTTATGAATTTATTGATAAATTATCAATTTTTCCATGCTCCTTGTTTCAAAAATTGTCTATTACCCGTATTTTTAAAACCATGGAAGAATTCGGAGATCCAGGCTGAACAAAGTTAAGAGTTGTAGATAGCAGAGCAGTTCCATGATCCTCATCAAGTCACACAGCATTTTACACCCTGCAATGTGCTGTCACACATGGGTTATAAACAGTTTGAAATACAAATAATGAAAATATATGATAGTATTTAAATTGCACCCTTTAAATATGCAATAGTAGCAAGAAACTTCAGGAAAAAAAAGGATAAGCTGTAAGGCCATTTCTTTAGAAGAAAAATCTCTTCAATGAAGTAAACATAGGTTACAAGAACTCAAAGCAGACTGTGTATGAAACCCAGGAACACAGAATTCATGCACTCCTATCACTGTGCCATGAGTTCCATTTCTGAAAATATTGGCTTGTCCCACCTGGCACAGACAATAAAGGCGCTGTTGGCAGTGTTATTTCTTGGCATTTTTTAGTTTCAGGTTCAAATCACACAGAAAAAGAAAGAAAAGAACAAGAAAATGAAAGAGAAGTGACTAATTATTTTCAATAACTATCTGTTTTTCTTTCTATAACCTAATATTAATTGATGAATGAATAATGTTGAAAAATCTAACTAGAGGGGATATTTTAGTCCTCGAGCAAAGTGAAACTCAGGTTTATTAGTATATATTTCCCATGAGCTGAAATCATTATTGCATTTAATTGCTTGACAATTACTTCTGTCACATCAATTTAGTGGTTAAACCAATTATTTATATTACAAAACATATTTCTGCACCAAATTCTAATTGAAAAACACAAATGGTTTTTCAGTGTTGCTTAACCTATACATTATTAATATTGCAAGGGCTAGGTTTAAAGATTTTTGGGGAAATTAGAACTCAGTCAGGTGATGAGTTTTTAGAGATTGATTGTGTAAGCTCAAAATTACAGCTCTCATAACCCTGTACATGAGATGAATATCAAATCAGGTAGACCTGATGACTATTATAAACATTTTTTCCTCCTGCATTCAGACAACAAGAGTTACCAGCTCTTAGGAGATTTTTATCCACAAGATGGCAGCTCTGTTTGCGTGGTCACTCCTTTTAGCAATGTTCAACTTGAAAATCATAACATGGTATTTTTTTTTTAGTTTTACAGCAGAAATGATTTTCTATCAGCGTAGGAATTTTAAAAAAATCGCCAAACAAGCACAATAGATATACATTGATTAACCCAAATATTGAGGTAAAATTTGCTAAGTTAAGAATAAGAAGAACATTCAACAGTGCAATCTTTAGTTTTAGAGTTTTTTAAAGAATCACCATTAAGACCCATATGTTTTTCATGCTTTAATTTCCAGACCATCAAACCCAGCATAACTTTTAACAGATTAAATTTAAAGAGTATGAAAGTTTTCACTGATAGAAAAGGAAATTTTTGTTTGCCTAAAGGAAACATAGGTTTCCTCTCTAGGTAATGATCTATTTTAGTTTGCTTTATGCCTAAACTCATCAAGAATACTTATTTATGTTACTAAAACCTAATAGAAATAGATATCTTTGTTTCTATGTTAAGAAATGCTGAGATATTTATGTATGTATCAACCTCAGACATTTAATAACCATGTGTGCCTTGTGAAATGGATAAAGTACAGAAAAGCATAAATAACAGGGTCTGGCTCTTTCCAAGGGGTTCACTCACAGCTGAAACAGTTAGCAAGACTAGATGTGGAAGCATTTTTTCCATCAATGAAACCCAGTAAATTAAAATGAAGCTTTACTGAAACAATGCATAATTTAACATGGAAATAGTTTGCCCATGGGATAGCCATTTCAAAGGAAATGATTTGGCCTAGCTCCCTGTCTGCATGCAGTCTTTGATGGCATTTCTGGAGTGGAATCACTGATCCCTCAGACAGGAGTAAGGAATTATGATTTTCCTAGAATTTATCATTGACCAAGACCCTTTACACATATAATTATAAATCAGTGCACAGGAGCTTACAGGCTTGTAGAAAATGCAGAATTGATTGATGTAGCTTCCATCTTAATGAAAAAGAGATGAGCTCTTTTTAAGTAGTGTGGGGCAGCAGTACATGTGTGAATGGTTGCGATGGATCACCTAATGGGCAGGAACTTGTTAACCAGGCAGCAAGGCCAAGATTCATGGCTTGGAGGCACGTACCTGCTCTCTCAGTGATTTACACAATGGAGAAAACACAACTCTGAGATGAGAAATTCCAGAGGACAAGATCATATTTGGCAACTTAGCTCACATCAGCATTGCCTAGGTTGAGGTGAGCAGCAGAAGAGAAGCAGATTAAAAGGGTCTAAGGAGAAAAGGTGATCTGATAGAGGGATAAGGCCATTGGAGATAGTTTAGACTGCTGTGAAGGTAAGGCAAGCTGCCCAGTGCACAATATGAACCTGAACTCAGTTATGTCAGAGCAGATGATTCAGTACAAATTACAGTCCCAGAGTGAGTGGTTCATACAGCCAACTGTAACAGCACACTACTCGTCAGAGTATTGTCACAACAGAAGTGCTGGTCTTTCATCAGAGAATGTCAAAATACATTAATGTCACAAAGTTACATGTTCATTCCATAAACTCAACTGCAAAAAGTGTCAGGAGAAAAGACTCAACTTTTCTGTACATGCATATGTAGAGGCGATGCTCTATGTCAGCCTAAGTCGGCTGTTATTTTGGGTCTACTGTGAGGGTCTAATTTAATTCACTTCCAAAAAAACCCAAACCCAAACAATTTTATATGGATTAGAATGATGCAATAAAGCTACCTGGGCCACGTACTGGCAGCATTCTCAATAAGAAAACATGAATGTGAATTTTGAATTTTTACACTGAATAGATAAATTTTCAGAAAAAAAGCTACTGAAATGTGGAAATATTTTCTACTTCTCTGATGATCACATCACTGCAGTACTTCAGCTGGTCACAAGGTCGTCACAAGCATCTCCTTGTTAAATGGCTACAATTTTTCTCCAACTAGAACTTTCAGAGAAATATTTTACAAATCTGATTCTACAGCTGAATGGTATTTGTACAAAAACTCTGACGAATTTTCAGATGTCAGAACTATTGAATCTCTGGGAAAAAATTGTAAGATAAAACTGATAAGAACACAGTTGCATAAATTTTCTACACAAAATAGGATAATTTTGTAAACCACCCACTCAGCACCTAGTTTCCATAATTGCTTCGGAAATGTTTTGAATATTAGTCCATTATATTTTGGTAATTAATTACTTCATTATTGATGCCTAGATAAGGCATTTAAAGTTTCAAAGTTGAAATATTATTTGGTAAGGGCAAACAGTAGAGAAGAAACTCATAATGACTTCACACACAAGAATATAACCTAAGTTATGAAATAAAAACTTCACAGATTTTTTTTTAATTTAAATTTCCCTTTTGATAACATTATCTGTAAGTGTAACCCCAAATAGAGAGATGAAAAGCACTGCTGGAAGCTGTGATTGCTTTGTAATATAGTTTACCCAAATTAAGGGTCACGGGGCTAAAAGAATGAGTAGAACTTCCTGAAAATTGTGGTTTGAATACTAATGTTCATTTCAACATTTTGACCTGTAAGATAGTTGACCATTTTTGAGCAGAATTTTCAGACACTACTGTAGCGAGGGAAGCTCTGTTAACATTTAAATCAGCAGACAAAAGCAATTTTTGTAGACTCAAGTCTGAAATTCTGGTCTTTGAGAACACCTCTCATGATCACTACAAAATACAATACAGGCATCCACTTCTTGAAGTTTTCCAGCATTGGGCATGCCAAATTCCAATTTGCAAGGGATACTAAAGGTACTCAATATTAATGACAGTCTACAAAATACATAAATTATGTCATAAATTCATCACATGAGGTAGTAATTTACTAGCTGTACAACCCTTTCTCCTTCACACTGGGATTCAACTTGTTCCTGAGTTTCATTCTCACATGACAACTTTTTCAGCTGTTCAGTTGAAAGCTTATCAAAGAGGAAATTATTCAGAACAAATATGTCAGTGTTTGGTGTTTTACCAGGGGATTTTGAACCAGTATGAAACGAAGAGCTTGTTTCTGCAGCTAGCATGACAGTGTACAAAACCATGTCACACTAAAAGGGCGGAGGTGAATGATTGAGGTACAGTGTTCTGCTGACTGACCAAGCAACCTTTCTGATGTGCTAAATGTTAAGATAAATTTGAACTGACAAATAACTCCATTTTTGTTATTTATACACAAAAAAGGTTTTTTTTCAAAAGCATTTATAGCAATATCTAATGCGGTCATTACATTATTAAAATAAGCATACTGAAAATACAGAAAAAAAAATTAAAGAGGATACTAAGCAAGGTATTCATCTTCAGTGTTGATTGTTAGGGGAATACTAAATACAAGATGAAGACCTTGAGGACATTAACATATGAAGTGATTTAGTCTTGAAGACATTATCTTCATCCTGACATTGGTTTGAGAAACAGAAGTGAAAAAGACAGTTTGCTGTCAGAGGTCTCTGCTGGTGAGTGGTGAGATGCATTTAAAAACTGCTGTTATATTCATATTAATATACAAAGTTATATATGGTGTATATGTCATACAATGCATTTAGGCATATTTTAAAGTAGAGTTAATGAAGGCAGTAAAAGAAAATTAAAAAAAATAATAATACAAGTTAGTTTTCAGTACTGCTTAATATAACTAATTCTAGGGGACAGTAGTAATGATAGGAGAAGAAAAATATTTTTGAACTAAAATATGGTAGACTTAGATTGCATGTAAGGAAGTAATTCTTTGCTATGATTGTGGTGAGACACCGAAGCACATTGCCCTGAGATGCTGTGGATGCCCAGTCACTGGAAGTATTCAAAGTCAGCTTGGATAGTTTGATTAAAGTGACCTGTTGAAAGTTGTCCCTTCTCATGGCTAGGTGAGCCATGAAGTCCCTTCCAATCCCAAACACTCTATGATTCTATTATTCTGACAAAATCATAATTATCTGCCATCACAGATAGTGTCTTGAATGTTACAACACTGAGGTGCAATTTGAATTATTATTCAGTAAAGCACACATACAGTTTCCTGTAGATTGAAAAGCACATACAAGATACAATACTAACCACTACTTTATTAAGCACAGTCTATTAAAATGATAACATCTTAGGTTTTAGAACAGCTTTAGTAATTAAAGCTGGTCAAACCATTTTGCACAAAATAGCTGAATTTTGGGGGGAATGTTCAATTAGCCTGCTAGATTAAATCTTTCTTGGTTTAAATCTGTCTGCATGATTTACAATGTGAAATCTCTGCTATATATGGAGTTCAGTTTTAAATTAGCACTCACAAGTTCAGGTATCTACACGTGGGGTAGGTATCTTACCTCACTTTATAACCATGCAGAGCAAATCAATGCAAACATTGGAGCCTAGAAATAATTTCATTTTGCTTTAAACTAGGTATCTTTCGACAGATACAGTTGCCTAAACACAACAGTTGTTCTAAATAATGTTTAATATTTTTTTGAGCTGGCCAAGGGCATCTGAAGCATCAACATGCTGCAATACTTCAGCTGGTCACAAGGTGGTCACAAGCAACCTAGCTCACATCAGCTAATTCAGCTACTACAGGCCAGTGTAGCTGAATTCTCCTTTCTGAAAAGTGAAGGGTAGACACAGGAATTACAGGAAACCTGCACCCTCCTCATCCAAGGTCTCCAGGCTGGGCAACTGAACAGCAATTTGCAGAAATCAAAAAACCAGTTTTGCAAAGAATGTATGTTTTACTTGTTTTCCCTTTTGATGTGTACTTAAAAAAATTTAACTGTGAGGTAAAATAAACCCAGTTATTGTAAATCTATGGAGTGTGAGCATAAATTACATATATATCTTGCACTTTTAGGTGAAGCACAGGAAGAATGGTGATCAATATTATGTTTTATTGTCTCAATATTACCTAAAATACACCAAGGAAGGAAAACCAAAAGTATATGGCTATTTTCATCAGCAGGATTGTAAGAGTACATGTGCTCTCTAAGGTAGGACTTCTCCATAATGTGTTTGCTTTTCAGTTGTGAGGCTGAGATTGTAATAGCTTTATTTTTGTGATTTTTTTTTTCTGAAGAAGACATTAGGATATCTAGAGCAGAGTGTTTATGCAGAATCATTCTGCATAAAACTGAAATTCAAGGTTCCACAAGAAAAATCTGAGTAATATGAACATGAGAACATAGGAGATGCATCCTCTGCTAGACCTTTGCTGTAATTTTTTTCTCTTGTTGCTTATTTCTGAAAGTCACATCAAGGAATTATATGTGTACACTAGCACCTGTTAGCACAGTATCTCACTGCATTTGCAAACTTGTAACACTTTCTTTGGTTAAATGAAATTATATAATCCACTGCTTCTATATTAATTCCATTGTGTTTCTCTTGCTTGTAATTAATTTCAGGAAGTAGATTTTTTTTTGTTTGTTTGTGTCTAGTGAATTGACCCTGTCTGTATGCCAGGCCCCCAACAAGACCATTCTATTACTCGCCTCCAGAAACTGACAGGGGAGAAAAAATATAACAAATGGCTCATGGGTGAAGGTAAGGACAGGGAGAGATCACACACCAATTGCTGTCGTTGGCAAAACAGACTCAGTTTGGGGATATTAAATTAATTTATCACTAACAAAATCAGAGCAGGGTAATGAGAAGTGAAATAAATCTTAAAAACACCTTCCCCCAACCTGTTCCTCCTTCTTGGGCTCTACCTCCTCTCCCAGCAGCACAGGGACTCAGGGAATGGGGGTCATGGTCAGTTCATCACAGGTTGTTTTCGCCACTGCTCAGGCAGAGGAGACCTACCCCTGCTTCAGCGTGGGATCCCTCCTGTGGGAGACATGAACAGTGCAAGCCCAACCCCAGGGAAACAGTTCTTCACAAACTGCTGCCATGTGTTCATTACCCAGGGGGTCACAAGTCCTACCAGGAAATCCACTCCATCGTGGAGACCTGCTCCTCTCTGCAGAGGGCTGCAGGTCCTTGGCAGAAGCCTGTTCCAGCATGGGTTTCAGAGCCTCCCTTCGTGCGTTCAGCTGCTCTGGCGTGGGTGTCCCCCATGGGCTGGAGGTGGGTCTCTGCCCTGCCATGGACATCCATGGGCTGCAGGGGCACGGCTGCTTCACCGTGGCAGCGTGGACCACAGTGGAATATCAGCTCTGCCACCTGGAGCACCTCCTCCCCCTCCTCCATTGACCTTGGTGTCTGCAGAGCTGGTCCTCTCACGTATTCTCACCTGCTCTTCTCTGGCCACAATTATATCTGAGTGATAGCTTTTTCTTTTTTGCCTTCCTAAAAGTGTCATCACATTCCCATCATTGTTGATTGTCCCAGCCGTGGCCAGCAGCAGGTCCATCTTGGAGCCACTGAGGCTCTGCATGACATGGAGGAAGGTTCTGGCAGCTTCTCAGAGAAGCCATCCCTGCAGCTGCCTTCTGCCACTACCCAAACCTGGCCACACAAAGCCAATAAACTCTGTAAAGCATATCTTTCTTAGTTATAAACGTTTTTTACAGTCCTCTTTATATACTGCTGGGTCAGTGAATCTTCCGCTTTTAGAGGACATGATAACTATGCCACAAGGACAAGTTTTCTTCCTATTTAGAGTGCATGACAGAGGAGTTGCTTGAAATGGTGCCAGAACAGATCACTATTTGACTGTGCTGACTTCATGGGTAGAGGCTTTCCCCCACCAGCTCTGCTAAACCAAAACAAAGACTCATGTTTTCCACAGTAACCTTGTTTTAATCTAAAAAATTCCCAAAATTTATTTGAATGTATACCTTTTGATATAACCTTGCTTTGGATTCAATTAATAATTAGTTCCTTTTTTGATTATTTTCTGCCTTACTTTAAGTTACAAAATTATATAAATATTATCTATACTGAGTTTTCTTATTGAAGTTAATGACTCATATATTCCACTTCATCTGCTTAATAAAGTTTGAATCCTATTTTATCTTTTCTTTTCTGAAATTAATAATCTGTATGACCTTTGCAACCTTTCGTTGACTTAATATTAAATCTTCATATCTATTTTTGCTTTCTGTGTCTTAAATTGATGAATCCAGTTTTGTTTCATTCAATAAAACTGTTTCCTTTAATCAGTTGATCTTAATTTTTATTTAGATGAGAGAATCCTTTATTACAATTTCCTTGCCATAATTTCTTCATTTCCATGAAAGGTATAAAAGAATAACAAGAAAAATTATTTTAAACAATTAATCTATTGCTTTAGTACAGAGTTTCTTTCACCTCTGTATCCTCTTCCCATCCCATATGTGTTTTTTTATTTTTTACCCATTTTATGTTTTATTTGTATTTTTTACATTTTGTTTCTGTTTTGTCTCAGTAAGGTGCACTCTGAGCCTCTTGCAGCACAGCTTTCCTCCCACATGCTCTCTCTGCACAATGAAATTTGGAGTGTGGCTGTAATTCATCCCTGTGGCAAAAGGTAGGAACAAAGTCCGTGAATTGTCTAAGTCCAACAACAGCCTTTAAATAGACTGTATATTATCACTGTGCATACAAATGAGACATGTAAATGGAGTTTCCTCTGTCAATTTGTTTGCCAATGTTAGATATGTACACCCCAAAAGTAGCCCCTTGGGGAAAAAAAAACGCAATGAAAACCAGCAATCCTAACATAAACCAATCAAAACCATAACTTTTATGAACTCTTAAAGTTGCTATAAATGATATCTCTTATAAAAAAAATTAATTTTCACATTATCAGTATTCTTATTGACAAGATGGATGTTTGAGGGTTTTTTCCCTTATGTATTCAATTGTGAACTCACCAAAAACTTAAGGTGAGTTCTAAGTCTGTTTTGTAGGCTGGTTGAAATGTTTACTTACTTCATATTCAAAACTCCAAGATGTCATTTCAGACCTTTGGTCAACCTCCATGCTTAGGATCTTTTCATCAGTCATTATTTCTGTTGCCATGTGATCCCTAAGCTGTGATTGAAGTTTGCATTTTTAAAATCACATGTTACATAAAAATGATTTTAAAACTACATTACCTAGATGTTTCCTAAATAGATAAAAATCAGAGTATCACAGACTAATAGGATCACAAATGAGTAAGGTTGGAAAGGACCACAGTGGATCATCTAGTCCAATCTCAAAAACAGCAAGTAATACATGAGAATCCTGGAATCATATAATACACTAATCATCAATGTCCAACTCCTGACCCTGTACAGAGTGGCCACAAGAATCACACCATGCACTTGAGAGGATTCTCCAGATGTTCAAACTCTGTCAGGGCTGGTGCTGTGACCACTTTCCTGGGGAGCCTGTTCCTATGCCCAACCACCCTCTGGGTGAAGAACCTTTTTCTAATATCCGCCCTAAACACAATTTCACGCCATTCTCTCAGTCCCTGTCACTGGTCACCACAAGGAAGAGATCAGTGCCTGCCCCTCTTCCCCTCACAAGGAAGTTTAGACTGTGATGAAGTCTCCCCTCAGATTCCTCCAGGCTGAACAGACCAAGTGACCTCAGACACTCCTCATGTGGCTTTCCTTCTAGACCTTTCACCATCGTCAGAGCTCTTTAGAAGTTCTCTAATGCCTTAACATCATTTTTGCACTGTGGTACCCAAAACTGCACACAGGACCCAAGGTGAAGCTGTACCAGTGCACAGCAGAGTGGGATGCTGGTGAAAAAAAGTTAGAAAGAAGGTCTACCAAATGAAGGCCTGCTTCTAAATCTATAAAACTAGTATAAAATACACTAGTGTACTAATATAGAAATTCTCAACCTTTTTCTCTAGCTTTACCTCAATGTGATAGGGAACACATATCTATAGCAAAATGTTAGTTATTGCCTTCAAGTTAGGTGAGGCTGAATCTCCAGTAGATTTAAACTAGTGCAGCTTTTATTTGTTGAAATTCAGTTGTGTCTTTGTAGATTAAATGGGGCTGTGCCAACATTTCATTTGAAACTTTCACTGTGTACCAAAGCATCTCTTTTGAGTGAAATGTCTCTGTAGGTTAATTTGGGGTCATTTAGAAGAAATTTAAAGGAAGATATTTCTGAATTTTTAATCACAAAAAATGTGGTAATGAAATGATCCTGTTCATTAAGAAAAGTTCTTTGGGATGTTATCTGGGAGGAATGGTAACTACTTTTAATTATAACACCCTGTCTAGTCTGAATAATTTAACCACAGAGCATTTTGTGTTACAATGAGCCATTGCTGCAGCCTATGATCCTTCATTCTCTCAAGCAGCTCTTTTAGACCCCTCACTCTCATTCTCCTTCTGTTTGCATTATTCAACACCTTGAAGCACTAGTTAGAAATACTCATAAAGAGGCAATGATTGTGCTTCAAAAGCTTAAAAAGAAAGGAGTTCTTCTTGGTATTTCTTATTTTCCATTGTGAAACACTGTTTTGTACTTGGAACTAGCCTTGCTTTGTATTTAAAGAACTGTTCATCAAGATTATTGTGTTCGAGGATGATATTTTTTGTGCACAGTAACTTTCCATGATGAATAACTTCTTTCAGCTGCCTTCAAGAACCCTGCTCACAGACATGCAGGAAAACAGCAATTCACTGTGATGGTCAGGAGTGAGCGCTGCTGATACCAAGAGAGGAAACATGTTCCAGTATCCTTTAAAATGAAAAATATCTTCCTTGCAGTCCCCTGCTGGTTAAGCAGAATGACTGTTTACTCAAAAATGACTACATGCAGATGAGGAGAGATATTATGGCTTAGATAGGATCTCTCAGTAAAGAGATGAAAATGCTATCAGTTTTTAGTAAATAATTTGAAATATTTAGTCAGATTGTTAGGTGGTTTGTTTTGGTTTTTTTAGTTTTTTAAATTCCTTTAGCCAAATTTTAGCAGCTTCTCATTCAGAATGAAAATAATCTGCATGATATAAAACAGAAATCAGAACATTCATTTCCTTCAAAATCCTTCTTAGAATATATATATTATTTTCTACTAAATGTGATTTTCTACAGTGTGTCTTTCAGATTGACAGTACTGAGGGACAGCTACTGAGAGGAAACGTGCATTTTCCATTGTAAAACTAGATTTTAGACCTAGTTAGAACATATTTCTTACAGATATGTCAAGTCCTCCTTGCCTTGTTATCCTCCTTGTAGCTGCAGGGATGGCAAATGTTGAAAATTCATTATGTTCTTTCTTTACACAAACAAAACCCAAGAAAATAGTTTTTCTAAAGAAAAGAGGTCATTTCTACTTACACAGTTAAAAGAAAAATTAAAATTTCCATCTGGGTGTTTTGTTCTCAATTGGAAAAGAGCAAAATGCATCCTAGAGAAGTCATTATAAGAGACTACCCAAAAATAATTAATAAGATGTGTAGAAACTGTCATATGTACATATGATGTAAAATAAATTAATAGAGGTTTACATTGCTTTCATTGTTTTCCACAATGAGTGCTGTTCAATTCTATTTGACCTTAATTAGTGTAATTGATAGTAGTTTTAGAGCTGCATGCCATTTTAATAATGTAGTTACAGCTTTCATGACAGAAGAAAAATGAAATAGCAGCTGGGAGTTATCTATTAAGAGTGAGAGAGCAGAAAGGTAAAAGGAAAGACTCTTCCAGGACTCCAGGGCTTTTATGGCATTAGTAATGAATGCCTAATGTATTCTAAGAGGAGCACAGTGATCCCCAAGGATGTAATGAAGGGCAGTAGGAGGTAGGATCAATATGAGTTAGAAATTTTATATCATTAGGATATCACATGGCTGCAAGAGTACACAGATAGACCAGTAAAAATGCCAAAGCTTGAATACAAACCATGTATATACATGCATGTATGAATAGGATTACCTGGGCCTGTGTATTTGGGGCTCAGATTGTGTCAGAGAGAGTGCTTAAAAGTTTTTTGGGAAAACATGCAGTGTTACATCTGGTCACAAGGTTAGAGAGAACAACAGGACAATGAAAAATTACTTTGGGATGGATTTGAAATAAGACCAGGGTATAATGAAAAAAAAAGACAATGAATGAGAGCTTCTAAAAACATTCTAAATGAGTAGGTACATTCATTAGCTTCAAGTGGCCATGTTTTTCTTGAAGGTTTCTCCTATCACTGTTAATGACACTCAGTTTCTGAAGCTTGGAGGCTTTACAAGGAAAGAAAACTTGTTCTACTCTCTCTTTCTCACAGATATGGTTAAAAAAAGCAGCATAAAACAAAATAAACCTCTACCAGTGGTACTTAGTGCATATTATACTGCAAGAAGAAGCAAGCATGTCCAGCTAACTGCCAATTATATCTAAATCTGTATTCCACTAAATCCCTCTCTGGCACTACAGTTTGGCACAGTACTTTTGTAGAAGTTACAGTATATGATGAATTCATTCACAGAAGCTTACTATATTTTTTGTTCTAACAATTCTTTTTATTTCTTTAAAATAAAAAGAAAAACATGAGCATAGAGTTAATCAAAAAATATGGCAAAAGATGGCTGAATGGAAAATGAAAGAATCTGGGGACATATACTAGTTTGTAACTGTACATGTAACTAGCAAAGAACTTAGTTGACTTTAGGAAGACCAGCTTTATAATGAAAATAAATAACAAAACATAGCTCTTATAACTTCAGCAGAATTGTACCTATTTCAAAGACTAAGCAAAAACGTCTGAAGTGAGGTACTGACTACGCTATTCATAAAATATTTTTGAAGTTTCTGTCTTGATGGCATTTATATACAAACACAAGAGTATGCAACTGTCTTACAGACATTGGAACGCCCAGATGTAAGAAAGAAAAATATTTCTAAATATTTGTAAATAAATTCTCATCCAGTTTTTTTTCTAGTCTTGCAGAATAATTGTCTTATTTTCTTTTTCCCTTGTGTTTTTGCAGTCCTGTATTCTTAAACAACAAAATGAACTTTGATAATAGGGATTTTAAAACTTTCATTACCTAGGAAAAGGGAAAAACATTCACCCTGTTGTTAAATCTGTTGTTGTTCCAGCTAAAAGTATATTGTGGCTACATGATGGACAAAGTTCTTTTTTTAGATCAATCAGTGCAAAAAAGAAAACACTTTCTTTTTCTGTGCATGTTGTTATGACATATTTTAATATTGGAATTAATACTTAAGGGTCAATTGCATCCAGAAAACAATGAACTCAAGGTTAGACACAGGATTCTACCTTTGGTATGAATAAATATGTACAACAATTGCTTTTGTTATATAGCTTTATAAAATTGGTGCTGTATTAGATGACTTTTCCAAAAATTTTAACTATGCATATTTAGTCTTGCACTACTTAATTACTAAACATGCAAACATTCTTTGCTTTCTATATCTTCTTCTCCTCTGCTTTAACTCAAGAGTCCTTTAGCTGTAGCCACCATGTGCTTCAGAAAGTTAAATCTTTCAATAAAAGGGCAATGTACAAGAGAATCAGAAGTGATATTTGAAATCAGGTCACAGCTCTGATGAGGCACAGCACCTTGATTTCATTATGGTTTTCCCTTCACAATTATATAAATCATGAAAAACAATTAGCATTTTTGATTCCTCCTTTGTCTTATACACTGCTCACTCAGTCCAAGTACAAATTAAAATTTCAGAGATTTACCTAAAATTTATTTTCTGAGTTTCTTATAGGTATTCAACTCTACTTGTTAATCAGTGAAAAGGATAGCATTCACTCTCTGAAATAATGGAAACCTCTTTTTTTGATTCAAAGCCTCATTTTGGTCTAGATGATTTAATTTACTGGGGGAATTGTGCCAACATCAGTATCATCCTCCAATCAATAAAACCAAAACCACCACAATTCCCAGAGCATTTTTATCTATATAATACTTAACCATCATCTGTAAATGTTTCTCTGAATGAGACAGTGTGAGTTTCCTGGTGGATAGTTATGCTGTTATGTTCTTGACTACTCTGTGTACTGAATCATAAATTGAACTGTGCAACAAAATCTGCTCGGCATGAACAGGTTTGTAAACTCACCTGCAAACTCCCTAAATTACTCTTTCTCCTTCTGGTTAAGGATGGAATTACATTGTAGGGACTTGAAAAAATGATTGTGGCAGGGTATTTGCTATTTTATCCTGAAATAATCATGAACCACTTTAGCCATGTTAATCCTGGACTTAAGCTCCTTTAGGTTTTCAGAACATCTTGGTGACTGAATTAACTAAAGCTTAGAAACACAAGATTTTTAGCTTGTGAGTATAAAATAGGTTAATTCATATTTCATGTTTCATATATGAGGACATTTATTACAATAGTGGTATTCTTTTTACAGCACCTCATATGTTGCAAGCTGGGGTTGTCTGAGACTGACTTACCATCTTACAGGGCAACATGAACAGGATTTTAGCTTGTCATTGAGAAAGTGAAAGGTATGTAAAGAATTTGAATTTTGGGGTTTTTTTTTAGTTTGTTTATTTGTTTTAATTGGATGACTATAGTAATCATGAAATATTTTTTCTCTGAAAGGTCACATGAAGTGTTTGTTTGCACAGTACATCAAGTGGCTGTTGCTGGAAATGTATTTCAGCCTTTCCTGAGTGTAATATATGAGGATAAAGACTCTCAAATATACAGTACTGCATTCTTCACTTAGCCTTCTTAAGCAGTAATTACATCAGAAAATTGGGGTGAACAAGAAGCAGAGTAAGCAAATAATCCATTTCTAAGATAAATATTTCATAAAATTTGTCTTTAAAAAAGCTAAAATATACCCTTTGACATAGATTAAAATCAAAGTTTTCCATTTTGAATCTTCAATTGCAATTTACTGAACAAACAGTTTGGACATCTTTCTTTCTTTTTTACTTTCTGGCCTGACTCCATTTTTATCAAATGTTAAGTGATTTGTAAAAACCTCTTATATTTACATAGTAATAAAGAAATGACATTTTTTCCATCTTACATGTAAAAAACTGCTCACTTTATGTCTTAGGTTGCAAATGCAAGATGTGGCCAGGGGTACGTATTCTTCCACCACTGCCATCTGTTAGAGGTGGGGCTGTTATCTTCTGTTAATAGGCCACGTGTTAAAATCAGGTGGGGCAGTTTACTTTATCTCTTCCACAACCCATCCTCCCTCTGAGAAATATCTCCTGTTAATGGGCCCTTGTGTCCCGCTGCATGACTGATAAAATTACATCATCCCGTTGTGGCATGCTTTGCCCAGGGGGAGGAGCCAAGCATTCCTAACTGGATATAATCTGAGATTTGGAACACCACAGGCAGCCTTTTCCCACTGGATTCCCAGAGGAAGATAAGGCCCATCTGCACCACCACTGGACCTTCAGAGGAAAACTACACACTTCTATCATTGCTTCAACAGAACCACATCTGCCGCTCCAGGAGGACTGCAGCCACCATTCAACACTCTGACCCACAGGGTGTCAGGTCATATTCTGACTCTGTCAGTGTTGTTTTGTATTACTGCATTTTTTAAAATTATTTTTCCTAATAAAGAACTGCTATTCCTACTCCCATATCTTTGCCTGAGAGACTCTTAATTTCAAAATTATAAAAATTTGGAGGAAGGGGTTTTACATTTTCAAGAGAGACTCTGGCCTTACTTAGTAGACGCTTATCTTTTCAAACCAAGACACTTTACTATACTATATATCTATATATCTATATATCTGTATAGATATACATCACTGACTTTATTATTGAGGATGAGAAATTGACAAGTGCTTCACGCTAGGAATCTAAATATAATGATCATATGTGGCCAAAGAAAAACCCAGTTTCTTCTAATAAAGAAAAAAGGGGGAAGCAGAAAATTTTAGTCTGTAGGTGATATTTTATGATACAAGTGTTAACACCAGTAAACAAGAAATTAGGAGTTGCTGGTGCTTGGCCAAGTGTAAAAGTATTGCGTTCAAAAATAAAAAAATCCACCCCCAATTATTTTGTCTGGTACACACAATATTAGCCATCTGAATAACACATTTTCCCAGAAACAGTTATTTGGATCCACCCAATGATTCAACATATTTAAAAATTCTCTCATTATCTCTTTTAACTGAACAATTGAGAGAAGGAGTTATAGAAACTCACTGCTGTTGAAAACCTCTTCACCCTGGTTGTTAGATAAAGATTCTACATTTGGAACTGGGCATGTTAAGAGATGTAGTTAGCAGCATATGTGATCAATATGTATCAATAGTACATAGATCAATATGTGTATTTTTACATACTTTTATATGTATTTTGTATATAGAGAGAGTTATATCTATATCTTCCTTGCCTCTCTTTCCATCAGTATTTTACTTTCTTTACAGCTCTTCCATATGAAATCAAATGAACAAACTTTTGCAAGTCTGAATACAGCATGTTCCTAAATTTCTTTTATTCATTACATTTTTAACATCTACACTTTAAATGAAGAACTGAAGGAAAGATGTTTAGTTTTGGGTTTTTTTGTAGACAACATATATTGTCTATGTTGGGTATATTTCATTATTTCATGGTATTCTAAGTCCCATTTTTTAATTATTTTTTGAACAGCAAGTTGTCACATATTGATGTAAAGACTTGACAGGTTTAAAATGTCCCAGAGACATTTATAACATATAACGATAAAATATGTAGCTAAACTCATAATTAAAAGAGAACAAGAGGCAAATGGACATAAACACAGGAGATTCCATCTTAACATGGATGGAATCAGATGGAAAACCCACTTGTTTTACTGTGTTGTGATTCTACACTGGCACACACTGCTCAGAGCACTTGTGGAGTCTTCATCCTTGGAGATCTTCACAAACCATCTGGACATGGTCCTGAGCAACTGACCTTATGTGGCCCTGCTTCAGCAGCAGGGTGGGACCAGGTGGCCTCCAGAGGTCCCGTCCAAACTCAACAATTCTGCATGATTCAGTGAAATCAGTGCACAGTTACAATTTTAGCTTAGCAAACATTTGAGCCATTTGGCTGCTTGGAGTAAGGGACTGTATCTTTCTATTGTCAGCTCAGTCACTGCACAGTTAGGCTTTTTTACACTTCTGTGTATATACCATCTGAAGTGGTGACTCTCTGCTTTTGAAGATGTTGGTTTACTCCAAAAATGCTGTGTCTGTCAAGTCAGTCTCTGAGGATTCTTCATGTGAAATATTAAACAAGCCAGGTCCAAACTGCTGCATTGTGGTGGTAAGAAGCAATCCACTTCTCAGCATTGTCTG